>NW_026991716.1:39840014-41269389 GCF_029215605.1 Mirounga angustirostris | reverse complement strand
ACCAATATAATAATATATTAAAGAGGGGCAAAAATATGCTCTGCAAATAATAAAATGGGCACATATCCTACATTTTGGTCCACCTATGATCTCC
The DNA here is from genome assembly GCF_029215605.1 of Mirounga angustirostris. NCBI lineage: Eukaryota > Metazoa > Chordata > Mammalia > Carnivora > Phocidae > Mirounga > Mirounga angustirostris. The sequence continues at coordinate 41,269,295 of NW_026991716.1, read as the reverse complement.
TAATGATGGAATCCAAAGACTCCTACAGCCCCAGCCCCAGCCCCAGCATGCTTCCTTGCAATGTCTGATCTGTGTTGCAAATGTAGACTTCTAAAAACACCCAGGGGAGTCCATGTGGGAATCCCCTGAGAAGTGATCAAGGCATAGGGCCTTCCACTGGCACACTGTCCGAACCATCAACTCTTGCTCCCTCTGAACCTCAAGGCCTTTATGAAAACCTCTGTCCTTCTTGATTACCCTGTAGACATTCTCACAGCCATGTGTCCAACCTTCCCTAAAGCCCTGGCTGCTGGCCGCTCTCACTGGATCCCTATCACAGTTTCTCTAAAGGAAAGGCAGGTTGGTTTTTAAGTCTTAAGTAAAGCCCTCAAGGTAAAAAAAAAAAAAAAAGGAGCTCAGGAAGAACAGACAACAAAACCATTGGGGAGGGGGTGAGATACACTGATGGGTCTTGTATTGCTTCAGAGAATACGCGGTCTGTTTCACAGCTAATTCCTTGGTTCACAGGACTTAGAAGGTAGACAGACGATAAGGAATAAATACCCTTCCACTGTCCACACATGGGACACGAAGAGACGTTTCCTGTAACGAAGTCTTCAGAAGAGAGCTCCTTTTTGTAGTAGGAGTAAACCACACCTCTTTTCACTTGCTTTTCCTTCCCACTCAATCTCCTGACCTCAAGAGCAAAAAAGAGGAGCCACCGATCTCCTTCAGGCCGACTTTTGCTACGGAAAAGGTAGCTGTCGTTTTTAAGAATCCTTCGAAGGGGGTCTTAAAAATAAATTATCTGTGGGTGGGGGAGACCCAAGCGTAGAAATCACGAAAATAAATAATGTCCCAAAGTGCCAAGGCCACAAAGAAAATATGACAGACGAGAAAGAAAGGAGGCCAGTAAGAGGAAGTGGGTGTGACCTGTGTGACTTCTGAGCCAACGGTGGGCTGCAGGGGGCTCGCCAGCAGCGACGATGCTTTGGAAAGGTCAAGTGTAGAGGCTCCAGGGCCTAAGTGTGCTTAATGGACCAACGAGCCCAAGTTATTGTGGAAGGAAAGAAAAAATGTTTTCTTAGTATTTTTCCTTTCCCCTCGCTTAGCACCACACCCGCTGAGCCTTCTTCCCAGTTGGGTCACCTGTTTTCAAAGTCTGCTTCTTTAGTCGCTTTGATTATTTTTTTTCCCTTAGGGAAAATTATACCCACTTAGCTCAAAACAAAAACTCATCTGAGAATGCTACATATGTGTACTTCGACTTTCATAGTCTCATCAGAGAGCTCTTTTGGGTGCTCCGAGCAAACCATCTGCAGGCATGCTAATTTGTTATTACACAAGTTGCTCAGACAGGTATTTAAGAAGCAAGAGTGGACTCAAGAATAAATCTAAAAATAAAAACAGACGCTCGGCTCCACTGAGCAAGGCGAACCCAGGAAACAAGGCTCTTGGCTTCCCTGCGCTCCAGCTGCGAAGTGGATGAGGGACGGCGCGTTCAGTCTTTCTCCGGTTCGTTCTGCTCGGCTTTGCCACTGCTCTGCCAGCTCTTAAATGCATGAAGGTTTCTGTTTTCCAAAATAAATCCTGCCTATTTCCTCTCTCCTTCCTCTTATGTGCGGATACATTCCTTGAGGGTGACCTGCGGATCGCATCTCTCAGGCTCCAGGTCACATGAACCTTGCTGTCACCTGGAAGTGCTTTTAATTTCTCCCAGGAGGAAGGGACCAGAGGGAAAACAAAAGGAGCCAACTTCATAAAACCCCACCTTCTGTATCTGGCATATTCAAGCCAAATACACTTGAGTTTTTCTGAAAATAAAACCTCACTCAGTCCCCACATTCTTGATAATGCTTCTGTTCTAATTATCAATAACAATTTTTTATCACGTGGCAGATCTGTTCCTCCTTTTGGTCATGTTTTTCTCAATTAAAGATTCTAATGGCCATTGAAGCAAGACAAATTACCCTCATCATTTGTGTCTACAAACCTCTGCACCTCTTGAGCTTCAGAATTATAATGGGAAACAGAAATCATGCCTTTGACTTTAAAATCAGAAAGGTGTCGCTTTGTTGCACTTCATAAATACACAGAAAATCGATAACATGGAAGGGATTCAAATGAAAAGCCATCTGGTCCAACCCTCAGCCTTTGGTAACCTGTCCTCTGTCACAATTCTTATAGGCCAGAAGTTCTTCTTTAAATCTAACCTAAATCTAGCCTGCTTCAGTTAAAACTTGTTCTTTCTCTGACCAAGCCAGAAACAAAACAGCTGGTCACCATACACAGCTTAATAACTCCTCATAATTTTGAAGTCTGTTATTAAGTCATTTTTCAGTCTCCTCTTCTTGAAGCTAAATAATCCCATGTCTTTCAACTTATCCTTATAGGTTCAATTTTACAATCCTTTAATCATCATCAGTGCTCTGTGCTAAACATTCTGAAGTTCTCCATGTTGCTCTTATGTTTTGAAACCCAGCTCACCTTTGGAATTGCTTCTCGCTGTCCATAAAAGCCCAAAGACTCTACTTGAATGGGTAACCTGCTGCTTGGTTTGGGTTATTTTGGGTACAAACCTGCTTCCTAGGGCTCCTTCTAGCAGAAAAACATGTTCTTCGGGACCCGTTGTTCTTACTGTGTGCCGGCCACAGAGGAGCCGTTCCCCTCCACTGACTCCCACTCAGTCTCCCTCACCAGACAGAACTCTTCCAGGTCTTTCTCAACTTACTCTCCCTAAATGGTCCTATTATAAAATGAGTATCTAGCTAATCTGACCTGATCCACTTATGTAAACCAAGTTATTAACCCAAAATGCCTTCAAATGTGTTCTCCATTGCAGATAACATCTCTGAAGGTCCTGTCCTCAAAGCCTTAACTCAAAGAAGAATCTCAGACACCTGGGCAAGAATCCCATGAGAGAGGTTCAGGGCCTGTGGGGGGAGGACACAGAGAATCCTTCTGCACTCCTCAGATTATGCTATAGAGGCCATGGGTAGACTCATAAAACAAGCAGCTCTGAGGTGTGTTGATGCTGAGCACCTCTTTTTGCAAACCTTTCCCCAACTACACAGCCATTCTCCTAGTGCTCTCTCTTCTATCAAAATTAGCCAGTAGATTTCTGACACTGATCATGTCCGAGGCTTGATGTGCCCTTTACCGTGAAGCCTCTTCCCCGCCCCTCCCAGAGCTGGTTCATTCCCACCCTCAGGTCTCGGATCTAATGTTATCTCCTCAAAGAGGCCTTCCCTGCACACTCTAGAATAGGTTCCTATCCATCCCCTGATGCCCCATTACTCTTTATTGCTACATCAGTTCCCTTTACAGCACTTAGCACCATTTACAATTAGATGCGGTTATACATATATGTTTGTTTATTCGTTTCTCGTCCATCTTCCCCTCAGAATGCAGGCTCCTCAAAGGTGGGGATCGTGTCTTCTTTGCTTCGTGAGCCTGGCACCTGGCTAACAGTACACACTCAAAAATGATTTTTGAATGAATGCATGCCCCCGTGGCCAGAGATATTTACATTTTAATGCATATCTCTAATTATCATTGAAAAAGGGCTCTGTTAGCTATTATACAGGGAGCAGGTGCTTTCAGTGGCAGGATGGGTAGTGGGAGGAAGGGATAGGGGTCCTCCTCCTCAGACCCATCCAGTCTTACTCAGTCGGGCGAGGACAGTTCACCCCGTCATAGAGACAGCTGTTGCCTCGTCCAAGACCTTAACTAGAAACTTCTGCCCGTCCCATTGTCTCGCTCCTGCTCCTTCAAGCAATGGATCTCTTTTCCAGTTATTCTCTCTCTGTTCAGCTTCGACAAAGGCATGCCACTTAACAGCATTCCATCATTGTCCTGATGCTATTTCCCCGCAGCCGTCACCTCCACGAAAGGACCAGCATTACCACAGAAGAGCATGCAGGCGATTACTATCAGGACACTAGCAGCAGCAATCTTTGGAGACGTGATTACGGACACATTTTATTCTCTTCTTTTCACTAATTTTTACTTTCTACTCTCTCTACCATGTATTTGCCTCCATTTTCTTCTCATGCTACTTTTTTAAAGGTTTACTCATTTATTTGAGAGAAAGGGCACGCGCACGTGCGGGCACGCGTCGAGGGAGGGGCAGAGGGAGAGACTCCTCAGGCCGACTCCCTGCTGAGCACCGAGCCCCACATGGGGCTCAAGCCCACGACCCATGAGAGCATGACCTGAGCTGAAACCAAGAGTCCCCTGCCTAACCGACTGAGCCACCCAGGCGCCCCTCATACAACTTTTTTAAAGTTAACTTTTTGGAGTCATGGGATTGAGCCCCGCATGGGGCTCCTCACTCAGCGTGGAGTGTGCTTGTCCCTCTCCCCCTGTTCCTCCCCTCCCTTCTCTCTCTCTAAAAAAAATTTAAAAATTAAAAAAAAATTAGTAATTAAATAAATAAAATCTTAAAGTTAACTTTTTGTTCAAGTGCTAACTCTATTTCACTGATATTTGAAGTGAGATTCTATGGACGGTTAACTCACACACCTTATTTTCAACTCACAAAATTCAGTGTTTCCAGCTCAACTAAACTTTCATCTGAGTGAATTCGATTCATTCAACACACACACATACATATATGCCTTCTGTGTGTGAGGCCTTACACCTTGAGGCTTATTTACTATAAAGCAGTGCAACTACATCGTCAGGCGTTCTTCTTTTTAAGTAACGCTACTTCATAACATCAACCCTGGGCCCGACATCAGGAGCTTCCACAACTTCAATGACAAAGCATCGGGGAGGCTTAGTCGTGAATAACTGAGCAGGACGGGACCGGGGCTCCACGCCCACCTCCATAATCGTCTGCTGACTTGCAGAGTGACATAGAGCAAATGAGTTTTCAAATGGCCATGCCTCAGTTTACCCACCAATAAAAGGTACAATACATCCCTCAAAGGGGTGTAAAGAGAATCAAGTGAGGTAATGTCTAAGTGTTTGGAACTCCTTGGCAGAAAGGCGCTACATAATTACTATTTGGTATTTAAGTTGCCCTTCATGTGTGCCAAGTACTTTATGATCATTCCTTAGGAGTTACTCCCAACTACTCTGAAGTTGTCTTCACGCCTAGTTCTGCTTGCAGGATGAAGAAACTGAACTGGACAGAAGGTGAGTGATCTGCCGAGGGTCACGAACGTGCCACTGAGGCCTCACCAGAGGAATTTCCAGGTCCTCTGCTTCTTTCAACCATAACTGAAGCCACATCTTAAATACAAACTGCCTGTATGGACCAACTCCCCAGTAAGCTACTCTGCAATAGCCCTCACAGTATGGAAAACGTTGTGACTTGTTTTTGCAGGGTTGTGTGAATGGTGAGAGGGTGAAACAGAAACCAAAGTTCTAGAATTAGTAACCTTGACTTCACAGTCACCCCCCCTTCTTACACATCCATGTTTCTCCTCACTTCCGGTAAGTACAACAGCCTATGTTTGGGTACCTTCCTCATCTCCTTGAAGGGCCTGTATTTTTCTACCAATAATTTCCAGGTCCCAACCTAAAGGGGCACAGAGCCCCGGTTAAATCTTCCTGAGTACTGCCCAGCCAAAATGCACGCTAGCATTTTTTACCTAAGTTGTAGCTCATGAAAATCAGTGTCAAGAAGGTGAAGAGGAAGAAGATGCATGTCATCAAGTGTGCGTATGTAGTCTGAGGGCTAACGGAAAGGCAGAAGGTACGAGCTTGCTTTGGTGTGAGCTGACCTCTTCCCCAGCAGCCCCTTCCTGCAGAACGCCAGTGAGAGGTGCATAGAGCAAACCCTGGAGTCACCCTGCCCACTGTGCCCAGAGAGTTCCACCCCAGGTTATGGTCTCCTGGTTCTCTTAAACGATGCGCCTCCATCCACAAGCCTACTTTCTTCCCTCTGCTTCATTCAGCAATTCACTTACCGTATAAAAGGAGCCTCTTTTGGTTTGGAGACCTGTACTCTCATAAAAGGACAGGAAATGCGTGGACAACAACATCTAAAAAATGCTGCTCTGGTTTTGCAATGAGCAACAGCCAAATGGCCTCTGAGAATCATATAGAACGGCAGAGTTCTTTAACATAAATTTGGGTGGAGAGTTCCAAAGCAACTTAGGCCCTGCCCAAGCCAAAACGGTGAAGTAAGGGATTTAATTTCCTCTCCCTATATGCCTCTTTCTTCAACTTCTCCTCCTCTGCCGGAACATTCCCTCCCACCTCCTCCCCACCATTGGCCGGGACTCTTCAGAGCTCCCCATGGTGAAAGACACTTAGGTCCATTTCCCTTCATCCATCTTCCATGAAAATCTAGCTGTACTGTATTCTAGTCCCTGAAATCCTATTGTAACAAGCCTAGTAATAATGGCCTGGAAGTCTTACTTAGCACAAAGCAAGATTAGTAGAGCAGCCTCCCCTTATCCACAGTTTCACTTTGTGCAGTTTCAGTCACCAGGAGTCAACCATGGTCCAGGAGCTAATGATCCTCAGAAGGTCAAGACAGCAGCCGAATGCTACATCACCATGCCTACATCATTCCCCTCACTTTACCTCACCACGTGGGCCTGCGATCCACTCACATCACCACGAGGAGAAGACAGGTGAGTACAGAAGAGTAAGACAGTTTGAGAAAGAGAGAGGATGGGACCACAGTCACGTAACTTTTATTAGGGCATACTGTTATAATTGTTTTATTTATTATTAATTGTTGTTAGTCTCTTACTGTACCCAATTTATAAATCAAACTTTATCCTAGGTATACATGTATAGGAAAAAACATTAAAAAAAAAAACAGTATCTGTAGGGTTCAGTACTCTCCGTGGTTTCGGGCATGGATATATGGATACATATCCACGAATCCACCATGGATAAGGGAGGGCACTAAGAGCAGACAGACTTTCAGTGGGTGCCCTGCATATCACAACAGCCAGCGTATGTAAGCACGGCCATTTTCAGGGACAAAAACTGAGAGTTTACCACTGACAGGTTCTCTCAAGGAACTACGAAGGGGTCTGTATCATGAAAAAGGAAACTGAATCCAGAAGGAAGAACTGAGGTGCAAGAAGGAATGGTGAGCAAATAAACTGATAAAACGTATAGTTTAAACACTGATAACGACTCCTCTGGGGAGGATAAAAAATATCAGACAACCGATGAGAAGAGAGGAAGTGACAGCAGTTTAAAGTATGCTAAAGTTCTTATATTATCCAAGAGGCAGACAGAGGTCATGATTAATTTTATTAAGACAAATATATGGGTTAAAACGGTGAGGATAACTACTAAAAGAAAGAAAGAAATTAAATGGTAAATTTCAAACCAGTAGAGGAAGAAAGCCAGCACATATCTAGAACAAAACTGAATAAGAAATATTCTGTAAAAGGGAAATACTTGCAAAAGGAGGAAATACAGAAATATAAAAACCAAAACTGCACACCTTAAAATTATAGAATCCTGCACTTGTTAAGAGTAGGTCAGACCTGAAAAGCATCGGAAACCCACACAGCGAGCGCTGACCAGCAGCAAGTTTGCAAGGGTTCAAGTTGGCAGTCACCACCTCTGAGCCTGGCAGAGACCCTGCCTGCACCCTTGAGTCACTGTTTACTTTCTGGTGCCCAGGACTTCATTAACCCACTCTCCCTTTATCTCCCAAAACCTGCTCCCAAAACAGGATTCCAGATCACTTCTGCTGACTTAATATGAATTTAAGTCAAAGTTACCGTTTCTGGACGTATTTGGATGTAAGCCTTAGTCCTGAATTTGAATAAGTGCTCTTGTCTATTAGCAGATAGATTTAGCCACCAGGGCACTGCAGCAGAGACACTCGGAGAGGAACAGGGAGTGGAGTCCTTCCTTTGCTACTAAAGTACCACACCCCAAATACAGTCTCCTACTTGAACTGTTGCATAGGACCTTGAATTAATTTACACCTAAATGGCTTTTATGCCCTCTCAATTTCCCAAAGTTACTTGAAAAACATGAGCAATTATTTTCCAAACCTGCCTAGATTAAAACTTTTGAGATTTTACCTTTGGACTACAGATGTGCTTTCATGGACATCATCCATGCATCCTACAAATACGCTACGTAGGGATGAGTATGAATCTAAAGAGCAGCAACACAATCTTTTTCCTCTGTTATCTTTAAGTATACTATTGTCCTCTGGTCCAGTCCCCCTTGAAGAAAATGTTATAGCACAAACAAAATAGAAGTAAGGTAGTTCAGTGATCTATCAGGAATTTTCTTCCTTGGGAAGGAAAAAAAAATTTTATAAATTAATAATAAATTATTCAATATAACAAAAAAATTTTTTTTCTCTCTCTCTCTCACGCCCTTAACATCTTTTAAGAATGAATGATTTCTGACTTGCATCAAAACACAAACTATGGATGCATGGGATCGAGTACAGGTGTGTTTTTAGGACACACATCCCTTGGAAACCTGCCAGGCTATATTTAGTGAGCAGTAAATGTATCAACTGGAACATATGCATGCGGAAAACATGCTCTTGTTGTGAGAGCCACAGCTCCTTGTTAGCCCAAGTCCAAGACGATGAGAAAGCACGGTCAGAGCTGGGCAGCTAGGGAAAAGTGCAGAAGAGGGACACGAGCATGTTTTAACGGCTGTGATAATTTGCCATGAAGGATGTGAAAGCCATAGCCCCTTGCTCCAGCATGCCATGTACCGCTGAAGTCAATTCCTAGTGAAGGAATGTGTAAACAGGCCATATATCCTTGCATCAGTTTCACAGAATGTTGCATAACACAAAATGCCTCTCGATGTGTCATTTCCTTCTTGGCCATCTTCCCAGCTCCTGACAGTCAGTCAACAAAAAAAAGTACTGAAAGAGATTTAAAACTGCTCTTCTCAAGAGCACATTCCACCAACCACCAGACATGACCTCTACCAGTGCTTCTGACCGCCCCCCTGCTCCATCCTTCTTCATGAAAGGGAAAAAGGGAACAGCTTTTTTTTTTTTACCTGTTACTATTCCCTTCAGTCAAAGATTTTCAACAATGCTTTATATACTAGTGACTGAATGATTAATATTAATGACAATCGAACCACGGCTTATATTTGCTGACTTGTAAATATCAAAACACAGCATTTGCCCATAATTTCCATTCCTTGGGCACTCAGAGACAATGAAGAACCAGGGAAAGTCTGCAAGGCAAGAAGTAACCGGCTTTTCTACTAATGCTTTGCACTAAGGACTAAAATTCAGGCCTGTGGCATCAGGAGTATGGTACAAGACCTATCAAGATTTTCTCAAATTATCTGCACAGACAGAAAGATGATTGATGCAAGAAATGCATCCAGAGATGTCGGAGGGCCTTAAAAAAATTCTTCTGCTAGCCCTCCATCCAACACATTTTACATTTTCCCCACCTTTCACATGTGGCCAAGCTCTACACAAGCATCCACCATCTATAAATGAGCAGAGGGCATGGGCCAACCACCATAAAAAAAAAAAAAAAAAAAGCCTATTCTTTCACCCAATTGGGATGAAGAGTAGCAGAGGAGAAAGGCAAGCTGCCACTGATACCAATGGGAATGAGGAAGAGAAAAGGCCAAACCCTCCATTCTCTCTACCCTCCACAGGGCTGGCAAACAGGCCTAGGTAGAACAGAATTCGAGAAAAATTAAATGATGCTGTGCCCAGACCACCCTGTTCTGTTTAAGTCTGTTACCTTAAGTTCATAAGGTAAAATGTCTGCAGCCAGAAGTGACTTAAGAACATGGAATAATAAAACGATCTCTGAAGAATTGTAAATTTGTGCTGCCCAGGTGAGAAAGCACAAGCAGGAAAAGAAACCAGTTTGGCTGAGGACCTCAGCCCGACAAGCTGAGTGAGCCAGGGTGCTGAGGCAGTCCTAGGAATACAAACATTACCTTGCACTTCCAGATAGATCTTCCTCACCTAAGTGCCAGCCCCTACTCAAGTCAAAGCATAGCCAAGCAGGGGTGCACCTGGGTGGCTCAATCAGTTAAGCATCTGACTCTTGATTTTGGCTCAAGTCATGATCTCAGGTCATGATCTCAGGGTCGTGCAATCGAGCCCCGAGTCAGGCTCCACGCTCAGTGCAGAGTCTGCTTGGGATTCTCTCCCTTTCCCTCTGCCCCTCCCCCCCGCTGATGCGTGTACTCCTGCACGAGAGTGTGCTCTCTCTCTCTCTCTCTCTCTCTCTCAATCTCTCAAATAAATAAATAAATAAATAAATAAATAAATAAATAAATAAATAACATCTTTTTAAAAAAATGCAGCCAAGCAGGGCAGAGTTGTAGGAAAGGAGTTTGGTCAATAGGAAAGAAGAGGCCATGCTTCTTCCTTCTCCCACCAGGTCAGGACAGGTAGCTAGCTGGTCGACAGTGAACAGCAGTGTCCCAGCAGTAAGTTCACAGAGGGCAGTTTTGGCCTCTCCTTAAAGAGTAGCTATGATTTACTTCCCTAGGGCACAGCACGCAAAAATTCTTAGACACCCACTCATGTGTGTTAGGTTATCAGGTTCACAGATGTGCTGGCAAGTGAGAACTTCCAAAGCTGGGTGATAGAAACTATAAAACCTCCAGGCTCGTCCATTTGAGGGCTCATAAAATACTTCTGCTACAGACTTGCCATGTTGCCAGGCAAAGCTAATAACCTCTTTTTGTTCAAACAGCAAATGTTCTTCTTTCCTACAAGTATTGATCCGGTGCACCTTGATTTGGCCTGCTAATACCAAGCACCCCAAGGTAACACTCACCCTTAATTCATCTGATAATTACCAAATATCTTCAATTCAGAAGGAAGCTACTATAATTAAAACTTGGAGTCACCTTGCAGAATTTTTTTTTTTTTTTTTTTAAGAAACTGGGTGGGAAAGTAGGGTGAAGCCTTTGTGATTTTGATGGTTGGGTTCTTGAGTGGATCTTAGTGGGGAAGGAAGCCTCTGTGACTGTGACTTAATATAACTAGAGGGCATTGGCTGGAGGCTCAGCTCTCTCCTTAAGACTCTGGTAAGAAGCTGACAGGACTTGAACTACCTCCTCTCTTGATAATAAAGCATCACAGTACCACGGCCAAGCCTCACCCCTAACCTCGTCTGTCCTCCCCCTTTGAGTGTTGCACACATCCTATAAACTTTGGATAGAAAACCTTGCAGAATTTTAAATGTCCTCCAGATTAGAAAGTCGGGAGACCTTTCAGAAGAAGATACCTCAAAAATATCATTGTGTCCTGTAGACATTTGCCGTCTAAGCACTTGTGGAAGTTGATGGTATTGGTGAGTCAATGGACCACTGTCCCCATCGCTCATGTCTTTATGGGTTTTTTCCCCTTCGATCTAGGCTGCAACTGTATCTTGCTTTAACCAGCAGTAGAAGGAGGAAGTAACTCCATGGCAGTTCTGACCCTTAAGAAGCCTTAAGAAGGCCTAAGAACTCCCACTCTTGCACCTTTGGGAGCCCTGATGTACCATGTAAGAAGTCAGACTGTGCTGGGGAGACTGCGTGGAGAGGCCATGTGGAGGGGGAAAGGTTCTGGGACCACAAGGAGAGGGAGAAAGGCTGTCCCATCGTTCCAGCCAAGCCCAGCCTTCTTGCCATCTCACCAAGGCAGCAGACATAAGAACACACCCATCATGGACGTTCCAGCACCAGCCACCATCTTCCATGCAGCCACACGAAAGACCCCCATCCAGATGAACCCCAGGCAGCCCACCCAATCCTGAGGAATAATAAACTGGTTGTTGTTTGAAGCCATGATGTTTTTGGCACAGCGTGTTATTTAGCAACAGATAACTGAAAAAAAAACAGCAAGAGAATTCAAAGGATCCTGACTGTGTCAGGTGATGTATTTTTTCCATCCTCTGCACAGCCAATAATACCTTTTCCATCAGCCCTCTTCCCTAACTCAGAACCACGACTCTGACATTGCTAAGCAGGTTTTCCCCTTCCCGCGGAAATCCTTTAAATCAGACTGCAGCGGGAACCGAGGGCACACATGGAACAAAGGATCCTAATAGAAACTGATGTTGGAAAGAGCTGGGCATCCACATGCATTACTGTCGCTGCTGCCTCCCCACCGACTTCTCCCGCTGGAGAGCACACGGCAATTGCTCGAGCTCACTTGCCAACAGGAGGTCAAAACGTCTTGCCTAAACACAAGACTTACAAATTTGGGATCTGAGGTATGATGTCATGTCTTAAAATGATAAGCTGGCCAAGAAAACAAATGGCATTCTGTAGAGATGTGCACCGTTTTCATGTTTACGCTACTTAAGATGAAGGTTCTAATAAGTCATCGGCTGTGTTCCTTTAAAGGGAAGTTTTATAACTGAGATGAATCACAACTGCAAAAGATCAAAGTGAAAAAACATCAATGATGCCATGGGGTACTTTTTAATCTTGTAATGAGTGATGATCATGTGCTCTTATGAAGTTCGTCCAACTGCCAACGCCAGATGTGTATATTAAGGAGAGAAGTTGTTTGTGCTGTGACAGCACCGCCTCGGCTGCCAGACAGAGAACACAGAAGGATGAAGCCCCTCCGATTTTTGAGTGAAAAGCAAGTCTTGGCAGATGTGCTGATAAGCGGGGCCTCAGCAGACTGCCATAGCATCCTCTTTTGGACTCTCCTTCGCTGCAAACAAATTATGTTTATCATCACCTCTGCACAGCTGTCCCCAGGCAGCATGACTACCTGCTCAAGGCACAGTTTATAACACTTACTGGTGTCACTTACTAATGAGCAGAAATTAGTAAATCCGTCTGCAAGAAAAAAAAATAACAATACGCGAGGGAGCAGAGTCTAGATAGTATCTATTTCCTGGAAGCGTACTATAAGCAGAGCTCTACAGCAAACTCCTGACACTGACGGGAATTTATATGGTAATAGCTCACACTTAATGAGCACTTACTACATGACAGTCGTTGTGTTACATAGTTTATGTACATGACATCATTTAACATCTTTGCAGCAACCGGTGAGGAAAAGACCGTTGTTACTCTCACTCTAACAGATGAGGAAGTTGAGGCAAAGGAAAGTCAGGTGACTGGCCTACTACCATACAGCTAGAACCAGTCAGTGGGGGAGCTGGGATTTCAATCCAGACAGTCTGACACCAAAGTCCACACCTTTATAATCACTATGTGAGGCTGAATGAAGACCCAACCAGTTAACCCAGAACTTGTCCTTGTCCAAATAGCCAATCTCCCAAAAGTAGCCTTTTCAATATATATTCTGATCTCCAGAGGAAAGAGTGAAATTCCATTAACGGGAATCAATGGTATAAAATCCTCAACTCCATCAAACCATTACAATGATGAACAGATGGATACTATTTCTATGACAACCACTATTTGAAAATACATCATTTCGCTGGAGAGAAGGCTAAAAACAATTGCATTGTCTTTTTCTCTCCCGTCAGGAAAGTCTTTTTCTAAAGCCCTACTCTGTCAAGGGTTAATAACATAAGCCACTTTGAAATCTAGAGCAAGAGTTGACAAACTGCAACTTGTATGCCAGATCAGACCCACCACCTGTTCTTGTAAATAAAGATTTATTGAAACACAGCCACAACCATTCATTTATGTATTGGCTGAGGCTGCTTTCGAGCTCCATTGCCAGAGTGGAGTCCTTGTGACAGGAATGATACGGCACACAAAGCAGAAATTATTTCCTATTTGGCACTTCATAGAAAAAGTTTGCCGACACACATTCTGGAGGATTCTCCATTTAACATTATATATGCACCAATCAATCCAAATCCTATTATAGTTGAAGAAAATGGAAAATCCCAGGTGTTTTTCATAACTGGGATGTGAAAACTTAAAGAACAATGCTGAGAAGAGTGCTGTGCACTCATGCTCAGGATGGCCAAGAGCAGAGCAGAAGGAAATAATCCAGTATAGAGACTCAACGTTATAGGATTAAAATGTTACTGACACCTATGCATCCTGTATCCAGGCACTGAGTTTGGCACACCACCTCATGATGTCAGAGAAATGACATCACATTGTCACACACATTTCTGGTCCTTGAAAAATGTTACTCAGTGGTCTGCGACTCAAGGTCTGCATCTGCTCCCCTCCCACACTCGGCACCCAGAGCCTGAATTCAGGTCACATACACACCATCTGCCCCTCTCCCCTGAACCCTCCTTGCTTTCAGAGCACCTCTCTGCCTTTACAGGGCAGCAAGCCTATCCACTGATTAATTCTGCCAATAACCTCTTGGGAATGAGGTAATGGTATCCTCCCCCGAGAGAGAAGCGACTCTCCAAAAGCTACCCCGTTTCCTCACCTTCTGTCACCCCTTTCAGAACCGGGCAGCACCCACCCACCCTTCCCTGTTTCCTCTCCCAACCATCAACTTTTGAACATCAACTCTTGAGTGTATGAACACACACACAGAGGAGCACGCACACACGCACACACGCACACACGCACACACACACTAATGGTTTTTCCAAGAAGTGAGAAAAGCTGCTGAGATCAGCAGGAAACATCTTTAAGAGATAAGTATTAGGGGCGCCTGGGTGGCTCAGATGGTTAAGCGTCTGCCTTCGGCTCAGGTCATGATCCCAGGGTCCTGGGATCGAGCCCCGCATCGGGCTCCTGGCTCAGTGAGGAGCCTGCTTCTCCCTCTCTCTCTGCCTCTCTCCCTGCTCATGCTTTCTCTCTCTCTCTCTCTGTATCTCTGTGTCTCAAATGAATAAATAAAATCTTAAAAAAAAAAAGAGATAAGTATTAGTAGCGCTAAATGTTAAAAGACTACTGTCCTGCTTTACGCATGACTGAAATGGATGTCCCTGCCTTTTCAGGAACTCAAGGGCTAATTAGGTAACGAGTGGCTTCCATCGCAAGGCATCTTCCCCCATTCACGGCCGTCCAGGAATGTCAGCCAAAGCCCCAGACCAGACAAGACAGCCCTGCTCGGTTCTAGTCACCTGCACTGCAGAACCACTGGCTCTCAAGACCAGAGATTCGGGGCGACCGGAGGCTCTCGTGTGGCGGCCGCCTAACAGAACATTCTCAACCTGAATGGAGCCAGCACTAACCCAACATTGTGAACCTAGAAAAAGCTATACACATGCAAGGAGGAGGAAAGAAAAACTTCAAAGACTGGCTTTTGAGGCAGGAAACCTCCCTGGTTCAGACAAGCAGTGCGCCTGGGTGAAAAGAGACAGCGGGAAGAGGAGTTCCCGCTGCTAAAAGACATGCTACTTGGGGAGGCAAAGACTTGATCAGTCCTTTTCTCTTAGTTTTAGGGGAAGACAGGTCACCCTCTCTGTCCAGGCAGGTGTATCATTATATAACAAATACTTCAGCCGCTGTACCTCCACCACAAACCAAATTAAACTCTCTAAACCCGACGGCTGGGACTCCGACGCATTCACTCATCAAAGGCAGAGTTCAGTACGTTTCCACTGGCACGTCAGTTTTCATGTCATACATATCAAATAATCTTTAATCCCTAAATGCAGTTAAATGCTGCTGTACCCAGTTTGATCAAATCGGTTTTGGAGGTGGGGGGTGGGGAGAAAACCTGCCTCAATTTAGATTTAGGAGGAAAATGCATATTGGCCCAAATGGGTTATGTGGACTTCCTTAAACGAATGCCCAATCAACCTTCTGGATGTCCAGACAGACAAACACACCAAGGCGGATTAAAGCTGGTTTGACTCTATCTGTTAAAAGAAACTATCTATAACAATTACCAGAACATGACCAAACAACCGTGTTGTAACAATCAAGCAAGTTATCATTTGCAAATAAATTCTTTGTAATTAAGCAGTGTGCTCTTTATAAAGGGAATTGAGTGGGCGAGCTAAAAAGTTAAAACACATTCTTAGACCATGGGAAACACATGCAAATGCTTTTTGACTAAGCTCAAGATTTTTCAGTCTGTTGTTTTCCTCCTCAGCTCTCATGGGTCTGTTCGGCCCTGTCTATTGTGTACCGCGGATGAGCACAATGCTTTAGCATGTACTTACAGTGACTGAATACTTATCCGCTCATGTCCCCCAAGTTAGGTAAGCCTTAGCAATTTTGTGGCAAAGTTACAAGTGTAATTTGATCGTCTACTAACTGTGAAGTTCTGCTAACTGTCCCTCATCAAAATACATGCAGATAGCAAACCTGGCAAAGAAACCGTTTACGTAAAATTAGCCCTAACTGCTCTGGGACCCTTTCCTCATAGGGTCTCCACACACCCCTGTTACCATTTCCAATAGGAAGGCAAGTACTTACTTCTGGGTTCCCGGGGTCCATCCACTGTAACTTTAATAGCTCTGTGATAGGTGGCTACTTGGGGAGGATTTGTGAAGACAGTTATGGTCAAGGTGAAACTCTTGCCTGCAGATGTAAAAGGGGAAAATCCACAGTGAATATAAAAAGACAGTCCCGGGGATAACAGAGCAATACAGCTGTCCAGATGGCTCCTGAGCATCTCTGAGGAGCTAATGAAACAAACACAAGAGATGGGGCTCCTTGTTCTCAATAAGAGAGCCTCTGATGGCCACTTTACGGAGTGATGAAACTCGTTGAGCATACAGATCATCTTCACCGCAGTGCTATACAAGAGGGCTCCAACTCCCAAAAAAAAGCCGCTGGGTAGCAACAGTGCTAATGAAAACAAAAACGCTGGTCCACTTGAGGAGGATTCTCTGCCTTCCAGTTCTCTCCAGCATCAGGAACACATCCAAACACAGACAATTTTAGAAGTCTTTATTTAGGATTAGGTCGTGACCCCATGAGAGAACAATAGTAAATCACTGTTGATTGTGTTATTTACTTCACATGGCTTTAGCATTTCATTTGCTTAACTGCACTGCAATAAGAAGATGAAAGAGGAAGGTTCTTATGGGAATCATTTTAACAGGAGCCAGTGTCTCCCGTCCTGCCTTAATGTGCCCGAGGTATGATGATTTCATCATCGCTGGAACAAAGTTTTTCCCCTCCCTGCCCACCCCTGCCCTAGCATACATCCTTGCTGTCAAATCCTGAACCAACTCCCTGACAGTGACTTCTTTTTCGCTAAACGTAAATGATGTCTCCCAACATAAATAGGAGTCGGTGCTTTTAGCCAAGGTTGCGCTTCATTGAAATACGACATCTGATGTTTCAAATTAATGAGCTGAAGGTGATGAATAGAGGTGGGGGAAAGAAGACAGGGAGAAGTTTGGGAGCAGACACGGATGTTGGCCTTCTCCGGAAGAAGATCCCAGAGTCTGTTACACAGACTCACTGACAGTTGTAATCAGTTAGATTTGCAACGGTTAGTCATGTCAGATAGTCAAAACTGCAAACTGTTACAAGACAGGAAAAGGTGGGCGTGAAACAGTGACTCAATAAAACCTTCGTGGCAATCTCGGGCCAGAGCGTGCACTTGGCCTGCTCCTGTACCAGACCTTGAAACAGCTCGTTTTGTTTTGCTTTGTTTTTTTGGTCAGAGACTGTTTTTTCCCTTTACTGAAAGCTTGAGGGTATTAAATCAAAACACAAATCTTAAACAATATGTAGCAATGCAGAGTTTAATGCAATCTTTTCAAAGCTTAATGTGGAACAGGTTCTATGCAAGGCTTAATGTAGAACAGGTCTTTGGCTGTCAAATCTAGTGAATGGGTTTTCTTTTCAACCCCGATCATGTAAGTTCCTAAAATATGTTTAAGACACACATCATTTGTCACTCAGTATATATAGTTTTAAGTCTCTTTGGCTATACTTTTCCATGGCCAATATTAAAAAAAAAGAAAAGAGAGGAGAGGAGAGGAGAGGAGAGGGGAGGGGAGGGGACGGGAGGAGAGGGGGAGAGGAGAGGAGAGGAGAGGAGAGGAGAGGAGAGGAGAGGAGAGGAGAGGAGAGGGACAAGACAGAAGTGGGGGAGGGGAGCAGACAGGGAAAGATGAATATTGATTAGAAAACTACTAACTGCCAGCCACCTCATACACATTATCTCATCTAATCCTCTCCAGTTAGGTTCATCACCTGCAGTTCACAAATGAGGAAACCGAAGCCCAGAGAGGCTTAGTAATTTAACCACACAACTAATAAGATGAAAAAATCAGGGTCTGAACCCAGGTCTTCCAGGCCTTAAAATGAGCGCTCTTCTTTTAAACTTTATCAGAGAACATTTAGAAAAATTAATAGATAATTTATTTCCACATGTGTCCCCAGCAGCTCTGTAAGACCAAGGAAGAGTAAATATAAATCCACTAATGTAGTATCTCGGCCAGGATGATGAAAGCATCTATTCTTAAAGTGTCACTGATAGATCATATTTCATCCTTTATAGACTGAATGTTACATGGGTTTAAAGAAATACAATTGTCTGGTTAGGAACCAGAGGATTTATTATAAACATTAGGGCTAACTGGAAGAAAAAGGCAGCTGACAGTGTGAACGAGTTACAGAAAACTCCAAGTGTACAGAATTGGAGATTAGAAAGCTACATAGGAAGCCACCGGATCCAGATCAAGACCTCAAAACAATGTAGAGATCTGGAGGAGTGAATAGGCTGAATCCCGAGATTGAAAGTTAAGTGAGATTAAACCATACAAGATGCCGTTCTGGGTCAGATCAGTGGTCTGTGAGCCAGGACTGCGTTTCTCCAAGGGTGGTTCTTGCAAGGCAGCTGTCATCCATGGCACAAACCTTAATAAAGCAAGGATGTGTATGTCTCACTTGTCCTAATGAGTCTAAATAACCTGCTAAAATTATCTCGAATCATGAACTTATCTAAACCAGTTCTGAGAATACTTCTATTTGAGATTTTTACATCTTCCTTCGGATATTAAAAGTCATCGATGCTTCTCCCAAATTCAAATTTTGTTTTGTAAAAACAAAAGTCAGTATAAAATTTACCCTATAAGTATAAAGCACCTAAATGTTCAAAGCAGAACTGGTAAAAATTTCTTTTTAAAAGAGGTAGGTTTGGGGGAGAGGAAATTAGTACTTAAACCATGACTACAATCTTCTAAAATCAAATCCTGAGGATCAAGATGTACTTTGACAACTAAAATAAAAATTAAGGAGGTTCCCTCGATCTCTTACTGCCCCTTCAGAAGGAACATGAACATATGTTCAAGAAACTTCCAGAAACTACTACCCAACTAAGTAATTGGTTTTTCACCTCATAAATAATAATACATCTCCTGGGCGCCTGGGTGGCTCAGTTGGTTAAGGGACTGCCTTCGGCTCAGGTCATGATCCTGGAGTCCCGGGATCGAGTCCCACATCGGGCTTCCTGCTCAGCAGGGAGTCTGCTTCTCCCTCTGACCCTCCTCCCTCTCATGCTCTCTGTCTCTCATTGTCTCTCTTGCAAATAAATAAAAAATATTTAAAAAAAAAAATAAAAATAAATAAATAAATAAATAATAATACATCTCCTAAGTCAAATGTTTCTGTGAGTACTCATGATTTACTTAAATTTTTTTTAATTTTTTTATTTTAAGATTTTATTTATTTGCGAGAGAGACAATGAGAGACAGAGAGCATGAGAGGGAGGAGGGTCAGAGGGAGAAGCAGACTCCCTGCTGAGCAGGAAGCCCGATGTGGGACTCGATCCCGGGACTCCAGGATCATGACCTGAGCCGAAGGCAGTCGCCCAACCGACTGAGCCACCCAGGCGCCCTTAAATTTTTTTAAAAAAACTAAAAAAAACCTTTTTCTAAATCCATTGTTTATTACTTTTCATAAGTGATAAAAATGCTGGCTCCTACTGAGGGAGCTAGCTAGCACTAAAGACGACTAATTATACCATCCTTGGCTTCATCTAGGAACTAGTTCCAACCTATGTCCTCAAGTCATATATTCTCCGAGATAAATATAGGAACTGTCATTGAAAGACAATCCTCCCCTAGCTCGAGAGGTTATTGGGAACAGTCTGATAGGGTAAGACTGCAAGCAAGGATTGTATCTTAGATTGACACAGTACCATGCTCTGCACCCTGTAGGTGCTTAAAACTGCTTGTAGATCACAAGCAGCTTGTTTGATGTAAAAGTGAGGAAGCACAGCAAGAAGACTTAAGGACCAAATATTTCTGCTGAAACAGCAAACAAATACTTCTGTTTAAAATATAAAGGAGAAAAAAGGAAAAAACTAAAAAACATAAGCCACTCCTAACTTGATGCAAGTTTCACAGATGCTCTACTTTTAATTCAAAGTACTTTCAAAAGTCATCAGATAACCCATAATGACCAAGTAGTGAAGTGACTCCTTTATACATCTAAAACTATTTTTCAATTTCTCAGAATTTACCTTTCTACCACTGAAAAGAAAAAGTGTTAACATTTGAGAAACTTGGTACTCTTTATTTTTTCATGCTTCTCAAAATAGAAAATTGTAAATAGCTGGGAGAAAAAAAAATACTATGGTAGCGACGTGATGATCCAGACTTCATAAGAGAAATGTAGAAGTGTAAAAATCAGAGAGGAAGCTGGAAGGAGGTTTTTTTTTAGAAAACAGGTCAGGTACCCAGGCAGGTTAAAGGGTTTCCTGCCACTGAAAAACTGACCTTTTTTTTTTTTTCCCCCCCCAAAGAATGGTATCTCTTATCAGTGTTCTCTGTCCTTTTGTCCTCTTCATTTCGGTTTGATATTACTGTTTCCTTTCATATAACGTTAATGTCATGATATAAAAATCTATTATTAGTGATAAATCAATTTTTCTTTCTCTCTCCACCCGCTCCCCCCACCCCCAATCTAAGTCTCGAAGACAAGTCTGGACCAATTTCTCCATCCTGCCTCTGGCAGCCGACTAGCATTTCAGATCCTCCACCAAGTCCCAGCTGCTTCAAAGGAAAAATCCTACTTTCTTCAGTTAAGATCATAAGAAATATAGGGGGAGGGGGTCAGCTCTGTTTGGACATAATTACACTTCATCAAAAGAAGCTTTCTTCATCTTCCATGCGTGAAAAGTCTGCAAGCAGTTAAGTCTGTCTTTTTTTAAAAAAAATATATAAAAATTGCTATTTGGGAAACCAGCCAAAACTCAGAAAGCCAATATAGTAAAACAGTGCACACCCTTTGTTTCTCTTTGAAGTTTCTTAAATAAATATGTTGAGGGTTTACAAAGTACACTATCACTTTGCCGTAGTTTCTACTCAAATTGATCAGAGAAAAGTTATGCAGCATCTATATAATACAAAAGCAAGGTAAATGGAAACACTAGCTTGACTGTGGAAGGTATAGTGTCCAGTCTTCTAAATATTGAAATTCATTACTCCAATTAAAAACAAAATAACGTTACATAAGAAGAAAAGAGGCAATTCAGAGCATGCAGGTAAATCATCATGTTCAAATGTTTCTTGATTCCTACTAGAAAAAAGAGAAACTTTAATTGTACTGTGGACCTGCACCAGTAAGAGAAAAAAAAAAAGAATGCACACACTTCACACCTAATCAGTCAACAGTGAGATAGGCTGTGTCTTTTTTCCTTTTAATGAAAGTAAACTAAATCTGATGCAGAGATAACCCCTTTAGTTTTGAGTCTACCAGAGGCTCTGAGCCTCATTTTATTTCAAACAACCTTTCAGTGACAGTATCTCATTAGCATGCATCATTTTTTTTTTAAGTTAAAAAGTACAGCTTCTTGGCCCTGTTCCTAGAAAGTAAACTAAAACTACTCATCGGAAACAGCCTTGCTTGAATTTCCCTTATCAAGTTTTTACAATGGTAATAATATGACATCTGATCCAAACTAAAGAGCAATTATCGGACATGGTTTAAAAATTGATGCTTCTCATTTCCTAATTCGAACCTGGGTAGAAGTCGTTCCATAGGTCATTCTAATTTATTTCACCTCCGTCCTAAAGTGGTCTATTTTCTCGCTTCTTATCGAAACACTTAAAATGGAAATATTAGATTCAATAAATGCATAAATGAGAATACTTCTTGTGAAGGACCAGTAAAAGTCTCTCCACAGGAAAGTAAATGAAAGCCAAAATATTGGTTTCCTTAGAGACTTTTTTAAAACATTAATCCCCTTTATGAAACAGCTATGAAAACCCTAAAAGAAATTATTTTCTATTTTATGATCTTTTTAAGGACCCCCAATATGTGAATCTGGATGCAGATGGGGGAGACCCTCAAATAATGTGGAAATTATTTAGAGTCTTAATCACTCATCTGTCTAGACTACTCTAGATAGTCATTGTAACATAGGTAACACATCATTCACTGATTCAAATGAGAAGCCTTCTGTAAAAAACTATGACTTTTTAAAAATAGGTTCTTATTACAAAAGTAAGTTAATTCATACAAAGGTAACCTATGTGCTAAGTGAAGAACTTTGGGCTACATATTCAGCCTTTAATCACACTGGCTGTCCTTGCTACAACATAGAGCAAAATTGATATTATCAGGAAATTGATCCAATACATTCCTTTTTCTTTCTTCATTGTCACTCAATTTACTCCATTATTTGGCTCCTCATAATTCAGAACTTGAACCTCCCAACTGTTCTCTCGACCTTATGTGCTCACACCCAGTGAAATTAGGGACTAGTTCTTCTGAAAACACTGTTTGAATTTTCAATATCATAAAACAAATGAAAAAAGCCTGAGCACTCAGAAAAACACTCAACTTCATCTGGACATATTTAAATAAAACCTTCAGCAATTCTGTTCAGTGGAAGAAGGTGCTGATTTGTATATAGACTAGCCTACATTTCATCAGGAGATCCTGATGTGTTTATTCCACTACCAATATTAAAAACCAGAGACCTACCTCTTCCACTCCGGCCCACAAATCTCAGATCGTTGAACCTTGCTACTTGGTTTTTCATAACAGCAGAGGCATTTCGGAGCTCAGCAGAATAATTTTCATCGTTCCCCGCCATGACAGTAACCACAGTCCCATCTGGTACCTCTCCGAGGGCTACCACCTACATAAAACAGGAAACACAGCAGCAATAATGGCACCTCAGAAAAGCTTAAAAACTGAGCATATACTCCCATTGCAAACGATGTGTCTTATCAGGATTTAGTGCTCTAGTCCAGTCATGGCAGATAGGAACGAAGCATCTGCATATGGGTCAGGAGGCCACTTCAAACAGACCCATGTTTCAGGGTCCACCCATTTCAAAGGCAAGCAAAAGTTTCCTTCATTTGTTGTTGGACCCCTCGCAGAATACATGTACATTTTTATTAAATCCCCATGTTAGGCTGTCCATAGGAATTATGCCACAGAAGGAAGGCTGATGCCCCATCTGCAGATGGCGTCGTACATATTAAGGCACCACCTGTCTGCAGCCTGGAGATCCCCTGAGGTGTGGTCTCATCCAGATCCCAGGCTGAAAAAAAAAGTCTGGTCCGCTCTATGGGAGAAGACATTGAGGTGAAATCCTAGAGTTCCTGACGATATGGAAGCTTAAATATGGTGTGGTATCCAGCACTATATTTCATCTCCTTACTTTGGGCTACATATTCAGCCTTTAATCACACTGCAAATAATTACTGAAGGCCCACCCTGCGGTGGGATAGAGACAAAGCCATCGCGAAACTTCAAGTCTAGGTGCAGAATCAAGGTATACAACGGGCTGAAAATGGCCACTGACAAATGAGTAGTAGAGATAAAAAAAAAAAATACGCCCTTGGCCAAACTTTAGATTCTGTCTTGTCCCATCTGCCACTTTGAAATGACACAGTTTCCTCCTTCATCTTCAACAGCTAACCTGCAGCAGATTAACTCAGTCAAGTAAGGATCCGGATAATCAGTCTCTGAGGTCCACAAACTTTCACTGCTCCAAGGCTAGGTGGTCACACTTTTTTTTTTTTTTTTAGATTTTTTTTTTTTATTATTTATTTATCTGAGAGAGAGAGAATGAGAGAGAGAGCACATGAGAGGGGGTAGGGTCAGAGGGAGAAGCAGACTCCCTGCTGAGCATGGAGCCCGAGGCGGGACTCGATCCAGGGACTCCAGGATCATGACCTGAGCCGAAGGCAGTCGCTTAACCAACTGAGCCACCCAGGCGCCCTAGGCGGTCACACTTTTAACCAAGGGCAGCTGACCTGCAAATGGGTGCCTCTTTCTAACAAGAAGGCTGGTAAGGGAATGTTGGTGCAGGGGCTGCACTGTCACATAGACACACTATTCTTGATCCATTACCAAGACCCTGCCCCTTGATCATAGCCTCTTTCTCCACTAACTTCCAGGATCCTATATTCAGTGTTTCATTCTCTTCCTCATTCCGCTTCCAGATGCCCTTGAGGTGACTAAGCAATGGTTCCCACTAGAGTGGCCCACTGCTCTCTGAGAATAACGCCCACGTGCACTTGCCTGCCTGGCGAATATCCCACTGATCTTTCCTCTAGGCCTGGTACTGCTCTCTCCTTTGTCGAGATTTCCACGAGGCAAACCTAGGCATCTGATTCCAGGCTCCCAATACAATTTGTACATAATTTCTCATTAATGCAAGTTTTTTTAGTGTGATAAAACAGACACTATAACTATGCTTTAGGGCTGAGTTTTCCTCACTCATGATCCCCACCCCAGCCCTCCTCTACAACATACCCTCTGTTCCATGCAGGCAGACCGCCAGCCACACAAAAAACTCATCGTTTTGTTGTTGTTGTTGTTTTTGCCCTTGCTTTTCTCTTTGGCTGTTTCTCAATGCCATGCCCGCTTTAGCACTTTGTTATTCGGCTTAAAACCCTATAGCCTTCCTTATAGAACCCACTTCCCCAGCACCCCACTGTACTCAAATGATCCTCATTTCCATGTACATATATTAGTGATCCATCTACTCCATTTGATACACTAGTCCAAAGTCACGAGACTCACTCCTAGGAGACTAGATTAGATTGGAAACTACATGAGGGAGGGGCTTTCACTGGTCTTACTCAACACCATATGCCCAGTGCCCAAACAGTACCTAGCACATAGTAAGTGTTTGATAAATATTTTTGAAATAAATTGAAGAAAGAGCTCCGTAAAGAGCACCGCCTCCCACAGCCAATAGTCTGTGAGTCTACAGCTAAAACTCCAAGAGAGAGAACCACTTAAAGGCTGAGTCAGCATCCTTCCGTAACAGCAACATGCTCTTGCACCAAACTAGTTTTCTGACAACTTTTTCAGTCCCAGAGAAGAGGGATTCACCCACTATCCTACTGGTGACTCAAATTCAATCTGAGAAGTCTCCCAGGCCTAGCACAAATCCCTGGAGAACATGATTTCCTCCCTGCATGCTTGATCTAGTGCCTCAAGGGGCTACTGAATAGAGGTAATGTTGTACCCCTACTGGAGACAATATGCTTTTCAATTTTTCGAATTCACAAGGCTAAAAATGTGAACAATTGAAAACACTGAAATAATTGACCGTGTTTGGCCAATACGTATCTGCACGTCTGACATTTTTTTTTTACACTCAGCATATTGTGTTTTAGCACCTGGCGTGTGCCTTTTGATATCAAAGTAAAGATGGAACCAGTAAGCATATTAATGAAGGCAGATAAGTTTGTACTGCTCAAAAGAAAATGAATGTGCCAAAAATCAAGAGGCCCCTCTTTTTTCCCACCTCTCTTTCACATCTGCTATGATGTCACACAAGTAACTTTATCGCCAGGAACCAGGTTTCCCATATAAATTGGAAATATTTTTTTAAGTCTGTATAATGTAGAAGATACTGTACAAGTAGAGTGTAATTACAATGATGTACTTTTTGTAAGATGAGGAGGCTAACTTCGGTTCCAAGTCTGCTGTGTGCTAAACATGGGCTTTAACTTATAAGCACCCTGAAAGGGTTCAATTGAACATGTAATTCTTTACTTCGTGTCTTGAGATGTTTTTTGGTGTTGTTGAGAGATAAAGGATGACTGCTGATGGGTTTCACTTCTGTCTGGCTAAATTAAAAAAAAAATAAAGAAATCTGCCCCAATATAAAGATTTTCAAGAGCTCTGGGACATTATTATTTTACTGCATATTTTTAACATAATGGATTTTTTTTAGTTAGAAGAAAAGGAAAATTGATTCAATATGGGAAAATATGAAAGAAAAGATCCCTAAGAGTGAAATACACAAATCCACTTTTCTTTGCTTGAGCAGCAGAATAATGACCATGTTAAATACTGGTATGCTTTACGTATTACACTTAATAACAAAACAAATAGGTAATCACAAATTGTGTGAGTCTTCTAGGAGGCTGAGAACTTGGCCTAAAAATGAAATGCTCACAGAATGTGGTGACAACTTTTCCTGTTATGGCTGAACTCTATTTTAATGGCTAAATATATGGGGTTTTTTCTACTATTCACGCTACCAAATCAAATACCTAATGTTTTCCTGAGGAAAAGAAAAGAGGGAGGGAGTACTATATTTGACTTTATATCAATCAGAAGTATAATTATATGTCAGAGGGTTTTAAAAAAAGTAGATCTCTGAAGCTAAAAAGTTTCCCTTGGAGATTCTCAACTGTGTTTATCTAAAAGAAAACCAAAAGAATCAAGAAAGTTTTACACATTTCATCTGTACCAAACCCAAGCAATGGAAAACATTTTAAGGGGTAGAGAGCAGTCAAAAACCATTCTTTTAACTAGTTAGGAGTAAGTACGCATTAAAAGTCGTTTCCATACTACCCAACACTAAAGTTGCGTTCTGCAAAGAATAGTTTGTGATGAAACTTTAACAATTACATTTCTAGGTGTTTTTAAAATATAAAGTCTACCAATTCAAGAAATTTCAGGGAGAAAAAGGAAGTAATTTTGTGTCCTAACATTTCAGAACAGAGAAAGAAGTTCCTTTATTTAGCACACCTCACTAGAACTAGCACTTAAATCACATGATACATAGCTTGTACAGAATAAAGTAAAAGGATACTTAACCCTACAGACTACTGAAATTCTGTATGAGATTCCTTATGACCAAATCTGTGAATTACTCTAAAAGAGCAGCAATACAGAATTAGCTCAGACCCTTAAAATTGTTTTTGTGGTCTTATTGTATGGAAATTAAAATTGCCTTTGACATTTCCATGGACAGAAGTCTAATTTTAACCAATCAATTACTCTTACAGACCAATATCATTTGGCACATTGTACTTGCAGCAAAATTGAAATACAATCTTTTTCAAGATAAAATTTGATCTTTCTTTGGAATAAAAAGATGTAAGAGAGCAATTGAAAAAAGGGAAAATTGTATTCCTATGGTAATTATTTAAAGATAACTTCAAATAAACTATTAAAAAGTTTAACAAATGCTACAGTTAATTTTTAGAATTTATCCTCGAATTTAGGAAAACCCAACTAAGTTGCAGAGAAAAAAATAAATGCAATATAAAATACCATTTCACAATTTTAAAAATATATGTCAAAGAATAATTTGATGGAAATTATTTCAATACAAGCCAGGAATTTATGTGCCATGTATCAAGCTGGTTTAGATCATCTAACAATGGATGTTCTGGAATTTTGAAAGGAGACAAACAGCAATGCCAATGGGAGAATATAATGAAAGATATCTTAACCATGTCTTTTTCCAAATATAAGTTTTTCTTAAAATTTTTAAATATTTATTTTCTACCTAAAATTATGTTTCAATTACCTTTTATATATTCAGCCCTAAAATTTTTAACTTTAATTTTTATTGCATTTAAAGACATAACAAAAATGTATCTGTCCTCACACAACCTGAAATCTATTGTGATTTACGTAATTTTGCTTAACAATTCATAGTAGGCTCAATAAGGTTTTAAAAGGTTTAATAACCTGTTTTCCTTTGTTTGGGTATAATTACATTCAAAAAGACACAAACATAAAACCTGATCATTACATACATTAGGAAAATACATCTCACTAATGTCAAATATTTATTAGTTGCATACTTGTTTTTGAAGAGGAAAATAGCCAGTGATGTTGAAAAAATTATTTTCAAATAGAAATTGCTCTATCATTTTGAAACCCTACTTATGACAAATACTGAAAGGTATCATCAAACATACAGAATTAACTATGAGTAATAGATCATATATCTAAAAATGTGTTTTCTTTCTTTAACATTGCCAGAAAAACATATGATACTGGTAAATATATAGTCCAGTGTTCCCCAACTTAAAACAGCACAATAGCCTTGCACCACTTTTAGTTTTAAAACATACATCTGGACTTAAAATTTCTGCATAGTGTTTCAGCTTGAAGCTATTTAAAGCAACTGAGTTATAAACCCTGAACACCAGGCTTCATGGTGGAAATGCTGACAGACCCCTAACTATAAGGGTGCTACTGGACGCAAAGTTGACATGTTCTCTCCCTGTTTCTACCAGACCATTAACTAATGAACTGCATTTGCAAACTGCTTTTTGGGTTTGTTTGTTTGTTTTGTTTTGTTTTTTGTGACGAGAATTATCTAAGACAGAAAGGGCATGGGGATCCTCTAATAGTATCCCTTAACTATTTTAAGCTTTCAGTGAGATACACCTGAAAGAAATGTTAAAAATATTCATTTCCATTTCCTTGACACCTGGAAGGACTGAACATTACACAACTGCAGACCTTTGTTAAAAATATAATACTAATAAACAACTTTGCATATTTTAAAACATACTAGTTGTTTTTGCATTTTTACATGCCGAGTATAAACAAATTATAAGTATTCTTGAATAATCTCTGAACAAGATCAGATGAACAACACTAATACCTTACTTATGTCTTAATATAATACATTGTCAATATCATCTTGAAGCATTATTTTAAATTAACACATCAAAACACCATATATTAAATTCAGTTCTGATGCTCTATAGTGCTGAGTTCAGGGTCACAGACATAAAATATGGGCTCAATAAATACTGCATTGATTTGAATCCCAGATTTCTCAACAATTAAGTTCTGTGTGTTTGTGTTTTTAAATATATTTACCTATTATCTACCCAACAACACTATAACTTACTTTGTACGTGGCTTTAAATATGATAGCCAAATTATGGTCACCGCTTCTAAAACTGAGACTTCTTCATATTATTTCTTCATTGCATATGTATTTGATTATGTTACAAGGGTGTAGAAAGTCTACTGCTCTCAGGCTTTTATCTCAAAAGAAAGGTAAAGAGAGATTGTTTTTACTAACATTCAGATGAAAACAATAAAAAATGTTGTCAAAATCTGGATGTTCCAAATCTCTACACATCTTTTTCAGCAGAGACAAAACTTATATACTGAGTGGATCTCAACAATCACCAAGTGTCTGAATTTTCTTAAATACAGATATGGGGGTAGAAGGACACAGCAAATCAAGTCTTAAATTAACTCAATTTATTTTTTGATTAATATGAATTAAAATACTTAATTTAATATGGCCATGTATAATCTATGGCTTTGTTTACTGGTTAAAAGTAAAACTGCTCTGTAATTAACAACAAAGGGTGATTAATAGCAAAGAAAACTATTTTCAAAATAATTTTAAAACGGTGGTAATGAGAAAACCTGAAGATTACCAAAATATCTGAGAATAGCTCAAATGAAACTGCATTCTATCTTTACGCCAAAAAGATCATTTCTATCCAAAATACCAAGGCTCAAAATCAATTCACCACCATAAACGTAGGAGAATAGTTCAAGACAGTTATACCTTAAACATGATTAGCAGAAGAAAAAGAATGTAGAATACCAAACATCTAAATGATATCTTTTAAAACGTAGGCAACTACTCTTTTATTTTCATATATCCTGACTTGGAATGCCTGACGTGGTATTTTTTAAACAAAATACCTACGTATTTGTATTTGCTGTTTTCATCCAGGTTTTTTGTTCGTGTTTTGAGGGTTTTGGGGTGGGGGGGGGAAACAAATTTCCACCCTTCGCTTAAGGCGAATTAGAACGTTCTGGGCCTAGGGACGATGAACATCATAAGATATCTCTTGTGTGGGAATTCGAATTTCTCGAATTCACATATATTCTGAGCTTTTCGTATTTCAAGGAGGAAAACGTTAACCTACAAAATGGGTGGTTTATAAAAGGAGAAATGGGACGGTTAACACACACACACACACACACACACACACACACTTCTTGAACTAAGTGCAAAATGAAACCTGCCCCAGAACGCAACATCCCCTTTCCTCAACAATTCATTCTGATTTCTGTTCTGATACAAGACCCAGCTAGATAACCAGCTCTAATTGACCTGGCCTCCTCTTTCTTTCCACCCCACCCACACACGGAATCTGAATCGGTGCGTGGGGTGGTGGGTGATCCACAACTGGGAACTGCCAGTGGCCTGTAGGAGCTTGGCCCCGGGGTTCATAGTGGAGGAACCGGCACGACTCCTCCCTCCTCCCCCCACCTCACCAGGCCTCGCTTACCCTGCTCTCCACAGATCCCAGAACCCAGAGGACCCAGGCCCACCTTCAGAAGTTCAGAGGCCAGACAGGGCCGGAAGCGTCTTCCCGGGAGCGCTCTCTCCCTGTCTGGCTCACCGCCCCCTCCAGCCCGGGCGTCCAGTCCCGCGAGTGTGGATTGCCCGGGAGCCCGTCTCTCCATCCAGCCCGTGCCTGCCGGGCCCTGGGGGCTCCCCGTCTCCCCCTGGCGAGGGCCGCCCCGGGAAACCTAGACCGCTCTATGGAGACCCGCCGTGCTACTGCGAGAGGCTGCAGACCCTGCACCCTCAACCCGCCGAGCCGCTGCCTGCGGCTCCGGCTGCCGACACCCGCCTCCAGCTAACGGGGCCGCCGGCCGGGCGGGCGGGCGGAGGAGGCCGCGGTGTGCGGGGAGCGCTCTCAGGCCTCGGGGGTCGCTCCTCCGCGCCCAGGCCACCGGCCGGAGCCTCCCTCGACCTTCCAGAAGCAGGAGGCCCCTTAGGGACTCAAGTCCTTTAAAAGTACCAATAAGAAAAATCCGCAAACTTTCACCTCCTTTTTCAAGGCGGGCGAGCCAAAGGCATTTCACAGGTTCCCCTTATCCCTCCCAGGTGGGGTGAGGCGGGGAGCTGGGTCCCGGCTCCCAGAGGCGGCCCGAGCCCCCGCCCCCTCCACTGGCCACCTCCCCGCACGCGAGGGTCCAGCGCCCGGGACTCCGTGGCTCCCCCGCCTCGGGGCGCGCGGCGACCCTGGCGGCCCCGCCTTCCTCCCGATAACGGGAACTGGCGCGGGTCGGCGAGCCGAGCAGACGCCCCCGTCCTGTCTCCCCCTCGCTCGCTCCCAGAGTCCCTAGGTTTGCCCGGGACCCTCTCGGACACCGGTTATGCGGCCAGCGCGCGGCAGCCGGCACCCGGCGCCCCGCCCCGGACGCTAACGCCCGGCGCCGGCACCCCACGAACACTGGCCCCCGAGTCCGGGAGGGGCCGGGGCCGCCGAGGCTCAGGCGGGTTAGAGAAGGGGGCGCCAAGCCGGGCGGAGGGGCGTCCGCCTGAGGGGGGGGTAGGAGCGCGCGGGACCCCAGGGAGGGGCGGCGCCGGCAGCCCGCGCTGCAGGGCGGGTGCGTCTGCCCAGCCCGGAGAACGCGGGAGTCCGTGGGGAGAAGGCCGGGGCTCCTCAGCCTGGGGGGAATGGGGGCGGGGTGGAATAAGCCGGGGTGGCGGCGCCCAGAGTGGGCACCTAGGGGCTCCTAGGGGGAGGGGAGACCGCTCACAGGAGCGGGTGAGAACGCTGGTCGCGAGGCTTGAGAGGTAATGAAAGGATAAAGGGGTCAGGGGCTGAGGCGGAGGCTGCGGGCACAGGTGGGAGAGGGAAGGATCTGCGCGGGGTCACCGCGTCCCGAGCCCGCCGAGGGATCCGGAGGAAGAGGGCCAGTCGGGGGTGGGGGGGCCACGGGGGGTCCCTCGGGTCAGAGCCACCAAGGTAGGAGGCCTCAGAGGCCGTCGGGGCCCCGGCCCCCGCGGGCATGGAGACGCCGGCGGGCAAGTCCCGCGGCGCCCGGCCGGGGGCGGGGGGCGGCCGCAGCTTCCTACCTTGAAGGCCACGGGCAGGGTCTTGTTGCAGCGCCAGTGCGAGGGCAGCACAGAGCACAGGAAGTTGGGGCTGTCGGTGCGGACGAGCTCGGCCGGGTGGTCAGCGATGATCTCCACCATGGTGCGGTTGTCGTGCGGCGGCCGCAACCGGGGCACAGCGGCCGCCGCCGCCGCCGCCGCCGCCGCCGCCGCTGCCGCCGCCGCCGCCTCCTGCTGCTGTTGCTGCTGCTGCTGCTGCTGCTGCTGCTGCTGCTGTTGCTGCTGCTGCTGCTGCTGCTGCTGCGCAGCCACCACCGGGCTCACGTCGCTCATCTTGCCGGGCTGCAGGCTGCTGGAGGGAGGGCTGAAGCGCCGGCTGGTGCTCGGATCTACGGGAATACGCATCACAACAGCCACAAGTTAGCGAAGTGGCCGGGGGAGGGGGAGGAGGGTGGAAATGAGGGGCGAGGAGGAGGAAATTGGGGGGGTGGAGGCGAGACGGGGGGAAAGGGGATGGAGGTGATGGGGCCGAGGAGGTGAGAAATCAAGTTCGGTGAAGCCGACTGCCGGGAGGAGTCTGACGGGGGCCGGCGGTGACGATGCGGAGCGGTCGGGTTGGCGGGTTGGGAGACCCGGGAGGCACAGATCTGGCCGGAGCCTTTGGAACGCCCGCGGTGGCCGCTGAGAACCGGCGCGGGGATGTGTGTGGCCTGGGGAGGCAGGGGGCTTCAGTTTGCAGCTTGGAGTGGGGTCCCTTGGGGCACCGCGTCCTGGGTGCGCTGGCGCCCCCTCCCAGGTCGAGTCCAGCGATGGATCGGAGTGGGTTCAGCAGTCCAGCCCCGCGGCCAGCATAGCCGCGCACTGCCCGCCACCGCCGCGCCGCGCTCGCAGCTACCCAGCTGCCGGCGTCCGCGCCGCCGCCCGCCCTCCCGCGCTGCTGCCGCCGCCTCCTCCGCGGCGGCCTCCGCTCCCCCCGCGCCGGCCGCACGCTCAGATTGCTCCCGCGGCGGCTGCCAGCCCGGCTCCCCGGCTCCGCTCCTTCCTTTCCTTTCTCCTCTTCTGGCCTTCTCACGGCCACCTCTTCGCATCCAGTCCCTCCTGCTATTTGCAAAGCTTCCCTGACCCTCGCGCGTCGAGGTGCCAGGAGGTAAGTCGCGGGCAGCGGATCTCGAGGCAACGGATCTCGAGCCTGCGAATCGCAGCCGCTGCCGCCGCCCGCCGGCCGAGAGCAGGAGCCCCCGGACGCAGCGCGCAGCTTCCGAAGCCGGAGAGGCGGCCGGGGTCAAGGGGAATCTCGCCTGATCGCGTCCTCTCGCTTCTCCCCCCGACCCAGGACAAGGAACCCCGTCTTGGTCGCACGAGGTTGAAGCTGAGACGCCAGAGAGCCGCGGGCTGAACTGACTGTCGTTATTTTTCGTTGTAACTTCAGGAGAGGAGGAAGGAAAATTCTTGAGCGTCTGTGCTGACTTCTCGGCACTCTTCACCCTTCCCCCACCCCACCCCCACCTCTGCCCGAGCGGCTCCCAGGGAAAAAATGATTTTGCAGGGCTTGGGTGCTTTTTTGTCTTAAGTGACACCAAAAAATGGGGTGGAGGGGACACTTGTCAAATAGTTTTTAGAAACTCAAGTGGGTGGCTGGACACTTTTTCCTTCTATATTCAAACTTGTCGTTCCTAGAGAACAAGGACGAGCTTTTTTTTTTTTTTTTTTTTTTTTTTTAAGGACTGGAAAACTGTCAGTTGGATGATTAAAATAAGTTGCAAAAACCTTGCTGGGGAAAAACCCCAGCAGTTTTCCATGAATTTCAATCTTTTATTAAGTCTATTCTGCATCTAAAACTACATCTAATGCCTTAACTTTCTTCCCCACCACTCCCGGGGGAAAAAAAATAAAAATACAAAATAAAATATCCAAAATGCTTCCTTGGCTATTTATTTATGTATTTATTTCCCAATGTGGGTTAAGAAAGCGACTTTGGATCCCCCAAAAAGTTGTGGTCGAGAGGATGAAGGAGCGCGGAAAAAAAGCTGCAGTTTTACCTAAAATGTGGTTTTTGGAGGCTGGGATTTCTAATGATTAGGTTTTTGTGGTTTATATAGACACGACTCTGGCTAAGGCGATCATTACGCTGATGAGAGTCAGAAGCACGTGGGTGTCTCCGACCAGCCTCAAACTCTGAACCTTCAAAACAAATAAAACAATGTGCGGCGCCCGCAGAAGCCGGGAAATCCGCTTGAGACCATTGCACCCCCAAAAAGGGGACACAGGGCCCTTTCCCCTCCTTGTTGGGTACTGCTACGTTCCTTGCTTACTGTCAAACTCCTTTAAACCTCTCAAAGCTTGAAGACGTGTTTGCAAAAACAATCAGAGTTGCCAAAGTCTCAAAGATTCATAATAGGGTAGCTGACACCATAAGTGATTTCATAAAAATAAATGAAAAAATTATAACGCTTCGCCCTCGGAGTATTAAGGAATAAAGATGAGTCATCACTCATCCCCCCCCCATTTTATTTAAAACAATTCACGTGCCCATTAATTGGCGTTTTTACTGCTCACTCAGCGCAAATGCCTCTGTCACCCTGGTAGCGACCTGCCACGACCCTCCCCCGCCGGTTTTTAAAGCCTTGCTTCCAGTCGCTGAGTCGGCGCACGGGGTCTGGCCTTTGAAGGAGCCTGGAAGGGCTTCGAGGGCGTGGGGGCGCGGAAGAGGGGACCCGGTGCCAGTTACGGACTCTGGAGCCCATTTCCAGCGCACAGTGAACGTGGAGGGCTGTAGTATGTGACTGGGACAAGAGGACTGCCCTTTAAAGAGAGGCGCGGGCGACAGAGGGGCCTCCAACCGCTGGAGCGGACGTGGGGGGCCGAGGTGCTTAGGCGTGCGCCCTCGCGGGGGTCACCACGGGGCTCGGGGGGTGGGGACACCGCTCCGTCCTTCCTCTTAGGGGCTTCATTTTTACCTTCTCTTTATCCATTCGCTACTCCCCGCCTCCCTCGTGCGTTTTACCCTTTCCCAGTTTTTGCTCCACGTTCCCGCCTCTCCCCCAAATCCCCCCACAAACGCGCGCCTCCTCGCCGCGCCCCTCCCGCCTCCTCGGCCTCGGCACGGCCGCTTGCCACCCCGGGTGACCCATTCTGCAACCCCCGCGACGGTATCCCGTCCCCAGCCTACTCCTCGCCCCCAGCCTCCTGGCCTCCGGACCCCGGCGCGGAGGGGTTGCGGGAGAACCCACTGATCGCGACGAACTGGCCGCGCAGCGAGGAACTGAGCTGTCTCGTGCGCGTGCGATTTTTAATTATCTTTTCTGTCACAGGGGAGAGCTCTAACCCCGGGCACCGCCGCGCCGCCTGCGCGCACAGGGTCGAGTCTTCCCCAGCCGCAAGCGGCCGTAACCCCTCCAAAAAAAAGAGCGAGACCACACTACATCCATTACTCTCCTACCTTACACACCCGCGCGCACACACTCGGACACACACTCTCAACAGCCACACGCTGACACTCAGGTACGTACACACACACACACACACACACACACCAGGCTTGCTTGTTTTATGTTGGCTTGGTTTGATTTGGTTTGGTTGTCTTTTCGCGGGGCGGTTCTCTTTTGGGCATGTTGTACCACTGTCCAAAAAAGATCTCTCACTTGTTTTGTTTGGGTTTTAAATGTGTAGGGGCTACAAAGGAGGGGAAAAGTGTCAGGAACTGGATCATTTCTGTGTTCAAAGGGAGAGGAGTTCAGTGACTACCATAGTAGGTGATATGCCACCTTCTCTGGGGCTGTCCTCCTCCTCCCAGGAAGTCCACCGAACAGGGAACTCCCAGAAAATTTGAAGACGCTAAGTCAATATTTCAAATATAGGCGACCAGATGGGCTTTTCAAAGACGAAATTCTAGGGCACTTTGAATTTAAGTAATCATGTTGGAGAATTTTCCTTTCTTTCTCCATCTCTGTCCTGTCCTGTCTTTGTTTTCCTTGGAGGATAGTGAAATATGCAGGCCTCAGTGGTTGGGTGCCCTCACTGGGGATTTTAAGGGCGATTTAATCAATGGTGAATTCTTTAATTAATCATGTCCAGTGATTTAGCTTTTATAGCCTTCCTTGGGCATCTTCCCTCCATTTTACATTTCAGTTGAACTAATATAAGCAGCTCTTGGAAGTTCCTGGTCTTGGATCCCTTAAAATATCCTACAGTTATTTATAATGTGGAAATGAAATTTTCCACTGAATACCCTAACATCGGTTCAGGTATCTGGCACAGCAGATTTTCAGTCTTTCAAAAATATCCTCTTGCTGAACATTCACACTTTCAGCTGGAACCCACTGAGCCTGGAACTGATGATGTCTTGGCTCAGAGCGTTTTACTTAAAGGAAGAAAACATTTTTACAGACCCCTAAACCAAACCTCTCCTGGTAATAGTAGGCACATAGGAAAACCATGAGATTTTTCATCTGTGAATTTTCTGCTATAGTTTGCATGATCTCACTCTTGGGTTTAGATTTTTTTCTACCCCAAAATGTTCAGAACAAATCATTCACTAGATTCCTATTCCTACTCAGAAGTATCCATCTTTTCTGTTGTATGTTATGGCATACAAAAGAACGTACTTTTTTTCTGAAAACATGGCTACTCTGGAAGATACAGGCATATTTTCCCCTCCATCTCTTTTAATATAACTGTTTAGTAACAACACCTACCAATTTTGACTTTCCAGACAAAGAAAATGAGATGTAAAACAGTCAAGTTATTTATCTAGTCAAAGAACAGAATCCCCCAAACCAGGAACATAACCGACACTTCTTTCATTCAGGTTTCATCTTATAACCTCTATACGTTATTTTATATATACTTTTTCGTGATGAAAAGTAAAAAAGTCATTGTAAAATCTTAAAATGGTTTTCAATGGACCATCTAATGATGTGGGACAACCTTGCAGATGTGTATTAGAAAATCATGGACATATTGTTGATCCACAAATTTTTAACTGTGTTGTATAGGAAAACTTTATAAACAGAACCATCTTTAGAGAGTTTTCCTTTGGACTGTGATTGAGTAAACACTCCCCAGCCCTTGAAGAAGCAGCACTGCGCTAGACCAGGAATGGCCTTACTACAGCCCATGGGCCAAATCTGGCCAGACGCCTATTTTTGTATAACCCACAAGTTATGAACAATTTTTGCATCTTTAAATAGTTGGAAAAAAATTAAAAGAATAACAAAGTTTTATTGAAACACAGCTATATTCATCTGATTTTGTATTTATCTGTAGCTGCCCTCACCGAAAATAACAGAATTATGTAGTTGTGACGAAGATATATGGCCTGCAAAGCCTAAAATATTTAATATCTGGTTTTTTGCAGAAAAAGTTCACCAATCCTAAAATGAAAGGGATGCAGGACCCTGGTGGAATCAAACAGCAGAAGGGGGTAGATATTAAAATAAGGCAATGGGATGGAGCATGTATAAGGCCTGGATTGGTTGTTGTTTTTTTAAGTGAAAAATGTTCCATTTTATTTATTCTTTTCTGTATAAAATATTAATCAATTAGACTATTTTTTTCTACTTAATAATTTTGCACATACCAAAACGGAGAAAAGAATGAGGAGTTAGTGCTTTTCCATGAGCTCCTCAAGAAACATTGTCTTACACATGTCTATATACCAGTATCTTCCGTTGTTCTTCAGTGTGGGAGCCCATTAACTGAATAGATGAG
Source organism: Mirounga angustirostris (assembly GCF_029215605.1). Classification (NCBI taxonomy): domain Eukaryota; kingdom Metazoa; phylum Chordata; class Mammalia; order Carnivora; family Phocidae; genus Mirounga; species Mirounga angustirostris. The sequence goes on along the minus strand of NW_026991716.1, from coordinate 41,231,785 downwards.
AAAAGAATAAAGGAACTTTCATGGAATGTGAACACGAAAAATTAGTGAAGACTTTAATAGGTTTATTTCATCTGTTTTACAGATGATTACACAAGAAACATAAATGAGCTTACCAAGAATTTTCTGGTATATAATATTTTCACAAGTCCTATATATACTTTTAAGACAGTTAGCTTAATAATTTAAGTGATCCCAAAGCTTTTGGACATATTTTTTCCATTTTAATTTTTTACAGTTAAATTCTATATGATCTCTCTTAAGCTCACTAAGTTTTTCCCTTTGTCAGTGGACCTCTAATAATTTGAATGGCTGTAACAACAGATGAAATGTTTGTAGTGGAGGGCTTAGCATCAGAAGTCTTTCCTGGTTGTTCTAGTTAGCCTTCCTAGAGGTCATTTTCATATATATTGTCACAAAAAAATGCTGACACTTGCCACATGATCTTTCAGAAACACATTTATGGAGCCTCTGTCTAATTGCTTTTCAGGAAAGACACTGACTAAAGGAGCATACATTGTGTTTGATTAAAATACCAACTTACTAAATGGCACTCTATTTACTTGAAGAGACCAATGTAATTTCTAAAAAGCGTCTGATTTAGTACCTCAGAGTCAAGAAAAATATGACTAATTTTCCTAGTCGGCCCTTTGGTATTTTGGGGTTGGCGATTGTCCTGTGACAGTAGCTGAAGTAATGGAATATTATATGTGAAAGTTTAGAGAGGTCTGTGATGAAACGCCTAAGAACACCCTAAAATTAAAGGTTCCATAGTAATGGAGCCATTCTTTTTTGATGTGTGTGCATATTACCTTCAAGGCACCAAGAAAGGTTGCTGTCCAATTTTATTCCCACTGCCCAGGTTCCTAAAATTTCACTTTAGACTTTGGGTTGGTGGCCTGAGCCATCTGTCCCCTCTCCATACCCTGCCAGCAGGGTGAGAAATGTGAATCGTAATATTCCCAGTCCATCTCACAAAGTACAAAAATCATTTGTGCAGTGTGAGAAATTCAAATTAAAAACTAGAGAGGTACTGGGGCACATGGGTGGCTCGGTCCGTTAAGCATCTGACTCTTGATTTAGGCTCAGGTCATGATCTCAGGGTCATGAGATCGAGCCCCTCATCAGGCTCTGTGCTGGGCATGTAGCCTGCTTAAGATTCTCTCCCTCTCTCTCTGCTTCTCCCCTCACCCCCCGCTCATGCTCTCTCCCTCTCTCTCTCTGTCTAGAAAACAAAAAACAAAAACCAGAAAGGTAGGAAAAATAGAAGAGGAAAAAAAAAAGCAAGGGTCCAGCTTGGTTCCATTAGCTGCAGTCCTTAGGTGAGACTGGATTTAGGTTACCATCCCAAGTATGTTGCTCCTCAGGATTTCATATTCAGAAAGTACTTTCTTCTTACCCTCTAGCCATGACCAAGTTCTATACACAATGATTCTTTTATCTTTTTTGACTTCAAATGATTCCCCTGAATTGTCTTTTTTGGGGGGTGGGATCTGTTCTTCAATCATATTCCTGTATGTCACTATTTTTCTTAAGGATCATTTTTCTTCCCTAGATGTGCCATTATCAACTTATTGCCTCTCAGGTCCAAATTCATCCTTGTTTTACTCGCTCTGTGAAAATTGATCAGGAACTTTTAACTGTTTCTTCTTACCCCCTTCCAATTCCATTTTAGAAGAACTATCTCCAATTTTATTTAAATAAAATATGTTGCAAACTTAATGCACTTAGAGCCCTATTATCTTTTATTTCTGTAAGTATATGTCTGGTGTTAAGTTACTTAGATTCTTGTAATAAATTAAATGGATTCCATTATCAAATCTTTACAGGAGTTTTATACTACAATCGCTATTTGTGCCACTATAAAAGTAAACTTACACTGAAGTAGAAAAAAAGTAAGACCTCCCCCCCCCCCAAAAAAAACCTTCTTTGGCCAGTGTTCTTTCCTCTGTTGATACAGTTCTTTTTCTGTTAATTAACATCTTTTCCCAGAGAATATATTTATTTCTACACCCTCAGTAATACCTCTATAGTTTTTGATGACCAGGTGTGAGACTTAACCATGACATGTTGATTCTTAAGTGTTCTGAAATAGGGATTTTTCACATGCCTTAAAATCAAATGCCTTACTTGACTCTTCCTAGCAAGTCTTTTTTTTTTTTTTAAGATTTTATTTATTTATTTGAGAGAGAGAGAATGAGAGACAGAGAGCATGAGAGGGAGGAGGGTCAGAGGGAGAAGCAGACTCCCTGCCGAGCAGGGAGCCCGATGCGGGACTCGATCCCGGGACTCCAGGATCATGACCTGAGCTGAAGGCAGTCGCTTAACCAACTGAGCCACCCAGGCGTCCCCCTAGCAAGTCTTAATTAGGATTTTGACCTCAATATTTAGTCCAGGTTTATATGTACATGGCTATTCAACAAATCTAAAATCCTATTGGGTGACACTATTTTCATTATCATCAAATAAGAAACTGATTAAATGTTCCAGACCTTCATCTGATTTGTTTAGTTTAAAGCTTAGTCTTCTCCAAGATTGCTGAACATGTGGGTTGCATCTAGTTGTTTCATTGAATATAGACTTTTTCCCATTTTTAACTTGCAGCAAAGCAAGTTTATCCTTATTGAAGGGTATTATTATGGTGTGCCCATAACTGCAGAAATGGAAACTACTTGAGGTGTTACAACTTATTATATATCATCATTCAAGATTTAATCATGGCTTCTTTAATGCTGATAGTATTGGTTGGTTCAAACAAAAATAAATGTCTTTTCACATGAAAAGACACTCAACATCACTCATCATCAGGGAAATACAAATCAAAACCACAATGAGATACCACTTCACACCTGAAAAGAGTCTGTTAATTAATTAATTAAATTAGCAACACAGGAAACAACAGATGTCAGCAAGGTTGTGGAGAAAGGGGAACCCTCTTGCACTATTGGTGGGAATGCAACGTGGTGCAGCCACTCTGGAAAACAGTATGGAGCTTCCTCAGAAAGTTAAAAATAGAACTACCCTATGACACAGCAATTGCAAAACCAGGTATTTACCCAAAAGATACAAAAATACTGATTTGAAGGGACACATGCACCCCAGTGTTTAGAGCAGCATTATCAACACTAGCCAAATTATTGAAAGAGCCCAAATGTCCATCGACTGATGAATGGATAAAGAAGATGTGGTATATACATACAATAGAATATTACTCATCCATAACAAAGAATGAAATCTTGCCATTTGAAACAATGTGGATGGAGCTAGAGTGTATTATGCCAAGTAAAATAAGTCAGAGAAAGACAAATACCATATGATTTCATTCATATGTGGAATTTAAGAAACAAAACAAGTGAACATAAGGGAAAGAGAGAGAGAAAGAGAGAGAGAGAGTGAGAGAGAGGCAAACCATAAAACAGACTCTTTTCAGACAAACTGAGGGTTCTAGAGGGGAGGGGGGTGGGAGGATGGGTTAGCCTGGTGATGGGTATTGAAGAGGGCACGTTCTACATGGAGCACTGGGTGTTATACGCAAACAATGAATCATGGAACACTACATCAAAAACTAATGATGTAATGTATGGTGATTAACATAATAATAAAAAATTTAAAAAAAAAACAGACTCTTAAATACAGAGATTAAACTGAAGGTTGCGAGAGGGGTGGGGGTGGGGGGATGGGCTAAATGGGTCATGGATATTGTAGGAGCACTGGGTATCGTATGTAAGTGCTGAATCACTAAATTCTGCTCCTGAAACTAATATTGCATTATATGTTCACTGACTGGAATTTAAATAAAAACTTTAAATAAATGCCCTTGTTCAAAAGTATCTGTGATAAAACTTGAACTATAAAAAATACAGTAATAAGGAGAGAATTACCAGAAATATGATACATAAGAATCACAACTCATCTTACAGTTAACCTTGAATTTTTGAAAGTCTTAAGTCTTTCAATTTTTAACTTCGTTTTGCAAGCATTTACAAACTCAATCATAACAATTCCTTCCAGGCAGGGATCTGGCAAAAACGTTTCAGTTCAAAGCCAAACATTCTATAGAATATTTCTTACTGTCAGTGTTGAAAATTATAAAACTAGAAGAAAAATAGTTAGAAAATAGCTTTGCACTTATAAAAGGGGGAGGCATATATCTAAACAAATTAAAGTCTAAACAACTCATCAGTAATAGCCATTAGACAATTATGAAAAGAAAAACTAGTTTTAATTCATTGACTTTATCCTTGAAATTGTTGTATTATGTGAAAAACCTACATGGTTCTGATTGTTTTAATCAGAGGTGCTCAATTTTCCAAACTTCTCAGTTGGAGAGTATGCAAGCTGGAGCTACCAAAAGAAAAAACTTTCAGGTTTATATTGGATTGGAGATTGGTTTCTTCCCTTTGAACTCCCTTCCAGGAGCAGAGCAACAGGACCATATTTGAACTACATTTCTTCTCGGCACATCTTAGAAGAAAAGGTAGAGCTGCAAAATGGGAAGTGCATTGGGACATCTTTTTAACTAACTCCCTATAAAACTTTGAACAAGAGCTCCAGACCAACATGTCCTATGGCCTCACAGAAATTTCCACCTGAAGATTTATTCCATAAATCCCTTAAGGTCAAAATGTCCAATATACTCAGCTCATTGTTTCAAGCAGAAAAGGAGACAAAGGACAACATTTATGTTCCCAAGGCCCACAGTCCACCGCACTTATTTTTTCTCTATCTTAGGTAATAGTATCACTGTACACAGGACTGTGAGTTCCGTAATGGTAGGCACTATGTTTGTCGGGTTCATGATTAATGTGGAGCCACACTACTGAAGAAGTCCAGGAAACCCCATCCCTACTATATTCCATGTGTACACGATGTGAACAGAGTCCCCTGGAATGGTATAATATGGTAGCTCTAGATAGCTCCCACAGCTAGCTTAAGGCCTAACATATGGTATGGGATATATATATATATAATAAATATATATTATATATATATCAGTTGATTGAATAAATGAATATTCCCCCGTAAGCAGAAACTTGGGTATTATGATAAATTAATCTTCCCCATCATTTTCCACTCTTAGCCTATCACCTAAGTCTATTAATGCTACTTCCTGAATATCATTCCTACCTATTTGCTCTCCATCTCCAACACCACTGCCTTTATTCAGGCCTCTACCATCTTGAAACTCAACTGCAATAGACTTCTAACTCATCTCCTTGCCTCCACTCGTGCTCATCTCAATCCTGGTCCATCAGAGTTCTTTCTTTAGAATATGACTTCAATCATGTCATCGCAATGCTTACAACACTTCAGTGGTTCATATCACCTCTCATACAAGACAAACCCCTTCATGATCTGGCCTTCTCAAGTTATCATCACTGAACCACAAGCACAAGGTTTAAAGGTGAAACCCAAATTTGAAACAAATGTATCTTATGAAAAAACCCAACCCACACATCTCCTACTATCCGTTGCCTCAAACTCAGCCACATTTTCCTCTTTCTCCCTCATGAGTATTATAGCAATTTTCTATAGCTGTAAAACACATAGAAAGAGAAAATATTGTGTATGTTATACTGGGATAAAGAAATGAGAGACTTGTGCTTGGAGGCAAGGGAGAGTAGCTCTAGCCACCTGAACCCGCACTGTGTCCTGAGTGCTCCAGGATCAAAATCTCAGCGCTTGTGCTTTAGTGGTGGTCTTCAAACCTGGTGTGATGTGGTCTGCTGTATTATTTAAGAATATTTATACTGTTCTAGAAAATAAGAGAAACAAATAAGGATGATAAACAAAACTAAATATAGAAGCTAGTAGCTTATGAGACATGTTAGACATAAAGGAAGGAAAGCATGTCACAGTGCTTAACATCCATTGGAAGGAATAGAAGGATGAAGAGCATCAAATAATCATGATGCACTAAATATACATGAGGTTCTCAATATTCATTAAGTCTAAACTGGTATCCCATAATAATGGGATTCTGGCCCATGCTTCCTCTGCCCAGTAAACTCTATGGCTGCTCCTCAATCTAATTGGCAAGCTACAACTGTGGCCAGATGAATCATAAAATAGATGGGTATTTGTTCTAGGCACCTTCCTTCTGCAGAGCACTCTTGCACAAACCTCAGCTATGGCTTATATCCATATCATCTTCAGGGCAAGTTTGATACATCAGAGAAAGAGACAAGACATATGAGCTTTGCATAATTCAGAATTTAAGTAGTATACTCCTTCAACCCTGTTTGCACTCTATCCTAAGTGTATTAATCTATACCATCTCTAGTCCCTTGCTTCCTCTTCTGTTTTCAATTAATTCAATAAACTGCATGATTCAAGAATCTCAATGTGGTCTGTAAGCCTGTTGTGCAGTGGCAAGTAGCTTGTCTTAGTGTTCTTAGAGGCTACTATGGCATCAAGATAATTTCCCACATAATGCTGAGTTACATGTACCCCTACAGGATATGAAAACTTTCCAAGGGCACATACAGTTTTAAGAATTTCCAAACCCGGGCACCTGGGTGGCTCAGATGGTTAAGCGTCTGCCTTCGGCTCAGGTCATGATCCCAGGGTCCTGGGATCGAGTCCCACATCGGGCTCCCGGCTCAGCGGGGAGCCTGCTTCTCCCTCTGACCCTCTCCCCTCTCATGCTGTTTCTCTCTCGCTCGCTCTCTAAAAAATAAATAAAATCTTTAAAAAAAAAAAAAAAGAATTTCCAAACCCTCCAAGTCATATACACTCCTTCTTAAAAGTGACCTCCCTGGGATCCCATTTTCTCTCTTCACATTTCCCTTTTCCCCTTCACAAAAGAAAGGATACCTCCTGGCCACCTTCCCTTCCTTTTGTGCTTTGTCCCATGGCATAAAAAAATCTGGCTGCAACACAGAACCTCCATTATCAAGAAGCCAAAAGCACCACTTCACTCAATTCCTTAAGAGATACATTTCCCAAAAAAGTTTAACTTTCATGTTCAACAATTATTTATAAAAAATTATAATGTATTTATGTAGTTTTCAGCAAGTGCATACTATGGTGATAATATTGCAATAACTCAAAGTAGGAGAAGTATTTTAACAGAAATTGTGGATCCAGAAAGCTTAACAATTTGCAATTTTAATTAATGTACCCATTTTTGCTTCTGAGAAGTAGACTACCATGACTAATAGAAGAATTTAAAGCATAAAATATATTACCCTGAAACATTTTCTGTGGAGGAAGTGGAATAGAAGTGAAATGAATGGAAACAATGTAAAATTTTTGACTGACGAGATCTTATTCATGTATTTTGTAATGGATGTAGGTGGTCTCAGATTATTATGGTTTTAGCTTCCACTAAATACATCAGAAAGAGTGATATATAGGTTTTATTTTTACATGCCAATAATTACAATATGCTGGAAATGGCATCTTTGGCAACTATTTAAAGATAGAATGAAAAATGTTAGACATTTTATTAACCAAGTCCAATAAAAGAAAACAGAAACATTTCCAGGTATTGTTTTTTTAAAAGAAGGAATTTAATAAAGGTATTTACAGATATGGAAGAGTTGAGAAGTCAATAGGGAATACTTAAGAGTCCAGAGGTTATCAACAGGTGGAATAGCTCAACCCAGGACTATAGAAATGAAAGGAGTGGGTTTTATTACCAGAATTCAGAAAGCAGGACCATTTAGGAGCCAGAAGCATGGTGGGACCACCCTGAAGATCTAGAAACCACAGAGGGAAAAGTCATTTAGTGTAATATGGAGGCACAGAGGCCATACAGCTACCATTGGAGTCTATGCCTGAGGCTGAAGGAGGAAAGAAATTCCATGGCTTCTCCCCTCCATCTGTCCTCTGATCCTCTACTAAGGTGTCTCCATTGACTGACCTTACCTGAGAGTCAATTGGTAAGGGACCCTGGGAAAAACAGTTCTCTGAAATATACAGCAGAATGGTGGCGGGGGAAGGGTAGAGTTGGGGGGGGGAGATAGAAACATGACCAGCATAAATGTGAACCTAAAATTGGGTGAGTGACATACAAAAGAATGAAGTCAGATCCCTCCCTCACATTATATATAAAAAGTAACTCAAAATGGATCAAAGACCTAAATGTAAAACTAAAACTATAAATTTCTTAGAACAAAACATAGATATAAATCTTTGTGACCTTTGTGATTACACTGGTTTCTGAGGCAATGGTTTCTTCAATATAACACCGAAAGGACAAGCAACAAAAAAGATAAATTGGACTTCACCAAAATGAAAAACTTTTGTGCTTTGAACAATACTATCAAGAAAGTGGAAAGGTAACTCACAAAATGGGAGCAAATATTTGCAAATCCTATATCTGATAAGGGTCTAGAATCCAGAATGTATAAAGAATCCTTATAACTTAAAAAAGGGCAAACAACCCAATTTAAAAATGGGCAAAGATCTGCATAGGCATTTCTCCAAAAAAGAAATGCAAATGGCCAAGAAGCACATGAAAAGATGCTCAAAGTCATTAGTCATTAGAGAAATGCAAATCAAAACTACGAGATAACCACTTCATACCCACTGGGATGGATGGCTATCATTTTTAAAAATGGACAATAACAAGTGTTGGTGATGATACGGAGAGATTGGAACTTTCATACCTTACTGGTGGGAATGTAAAATGGCATAGTCACCATGGGAAACAATTTTGCAGTTTCTTTAAAAAGTTAAACATAATACCATAGAGCACAGTAATGACACCCAAGGGAAGAAAAAACATATGTTCACATAAAAGCCTGTATACAGATATTCCCAGCAGCATCATTCATAATAGCCAAACTGGGAAACCACTCAAGTATCTATTGAATGGCGTGTGGATAAATAAATGTGGTATATCCATTCAATGAAATATCATTCAGTCATCAAAAGGAATGAAGTACTGATACATGCTACATTGAAATACTATGCTTAGTGAAAGAAGCCAGACACAAAAGACCGCATATTATATACTTCCATTTATATGAAACTCTGGAATACAGACAGAAATTAGGTTAGTGGTTGCCAGGGACTTGTTGGAGGGGAGTGACTGCTAATGAGTATGGGTTGTTTTTTTTTTCTTTTCTTTTCCTTATTTTTAGGCAGTCAATGTTGTGTTTGTTTTTTTTTTATGTTCAGTTAACCAAAATGATAATACATCATTAGTTTTTGATTAGTTCAATGATTCATTAGTTGTGTATAATACCCAGTGCTCATCACAACATGTGAAGGGTTTTCTTTACAGAGTAATACAAATGTTCTGGAATTAGGTAGTGGTGATCATTCCACAATCTTGAATTGTGCACTTCACAAAAAAGTCACGGAATTGTACACTTTCAAAGGGAAAATTATATGGTATGGGAATTATATCTCAATTTTTTATAATTAATTTTTTTAAATGGATGAATGAACCCTTTTTCTTTTTTCAGGACTCTACTTGGGGGAAAGAAGCTACAGCACTTTAGTTAGGAAATTATTCCCTAGAAAAACCTGTGCATATGTACTCTGGGAGAATTTATGAGTATTTACAGCTACATTGGAAACATCAAAAGTAAAAGATAAATTATGGAATATTTATGCAATGGCATACAGTCAGCAGTGAAAATGAATTAATAGCTACACATAATATCATGGAGAAATATCAGGAACCTAATATTGAGCTGAAACAACAAATTTCTTGAATATAAAAAAATGTAGGAGAATGATCATAGCAGTGTTCTTCTTAATAACTGAAAAATAAACCACACAACAAGCGTCAAGAGTAGAAAGGATAAATTACAATATACTGACACAGTGGGACACTATGAACAATGAGAATGAATGAAGCACATTTACATGTAACAGTAAGAATGACTGGGACACCTGGGTGGCTCAGTCGGTTAAGCATCTGCCTTTGGCTCAGGGCATGATCCTAGTGTCCTGGGATCAAGCCCAACATCGGGCTCCTTGCTCAGCGGGGAGTTTGCCTCTCCCTCTCCTTCTCCCTCTGCCTCCCTCCCCTGCTCCTGTGCATGCAGGCGCACTCTCTCTCTCTCTTTCTCTCTGTCAAATAAATAAATAAAATCTTTAAAAAAAAAAAACAATAAGAATGACTGTCATAAAAATATTGACTGGAAAAGCCAGAAGTGAGAGACTCTTGTTGTCTGACTCTCTTTATATAAAATTCAAAACCGGGCAAAACTAATGTACAAGGTTAGCAGTCAGGATAGTAGTTACCCCAGGAAGGAGGGTAGTGATTGTACGGTGGTCAACAGGGGACTTCTAGGATGCAGGTAATGCTGTTTCTCTATCTTGCAGGTTAAATGGATATATTCGTCAGGCAGCACACTTAGGAAGTGTACATTTTTCTGTGTGTATGTCATGTATCAAATATAAGTTCAAAAAGAAAAAACAACCAGTTGCTAAAGAGTTAGTGAAGTATGATATCATTTATGTGAAATTCAGTAACATACAAAATTAAAGAATGAATTGAAGAACCTAATAATTGATAATATTATAAAGAAAATCAAGGAAATGATAAACCCCAAATTCAAGCTTGTGGTTACCTCTGAGGTACATCAGAGATGGGATCAGGGCTTTATAGGTAACGACCAATTTTCTTTCACATATGGGGTAGTGAATATACAAGTATTTACTGTATTATAATTGTTATTCTTTACACCCACCAATATTTTATGAATATTATTTTGATATTCAATATTTAATAAAAGCAATGTTTAAAAACTCTATGGTTTTGATACCAAAATCTATAACTTAAAACACATATATTTCCCAGTGCTGGGTTGAGCTGGAGCTTGGTCTAGAAAATCTATGTCATTATTTTTAGTATCTTTAAATACTATTAATTATTCTAGGGTGCCTGGGTGGCTCAGTCGTTAGGCGTCTGTCTTCGGCTCAGGTCATGATCTCAGGGTCCTGGGATTGAGGGCCGCATCGGGCTCTCTGCTCAGTGGGAAGCCTGCTTCTCCCTCTCTAACTCCCCCTGCTTGTGTTCCCTCACTGTCTCTCTCTGTCAAATAAACAAATAAAGTCTTTAAAAATAATAATTATTATTCTATTGGTTGAGTTAAATGTTAGGGAAACAAAAGTTTCTAGTTAAATTGTTTGTGAGCCAGTTAACAAAGAAAAATCCATCAATCTATTAATTTTGGAGTATAAATGATTACCAATTCAGAATTGTTTTCCTAAATTTTGTTTGCAAAAGGATTTTTGGGGTTTGGAAATACTTTTTCCCACAAGGCAATATTATAAATTTTGGTCAAATTCCCATCTGGCCCAGGAAAGCATATTAAACTGTAATATAACTAAATATAATACTGAGAGTCTTATATTCTTATGCTGATTCTGTGGAAAATGAGGCCCAACTTCTACATGAGAAGTCAGGATGCCAGCACATAGCAGCTGTAAGTTCAGCCCCAGCCTCTCAGTCAGCAATCCTGCTGTAGTGTCTAGAGAGATTTCTTCCCACAGTCAGGTTCCCTGATCATAGAGACAAGTGATGAGGAATCCATTGAGGCTGTAAGGATGTGTACTCCTCTGTATAGCAGAGGAATTATGGGAAATAATGCTGTATACATCAAGCATGGTCATACTGTGGACTTCCGTGAAAGCTTCACAGAGCAGTTGAGAAATTATGAAATAAGTAGAGGGATAATTTAATAAAAATTGAATTCTCAGTTATTGAATACTTACTACACATCAAGGATTTTTCTAAGTAGTTGACATGCCTAAACATATCTACTCCCCACAATGCTTTTATGAGATAGATAATTTAATATCTACGTCTTCAGGTGAAGAAACTGTGAGGCATAGTATCTCACCAAATGTCACACAACTAGTAGATAGATGGTCAAGCCAGATACAAACCCAGGCTACTAATTTTTAGCTTCTGCCAATTTCTATGGTGTAAACATTCCCACCGCAATTGACTTTAAGCTACCAACATGATGTCATCAAACACTGGGTTGGAAGAAAATATGCATGGTTGGCTCTAGCAAGCTGATAGGAGTCAACTCTAGTGAAAAATTGAACAAAGATTTATCTAGTGCTTATTGTATACAAGAAGTACTATGCTAAAACAAAACAAAAAAATTGTCCAAGCTCCAGTTCTTGCCCTTATGATAGTGATAGTATGAATGGAGAGACAATATTTACAGTCATGAAATATTGAATAACACATATATGTAACTCTATAAGAAGAATGATAGTTCACATTTAATTGCCAAGTAAATGTTATACATATTTGTTTAGAGGTCTAAAAAATAGCACTGGCCTCTATGGACAAGTAAGATTTTATGGAGAAGTAGTAAGTTATGAAATCATTGAAGAATTTGCATAGGTAGAGAAGAAACAGGGGTAAGAACATGAACAAAAAGTGCTATTTACATGAATTAACATTCTTTGAAATCAGTTCAGTTCACTAAATCAGACTACAAAGAGAAATTATAGAACCTTTCTCAACGGAAACTTTTTCAGCAACCTGGATCAGTTTCAACATTGATCTGCTAAGAGGCAGGAGGGTGAACCAGATGACCTTTTAAAATCTTTTCCAAATTCTCTAGTTCTTATAGTTATAGCTCATTAGCCTTTCTGATCCTATATCTCTATCACTGTCTTTCTAGAAATGCATTAATTGAAGAGAGCATTGAAATCTAATCTTTCAAAATGTGATGTTCAGCTTCTGGAATGCTTAGAATCTTCCTCTGGCTAAAATATGAATTTCATATCCTTTTTTTGTTAAACTGCGAGTAATCAATCAGCTGGGTCTGTTTTATTGATGTCTAATCTGTCATCGGCAGACATCCTGAGAATTGTAAATTCTGTTCAATTGCATGGATACTTTGAAGAATCAATGAATAAATGTCGATCGACCACAACACCATCAAAAAGAATCAATGAATAATTAGAGGGAGGGGAGCAGAAAGCAGTTTCCATGCAGGTTTTTCTCTAACTAGGGAGAAGGAGGAGAAAACCACAAAGGGACATAGAGGAGGGCGTAGTGGAGAGGCAGGGATTGAGGATGGAGACATCTTAGAGTGGGAGAGAGTTTCAAGAAGGTGAGTCCTTTGCACTTGCAATTTCTTGTGCCTGGAACACTGCCCTCCTTCATACCTACATGGTTCACCCCCTTATCCTTTCAAGTGTCACCTTCTTAGTGAGGCCTTCCCAGACTGTGTATGTGAAATAACAATTCTTGCCCCACTGCTCCACCTGACTCCCTAATGCCCCTTACCCTGCTTTATTTTTCTCCGTTTTTCTAACAGTTCATCATTAGGTATATATTTACCTGTTTATTTGCTTTAAGCTGTCTTTCCTCTTCCCCCAACTCACATGTATGCTAGAATGTCAGCTCCGTGAGAGTTTGTCTATTTTGCTTGTGGCTAAATCCCCAGCACCTAGAACAGTGCCTTATACACCATAGGAACTCAATAAATGCAGTTTGAATACAAAGACATGAAGAAGAGGTGATCAAATGTAGCAGAGATGTTCTAGCACCTTCAATAGACTACATCTCCAATACCGGTCGGCTACATTAAACATGCCTCTATTGATTGCAAGGAAAATCAAAATGATTACGTAGGAAGAAAATAGCTTAAGCCACTGCTTAAGAAGAACAAAAGAAATCCGCAAACCCTATTTTTGTGTTAATGTCACAGTTAATACAATGCACTTGGATCCTTACTATCAGGTTCCTGTGATTATATCCTTGCAAGTGTTTTACAGTCCTAAGAAAAAAAATGTCCTGTGAGTGTGGGTGGGTTACTTTTTAAAACTGCAGAGGTCTGCCAAAATGTTTTTCAGACATTGTGGTAAAGGTATTTTAAAAAAAATAATCTACATTCATGCCTTTCCCCAAAAGGACTATTAAACAGATATTTAAGTATTGATTGTTATATCCAAGATTTTTAATACTTGCTTTAGATAACGGATTATTATCTTTTGGCATTTTATAAGAAGCTCTATAAAAGTTCCCAAAATATTCACTTGGAAATATATAAAATATTAATATGTATTTAATAAACTTCAGTGAAACCATTTCAGGGCTCTTTAAAATCTTTTCTATTCTTTGGTTTAAATGTTGGTTTCAAAATATCAGGAAGACATCCTGACGTCGACTGATCTTTCATAATTCAGCTTGTGGTATATGATTTTTGCAACTCCAAGCGCAGTATGAGCCAACCTACAAAATTTGCCAGTTGCTAGGGGAACAATGACTGCTAAATTCCCATTTATATTAGCTTCAGCTAAGGAAGTAGACAAGTTGAAAGAGGATAAGGAGTACTTAAATGGTTTTCAAGAAAGTGAAGTGGTAAAGAAACTTTAAAATGGTTAAAGAAAATTTGTGGAGAAGAAGGTGAACATTCACAGTGAGGTACTATTATATGCCTTATGAGCGTAACTAACCAACACTTCTCCCCCCTTGCATTATCTAATTTACGCTTTCTCATAGTTAACAGAATGCTGAATGGGACATTTTTTGATGCTCAAGAAGTACCTACTGAACCCAAGGCACTAGGACTCAAAGCTGAAGATAAAGAGAAGTTGAGTACCCACAATACCATAGGTTTGTTTGGTGTCAAATGGGCATTGCAGGAAGTTGCGGTAGTGGGACTGTCCTGACAGTGGCTTATTTAAGAGGGCTGCCACTAGGGTTGGAACAGGGAGTGGGAGGACAGAGACTGCTGGAAGAGGTTGAGCTTCCACATTAGGAAAATCTACTGGCTTTTGAATGCCTGTTGCTCATTAGCCAGAAAGGCAGGGACCCCCAACAGTCAATCACATAAACAGGTTTTGCCCTCTTTTCATTATCCAATTGTTCAATTACTGGTTAGAGTTTTTAAAAGCCCACATTATCCAATTTAAAACTCATGACCATCCTGTGAGGTGGGCATTTTTAAAAATTATACCTTTTTTTCAGATTAGGAAACTTGGAAATCGACTCTGAGAAGTCATTTAGCAAGTCCAAGGTCACACAGTTACTGGGAGAGCCGGGACTTAAATCAACTTCTTTCAGTTCTGGGAGAAGATCTTAAGCAGCTTGGGTGTGAAAACAACAAAGGTATAATCAGTAGGAGATAATGCAATGAAGAAAGCTAAACTGTGCTCATAAGAAACGAACAGAAGCTTTGTCAGGGTTTCCTCACAGTACAGACGATCCAGAATCTAAGAGAGAGTAGGACGGATGGCTGAATCACTTAGCAGAGGGACTGAAGGGATTTTTTTGTTTTTCCCAATATTTTATTATGAAAAACTTGAAATAACAGTTGAAATAATCTTTACAGTGAACACCCATTACCACCTAGATTCTACATGGTTATTACACTTGCTTTCTTACACATCTGTATATCTATCATCCCTCTATCTCTCCAGCAATTCATCTTTCTAAGAAATGAATTTCGAAGTAAATTGCAGGCATGAGTACCAGTGCCAGAATTTTAAAACAAGGATATGTTGTATTCCATCTTAACTTGTTTCTGTTTGCACTGTAAATTTGCATTTCCCCTTACCTTCAGTAAAGCTCACTATACATAAGGAAGCTTTTTGAGAATGGTGTTTTTAAATAATAAAAATCAAGCATGGTGGTGGTGTCTGGGTGGCTCCGTCAGTTAATCTTCCAACTCTTGATTTGGGCTTAGGTCATGATCTCAGGGTTATGAGATCAAGCCCCGCATTGGACTCTGCCCTCAGCACAGAGTCTGCTTGTCCCTCCCCCACACCCAAATAAATAAATAAATAAAATTTTAAAAATAATAGAAATCAAGAAAAATGGCTGAGTTTCAAGTGTAACTAGATGGAGAAATTGAGATAAAGGAATGTATAAGACAGAGTGAAGAATCCAAATTTAGTGGGATCAGGAAGTCAGAACTAGAGGTGACCACAAAACAATCAACTCCCTAGAATTTGGAGAAGTCTTAGGAAGAGCATTGGATTTCATACTAGGTGGGAGTAGGGATTTGAGCCCATCTTATTTAGATCATTTAAGGACCAGGCAAACACCAGTTGACCAGTAAATTACCACCTCTTTCTCAGTTTTCATTTATGGGAGCTAATGGTGTTCTACCCCTGGACACAACACCTGTGATGGGAGGGAGAGGCATGCAAGAGAGGAAGGGAAACCATAAGACCCAGCCATTGTCAATGGTTTCCTCTTTTCTCCAACCCCCACGCCTTTATAATTCTTCTTCCTTCCATCTTCCCTCCCTCCTTTCCTCCTGCCCTCCCTCCCTCTCTCTCTCTTCCTTCCTTCCTTCATTGCTTCCTTTCTCCCTCCCTCCCTCTCTTTCCTTTCCTTCATTCTTTGGAGGGTGAAAGAAAGGGAAAAACAGGAGAAGACAGGAAGAAAAAAGGAGAGATGGAAAGAAGACAAAGGGAAAAGGAGAAAAGGAAGTCATTTTGGGATCTGGGCACTTCTCTCTACCGCCAATGTTAATCTTGCCTAATAAAGATATAGACAAAGAGTGGAGGAAATAAACGGTGGTGGAGGGGGGTGTCGGTAGAAAAATGGGATGAAGATTTAAGGTGAGTTAGAAAAAAATGATTTATACAAGCCTGGGGATGATGCTAGAACGTGGTAAAGTAATTCTTGTTAATATTTAAGGATAAGTAATAAAGATACCATATTTTATCTAGTTGCCAATCTCTTTAAAACCTTGCTCTCTACATATCATCTTTTGAATATTTAAAATGTTATGTGTATTGCTTTCAAAAGAGAGTATACACATATAAACATATTTTGGGTAAAATTGAGGGAAAAAAGCAACTAACCTTACCGCTTTGTTAATCAAACCTATAGCTGAAGTCTGGCTTTTCAGACTCTAACAACCATAATAGCTAAGGGAGCTATGGAGCACTTAATGACGACCAAGCACTGTGCTAAGAGATTTGCATGGATAGCCTTACCTACTCTTCACTACAATTCTGTGCAGCAAGTATAGCTAATAGATGAGGAACCTAGGACCTCGTAAAAGAAGCTAAGTAATGTTCTCAAGTGCTCACAGTTAGAAAGCAGTGAGGCTAGGCAATCTGACTCCAGCTTGCACCCTTAGCTGCTACTAACGGTCCCTGAAAGGACTTTTCGACTTTAGGATGGTATGGACTCGATATGCACTCAGTAGAAACCTTACCTCAAATTTTGAATTTGGTTCTTTCCCCAGGGCTAGCACTATGCTGCATGATACTCTCTTGTGATGCTGGGCAGGGGCAGCCAGCCACAGCTCCCAGTCAGCCAAGCGATCACAAGGGTAAACAGTTGATACACTTATGGTCATTCTGTCCCCATACAACCATTCTGTTTTCCACTTTCAGTACAGCACTGCATTCAATAAATTACATGAGCGATTCAATAGTTTATTATAAAATAGGCTTTATGTTATAGTTTTGCCAATTGTAGGCTAATGTAAGGGTTGTTAGCATGATTAAGGTCGGCAAGGCTAAGCTAGATGTTCTGTAGGTTAAAGGTCTTAAATGCATTTTCGACTTACCATATTTTCAACTTACGATGGATTTATTGGGATGTAACCCCATCATAAGTAGAAGAAGACCTATACATCCATTATATGGCTGTGTATCCCAGAGCCAAGGAGGAAACTCAGTAGAACACCTAACAAAGTTCTAAGGAGAAAAAT
The DNA here is from genome assembly GCF_029215605.1 of Mirounga angustirostris. Lineage (NCBI taxonomy): Eukaryota > Metazoa > Chordata > Mammalia > Carnivora > Phocidae > Mirounga > Mirounga angustirostris. Next base: position 41,214,173 of record NW_026991716.1, on the reverse strand, counting down.
AACATCGCACGGTATGGATTTCCAAACCTGACACCATGACACCATTCGATAACAATCCATTGAACTCTCAAATGTTTTAGGCACAATGTTAGATGCAGGGAATTAGGCTTCACTGTGAGATGCAGGGAATGCTAAGGTGAGATAGCATCCCTGCCTTTGAGGGCTTCAGCAGGTCAATACTGATACTCTTTTGCTTTCTTCCTATTTTTTTAAAAGATTTTATTTATTTGAGAGAGAGATATAGAATGAGCAGGGAAGAGGGGCAGAAGGAGAGGGAGAAGCAGACTCCCCACTGAGCAGGGAGCCCCAGGCGGGGCTCCATCCCAGGACCCTGAGATCATGACCTGAGCCAAAGGCAGACACTTAACTGACTGAGCCACCCAGGTGCCCCTGCTTTCTTTTTATTTAATGTTGTAAGTTTAAAGATAACTAATTGTACTACACCTATATTTAATGTATATGCGCAATTTTTGACCAAAAAAATCAGGTGACTTTCTCTGCTTGACTTATTTCACTTAGCATAATCTCTCTAGTTCTATCCATGTTGATGCAAAAGTTGGGTATTCATCCTTTCTGATGGCTGAGTAATATTCCATTGTATATATGGACCACATCTTCTTTATCCATTCGTCTATTGAAGGGCATCTTGGCTCTTTCCAGAGTTTGGCTATTGTGCACATTGCTGCTATGAACATTGGGGTGCATGTGGCCCCTTTTTTCACTACATCTGTATCTTTGGGGTAAATGCCCAGTAGTGCAATTGCTGGGTCATAGGATAGCTCTATTTTTAACTTTTTGAGGAACTTCCACACTGTTTTCCAAAGTGGCTGTATCAACTGTATGGTGACTAACATAACATAATAAAACAAAAATCAGGTTGAACCTAATTGCATCTGTAATTCTTTAATTTTGATTTCTTAGACTATTATATGACTAGCAAAATAATTGAAAACACATTTCACCAAAAAAGGTATACAAATGGCTAATATGCTATTCCTGAAATGTTAACAAGTGTCACAACTATGGCATCATTAGTCATTGGGGAAATGCAAATTAAATCCACTATGAGATACCATTTCACACCTACTAGAATGGCTATAATCAGACAGACAGAAACAAATGTTGGCAAGGATATGGACAAACCAGAAGCCTTAAATACTGCTGGTAGGAATTTTAAATGGTACAGCCACTTAGGAAAACGGCTTGATCATTTCTTAAAAAGTTAAATACAAATTTACTGTATGACCCAGAAATTCTACTCCTAGGTTTATCCCAGGAGAAATGAAAACATACATCTACACAACAAAAGAGGTTACACAGGTATGTATAAGTATTATTCATAGCATCATTATTCATAATAGCTCCAAAGTGAAAATGACCCAAGTGACCATCAACTGGTGGATGGATAAAAAAAAAAAATGTGATATATTCATTCAGTGGATACTGTTATTCAACAATAAAAAAGAATGAAATACTGCAACATGCTATAAGATAAATGAACCTCTGAAACATGCTAAATGAAAAAAGTCAGATACAAAGCCCACGTATATGATTCTATTTATACAAAATGTCCAGGATAAGCAAATCCACAGAGACAGTAAATAAATTAGTGCTCATTTAGGGCTGGGAATGGGAGTAGGGATTAATAGCAAATATATATAAAGGATTCTAGTGGGGTGATAAAAATGTTCTAAAACTGGATTATGGTGATAGTTGTGCAACTCAGTAAACTTACTAAAACTATTGAATTATACAATAAAAATAAGTGAATTTTATGATATGCAAATTACACCTCAATAAAGCTTTAAAAAAATCCTAGAGAATTGTGTGACCAAAAATCTCAGATATTTTAGTTATTATTATTAATATGGAATCAGTTTCTGTTCTATATAATATTTATTTTAACAAATGTATTCAGTAATATCTAATAGGGGAGTTTCTACAATAAAGCTTTATAATTGCCTGTCACTATATCATACCTACTCAGATTTAAATTGTCTTAATTTTAAAACAATTACTCAATTGAGAAATATTTTCATAGAGCAAAGAATCTTTTTGTAATTAATATGGTGATTTAAAAATATTTTAGGTTAAATAATGCATACTCATTTGAAATGTTTACTTTCATACACCTTAGTATAAGGTAAAGAACCATAGAAATTATCTCCTTTTCACTGAATTTTTGTGACACTTCTTGTCCAAATGTTTTCTCATATATTCTTAATTTATCTCAGTAAGCCTATAATTTAGAGAGAATGGATATTACCCTCATTTTATGAATAAGTAAACATAAGCTCAGATGGGTTGGGTGATTGAGCTAAAATAACCTAGCACCCAGGGGTTTTAACAACTAAATCTGAGCATAAAACAGTATGTCATTCTATCATTGAACACTAGAGTAGCCTCAACTGATAGATATTAGGATTCTAATATTTAAAGATTATTTTTCTATATGAAATTAAAATGGGCTTCCAGTTTTCAGTAGGACATGTAAAGAGCTAAAAAGTCATCACTTCCATCCTCACAAGAAAATATGAGGTGGAATTTTAGAAAAGTCTGATGCTAAAATATGAAAATCAACCATTCTTAAGATCCATCAGAGAATTAAGGTTACAGAGCAAACCACTGCCCCAAGGGAGGGAGAGACAGATGAATACAGATAATCACAGCTTACTAGGAGTGGAAGCCACTGTTGGAACCTGGTAGGAACACTTCACAGGGAATTGATTAACTGCTGGAGACTAAGCTTGTGGACCAGCTTGAGAGAGAAAAGTTCCTGGGGGGCCCAGCCTTAAGAGGGCCCCCTACATCCTTGAGTTTTATCTCCAGGAGCTCCACTAAGTTCTCAGGATGAAGAGCAGAGGAAAATACCCTGGAACATCTCAGGGGGATGGGGAAAATAGTTATTTTGAATATGCCCAGAGTACTCTGTTCTGCTTAACTCTGTTCTGCCTTTGCCCTCAAGAAATTATTTTACCAGAGCCTAACTGACCTGGGGCAAGGTACATACCCAATCCCAACCTGCTCTAGCCTTCCACATGGGGGAAGAGAAATATCCAACTTCAGCACCCTCTAGCCTTCCAATCCAACCTAATAGAGGGTAGAGGGGAGTAGGGAGGAAAAGATGAGAAGCACTTGTGAAGGTCACAGGCCAGGGACACAGGCTCACTGGAAAATGGAGACTTAATCATAGGATTCCCCTGGCCTATAGTTTTACTACCACATCAATCAGGCAGCTGTATAATAACAATACAGCTGAAAGGCCTGCAAGCCTCAGACTCCACTTAAGAAGGAATCTCAAGGGGAGACAAAAATAAGGACATCAGAGGAAATTTTTGCTTCTGGAACTAAGGCTACAGCAACAGTAAACAGTCTAAACTCCTGGCCAGATAAACCTAAAACCTCACACTGAAGGAAGATCTGTCTTCCTCAGTTATTTTCACCCAGTACATGATGTCCAACTTTCAACAAAAATTACAAGGCATGTTAAATGGCAAAAAACACAATCCAAAGAGACAAAGCAAGCATCAGAACCAGACTTATTAATATATGGCAGAGTTTGGGGAATGGTCAGATTGGGAATTAAAATAACTGCAATTACTATGGTAAGGGCTCTAATGGAAAAAGTGGATTACAATGCAAGAAAGATGGATAATGTGAGCAGAGAAATGGAAATGCCAAGAGAGAATCCAAAAGAAATCTTAGAAATAAAAAACAGTGTAACAGAAATTAAAAATGCCTTTGATGGGTTCATCACTAGAAATGACACAGACAAAATTGAAAACATGTCAGTAGAACCCTCTAAAGCCAAAAAATAAAGAGAAAAGAAGAATGAAAAAATTAGGACAGAATAGCCAAGAACTGTAGGACAATTAGAAAAGGTGTAACATAAGTGTAATGGGAACACCAGCAGGAGAAGAAAGAGAAAGAGAGGGAGAGAGAGTAGAAATATTTGAAGTAATGATGGCAGAGACTTTTCCAAAATTAACAACAGAACCCAAACCACAGACCAGGAAGCTCAGAGAACACCAAACAGAATAAATACCACCAAAATTGACACCCTAGGCATATAATGACATATCCAAAATCAGAAAATCAAGGAGATACGGGAACACGCATCCAAAGTGTAAAGGGCTTTTTGTGTTTTGATTTTCTTCCATACTAATATTACAACTTCTTGGTCTTCCTTCTTTCTTTTCTAATTCTCCCTACCTAAAGTGTCTCCTGTCCAGGACTTATTAGAATTGTTACAAGGGGTTGTACACCTAATTATTTCTCCCTTTAACAAGGAAAATATTATATTTTAAAATATAAATAGCAAAAAATACGATGTACTATTAGCTTTATGTACCCAAATGGACTGCAAATTTCTTGAAGGGAGGGATTATATATGATACGATTCTGAATTCAGAATTCCCTAGTGTGTCTAGTACTATTTGTATTGTATAATCCAATGAAATGCATGCTGTTTTAACTGATTGGAAGCAAGTGTAAAAAGCCTAAGTATACAGAATTTGCAGGTTAAAACTAGGACCTGGTGAAGACATAAGCCACCAATCAAATGGATTAAACAGTTTTAAAGTATCATTTAAATACTTTAAAGAGGGGCGGAGCAAGATGGCGGAGGAGTAGGAGACCTGGATTTCGTCTCCTCTCAGGAATTCAGCTGGATAGGGATCAAACCATTCTGAACACCTACAAACTCAACAGGAGATCAAAGAAAAGAAGAGCAACAACTCTCTGAACAGAAAAGCGACCACTTTCTGGAAGGTAGGACGTGCGGAGAAGTGAATCCGAGGCGATATTCGGGAGGATAGACGGCGGGGGAGGGGCCTCTGTCGGCCGCTTCTGGCAAGTGATAGAGCCGCGGAGCACAAAACCGGAACTTTTAAAAGTCTGCTCCGCCGAGGGACGTCACTCTGGTGGCTAAGCGGGGGGTGGAACCCTCCGGGACAGTGTGGTCTCAGGACCCTCGGGGTCACAGAAAGACCAGGGTGCCTGAGTGTGGCAGAGCTCCCAGGTAACGGAGCAGGGAAGCCGGCTGCAGAGGCGGAGCCCAGGCGCGGGCTCTCAGCTCGGGGTGGCCATGAACCGTGATCCGCGGCCCAGTCGGGCCACTGCTCCTCCAGCAGGGACCCAACAAGCGGCAGATCCGGGGAGACTCACCTTCCTCCCCCGGGAGGAGCCGCGCGGGAGGGCACTGCAGGGATCTGCTGGGTCTGGAGACTCCACCCGGGTCGGGTGCCAGAGATAGATACGCATGGTCGCAGGCCGGGGGAGCACAGAGTGCGGCTGGCGACCGGGGAGATGGGAGTGACTGGCGGCTTTTTCCTGGGGGCTCACTGAGGAGCGGGGCCCCGAGTTCTCGGCTCCTCCGGGAGGGAGATTGGGAGGCCGCCATTTTCACTCTCCGCCTCCAAAGCTGTACGGAAAGCTCGCAGGGAACAAAAGCCCCGGAGAGCAAACCCCAGCAGATTACTTAGCCAGGAGGGGGCAAGGGTGGGGCAATTCCGCCTCCGGCAGAGACATTTGGAAACCACGGCAACAGGCCCCTCCCCAGAAGATCACAGAGAAGAGCCAGCCAAGACCAAGTTTACCGATCAATGAGAATGGCAGAACTCCAGCGCTAGGGGAATACTGCACATAGAATTCCTGGCTTTTTTACCATGATTCTGTAGTCTTTCAAAGTTAATTCTTTTTTTAACTGTCTTTTTGTCTTTTTATTTCTTTTTGAATTTTTCTTTTTCCCTTTTTCAACCAACATCTTATCAATCCCTTTTTTTAAAAAAAAAAACATTTTTATTTTTCATTTTTAGAGTCATATTCTATCCCTTCATAGTAGTTACCCATATTTTTGGCTTATATATATAAGTTGTTCTCTCTTTAAAATTTTGAGATAGTTTCTTCTAACAGATTAAAATATACCCTAAATCTCTAGTATATGGTGTTTTCTATTCGCCTGCCTGATCACATCCTCTCCCTTTTTTTTTCTTTTTCTTTTTTCTTTTTTTAAATCCTCTTCTTTCTTTTTTCAAACAACTTCTTATCAATTCCTTTTATAAAATTTTTTATAATTTCCATTTTTACAGTCATATTCCATCCCTTCATCATATCAACCCTTATTTTTGTACATATATAAGTTTTTCTTTCTTTAAAATTTTGGGAGGCACTTTCTTCTTTTTTTTTTTTTTTAAAGATTTTTTTTTTTTATTTATTTGAGAGAGAGAGAATGAGAGACAGAGAGCATGAGAGGGAGGAGGGTCAGAGGGAGAAGCAGACTCCCTGCTGAGCAGGGAGCCCGATGCGGGACTCGATCCCGGGACTCCAGGATCATGACCTGAGCCGAAGGCAGTCGCTTAACCAACTGAGCCACCCAGGCGCCCGGCACTTCCTTCTAAAAGACCAAAATACACCCCAAATCTAGTGTGTGGCACTGATCTATATACCAGCCTGATCATATTTGATCACATTCTGGTTTTGTTGTTGTTGTTGTTGTTTTGTTTTGTTTGTTTTTGTTTTTATCTTTATCTTTTACTTTTTTTCTTTTTCTTTTTTCTCTCTTTCCCTTTCTTATCCCACTGCTTCAGGTCTTTTCTGATTTGTTTAGAGTATATTTTCTGGGGACGTGGTTACTCTGCTAGCATTTTGTTCTCTCATTAATCTATTCTCCTCTACACAAAATGACAAGACGGAAAAAAATCACCTCAACAAAAAGAACAAGAGGTAGTACCGACTGCCAGGGACCTACTCAATACGGACATTAGTACGATGTCAGATCTAGAGTTCAGAATCATCACTTTAAAGATACTAGCTGGGCTTGAAAAAAATATGGAAGTTATTAGAGAAACCCTTTCTGGAGAAGTAAAAGAGCTAAAATCCAACCAAATAGAAATCAAAAAGGCTATTAAGGAGGTGCAATCAAAAATGGGGGCGCTAAGTGCTAGAATAAATGAGGCAGAAGAGAGAATCAGTAATATAGAAGATGAAATGATGGAAAATAAAGAAGCTGAGAAAAAGAGAGATAAACAACTACTGGATCACGAGGGCAGAATTTGAGAGATAAGCGATACCATAAAATGAAACAACATTAGAATAATTGGGATCCCAGAAGAAGAAGAAAGAGAGAGAGGGGCAGAAGGTATAATGGAGCAAATTATAGCAGAGAACTTCCCTAATTTGGGGAAGGAAACAGGCATGAAAATCCAGGAAGCACAGAGAACCCCTCTCAAAATCAATAAAAATAGGTCAACACCCTGACATCTAATAGTAAAACTTACGAGTCTCATAGACAAAGAGAAAATCCTGAAAGCAGCTCAGGAGAAGAGATATGTAACCTACAATGGTAGAAACATTAGATTGAAAACAGACCTATCCACAGAGACCTGGCAGGCCAGAAAGGACTGGCAGGATATATTCAGAGCACTAAATGAGAAAAATATGCAGCCAAGAATACTATATCCAGCTAGGCTGTCATTGAAAATTGAAGGAGGATAAAAAGCTTCCAGGACAAACAAAAACTAAAGGAATTTGCAAACACAAAACCAGCCCTACAGGAAATCTTGAAAGGGGTCCTCTAAGCAAAGAGAGAGCCTAAAAGCAACATAGACCAGAAAGGAACACAGACAATATACGGTAACAGTCACCTTACAGGCAATACAATGGCACTAAATTCCTATCTTTCAATAGTTACCCTGAATGTAAATGGGCTAAATGCCCCAATCAAAAGACACAGGCTAACAGACTGGATTAAAAAACAAGACCCATCGATATGCTGTCTGCAAGAGACTCATTTTAGAACCAAAGACACCCCCAGATTGAAAGTGAGGGGGTGGAAAACCATTTACCATGCTAATGGACACCAAAAGAAAGCTGGGGTGGCAATCCTTATATCAGACAAATTAGATTTTAAACCAAAGACTGTAATAAGAGATGAGGAAGGACACTATATCATACTTAAAGGATCTATCCAACAAGAAGATCTAACAATTGTAAATATCTATGCCCCTAACATGGGAGCAGCCAATTATATAAGGCAATTAATAACAAAAGCAAAGAAACACATCGACAACAATACAATAATAGTGGGGGACTTTAACATCCCCCTCACTGAAATGGACAGATCGTCTAAGCAAAAGATCAACAAGGAAATAAAGACTTTAAATGACACGCTGGACCAAATGGACTTCACAGACATATTCAGAACATTCCACCCCAAAGCAACGGAATACACATTCTTCTCTAGTGCCCATGGAACATTCTCCAGAATAGATCACATCCTAGGTCATAAATCAGGTCTCAACCGATACCAAAAGATTGGGATCATTCCCTGTCTATTTTTCAGACCACAGTGCTTTGAAACTAGAACTCAATCACAAGAGGAAAGTCGGAAAGAACTCAAATACATGGAGGCTAAAGAGCATCCTACTGAAGAATGAATGGGTCAACCAGGAAATTAAAGAAGAATTAAAAAAATACTTGGAAACCAATGAAAATGAAAACACAACTGTTCAAAATCTTTGGGATGCAGCAAAGGCAGTCCTAAGAGGAAAGTATATAGCAATACAAGCCTTTCTCAAGAAACAAGAAAGGTCTCAAGTACACAACCTAACCCTACACCTAAAGGAGCTGGAGAAAGAACAGCAAATAAAGCCTAAACCCAGCAGGAGAAGAGAAATCATAAAGATCAGAGCAGAAATCAATGAAATAGAAACTAAAAGAACAGTAGAACAGATCAACGAAACTAGGAGCTGGTTCTTTGAAAGAATTAACAAGATTGATAAACCCCTGGCCAGACTTATCAAAAAGAGAAAAGACCCAAATCAACAAAATCATCAATGAAAGAGGAGAGATCACAAGCAACACCAAAGAAATACAAACAATTATAAGAACATATTATGAGCAACTCTATGGCAGCAAATTAGATAACCTGGAAGAGATGGATGCATTCCTAGAGATGTATCAACTACCAAAACTGAACCAGGATGAAATAGAAAACTTGAACAGACCTATAACCACTAAGGAAATTGAAGCAGTCATCAAAAATCTCCCAAAAAACAAAAGCCCAGGGCCAGATGGCTTCCCAGGGGAATTCTACCAAACATTTCAAGAAGAATTAATACCTATTCTTCTGAAACTGTTCCAAAAAATAGAAATGGAAGGAAAACTTCCAAACTCATTTTATGAGGCCAGCATTACCTTGATCCCAAAACCAGACAAAGACCCCATCAAAAAGGAGAATTACAGACCAATATCCCTGATGAACATGGATGCAAAAATTCTCACCAAAATACTAGCCAATAGGATCCAACAGTATATTAAAAGGATTATTCACCATGACCAAGTGGGATTTATCCCTGGGCTGCAAGGTTGGTTCAACATCCGCAAATCAATCAATGTGATACAATACATTAACAAAAGAAAGAACAAGAATCATATGATCCTCTCAATAGATGCAGAAAAAGCTTTTGACAAAGTACAGCATCCTTTCTTGATCAAAACTCTTCAGAGTATAGGGATAGAGGGTACATAACTCAATATCATAAAAACCATCTATGAAAAACCTACAGCGAATATTAGTCTCAATGGGGAAAAACTGAGAGCTTCCCCCTAAGGTCAGGAACGCAGCAGGGATGTCCACTATCACCACTGCTATTCAACATAGTATTGGAAGTCCTAGCCACAGCAATCAGACAACAAAAAGAAATCAAAGGCATCCAAATTGGCAAAGAAGAAGTCAAACTCTCACTCTTTGCAGATGATATGATACTTTATGTGGAAAACCCAAAAGACTCCACCCCAAAACTGCTAGAACTCATACAGGAATTCAGTAAAGTGGCAGGATATAAAATCAATGCACAGAAGTCAGTGGCATTCCTATACACCAACAACAAGACAGAAGAAAGAGAAATTAAGGAGTCGATCCCATTTACAATTGCACCCAAAACCATAAGATACCTAGGAATAAATCTAACCAAAGAGACAAAGGATCTGTACTCAGAAAACTATAAAATACTCATGAAAGAAATTGAGGAAGACACAAAGAAATGGAAAAACGTTCCATGCTCATGGATTGGAAGAACAAATATTGTGAAGATGTCAATGCTACCTAGAGCAATCTACACATTCAATGCAATCCCCATCAAAATACCATCCACTTTTTTCAAAGAAATGGAACAAATAATCCTAAAATTTGTATGGAACCAGAAAAGACCCCAAATAGCCAGAGGAATGTTGAAAAAGAAAAGCAAAGCTGGCGGCATCACAATTCCGGACTTCAAGCTCTATTACAAAGCTGTCATCATCAAGACAGCATGGTACTGGCACAAAAACAGACACATAGATCAATGGAACAGAATAGAGAGCCCAGAAATGGACCCTCAACTCTATGGTCAACTAATCTTCGACAAAGAAGAAAGAATGTCCAATGGAACAAAGACAGTCTCTTCAACAAATGGTGTTGGGAAAATCGGACCGCCACATGCAGAAGAATGAAACTGGACCATTTCCTTACACCACACACAAAAATAGACTCCAAATGGTTGAAAGACCTCAATGTGAGACAGGAGTCCATCAACATCCTAAAGGAGAACACAGGCAGCAACCTCTTTGACCTCAGCCGAAGCAACTTCTTCCTAGAAACATCGCCAAAGGCAAGGGAAGCAAGGGCAAAAATGAACTATTGGGACTTCATCAAGATCAAAAGCTTTTGCAAAGCAAAGAAAACAGTCAACAAAACCAAAAGACAACCGACAGAATGGGAGAAGATATTTGCAAATGACATATCAGATAAAGGGCTAGTATCCAAAATCTATAAAGAACTCATCAAACTCAACACCCAAAGAACAAAGAATCCAGTCAAGAAATGGGCAGAAGACATGAACAGACATTTTTCCAAAGAAGACATCCAAATGGCCAACAGACACATGAAAAAGTGCTCAATATCGCTCAGCATCAGGAAAATCCAAATCAAAACCTCAATGAGATATCACCTCACACCAGTCAGAATGGCTAAAATTAACAAGTCAGGAAACGACAGATGTTGGCGGGGATGCGGAAAAAGGGGAACCCTCCTACACTGTTGGTGGGAAAGCAAGCTGGTGCAGCCACTCTGGAAAACTGTATGGAGGTTCCTCAAAAAGTTGAAAATAGAGCTACCATATGATCCAGCAATTGCACTACTGGGTATTTACCCCAAAGATACAAAAGTAGGGATCCGAAGGGGTACGTGCACCCCGATGTTTATAGCAGCAATGTCCACAATAGCCAAACTGTGGAAAGAGCCAAGATGTCCATCGACACATGACTGGATAAAGAAGAGGTGGTATATATATACAATGGAATGTTATGCAGCCATCAAAAGGAATGAGATCTTGCCATTTGCAACGACGTGGATGGAACTGGAGGGTATTATGTTGAGTGAAATAAGTCAAACAGAAAAAGACATGTATCATATGATCTCACTGATATGAGGAATCTTAATCGCAGGAAACAAACTGAGTGTTGTTGGAGTTGGGGGTCGGGTGGGAGGGATGGGGTGACTGGGTGATAGACACTGGGGAGGGTATGGGCTGTGGTAAGCGCTGTGAATTGTGCAAGACTGTTGAATCTCAGATCTGTACCTCTGAAACAAATAATGCAATCTATGTTAAGAAAAAAAAAAAGAAGAAGAAGAAGGTAGCAGGAGGGGAAGTATGAAGCGGGGGAAATCGGAGGGGTAGACGAACCATGAGAGACAATGGACTCTGAAAAACAAACAGGGTTCTAGAGGGGAGGGGGTGGGAAGATGGGTTAGCCTGGTGGTGGGTATTGAGGAGGGCACATTCTGCATGGAGCACTGGGTGTTATGCACAAACAATGAATCATAGAACACTTCATCTAAAACTAATGATGTAATGTATGGGGATTAACATAAGAATAAAAAAAAGAAAAATAAAATAAATAAATAAATACTTTAAAGAGTTAAATTTAAAAATACAAAATAAATAAATACTTAAAGAAGTAAAACTCATCCCCTCTATATCCCCATACTATGTGGTACATATATAAGACCCACAATGATTTGTTTATAGGTCCATTTTTCATGTCAGATGGTAAGCACCTCTAGGACACAGATCACATCTTTCTTCCTCTTTTAATTGTGAGAGGCACTTAATTTATATTTGGTAAATACAAAGTTGAGGGATACCTGATCAGAGGAAGGAGAGTCTGAAGCCCTTCTGCAATAATAAAGCTATGCATTTGAGAGAAGGGCCTAAATGTTTTATTTCAGAGTAGTTTTTGAAGGAGTTTTCCCCATAAGAAGAGATGAACTCCCTTGCCCCACAAACCCAATCTTCTTAGGGAGGATACTCACTCAAACCCCTTCTACCCAAGGACTTGCAGTGGAAGGATCCCCACTGGATCCCCTCTACCCAAGGAGGATTCCCCCCACTCAACTCAACCCCCTTCTAACAAGGACTATTCCGTGGGAGGATCCCCACTCAATCCCCTTCTACCCAAGGACTTTCTTATCTGTTTCCATTGTTTCCTTCTCTTTTTTCCCCCTAATGTCCTTTTCTGGTGTGTAGGGGGTACTCAACAACAAAACAACTGGACCTCTGTCCACTTACCCAACTACCCCTTCTACCTTCTGCCTCTTTCCTTCCTTCTTTTAACTGCTAAGCTTTTCAAATGTGTGATTGTTCAATACATTCACATTTACAGCCCTGCCATACCATCAAGATGAGTTATGTTAAAGAATTTCTGACTGAATTCAAAAATCATTTCTCAGTTTCTCATCCACTTTAAGTTCCCTGTGTTTTAAAATCTCTTCATAAAGAAATGATTCTTTTATGAAGTGAATAAGCACATGCTAATTGATCTGTTTCCTGTAGTTGTTCAGAAAAAAGGCAGGTTTCCAGGTTGGGGGGCTGCCGAGGAGAGCTGTCTGAGCCTCCTCAGAGTTGGAGTTGAAGTTAGGAGTTTGGCTTCCTGATCCTCAACAGGCAACATTATCACTGTTCCAGAGCTGACTCACTCTAACTCAGAAGAGACCCAGCATAAAAACCAAAATGCTGAGTTATTGGTTGGCAATGAGGAAATATAACTGTTGGGTGGAATGAACCTCCTATCAGCCTGGTCATCATATTATTTGGGAAGCTTCATGGAAGCCAAAATATGTAAAGATTGCCCGTCACAACAGAATCAGGATAATGGGACTTAGCTACCTAATTTGAATTCTTTTTTTTTTTTAAAGATTTTATTTATTTATTTGAGAGGGAGAGAATGAGAGACAGAGAGCGCGAGAGGGAAGAGGGCAGAGGGAGAAGCAGACCCCCTGCTGAGCAGGGAGCCCGATGTGGGACTCGATCCCGGGACTCCAGGATCATGACCTGAGCCGAAGGCAGTCGCTTAACCAACTGAGCCACCCAGGCGCCCCCTAATTTGAATTCTTGAATGATATTAGGACACTGATAGCTTGACCCATTTATCTTTTCCCTACTCATCAACACAGCATAGGAATATACTAAGCCAATGCGTTCTAATTTTGCTATTTCTATGCTTTGTGATTAACCAACCTCTCCTTTTATTTACATAGTATTTTAACCAGGTTATAATTAAGGTTTGTTGGCTTGGATCTATATCCCTTCTGTGATTCATCATTTGCTTATTGCAAAATTAACTTTCAGAGGTTAGTCTTACTGTAAATAATTGGGGAGTGTCTCATATGTGCACTTATGGATTTGTAAATATGGATTTCCACATATTATGTCGTATTTCTTAAAGCAAGGCACACCTGGATAAATCAACCTTATCACCCACCCACCTATCTGGCTGTAAAATAAATCTTTAAGATCCTTCTAGACCATGACTGTTGGCTTTTCCATTGTTTAGGGTATTCAAAAGAATATCCTCCAGATCCTGAAAATAGTTCCAAATTATTTGAGCAAAGGCAACATTGTTGGAACAATGGTAGTAGAAAATATCTGTATTATTGGTGTGTAATATAAAAATCAGTCATGAACATGTGTCCAATTACAGAGAAACTATTGAACTAACCATGTCTAGCTAACTTCAACTTTCATTAATATTCATTGACTATTTGTTCACTTATTTTGTAATCTATCAGCTTTTGTTGCAAAATAAGTAGTTGTGAGGGCCAAAGGTTTAGGAAAAATTTATTGGAGGATAACTTTTTTTTTTTAAGATTTTACTTATTTATTTGAGAGAGAGAGTGAGCAAGAGCACAAGCTGCCAGAAGAGGCAAAGGGAGAGGGAGAAGCAGACACCTGCTGAGCAGGGAGCCTGATGCAGGGCTTGATCCCAGCACCCTGGGATCATGATCTGAGCTAAAGGCAGATGCTTTCTTAGCTGACTGAGCCACCCAGGTGCTCCCCTTATTGGAGAATAACTTAAAATGAAGAAGATTTAAGTCATTAACTTTCTTCACGTTAACTGAGAAATGACTACCATTATTCAGTTAGAATGGGATACTAGAGCAGGAGCATAATTTGAGAACTGCTGCTATATAGCTAGTTAGTGAATACTTTTGATGCAGTAAATAGCCATTTTATTATTTCTCTATTATAAATGTGGAAATTGAGTGGAGAGGTAAAAATGTTTTACAGTATTTGCTTTGTAAAACTTGAAACAAAGGATTCTCTTTGTTGGACATCCATTTGCAAAGAGAAACCAGAAGAAATTTTAAATCCTTAAATATTTTGTTCTGTATATTTTTTACCGTAATACAGAAAATGACCAAAGATTACTAGAATGTGGTCAAATAGCATAATTTGTACCTTATTTGCTGGCTTATTGGGGGAAGTCACAAGTTCTATAGAAGTTGTTTTCAAACATTAGAGAACCTCGAAATCACCGGGAGGTGATTACCAGGAGGGCTTGTTAAAAAAGATTGATGTTGAACTCCACGTCCAGTTTCTGATTCTGTGGGTATGGAGTGGGACCCAAATTTGCATTTCTAACAAGAAGTAGATACTGCAACCATGCTTTGAGGACCCTCCGCTCTATACTTTGGGCTATTTTCAATTTAACAGGCCCTTGGGTATTTCTCTCCTATTCCCCACAGTGGTTCAACAAAATTTCATCACCTCATACCTATCTTATAGTATCATCCCCACTTTTCACCACCTCCATTTTCCTACATTACAGGGAAAATTTGGGTCATTGCGTATGAACTGCCTCGGGTTCTTATTCCTTTCTTCCATTCTATCCCTTTTCCATTTTCAGGTCTACTTCCTGGACTCTTAATCAAAAAGAAAAAAAAAATGTCCGGTCTCGTCCAGGATCGAATTCCATCTTTGCTTCCTAGAGATTTTGTAATTGGCCCTCTTCTATATCAAGTGTTCAACCTTTCCCTCTTTACCAGCTTCTTCTCCAAAGCTTGTAAACAAGCCCAAGTCCTTGATTTTTGAAAATCTGTTGTGTGACCCGAAATATTTCTCTAGCCAATCTCTTTCTTCTTCATAGGACACATTCTTGGGAAGAATTACACACTTGATTTCTCAACTTCCTTATTTACTCTTCTCAAGTCACTATAACCAAGTTTCTAATCCTACCACTCTATTGATGGTGCTTTGCCCAAGGTAACTTTGAACTGGCTAAGCACAGTTAACACCAATTCTCATTTTAGTGCCTTTCAGCTCTCTTTTCGGAGCTCTCTGCTCTCCTGGTTTCTGTGACACCACTACCTTCTCATTGTTCTTTGTAGGTGCTTACTCTCTCTTTCGCATTGAATGTGGGTGTCTGGAATCCAATCTTTGACTCACTTCTCTCTTTCTATGCATGCTTCCTTGGGCATTTCATTGTCTTCCTTGGCTTCAGTTGTGCCCACGTAGATGTTTATGAAAATGTTCTTAGGCCAAATCTAGGAATAGGGCTAAATTCTACATCTAAGTGATGTGTCTGGAATGCTGTATGCTGTAGACTGCTGGTTCCCAAATCTAAAAGGCCATTTACTGTCTTGAGCTCCAGACTTTAGTCTAACTTCTATCTTTACCATTGCGTCTGAATAGTCTAGTTGACTGTTGATGGTAGCCACCTGAAACTTTATATGATCACTTTAAACTCAAAATGTTCAACCTGCCACTAGTATGTTGAGAAAACTTGGAATCATCCTTGAGTTCCCTCTCTTTGCCTTACTTCCATCCTCATATGTTACCAGTCACTAAGTCCTATAAATTCTACTCCTTTAGTATTTCTCCTACCTGTCATCTTCTATCCGCTGTCCCCACACAAAGCTTTGTGAAAATGCTTTTGGGTGGAATCTAGGAAGAGGGCTAAGTTTTACATCTGAGTGGATGTTTGTGGAATAAGGACAGTTGGAAGCTCATCCATGAACTTCACTAATTTAGCATAAATGGAAGTTTAGAGCAAGAGGGGATCATGAGAACATTAGCTCCCCCAAAATATGAAGAGACTCTGAGTTGGCTACTGGGCTTACAAATGAGGTGGAATCGTTGCTCAATCCAGTTTTAACCGACATCTTAAAAGTCAGGGAGATCTCAGCTAATATTTGTGTTACATATTATCACGGTGACTGTGCTCTTGTTTATACAACTTCGTCTCTCCAAAATTTATCAGTAAGAAGTCATTTTGAGATCAGAAAGTCTGTGTTATTTGTCATTATATCTCCAAGACCTAACAATGGTCGGTATACTTAAGGGTCCTCAATAAATGTTTGTTAAAAGAATAATTGTCATACTGACATATATTTATTGAATTCAGAAAAAATAAAACACTAATATTTGAGATAGGATCTCCTGTTTAATTTATTCCCATGTCTAATACATCAAAAATATAAACATCATAAATATTACTCAATAGCTCATTAAAAACTGAAAGACAACAATAACTATAAATTACTGAATATTTTCAAAGTGTCAGGAACTTTTCATTTAAATCCTGATAACAACCTTACCTCACAGATATCCTTATTCCTATTTTATAGTGGAGATCACTTATTTTTTGGAAAGTTGAATAATTTGTCCAGGGCATCATGGCTTACAAGTGGCACCAAAGCCCATATATTTTGTACTATGCCTGACTGAGTTATTGAAGTTGTCCTAAATATATTCTGGAAAGAGAAAATATGGCCTAAGCTGCATCTATTAAAAAAACTAAAACTAAAACTAAAATAACTTAATCAAATCTGCTGGTATAGTTTCTTGTTCTGTATTTTTGTGTCAACTGAATTCCCCACCTTGCTGTCAGGTATTGATAGAACAACAGCAAAAGAAAGGGTTTTTGTTTGTTTGTTTGTTGTTTTTGTTTAACAAGAGGATGTTGAGCTGGCTTCACATGTTCTTAAAACAAAAGTCAGATATTCCTTGACTTATGTCATACAGGCCTATATGGGCCTCTATAATGTGAGCAGGATTAGAAATCAATAAAATAACTATTAAAGAAGTTTACAGGTACAAACTTTTTTTCATTTCCACAAGAATTTACTTATGATGGCAAAAGAATAGATAATACAAACATTGTACTTAATTACTTATTTATGCCTAAAAGTGAATTCTTGATCTCTTACACCTACCCAACATATCCATCCCCACTTTTTCCCATTTCAATTATGGCAAATTCATTTTTCCAGTTTCCCAGAACACTTCAGTCATCCTTTACGCCTCTCTTTCTCTAGAACACCCAATCCAATCTGTCAGGAAATCATATTGATTTTGAAATTATATCGAGAATTTAACCATGTCTTATGGAGACTACCGTAATCATCCTAGTGCTAGCTACCAGCACCTCTTGCCTGGGTTACTGCAATAAGACCTGTACTCCACAGACTATGTTTAACCTGGCAGCCAGAATAATTATTTTAAAACCTAAACTACATCATGTCAATCCTCTACTAACAGCCTGCCTGTCCTAGGCACATAGGCTCCTACCATCTGGCCTCCTAGTACCTCTGTGACCTCACATTATACTATTTCTTTTTTCTTTCTTTCTTTCTTTTTTTTCCTGGGTCATTTTTTTTTTTAGGGAAAATGGCCTCTGGCCATTCCTACAACTTAGTAGGTTTGTTCTCAATTCAGGGCCTTAGTGTGGGTTATTCTCACTCTCTGGAGATATCTGCAGATATCTCTTTCTTTAGATATTTGCAGCTACTTCCTTCACCTTCATCAAGTCATTATTCAAATGTCACTTTCTCAGTGAGGCCTACCCTGCTTGCCCAATTTAAAAATGAACAATTCTCCCATTCCTCCTATGCTTTTCTCATTCCTTATCCCTTCCCTGTTGTATAAATTCCGCCCCCTGTTCTGTTACACCCATGGCTTTCTAACACATTATTTTATTTAGGTATATTTAATTTATTGTTCAACTACTCCTACTACGTTTGATAATGGCAGAGATTTTTGTCTGTTTTGTTCACTGCTATATCTGCAGCTCCTAGAATAATGTCAGGCACATGGTAGGCCTACAATAATTATTTGTTGAATGAGTGAACTAATAAGCACCCATCACTTACACTCAGTGAATAGACCTTATCTTCAAGGGGAGAAATGTAGAAGTTGTTTGTTTCCAGAACAAGAGAATTATATACTGGATTCCATGGGAATGAAAGCAGCTAAGTTTCCATATGTCTAGAGAGTTCAGGGGCTTTTTGAAACCCTGATAGTGTATGATTCCTTTCCCGTTCTAAATCTCAAAACATGATCATTTTCTCAGTAGCGGACTAATTTTAAAAGATCCTGGAGTGTTAAATCTGCAATGAGAGGTTCCTAAGAGAATGGATCATGATTACAGTTCTACAAGCTGCTCAGAATTATTAACATTTCTTCTCTCATCACTGTAGTGCTCTTCTTAATTTGAAATCTATGAACATAATTTGGAAGGTATGGGAAGCCACTTTGATTACACCTTGAATAATTATGTGATACACCCCCCTCCTGTATTTCAATAGATTTGATTTGTGTATGTTTTTCATGTTGGTCTTTTTTTTTAAGCACACAGTAGCAGTTGAATATCCATGTCAGCCTACAACGAGAGCCTTGAATATTCTGTACCTTTGGGTAGCACAAATACATTGAATGCTGAAATTATTTTGTACCACTTTAACCTCCATCCTTGGTCATTCCTATTTTATTTTATTTTATTTTTATTTTTAATTTTTTTATTTTTTAAGATTTTATTTATTTATTTGACAGAGAGATACACAGCTAGAGAGGGAACACAAGCAGGGGGAGTGGGAGAGGGAGAAGCAGGCTTCCCGCTGGGCAGGGAGCCCGATGCGAAGCTCCATCCCAGGACCCTGCAGGGATCACAACCTGAGCCAGAGGCAGATGCTTAACGACTGAGCCACCCAGGTGCCGGTCATTCCCATTTTAAAGGAGCATAGAATTTTAGGGCTACAAGGTTTTCGTTCATTTGGTTTGATCACCTTATTTTACAGAAATGAAAACGGAGGCCCAACAGTGCTAAGCAGCTTGCCCAGGTACCACAGAACTGAGTAATCTTTTTGGTCAGAACAACTTGTTCTAAATGTAAAGCAAGCTGGAATTGAAAAAAGCTTTTAATATCAGAAAATTAATTGAATATCACAACAATTGCAATCTGCAGTTCTAAACAATATGCAGTTCTACACAGTTTATTTCCATGGTGACTTTATAAGCCACTACTTGGAAATCTAAGACAGAGAGAGCAAAGAACAAAATAATTGATAAATGAGAAAAGAAAGAGCTTCTTTCAGGCATCCTAATAAATAAGAGTCACATGGATCACAAAAGAAAAAGAATTTGCAGGTCACCTGCAGTGAACTTATGAGTCCACATGAGGAGAAGAGACCACTTCATCATAGAGATGTTTCCATATTAGGCATAGCGTCTGCTATCTGGAGAATTAGGGTTTCTTTCATTACCTAACCTAATCATTTTTAGGATGCCAAGAGGCATGTTTACTTAGATGACTGCACTTTTTTTTTTTTGCACTAGTGACTATATGAAGGTTATTATGCCAGAGGAATGTGAAAGTCTATGGTAACAATGCTTCATTTTCCTTTAACAGCTCTGTTTAAGGGACAGAGACATTTTTGTGGTGTGATGCATTCACTTGGTCTCCTGGCGTTTTCTCCACATGCTTTGGAAATCATGTATTTTTCTGAGAGATAGTAGTCGTGAATGTCTTAATTTCAGCAACAGCTTCATTGTTTTAACTTTGTTTTAATTAAGGTACCCTAGTAGCCTTGATAGTTTAGGATACTTGATATTAACCGAATGGAAGATATTTTGACCCTTTGTGTACAGCAGTGCTCTCAAACTACAAACAAAATTATGGCTAAATCAAATTTTTAAAATGGATTTTAATAGATTCCAGGAGGTAGGAACACTAGGATAACTCATGTGACTTCAAAGCTAAGATCTCTGCCAACAGCACAATTCGCAATTTCCTAAGAGTGAATTTTTGAGTTCCTTCTACCAGTGCCTGGTTTAATTCAGTTTCCGTTCTCCATGGCTCACTTTCATTAACTCCTGTTGTGTGTGATTATATGTAGGTTAGACACCAGTAGCCTGAGAGTAAGAAGATCTGGGTTCTATTCTGAAAAGTTAGGTCAAATCTGGCCTCCACGTGATGCAGGTAAAACTCCCGTGCAAGTACTATGGCAACATTAACTGAATGTAATTTTAATTGAAACGATCTGCTTCGTGTTATATTTCCTTAGATGTAATATCAGTTTTTGTCTTCATTTTCTCCTAATTATTTTCTTGGTAACATACTTGAAAGGGCTTTTCAACTACTGTATAAATTGGTTTTCTTTTGTAAGAAATGATGACAATTCTGTTACTTTCCCTTCCGTATTCTTTACCCTTGGCCCAGCATTGCATTAAGCCCTGATTTACACATTATGATGAGATTTTTACATCCTAAATGTATTTATTATTTTGGAATTTTAAGTATTTGGCAAATTGTGAAGTGTTGGGGAGATTAAAGAGAACTAAGCACAAAATTAACAGCAGACTCGACTACGACCCAGAGGAAATATTCAAATAAGTTGCTATTTTAAAAAACGGAAGCAATTAGGAAGAAAAGATTATGTCAGAACACAAATATTCATAGGCAAGAAAATAACTGAAGCTATAATGCTTTAAAAGACATGATGAAGGTTCGTAGTTGAATTTCTGTGAAATACTTTATAATATTTGACGTCACAGGAGTGGACGTAAGCATGGATGATAACTCAGTTTTCTTTCCTAAACAGCTGAAAACAATGTTAAAAATATATATAACAAGACTTCATATACTGAAGTAATTGACTATTGTATTAAAGAACTACATCTATAGCACTCAAATTGAGAGCACAGGACAGGCAGCTCAATAGTGGGGGTACAAGATTTAAAAATTAGGAACAGGCCAAAATCCTAAGGAAAAATAAAAATAGGATCATCCAAAAACAACAACAAACCACCCCGTGATATAGGAAAAGATTTCCATTATAAAAACGCGGTCCTTAAATGCCTGAATTTGGTAAAATGAGTCTGGCGATGGGAGTGAGGGGTATTCATGGTGGACCATCGTCGTCTCGCACCGCCTCTCCAATGACTTTGCTGCAGAGGCAGGGCGGGGAATGGTGGTGCTCGGGAGCTTGCAGAAGAGCTGGGAGTCTCACGGTCCCAGGGACACCCCGGCACTGCGGTCCCTTGGGGGAGCAGGTCTTTTGGGGCTCTCCGTTTCCCTTCCCCATCCTAAAAGCACAATCCGGTTAAGACTCCGATTCACCCCAGTTCCTAGACAGAAGCTTACACAGGACAATCTCTGCCCTGAAGCTGAAAAGAAACTTCCAGTGTAAGTCACCCAGCCGCTCGAAAACCCTTGCCCTGTCAGCTCCATTCTTAAATAGAACGGCCTGGCCCTCGAACACCCTTGGATTCTCAGCTCAACTCCACTGCTCTCCCGGCAGGGCCCGCTTCGAGGCCCGCCGCCCGGATCAGGGTCACCCGCCGCCAGGAACGAGGGGGCGGGTGCGCTCCACGACGCCCCGCCCCCGGCGAGCGTGGCGGAAGTGGCTTGCTCGGGAAGGGAGACCACGGCCACCTGGCCGAGCGCGCATGCGCCAGTGCCCGCGCAGCTAGTGGTGGGGGCGTCTGCAGCGCTCCCTCCTCCGGCTCCGTAGCCCCCGCCCCACGGAGAGTCGGGCTCACGCCATTTTGTGCCCCCCCACCTCTGCCCGGGCCGAGCCACCTTCTCCCTTTCTACCCTCTCAGCCCTCCACCCCGCCCCTTTCCAAGCGTGTCCCGGCCGCCGCAGCAGAAACCGCACCATCTCTCCCCACGTTCTCCACGCGGGACGTGCCGCCGTGCCTACAAGTGTTCTTTAAATCAGAGGTTGTAGGGGGTGCGGGGGGCGGTGCGGGGCGGGCGGGGAGAGGTCTGCGAACCGGGAGGGACGGCGCGTGGCGAGCCCCGCGTCTTTGGGCCCCGGTCCCACCCTGGCCCCTGCCCGAGGGCGGCCGCGTGGGAGGAATGGGCGTTTGCGCTTAAGGGCTGAAGGGAGGACGGTCGTGTGAGGCGCTGGCCGGCTCGGCAGCCGGTCCTCCCGCCGAGCGTGGAGCTGGCTCTTGACTCCTCCCCGTCGGCGGGTGGGCGTGGGGCAAGGGGAGCTGGGCCGGCCAGCGGGAGCTGGCGTGGCTGGGGTGTGTTGGGTACCTTTCGCGCGTCCTGTAGCTAGTGTTTTGCTGGGAAGAATCTTTACGGAAGGAGATTGCTTTATGGGCAGGGTGGAAGAAGCGTTGGGTAGCGTTAGGAAACGTGTAGCATCCAGGAAAACGAAAAGCTCCGCTCTTCTCTGTGGGCTGTGCCCACATTTGTGACCCCTGGGGAAATTATTTAGCCTGCTTTTGGCTGGGTGTTCCGGTCTGTAGATGGGGGTAGTAATAGCCTAGTTTAGCACCAGGCACTGATCAATTACATGTTAAGTGTAATTCATTTTAGTCTCTATGTTTCAAGAAATTCAGAATGACTGTGACCCTGTTTTCTAAATTAAAAATCAAGACGCTTGAATGTCCTATAAGCGAGAGTAGATTTATAGGAACAGTGGAATGTGATATCTGACACTCAGAGGCGACACTGACATGTGTTGTTAATGTACACGTGGATAAATTAGCATACCTCCGTGAGGCTGATACAAACTTTAAACTGTTTCGTTTGAAAGAAATTAGTATATATTTATCTGGGTGGAAAGGACCTAGGGTTTTAGCCTATGTTAGGAGTCAGAACTTTGGAAATGGAATTGAGTGAACCGTGCAGTGATTTACTTGAAGACCAAATTGAGGGCGGAACTCCTGGAATTTCTGGTGGATGTTTCAGAGAGACAGGATTTGACTATCAACAGTTTTTTGATGGTACTTTGCAAAAAGAGAATGCACTTCATTATTGCAAATTTCTTATCTCTGGGAATATTTAAGCAAAGATCTAGAGCAGCCAAAGCCTAAGCAGCAATGTCCAATACTGTAGAACTTTCTGCCATGATGGAAATATTCTGTAATCTGTGCTGTACTAATATGGTATGCACTGGCCTCAGGTGGCTCTTGAGCACTTGAAATATGGCTAGTGCACTGAGGAACTTAATTTTAAATTTTGTTTTAATTAATTTAAATATAAATAACCACAAGCGGCTGGTTGCTGCCTTATTGGACAGCCTTAAGCTTAGAATTTAGACTTTGAGATCCCTTCCAATTCTTGATTTGGTTGAGTTTTAAGTCAAAGAAGACAGCTCTTGGAACTTTTATTGCCTTAGGGAATCATAATTATATTCAAATAATGCCTTTTGCTCAAATACTATAGTTCAAAGCATGGGTCTGTTAGTACTTATTTACAGCTTGACAGATTAAAGCAAATCATTCTTTTTACTCCTTAGGTTGTACAGCTAATGCCAGATTCATCTGGAGAGCCATAGCAATACTATCTGGCATTTCCTTTAATCATTATTGTACCATATTGTGGCCATGGATTTTCACTGTCTTTTATCATTTTGGTTAGGTTTAGTGAAAACTTTTCAACTTTTTTGTTCCTGAAGTTTTTTTCCATTTGAAAGGTGGTGTTTTTTTGTTTTATAACTTCTGTATAGTAAAGCAAATTGATAGTTTCTAGTAGTAACCTTTGAGCATTGGGCCATTTTATTTTATTTTTTAAAGATTTTACTTGAGAGAGAGCTCTAAGTGGGGGGAGGAGCAGAGGGACAGGGGAAGCAGTCTCCCCACTGAGCAGGGAGCCTGATATGGGGCTTGATTCCAGGACCCTGAGATCCCGACCTGAGTGGAAGGCCGACATTTAACTGTCTGAGCCACCCAGGTGCCCCACATTGGGCCATTTTAGAAATAGTTTTGTGGTTATTGGTATTCAGAACTTTTGAAGAGATAGTCTGAAACTTGGTGATATTTGTTAGATTTCTTTCTTTGATATATGTAGATCTTTTTTTCCCTTTTTTTTTTTTAAAGATTTTATTTATTTATTTATTTGAGACAGAGAGAATGAGAGAGAGAGAGCACATGAGAGGGGTGAGGGTCAGAGGGAGAAGCAGGCTCCCTGCCGAGCAGGGAGCCCGATGCGGGACTTGATCCCGGGACTCCAGGATCATGACCTGAGCCGAAAGCAGTCGCTTAACCAACTGAGCCACCCAGGCGCCTCTTTTTTTCCCTTTTTTTAAAGCAGATGTCTATAAAGTTAAGTTTGAGAATAAAACATAAAAAAACCTTTTTTTATAGATAGCACCCTTAACTCTGGCCTAGTGTCTGTAAAATGGTGTCCTTGATCTCAAGGCTGAAGATACTCGCTAGATCTGGGCCAAAAACTTAAAGCTCATGGATTAAGCATATACAGAGAATAGCCTATAACATACAAATCAAAATGGGTTGCTCTTATATAGGATGATTATATACCCCATCTTCTCTGCGACAGTCGTTGTTTAGGGCCTGTTTGTCCTGGCATAATTATTAATAGAGCCCCTTTCATATAAAAAATGTCCCAGTTGGTACCACATAAAAATATCACCCTACTTTTATTCTTGTTGAAATTTGTAATGTGTAATTTTAGGAGGATTAACCATATTGCAGTCTCACAAAAGTACTAAAGTACTGAGAGAATTATTGCTTGTGTGCGTAAATAATAGATAAGATATCTGGAATAAGGCCAGCAAGTGACCTGTCCATTTAAGCCACTTGTAATTACAAATTTTTGCTTCTCTCCTTATATTGAATGGAAATCTTGGGCAGGTTGATTTTTGTTTTTTTCTACATAAATGATTTTTTGGTATAGGAGGCTGCAAAGAAAGTCAGACCATGTCAGTCAAATCAGAAGACTTGAGTATTCTTGTTGAAAATAATACCCATTTTATTTTATGGTGAAGTTGACTAGTGAAGTAGGTCAGAAATCTGTTTATTATGCATTTAGAATGTTCAAGAAGGATTTTGCTTATAGTTCACTTAAATAGTAAAGAAAAATACTTCAGCCAAATGCATTATTGTAGTAATTTATACTGTGGTAGGTAAAATGTTTTATTGGGAGTCAAACACACTTGGTTTGAGTCCTTACTCTGCTGAGGATTAAAGGAGGTAATCCATGTGATGCATTGCGTACAGCAAAGCACATAAGAAGTAAGTGCTCAATAAATATTAGCTGTTTTAGCCTTAAGTTTATTAATTTTTTTAAAGATTTATTTATTTATTTGAGAAAGAGGGAGAGCACAAGCAGGGGGAGTGGCAGGCAGAGGGAGGGGGAGAAGCAGGCTCCCCGCCGAGCAGGGAGCCCGATGCGGGGCTCGATTCCAGGACCCTGGGATCATGACCTGAGCCGAAGGCAGTCGCTTAACCAATTGAGCCACCCAGGCACCCCTTAAGTTTATTGGATAAAGGATCTAGAAGAGATATTGACGTTTTGAGATACATTGTGGATAGGTGCAATAAGTTCTTAAAACTAATTCTGAAAACCTCAGGTTCATCCTTCTGTACCATATTCTCTCTTTGTGACTTCAGTTAAAGTATTTAACCTCTCTGAGCCTCGATTTCTTCTTCTGTAAAATGGAATAAGTATCTCAACTCATCTTAGCCTTCTCACAGGATTGTTGAAGACTTCAGAAGAGAATTACACAAGTTGTCTTGCTTTACAGATATTTTATTATTTAATTAGTTTTGTCTCAGCTTGTCAACCTACTATCCCTAGTAAAGACTGACCTTAAATCTGCAAAAGTTGTTGTGTATTTTTATTTGTAAAACAGTGTAGGGTATTATAGGCACTACCTGAGGTTGCTCTCTTTAACAATACTGTAAATCATGGTATTGGTGCTTTACTGATCTGGTTGCAATATATTTTCTTTTTTTTTTCCCCACTATTTATTTATTTTAGTGGGGGCGGGGCAGAGGGAGAGAGAATCCTAAGCAGGCTCCACAATGAGCACGTAACCCGACTCAATCCCAGGACCCTGAGATCATGACCTGAGCTGAAACCAAGAGTGGATGCTTAACCGACTAAGCCACCCAGGTGCCTGTGATGTATTTTCTGCACAAAACAACTACGTATTACTGCTAAGGGAGACCCAACATTTTAATGGACATTTGATGTATTCCATCTACTGTGCAAAATGCTGTATCTCATTTGTTTATCCACACATGTCATTCCCACTTAATAGGTGATACTGATGAGGCTGTTCCTTTCTGGAATGGTTATGTCAGTTTTTTCGTGTTATACTACTGCCTCTGATAATATCTGGCTGATAGTGGATATTGAAGGTTAAATAAGGCAATGAATATGAAAATAGCATGCTATCTGGCATATAGTATGTAGTAGCTGCTGAAAAAAATGGTTGATCATTAAATTCATAGGGCAGTAAATTGAAAGAATTTATGTGAATGTACTTTATAAATGCAAAATACTATACAAATATAAGTTATTTAAAAATCTTGAAGTGTACTCTTGTTGTTTTAAATGCTATAGAGGTCTTATGACTGAAGATTGTGTATTTCACTTCTTTCATATTATTTGCTTTTAGATCTTTAAAGGACTACTCCTAATCATAACATTCCTTCTTTGAGAATATAGATGTTTAGTGATAATACTTTGTGATATGTTTTTAAGAAACTGTAATTTTGCTTGGATTCTTCTTTCTTTTTCTTCTTCTTTATCATCATCATGATAATGAACTGAGTGCTTTCTACGTACGGGCACTGTCCTGAGTGCTTTATATATATATATTCCTTCATGTAATCTACAAGAGGAGTACACTTTTAACCTGTATTTTAAAGATGAGGGAATTGAGGCAGGGAGGTGATGTGACTTGCCCAAGGTCACATGGTAAGTGTTCGAGCCTGTATTTGAACTCCAGAGCCCAGCTATTAACGCTAAACTGTGAGTTGGCATAGGCAGATATTTCACAACAAAGTTCACTATGACAAACACATTGTGGAGGTCTTGTGAGTTAATTATGATCAACTTTTATTTGTGTGTTCCTTGTGGGATAGTAGAAAGAACTCTGGACCAGAAGTCAGGGGACCTCAGTTTTAGTCCCAGCTGTATCACTAAATAGTGATGTGTCCTTGGGCAGTTCAAGAAACCCCTCTGGACTTCAGTTTCCTCACCTGAAAAATGAGGGATTTGGATGAAATTAGTTTTTTTTAAACTGTAGTTCTGAACCTCAGATGTCTTTGGTCCCCCTCCCGCCAATCTGTATAGTTATAGTTTTGTCTATTATAATTGTTTATCCATCTGCCTCAGATCTACTTTCAAGCAAAGACTTCCTGAACTTTTAAAGTCATCAGTCTCTAAGATAACTTAATGACTACTTACTATGTGTACAACTTCTCAGTAATTTCACATTATTTTAGTGTGTTAAAGGAGATAGGCATTGTTTACAAATGAAAAAAACTAAGGCACTAAAATGGGAGATTCGTGAATTTTTGTAAAAATACGTATGTACATGGACAGAATATTTCAGGTTATCAGCTACCTGGGATCAAAGCCTGATTTTTATTAGACTTGTGACCTTTAACCACTTTTTATTCTCGCTTTCCTCATTGGTAGGGGGATCATGACATGCCTTGTAGGGTGAGTGTGAACAAACGTGAACTAATGTAGGTGAAAGTCCTTTATAAATTCTGAAATGCTTATACAAATTCAGCTTTTTTTTTACATGGCAAAAGCAAATCTTTTTAATCACATGAACTATGTTTTTAACCACATCAGATAGTTTATTGACTTGTTTATATTTAAAATAGACTCCTCATAAGGTTAAATATTTCTAGAATGTGAATCTAGAGTGGTAGAGAATCTCGATGTTTAAGAGAGCTCCCTTTTTGACATCCTTGTCAAATACTCATACTATTAAAAATATAATTGGATAAAAAATTTTGCATTTATTTTATCTGAAAAGTTAACCATTAAGTCACTCAATTGTATGATATTTTATGTAAAAAAAGTGTTTTAATATGAGAAAAGTAAGCTTGCCATTTTGTCAGGGTTTGAATGTGAGGTATTTGAGGATAATTTGGTATGCACATTTGCAGTGCTCCTCAAGACCTATTTTTGCAAAGAATAAAATTTTTTTTTGAAACTCAATATTTCCCTAAGAGAGTACTGGATATGAAAGCACTTGAAATAGAAACCTGTATTAATCTGAGACTGAAGAAGAAAAATGTAATAATAAAACTTCACGGGTCTCTGAGCAGTCTGTCACTGGCCTCCTATGTCTGTAGGTTAAAAAGAAGTAGTTGTTTCTGTAGCCAACTAGGATATGTAAATGCACTGTTTCTATCTGCCTATTGGGAATTTTCATAGTTTATAGATGTTTTGATATTCTTTCAATTCAGATAGATTTTTTGGATGCCTGATATGTGGGAACCACTGTCGTCTTTATAACACTCCTCTGAGAGAGGCAGAAATTATTCTTGACAGATGGGGAAACTGAACTTGAGAGATTAGTTGGGCCTTATTTTAAGATTCTACTGTATTGATTAATTATCCATCTTAGCACAACCCTGTGAGCATGACTTATTTCAGTTTTCTGCCTTATAACATCTGTCGTAAAACTTCTACAGGATTTCATCTCCACTTGAATGTCTAATAGTTGTCTCAGACTCAGTAGGGCTCAAACTGAACTCCTGGTTTGTTTTTTCCTTTTCAGTTTTCCTGATCTCAGTAAATGGCACACCATCCAACCTGTTGCTCAGGCCCCAACTTCAACATCAACTTCAGAGTCATCTTGGACTGCTTTTGTTTCATACCCCATGTCTAATCGATTCATTAGCAATCAGCTCTGTCTTCAAAATATATTCCAGAAGACTCATCACTTCTCACCATCTCCACTTGTTCCACTAATTCAGGCCACTGTCCTCCCTTGTCTAAACAACTTCAGTAACTCTCTCACTGGTCTCCTTGCTTGTACCTTTGCTTCTTCATAGTATAATGTCACAGCAGTGAGAGTTAGCTTTTTAAAACCTAAAATATTTCAGGAGCGCCTGGATGGCTCAGTCCAGGATGGCTCTGACTCTTGATTTTGGCTCAGGTCATGATCTCAGGGTCATGAGATCGAGCCCCGTGTTGGGCTCTGCACTCAGTCAAGAGTCAGCTTGGGATTCTGGCTCTCTCCCTGTGCCCCGCCCATCCACTGTGCTTGTGCATGTGCGCGCACATGTGCGCGCGCGCGCGCTCTCTCTCTCTCTCTAATAAATAAATCTTAAAAGAAAACCTAAGATATTTCAAGTCTCTTCCTTTGTCACAATTCTCTAATAGTTTCACATTATATTCAACTAAAATTTAACCTCCGTGGCCTAGAGGGCTTTTTATCATCTGGCCTCTTGCTGCCTATCAGACCTTATTTTCTACTGCTTATCCCCTTTGTTCTCTTCACTTGAGCCACATTGGCCTCAGGATCTTGGTACTTTGCTATTCTTTTTGCCTGGAAGTTCTCCAGAGCTCTCTCCTGGGCTTTATTCAGATCTTCTATTAAATGTCACCTCCTGGTTGAAAACAACTTGTTTAATTTGTTTTCATAGCATTTGTCACTACCTGGTATTATATTTATATGCTCATCTCCAGCATTATATTTATATGCTTGTTTCCTGTATTATAACATCTTTTTGTCTAGCTCAGTCACGACCATATCCCGAGCTCTTAGAACAGTGTTTGGCCTGTAGTAGGTGCCCAGTAAATAGTTAGGAATGGATAAAGCCAATGAACAGGTGGTGCATTGGCTTTGAATAAGGAGGT
Organism: Mirounga angustirostris; assembly: GCF_029215605.1. NCBI lineage: Eukaryota > Metazoa > Chordata > Mammalia > Carnivora > Phocidae > Mirounga > Mirounga angustirostris. The sequence continues at coordinate 41,183,985 of NW_026991716.1, read as the reverse complement.
GCCTTGAATGTCCTAGGAGGGAATCAGGAGAAGGTACAGTGGCTTTGGTAGAGCTGAGTGGAGAGAGTTAGTAAATAAAGGCTTTTCATTTCTTTGTGAAGGAGGAGGTACAGATGCAGTCATCTGCCAACAGTTGGGGAAGTTTATTTTATTAATAAACTAAAATAATGTGTGTGCACTGAAATATTTAATGTTAAACAAAAGGATTAGTAAATGAAAACATCAGATGATAGGGAAAGGAGAATTCCTGATGATCATGAGTCTGGGAAGTCTTGGAGATATTGAGCTTAGGTTGGGCTTTTCTAGGCAGCTAGGATTTGGAGAGGAAACAAAAGGTATCGTAAGTAGGAAGAATTATAGGCTAAAGGTTCAGAAGAACCTGGGATGGTTTGGAAGATAACTGGATATTTGCTTTGACTGCTATGGGAAAGGAGACTGCAGAGGTCCTGTGGGACTGATTTTAGACAAGTTTTGTCCTCCAGGTGAAGGAGAAATTTTGGATGCTTTGAGTAGAGGAGTAACAAATATTTAGAATGAGTACTCTGGAGATGGTGTGCACAATTAATTAGAAAGGTGGGAGATGGGTTTAAGGTGAGATTGAAAAGGAAGAGATTGCATTAGAATTGCTTTATTAAAAGAAAATATGCCAGGAGCAGATTGCATGGATGTCGTCAGGAAAGGAGCTGGTGAATCAAAAATGCCTTGGATTTTTTTGGACTTCTGTGACTGAGGAGTGATGTTGCTCTTAATAGAACTGGGAATGTTGGACAGGGAAGCAGGTTTGGTGGGGGAAAATATACCAGGAAATAGTATAATATATTACAGAGAAGAGTTTTTCTGTCTATGAATATGAAGCCTTTGATAATTATATTAAAAAGGTGATTCTCTACTTATAGCTAATAACTTGCCATTTTGATCATTGGGTGTTCCTTGTGAAAACTTGTAGCTTCTTATCCATACTTATTAGAATCAAAGTGATTTTGGTTAGGAAGTACTTATTCCTGTTCCAGTAGTCTTTAAGAAAAATAATTGCTCAATGAATGGTAAGGAAGAATGTTTATTATCATATTGCTTTTTATGGTGCTTCATAATTTTCAACATACTTTCACTTCTGCACTTTGATTTTATAGTAATCCAGTGGCCTATGGATAGTTCAGATGTGCTATTCACTTACCTGTTTTTTGTTGTTGTTTAATGCAGTTAAATATGCTTTATTTTCAGATTGTAACAAGTATTAAATTTCAGGACAGTTTGCCCATAATAATTGACTGGGTCTTAGCTCCTCCTCTTGTCTCATAGTATCTTGGGCATTATCTCTAAACTCATTCCATTGAATATATCTGATCTGTTAACTTCAGTAGGCTATAAGCTACTAAATGGCATAAATATGTCTTTCTTATCTTTGTATTCCTTGTTACACCATACAGTAATTTGATCATTCACGCAACATTTACTGAGAATCAGCAGTGGTAGGCAGCATATTAGGTATTAAAGTTACAGAATAAACAGTGTCCTGTCATTAAGCAGTTAGCAGTTCGAGGACAATGAAATAGTTAACACTGTAGTGTGAGAAGTGCTATGATTGATGCAGCTTATTTTAGGTTCTGAACTCATTTAATATGGGGTAAGTGAATACAAATGATTTTTAGTTATGAAAATACAGTTAGCAGTTTCAGAAAAATTGCTGTTGATTTTGAAACAGTTATAAATTATGTGAATCATCTGTTCTTGGGTTTATTCATGGTATGTTGCTTCTCTTTTAGCAGGTAATTGTATGGACTCTTGAGCTTTATACCTTCTGAAGTCCACTTGAAATGGGGCATATATAAATATATTGGAATTACCATTGTGTTATCCCAAATACTAGGTGTAGAAGTTTTACCATTTTGTACACTTAATTTTTAAAATTTTTTACATTCTCAGTGATTGAATGATCATTTGGCATTATTTTTCACAGCAGGAGAAATTTACATCATAATGTAACTTGAGTTTTTTGGTTTTTTTTTTTAAACAACAGAACCAGAATGCAGTGTATAATAGTGTTGGCTTAACCATAATTGCTTCCTGCCTTTGGAGTTCTATGAAAATGAGAATGTTCTGATTGTAACAGTTTTCTATTAATTTATATGATGTAGGATGTTCAGCTTATGCGTGATTGGAATTGCAACTGTGTATGCTCAGAATCAGTACATAGGTCTGCTGAATTAATTTTCCTCAGCAGTGATGTAATAGAAGAAATGATAAAACTGGGTGCCTCAGTGGCTCAGTCATTAAGTGTCTGCCTTTGGCTCAGGTCATGATCCCAGGGTCCTGGGATCGAGCCCCGCATCAGGCTCCCCACTCCGCAGGAAGCCTGCTTCTCCCTCTCCCACTCCCCCTGCTTGTGTTCCCTCTCTCGCTGTCTCTCTCTGTCAAATAAATAAATAAATAAATAAATAAATAAATAAATAAATAAATAAAAGAAATGATAAAACATTCCACTGTCTTAATAAATGGGTAGACTGATGGATTTCACAATCCAGATATTTATGTTGTTTTGATGGTTCTATAACTAGTAATAAAGTTTTCAACTCTTTGAGGTATTTTAAGCCAAAGGTGTTTCATGTTATTTCTTCTTTGGTCATTTAGCACCAAAAATGTGAGCTATAATTAGAAACCCAGTTTAATTCACATTTGTAATGTATAACTTTACTACAATTAAAAAATTTTTTTTGTTGTTATAGTATTTTCTGAGGGAAAGGGTATATCCTTAAATGCCATCGTTTTAAAATAAAAGATGTCACTTTTTCTACTCTGGAATAGGATTTTACAGGTGTGACAGTATTGGAGCTTGACTTAATAGTCAGGTGTAAATATAAGTATTAATCAGAGATGAACTCACTCTTTGGGTTCACATTTAAACTGTGGCATGTTGAAATAATCTAGGTCTCCATCTGCACATCTGAATTCATTTTGTAAAATATGGCAAACAGCTGCATTTCAATTGAAAACTAAAACAACTGCAGGACATTAACCCATTGAGAAGATTACAGTAGGTTTTCAGTTCCATGTTAACTGTATTTATTAGAGAAAATTGACTTGAGTGCTTCTGCTTTTAACTGACTTTTTTTTTTAAAAATGTCTAGGAGAAAGGAAATAGAGCATTGGGTTGATAGGACTTTGATGTGTAAAGAAGTTATGTCTAAAGAAGTTAATTATCTAAATCAAACAAAATGCGGGTATGGGAAATAATTATTTTAAAGATTCTAATGAGCTATCAGCTCATCATGTCAGAAAAATGTTATTCACCTGTTTGATTTAAAAATTAAATAAGTTGACTGTGAAAGGATGATCGTGGTTATAATAAACTAGGATTGGGACCTTTTACCTCTTACCAATAAATACTCTTGATACGAAACATTTGCAGTAGGGGGACAACTGAAGAGAGCTGTGGTTTTAATAAGAATTTACTTTCGGAAGTGTCTCCTCTTCAAAGAGTGTTAAAGCAGGGTGACTGGATTTGCAAAGTGAAAAAGGGGGCACATTGCTCCAGCAGTGTGTCACGGGACATTAGGCCACAGGATCGTGCCATAGCCTGGCACGTCTTCCAGTCTGATGTGAGTCAACTTAAATCATAACTGTTTTTGGAGGCTGGGGTTAATACATAAACTTTGACTTTAACGTTTTCTCTGGGACATCATATCTTTGCCAGTGTTCTGGTGGGACAAGGGAAACCGTTTCGAAGGTCCTTGAGAGAGCCAGGTTCCTTTTTTATCACTGTCCTGATTCTGTAGGACTGTTCCTAGAAGTCACTGGGTTCCTGTCTGTCTTTCCCCAATCTTGGATTTGGTGATGTGATTTTTTTTTTTTTTTTAACCTGAGTTCTAGTGGTGATGCTTCTTTTCCTATATTATTTGTAGAAAAAAGTACCTATTTTAAAAGTCTGTGTAGAAATAAACGGAGGCTTAAAAAAAGTCGATGGTCTTTCATAGCATTAGCTTCTTTATGTGTTTTAGAATTTTGGTTTTCAGGCTCAGTTTGAGTAAAAGGTTTTTCCTTCTTTGCTCCTTCATTTGGCCTGGCCCTTAGGGATCTCATACTAGACCAGGGCTTATATTGGCGATAGTTGGCCTTGCCACAGAAGGATATTGGGATTATTCCAGATCTAGCCAGTCAGCTAGCATGCTGCTCATCTTAGACCTCTGTCTTGTTGCCTTCTCTCAAAAGCTTCGTATATTGCCTATCTCAGGCAGTGGTTTATAGTAGTGGTTTATAGTAGTTATATTATAACAAATATATAGTTTTGTTTTTTCCAGTTGTCTTCATGGAGCCCAGTCCTTCCATCTCAGAGCTTGGTGAATAACCCTGGTTCAGGTTTCCTATATCAGTTTTAGCCTCCGTTGCCCACAGGAGCTGTCAGGTTAGAGGATGTATTAAGAAGATAAATTTCGCAGCAAGGTGAAGAATGAACTGAGATGGAAAGAGAGAAGCTATAAGTAGTGCTTATAGAGAGGGCCATAACAGTAGAACAAGATGGGGAGGATGTAAGAACATAAAGTAGAATTTGTTTTTTTGTGTTTTGTTTTGTTTTTTTACAAATTATAGGGTATAGGAGTAGGAGTCAAAGATTGACAGATTTTGAGCGAGGATGAATGCTAGCAGTAGTGATGTCAGTACTAAAAAGTATTTTATAAGGAAACTAAGTATTTAATATTTGTTGAAGTGCATTAAGGTCTTTTAGTGAAAATATTCAAGTTTCTTAGACTTGTGAGTGTGAAAAAAGAGTAACCTAAATTTGTCATAAAAAAGCTTTTAGCTGATCAATAGAGGGAGAATTCTTAAGGTCTGTGTACAATAATAATAATTAACATCGTATGCTTACTGTGTGCTAAGAGCTGTTCTGAATGCTTTGTACATGTTAGTTCATTGAATGTTCACAACAACCCTAAGAATGTGGGATTATCATTTCCATTTTAAAGGTGAAGGAACTGAAGCACAAAGAAGTTAAGTAATTTGCCCAAAGTCCCAGTAAAGTAGCAGAACTGGGATTTGAACCTAGGCAGTCTGACTCCTGACTTCTCCTAAACTTTACTACAGTATACCTAAAGTTTGCAGTACTGCTTTATTGTATCATATATTCAAATCTGCAGATCATTTTAAAGGAAAATTATATTGCAAAATTTATATGGACATAGGAAATAATAGCTAACATTTATTGAGCACTTTTTTTTTGATATCGTATTTGATATCGTATTTGACTAAGCAGTTTTTTCCTCTTTTCTGCTTCATTTTAAAGATTTATTTGAGAGAGAGAGGGCGCATGTGAGTGTGGTGGGTAGGGGGAGGGGCAAAGGGAGATGGAGAGAGAATCCCAAGTAGACCCCATGCTGAGAGCAGAGTCCTAGGCGGGGCTTGATCCCAGGACCCTGAGATCACGACTTCAGTGGAAACCAAGAGTCGGATGCTTAACTGACTGCACCACCCAGGTGCCCCCTCTTTACTATTTCATTTTAATAAAGAACATTAAGTATGGACAAGTCAGATTTATGAACAAATTAGAAATTTAAAATTTTCTATTCTTTTTGAAGTAATTTATAATTGCTTCCATTTTCCATGCACTTATTTATAGTTAAATACATTTTGTAAGCTTTATTTCTTTTTTGTTTAGATGAATAATACTGCAGCCAGCCCAATGTCTACTGCTACTTCAAGTAGTGGAAGAAGTACAGGGAAGTCTATAAGCTTTGCAGCAGAGTTACAGAGTATGATGTAAGTATGTGTCTGCATCACACATTACTATTTTAAGTTTATTCAGGTTGATAAAAGACAACAAAAATTATAAAATTTCTAAAACTAACTTGGAAATGTATACTTAATTAAGTAAAAATGAAATAGTCTGATAATAGTTTAAATAGCCATATGCAAAAGGGGCAAAAGTGGTTAAAAATGCTAGAATACAAAATGCAAAAGTTATTGTTGGCTACAGCTTTGTATTTGAAAAATAAATATTGGTTTATCTTTATAAAAGAATGAACAATCACATGATATTTTTGCTGTAGTTATTTGTTTAAATCTGTGTTACAGATTGTTTATTACTATTTTAGTTTTAGATTTAGAGAATTTTGAGATTGGTTATAGTTCAGATGTTTTCACAGAGAGGTTCTCAGTTTTTCACAAATACCATAAGAATTCCATGAGCCTAATTTAAATTACTTTTTAGTTTTGATATAATTTGAAATCACTGTATTGCTGAATGTTGAGAAAAAACTTAGAACATTTAAAAAACACATTTGTTGTTTTTGAGAAATTGCACAATCTTTAAGATTTCTTTCCTCAGGCTCTATTTAGCTTGATTTCTGGCTTCTTCCACTGAGTGACATGGCATATCTTGATTTGACAGGAGATAACGCATTTATTAGAGATGTCTGCTGGCATATATTCGTTTTTCTTTATTACTGTTTCAGCAGACAGTTACCTGCATAAATGGGACAACACATTAGAGCTCTCCTTTTCCTGTGGATACATTATTTATGACATACAGGGCAAGTTGAAAAGAATGTTTCTGTTGACAGTTTAAGTATCTTCCTCTTGTGGGTGTATATTGATAGTCCTCATAGTGGATTAACTTTACAGTGTGATGATTATTGTTCAAATACATATGCTGTTCATACACTTGGTAAACAGACTTTAGACAACATTGAGAACGTTTAGATCTTAGGTTCTCAAGCTTTTTGGTTTGAGGATCCTTTTACATTCTTAGTTGTTGAAGACTTTAAACAGCATTTATTTAGGTAGGTTGTATCCATGAATACTTAATTGCTTAAAGTTTAGAACTGAGGAATAAACATTAATTTATTTGAAAAATAGTAAACCTATTATATGTTAACATAAATAACATGTGCCCTATAAAAATAATTATATTCTTAAACCAAAAATCAGTAACATTTTGTTAGATAAGATGAGAATAAATTTAATATATTAATTTAGGAGTTATATGAGGGGAGCCTGTGTTTTAAATTATGGAAAATGTGAAGGGTTCATGCTGGTATACACTTTTATATAATAAGCTTTTTCATTTTAGTTTTGTTGCTTTACATTAAGAATTTTTTATGTTGCATAATGTTAATTATGTTTCAAAATAATAAATGTGCTTTAGAAGGTTTGCAGTAAAGTGAAGAAATTCATTTTCCTGTAGAGCTGGTTCATTGATTTACTTTGCATTTTTAAAAGCTTTTAATTTCAAACTCAAGAAATTACAGAGAATAGGATAATGAACTCCATGCATCCGTCATCCAACCTTAATAATAATTGTGTTTTGCTAGTCTTATTTAACCTACTCTCCACCTTTCTTTTGTAAAATATTTTAAAGCAAATCCGAGACATCATATTTCAAAGTTGGTGGTATTTATTAAAACAATATATTTGTCGTAGGTAAAAAAAACAAGCTCTATAGCATAGGTCAGCAAACTATGGTCATGGTCCCATGGACTGGCTGCCTGTTGTTGAAAATGAGATTTTATTGGACTCCATCCATACTCATTTATCTGTTACCTGTCGCTGCTTTCATGCTACATGACAGAGCTGAGTATTTGTGACAGAGACCATATGGCCTGTAAAGCTGAAAATATTTACTATATGGCCCTTTACAGAAAAAGTTTACCTGATCTATGGAAACAGCTCTCTATAAGAAGAAAACTTTATTTCCTTTGGTCATTTACACTTAGGAGAGGTTCTTCTTAGTGCATTTGATAGACTGCAGGCCACTTAAAACAGAAAAAAAATAAAAGCTAAATTCAGCACTTTCTTATTAAATACTTTTGCAAACATCTTCTCAACTAATATGCTTAAGCTGGATTCAGAATGCAAAAGTTATTGTTGGCTACAACTTTGGAAGAAATGTACATTTTCCTTCTATTTCAGACCTCTTAGAGAGACCACTCCTAGTAGTTACATTCATCATTTATAGTCTGAAGTTATTTTTTTCCCCTTATGAATTGCTTCATAGAACAGGAAAAAAGGGCCCAAATTGGGGGAATCCTTTTAAATTTACCAATATTTTCTATCAGTATAAGGTTTTCAGGCTTTTGATTATATAAGAAGCAATATACATTTATTCTTGCTTATTTCAAATGTGAAGTGCAGACTTAAATCTTCATGTTTATTTTGTGTTATAGAAGTTCCATTCTGTATATCCCCCCACTCCCATTTCACAGTCCTATTAACCCTGTGTATATTGTATTACCATTTTTTAATCCTCTACTGTTACTGTCTTTCCCACCCATTCACCATTAATGAGCGCTTTTTCTCTTGGCTCCCTGCCCTCTAAATAACTAACAATATTGTAGTGTCATTTCCAGGGAATAGTTTCACTGAAAGGTGTCTAGTTGTCAAGCACAAACAAAATTGTCATGATCTGCTATTAAATATAGAGCTGGCAGCTGGTCTGTACTACTATATGGTCCGTTCCATCAAGGACCATATTTTAAGTTTGGGTTGTAAATAGTACAGTGAAGCATTCTTTAGAAGGTGTTTCTACACATTTTAAACTAAAGGATTAGCAGACAGACAGTTGCTGGTGCGTTGGGGATGACACAGCTTTCCCTTACCTAGTGCATATAACTCAGCACATTTGCTACATGCTTTTTAACACAGCTCTTTGAATAATGTGTGCTGGGAGAGTCCAGAGGCTTTTCATTTTTAAGTTATTGAACTCAAGTACTGTAAATTACGAAGTGAAATCTCTTCAATCCACATTGAAGGTATTTTAATAAACTTAAGAATTTTGGTTAATTTAAATGCATATCAAGGAGTTCTTCATTGAGCTTTCTCTTCTTTATTTTACTGTACTTTTTCACGTTTTTGGCCTGGTGATGATTCCAGGTTTTACTGCTTGGTAGCATTTAGTAATTCTTATGTGACTGAATTAAAAAATGATTTTGTGTTTACATCTTATATTTTGTAAGAATTCTTCCAAATGAAAATTTCATCCTTATTTATAATTCACAGATTGAAAAGAAATTGTTTTAATCAGTTTTTTTAGTATATGATAAAATTCACTCTCTTAACTGTATAGTTCTGCAAGTTTTGCATTTTTAAAAATCAACATTTATTGATCCCTTATATGGCAGGACCTAGATGCCCTCAAAATAGTGTAGCGATAGAGAAGGTTTGTGGAGACACATAACTGTCGTGTAATAGGATGTGAAAAATTAATTTCATGATAGTACAAAGAGTTCTGAGAGTAATCTTCCTGAGGTCTGTACTTCTGACTTCTTCCCGGAACACCTCTTAAGTATTCTATGAACACCTCAAACTTAGTATGTCCAAAACTGAACTAATAATTTTTTCAGTGAGATTTGCTTCTTTTCCTGGGAGCTTTTGGGGCACATAGCAACAACTATTCATTCATTGCTGCATTAGATGAGGGCATAGTTGTCTATGTGAAATGGCATCATTTGGCTATTTAGCATTTTGAAGTTAGGAGCTGTGAAAGAATCATGTTCCCAGTTCTAGCCTCACGTTAATCTGACTTTAAAGAGACCTAATATGTAAACATATGTATTAGTAATAGATCTTTATTCAGCTGACACAGGGTTCCTTCAAATATTGTTTCCCTGGTGCATTTAAGTTTTTTAGGAAATTGGAGAAATATTCTTAAAAGGTAAATAGTGCTAACAATATATTACAACTTCAGAGATGCTTTAATAATACTGATAATAATAGTGAATGCTTGTATAGAGCATAATGTGTACCAGGCACTGCCTGAGTACTCCCATATACCATTTCATTTAACCTTCACACAACCCGGTAAGGTAGATCCTGTTATTCCCCTTTTGTAGATTAGATGAGGAAATTGAGACACAAAAGTCAGTAACTCGCAAAAAATTGCCATTAGAGTAAGTGGCAAAACCTATATTTAAGCCAGGAAGTCTAACTCCCTCAGAGTCCCTGCTTTTGACATACTATGCTAAATTACATTTCAGCCAGTCAAACTTTGATTTTGATTTAGGAAATTTAGTTTACGAATCAGTGTTTACTAATTTATGTGTGACTAGTGTACTGTAATGAAGTGATGTGAAAGCTGAATAATTATTGTTAATTAGTGTCATTAGCAATGAGGTCTAATTTTTATAAGAAGTATTAGATGAAGTTGTTATTTTCATATTATCATAGCTTTATTTCAGTTTCCTATGCCTAATCACCAAATCTTTTTAAGCAAGGCCATGTCAATAACCAAGGGAAAGTAAAATTTTTCATTAAAATTGTATATTTGTTACTTATATGCTCCTTTTTGGATGCTCATATTTGTGATATGTCATAATTTTGGATATAAACATAGCTACATTGTTGAATATTTAAATATCTATTATATTTTATCACCATTAATGTTTTCCTTTAATTCATGATAAATTTACACTAAAATATGTGGATAAACTTATCCTTGTGCTTTTTGTAGAATGCATGTATTTGGAATATTTTAAGATATACATTGGTTTATAAATATAACAATGATGAGGAAGATTTTCAAATTATTTAAAATTGGTCACAGTCTTTCCTGAAAGTGAGAAAATGTGCGAAAGCTGATTGAGAATATAAAAAGTGCTATGTAGCAAAGTTGGTTATACTTAGTTTCCTTTCAGAAATTAAATAAGGAAATGTTTAGGTTGCTAGATCCAACTGGGTTAAGTGTTTGCACTGAAAAAATGTGTCATCTTATAAATGGGACAAAATACAGTTTTGAATTTGTATTGAAATATCTCTATCAGTTATCTCATGAAAAAGTAACGAGGCTTTTGAGTTTAGGGTAGTATGTCTATAATTACCAGGAAGAAAAATATGTTGCTCAGTCTTAGAAATGAATCCCTCAAATTCAGGGGGATGGCCATTTTGGTAATTCTGTAATGAAAATCCTTAGTTATGTGGAGAAAAATAGGTAATAGTTCACAGATCCGTCATTCAAAAGTGCAGTGTAGTTGCAAATTATTACACTGGAGAATGGGAATACCAGTTCTGAACTAGTTTGATGACAGAACCAGGACCTAGCTGATTCACAGGTACTTACAGAATTTACTTATCTTTAGTACATACATCCTACTGTGTTCCTGAGTGCTTGCCTAGATTCTGCCTGTTGGTGTTATGTAGCGTATAGTTTCTGTTCAGCATTAACTTTCTAAAACCTGAAAACTTGTGAATTCTGAAATACGTTTCTCAGATAAGGGATTGTGGACCTGCATCTACCTCATAGGCCTTATATGAAGATGAAATGAGATACTGAGTCAAAGCACATAGTTACTGTTCCCGGCACATAGTAAGCACTGTCCTGTTAGTAGTTGTTGCCATCATCTTTTAAAAAAGGTTATTGTCAACGTCTGATTAGGAAGCTTATAAAAATGATTCAAGTGCAGGGGGAAAGGTTTGCAGTTTTATGGGAAGAATTTTTATAAATACAGAGAAAAAAATGAATTGTCTACATTGTAGCCTGCAGTCCAGTAGAACTTTCTGCACTGATGGAAATTTCTATTTCTGTGTTTTCCAGTATGATAGCCACTAACGATATGTGCTTATTGAGTACATTTAAATGAGCTAGGCAACTGAGCAACTGAATTTTATATTTATTTTAATTAAGTTTAAATAGCCACATGTAGCAAGTATTTGACAACACAAGAAAAATGGAAAATATAAATTACACATGGGCCACTTCTTTTCTGGGTTGCTTATGTTTTTATTGAAATTGGGAAATACATTTTACGTGTTACGTCATTTTTTGGATTTAATATTTACTTCTAAATAAATAAATGCTGTCACCAGTTTACTTTTTGCTTCTTTTCTTTTGGCTGCCATTGTCTCACAGTTCTTTAAAGATTTGGGGAATATTAACTTTGGTTACTTTGGCAGGTAAGATTTGATTGGGAGGTTTAATATTACATTCATGTTCCATTTTTGGGAAAGCACAGATAATACTGATGTGTGTTAGTTTCTTAAAAATGTTCCTTTGTAAATTTACATAATATATTTATGTTTAGTCTTACTCAAAGTCCCACGGCTATAGCTTTGAGCGTATTGTATTGTACTTGATTATTCTGCCAGTGTGCGTAATTGAATATGTAACAACGTGAGTTTTGGGTCCTCATTTTCGTTTAGCTAGTTTTGTAGAATTTCTGGTAGCTACAGAGTTAGCAATATGTTATACAGTATTTTGTTAATTGTTATTTTTAACATGCTGAGATTTTGAAAACTTGTTATTTTTAAATGTACCAAATTCAAAATTAATCTTTAAAAATGGTAGTGGATGGGGACACCTGGCTGGCTCAGTTGGTAGAATGTGTGACTCTTGATCTCAGGGTTGTGGGGTTTGAGCCCCATGTTGGGTATAGAGATCACTTAAAAAAAAAATCTTAAAAACAGTAGTGGATAAAAATAGATTCTTCAGTACCAAAATACATCAGAAAGTGGTTAGTAATTTTGGATAGGAAATTAAAATTTGATCTCTACCATTATATATTGATTGCCTCCTTACAGTGAATGCTATTGATAGAGAATGTAAATGACTCTTAAAATTAAGAAGATGTGTAATTTTATATAAAATAATAGTGGGTTTATGTATGTATGTATTAAAAATAATCTCTACACCCAACGTGGGGTTGCACTCTGCAACCTCGAGATCAAGAGTGGCATACTAGCAGGAAGGGAAAAATGAAGCAGGGGAAATCGGAGGGGGAGACGAACCATGAGAGACTATGGACTCTGAGAAACAAACTGAGGGTTCTAGAAGGGAGGGGGGTGGGGGGATGGGTTATCCTGGTGATGGGTATTAAAGAGGGCACATACTGCATGGAGCACTGGGTGTTATATGCAAACAATCATAGAACACTATTCAAAAACTAATGATGTACTATATGGTGATTAACATAACATAATAAAAAATAAATATGTAAGTGGGGAAAAAAAAAGAGTGCCATGCTTTACGGACTGAGCCAGCAGGGCACCCCAATAGTAGATTTTTAATATAGGGGAATGAATCTTTTTTTTATTTTGACAATTTGTGGGGTCCAAGCTTCATGACCATTTTTAAGTTTGCTGAAGAGAGTTCTGACTTCTGTAGGTATGAGACTAATATGCATTTTGTATTACATCCAAAGAAATGAGAATTGACTTATTCTGTGATGTATTTTAACACGTTAACATATATATTAATATGTGTAAATATGTTTTTAACATACTAAAATACATCACAAAAATATATTGGTGTGAGTGTGCTACCTTTTGCAAATGTATCTTTTTTGACATCTCTGCATAGATATTTTAAAAATCTTAAAATATCATCTGCCTTTTAAAAAATACTATAGTCATTAGGTTTTCTAACTGGCATAACATTTTTTCCTGGGACAGAATAAATAGAATTCACAAACCACTGTTCTAAGGAAGAGCAAATGAGAACTAATCCTTCATCTCTTATCTTTGACTGACTGCTTTCTTCCTCCCCTTTTTTCATGGATTTCTGCCTTGAAAGAACCATGTTTTTCCATGGCTGGTAGGGTGTTCCTAGCCTTTTGTGGCTTTCTCCCTTATTTCTATTTTATGTGGGTTGGTAATGTGTGTTTAATAGGGATAACAATACACTAGTAATATATTTCTGCCAATTATGGGTTAAATTAAACTTTTTGGGCTGGCCTGGCGATCAATTGATGCTTATTTCTACAACAAAAATAATTCTTTTTGTGTGGAATTACTCCCAAACCGTCAAACTTGGAGTACAACCCATTTCTGAGTCAAGTACTTTATTTTTTATTCTGCCTCTTCCAACCTAGAATTTGGGTTTAATAGTATCTTCTAATCGTTTGGAAGGATGTGAACAGAGATAATATTTGTTTTTAATATACAGTAAAACTTTACTTCTCTGGAATTTATAATAAAATTAAATATTTTAAAGGGTAAGTTAATATAAAGGACAATAATGCCACATATGAATGATTTAGATAGCATGGTACAGCGGAAAGGATTGTAGATTTGCAACCAGAAGATCTTGGTTCACTTCTGCATTGGTGAATTTTATATGCTAAGAACAAAATAACCCCCTTCCCCCCTAAAAAAACCCCCATAAAACCAAGGAAATGTTATGGGTAGGAGAACTGTTATATCAACATTTTATTTAAAATTAAATGTCTTTTATATTTCCTTATGGAAGCAGTTCATGTTATTTTCTGAAAAAAAAAAGTCAGGAGATGAAAGATCATAAAGAACACTTTAAACTCATTGACTTAAAGTAGTATTAATGCTTTGGTATTTATCTTTCTAGTTCCTTTCCAACGCATATTAAAAAATAAATACTAAAAGTTCATATTATAACTATTGTATAACTTGGGCTTTTACTTATATAATACCCTAAGCCCTTTCCATATTGATAAATATGGCATTATCTTTATAGCTGTGATAGTTTATATTCCATTATCATGTCTTTAAGCAATCTTGTTAAATAGACCATGTTCTTTCTAATATTTCAGTGTTGCAGATAGGATCGTAATTAACTTCCTTTATATACAGATCTATTCCCCTCCTTCTTTCTTTTCTCTCCCCTCCCCCCTGCTTTCTCTCTCTTTCTCTACTGTGTGTGTGTGTGTGTGTGTATGTATGTATGTATGTATGTGTGTGTGTGTATCTTTGAGCCTGTGACTGGATATTTCATTAGGACTAGTTCTTTTAAGGTTTTTGTTGACCTTCCATAAAGGCTTTAATGAGCTGTAATCTCACCAATAGTGTGTGTGTGTATATATACATATATACATTGAGTGTCAGTATTTGCCAGTATTGAGTAATGTGACATGTATTATTTATTTATAAATAAATTATATGTTTTCATTTATATGTAAATAAATATGTAATTGAAGTAAATTGACAATGTTATATTAATTTCCGGTGTACAACATAATGATTTAACAATTCTTTGCGTTATTCAGTGCTCACCAAAATAAGTGTAGTTACCATCAGTCACCATACAACATTATTACAGTATTATTGGCTATGATTCCTATGCTGTACTAATCATCTCCCTGTTTTATAACTGGAAGTTTGTACCTCTTGATCCCCTTTATCTATTTGCTCATCCCCGAGCCCACCTCTTCTCTGGCAACCGCTAGTTTGTTCTCTGTATTTAAAAGTCTATTTTTTGCTTGCTCATCTGTTTTGTTTTTTAGATTCCACATATAAGTGAAATTTTATGGTCTTTGATTTATTTTACTTAGCATAATACCTTCTAGGTCCAGCCATCTTGTTGCACATGGCAAGATCTCATTCTTTTTTTGACTGAGTACTCTTCCATTGTATGTGTGTACTGTATCTTTATCCATTCATCTGTTGGTGGACACTTGGGTTGCTTCCATTACCTTTGCTATTGTAAATAATGCTGCAGTAAACATAGGGGTGCATATATCTTTTCAAATTAGTGTTTTCGTTTTCTTTGGGTAAACACCCAGTAGTGGAATTACTGGACTGTATGATATTTCTATTTTTAAGTTTTTTGAGGAACCTCCATATTGTTTTGGGTGGATGGGTGCATCAGTTTGAATTCCCACCAGCAATGCATGAGGGATCCTTTTTCTCCACATCCTTGTCAACACTTTCTTGTCTTTTTGATACTAGCCATTCTGACTGGTGTGAGGTGATAGCTTGTGGTTTTGATTTGCATTTCCCTGATGCTTAGTGATTCTGAGCATCTTTTCATGTGTCTATTGGCCATCTGTATAGATTCTTTGGAGAACCATCTATTCAGGTCCTCTGCCCATTTTTTTTTAAATCAGATTTGTGTGTGTGTGTGTTGTAGGTTTTATATATACATATATATAAAATCTATCTGTCTCTGGGATATTAACCCCTTGTTGGATATATTATTTGCAAATATCTTCTTCCATTCACTAGGTTGCCTTTTTGTTTTATTGATGTTTTCCTTTACTGTGCAGAAGTTCTTTATATCTTGTTATAGTCCTAATAGTTTATTTTTGCCTTTGTTTCCCTTGTGTGAGGAGACATATCATAAATATGTTGCTAAGGGCAATGTCCAAGAAATTACTGCCTGTGTTTTCTCACATTTAGGTTTTTAATTCATTTTGAATTTATTTTTGTATATGATGTAAGAAAGTGGTCCAATTTCATTCTTTTGCATGTAGCTGTCCACTTTTCCCTACACCATTTATTGAAAAGACTGTCTTTTTCCCATTGCATATTCTTGCCTCCTTTGTCATAGATTAATTGACCATATAGGTGTGGGTTTATTTCTGGGCTCTCTATCCTTTTGCATTGGTCTGTGTATCAGTTTTTTTGCCAGTACCATACTGTTTTGATTACTATAGCTTTACAGTATAGCTGGAAATCTGGGATTGTGATACCTCCAGCTTTGTTCTTTCTCGATTGCTTTGGCTATTTGAGGACTTTTGTGGTTTTATTTATACATGCTCACATTTATGTATATTTTTATTCTTAGGTATTTTAAATATATATTGTCATGAAAAAATTATTTCAGCTTAGTTTTTAATTGGTAATACATTTACACATTTAAAGATAGTTCAGTTATTCAGTGAAAAGTTCTCCTATCTCTGTTGCCTGTTTTTTTTCCCTTTGAGTGACAACTTTTATTTTTGTGTATTTCTTCCAGAGTTTAGCCACATATAACACATGAATATATTCTTATTTTTTCACGTGGAGTGCCATGTTATAGACATTCTTTTGCATTTAAGAAAAAATTTAAAAAATGCATCGGGAGATCTCTGCATAGCAACATAAATAGAAAAGAGAGAATGTGTCTAAAGTCTTTCTAGTATTCTGTATTTGAGTTACTGTTTGATGAACTCTAAATAAAAACAAGGGAGCCCCTTATTATTCAAGGAAACTGAGACAACTTCTAAATGACTTACTTAATTTGGAAGGGGCTATAAGATCTTCATACGGATAAGCAAAAAGAAAAGAAAAGCAATCTGTAATCCCTTACCAAGACAGAGTCTTATACTTTGTGGTGTGTGTTTTTGTGTCTGATATAATTTACTTAAGTTCTTAGTAATTTTTAGTTATTGCTGTGATGTTTGGTACCCTTCCTTCCTCCCTGCCCAACTTAATACACGTAAACAGTTTTCTGTTATTAGACAATTGTTTTTTTGTATGGATTTCTTTTATGCTATTATTCCCTTGTTATTGACCCATTAGTTATTTCCAGTTTTTCCACTATTATTAAAAATGATGTAATGAAATCTTAATATCTATTACCTTAAGTCTTAGAAGAATTTTTTAATCTGAAAGCTTTTTTGATAGCAACTTCCTGATTTTTCTTCCAGGAAAGTTGGACTACTTACATTTCCATCTGCAGTTATAAGAGTATCCCCCTCCATTTCTCTCTGGTATTTAATAGTTGTGCTGTTTTACAGCTTTTTTTTTTTTTTTTTTTACTACTGAGTTTGAAAATATTGTGGCCATTTATATTTCTTTATTTGTGGGAATTTGTTCATATTCTTAGCACAATTTCACTAGGTTCTTGTTTTTCCCTGTTGTTTACCAAGGCATTTAATATATTAAAGCCATTGACCCTTTGTCGATCATATATGGAAGTCTCCCACCCCACCTCCCGTCTTTTGGTTTCCTTAAGGTTTGTTTATAGTGAGTGATTTCATTATGCAAGTTTTCATTTTTAACGTGGTTAAATCAGTCTTATACTTCTTTATTTCTTCTGCCTTTGACTGAAAGCCCTACCCTCAATTTTTGAATATATCATCTGGTATTTATATTTCAGGTTTTTAGTTTCTAAAGTTTAATATTTAATCCATTATTTTGTTGTATAGTGTCAAGGAGGGTTCTAAGTTAGAATAGTTTTTAAATTGGTTTGCCAGTGGTCTAACCACCACAAATTACATAAGCCTTCCTTTTCCCTCAGAATTGAAATGCTACCTTTATCAGATAATAAATTATTATTTTTGAGTTTTCTGCTTTGTTCCATTGAATTGTCTTTTCCTTTGCCAGTACTGCATTACTTTAGTTATTATAGCTTCTTAATATGTTTTAAAATTTGGTATTATAGTTCAGGGTCATCCGCATAACTTTTCTTTTTAAAGTATTTCTTGTCTCTTTTCCTATTTTTATTCTTCCAGATGAATTTTTAGGAATCATTTTATCATGTTCCAAAACAAATTCTAAGTGCAAATTTTAAGCAGTTTCATTTTTCTTCTTTTTATGATTTTTGCTGTACACTCAGATTTCAGACATTGGTCTTTGCAGTTCATTTTACTTTTAAAGTTGATTAATAATTTTATAGTTAGAAAGTTTATTTGAAGCAACACTGGATAGAAACTGACTAATGAATGAGTTGGTTAACTAGTGCATGATTAGAGACTCTGAAGAACTCCGTTTTCTTTAATATTTGTTTTTCTTGCTTGAATATAGAATTGTGCTGTGCCTGCAATGTGTAAAAATGAGCCGAACTGTCACCTCAGTTTTAAATTATGCAGTTATTGTCTTATTTTTGAATGGTGAGCATGATTAGAAACAAAAGACTAGTTTAAGTTTTTATAGGTATGTAAATCTGTATTCTAACAAATTATTTATATATAAGGGCGTCTATGCAATATAAATTATAGAAAATAAAGGTATTTATATATTCATCATATAAATATATGAGCTAATTTAAGCCATCAAACGTATTTTATTTTGACCCTTTTAATGAACATTTTATAGTATATCTATGCACATTTATCACTGTATAAACAGAATACCAGGTATAGTTTCATCTTTTTTACACTGAAATTTCATTGTTAATATCATGTGTTGCAATCCACTTGTACTTGATTAATGCAATTAATTCTTAAAAAAGTCCTCATTGTAGGGGCACCTGGGTGGCTCAGTCGTTGGGCGACTGTAGTGATGCCCTAGGGCACCGCAGAGGTACTTTGCTCCTATGATAAATGGTCCTACTTTGCTATGCTGTTTGATTTTATATATTTTTACAGAGTTTTATGCCCCCCCCCCACAGCTGCTAATTTTGCTGCTATCAGTGTGCCACACTCTGGCAAAGTTTCACTTCCCCCATTTTTTCAATGCTGCTTCTGGTCTATGATAGACTAGTAGTCAAATTTATTAGATTTGTGTATAAAATAAGAGTTCATAAGCCAGGAAAGCCTGAGGCACTCTTTGGAGAAAAATCATATGACCATTGGTGCATAAACTTAATATCAATTTTGAGAGTTGAGTTTACTTACTTCTTAGTTCTGGTTTTGGCTGTATTTTTAATAGCTGAAATTGTCAGATGGCAGGTCAGAGTTTATTTGTAAGTCCTATGTTTGGGACTAAATCTGTTTTCTCAATGAAACCGTTTGAGGAATTTAGTTAGGTTGCTGGGTTAGTTCAGTACACACAACCTTTTTTATTTTTTTATCCATAAAAAATGTCTAAAGTAATCAGCTATGCCTAATTATCATTCATAGCATTTTGAAGAAGTAGGCAAGGCCCCTGGCTGAGGTTGGCGAGGGCAGGAGGCAGGGAAGCTGGAGGGGAGGGGTAAAGGTTTGTAATGGTAAACAGCAGTTAGGGAGTGAAAGCTAATTAGGAATATGCTTAGTCTTGCCTAAGTTGTCCCGGACTCAGCTGAGCTTAGTCAGCAATTATGAGGGCTCTAACAGTGAGGTTGTATAATTTCTATAGCAGTGCTTAGCTGCTGGGCATAGGACTGGAAAAGAAGGATGATTGGACTGCTTTAGGGATTTGAAGGGCAGATGTAGCAGAAGAATATTGAAATTTAAGATGTTGGAGGTTCTAATCCCTGAGCCTCAGCTGGTGGGGAGGATGGAATAGAAAGTATGAAGGAGTTGATCAATTTGTAGAAAAATGGGAGAAAAAGAAGGGGTTGGAGATTTCAGTGACGTTTTAAAATAAGTAGATTAGAAGCAGTAGTTATGAGAGCTGAAGGAATAGAAAATGTAACAAAATAGAAGCATCAGCTTGGACATCTCATCCTCTAGGAAGACCTTCCTTGCCTGTTCGGTCTTGTTAATTGCCTTCCTGTGTGCTCTGGCCCCTCGTACTGTACTCTTAAAAAAGTCCTCATTGTAGGGGCGCCTGGGTGGCTCAGTCGTTGGGCGTCTGCCTTCGGCTCAGGTCATGATCCCAGGGTTCTGGGATTGAGCCCCGCATCGGGCTCCCTGCTCAGTGGGAGGCCTGCTTCTCCCTCTCCCACTCCCCCTGCTTCTGTTCCCTCTCTTGCTGTTTCTCTCTCTGTCAAATAAATAAATAAAATCTTAAAAAAAAAAAAAAAGTCCTCACTGTAGGGCAGGGATCTTGTCTGTTTCTGTTCCCCACTGTAAGCTTCATGACTACAAAGATTGCTTTAATTTGCCTGTTTTACAGTGCCCTGGTACCTATGAGGAGCTTAGTAGGTGTTAAATAGAATAAAGAGGAAGTCGGGTTCATAGTGGGTAGTTTAGGAAGACAGTCTTCAATGGGAGTTGCTAATGTTGAGAAGAGGTCAGAAGTCTTCAAAATAGAACAGACAGGAAATAGGGGTATGGGTAATCTATCTTCATACTCTATGTTCATACTAGAAATTCAAATTAGTGCTTTATTTTGGTTGTCCCCTTATTTTTTACGGTTTTGAACATTTGTATATCATGCATCAGGTATTTATTTTGCTTCCTTACTACGGAATTGAAGTTTTACCATTCCCATTAATCTCTTTGTACATTAACTTTAGTTTCTTCTTCATCTTTACCTCATGCAAAACATTTTTAGTTGTAACACTCTATATTTAGAAAATCTCTGATTTACTTGAAACCTCTACTGTGTCCTTAGAAAATTGTAAGATCAATGTAGTGTTTGGTTTGTAGAAGGAAGTATGGTCTGGTGGAGTCATACAAGTATGAGTGAATCCCTTTTAGTTTTTTCTTTTCTTTTTTTATATTGCTGTGAGATTTTTACTATTTATAAAATTTGCATGATAACATCCATCTCTCAGGTTTCTCATATGAATTAGATCATGTATGTAAGCCATTTACATAGGAGATTGATAGGTGTTCAGTGCAAATCTCTCTATAAGTGTCTGCCTTTTAAATTAGTTTGACTTTATAGGATTATAGATAGCATTGAACCTCAGCATATCTTTGGAGAACCACCTGTCTGCCTTCATTCAGAAACAAAGCAATCTGTTAGTGTCAATTACTTAGACTGAAGGGAAAATTTGAGAGTCTTTAGAAATTGTTTAAGGCGGTCTTTTTATTTACTGATAAAGAAGCTGAAGAGCAGAGAGATCAGGTGATTTGCCCTAGGATGTGTAGTTGGTTAGTTTTGGGTTCCAGGATCATCTACTATTAACGGCTCTGAAAGTATAAAGACTTCATTCATTTAGATACTACTGGGATGTCTGAATTTCCTGGTTAGAACCTGACTTTTAACTGACAAAAAGAGCTTATCCTTAACATTTTTTGTTGCTTTTGTATGTGTTATAAGCTTCCTTTAAAAGATGTAGTGATGGAGTGGCTCAGTAGGTTAAACGTCTGCCTTCTGCTCAGGTCATGATCTAGGGGGTCCTGGGCTGCTCAGTGGGGAGTCTGCTTCTTCCTCTCCCTCTGCCCCTCCCCACCACTCATACTCTCTTTCTCTCAAATAAATAAATAAATAAATAAAATCTTTAAAAAAAATACAGTGACCTAATCATGACCACATTTCAGCAGCCAGATGTTATTTTTACAAATTATTCTTTGGTTTGAAGTTAGTTTTTTTTTTCCTTCTCTCATCAACTCCCAACATTTAGTTTAAAGCAGTGCTACCCAGTGTAGCCAGTATGTGAACTGTTTATCATTGGTCTTTTATGAGATTAAGTAGCTTGAGCCAGATTGTTAACCAGTCCTCTGCTTCCTTCACTGAGATAGTTTTCCTGTGAGAAAAGCTGAGTTAAATGGTGTGCATAGGATGCAGTTGGTTCACATTTCTGGTGCAGACTCCTCCTCTCATTGTGAACTTGTAATAAGTCATTCTTAGACTATCACTAAAGTAAACATCTTTATTCATAAATTCCTTCAGTGATCATTTACTAAGTATATATGGTATGCTATGCACTGTGCATACATTTGCATAAGTAAATAATTTAAAATTGTGAAAAGGACTGTGAAAGAAAATGTAAAAGGTACTAAGAAATAGTGGAATGTGTGAACTTAATTTAGGGAAAGCCTCTCTCAGGAAGTTCATTTAAGCTGACACCTGAAGGATCGGTAGGCTTCACAAGGAGTTACGGGAAGAGGAGGCATACGACCATCACTACATAGGCATTGTGCGCTGACATCTTTACATATATTATTACATTTATTAGCTTTGTTAGTTGGATAATATGATTCCCAAATTTTAGATGAAGAAAACTGAGGATTGAAGAAATTCAGTAACTTTTCTCAAGTTACCCAGCTGTTAAGTGGGCACTGGGATTTCATTAGGTCTTTCTGACTCCACAGCCAAAGCTTTAACCGCCATGTTATATTAGGGAGATTTGAGAATATTTTCTTAATTATTAAATAACCTAAGTTATACCTTCCTATTTTACTTTTTCTCATTTTTACACCAGAGCCCTGTGTTCTGTTTCTATAATTAGAGTTAAGTAGGCCATGTAGGGGGATACACACATAAATATTAGATACACAAATGTGTACACATGTATATATACCTATATATTTATGTTTATATAACTTTAGCTTTTTCTGATTTTAAAATTAACACATTTGAGAGATTTTGGAATCTCTAGAAGAACAAAAGAAGGAAATAATCTCATGATTCAGAGATAACCACATTGACATTTTATTATGCTTCATTATTTCAGTATTTAGGCATTTATTATTTTTTAAATTGTAATCAAAATTATTTACTGATAGACATACAGTGTTCAAATGAAATATACATCTATCTGTTTTTGGAATACTAGTAATTTTTCTCATAGTTTCATTTCTTAATATATTGATTTTGGCCTTCATATAGGTAGTGAGAAGGAAGAGGCTTCACAGTTTTTATGAAGTTAATTAAAAGACATTCTGTTATAGTCCTCTTTGGGAGTCAAATTTGGTAAATCATTCTTGAACCTTGTTGATCTGATGGAGTGATGTTTTTATAAGAGAAATTTATAATCTAATTTCTGTTCTGTTTTTCTCATTTTTAAGGACTATAAATAACTTTAAAGAATAAGACCTAATCTTGACTTGTAGTTTACCATTCAAGAATATTATGCTAATAGTGTCACTTTTTTTTTTTATGCCATTACTTTTCATTAACTGATTTTCACCTACTGCATGAAGTCAGTTTTGTGTGTACAGAAAAATAAGCCATTTGGATTTCAACCTTCTATTTAAAGGACAGTCCCACAGGATTATGTTTCTTTCATTTGAGTTTTTTAGTCTCTACCATGTGCATACTCCTTTGCTTTTGTAGACAGACCCCAAGGATGCCAGAAGAGTTTAAAAATATGTGGGATATAAGCCTTGTCGCATTTTATGTTTATTAACCAGTTTTAAAAAATATTAAAGGTCAGATTTTGTTTTTATCAAACTTAACATCTTGCCTTAAATGATATATGCCTATTCCTTTTGGGTTCATTGTGTGTCATAGTGATTTGTGTTGAGGTATTTCTTTTGTGCACATCTACCTCCAAAAGATTTTTAAATACAATTGCAGAACTTTACATTTGTAACTTGAGAAACAAGGAAACACATTTTAAAAAGAAAATCAGAACGCCGTTCCATAACAGTCATATATAAATCAGTGAAATAAAATTCATTTTAAAAAGCATGATAATTGTTCACTGTAGTTTAATTTACTATAACTCTTATTTCTAAGCTGGTGAATGTAAATCGAGTTTAGATATTAGTCAGATATCATATTATTCACATGTAAACCTTAAAATGATGTGTGTAAATAATTCTTTCATCTTAGCTTCTTTCTATGGTAGTAAATTTTTATTGAAAATGTCTCCAGTTTTTAAATATAATAAAGTACGACCTTTTTTCCTTTTGTAGCCATAAAAGTTATTTTAAAGTATTTTTCCTTTTTTCTTTATGTAGTATTTCTTTAGCATGTCTTTTTTCTGTACCTGTTATCAAATCCCTTTTCTGTCCTTTTATTTTTTTGTTTAGATGATTGTTCATCTCTCCATCCAGTCACTCATTAATTAGTTCAATAAAAGTTTATTTAATTCCTATTATATGTAGGCATTTGGCTAGATGATGTGGAAATAAAGGGGAGGAAAGAAGGAATGGGAATTCCTTTGTATCTATGCTAGCAACATTATGAAGTATGACTCTTACGTACCTTTTCTTGTGGGATCAACACATGGAAATAGATTTTACGATTTCCATTTTACAAATGAAGATTTGGGTTCAGAGAGATTTAAGGATTTGCATAGAGAACAAAGTTTATAAATGACAGAACTATGATTTTGACTCTAAGAATATCTGATTTTGCAGTGTTGCTTGCCTTCCTACATGGGAGACAGGTAAATAAAATATACTTCTTGTCTTCCTGGGGTGTATAGTTGAGTGTTCTCTGTGCTTTGTGAAGATGTGTACAGGGCTGCTCAGGAGAGGATGTGAGGTTCGAGCTATCTTCTCAGTCCTCCCATGCAACCAGAGAGTCTCCTTTAAAAATCCATTTCACTTATTGGGCTTTCTCATAGTATTTCAAGTGAAAAATGGATTTTGCAGTTAAAAAGAAAAAAGCTTCAAAAGAAAAAAAGAAAAAAACTTCAGATTCACTGGTCTAGAATTTTTATACGTTTACATATATGTGTGAGTAGAGAGATGGTCTCATACACAGAAACTGAGACAGAATGATAGGAGATGAATATGAGGGAATGATGAAGATAAATATGTGAAAAGAGTTGTGAATATACTACTGTGGGAATACAGAGGTGGGTAAGAGGATTTTCAATTTGGAGGATGAAAACTTGTGAAAATAATGCCATTTGAGTCAGGGCTAAGGTAATATTTGGCACTGTAGAAATTTGGGGGGAGGGTAGCAGTGAGGATGGGTAGGGAACATTGCAGGTAAGGGAACAGCATGTTCAGAGACCTAGAGGAAAAGATGAGGCATATGGGCAAATAGTTTAATGTGTCTGGAGAGAAACTTGATTATAGGAAATACAGACAAAAACAGGTGATTGATATCAGAATATGGAAAGAGTTGAATGCCTGACTAAGGAGTTTAGACTTTTCCATAGGTAGTGGGAAACCTTTAAAAGGTGTTTGGAAAGATAAAGGTATGAAATGTGTTGATACTGATTAAGGAGGATTGATTATAAGCAGCACATAAGATGGATTACCTATTGCAGCAGTCCAGGTAATGGCAGTGGGAATGGAGACTAGGAACCAAGTATGAGTGATAATGCGAAGTCTGGGTTGTTAGGTATTAGGGACTGATAGAATTAGTGAATTAGTTACCAAAGATGATTCCAAGGTTTCTGTCCTGGAGGAATGGGAAACTGATGGTGCCAAGTGGGGATTTTTAGTGTTGAGTTTTATCATTTGTATCTTAGGTGATTCCAAAAAGATATGAGGAGTTTATCATAAGTGTTTATAGTAGCATAGAAAAGACAAATCAAGATGAAGCCTAAAAGGAGTAGGGATACAAAATTAATCCAGGAGGTAAAAATGCACAGCGGTGCATTATAATAAAGGTACTCTCTGGTTGCTGAGGTGGGACGAAAGTGTACTGTCAAGCTTCTTAGCAACTAGGAAAGCATAACACTATATACTGTCTCAAAGCAAAGCAGATTCACAGTCTGTGCACAGCAGTTAGGAGTATAACATTTTTTGGTGATAAGGCCTGTGAGAATTTTCCTTCATAAAAGGCTTTTGGGCCACTTAGTTATGTAGTCAGCAGTGTCTCTAGTAAATATAACATTGAGTATTCAGTTGATTCTTTCAAAATCTTTGACTTCAAGCTTAGGAAACAGCACTCTTAGGTAAAAGCACATTTTGTTTATTTATTTATTTATTATTTATTTATTTATTTATTTATTTATTATTTTTTAAAGAGACTAATGGAAAGTCTGATCTCAAGATTAGTAGTTTCAAATTGTGCTTTCTGGGGCCATGGAAGTTTCATCATGGAACTCCAGCTTCCTGTTCTCTCATTCCCATTTTAATCAGAGCAGCTCTACATTTATTTCTTTTATAGAGTGGATTTGCATTTTAAAACTTGGTGTTTGAACAGAGTTTGAACAGAGCTTTAAAAAGTTTGAAACCGTTAACTTATAGCAGTGGTCTCCAAGGTGGAGTTCAGGGAAAAATATGAAGACTTTTATTTATATATTTTTATGCCTTCTAATTTCAACTTTCATGAATAATTTATAAGGCAAATAATATGTTAGAAATGTAACAGATATATAATTTATAAACAAATAACAGTTGTGGTCATCAAATGTATATTTTACTGATGGGTTACATTAAAAAGTGAGCTGAGCTAGAGGAATGAAAAGACTAACTTTTGAGATAATTTTTAATGAATGTTATTTCACAGAGTTTAGCCTTCAAAACTACTTGGTTTGCTGAAGATTTTAAAGTTTTATTCTCTGGTAAAAAACCTGGCTAGCTTCTATTTTGTGTTGCCATCTAAAGGCACGAAGCACGTTCTTTTAGTCAAGTGAATGGAAGTTTAAACTTTGTTTTTGTAGTACTAAATTGTAATGACGTATATTGGATGTTCTTGAGATTTTTCTTAGTATCTTGACATACTTTATCTCCTTTCAATCTCAAAACATCCTTGTGAGGCAGGGCAGGCAGGTGCGTAGTTTTTCTCTTATTTCACAGATGAGGAAAGCCATGCAGGAGAGTAAAAGGGCTCTAGAACAAAGTTCTTCCACTTTTCTGCCTTTTTCATTACCTTTTGTGCCTCTTTTCACTGCCCTGTAAAAATGTCTTCTTAAAACATGGATCTGGGGCTGCAGATGCAAAGACCCAAAGTAAAAGATAGATGTCAAGGATTCAGTAGAAATAAGCATGGTTAGATGAAAGTCAGGAAGAAGACATTGAATTTTGAATGAAAATGTTAAATACTCAGGCATCAGATGGTAAAAACTTTTCTTCTTGTTCGCAAATTCCTATTGGTTGTCAGTGGCTCCCTGAAGACCTGAGCTGAGAAGGATTATGGTTATACAGAGTCTCAGTGGGAAAAAAATGCATTCAAGTCTGCTCTGGGTGACCTTATGCTGACCAGGAAATACTACTGAAAATAATCTCTCCCCAGAATATAGTAAATATGGCAGAATCATAGTATTTGGAAAAGCCTTAGAGAGCATTATGTAGTTCAGTACTGGTAAGTGAAAGTCAGAAAAGTGTTTTGTCTTTTTATAACATGATAACTGTGCAAATACATATCAGTCTCCTGACTTGAAGCTCAGTCCTTTGAAAGTCCTTTAAAAGTCTAATGTGATACTAGAAAGAATTGGGGTGAGGTGGGAAGCTTGGAGAAAGCCCAGGAAACTAAATGTGAAAAAAATCCAGAGGAATAATTTATTAAGACTATGTTCTGTGACTAGAACTAATCTTTCTTTTTTTTTTTCCCCTTCTTACCATGTAGGCAAGGATTTATTAAACAGGAAACAAACCATTAAACATCAGCAATTAAAAGGTTAACAACCTTACAATTAAAAAATCTTGTTCATCAAATTCTTTTTTTTTTTTTTGACACTCAAGAAAGAAGGTTTGATTTTTGTTTGATAAGGCAACACATCTTCCTCAGAATAATAATGTACTGAGGTCTCAATAAATGCACATTCATGTGGTACCCAGAGAACAAGGAGAAAATAAGACCGTATTCATCTCTAGGAATTGCAATAGTGATTTGGGGATTGAACATTTTTCATAGGATTAGTCTTTCCTTTAGACTTTCTGATTTCCTGGCTATCATACTTTTTCTTTTAATTTTGTTTCCTTCATAGAGCTACCTACTAAATACTTAGGTGCTCTGAGCAAGTAGACAGTGGTCATGAGGAATATTTTAACATTAATACAGCCCTTTTGTTCACATAAATCAGTTTGCTAGATTTTGATTTCCTTGTGTGTAATGGAGACATTCCTAAACTCGTAAGAATGAAGCCTGCTTTGAAGAATAGTAGATGGCAACTCTTAAACCACTCTTCTTATAAATAGTCCCTTATACTTAAGAGATTTAAAAAATTCTGTAACTACCACTTGTTTTATTGTCTCCCTGTCCTGGTCCTGAGTCTTGGCTTATCACATTCTTTATTTTTTAAATGGCCTTCCTTTCTCCATCCACTAGGTATATTCCTCTTTTTGTCTTTAAGGCCAGTTCACCTTTCATATTCAGGTGTTTTTTTCTCCAGGTCTTTCTAGCTAAGAATAAAGTGCTGGTTCATACACAACTTCCTTGCAGAACAAAGTTGATATGCTTTTCTCTGTTCTTAATTTTCAATGGATTTAAAATTTGTGATAAGCATATCTTTCTGTGGGCTCTTAATTATTATTGATGTGCCTATCATAAAGCAATTACAGCTTAATTGATTATGTTATTATTCTAGATGATGTTCAAATCTACAGCTGTGGGCTCTCCACTGGAAGTTTGGAATCTAAGGCAGTGCTCATATGGACACGAATGAAAAGATGGGAGTAGTGCATGAGTGGGCAAGTAAGGGCATATCCTTGGTATATACAGGTAAGAGGAAAGTAGGCTAAATAAATGAGGGACTTCTCAACTGTGTAAGAACTAAGAGGAAGTTGAAAGTTCTGCAGGCTAAGAAATACCTTCAGAGATAAACTTAATTGGAGCTCTGATAATCAAACTCTTAGTATACTGTAGAATCCAGCAGATTTTTTTTTCTTTGTCTTATCTACTTCATACCATCTTTTATTTCTCTAAATTAGGAAATCTGATTTATTGTCTGGTCTGACAGTTTTTCATATAGACAGTTGTCTTCTGTTTATTCCATACAGTAATCATGGAATGGAAAAGAGACAGAACTAGGCATCTGTGATTATAAAGTACTTAAGAGTAAAAAATTAGTATAAAATCTCAAAGAGGGGAATTAGTTGGAAAATCAAAGTCTGAAAGTCCTGTCTGCTTGAGGCCTCTGCTGGCTAAGATTCTAGAATGGGTTATTAAAGGCATGATTTGTGAGCCACCTGGAAGGTGAGCACCAGAAGGCCGATGGTTTTACTCATTGGTAACCATGTCTCACAAACTCTGTGCTCTGTCAGGGCTCTACTAGATCTGCGTCTCAAGAACGTAGGACAAATACAGTGTTTTTAAACTTCAGTAAAGCATTTGACAAGTTTGTGGTGAGACACCATTGACAACATGGATAAACAGACTGGTACCTAGTTAATACAGTTGTGCAGCTTAATAATTTACAAAATATCTCAAATTATTGAAGACCTTGTTTTATAAGAAAGAGTTAGGCATCACCGGCCCCTGTTTCTTGTTCAGAGTGGATAGACTGAGGAGTTCTCTTTAGTTTTGAAAAGTTGTCTTTTGGAGGTGGTAGTAAATTAGACTTTGTATCAGTCTCTCGGAATTAGGAATAAACTACCAGCTGCTCTTCACTCAGCATCAGAAAGAACTCTGGAACAGAGATAAAGTGGACAATTTCAGGGAGCTGGTCGTATATGGACAAGTTGGACATCCCCTTAATTGAATGTTGTTTTGACCCGGGTGTCTCAAACTTTGTTGGGGACCTTGTGAAAACGCAGATTCTGATTCTGAAAGTGTGGCTGGGGCCTGAGGTGCTGAACTTCTGTGCAAGCTTTCAGGTGCTGCTGGTGCTGCTGGTCTGTGGACCACACTATGAGTAGTCAAATTTAGACTCTTAAGAGGATTTCAGGACTGGAAAGTTGACAGTATGTATGTAGTAACTGCAATGATTTTTCCTGATTGGGTTGTAGACACTTTACGTGTGTTTATCTTAGTTTTCACAGAAGATTTTCAAGGTAGGTGGTACATATCTTTACGGGTGAAGAAATTGAGACACAGGGAGCTTAAGTAGCTTGCTCAAGGTTTTAAAATTGATGTAACTGGGATTTATTTTTTAATTTTATTTTTTATATATTTTTCAAGTTTTTATTTTAATTCCACTTAGTTAACAGTGTTATATTAGTTTCAGGTGTAGCATATAGTGATTCAACACTTCCATATATCACCTGGCTTCTTACAACAAGAGTTAATGGTGTAACTGGGATTTCATCTTAACACTAAAACCCTTGCTAGGTCTATCATATTTACAAGATTCTATGATTTTTGTGAAATTGATTTTCCCTCCATAGAAATAGTTTCTTTTTTTTTTTTTTAAGATTTTATTTATTTATTTGAGAGAGAGAATGAGATAGAGAGAGCATGAGACGGGGGAGAGTCAGAGGGAGAAGCAGACTCCCTGCCGAGCAGGGAGCCCGATGCGGGACTCGATCCTGGAACTCCAGGATCATGACCTGAGCCAAAGGCAGTCGCTTAACCACCCAGGTGCCCCATAAAAATATTTTCTAATTGTAGACATTTGCACTATTCAAATTGAGCATGGGGATAAAACACCGACATCATTACCCAACCAAATTTGTTGTATGGGTTTGATTAAACATTAAAACATATTGTCCAATAAATTTTTAAAATTGTAATATATATGTACATATATGTATATATATATATATATTTTTTAAAGATTTTATTTATTTATTTGACAGAGAGAGACAGCGAGAGAGGCAACACAAGCAGGGGGAGTGGGAGAGGGAGAAGCAGGCTCCCCACTGAGCAGGGAGCCTGATGTGGGGCTCGATCCCAGGACCCCGGGATCATGACCTGAGCCGAAGGCAGACGCTTAACGACTGAGCCACCCAGGCGCCCCTACATATATGTATATATTAGTTAAAAAAAATACTGGCAAGTATAAAAAAGTCCTTTATAGTTTCTACTATTATCCAAACATAGTGATTATTACCATTTTGAGTTTCTCTGATAACATGCTTACCCCTCTACAACTAAAAAATTGAGATTGTGTTGTTTATAATTAGGATCTTTTTTCCTCCACTAAGCACAGCTTTAATAATGACAGAGACAAAACTCTTCCTACTTTACCCTCCCCTCATTTTCCCCTAACCACCAGCAACACTACCATCTTCTCCTAGGCTGCAATCTCCTTTTCCTGTTCCTTGCTTCTCCCAACGACGGCTGCCAAGTTCTGCGGCTGGTTTCTTCGTAACCTCTCTTCAGTTTAGTTGTGTTTTTTCATATTTGGGCCCAGCTTTTTCTTACTAAATTAACAACTAGTAAATCACTGTGTCATTCTTAAATTTATTCTCTCGGTTCTGGCTGCACATAAAACCTTTTGTCTTTCTCTTCTCACATCTTTTCAGTGATTTCTGATGAAATAAGCATGAACACTTGGGGAGTTTAAGCTAAAGCCAGTGAAGCATCTTCCCCTATCAGCTTTTATTTTTAACCAGATCTTTTTGTGTCTTCTTGTCCATTGCCAGATAGGGTACGAGTTTGCATACTTCCTTTTCTAAAATGTGGTATCTAGGATTTCGTACCTGCATATGTACTTATTTCATTTTAATAAACGATTCTATCTTACTCTACCTTATTAAAGTTGTTGGTGTGATCACTAAAACATTACGTACCAAATTAAAAATGATTGGAGAGGTTTGTTGACATTTGCAGATGTTTAAACAGCTTTCTCTTCTCCCCAGTTTTTTATTCTTTGAGTACATGTCTCATCTACCTACCATCACCTGTGGCTCCTGGCCGGGGCATCTTTTCTTGATGGATCCATACAGACTGAGTAATATAATCTCACAACTTTATTCCTATCCTCTGCCAGAAAAAAAGGAGCTAGAACTCTTTTGTGGCTTCTCTAAGAATTTTTGTTTTTAATAATAGTGGAGAAAATGGTTGTAGATGAAATTGGGAGGAATAATACGTGTCAAAGAGTTACTTCCTAGAATTATGTACATAATCTTTGGTAGGCAAAGAAAATATACATTTATCAATGGATCTTTGGGAACATCAAAGATTTAAGTGA
This sequence comes from Mirounga angustirostris, assembly GCF_029215605.1. Lineage (NCBI taxonomy): Eukaryota > Metazoa > Chordata > Mammalia > Carnivora > Phocidae > Mirounga > Mirounga angustirostris. Next base: position 41,151,989 of record NW_026991716.1, on the reverse strand, counting down.
GTAAGAATTTGAGCAATTATAATTAGAAATTAAGATTTAGGAATTAAGGCTGCCTTGTTCACTTAGCATGAGTGTGGGTGTATAACCCTTTTTAGGTAGGACAGTGAGACCATGGTAAGGGGAATGTTATAGATTATTACAGAAACTAGGATTTGACTCCAGATCTGACTGACAAAGGCCATGACTGAAATCATTTTTGTTTTAAAAATTTTACAAATAAGGAGGATTATAAATTCCTTGTGTTTAATGTAACAGTATATTTTTTAACTCCTAAAATGGTATTTTCTTTTAAGATTTTATTTATTCGACAGAGAGGGTGAGAGAGTACAAGCAGGGAGGAGTAGTAGAGGGAGAGAGAGAAGCAGGCTTCCCGCTGAGCAGGGAGCCTGACGTGGGGCTCGATACCAGGACCCTGAGATCATGACCTGAGCTGAAGGCAGATTAACCATCTGAGCCACCCAGGTGCCCCTAAAATGGTATTTTCACGTCACATAAAGTATATATACTGTGTGGTGTGGACATTGAAGAAGATTATTGATTATGATGATTGGCTAAGAATTATTTAATTCCTTGGAACCTTCATTTTCTGACCAAACCTGACCTAAATCTTATCCCTTGGTATACTCTTCAGTTTTATTTTTTCTTAATCTCTTTGGTTCTCACTGACCAGTATTAACTTAAAGATATACTTTGGGAGAATTTGGAGTCTCAGAGATTCTCTCTCTTTTTGTATTTTGTCAGTTTAATAACTTTAAATTAATGATGTTCCTGAGAATTGATACCTTTATGGATGAAATTGGGGATTAGGAAGTAACTTCATGAAGGTTGTGTATACCACTATACAGTGGTGATTGAGAGTGAGAAGGCTTGGGTTTGAATCTTTGCTCTTCAACTGTGTGACCTTGGGCAGGTTTTATTACCTCATTTTCAGTTTCCTCATCTGCAAATAATTATAACTCCCATTTCATATAAGGGAGAATTAAAGGAAATAATGTTTATAAGGGGTTTAGCACAGTGCCTGGCACAGTAAACAGTCAACAAAGAAAAGCTAACAAAAACAAAATATAGCTTCAATTAAGGTGTACTCTAAAAATCTTGGGAGGTATGTTAGGCACGTATCTTTTCTTAAAATACATTAAAATAAGCTTAATTAAATATATTTAAAGTTTAAAGTATTAAGTTTTTAGAATAGATTGATTATATACTTGAAATAGCTATTTGAACCTAAAAGAAAAATATTAATATTTTTGGCTGTATTCATCTTATTGAATTAACTATGCTTCTGACCTTCATTTTCTTATTAGTATTACTTGTTGGACACATCTTCATTGACTAACATCTCTACTAGAAGAAAGGGAAGGAAAGAAACAAACTGAAATTTTAGTGTTTTCTTTCTTGTGAATAGCTTTACAAATGTTTAGGGGAGAAACAATTTGGAAATGTACATATTTTGTATATACATCTTGTCTTTAGTTTATTTCTGGGTGTATTAAAAGTAGGCTCTCTATTGGCCCCCAAACTTGGCTAATTTACTTGTAGAGCTTTGTTTAAAAAAAACAAAAAACAAAAAACAAATTCCTAAGCCCCTCTTATCTCCCCTTCCTCCCCAAGACCTATTCCTCAGATGATTCTGTTGATCAGTCTGATATGGATGCCACTGGGCTATAGCAAGTCATGTGAAGCCCTATAAGCCCCTTTAATGGAACATACTTGCTCAATCCTTTTTTTTTTTTTTAAACATTATGGTCAAGTAAAATAAGGCCACTGTGTTTACTTTGAAAGATATGTATGGCAAATAAAAGTCTCCTTTTAAGAAAATTTGTCAGCTATGCCATTTCTGAACTCAAATTACTCATTATAATATTGTTTTTTAAATGTTTATTTACATTTCAGTTCGAGTGGTGGGTTCTTTTTTTAAGAAAAATATAAATCAGATAGGCTGTTAAACATATAAATATTCTTATTTTTAATTTTCTTATTCATATATTGCCATATTTCTATGTTTTATGATATTATCCTTAGAATATGTCTCATGAAATGGTTGATACTAGTGTGCCTTCAGAGCAGGGCCTGGGCCTAGGGTGAGGCAAGCAAAGTGTCTAGGGTACAACATTTAAGGAGGCGCTCATTTTTAGGGTTGCTCACAAGTGAGTACCTCCTTAAATGTTGTGCCCTAGACGCCTGCTTGGCCTCACTCTAGTCCCAGCCCTGCTCCAGAGAGTAGGCTGCATATAAATTATTTTAATTTTGGTTTAGCATAATCACATGCATGCTTGGATGTTTTTAAAAAAATTAATGACAAAATGAAAATAATGTAGCCAAACCCAAATTTATGTTACCCAGAAGAAAAGTTAGCTATTTGAAAAAGATAACCTTATCATTTTATTCTTGCATGTTCAGTAATTGTCAGAGCTTCCGAAATTTCAGTTCAGTAGAATCTTGTCTCACACTGAAATGTGCTTGGTTGTTTTATCTACTGGCAGCTACCTGAAATCTATCATAAGCTTCTTCATTTGATATATAGTACATTCAGCTCTTAAACTTATGGATATCATTGAAGTAATAAGTAGTGACTCGAGTTTTACTACATTTTTATTAATAATTTTAGAATTCTTTGAGAATTTCCCTATGATTTTTCTTTTTTTTTTTGAGTGCTACATCTGGAAATGCTCAAAAGTTGTTTGCCTTTTTAAGAGAACAGTTTGCAGTGAAAGTATAACTTCTTTAGAGGTGAGGTTCAAGTTAACGAATGATGAACCATAATATGAGGAAGCATAATATTGTGAATTATTATTTGGCAAACATAACTAATGCAGGCATTAGCTGCTGAAGCCATTAATAAAGTACCACGTGTAGAAAGCTGGAGAGATAGGTAACAGAACTTTCTCTGTAAACTCTCACAATGTAAACTAGAGTACAACTTAGTTTATTCAATAAGGACAGAATTCTTTGAGTCTGATATGCTTGTAGGTTCCATGATTAATGTGTAACTAGAATATGAAAATGAGTATTTAGAGTCCACTAAAATTTGTAGATGTGACATCATTGTCAAGTCAGGCATTTTATTTCTTAAAGTTAGAATTTATTTAAATGCACCTTTTTTTTCCAAAATAAATTTTTATTTCTACTTACAGTGGTGCCAAAGTAAGTTTTCCTACATAGAATTATTTAGTATTTAGGTCTGTTGATACTGTTTAAAAAAAAACATAAACCCATAACAACCAAGGGTGGAGGAGTATCTAGATTTGTTTTTAGCTTTCTTTTTCATGGTTTCTCAGAAGTGTGTCATATTATAAATACATTCAAAATGTTTTGCTCTGAGGATATGTAGCATTCCTATAAAGGTTAAATCAATAAAAATGATTTGGACACATTCCTAAGCATGGCTAGAACAGGTAGTCCGTTGTTTTAGGTACCCTTGAGTTCCTGGAGCAGATCATTATGGCGTAGCAAAAGAACTTACTAAAAGTTGCTTTCTATGTGTAGATGCATCAGCTTAAAAAAAGTAAGATTTTCTGACCTTCTAGAAATGAATATTTTTAAAGTAGCCCTGTGTATATTGATTTATCGATGTGTTTTAAACTCAAAGTTTTGAAGCCTTTTTTTTTCTTCGAATGCTGAAGATACACCATAATTGATAAGGAAGAGGTACGTACAGGAAAAATGCAATGGGCAAGCCTTTCCAGCCAGTGTAGAATAAATGGTACTCTTATGATTGAAGAAAGTGTCACACGTTATAATTGCAAAATTAAGAATTAGATGTGATTTTTTATTTTATTTTATTTTTTTTGGTTTTGCCAGCTTAGAAGAAAATTCTGTAGTCACTGGGATGTTATCTATTCATTTGAGCCGTTCAAAAGATGAGCATGTATTTAAAAGCATTTAACTTAAGCATGTATTTAAAAAAACATATGTATTTCTGTTGTGATTAGGGTTGGCTTTTTGGTATGGTACTATTGCTAGGTGGAGTTTTACTTCATCCGTGTGTTCGTTCTTGTTCATTTAATATGTTTGAGTATGTAAGTGTATTTAGGTTTATATGTAAGTTTTCAGATCACATTATTTTCACAGCTACTTTTAAAAAAATATCTTTGTCAGCTTATAATAGTAATATTATTTTTCTTAAAGTTTCCTTTAAAACAGCTTTGAGGGTATTAGATTTTTTTTGGATAATGGAAACGCAATGAATTGATCATGTATTTGGCTGATTAAGGTTTAAATCAAGGTGGCAAATTTGAGTTACATATATTAATATAGTTTCATTATAGAAAATCTCTTCTTATCATTTTGTACATGTAATATATAGTTACTTTGTAAATAAATACTTTATGAAAAATATTTTGTTACGTTATTTGTTGGAGCACATGATATTATTTCATAGCCAAGAAAATGGTTTGAACATGCCTCAGTAAAATTTTTTTACGTATATAAATGTACAAATATAGAGTGGTTTAACCATTTAGTAATTAAATAATTTGGCAATTTAAGCCAAATATTTCACTCTTATAAAAAAAGTTATTTAAGTATTTCTTGATATATTCTGATTTATCATTATATTTTTAAAAATAAGAATATTTATGAAAATAAAAATAAGCCTAATCTGCATATGGCTCAGTTTTCTTTCTGGATCCTGTGAATGGTAATTAAAAAAAATCTCCTTATTTCTGTGGTCCTATTGGTGCACTAAAATATTCTGCAGTATGCTTATGCATATTATAAAGGAAATGCATTGTTAAATTTTTATTACTAAATCAGGAATGGTGTTCTGACAATACCAGTTGTCACTAGCTTAGATAATGACATTTTTAAAACAAGGTGGATACTAGTGGTAAAATGTTTTGAAAATGTTGTAAGTTTTCCCTCTAAGATAAAGGGACTGAAAGAGACAGGGAGGGAAGGATGGGGGGGTGTGGAGAGAGAGAGAGCAAGAACATACTGTATGTGTTTAGTTTTAACAACTTGGGGAATGTAAAGAATTCTGTGTGAACACTCAAGTTTTAATGATATGAAAAAAAAAAGAGTTTCTCTTATGGAGAGGAGGTTGAATTAATGATCAAAAGTTTGGATTACATTAACTTTTATGTTTATATTGTTTTACAAAGGTACTGTAGTACATTGTTTTTCTAAGTACTGTCTGCTTTATGGATTACCTTCTTAAATATTTTCATTTTTGTATTGAACTATTTGAAGGAGTGATAGCAGTTTTTTCTGCATTTTGTCAAAAGCTGAATTACTTTAAAAGCTTTACAAATTTCATGAGAAGTTAATTAATAAAAATTAATCTTACTAGATTACCTTTTATAACCAATTATCTTATCTAATGTTAGGATGTTATTGTCTTCAAGGAAGTTTTCTCAGCTATTTTCTTATATTGTCCTAATATTTCAAATTGAGTGATAAAGTCCTTAGTATGAAATGCTTATATACTTTTACAGTTATGCATGTTATGGAAAACATACTGATCGATAATAATGTAGGTTATTGAAGTTTTTCTATGCTATATATAATATAGTAATATATCTAATGTTGCAGATTTCTCTAATGTGGTAGAATTTTATGAAATTGAGAATTCACTTTTCTTAAATAGGTTACCTTTGAGCTATAGTTACAAAAATATCTTATAAAATTATTGATTAAAGGGAATCTGCGCCCTGTATTATGTATGTAGACATATATGTCTATTTTCTAGGATCAAGTTACCCCAATACAGTAAAACCAATGGATTAAAATATTAATTATAAAACATAGCACTTTATTATCTTTTCAGCTTCACAGTGAATTCACTTTGCTTAGATTCATTTAAATAATTTTTAATCATTTGATAGAAATAATGATACCTTTTCACTTAAAGATTATCCTGGGAATTGAAGTTTAAATTGAGAAGTTCAGTAGAGAAATTTAAAAGTAGAATTAATTATAATTATTACTGCTAAAACAAAGTAAGTAAATTAAAAATCACAATGCCTAATTTAAATTATTATCCAGGTTATATTTTTAATGAGTAAACATATAGAAAATATACCTGTTTACCTCTAAGCCAGACTTGTTCTTTGAGAGAATGTCTATAAATAGGTATCTGTTAACAGATTACATTCATATTTACCTTTGTGAACTAATAATTTGTTTAACTGATAACCAGTGTTTAATTATTTTAAGTTTATACTTGGAAAATAATGTCCTTAGGTCTTGCAAGCGTAGTTTTTGATTATCTTTATCTTGAATTTCCCAATAGATTGGGATGTCTACTTGATGTCTGTTAATGGTTTTACAGTTTGACATTTCTTTGTTAGTATACATGCAAAAAGGAATTGGTTATCTCTCACAAAAGAACTATAAAGGATACCTCAGTTAAATAATTTACAATTGCTTTTTTCTTTGTTTACAATCTTTATCTTAAGTTCTGTAGTCACTTATGTATATGCATTTGTATGCACATGCAAATGCATAGACTATGTATTAAAATTTTGAGCAGACTAACAGTTGAAAGAGATTTAAGTTGTATTTATATATTTTGTTTCTGGATAAAAATATGTCCATGTTCATATAAAGTTCTGTGGAATACCACAACATCATTATTCTCATTTTTCCAAAGAGACTGTGCGTATATAGGTTCTTAAAACCTTATTGATGATCGTTAATTGTGATTTGGCTAGCATTTTTCCTTTATTATTATTACTATTATTTTTTGCTTATATTGAACCACAAATTGGACTTAATTGTAAGACATCTGCCTAAAAGGCATATGTAAACAATGGTTTGGCACACTCATGGTTCATTTAAATTTTAGAGGAACCTCTAAATGCATAAATTTTTGAGTTTTAAACTTAGTGTTTTATGTAATTGTAGTTGATGGCATAATGATTTTAGTAGCTACTATAGATGTAAAAAAATAAAAAGCCAGTTTAAATGAAAGGTAAAATAAAATTCATTTATTTGATTTTGTGGTAAAAATTATTTGCCTTGCACAGGATATTTAGCTGTACCTTGTTAAGAATGTCACTTCTCTACTGTTAACTCATGTTTTAAAGGATGGCAATAGAAATAGTGCAGATAACAGAGCGTTTAAGCTAATTGCTACAATAATCTTAAATACATGTCTGAGAATAATGTTAACTTGGCAAATTTTCTGTCATCAATATAATTTTAAAATATCTTAAATACTATTAAAAGTTGCATTCACTTAGTATGTCTATATGGTGCAGAATTCCTTGTGGACAACTGATTTAAAAAATGAAAAGCACTTAATCAAGATGAACTAACATTTATCCCCTTTTTAATAGAACCCAAATCACATTTGGTATGATTTTTGGTCCTAGAATATATATTTGATGTTGGATTTATGAATATTAACAAGAATATAGGGTATTTATAGGAGATGTATTAATAAATGAATTTTTTTTCACTGCAATATTAAATGCTTAGGTAGCAATTAGCCTTTAAAGGACTCTTAATTCTACACCTAATTTTATTTGGGAATTGTTTTATATATCCTGGTAAATAATGGGGTTTTTATTTTCTAGTCAAAGCATATTTATGAAAAAAATGTTTTAAAGTTAACATCCTGTTCAATAATAACAAGCACCTGAAATGTTTGATATGGTGTTAATTACATCCATCTAATACTGTTCCAAACCTTGACTGAATCCTGTGTTCTTAAAAAATAGTATAAAGGGGGAGAAAATTCCTAAGAATTCAACGTAAGATGAAGATATTACATACATTGTAATAAAAGAAAATTTAATGTCAGTTTTTATACGGATCTTTTAAAGTTATATGGGAATATAGCCTGTTTTATGTTTGCTGTTGAATGGACAAAAGCTTGTGGTCAACTGTGGTGACAATTATAAGGAAACTCCCTTTGAAATAAGGTATAGAATTTCCCCATTATTTTTTTGAATTGTAACACATTAATCAAAACACATATCCACTGAATTCATAACCTTTGAAATGGCAGTATATTGTATTAAGGTGTATATTTTCATTGTGTGAGACTTCCTTTTCTAAATATTTGTTTTAAAATAGTAAACATTTTAGATTTCATGAGGAATTTCCTTATACTTGAGACAACTTAGAATATTTTGCTCTTTAGAAAATACTGATTATTGAGGTTTATTGTTACCCTTATTATTGGAGTTCAGGGATAGATTTTTTGGGGGGGTAGTTTTTTTCAGAGGAATTCATTGGCATAAGAGAAAAAAATAATGCATTCAGGTAACCTATTGGGATGTCTCTGCCTAAATTAGCATTGGTTTTACTAGCACCCCTCTAATAAGTCTTGAATAGTAAATGACTAGAAAAAAGTCATGCTTTGTCACATTTACAATTTTATTTGCAGGAAGGATTTTTTCATATTGAAAGTATTTGTCTATTTGACCATATGTGTGATGTTTTTAAAGAGACACTGTAGAAGTAGGCTGTTCCAGTGAACCCTCGGTGTTAAAGTCTTTTGTTAGGTAATAGCATTTGCAATCTTAATGCTTTTGAGGAGCTTTTGCATGACCTCACTATTGACTTAGGGTTGTCACATTTTAGTCTCTTGGAACAAGGGTTAGAACAGCATGGAAGGTTGATATTTGTATGCTTTGGACAGGAATTTGAGATGTTACCCTGTTTTGCCATCAGTTTTCGAGTAGGTACGGGTGCATCATTAATCATAGGAAATGCAAAAATAAATAATCCAGTCCCATTGGATTTTTTTATATGAATACTTACCTTTTCCCTTTTTTGTATATACAGTTGAGGTATTTAGGTAACCCCTAACCTTTAGCTTCAACAAAGAAGTACAGTATAAAAATATTACCACAGTTTTCATGTGAGCAGCTCTAGAGAGGAAAAAAAATCCCTCTAGATGGATATTTGTTGAAAAAAAAGTTGTGATACAGAATGTCTTAACTCAGCCCCAATACAGTACTTGAAGACCACCAGTGTATAAAATTGAAAGCACATGAGTTTTGAAGCACTAGAAAAGGTTTGTAATTGATTAGCGCTGCTTGAAAGTATTGAAGTACACTGAGTTTTGATTTGTGAATGGTTCTATTCAATAAAGATTAATTCTGTGTGTTTGATAAAATCTAGTGCCTTCAATGAGTTAGTTTTTTCCTCCCCCTGCAGTTTATTTAACCATCAGATATTTCAGTGTTCTTTTAACAAACTGGAACATTTCTATCTTACTGAATTTAACTTTAGCATGACTGATTTAAACAAGTCAAACTATCAGTGATTAGTTTGAAGGGTGTAATTGAATAGATTAATTTTTTGTTCTTTTAAAATAACTAAAATGTACCATAATGTTATCATGTATATTTCATGACTTCCTTGTGATTTGGAGACTATCGGGAAGTTCATCCAGACTAACAAAATATTTTTCTGTGATTTCTTTTAAATCTTTAGCATTTTAAAATATTTTTAAAATTTAAAAGTGAAATCCTTAACAGTTATTCATGTAAAATTAGGATTACTTATTATAATTTTTTTAAAAATGTTTTATTTATTTATTCATGAGAGTCAGAGAGAGAGAGAGAGAGGCAGAGGGAGAGGGAGAAGCAGGCTCCCCGCTGAGCAGGGAGCCCGATGCGGGGCTCGATCCCAGGACCCTGGGATCATGACCTGAGCCGAAGGCAGACGCTTAACCGTCTGAGCCACCCAGGCGCCCCTACTTATTATAATTTAAAATAATTTATATTATGAGTCTTTGGGAATTGCATTGACATTTTTAACTTTTAATATATGTTGGAGTGGCCTTCTGTGTATGTTCTTGACTTTTTAAATCATCTCCCTGGATTTTGGAAGTTAGGTATTAGAAGCAAGTTATAACACTTCAACATTATTAGATCTTGAAACTATAAAGTTATTGATATGAAACACAGCTATTATTTTGGAAATCAGTGTTTACACATCATGTTCAGTTACTATGGTCAGTTACAAAGGCTTTCTTTAGAAATTTAATCAGTTGATATATTGTCATAATTAAGTTCTTAATTGTAAGATACTCCATGAGTCAGATCTGTCGTTTTCAACAAACTTTATTTATCATAAACAATGGGTAGATTTTGAATAATGCAGACTGAAAAATTCTCGTTTAATTCAAGGTAAATGGTGTGCTGAGAGAGCAAAGACACTGAAAATCTTTCTGTCTCTGTCTCTTTGTCTCTCTCTCACACACACACTTTTCACTCATATTGAGGTGAGCCAATTGGTCAGCGTGTGTTTTGTCATTCACCTAGGATAAACCTAAACTTCAAAAAGATTATTTTACAGTGTTGGAGCACATATCTTTGATTTTTCATTAGGTTGTTTTGATAATCATTTATGAGAATTTAAGGCCTGAAGTGAGGTTTTAGACTTCAGATAGATTATGGGCTGGGGAAATGTTTGCAGTGCGATGACAACCTATACATAATGTTCACTATGTACCTATAATTAGTTTGGTGTAGTGGGTTCATCTTAAATTGTCCTCCAGGTGCTAAAGTACTATTTGGGGGTGGGAGAGACTAAATCCCAGTTTTTAGAAGAGGAAGAATTAGTTACGATGCCTAAAAATATATGACATGCGATAGATGATTTTTATCTATTTAGCTCACTATTATTCCTTGTTTAGAAACTTGGTCAGGTTTTAGAAATTTTACTGTAGAAATAGTTATTAAGGTTGTCACAGAAATATAAGACCCCTCATAAGACAGGATAAAGAGCATTTTAACATAGTATTTGTGACAGTATTAATGTCTTTGCTTCTAATGCTGAAGAAGTCTTTGAAACTTGTGTTACTCTCCATCTGGTTAGAAAAATGTATTGGTTTTCAAACAGTAATATTGTGAAAGAATAAGTTAACTGCTTGAGATGCCTGTTTCAAGTTATTCCTTCATATAACAATAGTTTTAACCATTTTTCCCCCTTATCTCTTATGTAGGAACTGCAAAAGTTACCATGTGTAAGCTGTAATTATAATAAGGGCTGTAATGCAGCCTAGTTGTATATATGTTCTGCTTCTTTAATGCAGAAATTTTTAGAGTAATGTTTATTACCTGCCATTACATTTCAAAAAAATAATCTGTGATTATGATATCATGTGTGTTGTAACTGAGGGGGCCTACTTCCAACTATTGAGGGAGTCACTACAGCGATTTTACATTTTTTTGGTAAAATACAAACTGCATTTCCTTACCTTTTTAAGAGAAACCCTTTTTCTCCTTCAGGTTTAATTATTTCTCTTTGACCTAAACTAAGACTGATCCTCTGGTAGCCAGTTAAAATGTGTGAAGTAGGAGGAGTAAAGGAAACTCCAATCGTTAGTTGTAAGTTATAAAGCAAAGTTAATACAGGTATACTCAGCAAAAGGATTTATTTTAAAGGATAAAGGAAAATTTTATAAACTTGCCTTGTAGTTGGGACATGTTGGACATCATAAAGAAAATCTTGTAAGTGTTTAGATATTTTACTATAATATTGTGTCAGCTGATGAATATTGAAGTAGTTTACTTTTGTATATCAACACTAATTTGAAATTGAGTATTAAGGGACTATATTATGCCTGTTTTCTTTCAAAGTTCAGCATGATTTAATAGGTATGGCTTTTTAAAATCATGCAGGGTATCCTTACGGAGTTTTATTTTTCATGAGACTAAATGGTATTCATTTTGGTAGGTCCAAGAATATGATTAAAAGAATCCTAGACATTTCAGTGTTTGCCGTGTGTTTATAAAAAGTTTTCCATATGGATAATAGTGTGTACATGTAAAATTAAAATTACATAGAAAAATATAATTACATATAAGTTTTTAAAGACTTCTGTGAACTTTTTAATATCCTGGATGTCCTGGGTAACTATAAAGATCTTTTAAAAATGGCTATTACATGCTTATAATTTTACATATGAATATATACTTCAGTTATATAAAGTTGTTTAGAAACAAGCTTGTGCACCTATCTTATGATGCAGTTTAAAATTACAAATAGATTTCTTATAGTTGAGCTGGGTAAAATGTTAACTGTACTGCAGGTTTATTTCTGCAGTAGAGCATAATGGTAGAGCATAATGTCGAGATAATTCTGTGGTCTGTTATTTTGTAAAATTGCTTCCTTTTTGAAGTTTGCTCAAATATTGAGAGCTGCCAGGGTGGATACTTCGTAATACTTTGATTAATTTAGTGTCTCATTTTATTGCAGTGAGGGTTAATGAGAATATTAAACTTTCTTTTACTGTTTTTACCTCATTTCTACAGCTCTAGAAAACATTTTGACTAATGTGAGATAATGTAATTTTTTCTATTTCAAGTCATTACTCCGAGAAGTAGATAAGTTAACAGATGCCAAATGCAAATATGTACAGCAATTTCATTTTTCAGTTTTTAGTGCAACAAAATAGCATTATTATCATAATATTTAGTATACTACAACATTACCCGGAAAAGCTAGCAGTTTATCCAAGAAACATACCTTTTTGTTTAACAGGTTCATCTCTTATAGGATTTTAAAATATAACACTTACCCCAAAAGAAGTTTTGCTGACATGGTGTCACTGTGCTGAAGAGGCTGTTTGATGCCATAGTCCCTCCTTTTTTTTTCAGATAGAACTTGTACCCTCTGTTGTAAATTCTGCTTGCAGCCTTAAACTGAAAATACAGACCATACCCAAACCTTGTTTTAGTTTTACAGTATGCCTGGAGTACATAGACTTTATATTTATTTTTTTCTGTCAAGAAATTATGTAGCTGGTAACATGTGAAAAGCAAGGAAACAAAACAAAAAGAGAATGAGCAAATATTTGAAGGACCTACTATTACTGCATAGACTGTGGTTAGAGAGCACTCACTGACTCTGTTGGTCTCGGTGGCTGGTAGTGACCTGCGGAGATTAACCATTTAAAAACCAGAGACTTCTTGCTGTCCTCCTGGAGAAAGTTTGCACCGCACTTGTGGTTCTGTGGTTGTTTGTGAGGCGAATGAAGCATTCACACAATCCAAAAAAGCAAAAGCTTTAAAACTCCTTTTTTTTGCAAGCACTATTACTGGAGAGACAGAATCATGTGGTTTGTGACCTCACAGTACTCAAAGTAAAGTGGGACTGCCTACCACTGTGGCTTTTCCCCCCTTGCTCTTGCTCTCTCTCTTTCACTGTCTCTCTCTCTCTGACAAAAGGCTTGTGGTAAGGCCCTTCCTGGCATCCAGAAGGATATAGCTTTTTAATTTTTGTGACTCATGAGGATTTGGATAGAATACAAATGCTGAAGGAGCCCAAACTCCTGTAAGGTTAAGCATTTGTAGAGCAGAATTCTGCAGTTAAGGTTTTCCTTTCTATTCCCTGACTCCCACTTTTTTTTTTTTTTTTTTTTGCCTCCTTTTATTTAGTTCATTATTGTGTCTGTGGAAAAGAACAAAATTGGCTCAAGAGGCTGTGTGAAATTCTGAACAACAGTGATGATTTACAATAATTTACATCTTTGGATTGTATCACATTCTGGGGTCTGCTTCATATTTGCTGGGTGATTGGAGTCCTTCTGTTTTTCTTTTTCTTGTCTTCTTAAACTTGTGAATCTGTAACTCATTGTAAAAAAGTTTACCGTTCTTAAGGTCTGGTTGCAAACTGCTTGCTGGGCTTGACTGTAATTGGCTGTCATGAAAGTGTTAGTCTGGAGATTCCTTTACAAATACTAAATCATGTCTGTCTAGTTAATGTATGATCAATATTAGATGCCAGCTCCTACAATAAAGATTTAATGTAGTTAGTATCTTTTGTATTATGCATACGTTTGCCTCATGACCAGTTTGAGGATCTTATAAAAGCGAATGGCAAGAATTTTGACATACTTTATTGATGAATCTTAGTTTTTTTTTTAATGCTTGTAATTTTTATTTTTCAAGGGAATGTGTTCATTTTATATAATTCTTTAAATCGTTTATTTGAATATTAACTTTAACAGCCTTTGATAGCAAATCTTATACATCTATAAAGTAAAATTTTTATGTTGTAACTTAGATTGTTCAGTGTTATTGACTTTATAAGCTCAGAATGGAGTGGGTTAACAGAAGCTGTATTTTTTGTTTATAATGGAAGCTTTGAAATAAATTACAAAATGCTGTGTGTAGTAAGGAATAATGCACACAGAGTATGTTAGTCGTCTCGATTTGCTAATTCTGATTCAGAAGAAAATTGGAAACATCTTTGGGAAACTATCCTTTTTTGCCCCTTTGGACATGTATGTATAGAACTCATTTTCTTATTAGGATGATTATATATCATAGGCAGAGAATTTCATATTTATGACTAGAGCTTCCTGTTTTCATCAGTTGGGAGTGATGGGGTGTTTTTCAACAAAAATTATAAAGCCGAACAGACCAATTTTCTAGGCATTTTTTTTGCCATTTATCCACGCCACTCTGAATTTGCATGTTAGGCTTCTTCCTAGTGTGATAGTAACTAGGAGTGGCGTGAAGTAAATGACTGGGAGGGTGGGCGGAGACAGTGAATTACAAAATGTTATTTGGGGTGTATAATGGGTTTGGGGCTGGAAAACAATAAGAATGGTGTTAAAGCCAAAGTATTCCTGCTTCTGATCTTCCTAGCAGAGTTCATTATTTGCTTTTGGTTTTTATTAGATAAAGATAAATGTACAAACACGTTCATAAGTTTCTTTACAAAAAATTCATGTGCCCAAAATATACTGGGCATGAGAATGGCTTCAATCCTTTATTATTCAAACGCTCAGAACTTTTTCATAATAAACTCTTAGTGATAGAAAACCAAAAATACATTTTAGTGTTTTATTTTAAATATAGATTTATTATGCCTCATGGTGTGTGTAAACAGGTTTTACATTGGAAAGTAATAACTTTCATTTAATGTGTAAGCTATTCAGTTATTCTCTGTCATAAATAAGGTGTACCAGTGTGATCTATATTTCGAATTAATTTCCAGAGTAAGTTAAAGGAGGGATTTGTCTATATAATTTGTGGAATTTCCAGACATAGTGCTACATGCACATACAATAGAATCAGGTAATTGAAAAAATTTAGGTAGTTGTTGTAGTGTGTGTGGTAAGTAAATGCTTTTCTTCTTTTAGAACAAACTTTTAGTTTCTGCAGAAGGATTCTTTGACATCTTACAACCCCAACTTTTTGCTAAAAATTTGCCCCTTATTTTTTTTTTATTAAGCGTATTTTGGCCCTCCAAATTGACTTATATGTATTTGAATAATTTTTAACATCTGTGTGTCTTTTAACTGCTTGTTCTCTTTCTGCAGGTAACAGTCCTGTACATAATTTTTTGGTCAGGATGATTACTCTTATTACATAAGAGTTCAATAGGTATTGTTGATTATGCCCTTTCTTTCCCTGTGAGGTCCATCAAATTCTGGCAGGAGAAAGGGAAGTCATGTGCTTTAAAGTTGGTATACTTATTATCCACACATTTTTTTTTTCTAAATTTAAAATATATCCTCTTTAGAGCAAATATTACTTTGTGGTAAAAATTTTAAAACAACAGGGATAACTGGTATAGATTTGATAACTGACAGTTTGTTTCATTAGAAATAATACTACATGTGATGAAGAGACTGACTCAGATAAGTTACTGCAAGTAAAGCTCTTGATTATGGATTTATACTTTGCTTAAAATTAGAAATGGAAACTATAGATCCTCAAAACTTTCTCCTTTTTGGGGATATGTTAGTATTTGCTATGTTGAAGTAAGTAACAAGTTTAAGTCGGCTGTATAAATTATGTACGTTAATGCCATGGAAATGAAATATAGCTTTGAACTTGAAATCTCAGTTTCAGAAAGTAAAGCAGTTATCTTGCTTCCCCATTACCTTGTATTTAATAAATTTGTCAAAATAAGTTGAACTTTTTATATTATATACTGTAAAATTGTTTTAAATGCTACATATATCCTCATTGTTACTTTTGAATTATTTTTTATTTTCTGAATTATCCTATTTGAATACAGTAGTTTTATTAGTATCAATCTTGTGCTCATTTCTATGTGTGTGCGGTTTTTTGGGGGGAGGGATTGTTTTAAACTTCTATTTGCTACTCTTCTATTTTTCTTTTAATTGAAAACAATAGGAGCAAATGGTTTTATGTAGGAATTTTGTAAATTGTAGAAATCTTGATTTGGCTTAAAATGTTCTCACTGTGTGGTTTTAGTAAGGATCTTTCTTAATCTCTTGTTTCAGCTTGGTTTGTGATCATTGTTTTTTGATGGTTTTTTTTGGATCTGATGTATAGCTGTTTAACTTTACATAACATTTATTGGGCCTTATGTTGATAATTTGAAAAATTTTTGTATTAGTAAGGTATCTATAATTTTACTAATGTTTTAAATTATGATTATGAGAGATTAATTTCACTTCCTCATTTTAATGGGGTATATGTTCATGTATACAACTGCATGCACGTGTATGGTTTTGTGTGTTTGTACAGGGTGTTATTTTGTGGTACTTATTGTAATAAGAGCATTTTTTCTGTTTTTTTTTTTTCTCCTCAGTTTGTTTTAATTAAATTATGCAAAAACCCAAAGCAGCACCGTGTCCATAATTGTTTGAACAACTTCATTTGGTTAGTATTAGCAGCTATCTGTCTAAATGTGAAATTATGTGGAAATTGGATGCCAAAACAGAAAATACTAAACTTTCTCTCCGCCTCCCCCCCCCCCCAACCCCGCCTTCTCCCTTCTTTCCCCTTTCTTTCCTCCCTTGCTCCTCCAGGCTTTTTTCTTTTCTTTTTCTTTTTTTTTGGCTTCTCTTTCTCTGTTTTGATATTTCTATAAAGTCTCAAAGTAGATTCTTAAGGTTCTAGTAGGGGATACTAACATTAATCTTCACTAATG
Organism: Mirounga angustirostris; assembly: GCF_029215605.1. Lineage (NCBI taxonomy): Eukaryota > Metazoa > Chordata > Mammalia > Carnivora > Phocidae > Mirounga > Mirounga angustirostris. The sequence goes on along the minus strand of NW_026991716.1, from coordinate 41,135,168 downwards.
AAGACCTGGTGGCTTTGAAGCCTCTAGCATTCCAGGCAAATCATTGTTCTATCCTGATATAGTACACCTCATTTGTTGGATGATATTGGCTTCTGATTAGAGATTTTCTTTCTTTTAATAGTTTTTAATTCCTTCCTCTGTGTTAACTTACTTGTGACACATTGTTTCACATGACTTTAACACTTTAATCATGAGTATTCCGTTTTTCCCCCCTTTGTTCTTTGAAGTGATCCATACTACATTTAATGTAGTTGTATAAATAATTCATATTTCAATTCATATTTCTTATAATTATTAGAACAATTCATCTTCTAATGCTGTCATTTTTCTAAGAAGAAAAAAAAGGCGAGACCTTGCAGAAAATATGGGAAATATGCTCATATGACAGCTGAGGATGTGGCTAGGCTAAAGCAGGAAACTACTACCCACAATGCAATGTTACATATACTACCACTTAATAAAATTTATATCAAACATGCTACTGACAAAACCAAAGAAAAATAATATCCCAACTATACTAGTTAATGGACTAAATATATCTAGGGAAAAGTGAAACTAATCTCTTTGGAACCTTTGTACTTGGAGAATATAGTAAATGAAACCGTGGGACATCATATAATACATTGGAGCCCTGTGGTAACTTGGACTTCGTGCAGTGAGACTTGGTTGTAGGTGAAAACTGTCTTATAATGAGAACCTGTTGGGTATTAACTTCCCCGAAAAAGGCACAAAAGGAGACACGCTTTTTCGGTTGAGTTGTTGCAGTATTAAAAAGGGTTAAAGGACATTATGATCTAGTAGGAAAAATAAGTTAATTATGAGATATATTTGTCATGATTATTTAAACTTTTTACCTAACCAGGTGTATTTCTTTACATTTTGTTTTAAGTTGTTTTTTATTGCCAGGTTTGAATTGGGGCTTAGGTTGGGACTTGTCCACTCAGGCATATTTCTTTTCAAAGTAATTGTTTTTTCTTGCTGTTTCTTTTTATGTTTGTTAACCTACCTATAGCTTACCTGATCAGTCCATATGCTTTACTGTAGGGAGGTTAGTTTAAAGCAAAAATGTAAACTGCTTTTATAATGTGGTTGATAAAGATATTAGGATATCTTCTTAAAAAGTCAGGTTTCAATATACTTAAGGTTTCTGTTTATAAATCTTAATCTTCTCTGCTCTTAGCTGTCAGACTTTAACAATTTTGATGGATTTAGGACCTTAGTAATTTAGGTGAATTTTGAGGTTTTATAAGGGAGATTTTGTAAGATTTAAATAAGGGAACGTAATAAAGGTTTTGAATTGATAATGTATAGAAATTTTATCATAGAGATAATAGAAGAGACTGTCAAGTTAATGTTACTTATGAAGGATCTCCTCTTAGTATTCCAGTGTATGAAATTGTCTCTGTTTCATACTGGGCATGGTATTTGTCATCTCATCATTTAAACATTAATCAATTGTCTGTCTGTCTGTATCTCTATTAAGGATGATTTGCTTAATTGTTTGAAGTATTTTCTTCTTTAGAGACTGCTTATCAGTAACAGCTGTAGTACTGTGGCTTTTCTTCATGGATGCATGGTGGTCTTTGGAACAACGTTCTTCAACTTTGACAGGTGAGACAGAGGCTCTCCAGTGCCACTGCTTTTGGATGAATCTAGCTGCGGTTGGAGAAAGTGCATCTTGCCAAAATATATGGGTGAGACCACACACAGTCTTTAAAATAGTTATTGTAGGCTTATTTTTAGGGATACATGTCTTGACAGTTCTTTTATTTGCATGCCAATTTCATTGCTATGTATAGATTTTTCATTGGTTTCAGTAAAGGCAATTGTAGATGTAGATCTATCTTTGTTAAGCCTGTGTGTAATTTACACTGAAAAATACTCTGCGTTCAGCCATAATTAACAGTATAGAAAATATATTGAAAATGGATCATTTAGAATACTGATTTTTTGGGCGCCTGGGTGGCTCAGTTGGTTAAGTGACTGCCTTCGGCTCAGGTCATGATCCTGGAGTCCCTGGATCGAGTCCCGCATCGGGCTCCCCGCTCAGCGGGGAGTCTGCTTCTCCCTCTGACCCTCCCCACCTCATGCTCTCTGTCTCTCATTCTCTCTGTCTCAAATAAATAAAAATAAAATCTTTAAAAAAAAAAAAGAAATTATATGAGATTTATGTAATAATAATTTTTCAACTGTCTGATCCTTAGCTACGTGTGTAATAACTGGAATTGCTTAAAATGCTAATGGATAAAATAAGGTGCTCAATAATTGAATCATAAACTTTTGCTTAAAGCTATCTCATTTCTATATAGCTCATTTATTTAAAACTTAAAATACTAATACACTACAGGTCTCAAATTCAGATCAGAATATGGATTCATTTGTTCTTTATCGGTTTTAAAAAAACGTCCTTTTCCTGTTCAGGTGTAATCAGCAGCAGCAACCAATAAATAATATTCAGTCTACCTAAGGTAGATGAATTCTTCAGAAAACTAATTTACTTTGGATATTATGTCCAATGATGGATGCAATGAATGTCCTGGAGATTAATACCAAAAATAATTAATTCCCTTTTCTACTCAGATTTAAATTCAAGTATAAATCAAAAATGGAAAACAGCACATCACAATCACTAATAAAATTTCTTCATATCTTATTAGTAATGAACTAGATAAATTAAATACTGAAATTGATGATAATGTGGGAATAGTCTATAATCAAGATTTATTTGGATTCCAACCTTATCCCTAAAAAGATCTCATGGTGCCTTATAAAACTATTAACAATATATAATAATTACATTACCAAGATGAAAATGCACTGTTCAATTCAACACAGTTCCCAAGACCCATACATGTGAGCTTTAACATAATAAACTCAAAACAGAACACAAAAGTAGATTTTTATAAATACTTTAAGAATTCCATCATGACATGTAAATTAAAAGTTTGATCATTATTTCAAACTCTTCTTTTGCCTATTTCCTAAGAGGCTCTCCACTAGCCACAGATTTCTGTACCTAAAGTAGAGGTGGCAGGAGTGAGCAAATTCTGGCAGGCCAGCCGCCTGTCGACGTACACAAAGTTTCACTGGAGCATAGCCATGCCAATTCATTTACTTGTTGTCTAATTTACTTATTGTCTGCTTGTAGACTACAAGGCAGAGTTGAGTAATAGACAGTAACCCTATGGCCTACAAAGCCAAAAATATATTCTACCTGGCCCTCTACAGAAAAAAACGTACAGACCCCTGACAGGATATTTACTAGTATAACACAGATTCAAGATAAATAATTTGCATATAGAGATAATAGGCTTCTGCTCATTAAAATACTTCTTGACAGAGTATAACTTAACAGTATAAACAAGTTAATAGCAGTGGTACAATTCAGTAATAGTTTTTTAATGTGAATGAATTTTTTTAAGGTACTTTAATACATTTTAGAAGCATCCAGTTAAGAATAAACAAGTAACATAGTAATAACAGATGCCTGTTTTAATCCTCTAAAAATCTCTAGCTTATTAGTCTACACTTGCATTATTGTAATACAAATATGAAATTTCAAAAGTCAGTACTTTCCAAAAAATACCATTTCCAATTCATGTTTTCCATGTATAAACTTGTGAAAATTAGTTGTTTTACTGTGAATAGCATTTAAATGTAAAAAATAAAACTATAAACTAAAATCTAAAATTGCTATGTATAGCCCAGGCTATTCATATGGACTCATTTTTTAAAACTGATTACATGAATAAATAAAATTTCCCCAGCTATTTCAAATCCCTATACATCTTTTCCACAAAATGTTTCACCTTTCAGAACTCACTATTTTAGGTGAAAAATAGTAAAATGAATTCCTGTATACCCTTTGCCTGGATTCACCAATTGTTAACGTTTTGCCACATTTGTTCTGTGTATTTATTTGTGTTTGACTTCATGAAAATAACTCATCATGCACCTCTTCTAAGAATAAGGTATTTTCCTATATACGTGCAATAGCATTATCACACTTAATAAATATTCCATAGTATCATCCATATCCAGGCCATATTGAAATTTCCCCAAATATCCTACAAATGATTTATAAAGCTCTTTTTTTAAAATCTAGCAACCAATCAGGATCCACATACATGACCAATTTCTGAGAGGAAAGGGCCAAATTTTTCTTTAAACAATCTTTTTGTGTATACTATGTTCTCTCTTGGTTCTATAAACTTGTTCTCTGGAAAAGCTGTAGGAACACAATTTCCCCAGTGCTTTCTTGGCAGAACCATTCAGCAAGGAAAGGGTATAACGATAATAGTGGGGAGGAAATTGAATTTCCAGTTATCTTGGTAGATTTTGTTTTTCCCTATGAAAATATCTAGAAAGAAACTGTAATCTTATCTTAGTTGGTTACAATTTTTAAATATACCTAACCAACATTCGGTGATCATCAAAAGTCTTATGACCAATTACCTGCCAGGACTCAAGAATTTTAATATTGTCCCTAATAATAAGAATTATGAATAATTATCCAAATCACCATTTTATAAAAAGAAACATTTTATAAAAGTCTAAAAGAGTGCTTTTACTGGTCACTTTCTTGCCAGTTGCAGAAGACTAAATATACTTTTGTAAACGTATAGTCAATTTTATATAGTTTACTAAAATGAATAAAGTTTTAATCATTCCATAAAGACTAGGCAGCTTGCATATTATGCCTATGCATTTATTTTATTTTTTTTAAATTTTTATTTATTTATTTGACAGAGACACAGCGAGAGAGGGAACACAAGCAGGGGGAGAGGGGGAAGCAGACTCCCCGCTGAGCAGGGAGCCCGATGCGGGGCTCGATGCGGGGCTCGATCCCAGGACCTTGGGATCATGACCTGAGCTGAAGGCAGACGCTTAACGACTGAGCCACCCAGGCGCCCCATGCCTGTGCATTTAGAAGTTGACTTCTTAGCAATTTGTTTCAGTGCTTTCAAGCTTTTACTAAAGTGTAACACATTTTGAACAATGCCTTATTATATCAATATTATAAAAATATTAAAAAATTCAATACTTCTGAACAAGAACCATAAATTTTTTACTATTAATGTAATTAAAATATATGAATATTTTAACCTTCTTTTGTAATTTATTTAAAGTTCAAACTAGAGCAATTTTTGATTACCAAACTTTCTGGGAAATTTAGATTTCCAATGGGAATACTGTCAAATTTATAAAAACAAAAAATCAGTATTTTTTTTTTAGAATTTTTTTATTTTTTATTTTTTTTAAGATTTTATTTATTTGCGAGAGAGAGAGAATGAGAGACAGAGAGCATGAGAGGGAGGAGGGTCAGAGGGAGAAGCAGACTCCCTGCTGAGCAGGGAGCCCGATGTGGGACTCGATCCTGGAACTCCTACATAAATCTCATATAATTTCATCACAAAGGAGCAACCTTCTACCCTTCTTTCTCCTTAAAAGCTCTGAATCTGTGTTATACTAGTTCATAAACAGGGATTCTGCCTCTTTGCCCCATTTATGATAAAGTTTTAACATGATTGCTTTTACACTTTTCCCCTTTCTCCAATAAAAAGTACACACAAATCATTGTAAGTAATATGAATAGCCTGTCTGGGAATGAAACATAAAAATCTAATATACAGAGAGACTCAAAAAGCATCATCCAGGGTCATAAATGTGAGTTCAGACTGTCCTATTTACCTTAATAGATTTTATTTATTTATTTATTTACTTATTATTATTTTTTTAATAAAGTTTACCTTAATAGATTTTAAAAGGTATCACTGTGTTATAGCAATTTAATAAACTAGTAGACAGGAGGAACATTTTATTAAGTATACTTTATTTAAAAAGATAAATATTTAAAATTTATGTAGGTAAGATTTTCATCTAAAAATAAAAAATACTTTTGGCATTTAAAATTATAGTACGCATTTATTAGGAAAATTAACCTTTGAAGAATAAAACCTGGCCTAAAGATTAGTGGTTAAATAAAGAATTACTTATTATATTTTGCTATCTGTTTGTACTATTTTAAATCTCTAGGACTCTTATTTGTTTTTTAACTATCCATTTTTTTTCCAATTAAGTATCCTAAAGATTGCATATTTCTGAAATAACTTCTAGATTATTCAGTATAACTGATGCATGTGGCAGCATTTCTGTGTAGTCATTTATTGCATGAAATCTTTATAAAGTTTAATACTGAAAAATGTCAAAAAACTTTTTAAAAAATTAATAGGTATTTTTTTTAGAGCAGTTTTAATTTCACAGAAAAATTGAGCAGTAAGCACAGAGTTTCCATTTACCCGGTCTTCCTCCCCCAAAGCCCCGTTTCCCCTATTATCAACATCTTGCATTGGTATCCTGTGTTTGTTACAATTAATGAACTGATGATACATTTTTGTTAAGTAAAAGTCAGTAGTTTACATTAGGGGTTATTCTTTATGTTGTGCAGTTCTATAGGTTTTATCAGTTACAGAATTTTATGTATATTACATTATACATATTATAGTATCCTACAGAATAGTTTTCCCTAAAAATCTCCATAAAATTTTGATAAAATACACATAAAATTTAGCATGGTAACCATTTTAGATACTGGCCTTTCTACTGTCTCTGTCTTTTTCAAAATATTATATAGTTGGAATCATAGAAAATACCGTCTTTTCAGACAGGATTCTTTCACTTAGCAATATTCATTTAAGGTGCCATGTCTTTTTTGTGGCTTCATCGCTAATTTCTTTTTGCTGCTGAATAATACTTCACTGTATGAATGTACCACAGTTTATCCATTGAACTATAGAAGGACATCTTGGTTGCTTCCAGTTTCTGTCAATTATGTATGAAGCTGTGGTCAATGCGAGTACAGGTTTTTGTGTAGACATAAGTTTTCAGCTCATTTGGGTAAATACTTACGAATGTGATTGCCGGATTGTTTGGTAAGACTTAACCAAACCAGGGGCGCCTGGGTGGCTCAGTCGGCTAAGCGACTGCCTTCGGCTCAGGTCATGATCCTGGAGTCCCTGGATCGAGTCCCGCATCGGGCTTCCTGCTCGGCAGGGAGTCTGCTTCGTCCTCTGACCCTATCCCCTCTCAGGTGTTCTCTCTCTCTCATTCTCCCTCTCTCAAATAAATAAATAAAATCTTAAAAAAAATAAAATAAAAAAAAAGACTTAACCAAACCAAAGGTTTAACTTTGTAAGAAATTGTCAAATTTATCCAAAGTGGCTGTGTCATTTTGTATTTCTACCCTTAATGAGTGAGAGCTCCTGTTGTTCCACATTGTTGTCAGCGTTTGCTGTTCTCATTGTTTTGGGTTTTAGCCACTCTAATAGATGTATAATGGTACCTCCTTGTTGTTTTAATTTTGCAGTTCCTCAGTGACAAATGATGTTTAACATCTTTTCATATGCTTATTTGCATGTATATATCTTCTTTGGAAGGTATCTGTTGAGATACTTGTTCTATTTTTAATTTATTATTTTGTATTCTGTTCTTTAAGAGTTCCTTGTATATGCCACATTTTGTTTATACGGATATTTGTTGATGGACACTTGAGTTAATTTCTGTTACATTAACTGGTCAGTTATTCCAGCAGTTGTTCAAGCCTTTCACAAAGATCATTTGACCATATTTATGTGGGTCTTTTTCTGGGCTCTCTGTTCTGTTCCATTGACTTAGATGTCTGCTCTTTTGCCAGTACCACACTGGCTTAAATAGTATAGCTTTATTATGTTACAGTGATAAGAATATTGGTTCTCCATAAAGAAACTTGTTGGGATTTTCATTGGGGTTACATCGAATCTGTAGATCCAGTTGCAGAAAACTGACTCTTAACAATGTTTTCTTCTGGTTAGTAAAAACATTTATCTAGATCTTCTAGGTCTTCTTTGATCGCGCTCATCAGTTTTATAGTTTACCTCCTACGAATCTTTTATGTATTTTGTTAGATTAATACCTAAATATTCATTTTTATGCCAATATAATTTTTTTTTTTAGTTTCAAATTCCAGTTATTGATTGCTGGTATTTAGCAAAGTAATTGTTTTTCATATATTGACCTTGTAGTTACAGCCTTCCTATTAATTACCTATTATTTCCGGGAGAATTTTGTTGATTCTTTGTGATTTTCTGCATAGATGCTCATGTCATGTGTGAGCAGACTGTTTTCTTTCTTTCTTTCCAATCTTCATTCCCTTTATTTTCTTTCCTTGGCTTATTGTATCAGCCCAGAACTTCCAGTATGATGTTGAATAGGAATGGTCAAAGAGATATTCTTGCCTTGTTACTGATCTTACTAGGAAAGCATGTAGTTTGTCATCATTAGGTATGACATTAGCTGTAGGTTTTTTGCCAGTGTTCTTTATCAAGTTGAGGAAGTTCCCCTCTATTTCTAGTTTGCTGAGAATTTTTATCATGACTGTTGAATTTTGTCAAATGCTTTTTCCTTACCTATTGAAAGGAACATATGCTCTTTCTTCTTTAGCCTATTGATGTGATGGATTATATTAGTTGATTTTCAAATGTTGAATGAGCCTTTCATATCTAGAATAAATCCTATTTCATCATGGCATGTAATTCTTTTTTACACATTATTGGATTGGACTTGCTAATATTTTTCGGAGGATTTTTTTGCATCGCTTTTCATGGAAGATACTATTTTATATTTTTCCTTAGTTATAATGTCTTTGTCTGCTTTTGGTATTAGGGTGATGCTAGCTTCATAGAATGAGTTAGAAAGTGCTCTCTCTGGATGAGACTGTAGAGAATTGTGGAGAATTGTTTGCTAGAATTTACCAGTGAAGCCGTCTTGGCCTGGTGCTTTCTGTTTTGGAAGGTTATTAGTTAATTATTCAATTCTGAAAATAGATAATAGACTTAATCGGGTTATCTACTTCTCTTTGTTTAAGTTTTGGTGGCTTTGTCTTTCAAGGAATTGGTCTGTTTTATCTGCATTTTCAAATTTTGGGCATGGAGTTGTTTATAGTGTTCCTTTGTTATCCTTTTAAATGTCCACGGGATAAGTAGTGATGTACCCTCTTTCATTTCCCATGTAATTTGTATCTTCTTTTGTTCTTAATCTGGCTAGAAGTTTATAAATTTATTTTATTTTTTTCAAAAAACCAGCTTTTGGTTTCATCAGTTCTCTTGATTTCCCATTTTCAATAGCTTTAATTTTGGTTTGAAATTTTATTATTTCTTTTTCCAGTTTTGAGTTTAATTAGTCCTTTATTTTCCTTTATTTTTTTTTTTTTAAGATTTTATTTATTTGACAGAGAGAAACACAGCGAGAGAGGGAACACAAGCAGAGGGAGGGGGAGAGGGAGAAGCAGACTTCCCGCCGAGCAGAGAGCCCGATGCGGGGCTTGATCCCAGGACCCTGGGATCATGACCTGAGCCGAAGGCAGACGCTTAACGACTGAGCCACCCAGGCGCCCCAGTCCTTTATTTTCCTAAGGTGGAAGCTTAGATTATTGATTTTAGATCTTTCTTCATTTCTAATATATGCATACAGTGCGATCAGTCTCTCTAAACACTTCTTTTTCTCCATGCAAAAATTTTGATGGGTTTTATTTTCATCATTTTTAAACTGATTTTGAGACTTTGTCTTTGACCCATGTGTTTATTGAGATAGTTGGATTAATATCTACCGTATTTATAGCTATTGTCTATTATTGCCCTAGTTTTTGTTTTTTTGCGGGGGAAGGGTTTCTCACTTTAAAATTCTTTTCCTGGTGTTAATTGAGAATTTTATATGATTACATTTTCTTTCCTCCCTTAACATATCAATTAAACTTTTCTTTCCTTTTTGTAAAAACTTTTTTTAGTGGTTACTCTAGAGTTTGGGATATACACTTAAAACTATTCCAACTCCAATTTGAAATAACAATACATGGTTTTATACGTAGTGCAAGTACCTTATAAAAGAGTATTCCCTCCTTTATAAAGCTTTGCTGTCATTCATTTCATTTATCTATAAGCTATAATCATTGAGTACATTGTTGCTGTTATTATTTTGACCAAGCTGTTACTTGTTAGATAAATTAATAATTAATAATTATTTATTCCTTGTCTGATACTGTCCCTTTCTTTATATAGATCTGTGTTTCTGACATATCATTTTCTTTCTCTTTGAAGAATTTCTTTTAACATTTTTTCAAGGCAGGTTTACTGGTAGTGAATTGCATCAAGAGTGTTTTTGTGTGTGTGTGTGTGTGAGAGAGAGAGAGAGAGAGTTTTTGCCACTTTTGAAAAATAATTTTACTGGACACAGAATTCTAAGTTGTTTTTTTTTTTCTTTCAACACTTTAAATATTTCATTCATCTCTTTTCTTGCTTGCTTAGTTTCTGAAGAGAAGTACAGTGTGATTCTTAACTTTGACCTGTGGGTAAGGTTTTTGGGTTTTTTTTTGGTGTGTGTGTGTTTTTATTTTTCTGGCTTCTTTCAGGATTTTCTATTTGATTTTCTATAGTGTGAATATGATATGCCTAGGTGTCAGTATTTCAGTATTTATCCTGCTTGGTGTTCTCTGAACTTCCTGGATTTATGGTTTGGCGTCTGTCCTTAATTTTGGAAAATTCCCAACCATTTTTACTTCAACTGTTTCTTCTTTCCTTTTCCCCTTTCTTCTCCTTTTGGTAGTACCATTACATGTATGTTACTTTTTGGGTGATTTTCCCACAGTTCTTGAATATTCTTTTCTTTTTTATTCTTTGTGCTTTCACCTTTCAATTTTGGAAGTTTATTGACATACCTTCAAGCTCTGTGATTCTTTCTTCTACCATGTTCAATCTACTGGTGAGCCCATTCATTTTATTTTTACAGTGGTGTGATTTGATTCTTTTAGCTTTTCTTTTAAAATTATTTATTTATTTAGTGTTTTCTTCTCTTTGCTTACATTACCCACATTCTCACTTGATGTCCACTTGTTCCATTATAGCCTTTAGCATACTAGTCATAGTTAATGTAAATTTTAGTATGATTTTTAAATTTCCACTACATCTGAGTCTAGTTCTGATTCTTGCTTTAACTCTTCAGATTGGTGTTTTGCCTAATTAGAATGTCTTGTAATCTTTTGTTGAAAGTCAGATGTGATAGATTTGATAAAAGAAACAGATAAAAGAAACAGGTAGGCCTTCAGTGTGAAGTTTCTGTGTTTATCTGGCTAGGAGTTAGGCTGTGTTTACTGTTGCTGTAGCCATAATGTCAAAGACAAAAGTTTTCTTGAGTGTCCCTGTTTTTGTTTCTCCTGTTGTTGTTGGGGTTCCCTTGAGACTCCTTCTTAAGTAGAGTCTGAGACTTTTGGCTCTTTCAATTCTACTCTTATTGTGAAAGAAGCTGATTGATGTGATAGTAGGGGTGACAGAAGAGGAAGTGTAGTATAATCCTGTGCTTAGTTTTTAGTCTTTTAGTGAGCCTCCGACTTTCATAAGTGCTTCTCTTGTTCTCCTCCCCTCTCTCCTCACCTCATGCTGGGTTAAATAGGAAGGCTAGAGGAGCAGGGGTTGAGTATTTTTGTTTCCCTATATGCAAGGCTAGATGAGCTGGAGTTGGATATTTCCCTTCTCCCATTCCAAAGACTAGTGGGTGCTAGAGTTGAGTATTTTCCTTTCTCTAGGGCAGTCAGTCTTTGGTGTAATGCAAGTTGGTTAGATTTTGGTAAATAGTTCCCTCTAAGGGCATTTGTTCAGCAGAACAGAGTACCCTGGAGCTTTTCAAAATGATCATTTTCCGCTTTCCCCTGCTGGAGGGGATTTTCCTTGGTATTCACCATGAGAACATGGTGGGTCTCTGGAAGGTAAAACATAGGAGTGTTTACCCCCTTTCCTTCCCCCCTCCCAACCAAGGCTGGGCTACCTTGAGTTGCTGTCTTTCTAGTCCATGCTTAATCTTTAGCAATTAATGAATACTTAACCCTTTAAGTGTTCCTACCTGGTTCCAGTTATGGGTTCTGCTTCTGGGAAGCTATAACCCTTTGTATTCATTTGTCTGTCACCTCCAGTGTTTACCACACTGGTTTGCCCTGTGACCTCAATTCTCTGATGGATTTAAGAAGAGTGGTTGATTTTCAGTTTGTTTAGCTTTTTTTCTTATCTTGGGGAAGGGAGTGACGCCTTCCAACATGTTTACATGTCAGACTGGAAACCAGAAGTCAGGACCTTTTTTACAACAATTTTATATAGAGCATTATCTTAAAATGTGGAATTTAGAAGTTTAGTATCACTCACTCATTTGTTCATCCTATCAGCATTTATTAAACACTGTGTATTAAGCTCTGTGTTAGTGCTGGGACTACAGTTAAATAAGGAATAGTTTGCAAGTCAAATAACTTTATATTGAAGGAACGGTTTGGAGCACACAAATAAGTCCGTGAATGTAATACTGGGTGCTGAATACTGTGACAGCGTAAACGTGAAGTATAAACATGGTACTAGGTAGTGGTGGAAAAGCAATTTCAGTCAGACTGAGAGAGTCAGTGAAAGTTACTCAGAATCGGTGAAAATTAGGTGAATTTGAAGGACTCTTAGAAGTTGACTCGACACCTGTAGGTAAGAAAGGCAAGAGGAGGGAAATACAAAAAGGAATGTTAAGGACCAACACCACATGGAACAACATGCAGCATTTTGTGAGTTGCACTCAATTTTAAGATGCTGGGGCAAAAGTTGGGTGAAAATGGCTAGAGAAGAGTCTGGAAAGGTAGACAGAGGTTAATCAGGAAAGACCTTATTTGTTAAACTATTTAAGTTGATTGAACTTTATGTTCAAAATCAAGGGGGGGAACCATTATTAGATTTTCTTGAGAAAGGAAGTGATATTATGTAGGTGTAGAATGATCTGATAGCAGCGTGGAGCACGTATTATTAGAGGGGACCAGGAGGATTAGTTGAAAGAGAGCCTGAATCAGTTAAAATGATAGGAGGAAATCGAACTCTAAAAATCATTGATGGAAGTTGATCGTTTATGTAGCATGCAGTTCTGTTCATAAACTAATTGACAGAGTGGATATTTTGTTAAGCATTGTGAAAACAGACTTATCTAACTGAATTTAGGCGAATATATTTGTGAAAAGTGCAGTAAATAATGCATGGAAACAACAAATATTGCAGTTATATTGGGGCTGGTCCATGATATTTTGTGTTTTTTTAAAAAAAGATTATTTATAAATGCAGGTGTTGAGATAAAATGAATTATGTTCCAGTAATGTGAATGCTTTTGGTTCTTACCTATAGCTGAAAGCTGGTATTTCTTTAAATAATGGAGGTAGCCTTGAATCTTAGTTTGGAAATACCTATGAGCCATGATTAGCCACATTACTTTCTAGGCTTTATACTTGAAGATAAATATTGCTTCCATAATTCTTGGACTTTTCCTTGAAAAGCAAACAAACAAACACAAAAACCTGAAGAAGAAGCCTACTCAGTAGTGATTTCTGTTGAAACGTGTTGTGAGTTGAAAGATCAGGCCATGAATTTAGTAGCGATGGAATCCACACTGCCTTTGCTCTCAGTGTTTCAGTTGGATTTTTTAAGTGTTTGTAGGAATAAGAATTTCAGCTTGTTGACTTCCTCTGCCATTTGTGTTCTTTTAGCGCTCAAGTACATTTTAATAGTAAGTATATTATAGACTGGTGACGGTTTTGTACCATTGGTTGCATTAAAAAAATAAGTAAAAGGAAAACTAGGTGTAGTGGCTTTGTTCATTCACTTTCTAAGATCTTTTTGACATTCTTACCCATTAAAATGGTTTGGTTAGTAGACTCAACAACTGAAACAATCATCTGGGAAGCTTTTCTCTTTATGTTTTTCTGCTTTCAGTTTGAATGTTGTTTCTTTTATTTTTTCACTCCTAATTGCCTTCCTCCTTGGCCTTCCTTGTTAAGAACTTTTTTAAAAAAACTTTTTGAGGTCTGTTGGTATAGCTTTGAAATAGCTCCTGCTAATAGTCTTATTTAGTTTTAGGAAAATGATACTAGCCTTTTAGAGCAATGGATTACTCGCAATAGCAAATGGTATCATTAATGCCAAACATAATGATAAAATAGTGGAAAAATTGAATATAAGGTTAGTTTTTTTGGATTTAATTACATTGAAATGTGTTTCTTTTTCAGGATAATTATTGACTATTGTGATAATTTATCTTTCCTTTATTTAAAATAAATAAAATTACTCACAGTGCTAAATTGTTTTTCAAAATTAGAGCTCTTTAATTTAGATGGGTGGGTAGAGAGAAGTTACTTTTATCTGTTACATTTTCCTGTAGAAAGCAGTATTAAATGTCTTTTAATCTAGTCTAAGTGAAATGTAATTATTAGATGTTGGTATTTATACATTTAAATGGATAAAAGTATATATTATTTTTCCATTACATAGCATCCAATTCACGTGACTCTAGTCTGTCATTGATCCTGACCTGTGGTGTATGGGCAGTCACTTGCCTTGTAGCAGGAGATGTATGCAACTTTTCTGTGATAAATAACGAAATCCACTGACTAAAGGGCATTTAAAATACAAAGTTAAAGAAAACTGTCTATACTTTAGGTTCCTTTTTAGTTATATTAAAACAAAGTACGGGTGTACGGAGATACTGCGGGTTTGGTTCCAGACCACTGCAACAAAGTGAATATCAAAATAAAGTGGATCAAGTGATTATTTTGGTTTCCCAGTCCTTATAAAAGTTGTGTTTGCATTATACTGTAGTCTGTTAAGTGTGCAGTAGCATTATGTCTAAAAATACATACCTTGGGGTGCCTGGGTGGCTCAGTCAGTTAAGCGTCTGTCTTTGGCTCAGGTCTGTGTCAGGCTCTCTGCTCAGTGGGGAGCCTGCTTCTCCCTCTCACTCTCCCTCTGTGCGCGCTCTCCCTCTCTTAAATAAATAAAAAACATCTTTAAAAAAACTAAAAATACAGGGTGCCTGGGTGGCTCAGATGGTTACGCGTCTGTCTTCGGCTCATGTCATGATCCCAGGGTCCTGGGATTGAGTTCCACATCGGGCTCCCTGCTCCTTGGGAGCCTGCTTCTCTCTCTCTCTCTCTCTCTCTCTCTCTCTCATGAATAAATAAATAAATAAATCTTTAAAAAAAAAAAAAGTTCAAGTAAGTGGATAAAGCAAGAAAGCCATGGGTGCAGTTGAAGTGTAGAGAGAGAGAGAGAGGCAGAGGCAGAGGCATAGGGAGAAGCAGGCTCCCTATGAGAAGCGGGACTCGATCCCAGGGTTGAGCCAAGGCAGCCGAGCCGAAGGCAGATGCTTAACCGACTGAGCCACCCAGGCGCCCTCCTTGATCTTTTTATTAAAAGCACTCCCTCAGTCCCACTTCCAAAGAATTCTCATCTTAGCCTTTGCTTCTCAGGAACTCCACTGACGACGCTTCTTCCCCCATTTAAAAATATGGTCAAATACACATAAGTTTTGCCATTTTAACTATTCTAAAGTGTACAGTTCAGTGGCATTATGTACATTCACAGTGCTGTGCAGCTGTCTAGTTACTAAAAGTTCCAAAACTTTTCCATCACCCCAAAGGGCAACCCCATACTCATTAAGCAGTTGCTTCCTACTCCTCCTCACTGCATCACCCTCCTACCTCCACAAAAAACCCCCAGTCATTGGCAATACCTAGGAGTGGAATTCCTGGCTCATACTGTAATTATGGGTTTAACTTATTGAGGAACCACCATTTGTTTTCCATAGAGGCTGCCTCGTTTTTCATTCCCACCAGCAGTGTACGAAGGGTGCAATTTCTCCACATTCTCGTCAACACTTGTTTTTTTGTTTTTTTGTTTTTTTTATGTCCAGCCTAGTGGGTGTGGACATTTATTTTTAAACTTGAGCTGACATTCATCCTAAGATTATTGTGAGGATCAAATAACTTGGTACACAAAATATTTAGCATATTGCAAAGCACTATAGAGATGCCTTTACTTTTCATATCATGACTTACAATTTGAACTGAAATAGGATTTAAACGATAGACTTGCATAGAAAGAAAATCATAAAAAATTGTGAAATTACCCATCTGTTTTGCCAATAATAAGAGAAATAGAAGACAAGCCTAAGTCTCACATCTAGAATCTTTCTTACCTTGGGACATTATAATTTTCCATTTGTTTACTTGTTTCCTTTATATCTATTTTATACTCCATCTTATTTTTATTGGAATTAGCAATATTTTTTAAAATGTGAAGTATTTCAAATACATAGCAGCGTGCAAAGAATGACATAACAGACACCCATGGCCTTATCACCTAGTTCTATTGAAGCCCCCAGGTTGTAATATGTACTCTGATTTTAAAAAAAAAATGAGTGCTTTCTGCTCAAGAAAAAAAAAGAAAAAAAAAATTGTGAAAGACCATGGGGAAGGCTAATTTAAGTCTATAGAATGAAGCTTTTAGTTACCTCTTTTTATATTTAAAAGATGTTATTCTTTATACAGTTTCACTGTAAGAAAAAATGGTTGGAGCTCTTTCATATTTAGTGCCTGTTTATTAGCAAAAGAGCCAATTTCACTAAGACTTGTCATTGTTCTGCTTTGTTATAAACCCTATCTGTACGCTCAGTTAGAAAAATGACAAATGTTAGATGATGTGAAGAACATAAAACTACTTATATTTTTTCCCTAGAGATAAAAATTTTAAATTAGTGTTTTTTTCTTTTTGTATGTATTTGAGATGTATCTATTTGTATATATGTACAGGACTTTATTTAATATTTTAATTTAACATAATTTGTGTTTCTAAATATATTAAAAATCTCTATAAAATCATTTTTAGTGACTGTACAGTGTTCCTTGTTGTGGGTATTCTAGCCTTTTCATATGGTTGAACTTTTACTTCTCTATTTTTGGGGGGATGTGTATACATTTAAAGTCTTTTTTGTATTTGGAATCTTCAATGATTCTAAGATTTGTTTTGGAGGCTACCTATTTTAGAGCCTGTTACTGCTTTTGTTTTTGAATAGTCATCAGTTTAATATCATCACTTCATGTATTTCTATAAAACATTTTTATTTATTTGTATGCTTTTTAAACTTTGTCCTTCTGTGGTTTTTATGGCTTTCTGCCAGGGAAAATCAAAAGCCACAAGATCAAAATGACCCATATTTTTGAAGCATCAGTTTTAGTCTCTGGTGAGTCATTTTTAATGTATAATTACAAACATGGATATATTGCGGTATTAAGGTAAAGTTAACAGGAAATTTAAAGATAAAACTAGAGATACCAAAATATTTGATAATTTCCAGTACTTTGGTGCAGAGGTTTGATAAGTATTGGTTTAGTTTGCAATATGTGAGATTTTCAAATTTTACCATTTGGTTCATAAAATAATGATGTTGGTAACCTTCAGTCATTTATTTTTCTCATTTGCACAGACTTAGTAGGTGCATATGTTTTATAGTGTATTGTTATGGACTTTTGAGTTATTTGTCATTAAGCATTAAATAACATTTTAATAAATATCCTTTACACGTGTTAGACACGTAAGACTCCTTTCTGATTTTTGTAAATGATTTTTTTGGTATGTTACAGGTGGGTCAAGGCACAGATGTCTGGGAATTAACTGTGAAACATCTCCACTTCTCTTGATTCCCTATTTTTCTTAATTTATGTAATTAAAAATTAAAAAGAATTATTTTTTTCTGATTATTAACTTGTCACACACATTGCTGAAATGTAGAAAACAAAATTTCTTAATGGCATCATCTTTCTTCCAATCATCATATCGGCAGTTCTTTTGTTTTATTCCTTTATTTTAGTTGATTCTTGTCGGTTCTTTGTTTCCCTGTATCCTTTCTTTATTTTTCATTTCTCTATCATGATTTATGCCCTAAACTTCACTACTCCTTGATTTATGAATTATTCTGTCTCCAAAATTATCCATTCTAGTACTTTGTTTTATTTTTGCTATTACATTAATCTGTCCAAATCTCTTATGTACCTATAATCCCTTCTCTTAAGTTAAATGCTTGTTTTAGGTAAAGGATACTAGACAGCATTTCCCAAACTTGTTCCTTGCTGCCTGTCTTCTGTGTTTTGCTTCTGTTCATTCATTTGGGTTAATAGTATCCTGATTTCCACTTTCTAAAATCTGGTCATCCTTCAAGGTATCACAAGTCCTACCTTTTCATAAAACTTTTTTGTGGCCTTCAGAGTGGGAACATCATGAGGCTGTAGAAAAGTAACTGCTTTTGAGTTTGTCAAAATTGCATTCCAGCCCTGGCTCTGCAAATAATCAACTCTCCGTGACCCAAGCTGTTCAACCTTTGTGATTGTTTTGTTTCTTCATTTCTAAAATGGGAATGATAATCATTTTATGGATATTGTAAGCATTAAATTAGATAATATTTATAAAGTACCTATTATTAGGAGCAGGGGAACAATTTATGTTGAATCATTCATTCAGTAAATACATATTAGATGTCTATTCTATTCAGGTGATGAGCTGTATACAGAAGGAAATACTGATTTTTTAAAATTTTATATACCATTAGTAATTTGAGGAGGGGAGGAAGTATGAAAGTGAGAGGAAGTAGGAGTGTCTTTTATATTTTTAATAAGAGCAAAAGTCCCTATGCTTGAGTGGCAGGAGGGCCTACACGTAGGTATCATACTGTGACTTAAGAGACTATACACAAAATATGTATGAACACTTCTTTACATCTCTTGGACTCCGGGCAGCTTTAGGATGGTGTTATATGGGTAGACCTCACACTCAGTTTCTTTATCTTTGAGATAGGATTAAGAGTATACCCTCCACCGTGGACTTTTGTAAGAATCAGATTAGATAATATATGTAAACCACTATCACAGTGCTATCTTCTATTGCCAGTCCTTATAATAATACTATGTAGTACATACTGTTACTTTTCCATTAAGAGATAAGGAAATGGAGGGGCACCTGGGTGGCTCAGTCAGTTAAGCGTCTGCCTTCAGCTCAGGTCATGATCCCAGGGTCCTGGGATCGAGCCCTGTGTCAGGCTCCCTGCTTGGCGGGAAGCCTGCTTCTCCCTCTGCCCCTGCCCCCACTCATGCGCTCTCTCTCTCTCCCCCTCTCTCGCTCTCTCTCTCTCTCGCTCTCAAATAAAATCTTTAAAAAAAAGAGAGAGATAAGGAAATGGAAGCACACAAAGCTTAAATGACTTGCAGTTATTAGTAATGGCAGTAAAAGCAGTTGCCACTTCCATCTACCCCTCTCACTACCTGCTGTGACTTTGTGGTTTCTGGTCTCATCAAAATTTTTGACACTGTTGTTTTTAATGCACATCTTTGTCACACATGGGAATAAGCAAGGGGTGAGAATACAATGGATTTTCCTTGGCTGTTATGGTGGTGGAGAAGTTGTGTATCAGTGATATTTGTGGATGGCCTAGAGAATCTGGAGGACTGGTACAAGTCTAGAATTGCTGTTAGATTGCTGAAAGGTCATGTGAATTGATAATTTCATTGCAGTTAAGATTAACTTCTAAGAGAATAAGTACAATTTTTGAGAACTCTTTATTACATTTGGTAATACCATTGGTGTAAGAGTAGGATGCATTATCTTTGAATTTCGAAGAACATAATTTAAATTTTTGTTCTATCACTTAGTAACTGTGACTTTGGGTAAACCATATAACCTTGAGAATCTCTCCTGAATCATTGAAAGTGATGATAACATATCTTGAAAGATTATTGTAAGGCTAAAATGAGGTAAGTTTAATTCCCTCTATCATAATGCTTAGCTCAAAGTAGGTATGACATTCATGCATTATCTCACTTAGTCATCAACTGTTGAGGTTCTCTTTTATCTCCATTTTGCAAATGCAAAAACAGCTCAGAGAAAGGTTACTTGAATTGACCAACTTCACACAGCTAAGAAGTAGTGGACCTAAGTTATGAACCATTATCTGTCTGTCCCTCATTGCTAACTAGAATTCTGTATAGTAATGTCTTAGGTGGGGTGTAGACTGGAAAACGGTTGTTATATCTCTGTTGGATATTATCTTCTCAAGGCCAGACTTCTCACTTTCTCTGTTTTGCTTATAGTGTAATAGTTGAGTCAGACTTCGTGGGTTTGAAACTTGACTTCACCATTTATATGCTGTGTGACTGGTGGCAAAGTACTTTACTTTTTGGCCTTCAGATTCCTCATTTGCAAAATGGAGGTAGAAGGCATCTATCTCAACAGGACTTTGTGATGCAATACTGTGGGATGCTGTAGCTTATAGAGTAGGTCCTTGATTGGTGTTTGCTGCTGTTTTTATATATTAGAAACAGTAGTGTGGAAAGAGTTTGGAATTGCATAGACCTGACATGTGGTCTAGGTCTTTGTACTTTTTAGCTTTGAGCGAGGCTTTATTGAGCAGTTTAACTTTCTAGAAGCTTAAGTTTTTTTTTCTTATCTTTAAAAAAGAGATCATAAGACCTACCTTACAGGTTTTTGTTCTGTTTGAAGGAGAGCATATTTAAATGACTGCGCGGAAGAGTGAATAGGAAATGAATGTTAGCTTTCTCTCCCATTCTATTCCCCACTCCTGCCTTTTACTTGAAATCTTCACTGTCCTCTTTTATTTGAAGAGATTCATTTGGTCCTGTGATAGTGCAGTTCAGAACTCACTGCACTGCTACAAATGTACAGCCTGTGCCTGGTAGACAATCCTAATCTCACTGCTTCCCAGATGGTTATATATCGTATTGGCTCAGTGGCTGTCTTCCTTTTGCCCCCAAGTGAAAACAAGAGTTACTTCCCAAATAATTTGTAAGTTTAGGTTGGATTTGCCCAAAGGAAGACAACTGTATTTCAGTATTCACATAAGAAATTGTAGCTGTTAAAAAAAAAATCATACTTTAGTCTTCTCTGTACTGGTGTTAACATACGATTTTTCTTTAAAATGTTTCATTCAGCAAGAATATTTAGTAACTATCTCACCCTTAGCTATGAGACTTACCACAAACGACATACTACAGGTATGACTGATGATTGATTCTTATATTTATCTCTTTTAGGAACTGAGGAGAAGATAGGTGATTATGCCTAAGTGTTTTCCAAAAAGTCTCAAGTATTAGCTGACTTCTTAATAAATTACTGTTCTGCTGATACCTTTTAAATATAGTACCACTAAGGATCATATAGTATGCATAGTTTACTTTCTTAAAATTTACATGATAGTTGTGAAACCAAAATATTATACACCCCTCTCCTCCATTTTATGAGATCCTTGAGGCTCACCAAGACACCATGATTGACTTCAAGTCCCATTGTATATGTAATTCCCAGATGCAGAACTGGATCTGAGATTTTGGTTGATATTTTCAGAGAAATACATTATTTATTTATACCCTTCCTTGTTCTGCAAAGAACTTAAAATAACTTAAAAGTGGAAACAGCGTTGCAAGATGTAATAAATTAAGAATGAGTAATAAAGGGCACCTGGGTGGCTCAGTTGGTTAAGCGACTGCCTTCGGCTCAGATCATGATCCTGGAGTCCCGGGATCGAGTCCTGCATCGGGCTCCCTGCTCAGCAGGGAGTCTGCTTCTCCCTCTGACCCTCCCCTCTCTCATGCTCTCTCTTATCTCATTCTCTCAAATAAATAAATAAAATCTTTAAAAAAAAAAAGAATGAGTAATAAAAGGAGGCAAATGGAATATAAGGTTAGGAAGACAGGATGATGTTTAGGAGTCAGGTTTGTATGTAAATGTACTGCTGTGTTTACTACTCTCAGTAAAGCTTGGATGCAAATTGGGTTGTCAGTTTCTAAATCCCCACCTCACCCCAAAATAATTAATATACCTGAGAACCTCTCACATAGGACAAGGAAACTGAGCCCAAAGAAATATGCCTAAAGCATTGCAGCATTGCTTATATTAAAAATGAAAAGCAATCCAAATATCAAAGAGGGGAGTAGATAGTAGAAACAAATACATAGAATCATTGCTATTGGGCAGTTAAAATGAAGGAAGTCAGTGTTTATGAATATGGATGGGTACATTGTGAAAACAAAGTTGAGCACAAAACGAACAGTACAGCAGTGACATTACTGATGCAGATTTTTAAAGACAAAACTATACTATTTTACTGTGCATAACAAAAGTATTCCAGAACACGAATGAGAAGGATACATGCCAACTACAGAATAGTGGTTATTTCTGAGAAGGGAAAGACAGAGCATGAGGGAAATTAGTAGAAAAGGGATTTCAGCTGTATCACGTAATGTATTTGAAAAAAAGAAAGATGGTGACTTTATATTACAGTCTCAGTAATGTACCAGCTTAAAGTAATCCATAATTAAAACTACATGAGAAGTTTTAACAAAAAGCAAGTAGCAATATACCGCAAAAATTGATTACCATTTTCATTTTTATTTTTACAGTTCTCTTATTTATAGTAAATGACTCTGGATTTTTATTTATAATAGTAATTAAAAAGATTCCCTTTAAAATTTATTTAAGTAAAACAAGGGTTGATATTTGAAGAGAATATTGAGTATATAGGAGTGTGATAGTATGTTGGTATGCAAAATTTTTGAAGATGGGATATGGAAAACAAATTAATTAGGAAGCACCAAGTTTTATTAACACACATATTATTTATTGAATTGACAAATTATATATGCTTACGTCTCTTCTTAAAAAAAATACTGTCACTGTCTGGTCTCAATGATAATTCCTGAAAGAGACATAGATTTCAGCTCTTCTTGGTTGCCAGTTAAGTAGTGACTTATGCTTTGAGGTTGAGTTGGAATAGATTTTTTTTTAAGATTTATTTTAGAGAGCAAGCAAGCAGGGGGAAGGGCGGAGGGAGAAGAGAGAGAGAAGCTCAAGCAGACTCCCTGATGAGTGCGGAGCCTCTCGTGGGGCTTGCTCCCACAACCCTGAGATCAAGACCTGAGCCAAAACCAAGAGTTGGACTCTTAACCAGCGGAGCCACCCAGGTGCCCCTGAGTTGGAATAGATTTGACATCATATTGTGAAAGTTGAAAATCTGGAAGTGAAATGTACCAGATAGGGGAGATGAGCTCAGAAATTACCTGGTGGCAGCATCAGGATTCTCTTTAGAAAATTTTATTAGGTAAATTCTAGTAGGAAAAGGGTACACGAGGCCCCATAATATTGTATAATAAAATCGTAGCCAGACTCCTGTTAACCTGGAAAGTTTTTAAAGCAGATGTAAATATTAGCTGTTCTCAGCCATAAAAAATGTTAAAATTTTAGGAAAGTAGTGGGCAGCATATATAACTGAATAATGTATTATTTTAGTATACAAAAGTAATGTTTAATATATTTTTAAAAAGTTTACAAGATACACAAGTAAGTGTGGTAACTTGCCACAAGTAATTATTAGGAGAAATCATGTAAAGTTGGGAAGTTGCATTTGTTTTTGGAAATAAGAAAAACTTGATCTAAATTTGTTTATAAACAGAAAATTTGCCATCTTAACCATTTTTAAAGGTACAGTTCAGTGGTATTAAGTGCATTCACACTGTTGTCTACTAACCATCTCTACCATCCATCTTCAGAACTTCTTCATCTTCTCAAACTGAAACTTAGCAGCCATTAAATGATAACTCCTGATTCCTCCCTCTCCCTGGCCCCTGGAAACCACCATTCTGTTTTTTTTCTCTCTCTCTCTCTCTCTCTGAGTTTGTTTTAGGTATGAGTACAATTACAAAATATTTGTCCTTTTGTGACTGGCTTATTTCACTTAGCATAATGTCTTCAGGGTCCATCCATCCATGTTGTAGTGTGTTTCCAAATTTTCCCTTCCTGTTTAAGGCTGAATCCCATTTTATGTATATACTACATTTGATTCATCCTTTCTGGGGAGATTAATTAGAAAAAGACTCTCTCAGGGACACCTGGGTGGTGCAGTCGGTTAAACTTCCAACTCTTGGTTTAGGCTCAGGTCGTGATCTCAGGGTTGTGAGATCAAGCCCTGCATCATTAGGCCATGTGCTGAGTGCGGAGTCTGAGATTCTCTCTCCTCTCCCTCTGCTCCTAACCTCCGTGTGCGCTCATGCACGCACACATGCTCTCACTTTCTCTCAAATAAATCTTAAAAAAAAAAAAAAAAGACTCCCTCTCTGGGCTAAAACCCCTTTACTATACATGTGGTGAGAAGCTGGTACCTTTGGATTAAAAAAAGCAAAAACAGCCACTTCCTTTTTCTGGTGTACTTTGCCTTGTACCAAGATGCATCACTGGGTAGTTCAGTCTTTTTTTTTTTTTTTTTAAAGATTTTATTTATTTATTTGACAGAGAGAGAGATAGCGAGAGAGGGAACACAAGCAGGGGGAGTGGGAGAGGGAGAAGCAGGCTTCCTGCGGAGCAGGGAGCCCGATGGAGGGCTCGATCCCAGGACCCTGGGATCATGACCTGAGCCAAAGGCAGACGCTTAATGACTGAGCCACCCAGGCGCCCCTGGGTAGTTCAGTCTTTACCTGCTTTCTCAGCCAGGTGCTTTTGTGCCGTGTATAAATCCCCTAACCATGCTTGATAGTCCTGCTTGTTTATATCCTGGGGTTAAAATCATGTGCCTTGGAATCACTGTATCCTGTATTTATTTTTTTCATTCATTCATGGTATTAGGTATTCTGGATATACTGTATGTGGTGATAATTGTGCTTAGTGCTGGGGATATAGAATGGATAAAGAACATGAGAGCATACTTATTAGGTGGTAAGTAGATGAACAAAACATAAGGATGACAGAGAACATACACCTAACTTAATTTGAGGGAATAATTGTTGGGCTCGATATGTACTTAAGCTGAATCTTAAGATAGTAGTTACAGTTAACACGTAAAGTATATCTTGTATGGGTGATACTCTTTTAGGGCTTTCCATACATTAGCTCATTTATATCTCAACAACCTTATATAATAACTATGATTACTATCACAGTTTATAGACAAAGAAGCTGTGGCCCAGAGAGATAGGGACTTTACAAAGATGATACAGAATTTAATACAATTTGGGATAATGATTGGAATTCATTCAGTTTGGCCCCCAAATCTATGCTTTTAACCATTTGCTCCGTTATATCTCAGGACTCAGGGAGTCCCATGGTTGGGATAGGAAAGAAGGCTGTGGCACAGGTGGTGGTAGTTGCGGGGACACTAAAGGAGGTAAGTTTGGGAATTCCAAAGAGATGGGACATCTGTGTAATACTGTAGATGTGTGAGAGATCGTAAGCCCCCTGAGAGGACTGCAGGCTTTATACTTGGCACTTGGCTGGCATATGTGAAAGATTGGTGGGCAATGAGGCTAGAAAATGGATGGATTTAGAGAATCAAAGATTTTATATACCATGCTTATATTATCCTGAAATCCTCCACTGCTTTGAGGGTGATAGTTTGTGTATCAGTGTTCTTCATCTGTGTTTAAGTCAGAATTCCTCCCTACTCCATCTACCTTTTGTTTACATCGGTCTGAATGAACTGAGTCGCGCTGGGGCAGGGTATGTAGTAGAAGACGGAGTCAAAGACATCGTAGGTGCTCCATCACATAAGGCGTTTTAATCACGAAAGTGATAATAAACTGGAGAAACAGAATTCCAGAAGAATTTTAATAGTGACAGTTTTTCCATTGTACTTGGGATCTGAAAGTTTTAAATTTCATGAATTATTTGAATATTTTTTCCAGAAAGATTATCCATATATTAATCTGTTTTTTTTGAAAGAAACTAGTTATCAAAAATTTATATCCTACCTTCACTATCAAATGATTTTTACATTGCTTAAAGGTCAAAGTAAGCACTTTTTGTATTTATTGTCTTATTCATGAATGATGAACAGTTCTCCTAAATATGTCTGCTTGTTGTTCAAGAATGCCACAATGAAGTGTTTTTTAAGTGTTTGTTCTGTAATTCTTTATAATCATCTTTACTGAACAAGTCACAGACTTATCATTGTGCTCTACTCAATATAATTCTTGCTCATAAATTGTAGTACTTTGAAGAAATCATTCAGTTCTTTTGAAATGACATTTAAAATGAAATCAACTTTTAGTTGTTAGAAAAAGTAACAGCTGTGACTTTGTAAGCTACTGTTAGTGGCTTTGGAAGCTTGTTGGTTAGCTAGTTGTCATAATGAGGTCATTTTCCAAAAGAAGATGAAGTCATTTGCCATCTTGTTTTAGTCATAGTGGGCTTTTTCTTTGGCCAAATATTTTCAAATTACACATTCTCACTTATTTTCATAGTTGGTAATATTTTCATGGAATAAGATAATGATGGAACTTTTGAAAGGCAGCAGTTTATATTTAACATGGCCAATATGTGATTTGTTTTATATTATAGTTAGAAAAAGACCTCTATAGATTTGAAATATTAATTTATATTTTATTGTAAGGGAGCCAAGTAGTGTGTAGTATTTGGTGTGTAAATCTAGCACATACAGCATGGATCCTGCTGAGAGTTGTGTCTCCTGAGTTCCTGTAGGTGGGTGATGTAATCAGAGCCATCTGATCTGTACCTGCTTGAATTCTTGTTGTTTCATCACATATCACTCTGTTTCTTCTGGTGTGTGGCCCACCAGATCCACTTGTGATGGAAAATTTATGAGTAGTAGAGATAAGGAGTAATTATCCCAATCATTTTTGTCTATTTTTACTGGTACCTGAATTATATTTTCTTCTGGATTGTAGCCCATATAAACCTGTTTGTTTCTGTTTGTTTATTTTAGCCTTAGGATTCCATATGTATTAGAAGACATTGAAATGATGATCCGATCTAAGTGTCTTTTTCTTTGTAAAGGAAAAATAATTAGTATAGTGTTATACAGTAATATAGAAATAGTTATATATAATTTAGGAAGGAACTTCTGATAGTAAAAACTATTTCTATGAGGCATTAGAATTTATCTTTAAAATAATTTCTTTGAGGGGCACCTGGGTGGCTCACTTGATTAAGCGTCTGCCTTTGGCTCAGGTCATGATCCCACGGTACTGGAATTGAGCTCATGCTCTCTCTCGCTAACTCTGTCTCTCACTCTCAAATAAATAAATAAATAAAATCTTAAAAAAAAAATTCATTTGAGGTCAGTGGGTTAAAATGGGGAGCCCCAAACTAAATTCAGTTTCACACTTAAGACTTTAATGTAAGAATCACAAAACAAGCATAAGCAGTTATTAAATAATTTCACATTGGATTGAAGAATTTAATATAAAGATAAAACCATAAGCAAATCTTATGGGAAACAGAAATGTGTTCTATCTTCAGAGGTATTGTAATTAAAATATAATTTTCTAGACACCCAAAGTACTGATGTTAAGGTAGTAAATAGTCAAGTATCTTGTATAAGTTATCTGTTGCCGCAATAACGCTGTATCACAGACACGCCCCCAAATTTCTGTGGTATATGACAATAAATATTTGTTGCTCATGTGTTTAGGATGGTCACTTAAGCAGCTCTGCTGCTCTAGGATGGCCTTGGCTCTCAGTGACTCTGTTTAATTTTATTATGTCATTCAACAGGCTAGCCCTAGATGTGTTCTCATGACGATGGCAGAAGTGTAATAAAGAGCAACAAGTGCAGTGCATTATGAAGCTGATACTGTTACAGGTATAGCATCACTGCCATTTTAATCTATTGGCCAAAGGAATTCACGAGGGCAGCTAAGGTTCAAGAAACGGGAAATAGATGTGATCTCTTGAGGGGGAGGAACAGCAAAGTCACATGGTAAAAGGGTTCAGATATGGGGAGGGGTGAACAATTGGGCCCTCATTGCAGTCTACTTCACATACCCTAAAACATCAAAAACTAAAACAAATGAACAATTGTTTCCATGATCAGCTTTCTTCTCTCTGTATTGGTTATATTATATATGTTTTTATAGTTGTTTTTTTAACTCTATGAATTTATTTTCAGCTCTAGTAAATACATTTCTGTGTTATAATTTTGAAAAACTGCAGTTTTTTATTAGTGATCTTTGAATGTTAAATGATCCTTGCATTTCTGGAATAAACCCTCAGTTCTGCTGTATCACCCTGTTTACATGTCTGGATAGTATTTTGATGTATGTTTTTTCAAACTGGTTATATTCAAGTTTTCAGCTGTTTTATATATATAAGTTTGTTTGAATTTTTGCTGTAGTGAACAGTGATACAGCTAATGTTCCTGTAGCAGAATCTTTCAGCCCAGTGTTTGCACAAATTCTGTAATGGAATTGCTATATAAAAAAGCTATTCCTGAGGAAAATAGTATGCATATTTATTCGTGTATGTTTTTGATCGCATATACATGAAAAATGTCTGAAAATAAACTGGGGCTACACCAAAATGAAAAGTTTTTGCACAACAAAGCAAACCATCAATAAAATGAAAACAATAAAATGAGGGGAAGAATATATTTGCAAATGATTTATATGATAAGAGGTTAATATTCAAAATATATGAAGAACTTATATAACTCAATACCCAAAAAACCTATAAATAATCTGATTAAAAATGGGCAGAGGATCTGAACAGACATTTTTCCAAAGAAGACAGATGGCCAACAGACACCTACAAAGATACTCAGTCAACATCACCAATCATCAGGGAAATGTAAATCAAAACTACAATGGGATACCACTAATCAGAATGGCTAGTATCAAAATGTCAAGAAATAACATGCGTTGGCGAGGATGTGGAGAAAAGGTAATCCCCATGCGCTATTGGTGGGATTGTCAATTGATGAAACCATTGTGGGAAACAGTATGCAGATTCCTCAAAAAATTAAAGGTAGAAATAACCATATGGTCATAGTAATCCCACTTCTGGGTATTTACCCAAAGAAAACAAAAACACTAATTTGAAAAGATATATGCACCACTGTGTTTATTACATCATTATTTACAGTAGCCAAGTTATGGAAGCAACATAAGTGTCCATTGGTAGATAAATGGATAAAGGAGATTTGGTATGTATATACAATAGAGCATTACTTCGCCTAAAAAAGAATGAGGTCTTGCCTTTCGTGACAATAGGATGGACCTAGAGGGTATTCTGCTAAGTGAAATAAGTCAGAGAGACAAATAGCATATGATTTCACATGTATCTGGAATCTAAACAAAAAGGAACAAAGAAAAAAACAAATGGACTTAAAAACACAGAGGACGAACTGATTGTTTCCAGAGTGGGGGAGGGGGGAAATGGGCAAAATAGGTGAAGGGGTTAAGAGGTATACATTTTCAGTTATAAAATATGTCATGGGGATGTATAGTATAAGGAATATAGTCAACAATATCATAATAATGTATGGTGACAGATGGTAGCTACACATGTTGTAGTGAGTATTGGATATGGAATTGTCAAGTCACTATGTTGTACACCTGAAACTAACATTATATGTCAACTATACTTAATAAAAAAGAAAAAAAACCTCTGGAAGGATGTACAAAATACAGAGGATATTCGTTGCTTCTTGGTTAGGCAACTAGATAGATGGTAGATGATAGTAGGGAAATTTTTCAGTTTGTATTCCTTTTTATTTTTAACTCATTGAATAAAACTTACATAAATGTATGTAGTCACAAAATAATTTTTTGGTAACTTTTTATTTTGAAATGTTAGCCTATCCGAAAATTTGCAGAAATAGTATGGTGAGTCCATGTATGCTCTTCACCCATCTTAACCCTAATGTAACAACTTACCTGTCCGTAGTACCATGATCAAACCAGGAAATGACAGTTTTGGTGAAACTATAAACTACAAACTTTATTTAAATCCTACCAGTTTTTCCCTAATGGCCTTCTTCTACTTCAGTTATCAGTCTAGTATCTCACATTGCATTTAGAGGTTCTGTCTTTATTATCCTGGTCTCTTCCAATCTGTGACAGTTCTCATTCTTCCTGTGCCTTTTATGATCATGATGCCTTTGATAACTCCTGGCAGCTGTTTTTTAGAATGTCATAGATATTTCTAAAAGGATTCTTGATAACAGCAAATTTAGAAATATGTCATAATGATTTTTTTCCTTTCTTTAAAAAATGGGTTGTTAAATGTATATAGAAAAGAACACAGATTTTAAGTATATAGCTTAGTGAATTTTCACAAGCTGAACACACCCATGAAGCCAGCATGCAGATCAGGAAACTGAAGATTGCTTCATATCAGAAGCCTCTTCCTCAGGTTTCCTTACACTCACTGATCTCTTCAGTAACCTACATCCCACTTCATTTTATGAAGCAAGTATTGTACTAATAACAAAGGCAAAAACCGCAAGAAAACTACAGACTGTTATCTCTAATGAATAAAGGCACAAAAGTCCTTAACAAAATACTAGCTCACTGAATCCAGCAACGTATAGAAAAGATTACACACCAAGGCCAAGAGGGATTTATCCCAGAAATGTAAGGTTGGTTCAACATCCAAAAATCAATTAATGTAATGCACTTTATCAGTAAAGGACAAAAACTACATGGTCATCTCAAAAGAAAAAAAAAAAAAAACATCTGACAAAATTCAACATCTTTTCAAAATAAAAACATAATAAAGTAGGAATAGAAGGGAACTTCCTCAGCCTAAGAGCATCTACAGCAAACTCACATCTATATCATACTTGGTGAAAGACTGAAAGGTTTCTCTTTAAGATCAGGAAAAAGAATAAGATGTCTTTTCTCACCATTTCTATTGATCATTGTACTAGAGGTTCTAGCCAGGATAATGAGGCAAAAAAAAAAAAAAAAAAAAAAAGCATTCGGATATGCAAGGCATCCAGATTAGAAAGAAGTAAAACTCTGTTTGCAGATAACATGACCTTGTATAAAGAATATTCTAAGGAGTCCACATAACAACTATTAGGTCTATTAGACAACTGTTAGATGAATGAGTTCTGTAAGGTTGCAAGATAGAAGAGTAATAGATAAAAAGAAATTGTATTTTTGTGCACTAGAATGAACAATCTGAAGATGAAATTAAGAAAATAATATCATTCACAATAACATCAGAAAGAATAAAATACCAAGAAATAAATTTAATGAAAGACTTGTACGTTAAAAAACCACAAAACAGTGAAAGACAGAAGACCCAGATAAATGGAAAGACATCCTGTGCTCATAGATTGGGAGACTAGTTAAGGTAGCAACTTGATCTATAGATTCAATGCACTAGTTAAGGTACCAACTTGATCTATAGATTCAATGCAGTAGCTATCAAAATTTTATCTGCTTTTTTTATAGGAATGACAGACTAATTTAAAAATTCTTCTATAAATGCAAGATTTTGGCATAGAAAAAATGGCCCATGGTCTGGTTCATAAGGTGTCTATTAATAGCCAAGACAGTCTTGACAAGAACAGAGGTGGGGGGCTCATGCTTACTGATTTCAGAACTTAGTGTAAAGCTATAGTAAGACAGGGTGTTAGTGGCATAAGGGCAGACATTTAAGTCAGTGAAATAGAATTGAGAGTCCAGATAAAAGTCTTCACATTTATGATTGATTATTGACAAGAGTTCTGAAACAATGCTGAAAGAATATTTCAACAAACAATACTGGGACAATATGCAAAGGTAAGAACTTAGATATCTTACTCTGACCATACACAAAAGTTATCTCAGAATGGACTATAGATATAGTAAGAGCTCAAACTGTAAAATTCTTTGAAATCAATATAGGAGTAAATGTTCTTGACCTTGAGGCAGATGAAGTATTTGTAAACATACCAAAAGCACAAGAGACCCCCCAAAATTGGATTTCATCAAAATTAAAGCATTTTGTGCTCTAGCGGACATCATCAAAAAATGGAAATTACAACCTACAGAATTGGAGAAATTTTCTGCAAATCATATATCTGATAAAATACTTGTATCTAGAATATATAGACAACCCAACTTAAAAATGGCCTAAGGATCTGAATAGATGGTTCTCCAAAGATTTGCAAATAGCCAATAAAAACATAAAAAGTTGCAGAGTATCATTAACTATCAAGGAAATGCAAATCCAAACTACAGTGATAGACTACTACACACCCACAGATGTCTATGATCAAAAAGACAGATAACAAAATTGATGATTTGGACTGATTATGTTGATGGGGATGTAGAATGGTGCAGCTGCTTTGGGAAACATTTTGGCACTTCCTCAAAAGGTTAAACAGTTTTACCATATGATCCATCAATAAATGTGGATTATTTGTGCGATGGAATATTATCGGTCAATAAAAACAGTTATCCATATATGCTAAAACATGGGTGATCCTTGAAAACATTAAAGCTAAGTGAAAGAAGCTAATCACAAAAGACCATATATTGTATGATCCCAATTATGGCAAATGTCTAGAATAGGCAAATCAATAGAAACAATATCTTGGTGGTTGCCTAGGGCTGTGGACAAAGGGCAGATTGGGTTGGGTTGGGGGAATAGCTATGAATAAGTACAGGGTTTATTTTTGGGGTAATGAAAATGTTCTCAATTGAGATTGTAATGATTGCACAACACTAATACTAAAAATCATTGAATGGTATAAAATTCAGATGTGTGAATTGTGCGGCATGTGAATTATCCCTCTATAAAATTGTTAAAAATGATCAATAACGCTTGCCTTTTAAACATCTGTGTTTTGGGGCGCCTGGGTGGCTCAGTCGTTAAGCGTCTGCCTTCGGCTCAGGTCATGATCCCAGGGTCCTGGGATCGAGCCCCGCATTGGGCTCCCTGCTCGGCGGAAAGCCTGCTTCTCCCTCTCCCACTCCCCCTGCTTGTGTTCCCTCTCTCGCTGTGTCTCTCTCTGTCAAATAAATAAATAAAATCTTTAAACATCTTGTTTTATGGGAGACAAATGTGTAAAGCAAACAATTGTAACATGATGAGAGGAATAAACTGCGGATATTGCCAAGCTTGAAGGTTGGGATTCTTTGAAAGACGGAATTGTCTTTGCTAAGCATACAAGTGTGAGAGGGGACAATGCTGTGAGGAGTTGATAAAGAGTTCTCCTTAAAGTAGAAATAAAGTATGTGCGTTACTCAGGATTTAGTAGAGTCTCAAACTGGTTGTCATGATCATTACAATGGGACCACCCTAATAACCTCAATGATTAAAATGGTATAGTCAGAGGAACTAGTTATTCCTGGACATTAGCATTTTCTGAAAGGTGGTCTGAGTCCGGCTTCAGATGCTTCTTGACAAAAAGGTGCTGAAGTTAAATAAGTTTGAGGAAAGTGGAATTTTTGGTGCTTAACAGCTAATGGACTATATTAAAGGCTCAGGGTAGTCCCACAATAAAGAAACTGGTTTTGTGTAACCCTTGGGTTCTCAAAGCTAGTTGTCCAACATTCTTCTGTTGTCAGTGCAGCCACTAACATGTTTTGCAGTTTGTGTTCCCTGAAACCATATCTGTGCCGCTCCGATTTCTGCATCTTTTTACGACCTATTTTGATGATAGCACGATACCCCCGGACTTTACTTATTTGGGTCCGTAGATGAGTGGCTTTGCAGAATGGTACCTTCAGTTACAGTGTTCACTTTTCTCTTTCAAAAAGCCCAGCAGGACACTGTCCTTTTGAAGATACAAAAAAAGTTACATTTTCCTGACAGATTGTTGTGCCTCATTTTATGAAGACAACGAGAACCATATAACCAATATTGTTTTCTTTTAATTTTGGTTGACATGAAGTTCAAAACAGATCTGTGTTCAGTGACTCAACCCAGCCTAGGTTATTTGAAATAATTTTCTTTTTGAAACTGTCATAACTACCTTCTTAATTATTTAATAAACTTTTTAGTTTTGTTGGATAGTTTTGGTTTTGTTTTTATCTGGGCCTTTCTTGTAGTTTAAGTCCTTTTATACATTTGTAGAATTGCTTAGAATGAGAAGAAAATTCGTGTATGTCAGTTGACTTATATAAGACTATGTTGTGGTTATGTATGGGAGATTGTATTTAAATCACCTCCAGTTTACCTTAATCATTCACTTAAAGGTATTCTAAGGATTTGCTCTTGTGCTTTTACATTGAATAAAGTGTTTTTTCTTTACTTTGGTAGGCAGATTTACAAACCATGTATTTAAATGCTAAGCAATGGTAAAAACATCATTTATCATTAAAATTTGATTGAATCTTTATATTCTGAATGATTTACAATTATCCTCATGCTTCTCTGACTTTTATTTCTTAAAGTGTTCATTGAAGTTCTAAAATAGAAATTATTTGGGTCTCTGAGTCTGTCATTGGTCACAATAGCAGGATTATGACTGCATGTAATTATGAGAAATAGAGGAAGAGTCTAATTTTTTAATGGTGTGTTTAGTGGTTATATTCTTGTTTGGTTATAAGTTTGGAAATCATGGCATTTGACTATGTAAAGAGAATTATTTTTATATTGTTGATATTTCAGAATTGGTGCCAAGGAGAATAATCTACCTATAACTCATTTTGCAACTGTGACAATGCTCCAAAACTCAGTGACAACAATTATTTATTATTGCCTGTGGCTGGGTGGCTCTATTCCACTTGACTTTTCTCTTTATGTTATAGGACTACCTAGGGAATGTTCTTTTTTGGTGATGGCAGAGTCTTAAGAAAGACTCTTATGGTTTGGTTTGTAACTGTAACAGTTTACCATTTATTGTTGGCAAAAAAGCTTCCATGGCTAATTTGCAGTCAAGAGGCAGAGAAGTACAAACCACACACAGTGGGGCCATGGCAATGTCAAGGATGAAGACATGGAGCCCGTTATGTAACCTACCACTATTTGAGAGCTCAAAGGAGATAGATAACTACGCACTTTACAGTTACACTGAGTGATTAAATATTAAGTAAATTCCCAAATCATCATCCTCAAATATCTGTTTTTTTCAAAACTTTTTTTTATTTAAAAAATATCAATTAACTACCCTGGCATACAACGTATTAATGTTAGAATTGTTTTAAAGCTTGAAATAAAAACACTGCACTTGTATGCATGTACAAGAATGTGTGCATATATATATTTATGTATGAATGTGGTTGGAGAATTAAAAAAATACTTTGTTTTCACTCTATGTACATAAAAGGAATAGATCGAAGAAATAAGGTATTAGAGATATCATTGTTCTTTAATAACGGCATGAATTTTAGGTCTTAAAATGCATATTCTCTAGGGCTTTTATAAATTAGAATCTGAGATATGTGTGGCAGAGTCAGCCTTTTCATTAATACTAAAGTATCAAATGTGTCAGCAGTTTTAGTAAAGAAGGTTTTCCGTAAAGCCGGCTTTGTGAATATTTTTCTCTCAAGCTTTCAAGTTGCTATGTATGCCTGAATACAGTGCCCCTGAATATAAAGCAAATTCCCAGGTACTAGATGAGAAGATTGAAAAGAATTTTTCCTACTTAAACATGAAAACTATGGGATACAAATGTCATAAAATGTCTATATGCACAATAATTAACTAATTTCGTTATACTTAAATCATTGTATAAATATTTAGTAATCTGTTTTTCCCATTTAAATTTCATGAATCTTTCAAATTGTTCACATGAACTTTTTTTTAGTGTCTTCATCATTGTTAGAGCTGTTTTGAAGATAATCAGCTTTCTAGGGTATATGATCTTTATTCATTCTTGATTGTTTGCAGTACATCATAATTTAATAAAATAATTAGAAAACTACCTATTTGTTATTTATGATACCTACATGATAAGTAATTCGACTTACTGTGTTTTATCTGCGGTTTTGCTTTCCATGGTTTTGCTTTCCATGTTTTCAGTTACCCTTGGTCAGCGTGGTCTGGAAGCAGGCAATCCTCTTTCTGACCTATCAGAAGGTCTTAGTAGGCAACGCTATGTCAAAATGCCTACCTCATTCACCTACTTCATCTCATGCAGGCATTTTGTCATCTCACATCCTCACAAGAAGAAAGGTGAATACAGTACAATAAGATATTTTGAGGGAGAGAGAGTACATTCATATGACTTTTATTACAGTATATTTTTATAACTGTTCTTTAAGATTTTATGTATTTGACAGAGAGCATGCACACGAGCACACAAGCAGGGGGAGTGGGAGAGGGAGAAGCAGACTCCCCGCTGAGCAGGGAGCCTGACCTGGGCTCAATCCCAGGACCCCGGGAATTCATGACCTGAGCTGAAGGCAGATGCTTAACCGACTGAGCCACCCAGGCACCCCTAATTGTTCTATTTTATTATTAGTTATTGTTGTAAATCTCTTACTGTGCTTAATTTATAAATTTATCATGTATGTGTAGGAAAAAACATAATATATATAGGATTCGGTACTGTCTGGTGTCAGGCATCCACTGGGAGTGTTGGAATGTATACTCCATAGATAAGGGGCTGCTAGTGTATTTCTTTTTTAACATTAAAATTTTTTCTTACAGTAACCTCTAGCGTTTTGAATTGTAAAGTAATTCCCCCAGGAATAACTACTAAGTCTGTATTGTATATATTGTGATCATTTAAAATAAACTGATGTTAGGTGTTCTGTCACAAGCTCTTCTGTATTGTATGTATTTAATTTGCTTCAACAAATATTGCATTAATCAGAAGAATGCAAATTCTCTTGAGGAAATGTTCTGGTCTTGAAGTATTGCGTATTTGCCAAGGAAAACTTTAATTATAGCTGATGTCTTCTTCTTCTTTTTTTTTTTTTTAAAGATTTTATTTATTTGACAGAGAGAGATACAGTGAGAGAGGGAACACAAGCAGGGGGAGTGGGAGAGGGAGAAGCAGGCTTCCCGCGGAGCGGGGAGCCTGATGCGGGGCTCGATCCCAGGACCCTGGGACCATGACCTGAGCCGAAGGCAGATGCTTAACGACTGAGCCACCCAGGTGCCCCTATAGCTGATGTCTTCTCAGTCAAACACTTCATAGGGGAAATTCAATTTAATCTAATTAATCTAATTAAGATCATTTTTTTTCTTTCAATAGACAAATTTATCCTATTTACATTTATTGTTCTGATATGTTTGGTCTTCTCTCACAGTTGTTTCTTCTCCTCTTCCTCCCCACCCCCTCCCCATTCTTCTTTTTCTTCAAATTCCTGTGTTAGCTAATGTTTTCCCTCTCTTCTTTCCTTTTTTTAAAATTTGCCTGAAGAACATTTTTTGCAGGGTGGATCTGCTAGTGATGAATTTCCTTACTTTTTGTCTGAGAAAAGTCTCTTTTTTACTTTTGAAGGATAATTTCTCTGGATATAGAATCTGGTTGTGGATTTTTTTTTTTCTTTTGACGCTTTAAATATTTCACTTTTTTCTTCTTGCTTGCTTGGTTTCTGATGAGAAGACTGTAATTCTTATCCTTGTACCTCTGTAGGTAAGGTATTTTTTCCCTCTTGCTTCTTTCATGATTTTACCTTTGTTTTGTTTGTTGATTTTTTTTTTTTTTTAAGGTAGGTTTTTTTAGCCATTTGCTGGACTCTGTGAGGCCATATGCCTTTGTTTTTTGATTTTTGTTTTCCAGTTTCAGGGTGATATGTCTGTGTGTGTGCGTGCGCACGTGTGTGTGTTATTTTTCTTGGTATTCTCTGAGCTTTCTGGATTTATGGCTGTTGCCTGTCATTCATTTTGGAACATTTTGACTATAATTCAGTGATTTTCCCATTGTCTCTCCACCTCTGGTGTTCAGATCATGTACATGTTCTACCTGTTGGCATTATTTTATATTTCTTGGATGTACTGTTCTGTTCTTGTTTTCATGCTTTTTTTCCCTCTTTGAATATCAGTTTGGAAAGGTCCTATAGACCAATGTTCAAGTTCATGGTTTTTTTGTTTTTTTGTTTTTTGGCTCTGTTGAATCTATTGCTGAGTCTCTCACAGGATTCTTCATTTCCTTAGCAGTGATTTCAATTTCCTTTTTTATCATTTCATTTAGATTCTTTCTTAGAATTTCTAACTCTGCTTATATTACCCATATATTCTTGCAAGTTACCGTTTTCCATTAGAGTCCTTAATATTAGTCATAGTTATTTTAAATTCCCTGTCTCATAATTCCAAAATCTGTCATATACAAGTTTGTTTCTGATGATTACTTCGTTTCTTCTGTATTCATTTTTGTCTTCTGGCATGCCTTGTAATTTTTTTTGTTGACAACCAGACATGTCATATTTGGTAATGGTTATTCAGATAAATAGATGTTTACTGTAAGGATTTGTATCAGTCTGGTTGAGAGTTGGCCTTTGTTTAATGTTTGCTTTATCAGTTGGTGCCAGAGACTTCAAATTCTTCTACTCTTCTTGTTTTTGTATTATTTTGAATTTGGGCTCCACCAACTACTACTCCTAAAGAGTAAGTCTGTTTCTTAGAGCTCCCTCCGCTCTAATCCACTGTTGTGATACTGGTTATTGATTTGAGATCTTTCTTCTTTTTTAATGTTAGGTATTTATAGCTGTAAATTTTTTTTTTAAAGATTTTATTTATTTATTTGAGAGAGAGAGAATGAGAGAGAGCACATGAGAAGGGGGAGGGTCAGAGGGAGAAGCAGACTCCCTGCCGAGCAGGGAGCCCGATGCGGAACTCGATCCAGGGACTCCAGGATCATGACCTGAGCCGAAGGCAGTCGCTTAACCAACTGAGCCACCCAGGCGCCCTATAGCTGTAAATTTCTTTCTGAGTATGGCTTTTGCTCCATTCCATAAGTTTTGGTATTGAGTTTTCATTTTTGTTCATCTCAAAGTATGTTTAGACATACTGTAGTTTATTCCTTTACCTATGGAAGGATTCTTGGTTGCTTCCAAGTTTTGGCAGTTAGGAAATAAAGCTGCTATAAACATCTCTGTACAGGTTTTTGCATGAACATAAATTTTCAACTTCTTTGGGTACATACCAAGGTAAACAATTGCTGGATCTTTTGGTAAGAATATATTTAGTTTTGTGAGGAACCATCAAACTGCTTTCTGAATCGTCTCTACCATTTTGCATTCTTACCAGCAATGAATGTGAGTTTCTGTAGCTCCATATCCTTGTCAGCATTTATTGGTGTCACTGTTCTGGATTTGGCCATTCTAATAGGCGTGTAGCAATATCTCATTGTTTTAATTTGCATTTCTCTGGTGACTTATGATGTGGAACATGTTTTCAAATACTTATTTGCCATCTGTATATCTTCTTTGGTGAGGTGTCTGTTTAGATCTTTTGCTCACTTTTAAATTAAATTGTTTACCTTCTTATTGTTGAGTTTTAAGAGTTCTTTGTGTATTTTGAATACTGGTCTTTTATCAAATGTGACTTGCAAATATTTTCTCCCAGTCTGTGGCTTGTTTTTTCATTCTCTTGACATCGTTTTTCCCAGAGCAGAAAATTTTAATTTTAATGAAGTACAGTTTTCAGTTTATTTCCTTTATAGATTATGCCTTCAGTGTTTCTTTCTAAAAGGACATCACCATACCCAAGGTCATCTGGGTTTTTTCTTAAATTTTCTTAATTTTTACAGTTCTGCATTTAACATTTAGGTCTGTGATCCATTTTGAGTTCATTTTTGTGAAGGATATAAGGTCTGTGTTTAGATTCATTTTTTTTTTCCATGTGGATGTTCAGTTGTTCGAGTACCATGTGTTCCATTGTATTGCTTTTGCTTTTTTATCAAAGATCAGTTGGCTATATTTATGTG
Organism: Mirounga angustirostris; assembly: GCF_029215605.1. Taxonomy (NCBI): domain Eukaryota; kingdom Metazoa; phylum Chordata; class Mammalia; order Carnivora; family Phocidae; genus Mirounga; species Mirounga angustirostris. The sequence continues at coordinate 41,095,691 of NW_026991716.1, read as the reverse complement.
GGTCTATTTCTGCATTCTTGTCCTGAACCATTGATCTCTATTATTTCACAGTACCACACTGTGTTGATTAATGTAGATTTATACTGGTTGTCTTTATTTTTTCATTTGGATTCCAGTTACTGTCTTGTGTTTTTTCATTTCAGCATGAAGGATCCCCTTTAGTATTCCTTGAATGGTAGGTCTACTAGCAACAAAGTTTTTTTTTTCTAGGAATAATGATTGGACAGATTTTCTTAAATGCCCAGAACAAAAAAATCTCTAAAGACCTTTTGCCAGAGTTGTCTTTGTGTGTTGTTATATGTATTCAATACTCAGCAAGGCAGGTTACAACTCAGCCTTAACCTTTACTTCCCACTCGTACAGACACTCAATTCAGCTAGAGGTGAGAGCTTTAGGCCATACATAGGTTTTTCCTGAGCGTGTGCACAGCCCCTCACGTACATATGAGTTTTTAGATTACCAGGGATAATGGAGTTTTTTGAAGCCCCTATGGACAATCTCATTCCTCAAGTTTCCTTTCAGTCTTTTTGGTTAGTTTATGGTTTGCCCCAACTGTTACCATCTCAGCAGGGGTGTTAAAACACTTGCTTGTAAAATATGTTTTCTACAAATACCTACTCTTCTGCTGGGAGAGGCTTTTGTTCTATATGAGTTTTGAGTCATGTGATGTAAACATAAGCCTTTCAAGTGAAGGTCTTCTGGAATGCTACTAGATAGGTCAAATAGTTACTAGTCCTAGGATTGGGGTTGGAATGAATTTAAGCTTTATTCTGCATCTTTATTACTGGGAATGCCTCCTTTCATTACTGGGAACATTTTCCAATGTTACCTTTGAGTTTGGGTGAGGGACATGGTACTGGCATAAGTTAAAACACTATAAAGACCCCAATTTTTACTTAGATCCAGCCATTTTTCTTGTATATATGCTCCCCCATCGCTGCATTTAGTTCATCTCCAGAATTATGAAAAAATGGACTGTGACAGTTTTTACCAGTGTTTTCTTTCATTGCTTTTATGGAAGGTCAGAATTTTGAAGATACTGTCTTTACCTTTTTCACTGATGTCACTCCAGTTTGCTAATTTTTTTTTTTAAGAATTATTTTCAATAGGTATACGGGTTTTTCATTTTCATTTCTAATGATGTCGTTCTTTGGCATCAGAGTAACTCTGACCTCAGGTAATGAATTCTGAAATATATTCTTTCATTCTCTATATTCCGAGTTTGTGAAATATTATTACTTTTATAAATGTATGTTAATCAAGTTGGTTAATTTTTGTTTTTCATTGTTTTGCGTATTTGTCAATTTGCTAAGTGTTATGTCCATTACTGAGAATTAACTGACTTAAAATCTGCTATTGCTGTCAAATTGTGTTTTTCTCCTTTTGATCCTGTCATTTTTTGGCCTCATCTATTTTGTATCTACATTTATACTTTTATTGTATATCCTTTTATCGATATAAAATGTTGCTTTTTGTTTCTAGTAACATTTCTTTTTCTTAAGTTTGTTTTGTTTGGTATTAATGCAGGCACTCTAGCTCCCTTGTTACCTCTGTTTTTATATGGTATCGAATTCCATCCTCTTACTTTCAGTGTATTTGTCTCTCAATCTGAGGTTTGTCACTTGTTAGCAGAATATTCTTGGATCTTATTTTTCTAGCTTGACATTTCTGCATTTTGGATGGGTTGCTTATTGCATTTATATTTAATATGATTATTTTTAATAGTGGGTTGATATACACATTTTTGTTTTCTATTTGCCTCATGTCTTTTGATGTCTTCTGTCTTTATGCCATCTTTTGTGTTAACTATTTTTACTGTTTTATTTTGAATCTTCTGTTGATTTCTTTGTTACTCTGTTTTTCATAGTTGTTTTCTTAGTGGTTGTTTTAGGGATTTCAGTACATTCTAACCCACCACAGTGTACTTTAAAATGATATTTATTCAATTCTGATAAATAGAAACTTTCCTTGACTCTTTACCTCTGCCTTCCTTTGTTCTATTATTGTTAGATATGTAACATCTATTTGTTATAAACCCAGCAATTTATTGTTGTAATTATTGCATATCCATTCTTATGTCTTTTACAGAGGTTAGGAATTTGGGATAAGAATTTTTATAGAATTTTGAATTTATCCATATTTTTACCATATCTAGCACTTTTTTTTTCCCTGCGTATTTGAGTTGTCTGGTATCTACTCCATTTAGATAGAACTACTTCCTTTAGTATTTCTTTCAAGATTCATCTGCTAGCAAGGAATTTTCTGTATTTTAACTTCATTTTGAATGCATAGTTTTGTTGAATATAGAATTCTTGATCAACAGTTTTTTTTTGTTGTTCTGTGTTTTGAGCATTTTGAATATGTTATCCCACTGCCTTCTGGCCTGTGTTGGTTTTATTAATAAGTTAGCTTTTAATCTAATTGATGTTCCCACGTAATGTGAAAATTCACTTTTCTCTTAGTGATTTTAAGAGTTCCTCTCTCTTTCTCTCTATGTCTTTTATTTTTGGCCTCCAGCACCTTGGCTATGATGTAGCCTACCTATGTGTGTCTTTTGTATTTATCTTACTTTGCATTCATTGATATTCTTGGGTTTGTTTATTGTCTTAAGAAGTTTTAGCCATTCCTTCAAATATCTGTTCTTCCCTTTTTTCTCTTCACTCTTACCACCTGCACTTTTGTACATTTGATTTTGTTCCACAGATCTCTGGGGCTGTGTTCAGTTTTCTTTTTTCTCTTCTTCAGAGTGAGTATTCCTCATTTCCACTATCTTCAACTTAAGTAATTCTTGATTTGCCATCTCAAATCTGCTTTTGATTGCCTCTAGTGAATTTTTCATTAGTCAAGTATTTCCATTTTCCCCTTTTGTATGATTTCTGTCTCTTTATTGAGATTCTGTTTTCATTGAATTATTGATATCATACCTTTCTATAACTCTTTAAATATGGTTTCCTTTACTTTTTTGAACATATTTATAATTGCTGCTTTGAAGTTATTTGCTGCTAAACCTAATATCTGATGCTTTGAGAGATAATTGTCTATCAAATGCTTTTTTTTTCTTTTTTTGTATTGTGAAGTCTGTTTCCTTCAAAATGTGAGAATGCTTCTATCTTTTCTCATCCTCTCTTCTTATTTTTATGTGATAGCCTAGGGGTCATCCCTTTATCTATATTGTTTATTGCTCAGTCATTGTTTTGCTAGAGGTCATGATGGGACATTTTAAGGAGGTAAGGCTCATTGCTTTGGATATGTTTGTAGGCTGGCTCATTTAAAGTCTGCCCCCTTTTTACTTTTGATTTGTATCTAGTGTCTCTTCTCTGCATTTATGTAGACACTGTAAGTCACAGGGGTGTGGTTGACTTGGGTCTATTCCAGGCTCTTCTATGTGTGTACATAGCCTTTGGCCAACTTGGCATATGTGAGGAGCCTGTCAGCCCATGTTTGCCTGTCTCGCCTTTAACTTTGTTATCTTCCCGGCAAGCCCCTGTGCCTATTGTTTGCTTTAAACACAGTCATAACCCTAGGTGTGCTGAGCTTTTGGTCATCCCTGTTCTAGTGACACTGGGATCACCACTTTGCCTGACAGTGCTCCCCATTAAGTGAACCCACTTTAGCAACAGCAGAAAAGCTGGTAGTTTTCATAGCCTCTTTTGCCCTGTTTGAGCTACTGTGTTCATAGGGCTTTGGTGGATGGAAGTATACCTGGGTAAAATACCACAGAATCATAATATTTTCCACCGAAGTTCTTTATTTTTCACACATACATGCTTATCAGTTTGTTGTATCCTTTCCTTTGATTTCCACAGTGCTGATGTCGTTGTTTTTGACAGTTTTGTGTAGTTTGTAAGAGGATTTTGTGACCTCCTCACTCTCTTGCTGATGTGAATTTCTGATCTCATTATCTCCTGCTTTGTTATTTTTTAAATAGATCTTCTAACTTTTCCCGCAGTTTTTATCTTTGCTGTCCCTGTGTTCTTGTATGCAAGCAGCAACCATGCCTTAAATGTTCTGAATGTTTAAATGTTTTAAAACATAGGTGAGGGCATGGAGTTTTGCTTAAAGCCCTCAGTGTCTTCATATTCTCACAGTAGAAGGTAAAAAGTGAGTGGTAGGCCTTCCATGATATTTCTCCTGTTACCTTTTCAACCTTTTCTCCCCTCATGCAGCTGCTCTTATTATAGTTTCTTTGCAGTTCCTCTAAAATGCCAGGTATATTCCTATGCCAGATCCCTTGCATTTACTCTGCTTTTTCTAGAGGAATGCTTTTTCTAGAGGAATGCTTTTTCTAGAGGAATGCTTTTTCTAGAGGAATGCTTTTCCTTTAGATTCTCATAATTCACAGGAACGTTACCTTCTTAGTGAAGCTTTCCCTCACCATCTTGTAAAATCACAAATTCCCAACCAACAGTTTCCTTCATGTACACCAAATGTCACTATGTAATTTTTCTCCATAGCACTTTATACCATCTGTTATATGATAAATCGAGTCCCTTATTCATTGCCTGTCTACTCCACTATAATATAAGGTTCAGTAATGTAGAGATTTTGCTTATTTTGTTCTGTGTATTTCCAGGGTCAAAACTGTTTTCCACAAACACAGTTTAGGCAATCATTAAATATTTATTGAATGAATGGGCACAAGGTATCTGCATTAGAGCTTTTCATTCCAGGTAGAAAGATCTGAAAGATAATGTGTGAGACGTGGCCTTTTTGTAGTTTACATACAGACTCAGTGAGAGAGAACTATAATATGGCAAGTACAGTATTTGAGGTACATGCCTAATGTTGTGTTTTCAAGATGGATTTGGCATAATTTTGCATGCAGAAATCTAGAAATGTTTCATTCACGAAGAGACCTTTGATCTAAGCAAAGGAAGAGGAGAAATCTGGTGAGGGGTTAAGGGAGACAAGGTAAGAATTGTGAAAGTGTCCATGTCCAAGAAATGTTGATTTTATTGTGGGCATCCTTGAGTTGATGTAGGGGGTATAAGAAGATCTAGATGGCTGAGTAGATTGAGGTCATGGAGTTCAGGATTGTGGGTATCGTATTGAAGACCTTAGGCTTAGGTGAGCCAATATGGGTCTTAAGCAGGTGACTGACTTTTTTATGTTTTTGGAAGGAAACTATTTGGGCAGATGGAGGTTGAACCAGACTAAGGATAGCTGCATGGCAATGCATTTTAGAAGGCTCTTGGAGTAGTTGAAATGAGAGATGATGTCATCTTGAGCTTCCACCATTAGCAGTGTGCATGAAAAAGACAGAAAACATTGATGAAAAAGAGAAGAAGGTTACATGCTATACATACAAGTGTAAAACTGAGATGGAACCAGTAGGATTTGGAGGTTAAAGAGAAGAGTGAGTGAAAGATTTAGTTATTCAACAAAACACACATGCTATGTGTTTTGGGTGCTAGGTATATACTAGGAAAGGAAACCTTCATCCCTGCCCTCTTGGACCTTGTATCCTAGGAGAGACAAACCAATTAAGATTTGTAAATAATTGTAGAATATGTTATGTTTTAGTAAGTATTATGAAGAAAAACAGAATAATAGATAAAAATGTTTTGTGGAAGGGTTTGCTAGTTGTGATAGGCTGGCCATCCCCTGCAAGGCCTCACTGATAAGGAGACATTTGCACAGAGGCCTGGAGGAAGAATGGGAGTGGACCTTGTGGAGATTGAGATTTTATAATGACAGAGTAAGAAAATAAAGTAGAAAGAGAGCCAAGTGAGATGATGGCTCTATCATGGCAGAATAAAAATCTGTTTGGGAAGATTCAACTATTAAAGACATTTTCTATCCAAGACCATCAAATGCTGGCCTTTGAAAGACGAAAAGTTGGGAATGTGCTTGAAGGTCTCAGAACTTCTGCCTTTGAAAATGGCATTAGTTATAGTGCCATTAACTGACAGGAAATCCTCAGGAAGATGCATATTTGTGGGAAGAGAATCTTCTCAGTTATCTCATTCTTGGGTTAAAGCTTGTGTAAAGCTTCTGCAGCTTTTTGACATTGCTCACTTTTCCTTTATTTTTTTTCCCCCTCACATTTTTCATGATGATGGTGACTTTATTTCTCTGTGATGTTAAACATCCAGCAGGGCTTCTTTACTGTTTCTGGCAGTTTCCAGTGCAGCGGTTGGTCATCAAAAGTGTGATTCTGTGCTTTACTCACTCATGCAAAGTAGAAACTCCTGACAGGATTGTGTGTGTGTGTGGTGAACATGAGTGAGGATAGTAAGATAGCTGGAGTCTGCCTTGATGTTGTGAAAGACTTTGAACTTTGTGCTCCCAGTGGAGCCCAGATTGTCACCTATTTTGCCACACTGATATCATTATTTATTTCACTAGGGAGAATGGGATTAGTTGACAGGGTAATAAGTTGGTTATTTTGTTTAATCTGGAGTATGGAAAAGCAGGAACTCCACAGGTATCCTTCTAGAGAATTACAGTTTATAATTGCAAAGTCCGTTGCAGTTCATGAAGTAAGTGTTAATGTACATGTCTAACATGATTCTTCATTTGAACCTTATCAAAACCCCATGAGACTCACATTAGATGATGATAAATACATTTTATAAAATAAACAAAATTGAAGTTCAAAAGAGATTTAGTATTTTGTCCATTGTGTTTCTGCTGTTAAGTAAGAAACCCTGAATCCACACATAGGTCTTCTGATTCTCAAGTTTAGGAGAGAACAGTTAATAGTGGTTTTAGATCCAATCTCAAAAGCAAGAATGGAAAACAAATAAGTGATAAGTATGCTGAAAAGTAGGTTTCCTTCTGGTTACTTTTCAGTGAAAAGTATTACTGACAGGTTTTATTTTAAGAAATATTTTCTTATTAAAAATTGTGCTTCTTTGAGCACAGGAAAGGATCAGAGATACAAAGATAAATACTGCATGGATCACCTTACTACCAATTACACTTTTTAACTCACTGTCTAGTTCAGGAAGCAGATATATAGGTCTATCTTTATAATATGGCATGAGTCATGATTTAGTTGAGATATAATAATACCTTATATCTGTATAAGATTCTTCTTATAGCTTGCAGAGCATGTTCATAGTTTTCTTCCCTCATACCCCCTTTGGCTTTATCTTCTGCTACTCCTTAGTGTATTCTTTGGTCTGGCTATCAGAGTTATTTTGCTCTTTTAAGAATTCACCTCTTCTTTACTTTCAAAACTTTAGTCAGTCGTCATCTCTTTCCAGATGTCTTCCCCACCCTTAATTCTGGGGCTCTGCCGTTCTCCTTGTAATTCTTTCCTTCGGTTACAGGTGTGGTTTCTGCTCTATTGTATTGTAAGGATTCGAAGGTGTCTTTGTGATGTTTAGTCCTGAGTGCCTAGTTCAGTGCTTGGCAATTGGTAGATCCTTAGTAAGTTCACTGAATGAATTGAATTATTTAACTGTAGCTTTACCGTATTCCTCTGAAGTTATATCACTGTTATAAGGCAATAGCTCTGGTGTGGAGTTACTTATTCCAAGTCTCATGGTTGGTAAGTGTCCAGAGCTTGGATACCAAATGAATTTTGTGCTCTACCTGAGATGGTGGTCTCTAGAAGAGTATACAGTCAACTGGAGGTGATAGGGAGGACTTTCCCACCAGACTGTTCCAGTTTAGCCTTCCCTTTGAGTACGTTAGACTTACATAGGAGAGTAATGGAAAAAATAGAAATGTTTTGGTATCATTACAAGTTTGCAGCAGTTAGATTTAATTTTTTTCCATTTGAAATTTAGACATTTCCAGGCCCCTAGACTTAGTAGGGGCCTGGAAATGTAGACTTAATAACATTTAGACTTAATAACATCTTAATAATTTGGGCTGCATAATAAAATTTTAGTTATTAAAAATAGCAGTACTGTAGTGGGAAAGTTTTCCAGTAAAAGGATCAGTGCAAGAATTTTGAAGGAACTGTTTAGCCCCACTTGTTACTCTTCTTTTATGATTTAATGAAATGGTAATTTATTTTTCTTTCCTCAACATATGCTTAATTTTCTTGGGAAAGCTAGCAAAGGAAAAGAAAAACGTTGAATGGTGAACTTTTTCCTATTTTCCTTTACGACAACAATTGAAAAAATGTATATAAGAACACTTTTTATAAAGGCCGGCTATATAGTGATGCAGGTAATATTCTCATCTGTTGAGGTGGGGGATTTATTGCAAGGAACGGGACTAGGACTGTGACACAGCTGGATCAAGTCCTTGCCACTAATTCTCACCTTGATACTTCAGTGTATGTAGCTCAGTTAAAGCTTTCATGTATTTCTTACTGCAAGACTAGATAATCTGAGTGTGGTATTTTATTTGGCTATCTAGTCACCTTGGTAAAAAATTCCTCTATTGTTTAGGTGATTTTTAAATAGGTAATCCTTGTAAGGATTTTCAGGAGTTTTTGTTTTTCATAAAGTAGTGAGGATTCTGTGAAAATCTTTGAATCACTTCTCCCCAAGAAGTTGGCAAAAGCTATTAAATATTCTTGGGGGCACCTGGTTGTCTTAGTTGGTTGTATCCAACTCTTGATTTCAGCCCAGGTCATGATCTGAGGGTGTGAGATGGAGCACCTTGTGGGGCTCCACGCTGGGCATGTAGCCTGCTTGAGATTCTCTCTCTCCCTTCCTCTCTGCCCATGCCCACTGTGTGCTCTCTCTCCCTTTCTCTCTCTCTCAAATAAATATTTTTAAAAAGCTATTAAATATTCTTATGCATTTAATGTTAATTCATTGTTTCATCAGTTCGTTTAAAATGTAGGCATAAATAATAATGATCTGCATTAGGAAAGACCTAAATATTAATAAAAATATTGACTAATCATTAAATATACTTTTATGTTTTAAAGTGATATGATTGCCACTCAATCAGTAATGCTACTAGAAAGCTGTCACTTAGCTCACTTTGCTTGATTTTTTTTTCTAAATCTGTTAAAAAAAATTTTAAGGCACATTGATTTCTGATAGGAATAAATTGAACATGCAGTGACCGTAGCTGCTTTGGCCATGATTTTGTAGGTAAACCACAACTAATTCATAAAGTGCTGTGGACCCTTTAATACCTACCCAAAATGGGCAGGCTGTCAATTTGGAAGATTCCATCTAAAACATATTCTTTTACTTAGCCCTTGAAAAACTCTACCACAGTACCCTGCATAGAATTTAGTTTATTTACTGTGAAGAAGGAATGGTTGAGTCAACTCGCAGGAGATAAATCTGTGCTAGGTGTCACAGGGCTGATTTTTAAACCACATGCCATCTCTCTCTTTTAGTTTATTTAACTTGCTAATATGTAAATTTTATTAATGAAACCAGGAGGGCTCATTCAGAGATATTTTAGACTTGTGCTTTCATAGGAGTGCCAAATTAGTTTCGTCATTGAATAAGCTCAGAGCTGTTAGAGAGTGAATACGTTCTTTATTTAATCTGTATTAAGACATGAGAAAAGTAGCTATCCAATGTTAATTCATATTTTTAAAGATTAATTTAAATCCTAATATCCAGTGTTACTTTTAATTGGATTAACTGATAGAAATGAACCTGTTATTTACAACATCAGTTTTTGAACATGAACATTGTGCTGTCTTTGATGGAGGGGATCAGTATATACAACATCCAATTTCTAGACAAGGTCCAGGCTAGGCACTGGAGTTACTAGTTTTTACATGGCTTGATTAAAAAAGAGGAGGCTCCTATGCACTGAAATTTTCCTTCTAAAATGGGCACATTTCCCAGCATAAATATGATACTTCTATACTAATCAGGATGGAGTCTTACCCTGCAATGGGACTTACATTTTGGGCTTTCCACCACATCATTGCTCTTTTCTACGTGGTCAAAAATAGATATAGAGTAAACCAACCCCAGAAGTCAATTATAGGGTTTATAGTGATGTACTGTGAAAAATTTGGTTGTGTTTTTCATTATACAGAATGTTCTTTCCAAAGACATAAACAGAAAAGGCACATATGTTTGATTTTAAAAATAGCTCTGCATAGCTCTTTAAAATGGTGGGGACATTTGGATACTCTGAAATGATCAACATTATAATTACATGATAAACCCTCTAAAGTCAGGCCTGGTTTGTAATTATTTATTCAGTTGCCCCCACCTTAATATATATATACGATATACATATATATATTTTAAATTTAAAAAAAATTTTTATGAGAGCCCAAGGTAGGTACTTGGAGACTATTTCCAATGCATGTTGATTGATCTGGTAAACTCATCTTGTTTTCTCATGTCTTCCCAAGAAGCAGATGCTGATATGCATTATATCACCTTTGGAACACACATGCTAATTTACAAGTAATGCATTATAAAAAGTATGGAAAATGAAAGCCGTTTGTCCATCATGACTTATTGCTCTGCTTAAAATACGGTTTGTGAAATCTAATTGCCGGTACACTCTCTAAAGTAGCATAAACTAGCACTTAGAGTGGTTTTAAATTAAACTTTACATTCCCAAGGAGAGCCTCTCGAAGTCCCACAAAACTTAAAGTGGATAAAGAATTTTGTTATAATATCACATTGAATGATATACTTTTAAGCCTTATAACTTAAAATGCTGTTTTTTACATGAGTTTTTGTCATTTTCCAGCTTTAAACTCCAGTTAATTTATATTTTGGCTGTTTGAAAATATACAAATAAATGTTCATTTTTAATGCTTTTCTCCTATAGTCAAGGCTTGATTTTCCACAGCCAGATTTCAGCGTAATGCAAGTCTTGGTTTCTTTGCTTTACTGAAACGGTTGCTTTGTTTAAGTTTTTTACTGACTGATTGACATTATAATTACTCATTTACTCATACAGACAGCACTAGCACAGTCATACCTGGTTGACAACTCTTTTTAAACCTGGTAACTTCTCTCATTTCTGAGATGGTAGAAGCAAGAAAATCAGAAGTTTTATTTTTTTTTTTGAAATACACCGGTAGCAAAAATTTTTGATTTGACCAATTACGAGTCAGCCATTCTTACTTACCTTCTTTCTTTCTGTAAGATACCTGAATGTGCATTGAAATCCTGCATAATATTAGCCCATTCTGGTGACCCTATTCTTCCCAGTAATTGGCTTAGGAAGAGTCATGTGACCCAAATCTAGTCTGTGAGATATGATAAGTCTGAATGGCTTCTGGGAAGGTTCCGTCAAATTACCTGGAGAAGGCTGCGCCTCTTCTGGGTGAAATGCATGGAAGTGCTGCAGAATTACAATAGAAGCTTTTGGGCCAGGTTGCATGTGTTAGACTCCCAGTGCTTCCCTTACTAGCTTTGTGACCATGGCAGTTTATTTAATCTCTCTGTACCTCAGTTTTTCTGACTGTACAAAAATGGAGCTGATATACACATGGAACAGTAGTCATTTGAGAAAACGTAGTAAGTATAAATCAAAGCCACTAGGCTGACTAGAATCAAAAAGTCAGATAACAAATATTGGTGAAGATTTGGAGGAATCGGAATCCTCATACACTCCTGGTGGGAACGTAAAATGGTCCAGTTGCTTTGGGAAATAGTATAGCAGTTTCTCAAATGATTAAACATAGAGTTAGCCATATGACCCAGCAATTCCACTCCTAGGTGTGTGTGTGTGTGTGTGTGTGTGTGTGTGTGTGTGTGTGTGAATATATATATATCCAAGAGAACTGAAAACATACATCAACACAGAGACTTGTACACAAATGTTTATATCTGCATTATTCATAATAGCCAAAAGATGGAAACAACTTGAATGTCCATCAATGGATAAATAGGTAAACAAAATATAATTAATCAATATGAAGTATTATTTGGCCACAAAAAAGAATGAAGTGTACTGATACGTATCACAACATGGTGAACCTTGAAAACATCATGGTAGGTGAAAGAAGCCAGTCACAAAAGACAACATACACATATATTCTTCCACTCATATGAAGATCTAGAATAGGGAAATTTATAGACAGAAGATAGATTACTGGTTGCTTACAGTTGTGGCTGGTAGTTGCATGGCGGTTGGGCAGCGACAGCTAAAGGTTACTGTTTCTTTTTCATGTAACAAAAGTATTCTAAAATTGACTAATTATGCTCACATCATATCTGTGACTATACTATAAACCATTGAATTGTACACTTTGAGTGAATTATGTGGTATGTGAGTTATATTCCAATAAAGCTGTTAAATGGGGCTAATAGTATCTTCCTTATAGACTGTTGTAAGAAATTAATGAATGAGCATAAAGTTCTTAGAACAGTGCTTGGCTTGGAGCAAGCACTCAAATAATGATAAGTATGCTAAAAATTAATTATAGCCTTGAGGGGAGCTAGTCAGGAAGCAGTATACAGGAGAAGAAGGGTCCTAGCATGTGAAGGACTCCAGCAGACTGCCTTGCTTTGGGACTACTGTGTGATTTGGGAGTTTGCTCCTTGCAGCTGAAGGCATCTTGCTGATAGGCACCTTTCTTTCTGGGGTTTCATTTATTCTTTTTCAATGCATATAAGGTGTCACCTTCTCCTAACTTTTGTATTCAGAGGCTCTATCACCTTTGTCCTTTGTATATATTAATGCCTATATGTTTATTTTTAGTTTGTTATCACTGGATTAAAACTCCTTTGAGGGCTTGGGCTATGTTTTAAATTTGAAGGCTCTTTATCTTGCTGAGCACAGAATTGTGCCTGCTAATCTTAGGTGGTTAATCATTTGTTAATAAGAGGGAAAGGTTGTGACTTAGGTTTTGTTGGCATAATCTAAAATTTGCTTGCTGTTTGATATTCATTTCTTCTGCTTCTGGTCTTGTTTTTCTCAGTGTTTTATGATTGAAGTCTCCCTTCGCAAGTTTAATACAACCTGGGTTCTTATTTCAGTTTTGGTTGGAGTAGAAGAATGTTTAAAATGCTAGTAGCTACCTGCCTAGGCCTTCACCTCAGTTGCTGAAGAGTGGGACTCATTGTTTTTGCCTTTCTGATGATAAATGTAGTACATGCTCACTTAGAGAAAAAAAGCAGATGTCAAACATTTTTAAAAAGTACGAAATACCAATAAACCCAACATTTCAAAAAAATTCCTATTGTGTGATGTATATTGCTCTAATATTGACATAAGTGTAGATATAAATGTGTGTATGTGTGTGTATATTTTTTGTTTTCAGTGCTTATACTTAGTTTTGATTGTGAGTTGGAGATGGCATGGGGGTAGATGGAGAAATAGATTAACTAAAATTTAAAAATTGTCCACTTATGTTGTTTTCTGGGTGTGCACTTCAAACTCCCAGTAGATCTTGATAATTAGGTCATCAGTAAATTATCTCTGCGCACAGAATATGTTGTGACTTCTAGAGCCTCACTCCTGCTTCACACAGACTAATTCTTGATGAATTATCCGTTATTTCTTACTCATTTTAAAAAATAGAGATATTTGTATTTTCTTATTGAGTTATAAGAACTCTATATATTAAGGCAAAGTCTTTAAACCTTTGTTTTTTGTATTGCAAGATTTTCTTAGTTTACTATTTGAAATAAATTTGTATATCATATTATTTTCATCCAGAAGTTTTAAAATCAATATAGGCCACATATAGCAGTCTTATTTGTGGTTTTCTAGCTTTGGTGTCATGTTTGGTAAATACTTTTGGTAGGAGCGGTATTAAATCACCCTGTCATAGCTGGTAAGAAGAGCTCATTGAAGATGGCAGGCTCAGCGTTGCATTTTTGGTCTGCTTCAATGCTGAGTAGACCTTGAACCCAGTCCTCTCAGGAATAATCCACAGGATTTAGAATGTTTTCTTTTTTTGGCTTGTTTCCTGTGTTCTAATTTTATTTTCTTTTTCACATCTCCGACCCCATCATGTCCATCTTACTACTTACCACTACTTTCCATCATTCATATATATATGATAGAATGATAGAAAGGCCTGTAGAAAATACTTTTGAATGAATAAACTTCATGAACCAGTGTAGGAGTCACCTATTCTGTTATGCCTTTTGTGTGGTAGATCCCTTTCTTTTTTGCACGCTTATTTGTATTATACCTTAGAACTCTTAGTCCTTTCTAATTTACGTGTTTGGGTGTTTAATCCACTGTTTTCTGGGTGTGAATTTTTTTTTTTTTTTAATTTATTTGACAGAGACACAGCGAGAGAGGGAACACAAGCAGGGGGAGTGGGAGAGGGAGAAGCAGGCTTCCCGCGGAGCAGGGAGCCCGATGCGGGGCTCAATCCCAGGACCCTGGGATCATGACCTGAGCTGAAGGCAGATGCTTAACAACTGAGCCACCCAGGCACCCCTAGGTGTGAATTTCTATTGAAGAGAACTATGAGCACTGGAACAGTGCTTATCATATAGTAGGAGATGAGTAAATATTGAACAAACTTGATAAGCAAATTGAGCAAAAGGACAGTATAGAGGCAATTGGCAAATACTTTTTTCCTTGAATCTACTTTTTCATTATTTTGGTAGAAATTTTATGGGCTTTACATCATGAGAAATGTATATTCAAGTTAATGTATAAAATTTCTTTTTATAATTGTGTATAAATCAGTTTTGACTAGGACAGCATCAGCTACAGAATTAAATCAGGAGCTTCCTCTCCCTATTAACTGTGATCTTGGGCAAATTACTTAACCTTGTTCTCAGCACAATTTCCTGTTTATAAAGTGGAACTAATGCTTTTTATTGATGATGATTGAAGGAAATGTCTGTAGTACAATATATGGTAAATAGTTGAGAATCAATAAATGTTTACATGTTTTTAGTCTCTTTTTAACTTGGGACATAGAGCTAGCTTTGAGCATGCTTTTTCATTTTCCAGTCAGCTGGGTTTCCCCCTTCTTTCCACTTCCTACCCTCCCCCACCTTATAATCTTTTCTTTATTTAAACATAATTTTTTTTAAAGATTTTATTTATTTATTCATGAGAGAGAGAGAGAGAGAAAGACAGAGGCAGAGGGAGAAGCAGGCTCCCCGTGGAGCATGGAGCCCGATGTGGGACTCGATCCCAGGACCCTGGGATCATGACCTGAGCCGAAGCCGGATGCTTAACCAACTGAGCCACCCAGGCATCCCTATTTAAACATAATTTATAAAATAGAATATTTGATATAGTGGCCCGGTTATGTTTTTTTCTAGATGATCTTTATTATCTCGGGGCCCTGTTCTTTTTTTTTTAATATAACTTTCTTTTATTAAGATTTTAATTTCTGCATAGTTAACATACAGTGTTATGTAGGTTTCAGGTGTACCATATAGTGATTCAACAATTCTATACATTACTCATTGCTTATCAGGTAAGTGTACTCTTGGGGCCCTGTTCTTTTACATGGAAGAATAGTTACTGTCTAAACCTTTGGAGACTGTATAACCTAGTTGAAAAAACATGAAAGTTTATCATCAGGACAATTCATGCAATTAGCCTGGCTTTTTTGCCTTAGCCAATTTTGGCTTCATTTTAGCAGTGAACTGGCTTCATTTTACCAGTATGTGAGGTATGATCTTTTTAGAGAAATAATTAAGTTTTACAAATATGAGATAGTGATATTTTATTGAGGCATATCCTTCTTTGAAAATTCATCTTTTCTATCACATCTATCTTTTCATTTTCATTTCCCAATTTTAGTTTATTCTTTATTAAAAGAGGTTTTTTTAGGACTTTAAAATTCTATCACTAGCTTGTTCTGATTGAAACTGACAGGCATAAGTCTCTTTATAGTGCACTGTACATGGGGATTACCCACAGCAAATTTTTAATCTTACTCTGGCTTTCTGCTGGCATTGAACATTTCTCTAGGCAGCTTTTTTTTTTTTTCCCCCACAGTCATTTAGTGAATGCACTTAAAGAAGAGATTATTTTCAGTGTTGGTTTTAGAAAAACATAATTTAAATGTTTATTTATTGTTGAAAGATAAACATGAACTCTAAACATAATGAATGGAATACATACACATATATTTCAGATCATTTGTATATAAATTTCTTATCATTTGACAATATATTTGGGTTGCAGATCATTTTCTCTTAACATCCTGAAGCCTTTCTCCTACCATTCTGTAGCTACCATTGTTGCTGTTGACAAGTCCTGTGCCATCTGATCAGTGAGCCTTCGTATGTGACCATTTTCCCCCCTTACTCTTGACATTTTTAGCATCATTTATTTATCAGTTGTGTCCTCATATTTTATGATATCATGGTATGATATGGGTTTTTTTCATCTACTTTGCTGAGGACTTTTATCTTTCAGCTCTCAGCAATTTTCTTGAATTATTTCTTTGATAATTTCTTTTCTGTCTGTCCCTCCCACTCCTATCTCCCTCTCTCTCTGTCTCTGTCTTCTTCCTTCCCTCCATCCGTCTCTACTTCTGTCTGTCCATTTCCCTTTCCCCCCTTTTCTCTTGAATTGATGTTATTCAGTTGTTATATCTCTTGAACTGGTCCTACAACTTTCTTACCTTGTATATCCATTTCCTATTCTTTTATCCTTTCCGTCTTTTTCCTAGGAGATTATCCTTAACTTTCTCTTCTGAACTTTTCATTTTTTAATTTTTATAGTTGTGATTTTAATTTCCAAGAGCTTTTTTGTTGTTGTTTTCTGAATATTTCTTTTACTTACTTGTTTTAAAAAAAAGGCCTCTTGTGTCTTTTTGTGGATATAATATCTCCACAAGAATATTTGTGATTATGTGAAGCTTTTTTTTACTCCCTTTATGTTCTTTGTTTCGTTTTATTTCCTATTTATTCTCTTTGTTCTGGTTAACATCTTTTATGTTAGAGTCTTTTCTTATCATCTGGTGATCTTTAGCTGCCTAGTTATATTTAAGACCAAGGCACCAAAATGTATGTGAAGTAGAACTTTATTGTAGGGTAATTAGATGTTGGTCTGGCCATTTTTGTGGGACATCGCTCAAGAATACCATTAACTGTTGATTTCTATTCTCTTAGACTAAAAATTTCTCCAAAGAAGAACCTGTCAGTCCTTTGCCTAGGGTTTCTAAGTCTGGCTGTGAGGATTTTGGTAGCTCATCAGAAGAAGGAGCCTGGGGTGGGGTGGGGTGGGAGTGTGTGTCTCTCATAATTGAGTATGTAGATTTTTCCTTAGTCTTTCTTTTTTCAGAATGATGTATCAGACACTTCCCCCACCCTTCCTTCTTCCTCAACATGCTTGGTGTTCACAAGCACAGAATTTTTCTGGTATAATCTCCCCAAAGATGAAACTTTCATTCTTTGAAAGAGTGGTGACAGAATTGTGGCATGACTTGAATGAAGTTAGAAAAGAGATTGGGGGTTCTAATTGCTCCCTGTGGAAACTACAATACATTCTCGTTTTCAGTCCTACCATGCATTCCTATATTCAGTTCTCAAACTTCATCTTGGTTCTGGAGCACAAAACTGCTTGATTTTTGCTGACTTATTCACCCTAGGCTTAGGATTCTACTTCATTGTCTCCTTTGTAGCTTCCAAAGTGTTACTAACATTCTGGTCTGTTGTCTTCTCCTTTCCCTTTTCCATTTTGTATTACTTTAGTAAAACTACTAAGGTAAAACTAGTATTTTTTTTTTTTTTAAGATTTTATTTATTTATCTGAGACAGAATGAGAGAGACAGAGAGGACATGAGAGGGGGGAGGGTCAGAGGGAGAAGCAGGCTCCCTGCCGAGCAGGGAGCCCGATGTGGGACTCGATGCGGGACTCGATCCAGGGACTCCAGGATCATGACCTGAGCCGAAGGCAGTCGCTTAACCAACTGAGCCACCCAGGCGCCCCGGTAAAACTAGTATTTTTACCTCTTTTGTCTTCAGGATAGAACAGAGGTAAATCATATTTAAATAGACATATCTGGGGCACCTGGGTGGCTCAGTTGTTAAGCGTCTGCCTTTGGCTCAGGTCATGATCCCAGGGTCCTGGGATCGAGCCCCGCATCGGGCTCCCTGCTCAGTGGGAAGCCTCCTTCTCCCTCTCCCACTCCCCCTGCTTGTGTTCCCTCTCTTGCTATGTCTCTCTCTGTCAAATAAATAAATAAAATCTTAAAATTTTTTTTAAATAGACATACCACTTCCTTCTTATGATGGAACATGTAATATTTATAAGTTTCATATACATGGTACAGAAAAATGAAATATGAAGAAATTTAAAAGCAAAATGAAAGAACAATAATGAGTAAAGATAAATATCTCTAAAGATTGAGTTAGTAAAATCGGAGAATGAGGAAAGAATATTTGAATGTTAGTCTACACACCAGTTATTTAAATAAAATATCCCTACACCTGGGAAAGAATAACTACTATTGTTCAATTCCTTTCTTGTTGCCATAGAATATTAGAATGGATAGTGTATGAATTCTAAGTGGCAAATACTTAGGAGTAGAGTTGCCAGATCATATGGTAGGTGTATGCTTAGTTTTATTACAAACTGCCAAGTTGTTTTCTAGAGTGGCTGTCTGCTATTTAAATTCCCATCAACAATGTATGAGAGTTCTAGTTCCTATGCACCCTTATTAGTACTTGGCATTGCCAGGTTTTTGTTTTGTTTTAATTTTGTCATTCTCATAGGTGTGAAGTGGTATCTCATTGTGATTTTACTTTGCATTTCCCTAATGATTAGCGACGTTGAACATCTTTTCATGTACTTATTTGCTATCCATAAAAGTTATGTGTCCTCAAACTTTTCCTCATTGTTTATTGTTTTCTTATTTTTGAGTTTTTTGGGTTAATTATATGTTTTGGATACCAGTCCTTCAGAAGTCTTTTGTCTGATATGTGATTTGAAATTAATGTCTCCACATGTATAACTTGTCTTTTTATTCTTTCAGCAGCATCTTTTGTAGAGCAAAAATTTTTAATTTTGATGAAGTCCAGTTTATCAATTTTTTCCTTTTATGTATTATGCTTTTGATAGTGTATCTAAGCACCCTTTGCCTATCTGAAGGTCACAAGGATTTTTTTTTTCTGTTCTAAGGGTTTGATAGTTTTCTTGTTTTACAGTTAAGTCTACTTTGAATTTTATGTAAGTTGCGAAGTATGGATTAAGATACACTTTTTTTTCTGTATATGTATGTCCAGTTGTTCTAATGCTGTTTGCTGACAAGTCTGTCATTTCTCCATTGAATTGTCTTTGCATGTTTGTGAACAGTTGACTGTACTTATGTGGTTCTATTTCTGGACCCATTTTTCTGTTTCATTGGTTTTTGAGTCTGGTCTTTATTACTATACTGTCTTGATTACTGTGGCTTTATAATAAGTCTGAAAATCTCTTAAAATGAGTTGTTTAACTTTTTTCTTTATAAAATTGCTTTGGCTATTCTAGTTCTTATCTTTCTGTGTACAATTTAGAATTGTCTTGTTTATAAGAAATCCTGCTGAGATTTTGATTGAATTTGCCTTAAATCTATAGATTAATTTGAGGAGAATTAACATCTTAACTATATTGAGTCTTCCAACCCATGAAAATGGTCTTTTCATGTTTTTAGGTTTTGGTTTTTTTTTTTTTTTTTTTGTCATCAGAATTTTGTAGTTCTCAGTGTACTGATTGTTCATATACTTTGTTAGATTTACTCCTGTGTATTTTATTTTTTGTGGACACATTACAGATAGTACTGTTTTAAAAGTTTTAGTTTCCTATTGCTCAATGCTACTATGTAGAAATCTGATTTATATTTGTATGGTGGACTGATCCTGTGACTTTGGTAAACTTAACATATTATTTCTAGGAGCTTTATTATAGATACTTTGGGATTTTCTTTATAGACAATTGTCTGCATATAGGAACAGTTTTAATTCTTCTTTTTCAATTGTATGCCCTTCCTCTCCCTCTCCTCCCCTCCCTTTTAGTCTTACAGCATTGGCTAGGATTTCTTGTACAGTGTTGAAAATGAGTGGTGAGAGGAAACATCTTGCCTTGTTCATGTATTATGCGGAAAGCATTTTCTTTTGCCATGAAATGTGATTGGCAGCTATAGGTCTTTTGTAGATGTGCTTCATTGCATTGATGATTTTCCTCTTCATTTCTAGATTGCTGAGAGTTTTTATTATGAAATGGTGTTGAATTTTGTTAAATTATTTTTCTCTATCAGTTGATAAAGACCATGTGATAATTGTCTTAGTAGTTAATATGGTGTATTATATCCACTGATATATAAATATTGAACTAGCCTTGCATTCCTCAGATAAATTGTGCTTGGTTGTGATGTACTGTTCTTTTTATATACTGCTGAGTTCAATTTGCTCATATTTTGTTGAGGATTTTTAATCTGTGTTCATGAGGGATATTGATTTGTGATTTTCATTTTTGTACTCTCCTTTTCTGGTGTTAGTGTAATGCTGGCCACATAAATGAATTTAGGAAGTGTTCCTCCTCTTCTTCTGTTACTTGGGATAAATTGTGTAGATTTGGTGTTATGTCTTACATGTTGGGTAGAAATGCCCAGTGAAACCATTTGAACTCTGGAATTTTCTTTGTTTTTTTCAGAAAGATTTTAAAGTACATATGTAATTTCTTTAATTGCTATGTATTCCAGGGTTTCAGTGACCATGTACACATTCAGTGAATTGCTAGGACTCACAGCACTCATCATATTTGTACTCATAACTATGATTTATTATAGATCAGCAAGGGAAAGTGACTCAAGGAGAGTCTGGAGGCATCCAGACTCAACCTTTAAAGTTCTCCCTTCTGAGAGCACAGGGCATAAAGAACATATTCTCCCAGCAATGAATTGCAGTGACACATAGGGTGTGTTTCTGCCCAGGGAAGCCTTCTTAAGACTCAAAATCTAGGATTTTTATTGAGAACTGGTCATGTAGCCATGCCATGTGTGGTCGTGTAGCCACAGCTTCCCAATTTCCAGACTCCAAGAAAGAAAGCAGATATTTACTCTAACTCATGATATTTGTACAAACAGTCTATGCAAGCTGGTACAGCAGGGCTCAATGCTCCGAGCAGGCAAAACAGCCTTGCTATATAGAGAATATCCCCAAACCAAAAGTTTGATATGCTAGCCAAACACCAGCTCTGCAATCAGGCCCTTCTCATGATAGCAGCATCAGGCCTGCTATGTTAACTCTTTCCTGCACAATATAGGACTATTCTGTTGTCTGTTTCTATTGAGTGAGTTTGTGTATTTTAAGGAAATGGTCCATTTCTTCTAATTTGTCAAAATTATGTTCATAGATATGATTGTAGTATTCTCTTATTATCCTTCTATTATCTATGAGTTCTATTATGATAGTTCTTCCTGCATTTCTTGTTTAAACTGGCAAGAGCATTATCAATTTCATTGATCTTTCCAAAGAAATAGTTTTTGTTTTCATTGATTTTTCTCTGTTGCTGTTTTGTTTTCAATTTCATTGATTTCTGCTCTTTATTATATCTTTCATTTTGCTTGCTTTGGTTTACTTCTCATTTCTTCTGATGGAATCCTTAGATTATTGATTTAAGACCTTCTTTCCAAATGTATGCATTTAATGCTATACATTTCTTACTTAGCACTGCTTTAGGTATATCCCACAAATTTTGGTTTGTTGTATTTACATTTTCATTTAGTTAAAAATATTTCTTAATTTCCTTAAGACATCCTCTTTGACTCATGGATTGTTTAGAAATTTGTTTTATTTCTCATTATTTGAGAATATTTTCTAGTTATGTTTCTTTTATTTTCTACTTTAATTTACTTCCAGTCAGAGAAAATATTTTGTAAGAATTCAATATTTTGTAAAATTTGTTTAATGACCTTGACTGTGGTTTGTATGTGTGAATTTCCATTTGCTCTTGAAAAATGTGTATTTTGTTGTTGAGTATATAATAAATGTGTTCTAAATGTCTTTTAGGTCAAGTTGTTTCATGGTGGTGTTCAGGTCTTACATATCCTGCTGATTTTCTATCAACTTGTTCTATTAATTACTTGATAAAAGTGTGTTAAATTGTCCATATTTCTTTCTTTCTCCTGTCAGTTCAATCAGTATTTGCTTTATGTGTTTTGATGCTCTGTTGTTAGGTGCATACACATTTAAGATTGTTACATCTTCATGATGAAATAATGTTTTTCTTTACTCCTTGTGATTTTCCTTCTTTTGATACTCATTTACTCCTTATGATTAGTGCTTGAATGTTATGTCTTTGTTTCATCTGTTTACTTTTAAGCTATCTATATCACTTTGGTTAAAGTGGGTTTGTCTTTCTTTTTGATGCCTTTACTTAAATGGACTAGGAAGAAACTTGTATTTTTGTATTCATAATTGAAGTAAAAAGAAATGTTTGGGGATTAACCAGGAATTGAGGTTGTTACTGGATTTTTATTTTAAGATGTGGTTGTAATTGTATTGTACCACTGGATCACAGTGCCCAGGAAAATAATAAAAAGAATCAGAAAACTCTGAGAGCAGTTACCAGGTTGTCTTTTCTGAGGCTTGGTTACAGACTTCGGGTAAAACTTCTTTTAGCACTCTCCATCCCTAGGGTTCCTAATCACAATAAGCATTGTCACTGCTCAGGTTCAGGACTGTTTTGATCACTGACAATTTGAATTGCAGGCAGAAGGCTAACAACATTCATAGATACTATGTAGATATTTTTTGGGGTATGATTTTTTAGTAGCAAATAAAAGTCATGTGAAACCCACAACCTTTTCTTTTTCTGTTGGTACTCTGTAACCTCTTTTACATTACCATTAAAATAATCACATTAGGTCCAGCTCAGAGCCTGTGTCTGCCTTATATCTTTTCTCTTTCATTTGTACTCCCATACATTCCTTACAGTTTTGTGGAACTAATTTTTCTGGGAACATGTACACAATCACAAATATTCATCTGTGTATTTGTGGAAATGGAACTTTAGACTTTCAAATGCAAATCTCAGGCTTGTGCACTAATTGTATAGGGAAATATTCTGGTCTTTGTCTAGAACTTTTATCAAGGCTGTGTACAAAGGAAATTATCTGTAATCTTTCTTTAGATTATTTTGTCCTTTCAAATGGCTTTAAATAAGATTGATACACTGAGGATAAATTTATATTTTTAGACCACACTTCTTTCCTGGTTTCCAGGCTGTGATATGGGTTGGCTGCCTACTTGACATCTTCATTTGGATGTTTAGTAGCTTAAAATAACATCCATGATTCCGTCTACTAAACATTCTTCTTTTCTACTTTTTTCATCTCAGTTTGATGTCAAACTCCTTAGCATAATTCTTAATTGTTTTCTTTCCCTTATATTCTATACCTACTTTATCAGCAAGTCCTTTCACCCTCACCCATATCATCATCTTCATAATATGCTTAAGTCATGGTACTGTTTTCTAACTTGAGAAGTTTCTATTTATAAATATTTACTTTTTGTAAGATTCAACAGAAGATAGTGGTTAAGATCATAGACAAAGTAGCCAGACTACATGGGTTAAAATTCTAGTTTTGGAGTATTCTAATTGTGTGATCTTTGTCATGTTTTTTTAACCTCTGTGTGTCTCAGTTTCCTCACCTCAAAATAGGGATGCGATACTTAAACAGTTGCCATGAGAATTAAAGAATTAATATTTATAATATTCTTAGAAGAGTGTACCTATTTGTTAGTTAAAAATATATTTATCCCCTTCAGTCTCTTTTCTGAGGAGTAACCATGTTTTACTTTAAAAATATAAACTAATTTTTTTTTCATTCCTATACTCAAAAACATTTTAGTGGCTTCCTATTCTACAAGTAAAAATCAAACTTCTTAACAGTATCCTTCATGAGCTGGTCCTGTTTACTTCTCATATCTACCTCCTGCCTGTCTTGCCTGCTCATACCATTTTAGCCACACTGTCCTTTTTACTGTTTCTTAAACACAGGAATCACATTCCTACCTCAGACCATTGAAAACATTCTCCCTCTCCCTCACAACTCTTTATTCTCATACCCCTTTATTTTCCTTTACAGCAGTTATCATTATATGGAATATTTAGCAACATACGTTTTTTGTCCTCTGGTTTATTTCCTATCTTCTCCACTAATGTGTAAGCTCTCTGAGAGCAGAGACTTTGTATATGTTTGTATGTAATTCCTAAGGCTTCAAACAGTGCTTGGCATATGCTGAAAGTTCCTTGTTTATTGAATGATAAGTTAATGAATGAATGAATGAAATAAAATTTTATTGTCTACATTCATTCCCTGGTCAGTGCAACCTTGGATATCTGGAAGTTTTTGCTCAGTGTCTGTTTAAAATAATCATAGATGTTTAGAGTTGGGGGGACATTTGAGATAATCACATTTCATTACTCTTTTTTTTTTTTTAAAGATTTTATTTATTTATTTGAGAGAGAGAATGAGACAGAGAGAGAGCGCATGAGAGGGGGGAGGATCAGAGGGAGAAGCAGACTCCCTGCTGAGCAGGGAGTCCAATGCGGGACTCGATCCCGGGACTCCAGGATCATGACCTGAGCCGAAGGCAGTCGCCCAACCAACTGAGCCACCCAGGCGCCCCGGCATTTCATTACTTTTTTAAAAATTAAAGACAATGAGTAGAGGCAGAGTTAGGAAAAGTATCCACATCTTATAACTGTTTGTCCTTTTTGCTATAATACATTTCCTTCCTAAACTATGTGGTGATAGTGGTGGTCCAGGCTGAGATCTAAATTCACTGTTGGGTTTCATAGCAAATAATAGCATCATATTTTCCTATTTTAAATCCACATTACTTTTGGGATGCCTGGGTGGCTCAGTTGGTTAAGTGTCTGCCTTTGGCTCCAGTCATGATCCCAGGGTCCTGGGATCGAGTCCCACATCCGGCTCCTTGGTTGGTGGGGAGCCTGCTTCTCCCTCTGTCTGCCGCTCCTCCTGCTTGTGCTCTTTCTCTCTCTCTCTCTCTTCGACAAATAAATAAAATCTTTAAAAAAATAAATCCACATTGCTTTTTATATCCTGGTAGAAGTCAGTATGTTTTCTTTATTCTTAAGAGTAAATGCATTTCATAATTTGGAGAGAATTAACAATGTAGCTGGTTAACTTAGTTGCAAGGTTACACTCTGTTTCCTGTTCTGATCTTAGATATGTGTAAGAAAAAAATATTTAGATAATATTTTCATGTAAACTTATCAGTTTAACATATTTCCCTTTGGTGATGAAATAGTCTTTTTGAGAAAATTATTTGAAATTTGTCAAACAGAAAAGTTTACATTTTTGCAGAATGTTACATCTTGAATATCTATTTTACCCTTAGTTGTCATGCTTTATAATCAAAAGAAGTCGTGGTGGGAGTACCACGCTTCCAGACTTTCCACATAGGAAGGTGATTTGGAACCATTGTACTATATGGATTGACAGTTGATGAGCAGTATAAATCTTGCTGTGATCTGTATTCTTGCCCAGAACTTTACTTATCTTTATTGTGTTGGGAAAGGTTGGTATCTTTTTTCCAGCCATGACCTCACAATGAAATACTTCATGCTATAGCAAAGTCCATTATAATGGGGTTCCAGTATAAATCACTTTATAGTTTAGATTAATATAATATTCATTGGCTTGGAAGTTAATGATGCTTTCCTACTTGTGAATGATTATGTTTCAGAAATTCACTTGTATTGATTGAAAACCTAAATGTAAGAGCTAAAACTATGTAACTCTTAGAAGAAAACATAGGAAAAAATGTTTATGACGTTGAATTTGGCAGTGATTTCTTGCATATGGCACCAAAAGCAGAGGAAACAAAAGAAAAAATAGATAAATTGGACTTTATCAAATTTTAAAACTTCTGCATGCCAAGGAACTCTATCAAAACAATGAGTGGAAAAAAATATTTGCAAGTCATATGATAAGGAGTTAATATCCAGACTATATCAAGAATTCCTGCAACTCAACAATACAGAAGAAAGCAATCCATTTGAAAAATGGCCAAAGGACTTGAATAGACCTTTCTCCCAAGAAGATGTACAAATGGCCAATAAGAGTATGAAAAGATGCTTAACATCGTTAATCATCAGAGAAATGCAAGTCAAAACCACAATTAGGTACCACTTCGTACCCATTAGGATGGCTATTATCCAAATAACAACAACAACAACAACAACAACAACACAACAATGCCCCAAAACAGAAAATAAAAAGCCATGGCCAGGATGTGGAGAAATTGGAATGTTTGTGCATTGGTGGTAGGAATGTAAAATGGTGCAGTTGCTGTGGAAAATGGTGTGGTGGTTCCTCAAAAATTAAAAATATATTACTGTTTCTAAGAAGTTACTCCTTTCCCCTAATAATATTTGGATTAGTATTTACAGACTTGTTTCTCAGTAATGCTACTTGACCTTTCAGGGTTTCATAAAAGAATTTATTCTGGTTTTTGGTACTTTTGGTGGCAAGGAAGACATATTTATAGAGAATGTAATACAGTTTGTTCTTTACGAGTAATTTAAATTCTAAGATATTACAACTATTCATAAGTATTTTTAAACAGGAGTTTTTAGTTTTCAGCTATTTAAGATATTGGCTCATTAAAATTCCTTTATTGACTGAGGAAAATCTGTTTCAGGCGTGTGTGTGTGTGTAATTTTATCCCTTTAACAGCAGTATAAAATATTTTATTCATAATTATATATAAAGCATTTGATGATCGTCGTTACAGGCTTTCTTCCTTGTGTTAATTTTAATTTCTTTCCCTTCTCTCTTTCTAATCTAATTTCTGTGTCCTTTTTTAAAATCTGAAAAAAATTCCAAAGAGAGAGATTTTGGGGCGGTTAGGGCAAATTTTGCATGATGTTTGGTTTATTTGGCTGTCTTATTTTATTAAGAAAGGGTTTGTATCATATTGAAATATTTCTAGGGGTTTTAAGAGCATGAGACTATTTAGTTCTCTACAAACCCATTATACCCTAGAGGAGCCTCCAATCAACAGAGATCTCCTTGGAGTACTTGTAATTTAACTGAAGAAAATTATAAATTGGATATAAAGGTGTAGTAACTTGATATCTAGCTATAATTTGTTTACACTTTCAAAGTCTTCAAGTATAATAATTTTAAATTGTAATGCTGTAGGAATAGTGATTAAATTAGGTAAAGAAAGAAAACCTATTGTATTTCCACCAAAGACTTGAAAAAACTCAATAATTGTTTAACTTGAAAATAAGTATTCAGCCAGTAAAACATTAGAAATTGAAGTCTTCTGCTTTTCTTCAACAACATTGATGTGGCTTACCAAAGGATTAAATAATTTTAAATAACTGAACAAGTAATCATTATTTACTCATGAATGTTTTATCCAAGAGTTGAAAATACATAGGTAACAGTTTAAAAGAAGATATTTGGGGTTTTTATAGGTTTAAAAAGAGGATACTTGTTACACCATCATAGCTGATTTAGAACTGGGTACATATGTAGTGAATATCTTCCAAGGACTAGTCAACAATTTTTTTTTTAATAATAGACTGAGATTGAGTCCACTTACTTTATTTTTTTTAGGAATATGTCTGAGCCTGACAATTCAGGGAAGCTATTTTGAATGTAATTTATAGTTTTAGCCATACTATTCTAGAAGATGTACAGGAAGGTAAACCATTTTCCCGTAGGGTGGCTGTCGCTACAGTGCAGTGGGGCACGACGCGGGCTTACAGTCAGTCTGGGATTCAGTGGAGGGTAAGCCACTTACTGGTTGGGTGTTCTTGGAATAGTTGAGGCCTCAGGGACTCTGTTTTCTCATATTCAAAATGTGACTTACTGTTCTCTCAATGATAAAGACTGTTTGGAAGGAGTAAATGACATAATACATGCAAAAGTATTTAGAATGCCATTTCTGGATCATAGTACTCAGTACGTGTCAAATAGTATTTTTGGTGTGGTATTTTGATGTTGCAGAATGCATGGCTCGTATCTTATTCTGTGTATTGCATGCTAAGGTGGCAGTATTCCCTCTCAGAATGGAAAAACCCAGCTAAATCAGAAAACTGCTCTCTTAGTGTAAGCTGATTTATACTTCTCCTGGGAAAAATAATGAGTTTAAAGGCTTTTAGCTGCTGCATTGATACACAGAGTCCCAAGAAGTTCATTTTAAAAAAAGTTGCTTCAGTGAAAATGATTATTGCAATAATAAATAAAAGTAATAAAAAACTGAAACCAGTAATATTTTAAAAAGCTTATTTCTTTTAAAAATTCACAACTTATATAACGGGAGGCCATGATTTTGATTTTACATATGATTTTTTTAAATGTTAGTATTCATCCTAGCACATTTTAGAGGGTTAATTCATTAATGTAAATGCATTTGTGCAGGATTATTCTCATCACAGTGTTATAATCTCAATGAATCTGTTGGTAAATTGATTATAAAGAATCTATAAGAAGCAATAGGGTGTGTGTGGGGGTGAAGAAATGTAAGGAATTGACTCGTGTGCTTATGGAGGTTGGCAAGTAAGGCTGGAAGCTGCTCTAGAACCAGGAACAGCTGATGTTTCAGTTTGAAGGCCATCGGGAAGGGCCTATAATCGAGTCAAAGCCTATCAGGCGGGAGAATTGTGTGTTCCTTGCAAGAAGGTCAGCCTTTTGGGCCTTCACCTGATTGCCCACTGTAGAGGGCAGTCTGCTTTTTTCAGTCTACCAATTTAAATGTTGTTATCCAACAACACCTTCAGAGAAACATCCAGAATTATGTTTAACTAAGTATTTGGGCATTCCCTGGCACAGTCAAGGTGACACGCAAAATTCACCATCACAGAAGGTGACCAGAAAATAATGAAATCAAACTCTTTTCACTTCTGCTTTCACTTGAATCCAGCTACAAGACGGTTTAGTTGTAGAGGTTACTCCTTCATATATGCCATTGCCATCTCATTGCTGTTACTGTGTCTTTCCAAATTGTTAAAAGTTTATTATGTACTTTGAGTGTATGGATAGTTTGTTTTGCTTTAGTTTTATTTATTTTTTTATTTTTTGGAATATTGTCCTCACTCCCACCAACGCCCACCATCCCATTTGAAAATGTTAACTATATTACCCTCAGTGCTTTATAACTTTTCTGTGTTTTGTTTCTTCGCTGGGCAGACAAAATGTTAGACTGAAGAACAGTTAATGTTGAGTTGCTCAGTGAAATAGCCAGTACCATGTTTCTGTCCTTTTAGAATTTCCTACCTTTGTCTCTCATTGTTCAGAGCGTAAAGCTGCCAGGTGGCTCCGGGTATCCTAGCTCTCTGGAAAACCAGTGTTTGGGAATGCAGTGGGTGTCCAGTTCATCTGTATCTTAACATACAAGTTTCACATCTGAAACATAAAATGGAAAATGAAACTGAAGTATAATTTTTTTTTTTTTTTTTTTGTGGGTGAGGGGTAAGCTTGGAACCTAAAACTAGCAGGAAAAGCTAATTGACAATGCATGAATTTTATTTTTTTATGAGCACTATCTTGTTTTATTATAATCATTTATGTATTTTTAAGGCCGGGATCTAGAATTGAAATAAATAAATTAAACACAGTCATGAAGGGATAAGCACACAAACTTTATAGGGTTAAGGAATTCATCAGATTAATTAATATATTACAAATACTGATTTTCTGAGAGTAGAGTTTTTTATATATGATATCTAATATAAATTCTTTTTCATAATTATTTTAATTCTAGAAATTCTTCTGCTATAAAGACATCATTGTTGTCCCCTTTAATTACTGAATTGCCTTTTTAATGTAATTACAGTATGAACCTATCTTTATGATGTAAGAACTTTGGCTTCTGGGAGTAACTGTGGATAGAGAAAGTTGAACTGTCCTTGGTTCTCAGATTGTTCTATTTTTAATGGGAATTTTCTTTCACTTTCCTTTTCAGTTAACTGGATAGGCTTGAATAGTAGTGTAAGTGGAGAGTATTTGCATTATTCTTTCATTTCATAAACTAAAAGTCATTAAAGAAGTTACAAATCTGAAAATTTAACAAGGCTGTTTTACTAATATGTTCAGTCATGCAGACTTACAATTTAATTTTTCCTATATTTGAGTAAACATGTTTATATATGTATAAATAATATAGATTCATAGTGTGTACCCAAAGGTGGCAGAAAACTATTTAAAACCATTTAGCTGTGTTAAAATAGAAATATTTTTCTGAAACAAAATTTACAGTTTTAGTACATTCAAAGATACCATTATTTGCTTGGATATGTTATATCTGTTGTAAAATTGTAGAAGTAATGTGTAGGATTATTGAGAGGATAAATTTAATTAATACATGGAAGGGGCATACTCAATAAATCTAGTACTTACTTTTACATATCTGAAGATCACCTTGGTATATTGAAGTCTTGTAAGGATGACAGTGTTTGGGTTAATTATTTTATCCGTAATGACTTTATGCTCCTTTCCCAATTGTCCTAAACAATTTGCTTCATGCTAGTCACTTGTTATGTAGACTAGAAATGGTTTGGTTGTGTATTTTAGTTTTACTGATAAACCACCATGAGCATAGCGAAAGAGGGAGGGGAAGGCTGTATGTGTGTGTGTCTTTTGTGAATGTGTCTGACATGTGGGTATAGTGAACTTTTCATACATATTCAAAAGTGTGATGAGAATGAAATTTACTGAAATTGGTATCTTTAATTCCAGTGCTATTTCTGTTAAAAAGAGGATTTTTATTATGCATTCTTTTTTTTTAAGATTTTTTTTTTAAATTTATTTATTAGAGAGAGAGTGAGAGAGAGAGCGCAAGAGGGGGTAGGGTTAGAGGGAGAAGCAGACTCCCCACCGAGCAGGAAGCCCGATGCGGGACTCGATCCCGGGACTCCGGGATCATGACCTGAGCCGAAGGCAGTCGCTTAACCAACCGAGCCACCCAGGCGCCCTATTATGCATTATTAATGAAGGACCTGAGACGAACTTTTTGACAAATATTTTCAGGTTTGAAAAAAAATTACACTAGTTAACGAACTATTCAGTGATGAGGAAGAGGGAGATAGAAGAAAGAGCAGTAAATTCCAACCGGCTAATTTCTCCATATGTGAAGTGGATAGAAACATTTCTAAGTCTGAATTTTAATCACTGGTAAGAAATTTGGTAGAGGTCACAGCTGGGGTCAATTCTGACAGTATGATGTAATAGCTATCTATATGCTTTGGTGTTGAACCTGAACCTTGAAAATAAAGGCATATAAGAAATTCCATAAAATGTAGATTAAATGGGATTGCTGTTTTTGCCTGAATGTTATTTTGGCCTTGGTAAAGGCCATAAAAATCCCATTTCACAGTGTAGATTGTTAAAAAATGTTTAATAATAAACTAAATAGGTAGGAAGTTGTATATATTCAAAAAGGTACGTAATTATAAGAATTTTTTTGCTGTTTCCTCATTTAAAATGTATTGTTAATGTTAATAATGATGTAATAAATAAGAAATTCTGTTGCCTTTATTAATGATATATAAAATCTGGTACAGTTTTAAATTAACTGCTGCATCCCTCTGTATCCTTTTATCAAAAGATGATAACATATACGATATAATTTTTTTGAGATTAATTGGTACTAAGATGATATATAGTGTCAAGTGCCAGTACTTTTTTTTCTTTTATAAATAATAAACTCAGTGTGTGGGTGGTGGCAGAACCACACAGAGAGAAACATTCTTTTAGCATGTCATAGTTTGTTCTGTTCAAACCATGAAGTACTGTAGATCCTTTAATAATCCCATTGAGAGAATTTCATGCTACTTAGGAGGAGTACTTACATATGGGTAATGACATCTTTAAGTAGACTATACAATGGAGACAGGAAGCTTCAGAAACAGTGGATGGTAAGAATGATGTTAATTTTAAGATGACATGTTTACATTTTATGGGCATACCTCAGAGATACTGGTGGTTTTGTTCCATACCACCACAATAAAGCAAATATCGCAATAAAGCGAGGCAAATGAATTTTTTTGGTTTCCCAGTGCATATAAAAGTTATGTTTACATTATACTATAGCATATTAAAGGTGCAATAGCATCATCTCTAAAAAGTACATACCTTAATGAAAAAGTACTTTATTGCTACGAACTGTATTTATTACTTTATTGCTAAAATCAGTTGAGCTTTTAGCAAGTTGTAATCATTGATCACAGATCACCATAACAAATTTAATAATAATGAAAAACTTCACGATATTGTTAGAATTACCAAAATGTGACACAGAGACACAAAGTGAGCAAATGCTTTAAGAAAAATGGTGCCGATAGGCTTCTTGATGCAATCTTGCAACAAATCTTCAGTTTGTGGAAAATATGGAAGTACAGTAAAGCTACGTGCAATAAAATGAGATATGCCGGTATGTGGCAGTGCATGATGTTTGATTTTGGATTCTATAAATAAATTCTAACTGAAAAAATACCACCTTTGCTTCTTCATGGAATTGGATTCAGTAATTTGCTTTTGCTAGATTATCAGTTATAAAACCTAAATTTAAAATGTATATATATTTCAAAAATATATATTTCAACTCAGATACTTAGGCATATTTTATTATGATTTATGTAATTTAATTTCAATAAGTATGTCTGTCATGTATAGGATTATAACTTGTAATTTAACATTAAATTAATGTTATAGTCATGTTTTTGATTAAAAATTTAAAATAAACTTGAATTTTGAGCTTTATAGTAAGTTCTTAAATAGAATTCTAACTTTGATTACATTAATATATTTGTGCAATAATTCCAATAAACGCATCCTTAAAGTTACATTTAAAATATTTGTTAGACTCCACTTATTCAGAATTTGCTGGAATTTGAGATAGCGTACGACTTAGCTTTATTTATGTTGTAAGAGGGAAAGATAAATCGAAAAGATAAATTAAGAAAAAGTTTGATTATTATAAATAATTTATTTAATGTAAATTATAGCTTTATATGGGACCCCTGGGTGGCTCAATCAGTTAAGGTCTGCCCTCAGCTTGGGTCATGATCCCAGGGTTCTGGGATCCAGTCCCAGGTGGTGCTCCTTGCTCAGCAGGGAGCCTGCTTCTCCCTCTGCCTGCCGCTCCCCCTGCTTGTGCGCGCTCTCTCTCTCTCTTTCTGACAAATAAATAAAATCTTTTAAAAAAAATTAGAGCTTTATAGGGGCATGATTTATCTAATTCAGAAAAAATTAAGTACTATAATATTCTAATTCTATGATTCTGATATTCTGATTGGAATTGTTATATATGAATTCAGTGAATCATTACTTTATTAGGCCTTTATAATACTATATTGTATCATTTCTGGTTCTTTCTTTAAAATTAAACTTTTTATTTTGGTATAATTGCAGAGTCATGTGCAGTTATAAAAAATAGTACAGAGAGATGCTATTTATACTTTTTCCAGTTTCCCCTGGTGGCTACATCTTACAAAACTGTAGTACACAAAGAAGTGTAGTACACAGTCATGATCAGGATATTGACATTGATAAAATCCATTGATCTTATTTAGATTTCTACAGTTTTACTTGTACCCACTTGTATGCTTGTGTTTGTATTTTTATCACATGTAGTACACTTGTGTGTGCATTTATATTACATGTAGTTCCATGCATCGATTATTATAGTCAAGATATAGAACGGTTCCACTACCACATGATTCCTCGTATTGCCTTTTTGTAGCCTCCTCCCATGTTTGCCACCCCCATCCTTATCTCCTGGCAGCAACAAATCTCTTTTTTATTTCTATGATTCTTCCATTTTAAGGAAATTAAGTGGATTTTTACAGTTTGTATCTTTTGGGTATTGGTTTTTTATGCAGCATTATTCCATGGAGAGTCATTCAAGTTGTTGCATATATATTAATAATTTATTGCTCCCGGGATGCCTGGGTGGCTCAGTGGGTTAAGCTTCTGCCTTTGGCTCAGGTCATGGTCCCTGGGTTCTGGGCTCAAGTCCCATGTCGGGCTCCTTGCTCAGTGGGGAGCCTGCTTCTCCCTCTGCCTGCCACTCCCCCTACTTGTGCTCTCTGTCTCTCTCTTTCTCTCTCTCTCTCTGGCAAATAAATAAATAAAATATTTTGAAAAATATTCATTGCTCCTTATAGCAGAATAGTATTCCATGGTGTGGCTGTACCACAGTTTGCTTAATATTCACTATCAAAAGACCTCTGGTTTTTTTTTTAGTTCTTGGCTCTTTTGAATAAAGCCTCTGTGACTATTTGTATACAGGATTTTATGTGCACTTTAGTTTTAATTTCTTTGAAATAAATGCCCAACAGCATAATTGCTAGGTCATATGGTAATTGCTTGTTAATTTTTAAAGAAATTTGTAAACATTTTCCAGAGTTATCTATACTGTTTTAAATTGTCACCAATAAATCATGAGTCACTTATTTTCTTTGTTTTCAAAGAATTACTTTAATATGTTTTTATCCACTCTGCCAAACTGTGCTATTTTAAATCCTAATGTCATTAATTATTAATGTGCTATAGCATGTCTCCCATTTTATTTTTTGTTTTCTGTTATTTTCCTCTCATTTCTCTGTTGTTGTTTTCTTGCCTTCCAGTGGGTACTGGAGCTTTTTTTTTAGATTTATATCTTATTTTTTTATGGTATTTTTCAGTGTATGTTATATAACTTTGTGTAATTATCATAGTGATGACTCTGAGTATTACAACATACATATGTGAGCTATCTTAAACTACTGGTATCAGTCTTTTTTCACTTCAAGTGACGTATAAAAGGCTTATTTCTATATAGGTCCCTTTATCTTTCTCTTTTTAAAATATCATTAACTTTAGTACCAGATGGTGTTAGAGATTTTATTCTAATTATCAAATATGATTTATAAAACTTGGGGGAGTGATAGTCTGTTGTATGTACCCATATTTCTGCTTTTTCTGTTTCTTCCTTGTGCTTTAAAAAAATTTTTTTTTTATTTTTTAATTATTTTGTTTTATTTTTAGAGAGAGAGCATGGGAGTGGGGGAGGGAGGGGCAGAATGAGAGGGAGAGAAAATCTTAAGCAGGCTCTGCCCAACATGGGGCTCGATCTCACGAACCTGAGATGATGACCTGAGCTGAAATCAAGAGTTGGACTCTTAACTGACTGAGCCACCCAGGCACCCCTTCATTACATTTATTTTTGACAAAGTTTCTTTAGACAGTTTTCAAGGACAAATTCATTTATTCATAAGATTAAGTTTCTAAAGTAAATGTAAATGTACTATATACTAAAGACATTATATGTTTTAGTGGTATAAGGAACATTAAAACATTTTCTTATACAAATGAGATATTTTGTGCTTTGTGAGAAAGAACAAAAATATTTTTGTACTATAAAAAAATGTTATAAGAACATACCTGATTAGACTGTCCGTGCTTTGAAATAATAACAGTTAAGTAAGAGCTGTTTGCCATATATTCCTTTAACCTTAAGGGAATATCAAAGTGTTGTAATTAATCATCAGATTAGTATATTTATCTGTGCTGATATCCATATTAGTATCTTAATAACAATACATTTTATACTTAATCTATAACGTCTCCCACTGATTCATATCATAAAAGAAGGAAAGTGATATTTTCTAGTTGAGATGTCAAAAAATTGTGCTTAGATTAACTGGAGCTCTGTTACTTTGACATTATACCTGTGTAAGTTATTGGCTGTTAACTTTGTAAATAGTTACATATGAATTTTGGTACCTTGAAATAAATTGGGAATATATAAGTTGTTGATACTCAACTTTTATGTGGAAGCATTTGACTTCTGTTCAGTTTTATAAACAGATACTATTGGCTACCACTCATGTTCTTACGAATGTGTTTTTCAGTATATTCGCAAATGTCTGGAATGGAATAACATTTAACCTTTATTTTGAAATAGTGCTTATGATCCAAATTTAAATGCTTATGCAATTTTAGTGTTTTAATAATAGAGTAAACTAATCATTAGACAGACCTTTCTGTATTTCTTTCAGGTAATGTCAATTTCCTTTCACTAGCTTTTGCTATTGTTGTTTCTTTGAATGCTGTCAATCAAATCACTTTTCCATATGGCACAATTTATACTTTCTCTTCATTTTTATGTTATTTTTCCTGGTATTCCGCTCCTCTGTAACTACATGGGTTGGGAATGTGTGTGGTCAGATATTTGAATTTGTTTCATAAGGTGTCGTAGAAAACCCATTTCTTCCTTCTGAGCTGTTATGTACTTGGGTGGTCACTGAGTCGTTTGGTACTGTAGCTGTGAGCTGTGCTTGTTCATTTATACATTGCTTTATTGTTTATAATCTCTTCCTGGAGTTAATTGCTTTCAGTCTATTGACCTTTTTTTTCCTTTTTTCTAGTTTTACAATCTCGAAAGGCTTTTGAATGCTATTGTATCAGCATAGTTGTGTACTTGTCTTGAATTTTAACTTTGAACAGTAAATTATGTAAATTTAAGTGAATTTTGGGACTTTGAAATAAATCCTCTTTAAATAGACTTTGAACTATACAGAACAAACTGATGGTTACCAGAGAGAAAGTGGAGAGGGGGATGAAGGAGTGCACTTGTTATTAAGAGTGCTGGGCGTTCTATGGAAGTGTTGAATCACTATATTGTACACCAGAAACTAATATTACACTGTATGTTAATTATCTGGAATTTAAATAAAAACTTAAAAAATAATTTAGAGAATGATAATAAAATTAATATTTGAAAAAATAAAACCAACTTGGAGCCAAGCCAAACTAAAAAAAAAAAAAAAAAATAGAACCAACTTAGAACCAAACCAAACAGAACCAAAAAAATAGAACCAACTTTCAGTGTTCTCCATAGTATATTGATGACTGTATGAGCATTTAAAAGATCTTTAGGTTACAGTGATAGGGATTTTGTACTAAAGAGTATTATCTTAATTCTGAGTTTGGAGTAATTTTTGTATGATTTATAAAAATCCTAGTGACCTGGGACGATTATTTGCTAAAAGGATTCAGGATACTTTTTTTTTCTTTTTTAAGCTTTTTGGTATTATACACATATTCAATATGAGTTGAGAATTCTTTTTGTAATAAGAAAGATGAATAAAACTTTTTATTTTGAAAATAAAGGCATAAAACCTTTTTAAACCTTGTTATATGTTGTGGATATATTTCTGTGTCAGTACATTTAAGTCTCCTTTTTTTTTTTTTAAGAGAGTGTGCCTGTGTGATAGGGGGAGGGGCAGAGGGAGAGGGAGAGAGAATCCCAAGGGGGCTCCATTCCCAGTGCGGAGCCCCATGCAGGGCTCAGTCTCATGACCCCGAGATCATGACCTGAGCTGAAATCAAGTGTCATTCACTCAACCATCTGAGCCACCCAAGCATCCCTCCTTTGTTATTCTTATATCAGCATATTTCTTTTATTTATTATAGATAGTCTCTATTGGTAGACATTTGGATCGTTTTCAGCTTTTAAATATTTAGCCAACTGTTAGTGTACATCTTTGTTCCTAATTTAATTTATTATCATAGGATGTATGCCTAAAAGTGAACCATTTTTTCAACAGGGTTGGTCATTTAAAGTTGTGAGTAATATTACTAAATCATTTATGAATGTATTAGCTTATATTCTTATTAAAACAATGGCTATGAATATTTGTTTTCCAACAGTTTTACCAACACTTGTATTTGCCTGTTTGTTCATTACCAAGGTAGCATGATAGTTTATTTAATATTTACATTTATCTTAGTGAACTTGAACACTTTTTGAAAGGTTTTGGCCATTTATATTTATTGTTTTGTGAATTACAAACATTTCATTCTTTGGAGGCATTGATTTTTTTCATATTAAATTAAAAAAAGGGTTTTTTTTAATTTATTCGACAGTATAAGCAGGGGAAGCAGCAGGTGGAGGGAGAGGGAGAAGCAGGCTCCCTGCTGAGCAGAGAGTCTGATGCGGGGCCTCGATCCAAGGATGCTGGGATCATGACCTGAGCCAAAGACTGAGCCACCCAGGCACCCCTTTCATACTAAATTTAAGTAGCTATATGTTACAGATATTAACCCATTTTGTTATATGTGTTGTATTCTTTATAGAGCAGTTTACTTTAGATTCAAGTGAGTATCTGAATGCTTGTTTTTAGGGACACTGTTGTTTGAAAAATGATACTCAAAGTCTCAAATCATTAAGTGTGATGAGATTGCTCGAGCTAAATGAAACACAAGGGAACTGAATCATACTGCAACAACAGTAGGTTCATTTCTTTCTTCAGGGCATGTACTAAATGAGTTGTGTGGCAAGCAGAATCGTTTTCTCATTCTGACTCTTATTTGCAATACTGGGGAGAGAGTACTTGTATAGCTAAACTGGCATACATACATATTTTAATCCCCCCCTTTTTTTTGCTGTGATAGAATCCACAATGCATAAAATTCACCATCTTAATCATTTTTAAGTGTATACTTTAGTGGTACTAAATGCATTCATAATGTTGTACAGCTATCTTCATCATCTATTTTCATATCTCTTTAAATCTGATAAACCTAACATTCTATACCGGTTAAATGGTAATCCCCAATTCCCCTCTCCTCCCAGCATAATGGCACCCACCATTCTCTTTTCTGTGTCTGTGATTTTGACTCTTTTCTGTGACTTCACATAAGTGAGTCGTAACACTATTTCTCTTTTTATGACTGGCTTATTTCATTTAGCATGATGGCTTCAAAGTTCATTCCTGTCATAGCCTATGTCAGAATTTCCTTCCTTTTTAAGGCTGAATAATATTCCAGTGTATGTATATTCCACATTTGGCGTATCTCTTTATCTCTAGATGGATACTTGAGTTGCTTCCACATTTTAGCTGTTACGAATAACGCAGCTATGAACATCAATATACAAATATCTCTTTGAGACCCCGCTTTCAATTATTTTCAGTATATGCTCGGAGGTGGAATTGCTGGGTCAGATGATAATTGTTTTAAATTTTTTTGATGAACTGCCATATACTGTTTTCCACAGCACTGTGCCATAGGCAGCTTTAGAATCTGTAAAAGGCAACTGGACCTTTTTGGAAGACTGCAGCCCTCTTGACACCTTGATCTTAGCCCAGTGAAACCAATTTCAAAGTTATGTTCTCTGGAGCTATAAGATAATACAGTTGTGTTGTTTTAAGCCTCTCAGTTTGTGGTAATTTGTTGTACTAGCAATAGAAAACTAATATAGCCATTAAAGCCAATACCAACAATTACCTACCTCTCATATGAAAGCAAACCAACCAAAACTCTTACGTATTTAAGTTCCTCTTGTTGGGTCTCTGTTAATAAACAGCCATTTACAATTCTTACCAGATAAGAGTAATTTCCCCCTAATTTCCACTCTAGAACCATTGATATTAGATCAGGATTATCTGACTGTAGATTGTATTACATAACGTAGCTGTATAATTTTGTGTGTGTGTGTGTGTGTATGTGTGTAGAGGAATGAGAGGGTTTTTTTAAACTACAAAATGTATTTTTTAAATAGCCATGGGTGTATTTACAGTTACTGTTTCTTTCTGATTCATTTTATTAAGTTACAGTTTTTTAGGAAACTATCCAGTTCATCTTTTCAAATTTATCTCAATAAAGGTATTTATAGTATTTTCTCTCTGTGGTTATGTTGTCCTTTTCATTCCCATTTTATATCTTTCTTTCTTGATTAATCTTGGGTAAACTCTTTAAAAAGAAGTAGCTTTTAGTTTTATGATACTGTTTTTTTTTTTTTTCAATGTTTTCTATTTGTTTTTTGGCCTCATAAGCACGGTTTCTTTTCTTTGCCTCTCTTTGGACTCATTCTACCTCTGCAACATTAAACAGCAAACATGTTGATATTTTGTCTTCTAAAGTATGCTTTTTTTTTTGCTATAGCTTTAGCTGTATCCCACGTGTCTTGGTATTCTGACAGCAATTCCGATGTTTAACTTTTTTTTCCACACTACCAAACCAGATACCACAGATTAAAGGCTCAGTCCTACAAGACTTGCACCCAGCATACACACTTCACATGCCAATGGCAAATCTAGGTCATTAACCATGGTTCTAATGGTTCCCTCAGCCCCCCACCTTGGGTTCAATTAATTTGCTAGAGTAGCTCACAGAATTCAGAGAATCCTTTTACTTACTAGATTACTAGTTTATTATAAAGTTTATAACTCAGGAACAGCCAGGCACATAGGGCAAAGTATGTGGGAGGGGTGCAAGCTTCCATGATCTTTGAGTGCACCACTTGCCCTGAATCTCTCTTTACCAGATTAGAAGCTCTCTGAACCTGGTCCTTTGAATTTTTATGGAGTCTTCATTACATAGGTATGATTGATTAAATCATTAGCTATTGGTGATCGAACTCAATCTCTAGGCTCTCTTCCTTATCCAGAGGAGGTGGGGGAATTAAGGGAGTGGGAGTGAAAGTTCCAACCCTCTAATCCTGTGGTTAGTTCCCCTGGCAAAAGCCCCTATCTTTAGGTTACCTAGGGGCTTTCCAAATTTCATCTTATTAACATAACAAATGACTTCTTTATTGCTCTGATCACTTCAGATATTCTGTGAGTTTTAGGAGTTTCTTGTTGGGAACTGGGATGAAGATCATATGTATATATATATATGTATATATATATCTCTTATTATAAATAACAGTATCACATTTGGTATATCAGTTTTCAGTATCATCCAGTTATAAATACTTTCTGATAACTATTATGATTTCTTCTTTGAAACATTTATTTGGCATTGTATTTTTAAATTCCCAAGATTTGAAAGTTTGGGTTAATTTTTATTTCAAATTTAATTGCATTTTAATTGGAGAATGAGGTTGTTATATTATCCACTTACTCATATATGTGAACTTGTCAAATCACCTAACTTTCCTTTCCCCAGGCATAAAATAATAATTATTTCCTTTGTCTTTTAAAGTCTTGTGAGGTTATGGGGTACCTGGGTGGCTTAGTTGGTTAAGTGACCACCTTGGGCTCAGGGCATGATCCCACTGTCTTGGGGGATCAAGCCCTGCGACAGGCTCCCTGTTCAGTGGGGAGTCTGCTTCTCCCTCTGTGTCTGCCCACTCCCTTCTGTTCTCATTTCCAATCATGAGGGGCCTTGCTTGCTCAGCTCAAACTCCACCCACCCCTGTATTTCCTCTTGGGCTTCCCTCAGATTAAAGGGTGTATGAACTGGCAGTATAGCCAGTACTCAGGAAGGAGGACCTGAGGAAGAAGTTAACATAGGTTCTGAACCTGGAGTTTGGACATTGGACCAGAGAATTCGAGGGTCCTGGGACCTGGAACAAAGTCTTTCCAAAGAAAGGGGGATGCAGGCTTGGATCAAGGAAGTCCTCTTTGCTCCCATGGACTTCTTCCCCAGCAGGATGGGCATGGCCAGAAGAGGGCCAGAGTGGGACTTTTACAAACACATGGTCCAGGCAGAATTCCTGGTTGCGTAGGTTTAGAGGGCATTATTAGAGGTGTGAAAATTTGGTTAGGAATTTGAGATTACAAATGGATACTTCTGGATCTAAACATCTAGTCCCTCACCTTACCTTAGCTACTGATTACTGATTACACTTTGATCTTACTATCATCAATACCAGCAACCATTTTATAATCTGTTTGAAGACTCCCACTCTTTTTGATCAGCACTGTTTCTCTTTACATCATACCTCTCTACTGTCCCAACACCAACAAATCCATTGACTTGGCCATTTTTTTTATTCTCTTGGCATTCTTGAATTCTGATCTTTTACCCACCTGTAGTCGAGAGTTTGTCGGTGTAATTGTCACAATGCAAATACACTAAACTCTAGCTTCTTTTTCTTTCTCTTTTCTGTTTCCTCAGTTCTTTTGCTTCTCTCTCCCTCCTTCTCTGGATTAACTTTATGCCTACTCTGTGTGGCAGAGGCACAAGTCAATGTGTCTGAAGAGGCACACAGTACTGATTTTTCTAATTTAAACCATGACCACGACCTTCAAATTTTACTTCTTTGCCTACTTGTATTCTTCTGGTCCATTCACTCATTATGTTGGACAACCATTTTCATACATTCTCCTTTCTCATTAAGCCTTCAGCACCTTCTCACTTATCTTCACTCTCAGTGGCTGACTTTGCTCCCTATATCATTTAGAGGATATAACTAGTCAGTAGAAAATTTACAGAAGTTCCCATCATCAGATACATACCTGCATCTAACTGTGCCCACTTCTTGACTAATCCTATAGATGAGATGTCTACACTCCTATCAAAGGCCAACCCATCCACACATGCATTTGATTCCACTTCCTCTCACCTCCTCAAGGCCATTACCCCAGAATTTCTTTGTGTTTTCTATTTCTACTGGATCAAGAGCATACAGAGTTGCACAGATTTCTCCTATCATAAGCAACAAACAGCAGCAACAACCACAACTCTTGATCCCACATCACTCTCCACTTACCATTCATTACTCTGCTCCCTTTTTAGCAGAACTTCTCAAAAGAGTTGTCTGTTCTGTCTCCAGTTGTCTTTCCATTATCTCTTGAATTTACTTGATTTCAGATTTGTGCTCCCATCACTCACCCAAAGCTTTTTCTCAGGGTCACCAGTGACGTCTGTATTACTAAATCTAGTGGTCATTTTTCGGTGCTCATCTTCCTTGATCTATCAATAGCATTTGACACAGTTGCTCACCTTCCTTCTCAAAACACTTTATTCACTTGCCTTTCCAAACCTCACTCTTCTCATTTTTCCTCTTTTCTCATCTCTTGGATATTGGTTGCTTCTCATCCCCTGGATCTCTATTGACAATGGAGTATACTCTCCCTACATTATCTTTCTCTAAAGACCTTATCACTGCCTAACAGTGTAAGTATTTAACTTACTTATTCATTCAATCATTTATTCATTCATATATTAGCAGTTTCCTCTACTAATGTGTATTCTTCCCAGAGATGGATATTTTAGTCAGTTTTGTTCACTGCTATATTCCCAGCACATGGTAGGCGCTCAATAAATATTTGTTAAATGAACAAGTCTTAGCATTTTGTGCAGCTGGAAAGACAAGTAGCTAAAAATTAATATTATGAAGAATCACATTTTTTTTTCAAGTACACACTGTGACCTTTACTCTAACTCTAGCAGTCTGAGTCTAGTCCTTTCTCATGATTGTTAAAATACAAGAAGTTGGAATAGAGCTGGACTATCAGAAATAGAGGAGCTGAGCTCGACTCGTAGTCTAGTTCCTGGCCTACCATTAACTTAGCTGTGTGACCTTGAACAAGGAATTTCACTTCCTCATCTATAAAATGCAGGTTGTGGGCTATATTATCTAAGGTCTTTCATAACCTCAGTTATTTAATATTGTGTAATCGCAGGAGTTGATGCCAAGACTTAATGCACTGAAGAAGGACAGAGAGTGCAGCAGATATAAAGATGGTTCTTACAGTTTAAACTTGTCAAACTGGGAACACGGAGTTCTATTTTACCATATCTGATGTGCCTCAGTAACTTAGGCCACTCAGCTTTGGGTTTGTGGTCTGGATAGACACAGAGGAGAGGTGTAGAACATCCTGCTTGAATGATTATGATGTAGTTTGGAGAAAACTGATCAAAGAAGGAAGCCTAATAAGCTGAATAGGTGGTTTGGGCAGGTTGTAGAAAGAGGGTTTTAAAAGCCAGAGAGGGGTAGTTGGTTTTGTTATGATATTACAATGGAATCTGCCAAAGATTTTTATTAGAGATACAAGGAAGGCACTGTATGAGAAAGAGAAGTCCAACATGGGTGTTATTAAGGAAGGGGAGATTGGAGCTAAGTAAGCCACGGAAGAAGCTGCTGTAGTAATTCCAAGAACAAAAAGGATTTGAATCTGTTTTTGCCTGGCAGCAGAGGAAATGGAGAAAAGAGGATAGAAGTGAAAAGGGAAGGATATCAGCATCTGGTAACTGATTAGATGTGGAGGAGTCAAGGAATCGAAAATTAAGATGATTTTGGGTGTAGCAGAGTTACTAGGGTGGTTTCTATCAGTATGTTAGGATGCTAGCAGGAGGAAGGGATCTTACAGGAATGGATGGACTGTCAATCAGGATTTGGAAATTATTCAGCATAGAGCTTTTCAAACCTCTTTTCCTTTTTTTAATGAACTGTTGTGTGAAGCCCCAGTATGTAAAAACAAAAAAATGAAGCTGATTTGGTTGGAGCAAGGGCAGAGGTGTGTAGTAGATGGGTCCAACATCTTGCTTTCCTGGTTCATTCTCCAAGGGCTCTGATGAATATAGTCAGAAACCACTGAACTAGATCATCTATGAGTGCTCTCCTAGATTGAATATTTGGTGACCTGAGAGTCTTTTATATCCTTTGAATCTTCTGGGTGGCAGCGTATTCTTGTGTCTTCTTGCCTTAGCAGTTAGCCAATATTTATTATTTCAGAGTCTTGTCTAGTTTCTGGGGAATGGTTCTGGAGAATGGAATACAAAAAAGATATAGTCCTTCCTCTGTGGAACTTACAGTTTATAATAGCCATCATTTAAAAGATAATAAAAGATTGTCAAATAATCATAAGTGTATATAAAAGTGCTGCCATAGAGAAGTACCTGTTTGAGTTTCTAAGACCTAGCCTTGTGTGAGGGGGTTGAGGAGAGAGGGAGGGTCAAAGGAGGACTTCCTTGGGAAAGTTGTAGTTGAGCTTGCCTGGAGATGAAAAGAGAGACACAGAGAGGAGGTTGTATCTGAGGAACAGAAAGAAGTTCTTCATGGGCAGGGCAGAAGGCTCCACATGAGGTTGGAGGAGTGCAAGGTAAAACTGGAACTAAAGGTAAGGACCAAATCAATAACGTCATGTTAAAGATTCTAGGCTTTATTTTGAGAACAGTGGTGATCCACTGACAAGTATTTTAGTGAGGGTAACCTGACCTGATTTACATTTCAAACAGACCAACCTGGCAGCGAACTGGTTTCCCATTAGGCTGAGATGGAGATGGGGACAAGGGGATTCAGGGAGACTACCTATGAGACCACAAAAGGGGTTCAGGTGAAGGGTAGTGAATCTGAATTCTGAGGGTGTTAC
Organism: Mirounga angustirostris; assembly: GCF_029215605.1. NCBI lineage: Eukaryota > Metazoa > Chordata > Mammalia > Carnivora > Phocidae > Mirounga > Mirounga angustirostris. The sequence goes on along the minus strand of NW_026991716.1, from coordinate 41,050,850 downwards.
TAAGGGAGCTGGAGATAAAACTGACTCCAGATGTGGTTAGGAGGCAGAATTAAGAGGAATTGGTGATTCTTTAGCTACAGAGTGTAAAGGCGAGAACATATATGAGATGACACCTCAGATTTTGATCTCAATAGTTGGTAAATGTCAATGCCATTTATTAACTTCATGGCCTGTATCTCCTTTATTTTAGTTGGTTTTATGTCACCTTTACTTGTCATTTTCTGTTCTGCTCCCTTCGTGCCTTTGTTCATCACCATCTCTTCCATGACTTAAAATAACTACCTGTTTCTGTGTTTTAAATGAAACTGAAACCTTCCTCCAAAACCATGGTACAAAACCTCCTCCTTAGAGTCTGCCATCAGTAATCTCATATTTGATAAACGTTATCTTTTATAGTTTATCAGTATTTGTGTATAATCTGTATCTTAACTGTCTCGTATTTGATGTTGCTTTGTAATTGTTCTCTCGCTATTTTTATATGCAGGTACATACATTTATAGAATGGACCCAACTTATGTTGTAATACCCTTCTATGTTTTGAATGTTTGCACGTGAAAAATCAGAGTAAAAGTACAAGTACCTCTTTGTTGTATTACTTCATTCTTCAGTACATTAAATGGAATATTATATTTACAAATATTGCATTCTTTTGTTGAGAACCATTGATTGCCTGTTCTAGGTAAATACTCTAAATTGAATAGCAAAGATACGTTAAAATAGGGATTTTGATGGGAAGAATGGCGATAGTATACAAGATTTTTTGAAGTTACCTATTAAGAAAGGCTTGTGGATAAAATTATTTAGGCAGTCTTCCTGAACTGGACATTTGACTACTTTATGCAAAAGATCATTGGTAGAAACCAATCTGATTAAGTTTTCATGAGCTTTATAAATGCTTCTGAATTTATTGTAAGATAAATACTAATCTTAAATATTTGCTATTGTAGATTTTTGCATTTTAAATGTATTTCATCAAGAGGTACATAAGGCCTTTACTAATTTACTGTCTTTTTTTCCTCTCTTTATCATTTTGCTTATAATTATTTTTAATATACCCTAGATCTGAAATTTCTTTTAACTCATTTCATAATTATATGAAATCTTAAAATTTTGTAGAAGCTTCAAGGAGTATCATCGTTAAGTCAGAGATTTTTATAATTTGTCATATTTTAATAGTTCATGTTTATTTTTAATTTATTATCGAGTAGATCAAAAGTAAAGTGCAGTACTGAAAATGAATAGTATTTATTTTGATGTCTGATCTTGGAAACGTTGACTATTTTGGAAGATATATTCTAAGTGAAATTAAAAATTCACATTAAAAATATGAATTCACATTAATCTTAAAATGACAAAATATTTTCTTTATCCCATTTTAAGGACTTGCATGAAGGTCAGTTAAAAGTAAGTGAAGTTTCAGAAACTTTGGAAATCACTGATGTAAAATGTTGATTAGGTATGCATACTATACTGTTTTTTTTAACGTTAGCATAATTTGAAAATTTAAACGATTTTATGAGCATAACTAGTTGTAAATTAAAGTAAAACAAAATAAAACTGCAGTATTTTAAAAATTAAGCATAAGAGTTTGGTAAAGTTTAAGAACATGAATGTTTTAGTTGGAACAGATGTGAAAGACATATGATTTTAAAGGAAAATGAAGTCCACAGCTATCTGTTTGGAAATGTCTTTCAATTACAGTGGCGTCCATGAAGGTTGGATTTGAATGAAGATTTGGCTAGAACTGTTTTATATCCTATTCTGTATTTCCTTTTGAATAAGAAATAGCATGTGTGAAATACATTTACTATAATCCATTCCATACTGCGTAATAAAAATGCTGTGAAGAATGATTATGCATGGTATGAAATTATCCCGATTATATGTTCTGTTCACTTTCAGCTAGCTACTATTTTAAAGTTTATATAAATGTTATAGGGTGTGTTGGTATATTCATTTATTTTTCAAAATGGGAATATGGAATAACTTACTTTCATTATAGATAATCACATTCCATTGATGGTATAACTTTTCCTGTATTTAACCCAACATTATTCACTAGAAAAGAAATAAACTTAACTGGGTGAGCAACAACCCAAGCAGTTAGAAGTGAGTTCTTACATTTTAAGTTGGAAAGTTGCTGAATGAGATTATTTACATTTATCAATTCTTATGTTAAACTCTAGACTGGCCTTCAGTTTTTTATGTTATTTATTTATTTTTTATGGAGGTGCAGTTGACATACAGTATTAGTTTCAGGTGTTCAACATAGTGATTTGGGGCCTTTGGTTTTTTAAAATGAGGATAATTAAAATTAAAGGTAACTTTTAGTTCACATTAAAAGTAAAATGAGTGACATGTTATTACTTATCTAAACTTAAATATTAAAATTTCAATAAATAAAATAGTTTAATATGTATCGTTTTATTTTATAGGTTACTAATTTATCAGAAAATATTTTTATGCTTCATTTTAATATTAATTGTGTTGAAATTCTCATATTGTTCCCGTAAGGAAGTAGTATTCGTGTGATTATGTGTCACTGTGCACATGTGACTGTTTAATTCACATCAGGAGTATTCAGACTTTAGGTAACCACTGATTTGATTTATTCCTTTGAATGTAGAAGATAACAAGATAGAAACAGAACGATCATTTGTCACAAGTACAAAAATTTTACATAAGGCTTAAGATATTTATGTATGCTCATATAATAATCTTTTACATATTTGATCCAGACATTATGTCTGTGAATGTCACATTTTTTTTCAAATTTTAAAAAGTAGTATTTTACTATGATGCTTATAAGGGTAGACAAAAGCATGGACTTTAGAGCCAGATTGTTTACCACTTAATATCTGTGTGACTTAACGTGAGTTACTTAACCCTCTGAGCGTCGTTTTCATCGTCTATAAAGTGAAAGACATTTTGAGCATTAAGTAAGTTAAAAAAAATAGAGTACATACCAATAGTAGCTTTCATGTAATAAGTGCTATTAGCATATTGTACATGTGAGATTTATTATACTATCTGCCCTTCAGTATGTGATTTTAGAATCTTGAAAGTTTGTTAAGTTAAAAAAAAAAACAGTAAAAAAAAATGAGTCAAAATGGGATCTGCTTTAATGATTTTACCAGACACTTTGATTGTGGGTTCATTTTTCATTAATGCATGAATTCATAACTAATTTTTACGTAACATTGGCAGTTTGTCATTTAATATTGGTAACTTTTAGAAATGGACAATAAAATATACATAGTAATTACACAGACAATATTTTGTACAATATGATTAGAGAACAAATTTCTGGATGCTTTTATGGAGGTCTGTGGCATCTGACTAAAATAGCACTCACTGTGTTCACATGTTGGGATTTTATTAAATATTTGAATTGAATAGAAAACAGTACATAAATGTACTGTTATATAAATGATAAATGCGTTGTTGCTTATTAATTTTTAAAATTACAAATGTTTTATTTTCTCCCATCATTTTGCTTTTTGGTTTTCTCTTGTCTGTTGTGTAGAGAAATTATTCTTACAGTCTATGATTTGGTTGCTGGGGGATGTAACATTTGACTGAGTGCCTTCCCTTGCAGATGTCTATATGGATTGAAACTAGATTATGGTATTTAAGATACAAACTGACTGACTTTCCCTGGAACAGAAAAATTCTTGTTAGTTAAGCCACAGACTCACATAAATAAGGCTCTGGTCTTAAAGAAACATAATGTTTAACTGATCTTTGAAAAATCTTGAGTTCAAAGTCATGCATTGCAAAAAAGGAAAACATTTCTGAATTATGAATGCTTTTTGTACTGCAAACAGATAAAAGATACTCCTTTTAGGGTTAAAGATAGAAAAAATACCCATGGCGAAACAGAAAATGTGTTATAGGTTTAACAGTGGTTTGAAGTAATGTGAAAAATTGTGCCACTGTGAAACTACTGAAGAATCATCATCTAACTATTGAATTACCTACAAATGTCAATCTTCAGTATTTGCTGGGGTCTGTTGCCTGACCATAATGTAGGAAAAATAGTCTATTGGATTACCAAGTATTTTTGATATATACTGTGTTCCAAAACAAGGGACTTTTTTCACTGTAAGAAGCCCAGGAAATGAATTTCATGTGGTGAAGGAATAAATGTGTAAAGAAATAATTTTTTTTCATAAGATTATTTAAAGTGCTGCTGGACTATGAAGATTCATGCTTTAATTCGTAACTCCTCAGATGACCAGAGTAGGTCTCAGGTTATGTTATTTGTACATAACTTATGTTTGTAATGGTAGGACAAAATAGTCTACAATTAAGCTGTTTTTGTTTTTAGTTTTCTGGCAAGGAAAAATAGACTTAACTCTGTATTAGAGGTATTCATGAACTGTGTACACAATTTAATCCAACATAACAGTAGCATTCAAAATAGTTCTTTTTTTAAACATACATCTTCTTATCTTTCGGTTAATAAATTTTAAAATATAAAATTGTATGTACTTCTAATTTTAAGGAACCTGTATCTCTGGAGATAACAGAGTAGAGATGTAATTATTTCTTTTCTTAAGAGTTTAAAATGTCATAAAATTACACAAATATTTGTAAAGGAAGTAACAGTACAGGAAATGAAGTGTTATAATCGGTCTGTTTGTAGCTATTTTCTTACATTTTTCTGTACTCTTAATCACATGATTTAGTCCCATGTTATTCAGAGCTTAAAATAGCAGATATGATTAGAAGTTAATGTGTCTGCTACAAAGAATAGGTAACTGTTTCAATAACTGACATTAGTGTTCCAAATGTTACAATTTCAGGTAGTGTGACTTAACCCAGAGAAACTCAGGACTGTGTATATAGAATTAAAAAGCTATAGTTCTTTACATGATCAAAAACCAGTCATGGCAGCTATTACAATTAACTTAGACTCAAACTAATTTTCTTCAAAATTTATTTCATAACTTAACAAAATGGAAATTCTTTTAAGTATGTCAGTGTTATTGTAAATGACAATATTGATTCATTGTTGTGGTGATTCCCAAATTCTGAAACTTGATTTGTTTTCACATGTGAAAATTTCAGCAAATTATTGTAATATATTAGAGATGAATATTTTTCCTCTCCATGTTTTATAGTTAATTATTTTTTTAAAAGTGTTTGAACCAGAAGCTATTTTAGATTATTAGGAGGAAATGTTCTAGTTTTAAATTGCAAGCTTTGTATGTTCCCAAAACTGCTAATGTTCAATTGTTCTTTCCATCTTAGAACTTATGATTCTAGCAAACAAGATAGACATTTATACCTTTATTCTCTATTTTCCTCCTATTGCTGAATACAGAATGCCACTTAAGTTTTGTAAAAGTGATCCTCTTTCAAATCAGAAAACTGCATCACTAGAATCTGTATTCCTAATTTTAAAAGCTCTTTTAAAAATGTTACTTTGTTTTTAGCTTTCATATTGATTAGACTACCTCTTATTTTAGGAAAATATGATTCAGTATCATTTTTATAATGGGCAGTTCAGAGCAGTGGACCTTTCAAATGATACCTTGTTCAGCAAACAAGATAAAAGATGAGTTGAGAACTTTGAGAGATTTTTAGATAATTTCTAGAAATGCAATAGTGCAGTGGTATCAAGTTTGTATTATTTAAACAGGATTCAAAGTAGGAAGAAATTAAATCTGAATGCTTTTATAAGTTCACATTCTGAATAGATGCTAACTGTAGATGAGAAAAATGTCTTTGTTTCTTAACATATGATTAAATTGGTGGGGTTTTTTTTGAGATTTTGCTTAACACTTAGGTTCGCTTTCTAGTTTGTAAATTCAAAGGAAAGCAATTATCTGGCAAAAATCAGGTGCCTGTTACAAGATATGGGAAAAGAGCACTGTTTATATTACATAAATAGGGCCTTAAAAATACAAAGCATAATAGTTTGATAGTCTTGACTCTCTTATTCTTTTCAGTAAACTAAAAAATATAACATAGCCAGTAATTTTTCTGCAGATACCACAGAACTTTTGTCTGTTTCATTTAGTTTACCTTCATTTTGTTACATTGTGTATTTGAATCCGAATCCTTCCTTATCTTATTTTTATTACTTTATAAAAGCATATGTTATAAGATTCTTATAAACTTTTCATCCAATCCAATAAGCATATATTTAGTGAATCTCTGAAAATGTTTATTAGTTAAGCATGCTTGGTAAAAATGCATATAAAGAAGAACCACCACGAAAAGCAGGAGCCATGAAAAATTCCTTGGTAGTTTTATTCTCCTTTCAATTCATTTAAGTATTTAGGACATAATATGAATTAATAGTTCATCAATTTTTGAATCATCCAGTTAAAAAATCTCATTAAAAGCATCTGAAATGACTAAGTGCCACTTTCTCCTCCATTTATCTAATCATTTATTCAGTGTTGATTCAAGAACTTTACTGATTGCACCAAAAATTAACAAGTAATCTTTCAATCTTGCTAGCACTGGTACTTAAAAACCAGTTTAAATATATAGCAGTAGTAATTTTAATGCAGTCGTGAGAAACAGTATTGAAGAATTATTCCTAATGACAAAACTTGTTTCTCCATTGTTGAGTTTAACGGTAAAAATTATTTCAACCTCTGTGCCAGGATGTTTTTCTTTTCTTTCTCTTCAGAAGCTGAGGATGTGTTATTTTAGAAAAACTGCATCAGGGAAGAGACACTAAATCCATACTGTTCCTTTTTACATACTTTAGAAAACAGAGTTTTTTTTCTCTTTCAATTTATAATATCACAGTAAATCAGTCTTCTCTATGTTTCCCTGAATCACTTTTCTATTCTCATCTTTTAGCAGCAGTTTTCACAATATTTTTATGGAACCAAATGCCTAATAATTGTAATACACACGTAACCTTTTGAGAAGTTATGAAAATACAATTCTTGTGCTTAATGATATCCAGAAAGCATAATATTCTGTAAAAAGAAATTCCCTTTAGTCAATTTAAAATTAAACACTCTAATGCAAAAGGATATCTAAGGTGAAAGATGTTTGTGTAATGCTAAACATAACCAAAGAAACTGTGGTTTTAGCAAAGGTACTATTGCTCTATTTTATCAAGTGCCAGAAGTTGCATAATGAAAGTCTTTCAGTTAGTGAAAATATAAGTAAAAAAACATAAAAATACCACCCAGCTGGTAGAGATCTTCCTAATTTTTACCTGATTGTATTTCTGAAGAAATATGGCAGAGCTGTCATAAATTTTCAACATGAACTGCATTTTTGTTGCCAATTTCCATATCCTTTAAAAAGTGCTGAAGCGTGCATTTGCTATTTATGTTTGCAGTAGACTGAGTACACTTTTACTATTTGTGGTTTAGAAATTGGAAACAACCAAACAGTGGTGCTATGGTCTAAAAAAATAAATTTTAAACAGCTGCGGGACAGTATTTTTAGAATGGTAGGAGTCCTCCTAAAGCAATATAACTACCTTCCACCCCCTTTAAAGATGGGTTATGGTCACATATATAAAGTCAGGTTTCCAGTATCTTTTATCTATGATGGATTAAATAAGTGAAATTAAAAGTATGCTTTTGTTAGACATGAGATATGCTTTTAGGCTTTTACAGTCACCTCCCTTTGCTTATCTGCACGTGTTACTATATACCAGGTACTGGGCTTAATCACTTTGTAGACCCTTCCATGGATTCTTATCTTACAAGTGAGGAAGTGGAGGCTTAAAGAGAAGGGAGGTAACTGACCCAGGGTCACAAAGTTTCTAAGGGGGAGACCTGAGCTTCAAGTGAATACTCTAACCCCCACCCACGAATCCAGGTGTTTTTCAGCATTTTGCACACGTCCCATTAAAAGGGGGAAGGAATTCCTCATAGACCCCATTTTATTTTTATTTATTTATTTTATTTTTTTTGGCCCCATTTTAATGTAAAGCGTTTTTGTGCTAAGGTTACTGAATTATTTACAAACATAAAAATCTAGGTAGCAACTTATTATTTAATCTGATGAATTTAAATCTAATGAAACTATGAAATCCAAACGGATTTAGAAATTAAAAACAAATCCATAATACCAGTAACAATCGAATTAATGATCTTAATTTAATGTGACAGACTTTTCACTCCTGAAAATAAATGCCCTTCCTCATTGTGACTGCTGTGGTACATGAGTTTGTTATGTCTTTCCAGTGGTTTGCAACCTTTTGTCACAATGGCACAAGTAAAAATGATCGTGTTCAGTAGGCCATGGGATATGAAAGCACAAGGTTGCTCCTGACAGGAGACAGCAGGCCAGGGAGATCCTGAATTCCCCCAACCATAGTCAGCCACTTCATAGGCTGAGGGGACTGAAATCTATTCACCTGTATCCAGTTGGTGGCTTTTTCGAAGGGACTTGGGTTGGAAAGCGTTCATCATAGCTATTTTTTCCTTATGATAACTCAATTTCCTGTGACTTTCCTCTATTCTAGTTATTATGAAATCTGTGTATGGCGTAGTCTGGCATTATTCAGCCATTTATTTGTGTATTAAGTTAGCATCATTCCATGTTCCCTCTCCCTGACTTTGCATTATCCTGCCAACAATTAGAGAAGCTCTGGCTGCCGAGTCATTATTTTTTATTAACACAAAAATTTAAGGCAAGAAATATTACAGAAAACTTGCAAATTCCCAGGAACTAGGCCCACAGTCTTCAATTTAGAGAAACTACTCTGGTATTTACAAGTCTTTTTACAGTAGTTTAAACATTTTAATACTATATGTCTTTTATGACTTGGTATCCTGGAAACATACATTTGCTGAATGAGTAGTAAACCTCTTTTGGAGTAAAAATTGTTAAGCAGCGTGAGATTAGATAACTACTACTCAGGCTGAGATTACGTTTAAATTTGGTTGATGTAAGTCACTGTAGTAAAAAATCACAGCATATTCAATTTAATGAACTTTCTACTGCAACTGCATTCTTTTTGTTTCATACAACCATAGTATATTTTCTTTGGAACCAAATATGTGTTCATAATAGCTTTGATGCCAGTTTGGCGAACAGATTTTCATTGTGTATATATGTGTGTTTTTGCTACGTGTACTTAGTTACGGAGTTATGAATGACAATTTTACTCAGCTTTTTTTTTTTTTTTTTGGTGGAAAACAGTTATCACCAATACAGTAAATACTTGGGTAATTTTCTTTAAAGTTATGACTTTGGGATTTCATTTTAAATAAACAATTGGTTTATTAAAACAGGATATTTACATGTAAAGATGAATAAATAATAGATGTGTTTTCTTCCCCCTGTACCACTGACAGGACTTTGAAATACCATTTGGAGTGCTGATTTTTTTTTTCTTGTCAAATAAGGGCCATAAAGCATGATTCTCCTGGAGAGAAGGGGTATATGTGTAGTGTATACAGTGGAAAATATGGCTAATATCAGAATGTGGTTTACTTATTTGGAAGATGGAAAAATTGTGTTTATTATATTTGTAATAAAAGCTACCAAATGTAAACTTCGACAGAATCTTTTTGGTTGTCAGGTCATGTCAGTCATGAAATAGCAACACAGGCTGTATAAAGACCTGCGAATAATCACCAGGGATTGGTTCTTCGTTCCTAATTCACGGGTGAACCGGTAAAAGGAAGGTGAAAATCCTGATGCATAACCTGGTGTTCTAAATTCCTAACGTGGAACTGTTATATGATCTGTTCAGTGTTTTTTAAACAAAGACATTTTACATATATAGATAAAACAATTAAAATTTCAAAAGCTATAGGTTAGCTTAAGGAACTAAAAATAATTTTCTTTGATGTTTGTCAGAGTCTTTTAGTCTATCTGAGGGCTCATGTCAAGAATTCTGTATGATAATCTTGAATTGAAGTTCACGTACAGGTTATGACTCCTGTGACCTATTGATATAGCCTTTCTATGAAAGCTTAATAGGAATATACTATTTATTCAGTTTTGTTCAATAAGCAAGTATTTATTGAGTTCTTACTCTTTGCCAGGCCCTGGAAATATAAAGATGAATTTGATATTTAATCTGATATTTTAGGTCTTGTTTCTCATGACATAATCTTGAAGTATTAAGATACCTTTGATAAGAATACTAAAGATTCTTAGTGAAAAAATCCATCTTAAACTTTAGAACTCCATTTTAAAACATCTTTATTTAGGACTTAAGTTTTTCTGGTCATAGCCTGTTTACAAACAATATATTTTATATTAAGGGCTAATGTGTGTGTGTGTGTGTATGTAGGTCATGTGAATTCCAAGAATGTATTTACTCAGTTAAAAAGTCTGATTTCTATTTGTTACAAAATGATGAGATTCTTATCTCATTTGCAAATCTTATAAATTGTAATTTAGACATTAACTTCTTAATGTCATTCTTGGTAAATAATATACTTTGTGTGTGTGTGTGTGTGTGTGTATTTAGAAAGAGACAGAGACAGATGAGGGAGAAAAGAAAGAATCCAGCAATCATGCTGTCATAGTTTCTTCTGGTCTTCATAAAGTACAAGATACTTTCAAGTTTATTTGTATTCTAAAAAATGCCCTGTAATTTTGCTTTAAGAATGCTTCATAAAATACTTTTTGTTAAATAAAAATTTTCCAGTGTAATACTGTCATCAGTAGTTTGCACTTTTTTATACCATATATACACGAACAATCTCTCTATAGAGTAAATTAAGACTTTTTAAAAAAAATTTAAAAAAAATTTTTAAAGATTTTATTTGAGAGAGAGAGAAAGCACAAGAGAGAACACAAGCCGGGGCACGGGTAGGGGGGCAGAGGGAGAAGGAGAAGCAGACTCCCCTGCTGAGCAGGGAGCCTGATGTGGGGCTTTCCATTTTGTTGATCGTTTCCTTTGCTGTGTGGAAGATTTATAGTTTGATGTGGCCCCACTTGTTTAATTTTGCTTTTGTTGTTTTTACTTTTGGTGTCCTATATAGCCTATGTCAAGGAATTTTCTGCCTTTGTTTTTATCTAGGAGTTTTATGATTTCAGGTCTTACATTCAGGTCTTTATTTTAAGTTAATTTTTGTGTATGGTGTAAAATAGTGATTGAGTTTCATTCTTTTGCATATAACTGTCCAGTTTTCCTAACACCATTTATTGAAGAGACTGGAATTTCCTCATTGTATATTCTGGCTCCTCTGTTTTGAGTTCATTGACCATGTATACATGGGTTTCTTTCTGGGCTATTTTGTTCTACTGATCTATGTGTCTGTTTTTATGCCAATACCATACTCTTTTAATTATTTTAGCTTTATAATATAGTTAGAAATCAGGGAGCATGATGCTTCCAGCTTTGTTCTTCTTTTTCAAGATAGCTTTGGCTATTTGGAGTCTTTTTGGTTCCATACAAATTTCAGGATTGCTTGTTCTCTTTCTGTGAAAAATGCCATTGGAATTTTGATAGGGATTGCATTGAATCTGTAGATTGCTTTGGTAGTATGGACATTTTAACAATATTTTTCAGTCCCTGAGCATGGAATATCTTTTCATTTATTTGTATTTTCTTCCATTTCTTTCCTTAATGTTTGCAGTTTTCAGTATATAGGTCTTTCATTTCCTTGGTTAAATTTATTTCTAGGTGTTGTATTTTTTTATTCAATTGTAAATGAGGTTGTTTTTCTTAATTTCTCTTTCTAATAGTTTGTTATTAGTTCATAGAATAAATTTTTGTGTATTGATTTTGTATTCTACAACATTACTGAATTTGTTTATTCTAATAGTGTTTTGATGGAGTCATTTTAGGGTTTTTATATATAAATCATATGCAAATAGGGAAGTTTTACTTCCTCCTTTCCAATTTGGATGCATTTTTTTTCTTTATTTCTGCTTGGTCTGGCTAGAACTTCCAATACTATGTTGAATAAAAGTGGCAAGAATGGGCATCCTTGTCTTGTTCCTGATCTTAGAGGAAAAGCTTTGAGCTTTTCACAACTGAGTATGATGTTAGTTGTGGGCTTGGCCTATGTGGCCTTTATTATGTTGAGGTAATTCCCTCCATATAGCTTTATTGAGAGTTTTTATCATAAATCAGTGTTGAATTTTGTCAAATGCTTTTTGTGCGTCTGTTAAGATGATCATATGATTTTTATCCTTCATTTTATTAATGTGGTACATCACACTGATTTACTGGTGTTGAACCATCCTTGTATCCCTGGAAAAAAATCCCACTCAATCATAGTGTGTAATTCTTTTAATGTACTGTTGAATTAAGTTTGTTGTTGTTTGGTTCAGGTTTTTTTTTTTTTTTGCATCCATGTTCATCAGGGATATTGACCTGTAATTTTCCTTTCTTGTAGTGTCCTTGTCTGGCTTTGGTACTGGTAATGCTGTTTTTGTATAATGATTTTCAAAGATTTTCTTCTATTTTTTGGAAGACTTTGTGAAAGATTGGTATTAATTCTTCTTTGAATATTTGGTAGAATTCACCAGTGAAGCCATCTGGTGCAGGGCTTTTGTGTGTTTGGAGGTTTTTGACTACTGATTTGACCTCCTTACTAATTATTTGTTTGCTTAGATTTTCCATTTCTTCCTGATTTAGTCTTGGTAAGATATATATTTCTATGAATTTATTCATTTCTCTGTGTTGTCCAATTTGTTGTCATATAATTGTTCATAGCAGTCTCTTATGATCCTTTGTATTTCTAATCAGTTGTAACATCTCTTTCATTTTTTATTTTATTTATTTTAGTCCTCTTTTTTTTTACTTGGTGGGTCTAGCTAAAGTTTTCAATATTGTTTATCTTTTCAAAGAACTGTCTTTTAGTTGCATTGATCTTTTGTATTGTCTTTTTAGACTTTTAATTTCTTTCTGCTCCAAAGTTTATTTCCTTCGTCTTACTTACTTTGGCTTTGTTTGTTCTTTTTTAGATCCTTGAGTTGCAAAGTTAGCTTGTTTTTTTGTTTTGTTTTTTTTTTTTAAGATTATTTATTTATTTATTTGACAGAGAGAAACAGTGAGAGAGGGAAACAAGCAGGGGGAGTGGGAGAGGGAGAAGCAGGCTTCCCGCCGAGCAGGGAGCCTGATGCGGGGCTCGATCCCAGGACCCTGGGATCATGACCTGAGCCGAAGGCAGACACTTAACGACTGAGCCACCCAGGCGCCCCGAGTTAGCTTGTTTATTTGAGACTTTTCTTGTTTCTTGAAATAGGTACTTAGTGCTGTGAACTTCCTTCTTAGGCCTGCTTTTGTTGAATTGCATAAATTTGATATGTTCCATTTCCATTTTCATGTCTCAAGATACTTTTTAAATTTCTCTCATAATTTCTTTTTGACCTGCTGATTTTTCAGTAGCATGTTTAATCTCCACATATTTGTAAATTTTTTAGTTTTCTTCATGTAATTGATTTCTAGTTTCATACCATTGTGGCCAGGAATGATGTGATAATATTTCAGCCCTCTTAAATTTACTTAGCCTTGTTTTGTGTCCTAACATATGATTTATCTTGGAGAATGTTCCATGTGCAATTAAGAATATGTATTATGTTGCTTTTGGATGGAATGTTCTGTATAAATCTGTTAAGCCCTTCTGGTCTAATGTGTCATTTAAGGTTGATGTTCCCTTATTGATTTTCTTTCTGGATGATCTATCCATTAATTATGTGGGGTATTAAAGTTCTCTACTATTACATATATATTGCTATCAATTTCTCCCTTGAAGCTTGTTAATATTTGTTTTATATATTTAGGTGCATAATTATTTATAAATGGTATATCCTACTGTGGGATTGACTCCTTTATCATTATGTGGTGCCATTCTTTGTTTCTAATTACAGTCTTTGTTTTTTAAAGTCAGTTTTGTCTGATAGAAGTATAGCTTTCTTTTGGTTTCCATTTGCATGGGACATTTTTTCCATCCCTTCACTTTCAGTCTGTGTGTCTTTATATATCTAAAGTAAGTCTCTTGTTGGAAGCATATAGACAAGTCTTGTTATTTTATCCATTCAGCCGTATTAGGGACCAATGTAAAATATATTTATACATAAATTTATGTTTGTGATTTTTGAGGGTGTGTGTGTCTCTCAATTGGCATCAGAACTTTCAAAGAGCAATACTTGTTTCTAGGTACACATAGATTTTGATATTTCATTTTTTAAAACTGATAATTATAGTCCCCTAGTGAATCATAATGTGCAGTGTTTGAAAACATCATCAAAGCAGTTTTTATGGAATCCTTTCGGTATTGTTTTTGTCCTGGTTTCTTTCTGTAGTAAGTATTCTCATCAAATCTAGAATGTTTGAGCTGGTCACAACAAAACCTTTTTATATAGTTTAAAGAATGAAAGAATGGGATACATTTTCTTAAATACTTGCATTGCTCATATCTGCCTTTATTCTAGGATACTAAAAGTCTGAGGGTTTTTTTCTTCTTAAACCTTACAGAATTTTATATTTCTGACTTAACACATATGTTGTCACTAAATTTCTGCAGTAGAGATCTAACTTACATGATGTGGTGGGTCATAACAACTTATTAAGTTAATTATACCTTTCATTCTCAGGGCTCACCATTTTGCTCTGATTAGAAATATTAGGTCACAAAAATAATGAATGAGTTTTGCTTTTTTGTATGATAAAAGCTCATAAAATGTGCAAAGTATTTCTTTCCTGAGACCTAAGATTAAGAACACTTATTTAAGGAATTTTAGTTTATTAATAAACTAAATGAGAAACTAAAAAAATTACCTAATTATTCACTATTGTTAGATTGACTTATTTGAAATATAGTTAAATATATCCCTTTAAAAAATAAACTTAAATCTCAAATAAATTTAAGAATTATTCTTTAAGTAACCAAAGTTCATAGGCGCTCAACTCTCCTTTCTCATTTCAAAGCACGTAATTCTATGTTTAGCCAGATTTTTGCTTTTCAATTTTGTTTTAATGTTATGTAAGTGGGAGATATTTTTTATTTTATTATTTTATTTTCTATTAATTTGTTCTAAGCCTTGTTTTTTTTCCTACAAAGTTAGTATCAGAACCAGGATTTGTAATGCCAGAACGAGAATCTGGACTTCTCCTTTCATCAGAAGACTAATGGAATTTAAATTGGCTGAGAGTTCAAATGACTGCCTACAAACATCATTAGAAATATCTTGGGAATAGCAATTACTAAGAAATCTACAGGTATATAGAGACTGGGAGTACTGAAGTAAGAGATAAGGAATTTATTTTTGTGTCATAGCTTTCCTCTGAATTAATGCCACCCTCTTGGACATAGCAGTCTCTCTATCAGGTTACTCGGTAATAATTGAATATGAGGTAACTGCAGTAAAATATGTCAAAGACATGTAGCAGGTATAAAATTTGGTGACATAATATATTAGGTATATTAATATTTTTTACTTTCAAGACCTGAATTGTTTTCAGCCAGGGACACTTAGAAGTCTGAGATAATATCCTCTTCTTTTCTTCTAGAGTACATGACATAAATATTTTTAAATTGGTCTCACTATGGAATTTGTGATTCAATAAAAACAATGTATTCATAAAATTTGAATGTAGATAACTTTTTCCTCTTAAGAGGCCTAATTTGTAAAAAGATTTTATTTATTTGAGAGAGAGAGTGAGCTTGAGCATGCACATAAGTGAGTGGAGGGGCAGAGAGTGAGGGTGGGGGTCAAACAGATTCCCCGCTGAACCTGGAGCCAGAGCCCCACTCGGTGCTTTATCTCCAGACCCTGAGATCATGACCTGAACCAAAACCAAGAGTCAGATGCTTAACCAACTGAGCCACCCAGACGCCCCTTCCTAATTTTTAAATTAAATTCTGTTGTTTTAAAATGTATTGTGTTTAGGGGCTCCTGGGTGGCTCAGTTGGTTAAGCATCCGACTCTTGGTTTTGGCTCAGGTCATGATCTGGGGTCCTGGGATCGAGCCCTGCATCTGGCTCTGCACTCAGCGAGGAGTCTGCTTAGGCTTCTCTCTCTTCCTCTCCCTCTGCCCCTCCCATTGCTTGCTCTCTCTGTTTCTCTAAAATAAATAAATAAATCTTTTCAAAGCATAAAATTTATAATCTTTATTTTTTTAATTTAAATTCAGTTAGCCAGCATATCATCATTAGTTTTTGATGTAATGTTCAGTGATTTATTAGTTGTGTATAACAGTCTTTATTTTTAAGAGCAGTTTTAGGCTTAATGAAAAGTTGAGGTGAAAGTACAGAGGGTTCTTCTGTATGCCTTCTACCACCACTCCTCCATCCTCCTGTTTCAATTACAATTGATGAGTCAATATTGACACATTATTTATTATTAACAGTATTGTACATTGGGGGTTCACTGTTGGTGTTGTAAATTGTTTGGGTTTGGAGAAATGTGTAATGACACGAATCTACCATTTTGGTATCCTACAGAGTAGTTTCACTGCCCTAAAAATCTGTGCTCCTCCTATTCATACCTTCTCTCCCCCTGATCCTCTGGCAATCACTGACCTTTTTACTATTTCCATAGTTTTATCTTTTCCAAAATGTCATATAGCTGGAGTTCTCCAGTATGTAGTCTTTTCAGATTGGCTTTTTTCACTTAATAATATGCATCAAAGGTTCTTCCATGTCTTTTTATGGCTTGATAGCTCATGTGGTTTTATTATTAAATCATATTCCACTATCTGGATATACCACAGTTTGTTTAATCACTTATTATTGAACCTCGGTTGCTTTCAAGTTTTGGCAGTTTTGAATAAAGCTTCTATAAACATTTGTGTGCAGCTTTTTGTGTATGTATAAGTATTCAGCTCATTGGTTTAAATAACAAGAAATGTGATTGCTAGATCATTTGGTAGGAGTATGTTTAGTTTTGTGAGAAAATGGTCAAATTGACTTCCAGAGTGGCTGTTTCATTTTGCATCCCCACCAACAATGATTAAGAATTTGCATTGCTCTACATCCACACCAGCATTTGGCATTGTCAGGTATATTGGATTTTGGCCATTCTAATGGGTGTATAGTGGTATCCTATTCTTTTAATTTGCAGTTACTTGATGAGATACAATGTGGAGCATCTTCTCATATGCTTATTTGCCATCTGAATGTCTTCTTTGGTGAGGTGTCTGTTCAGATTCTTTTGCCCATTTTTTAATTGAGTTGTTTATTTCCTTATTGTTGAATTTTGGGAGTTCTTTGTATATTTTATTTTATTTAGCAGTCCTTTATTAGGTATGTGTTTTGCTGAGATTTTCATTCAGTCTATGGCTTCTTTCTTCATCGTCTTAGAACATTCATTAAAAAAAAAAAAATCTTCCCTCAAAAAAACAAAAACAAAAACAAAAACCCTACCCTCATTGACTGTACAAATTTTTCAAATCTCTGTTTTCATTTTGACCTAAAGGATCTACTCTTAATTTATTGAGAATGACCCGAGAAAAGTCTTCCACTACTTAGTTAAATGGTGGGGTATTTTTTCACAAAGTTTCAGCACAAAGAATTGGCCTGTTTAGGGAGTTTAAATATATAAAAGCATTCATAAAAGTTTAATGTCAGATTTGAAAGTACAGGGCTTTTGTTGTGTCTTGCTTTGCATTCAACCCATTGATTTCTGTGAGCTGATTAGAATCATTCATCCATCTTAGTTTGCACTTCTAATAGTATCTCAAACTGTATTCCATGTAATCTGAATATTTTTCAAGATGTATATAGATTTTTATGCACTAAATTTTTATTTCTTAGTCACTTAGTCACAATAATTTGGAAATATTTCATACTTTTTCCTCATCCCTTGGAGATTTGCAATGCATATTAAAGCTTTAAAAACAAATTTTTATCGTAAAGAAACTTATATTACTTGTTTAGTACAGTGGTCCCAGAAATCTTTGACAATGGATCCTTTTCTTCTGGAACATCTATTACAAGTTTTACAGTGCCGTGGTGTAGAACACTAGTGAAGAAAATGATGCCCTAAAGCTGCATGCCCTGGGGAATTTCCTTGGCCTACTGCCACAAGGAAGATGCAAAGTTAAAATGTTTAATTTTCACTATGAGTATAAAGGGATTTTTCTGTGATAACTTTTTAAAATTTAATTTAATTTTATTATGTTATGTTAGTCACCATAAAATACATCATTAGTTTTTGATGTAGTGATTCACGATTCATTGTTTTCATATAACACCCAGTGTTTTTTAAATGTGTTTCCACTTAAAAAGTGGCCAATTGTGTTACCTAGAGCTTGTGACATCAAGGAACAAGGTTATTACTTAATGGCTTTCCAATCAAAATAAAACTATTTTGCTCTTGTGTATAAAAGGGGTCTCAATCTTAAGGGTTTTGATTTCTTCTTCTGGAAGGAGTATTGCTTTCGTTGGTGGTGAGGACTTCCTCTTTGAGTTTTATAAGATTTGACCAGTGGAAATGTCTTTGGGTGGTCTCTTAGCCTGGGGGATTGATACAGAAATCTTGGTTTACCTTTTCTGATAAATAGCCACTGCAATTCTCTTATTCAAATCTCATCCAATGATTTCCTCTGTGATCTGACCAAATGAGTAGGATTGGCATATGAACTTTTCTGAGGCTTGCTTTTTTAAAAGGGAACCATGTTTCCTTGAAATCTTGGATTATGAGAACCTTAACATTTTTTATTAGTTGAACTGAAATGAACCTGAAATATATTCACATAAAAAATTTTGATTTTAGAGACTGATATTTCAAAGATTTAGTTTCTGATTGAAGGCCCTGAACCTTTAATTTCAAGTTATGATTTATGAAATGACAAGAAATAAAGGAAGAGTATCTTCCTTTGTCTTATTACGATTTCTTAAAATGTTTTAAGCTTTTGAAACTTTCAGATTAAATTTCTACCTAGTGTTCTTTGCATTCCCTTAATATACTTATTCTCTTTCTTTGAATATTTTGTTTTTGCTGTGTAAAGTTTTTCAGCATATATGTATGTGTGTGTGTGTGTGTGTATATAGTCCTTCATTATTTTCAAATTATAGGAGATAGTTAAGGATGGTTTGTAACTGATGGCTTTTTAAAATTCTCATTTCTTAAAATTAAAGAAAGGAGGAAATGGAGGAAACTGTTTATTTCTACCTCTTTTATAACAAAGAATGGGTATTACTGTGTAAGAGCTTTCAGTGATAGAGTAATTATCTGGAGGATTTTATTTTCTGTCTCACTGCATTTAACACAGAAAATTTGCTTTTGCCTAATATAATTTTACTTGTTTGGGGAATAAGACAAACGATCCCTGACATTTATTTTTTTAAAGTCCTCTCTAAGTGCCAATAATATTAGCCACCATAAAGAGAGCTTCATATAAAGTGATAGTTTTCCATCAATATAACAGAATAAAAAAAGACTGCTGTAGAGTGAATTCAAAGTATTTGTAAGAATGAACAACATGGTTTAATGGTGCTAAGCACTGAAGTGTATAGTGTGCTACAACGAAAAGGTGTCTGAACCAGAATGCAAGAAAGTTGGATTTTAGGTGCTCAAATACATCTAGCATACTTCCCCAAAGGAACTTTGCACTTGTTGATTCCTTCTGGAATTTTCTTCCTGTCCCACTCCTTCCAGTATTTGCCTCATTTTACTCAGGTATCTCTTATTATTACCCATTCTGAGATTACTATTATCCTGGCCCCACCTTATCAAAAGTAACACTCATCTCCCTTTCTTCGCTTCTTTACTCTTTTTATTTTACTTCACTGCCCTTATTCCTGCCTGTAATTATATCATACATCTATTTGCTTTCCACTGTTTTGTTGTTGTTGTTTTCTTTGTTAGAATGTGAGCTAAGAGTACAGAGCCACTGCTTTGTTCTTTGCTTTGTTGCTAAGGCCCTAGACAGTTGTCTAGCTCATAAATAGTTCTTGAATGATTGAACAGAGGAGTTTTGATAAATCTTAGGCTGAAGTTTTCTTATCTCTAAAATATATGATGTTGTTCTTTTGTTTGCTTCCATTTCATGTATGAAATCTTTTGTTCTTCTCTGTTCACTAATTTGAATTTGTTAATATTATGGTACTAAGCAGTATTTTATTTTATTGTGGTTATATTTGCATGTAGTTTGCTCTGACACACTGTAAGCTGCTCTAGTGTGTCTTACTCATCTTATTGTTTTCTTTGGCATCCAGTATCCAACCTTGCATATTGTGTACACATTTTGTATCTTATGGATCTGGTAAGATAAAGAAATTAAATATTCTGGTTAATAAAGACTTACATATTGAATATCAAATACTCAAAGAACTGCAGTACAGTATTTTTTGCAGTACAGGACATTTTTTGTTAACCTTTAAACACACACACTTGCGCACGATATTTTTTTAAGAAAGCATTTTGGAAGGTTTGCTTTTCTTCATTATTTTGGTTTAGAATGTCAAAAGTGTTTTCTAGGTGGTTATTTCATGGATAAAGCAAGGACTTTGGTGTCAGATATACCTGGCTTTAAATCTTGTTGTTTATTTGTTGTATGACTGTGGACAAGTTGCCTTTTTCCCCCTTAATCCTTAGTTTCCTCATCTATAAATTGTAGAAAATACTTAAGCATCATCATTTTATTGACAATTATTAATATTTCCATGTATGAAGATATATTCTAAGTACTTTATATTAATCCATTTAATTTTCATAATAATCTTATGAGGTATAGTGGTATTATATTTCATTATGCAAATGAGAAAATTGACACATTAAGAGGTAAATGCTTTGTGCAAAGTCATAGAGCTAATAAATGATCAAACCAGATTGGTACTAAGATGATCTAACATTTTCACTACAGGCTTTTTATATTGATATGAAGAAGAAGAAAATATTTTTCAACTACTGAGTTTCATGATTGGCACATAATAGTATCTCAAAATATGTTGATGCCCTTTCTTCTCTTTCTTATGTAGGGATTTTTGCTTGAATAACATTTATATGTTATCTTTTCAGTCTAGAGGTTACCCTTTCCTTTTTGGTAGGGAATCACATGACGATGTAGCTTTCCTATTACCCAGTGCAAATTATCTAAAAATAGATATGTTCAGTTATACTTCTATTTACAAAATATTTCTGTAAGTACTATATATAGGTAGATCTGAAAATTATGGCAGTAGAGAATGGATTTTATGTAAATGTTACATTTTCTTACTTTTTACCAGGGTGAAAAAGCTTGATGTAGCTGATAACACAGAAAACTTAAACAGTAGATCTGGGAATTTTTTTTCTAGGTTTTTCATAATTGGTTGGTGACTTTGAAGTCTTAACTTCTGAAGTTTTTATTGCTTAGTTTTTATTGCTTATTAAATAAATGGGTAGATGTACATAATTTCTAACATGATCTTATCCTGCTCCTTTTACTTTTATGTTTCATATCAAGTTACAAGTTACCTTTTCATTTATTATATGTAGGAGGCTTGCCAAAGGAAATCCATTAATTCAACTTCTTTAGAAAAATATGTTAAGTATTCTTTCTATTCTTTTCTTTTGAAGTGTATTTAATTGACAACTGTAGTATAGTCTTACAGAGGGTTTTTTTTTCTCTTTGTTCATGTATGAATTGCTGTCTATAAGTAAAAGCTATATGTCATATTAAATAAAAAAAACTCACCCTGGGAGGTAGCAAAATTGCTGGCATTAGAATCCCGAGGAGATTTTCCAAAAGTCTCTCATGCTGCAGTAGCTGAGAGATGAGTGCTGGGTCATGCTAATGACACCTCTCCCATCATCCTACTGGGTCCTTTCTTCCCAGTTAGGATTGAGAAGAAAAGGAGATTTTGCAATGAGCAAATGTCTTTATATTTTTGCCTACATATATGTGTGAATTTTTGTCTATTTTATATGGCCTAGCATTTTAGGCTCATTCCATTTTATAACTTGTAATTCCCTATTTCTGAGACTGCTGTTACTACAGACTTAAATCTTTCATTTGAGAAGAAAAATTAGGACAGTGGCTACAAAAAATGGCAACAGAGAAGGATACTGAAATACCTCCCTCCCACAGACTCACTGAATATACAGCTACACACAGAGCAATTACCTTTCTGAAAGAAATCCAGAAACTAGCTGCATAACTCCTATACTTTGGATGAATGAGAAAATACCCATGTTGAAATGACACTCATCTAAAGCTGACTGTGATCATCCCCAGGGAACAAGATAGCCAGCAGACACCTCCCCTGCCCTCTCCCTGTAGCCTGCTCTAAGTCACTGGCATGTTTCTGGAAGGATCTTATAGACACATTTGACACACAAGCTTTTGCCAGTGATGCCAGAGGGATGTGCCTCCAGATTACCTGGATCTGATATCCAGTGGGGTGTGCATTCAGGGGTCCTACAGGACTGTAGCAACAAATAATTTTTTTTTTAACATTTTATTTAGTTATTTGAGAGCGAGAGAACATGAGCTGGAGGGAGGGGCAGAGGGAGAAGCAGACTCCCTGCTGCGGAAGGAGCCTGACACAAGGCTCGATCTCAAGACCCTGTATTCATGACCTGAGCCGAAGGCAGCCTGTTAACCAAATGAGCCACCCAGATGCCCCACAAGAAATAAATTTTTAAGAGGCTCAGGAATGCAAACTCCTCTCCTCCCCCGACAGATATACCCAATCTTGTGGCTATATACCTAGGCTCAGTACAGAGGTAAAATTGAAGACAGAGCAGTGGAAATCATCCAGTCGGAGGGGCAAAAAGAAAAAAAAGAATTGAAAGCAATAGAAATAGTTTAAGAAACTTAATCCCCTGAAACAGCAACAAATACATTATAGGGGTCCCAGGAGGAGAACAATGAGAGAAAGGGGTAGAAGTGTATTCTAAGAAATCATGGCTGAAAACCTAGCCTGCTCAAAGAAATAGACACCTAGATCCTGAAAGCATAAGGAGTACCAAAAAAGGTAAATATAAAGAGATTCACCCTGAGACATAATTAACTTGTCAGAACTTAAAGACAAAGAGAGAATCTTAAAAGCAACAAGGAAAAAACAAGAAAACTTATGTACAAAGGAATCCTCATAAGATTAAGAGATTTTTTCATTAGAAAGTTTAAAGGCCCAAAGGAAGTGGTACAATATATTCCAAGTGCTAGAAGAAAAAACTGGCAACCAAGAATAAGCTACCCAGCAAAGTTATCCTTCACAATTGAAGGAGAGATAGAGTTTTCCAGACTAGCAAAGGCTGAAGGGGTCCATCATTACTGAACTGACCTTACAAGAAATGTTATTTTTTTTTTAATTGTTATGTTAGTCACTATACAGTACATCATTAGTTTTTGATATAGTGTTCCATGATTCATTGTTTCCATATAACAAGAAATGTTAAAGGGAGGTCTTCTGTCTGGAATGAAAGAATGCTAATTAGTAACAGGAAAACATATGAAACTATAAAAGTACTAGTAAAGGTAAATATATAGTTTAATTCAGAATATTCTAATGTTGTAATGGTGGTGATAAAGTACTCTATCCCTAGCATGAAGGTTAAGATAGTATAAAAAATAACCATAACTACAATAATTTAAATGGATACACCAAGTAAATTGTGACATCAAAAACATAAATTGAGATGGGGAGAATATAAAAATATAGAGATTTTGTATGCATTTGAAATTAAGTAGTTACGAGCTTAAAATAATACTGTTAGAACTATGTTTTATGTAAACCCTGTGGCAACTAGAAGCAAAAACCTATAGTAGGTTCGGAAAAGATAGAGAAATGTATCCATGCATACCACAAATGTCATAAAATTACAAACAGGAAAATGACATGAGTAAATCCAGCTCTCTCAATAAGTACTTTAAATGTAAATGGACTAAATTCTCCAATCAAAAGCCATGGAGTGGCTGAATGCATTAAGAAAACAAGATCCAACTATTTGTTACCTATAACAGACACACATGAAATGTAAGGATGCATGTAGACCTAAAGTGAAAGGATGCAGAAAGATACTCCATGCAAATAGAAATGAAAAGAAAGCTGGATAGTTACATTAGATAAAATAGGTATAGAAACGAAGACCGTAACAAGAGACAAAGAAGTTCATTATATAATGATAAAAGGATCAATTAATGGAAAAGGTATAACATTTTTATATATTTATGTAACCTAACATAGGATCACTTAAATATATAAGGCAAATATTAGCAATCTGACCAGAGAAATAAGCAATACAAGTATAGGGATTTTAGTACCCCATTTCAAAAATTGAACGTCCAGACAGAAAATCTGTAAGGAAACTTTGGATATAAAATATACATTAGACCAGATGGAATTAAACACTTATAGCACATTCCACTCAACAGCTGAGTATGCATTCTCTTTCTCAATGGAACAGTCTCCTAGATAGATCATATGTTTGGCCACAAAACATGTCTTTATAAATTTGAGAAGATTGATATTCTATCAAGTATCTTTTGACCACAGTGGTATGAGACTAGGAATCAGTTACAAGAAGAATACTGGAGAATTTAAAAATATGTGGACACTGTCATCCTCCTGACCAACCAATTGGTCAAAAAAGAAATCAAAGAGAAATAAAATATCTTGAGACAAAGGAAGATGGAAACACAACATACCACAATTTATGGGATGCTGCAAAAGCAGTTCTAATAGAGAAGTTTATAGTAGTAAACACCCACATTAAGAAACAGCAAAGATCTTTGAAAAAATGAAACAAAGATTTTAAATAACCTATGTTTACACCTCAAGGAAGTAGAAAAAGAAGAACAAAGTAAGCCCAAAGAACAAAATTAGTAGAAGAGGGAAAATGGCAAAGATCAGAGCAGATAATCTATATAAATATTGAATCACTATGATGTACACCTGAAAATAATACAGATTTGTATTTTAGTTCTTTAAAAAATTTAGAGAAAAAACAAATGATATAGAGACTAAAAAGATAATAGAAATGATCAATGAAATTGAGAGCAATAGATAAACAAAACAGACATAATAGACCTCTATGTAGACTATTCAAAAAAAATAGAGAATTCAAATATTAATTTAAAAGAAAATGGTATTATAATTTGTGTATGATATCACACAAATAGAAAGGATCATAAGGGGGGCTCCTGGGTGGCTTAGTTAAGCATCTGTCTTCTGCCCAGGTCATGATCCCAGGGGCCTGAAATTGAGCCTCACATAGGGCCATGCTCAGCAGGGAGTCTGCTTCTTCCTCTGCCCCTCCCCCTGCTCATGCTCCCTCTCCCTCTGTCTCTCTCTCTCTCAAATAAATAAATGAAATCTTAAAAAAAAAAAAAAAAGGTTCATGAGAGATTACCCTGACAGTTTTTTGGAGCCAGCTGCACAGACTAGAAGAAGTGGATAAATTACTAGAAACATGCAATATCTCAAGACTGAATCAAGAAGAAATAGAATTCCTAAACAAACCAATAACAAATAAGGTGATTTAGTCAATAATCAAAAACCTTTTATCAAATAGAAATCCAGTTCAGACGGCTTCATTGGTGAATTCTACCATATATTTAAAGAAGGATTTATATCAGTACTTCCTAAACTCTTTCAAAAAATACTCTAGAGGGAAACACTTCTTAAACTCATTTTATGAGGCTAGCAATACCCTGAAAAGAAAACTAGACAAGGACAGTATAAGAAAAGAAAATTATAGGCCAATATCCCTGATGCAAAAAAAAAAAAAAAAAACCCAAACCACAACCAGGTACTAGCAAACTGAATTCAACAGTACATTAAAAGAATCATGCACTATGATCAAGTGGGATTTATTTCAAGTATGCAAAGATGGTTGAACACCTGCAAATCAGTCAATATGATATATCACATTAAATGAAGCCTAATTCATATGATCATCTCTCTAGATGTGGCGGAATTATTTGACCTAATTCTATGTCATCTCATGATGAAAACTCTAGCAAACTGTGTGTAGAGGAAACATATGTCAGTATTACTAATTTCCACATATGAAAAGCTCACAGCTAACATACTCATTGGTGAAAAGCTGAATGCTTATTTTATAAGATTAGAGGAAGGTAAGGATGCCTACTCTTGCCACTTTTTTTTTTTTTAAAGATTTATTTGACAGAGAGAGACACAGCGAGAGAGGGAACACAAGCAGGGGGAATGGGAGAGGGAGAAACAGGCTTCCCTGCCGAGCAGGGAGCCCGACATGTGGGGCTCAATCCCAGGACCCTGGGACCATGACCTGAGCCAAAGGCAGATGCTTAACGACTGAGCCCCCCAGGTGCCCTAGGCGCCCTACTCATACCACTTTTATACACAATACTGGAATTCCTAGCCAGAGCAGTTAAGAAAACAAAACAGAAATCTTCCCAACAAGAAAGGAAGAAGTAAAATTGTCTTTATTTTCGTATGATACAATATGGTATATAGAAAACCCTAAAGATTCCACCAGAAGTCTTTGAATTTAACGAATTCAGTAAAGTTGCAGGATACAAAAATAATATACAAAAATCAGTTGCAGTCTGTACACTAACAACAAACAGCAACAGGAATTAAGAAAACAGTCCCATTTAGAATAGCATCACAGAGAATAAAATACTTGGGAATAAAGTTAACCTGGGAGGTAGTAGATCTGTACACTGAAAACTATAAGAAAATATTGATAAAAAAATTGTAGAAGATATAAATGGAAAGATACTCTGTTCTCATTGATTCGGAAGAATTGATTTAAAAATTTTCCTAGTACCCAAAGCCATCTACAGACTCAGTGAAATCCCTATCAAACTTCCAGTAGCAGTTTTTACAGAAATAGAAAAGCTAAATCTTAAAATTTGTAAGGAACCACAAAAGAGCCTGAATACCCAAAGCAATCTTGAGAAGGAAGAACAAAATTGGGGACATAACACTTCCTGAATTCAAATTATATTTTAGAGGTATAGTAATCAAAACAGTATGATATTGGCATAAAAAACAGACACATAGATTAATGGAACAGAATAGAGACATATTTAATTTATAAGTGGGACAAGACTATACAATGGAGAAATGTCAGTCTCTTCAGTAAATGGTGTTAGGAAAACTGGATAGTCACATGCAAAAGAATGAAACTAGACCCCTATCTTACACTGTACACAAAAAGTAACTCAAAATGGATTAAAAACATGAGATTTGAAACCGTAAAACTCCTAGAAGAAGACAGGTGGTAAGCTCTTTTACATCATTCTTGGTCATGATTTTTCAGATTTGACACCAAAATTATAGGCAACAAAAGCCAAGTATAGAAGTGGGACTGCATAAAACCAAAAAGCCTGTGCACAGCAAAGGAAACAAATTGAAAAGGCAACCTGTGGAATGGGAGGATATATTTGGCAGTGATATGTTCGATGATGGGTTAATATCCAAGATATATAAAGAACTTAAGAACATAACAAATTCAATTAAAAATAGGCAGAGGAGTTGAATAGACATCTTTTCACAGAAGACATCCTTGTGACCAGTATGTATGTAAAAAGTTGCTTAGCATCAAACCCTTAAACCTGTTAAAATGGTTATCATCAAAAAGACAAGAGATGACCAGTGTTGGCAAGGATGTAGAGAAATGGGAACCCTAGTATACCGTTGGTAGGAATGTGAATGGTGTAACCACAGTGAAAAACTATGGAAGTTCCTTAAATAATTAAAAATAGAACCACCATATGATCCACCATTTTTACTTCTGGGCATATATCCAAAGGAAGTGAAAATGATCTTGAAGAGATCATTTGCACTTTGATGTTCATTGCATTATTCACAATAGCCTAGACACTGTTGAAAAGCTTGGTGTCTGTCAGTAGGTGAATGGATAAAAGTGTAGTACATATATATGTGTACATATATTACATTTATATACATATATATAAATACATATACTCTTCTTTTGCTGCAGTGGAGTATTATACAGCCATGAGAAAAATGTTTATCCTCTTGTTTTTGACAAAATGGATTGACCTTGAGCGTATTATGCTATGTGAAATAAGTCAGACAGATAAAGATAAATACCATCTATCACTTATATGTGGAATCTAAAATAGCTAAACTGAAACAGACAGAAATGGTGGTTTTCAGGGACTGGGGAGTAGGAGGATATGGGAGGTATTTGATACAGTATGTTTCAGTTTTAAGATGAATAAATTCTGGCAATGTAATATATAGCATGGTGATTATAGTTAATAAAACTGTATTATATATTTGGAAGTTGCCATGAGAGTAAATAATAAGTGTTCTTACCACAAAAAAGAAGTGATAATTGTGTGAAATGGATGTTTTAGTTAATACATGGTGGTAACAATTTCACAGTATATAAGTGTATCAAATCACATGTTATACAACTTAAACTTATGCAACATTATATGTTAGTTATATTTCAATAAAGATGGGGGTAAAAATCTTTCATTTAAAGACAGTTAAAAAAAAAAAAGAAAAACAACAAACTTCAAGCCTGGGCTCAAGTGTGGACTTAAGCAGTCTGTTAAAAAGAACAAGAGAAAATACCTTAGGGCATTTATTATAACTTAGTCACTACAAATATATTCTGGAATGTACTTCAAGATCACATGTTCTACTGTTTTAAAGATATAACTTCATAAGTGTTTGTTTCATACAGAAATTTTTCCATTGGACTCTGGGTTATGATTTTTAATTTTTTCCTTTTTTTTGTTTTATTTTAACTTGAAGTATAGTTGACATATTAGTTTCAGGTGTACAATATAGTGATTTGAAAATTACAAATTATAAAATGCGTACCACAATAAGTATAGTTAGCATCTGTCACCATACAAAGCAATACAGTATTATTGACTATATTCCCTATGCTATAATTTCTTTCTCCATGGTATTTATTTTATAACTGGAAATTTGTACCTCAGAATCCCCTTTACCTGTTTTGCCCAGCCCTCTCCTCTCTGGCAACCATCAGTTTGCTCTCTATATTTTTAAGTCTGCTTTTGTTTGTTTTGTTTTGATTCCATGTATAAATAAAATCATACAGTATTTATCTTTCTCTGACTTATTTTACTTAGCCTAATACCCTTAGGTCTGTACATGTCACGAATGGCAAGATATCCTTTTATATTGCTGAGTAATATTTCATTGTGTATATATAACACATCGTTAAAATTTTTATTATTGAATTATAGTTGACATATAATATTAGTTTCAGGTGTACAACATACTGATTCAACTATTCTATACATTACTCAATGCTTACATCAAAGTCAGCGTAGTCACAGTCTATCACCATACAACATTATTAAAATGTTATTGACTATAATCCCCTATGGTATACTTTTCATCTCAGTGAGTTATTTATTTTATAACTAGAAGCTTGTATCTCTTAAATCCCTTTATATAAACTTAGTTCACCCTCACCCCCACCTCTGCTTTGGTAACCACTAGAGTGTTCTCTGTATTTAAACGATTGTTTTGTTTTTTATATTCCACATATAAGTGAAAACGTATGTTATTTGTCTTTCTTTGACTTATTTCACTTAGCATAATGCCCTCTAGGTCCGTCCAGTTTATTGAAGATGGCAACATCCTTTTCTTTTCTATACCTGAGTAATATTCCACACACCACATCTTTATCCATTCATTCATTGGTTTATATTTGGGTTACTGTGTATCTTGGCTCTTGTAAACAATGTTGCAAAAAACCTAAGGGTGCATATATCTTTTCAAATTAGTGTTTTCGTTTTGTTTGTTTGTTTAAGATTTCATTTATTTGACACAGAGAGAGTACAAGCAGGGGGAGAGGCAGAGGGAGAGGGAGAAGCAGGCTCCCGCTGAGCAGAGAGCCCAACTGGGGCTTGATCCCAAGACTCTGAGATCATGACCTGAGCCGAAGGCAGACGCTTAACCGACTGAGCCACCCAGGTGACCGAGTGTTTTTGTTTTCTTTGGGTAAATACCCAGTAGTGGAATTACTGGATCATATGGTATTTTTATGTTTAATTTTTCACCCATTTTCCACCATGGTTGCACCAATTTATGTTCCCACCAACAGTCACAAGGGTTCCCTTTGGTGTACATTCTTGACAACACTAGGTGTTTCTTGTATCTTTTAGCCATTCTGACTGGTATTAGGTGTTATCTCATTGTGGTTTTGGTTTACATTTCCCTGATGAGTAGTGATGTTAAGTGTCTTTTCATTTGGTAGCCATCTGTATGCCTTCTTTGTAAAATGTCTATTCAGGTTTTCTCATTTTTGAGCAGATTATTTTTTGCTGTTGAGTTACATGAGTTCTTTTTGTAGTTTGGAAATTAACCCTTTATTGGACATATCATTTGCAAATATCTTCTCCCATTCAGTAGGCTGACCTTTCATTTTGTTGATGGCTTTCTTCTCTGTGCAAAGCTTTTTAGTTTGATATGGTTCCAGTTGTTTATTCTTGCTTTTGTAGTCTTTGCCTGAGCAGACAGATCCAGAAAAATATTGCTAAGATTGAGATCCAAGAATTTACTGCCCATGTTTTCTTTTAGGAGTTCCATGGTTTCAGATTTTACATTTACGTTTTTAATCTATTTTGAGTTTATTTTTGTGTATGGTTTAAGAAAATTAGTTCAGTCTCATATTTTTGTATGTGGCTCTTCAGTTTTTCCAGCATTATTTATTGAAGAGACTGTCTTTCCCATTGTATATTCTTCCCTCCTCTGTCATAGATTAATTTCACCATATAAGTGTGGGTTTATTTCTGGACTCTATTCTCTTCTGTTGATCTATTTGTCTATTTGTGTGTGTGTGTGTGTGTGAGTGCCATACTGTTTTGATTACTATAGCTTTGTAGTATAGTATGGAATCTAGGATTGTGATACTTCCAGTTTGTTCTTTTTTCTCAAGATTGCTTTGACTTTTCAGGATCTTTTCTAGTTCCATACAAATTTTAGGATTATTCTAGTTTTGTGAAAAATACTACTTGTGTTTTCATAGAATCATATTGAATCTGTAGGTTGCTTTTCATACTGTAGACATGTTATATTTTTCTCCCCAAAATTCATGAGCATGGAGTATCTTTCCATTTATTTGTGTTATCTTCAATTTCTTTGATCAGTGTCTTAACGTTTTCAGAGTACAGGCCTTTCACCTCCTTGGTTAAATTTATTCCTGGTCATTTAATTAATTTATTTTGATGCATTTGTAAATAGATTTATTTCTTTAATTTCTTTTTCTGATAGTTGTGGTTCCACCACAACAGACACGCATATTGATTTAGTATCCAGCAATTTTACTGATTTAATTTATTAGTTCTAATAGTTTTTTGGTGGAGTTTTAGGGTTTTCTATATATAATATGCTATCTGTAAATAGTGATAGTATTACTTCTTCCTTGCCAATTTAGATGTGTTTTATTTCTCTTTCTTGACTGCTTGCTGTGGCTAGGACTTCTAATGCTATGTTGCATAAATGTTTGGCAAGAGTGGGCATCCTTTTCTTGTTCCTGATCATAGAAGAAAAAGTTTCAGCTTTTCATTATTGAGTATGATGTTAGTTATGGGTTTGTCATACATGGCCTTTATGATGTTGAGATATCTTTCCTCTACACCGTTTGTTGATAGTTTTTATAATGAACGGATGTTGAATTTTGTCATATGCTTTTTCTGCATCTGTTGAGATGATCATATGGTTTTATCTTTCATTTTGTTAATGTGACATATCACATTGAACCATCCTCGTATCCCTTAAATCAGTCTCACTTGTTTGTGGTGAATGATCCTTTTAATGTAGTTTTGAATTTGGTTTGCTAATATTTTGTTGAGGATTTTTGCCTCTGTGTTGATTAGGGGTATTTGTCACTTTCTTTTTTGTAGTATCTTTGTCACGTTTGGTATCAGGATAATTCTGGCCTCATAGAATGAATTTGGAAGCATTTGTTCCTCTCCAGTTTTTTGGAATAGTTTGGGAAGGATAGGTATTAACTTTCTTTTTAATTTTTTTGTAGAATTTACCTTTGAAGCTATCTGGTCTTAGAGTTTTGTGGTTTGGGAGTGTTTGATTTCTGACTCCATTTCGTTACTATTAATTGATCTGTTCAGATTTTCTATTTCTTCCTCATTCAGTCTTAGAAGAATGTATGTTTATAGGAATTAATCCATTTCTTCTTGATTTTACAGTTTGTTGACATATAATCTTTTTTAGTAATCTCTTATAGTCCTTTGTACTTTGTGATGTCAGTTGTAATCTCTTCACTTTCATTTCTGATTTTGAGTCCTCTCTCTTTTTCTTGGTGAGTCTTGTTAAAGGTTTATCAGTGTTGTTTATCCTTTCAGAGAACCAGGTTTTAGTTTCATTGATCTTTTCTATTTTATTTTTTAGTTTGTATGTAATTTGCTTCTGCTCTGATCTTTATTTTTTCCCTCTACTAACTTTGGGCTTTGTTTGTTCTTTTTCTAGTTCTTTAAAGTATAAGGTTTGACTGTTTATTTGAGATTTTTTGTTTGTTTCTTAAAGTGGGTCTGTATTGCTATAAACATCTTTCTTAGACCTGCTTTTGTTGTTTTTCAAATATTTTGAACCATTGTGTTTTCATTTTCATATGTCTTTGGGTATTTTTTGATTTGCTCTTTTACTTTTTTCATTGTCCCATTGGTTTTTTAATAGCATGGTGATTAGTCTCACATGTTTGTGAGGTTTTTTTCAGTATTTTTATTGTAATTGATTTCTAGAAATCAGAAAAGATATTTGATATGATTTCCATTTTTAAAAATTTATTAAGACGTGTTTTGTTATCTAATGTGTAATTTATCCTATAAAATGTTTCATATGCACTTGAAAGGAATGTGTATTCTACTTATTTTGGATGGAAAGTTTCAAATATATACTTATATTAATAATTATATATAAATATATAATTTTTATATAATTTTTCTGGTCTAATGTGTTGTTCAAAGCCACTTTTTTTCTTACTGCTTTTCCATCTGGATGATCTATTTGTTGATGCTAAGTTCACTACTCTTACTGTGTTACTGTTAGTTTCTCCCTTTATGTCTATTAATATTTGCTTTACATATTTAGGTGCTCCTCTATAGGGTGGATAGACAGTTACCATTCTTATATCTTTTTGCTGTACTGATCCCTTTATCGTTATATTATGTCCTTCATTGTTTCTTGTTACCATCTTTTTTTAAAGTCTATTTTGTCTTATTATAAATATTGTTAACCCAACTATTTTTTATTTCCATATTAATGGAATGTGGTTTTCCATCTCATTTGGTCTGTATGTGTCTTTAGATCTGAAGTGAGTCTTTTTTGGCAGCATATGGATAGCCCTTGTGTTTTTATCCATCCAGTCACTCTCTGTCTTTTGATTGGAGTATTTATTTTATTTATAATTAAAGTAACTACTGGTAAGCATGTAATTATTGTCACTTTGTTAATTGTTTTCTAGTTGTTTTTGTACAACAAAACAAAGTTGTCTGTTTCTTCTTCTCTTGCTTTCTTCCCTTGTGATTTGATGACTTTATTTTATATCATTTTTTGATTAATTTCTTTTTGTTTTTTTGTGCATATATTCAAGGTTTTTGGTTTTGGGTTATAAAGAGGATCATATATATCATCTAATGTAGATAGCAGTTTATATTAAGTTGATGTTTGCTGAATTTCGAACATATTTGTAAAGTGCTCTATCATTACTCCCCCTTCACATTTTATGCATGTGATATCATATTTTACATCATTTTATTTTATATTGTTCCTCATGTAATTATTATAGATATAATTTATTTTACTCCTTTTGTTTTTTAAGCTTTGTATTAGCTTTATAAGGAATTACTACGATTGGTTGCTTTCCATACCCTGTCTTTGAGATTGCTGGTCTGTTCTTCTACATCCTCTAATCTACTATTGATTTCCTCTAGCATATTTTTCATTTGTTTATTGCATTCTTTTACACCGACTTTTTTTTTCTTCTGTCTTTTGTTGAAGTTCTCATTGGGTTCATGCCTTGTTTTCTCAAGTCTGTTGAGTACCTTTATAATCATTAAGTCAAACCCTATCAGGTAGGTTGTTTATCTGCATTTCATATAGCTATCTTTCTGAGGTTTTGTCTTTCATTTGGAGCTTATTCCTCTGTCTTCTCATTATGTTTGACTCTTTGTGTTTGTTACTGTGTGATAGACTGGTCATCTATCTCCTGGTTTTGAAAGTAGTGGCTTTATGTAGAAGTCATCCTGTGGTGCCCTGTTGCTCAGTCTTTCCTGGTCACCAGGACAGGTGCTCTAGGGGTGCTACTGGTATGGGCTATGTGCCACTTCCTATTTTGGCTGGACTGTTACTGGTGCCTGCATCCTGGTGGTCAGGAATGGCCATTAACCCAATAGTCTACAATGACTGGCCGTGACTGCTGTGGACACGCTGGTGGGCAAGGGTTGTCCCTCGTGTGCTGGCTGTGAGGTGGGGCTTCAGTTGCTATGTACATGCTGGTAGGTGGGGCTGGCTGCTTTTTCTCCCCAGGGCAGAAATCAGTCTGGAGGGTACTGCTCTGGCTGCAGCTGCCCACTAGGTGTGGTGAAACTGGTGGTCACTTTGGAGGGACACTGGGTCCTACTGAGGATGCTTGCTTGGTGTGGTCATGCAGGAAGGCTGCTTTGGAGGGGCACCTGCTGGAGCAGGCATGTTGGGTGGGGCAGATCTGCAGGGGAACACTGGTGTGGTGAAAGCAGTGCTAGCAAGGCACGTGGAAGGTTTCAAAACTGGCTCCCCTAGAACTCTTGCTGGCTAGGCTAAAGAGCACAACAAAAATGGTACCTGCTAGTACTTCCATTCCTGTAGAAAGTTTCTGAAGATCCTGTCTCTCTGGCACATGTCCTAAAATTACTCATAAATCTCCTTTATGTATATAACACCTGGGTTATACTGAAGCTTCTGTGCTGCATCTCTGATCAAGTGACATAGTGAGCTGGCCCATTAAGACCAGAGACTAAGTTTCCTATATCTCTCCATCCATCCTGGACTTAAGCCTTGCTAATTTTCAAAGTTTCTGGAGTTAAGCCCCACTGATTGTCAAAGCCACACCTCATTGGGGCTGAGCTCCCCAGTGCAGATACCTAGGGCAGGGTGCCTAGTGTGGGGCTTGATCTTCTCTCTCCTCTGAACCTGTGATATCCATCTTTCTTGTTGTTAACCATGGTAGGGGTTTAATTTCCTACCATGTTTCTGCTCTTCCTACCCTTCTTGATGTGGTTTTTCCGTTATGTCTTCAGCTGTGGAAGATTTCTTCCTCCAGTCTTCATGTTGTTTTAGAGTTGCAATGCATATATCTGTTGCCTTGGTATGTCTATGGGAGGAGATGAGCTCAGGACCCTCCTAATCCACTATCTTCCTCTGCTCCCTCTAATTGATTTTTGGTTGTTATTGGGGCAGATGGCTTAACCTATTGGAGACTTGAGTTTCAAATTTGGTTGGAGTAGAGCATAGTTTTTTTCAGTCCCATGATTGTAGCATTTTGTGAAATAGCAGATGTCCTTGATTCTAATATATGTGTTTTAACCTTTATGAAGGTAGGGTGCCTCTTAAATTGATTAAGTATATTGAAAGTTATAGTCTTTCTTGTTTTTCTTGTGTGTGTGTTTTTTTAAGATTTTATTTGCGAGTGAGTGAGAGAGAGCACAAGCAGGGGGAGCAGCAGGCAGAGGGAGAGGGAGAAGCAGACGCCCCTGCTGAGCAGGGAGCCCAACGCAGGGCTCGATCCAAGAACCTGGGATCATGACCCAACCAACTGAGCCACCCAGGTGCCACTTTTCTTGTTTTTCTTAAGTAGCTTTCACTAATCTGATTTCTTGTAATCAGTAGTGTCTCAGATTAAAGGAGAAATGGCCATTATCGGGCACCTGGGTTGCTCAGTAGTGTCTCAGATTAAAGGAGAAATGGCCATTATCGGGCACCTGGGTTGCTCAGTAGGTTAAGCATCTGCCTTTGCCTCAGAGCCCAGGATCCTGGGGTCAAGTCCTGCATCAGGCTCCCTGCTAGGCTTCTCCCTCTGCCTCTTACCTCTGCTCATGCTCTCTCTCTCTCAAATAAATAATAAATAAAAACTTTAAAAAAAAGGCCATTATCTATTTCAGTGGCATGTATTAAAAGTAACAATAAGTCTGGGTATTGAGGAGGGCACATTCTGCATGGAGCACTGGGTGTTATGCACAAACAATGAATCATGGAACACTACATCTAAAACTAATGATGCAATGTATGGGGATAATATAAGAATAAAAAAATTTAAAAAAAGTAACAATAAGTCTCAGATTAAAATATAACTGGAGATTTTCACATTTTGCATACACCTAAATATTTTATGTAATATTTATATCAAACACTTAAAAAATTAACTATTAACAAAATATAAACTTGAAATATGTATTTTATGGAACTGTATTACACCTGAATTATGACTTAAAAATTAATGTGGTAGAAAAAAATACTAGAAATAGACTTGCTTGTAAATGTTGAATCTGATTTTAGATTTACAACTAGCTTTTTATGTTGGCCAACTTGATTAGCTTTTCTGTTAATTATTTCTATGAGAATTAAAATATTTGCCCTTTAATTTTAAGACCCAAATATTATTATATATATATATATTTTAAAGATTTTATTTATTTATTTATTTGAGAGAGAGAGAGAGAGAAACATCATGAGAGGGGATGGGGTCAGAGGGAGAAGCAGGCTCCCCGCCAAGCCGGGAACCCGATGCAGGACTCGATCCCAGGACTCCAGGATCATGACCTGAGCCGAAGGCAGTCGCTTAACCAACTGAGCCACCCAGGTGCCCAAGACCCAAATATTATTATAAAGCTCTTCACAGACCATGTGTTTCAGGGCCTTGGAAAAGTTTAAAGTCTTACACAAATGCATGATTTGGGTTCTCTTTGTGACTTTTTTTCCCCTTTAGAAATGTTTAAGTTTTTTGTGTTTTCTATTTTCTTAGTGAAAAAAGATAAAAAATAAGAGTACTGCCATATCTGAAATGACACTGAGTTTCCTTTTTCATGAACATCTTTTAGGAAAGTTAAGGAAAGAAAATAATGAATTATTATGTTATTGTCTTATTAGTTTTCAAACTTATATATATCAGATTTTTAAAATTAAACTTTTAATTTTGAGATAATAATAGCTTCATATGCAGTTTTAAGATATAGAGAGATCCTTTACCCATTTAGTCTTAATGGTAGTATCTTGCAAAATTGTAGCTCAGTATCATAATCAGGATATTGACAAATACAATCACAGTCCAAAACATTTCTTTTACCACAAAGAACCTTCTAGTAACCTTTTTATAGGCACACACATTGTCCCTCCTCCCTCATACCCCTGGCAAATATTAGTATCTTCTCCATTTCTGTAATTTTACTTAAGAATTTTATATAAATAGAAGTGTACAATATGTGACCTTTATGATTATTCTTTTTCACTCAGCATCATTTCCAGGAGCTGTTGCATGTGTTAGTAGTTTTTTCCCTTTTTATTTTACCTAAGTTAGTTTACCTAAGTTAATTTAATCATTAATCTGTTGAAAAATATCTGGGATGTTTCCAGTTTGGGGCTATTATATATAAATTCCTATGAACGTTTTTGTACAGAATTTTTTTGTGAACATAAGTTTTCATTTTCACTTAGATAAATGCTCAAAAGTATGAATGTTGGGTCACATGCTAATTGCATGATTAGTTTCTGTTTTGTCTTGTTTTTTTATTTAAAAACAATTTAACTTAATTATAGTTAACATAGTGTTATATTAGTTTCAGGTATACAATATAGTGATGCAGTAATTCTACATATCACCCAGTGCTCATAATGACAAGTGCATTCCTTAATCCCCATCACCTGTTTAACCTATCCTCCCACCCATCTCCCCTCTGGTAACCACCAGTTTGTTCTCTATATTTAAGAGTCAATTTTTTGGCTTGTCTCTTTTTTTTTTCTTTGTTCATTTGTTTTGTTTCTTAAATTCTGCATATGAGTAAAATCATGGTATTTGTTTTTCTCTGACTGACTTCTTTCACTCAACATTATACTCTCTAGATCCATCTGTGTTGTTGTAAATACTAAGATTTCATTCTTTTTTATGGCTAATATTCCACCATACACACACACACACACACACACTATACTAAACACTGTATGCACACACAGCCACACACACATCTTCTTTATTCATTTATGTATCAGTGGACACTTGGATTGCTTGGATTGCTTCCATAATTTGAATTAGTGTTTTTATATTCTTTGGGCAAATAGTAGTTCAGTTGCTGGATTATATGGTAATTCTATTTTTAATTTTTGAGGAACCTCCACACTGTCTTCCACAGTGGCAGCAACAGTTGGAATTCCCTCCAGCCGTTCACAAGAGTTCCTTTTTCTCCATATCCTTGCCAATACTTGTTTCTTGTGTTTTTGATTTTAGCCATTTTGACAGTGTGAGGTGACAGGGTGGTTTTGTCTTGCATTTCCCTGATGATGAGTGATGTAGAGCATCTTTTCATGTGTCTACTGGCCATCTATATGTCTTCTTTGGAGAAAGGTCAGTTCATGTCTTCTGCCCATTCTTTAACTGGATTATTTGTTTTTTGGGTATTGAGTTGTATCAGTTTTTTATATATTTTGGATACTAACCCTTTATTGGATATGTCATTTGCAGATACCTTCTTTTATTCAGTAGGTTGCCTTTTCATTTCTTTGTTTCGTTTGCTGTCTAGAAGCTTTTTATTTTGATGTAATCCCAATAGTTTATTTTTGCTTTCATTTCCCTTACCTCAAGAGACATATCTAGAAAAATGTTTCTATGGTCAATGCCAGAGAAATTACTGCCTTTGCTCTCTTCTAGGATTTTTCTGGTTTTGGGTCTCACATTTATGTCCTTAATTCATTTTGAGTGTATTTTTGTGGGTGGTTTAAGAAAGTGGTTCATTTTCATTTTTTTGCATGTTGCTGTCCAGTTTTCCCAGCACCATTTTTTGAAGAGACTTTTTCCCTGTGTATATTCTTGCTTTTGTCAAAGATTAATTGGCAGTATAATTGTGGGTTTATATCTGGGATCTCTATTCATTTGATCTACGTGTCTGTTTTTGTGCTATTATCATACTGTTTTTATTACTAGAACTTTGTAGTATATCTTGAAATACGGGATTAATTTGAGAATATTGAACCACCCTTATATCCTGAGGATAAATCACACTTGGTGGTGAATGATTTTTAATATATTGTTTGATTCTGTTTAAGTATTTTTTTGATAATTTTTATACCTATGTTCATCAGATAGTTCTTTTTTTGTGGTGTCTTTATCTGGTTTTGGTATCAGGGTAATGCTGACCTCATAGAATGAATTTGGAAGCTTTCTTTTTTCTATTTTTTGGATTAGTTTGAAAAGAATATGTACTAACTTTTCCTTTAATGTTTGGTAGAATTCACCTGTGAAGCCATCTGATCCTGGACTTTCGTTTGTTGAGAGTTTTAAAATTAGTGATTTGATTTAATTTCCAGTAATTCATCTGTTCAAATTTTTATTTCTTCCTGATTCAATTTTGGGAGGTTATATTTTTTTAGGAATTTATCCATTTTTTTCGAGGTTGTCCAGTGTGTTGGCATATAATTTTTAATAATATTCTCTCGCAATTCTTTATATTTCTGTGGTGTCAGTTGTTACTTCCCCTCTTTCATTTCTGATATTGAGTCCTCTCTCCTCCCCCCCTTTTTTTTTGATGAGTCAGACTAAAGTTTACCAATTTTGTTGATAATTTCAAAGAACCCATCTCCTGTCTTCATTTATCTCTTCTTTTTTCTTTTTTTTAGTTTCTGTTTTGTTTATTTCTGCTTTAATCTTTATTATTTTCTTCCTTCTACTGGATTTGGGTGTTTCTTGTTCTTTTTCTAGTTCCTTTAGATGTAAGGTCAGGTTGTTTATTTGAACTATTTCTTGCTTCTTGATGTAGGCCTATATTGCTATAAACTTCCCTCTTTTTTTTTTTTTAAGATTTTATTTATTTATTTGACAGAGAGAGAGAGAGAACACAGTAGGCAGAGTGGCAGGCAGAGGCAGAGGGAGAAGCAGGCTGCCCTCTGAACAGAGAGCCTGAAATGGGACTTGATCCCAGGACCCTGGGATCATGCCTGAGCCAAAGGCAGATCCTTAACTGACTGAGCCACCCAAGCACCCTTATAAACTTCCCTCTTAGAACAGCTTTTGCTGCATTGTAAAGATTTTGGTCCATTATGTTTTCATTTTCATTTGTTCCCATGTATTTTTTGATTTTGTCTGATTTCTTGGTGGAACCATTCATTGTTTAATATCCTGTTATTTAGCTTTCACGTTTTTGTGCTCTTTCCAGGTTTTTTCTTGTTTTTGATATCTAGTTTCATAGCATTGTGGTTAGAAAAGAGCATGGTTTGACTTCAGTCATTTTGAGTTTTTTGAGACTTTTTGAGTATGTAATCTATTCTGGAGAATGTTCCATGTGCACTTGAAAAGATTGTGTATTCTGCCATTTTAGGATGGGATGTTCTGAATATACATTTGCATCTGGTTAATATGTCATTCTAAGGCACTGTTTCCTTGTTGATTTTTCTGTTTGGACCTTCAATCTATTGATGTAAGCTGGGAGTTAAAGTCTCCTACTATCATTGTATTATTACCAGTTATTTCTTTTTTGTTTGTTGTTAGCTGGTTTATATATTTAGGTGCTTCCATGTTGGGTGCATAATTATTTACAATTGTCCTGTCTTCTTGTTGGATTAGTCCCTTTATGATTATATAGTGTCCTCCTTTGACTCATGTTGCAGTCTGTGTTTTAAAGTTTGTTTTGTCTGATATAAGTATTGCTAGGCTGGCTTTCTTTTCACTTCCATTTGCATAATAAATGCTTTTCCATCTCTTCACTTTTTTCTTTTTTTTTTTTAAGCTTTTATTTTATTTATTTAACAGAAAGAAAAAGCACGAGCAGGGGGCAGTGGCAGAAGGAGAGGGAGAGGCAGACTCCCTGCTGAGCAGGGAGCCCCAAATGGGACTCGATCCCAGGATGCTCGGATCATGGCCTGAGCTGAAGGCAGACACTTAACCAGCTGAGTCACCCAGGCACCCCGTTCCTTCACTTTCAATCTGCATGTTTCTTTAGGTCTGAAATGAGTCTCTTGCAGGCAGCATATAGATGGGTCTTGTTTTTTTATCTATTCTGTCACCCAAGTCTTGATTGGAGTGTTTAGACCATTTGCATTCAAAGTAATTATTGATAGGTGTGTACTTATTGCCATTTTGTAGCTTGTTTTATGGTTGTTTTTGTAGTTCTCTGTTCTTTTCTTCCCTTGCTGTCTCCTTTCATGGTTTGCTGCTTTCTTTCACAATATAGTTGAATTCCTTTCTCTTTATTTTTTGCATATCTGTTACTGGTTTTAATTTGTGGTTACCAGTAGATTTGTATACAATATCTTATGCATATAGCCGTCTATATTAAGTAGGTTGTTGCTTAAGTTTGAACCCATTCTTTACTCCTTTCCGCCATGTTTTAGATATATGGTGTCACATGTTAAATTCTTATATTTTGTGAATCCCTTGACTTCTTTTTATAGATATTCTTAATTTTACTGCTTTTGTGCCTCCTACTTTTCTTAATCATGCTTATGGTCTGTCCTTTTCCCTGAAAGAGTCCCCCTTTTAACATTTTATGTTGTGCTGGCTTAGTGGTCAAGAATTCCGTTAACTTTTGTTTGTCTGGGAAACTCTTTATCTCTCTATTTTGAATGACAGTCTTTCTGGGTAGAGTATTCTCAGCTGCAGTTCTTTTTCTTTCAGTCCCTTTTGGCTTGTAAAATTTCTGCTGAAAAATCAGTTGATAGTGTTATGGGGTTTCCCTTGTATGTAACTGTTTTCTTTTCTCTTGGTGCTTTAACATTTTTCTCTTTCTCACTACTTCTATCATTTTAATTACTATGTGTCTTGTAGTGGACCTCCTTGAGTTGATTTTGTTGGAATATTGCTGTCCCCCCCGGATCTGGATTTTTGTTTTCTTCTCCACATTTGGGAAGTTTTCAGCTGCTATTCTTCAAATAAATTTTTTGCCCCCTTTTTGCTCTCTTCTCTCTCTGGGACCCCTATAGTGCAAATGCTATGCTTGATAATGTTGCTGAGTTCTTTAATTCTATTTTAATTTTTTATTATTTATTCACTCCTTTTCAGCTGTTTGCTTTCCACTTTGTCCTGCTTGATTGCTTTCCATTACTTTATCCTCTTGGCCGCTGATCTTGTCTCCTGCTTTTTCTAATCTATTTATCCTATCTTCTGTGTTTTTAATTACATTTATTGTGTTCTTCATCTTTGATTGGTTCTTTTTTTTATGTTTTCCATGTCTTTTTTAAAGATCTCAATGAAGTCCTCCTCTCTTTTCTCAAGTCCAGTTAGTATCTTTTTGACCATTACTTTAAGTAGACTCCAAACACAGTGTGGAGCCCAGTAAGAGGCTTGAACTCTTGACCCTTAGATCAAGACCTGATCTGTGATGAAGAGTCAGATGCTTAACTGAGCCACCTAGGTGCCCCTTGACCATTACTTTAAATTCTCTATCAGGCATATTACTTACCTCTATTTGTCTGGCTCTCTTGCTAAACAGAGCTCTGATTTTGTCCTGTTCTTTCATTTAGGACAAATTCCTCTGTCTCCTCATTTTTTTTTTTAAACTCTGTATCTGTTTCTCTGTGTTGGAAAAGCTAACTACATCTTCTGCTCTTGAAAGGAGTTGCCTTATGAAGAAGTCCAGTAGTGTTCTGTAATGTAGTGTCCCCTGTTTACTAGAAGCTGGCGCTTCACGTGTGTCTCTTATGTGTGTTGGGTGTTCCTTAAATATTGTGGCTGAGTCACTTTTGCCTTTAGTCTAATCATTTGTAATGGCTGTCTTTGCCTGTTGGGGGCAAGGTTCACCCCCCTGTGTCATTAATGTGCCAATATGATGCTGCTTTGGGTTTGCGTTGAGTCAGACCAGGTGTTTGCCAGAGTTGCACTAGCAGCGAACTTCAGGGTGCTTTCCCTGTGCTGTCCCCTGAGAAGCTTTTGTTGTTGGGCAGGGCCTGCTATCAGACCAGACATGTGCCCCCAGCCCACTGCTTTGGCTGCAGTGGGACTGGTTTGTTTGGTATTTTCCCCTCTCCTCAGGAGTCACTTTGGAGTAGAGCTGTTCCCTGCCAAGGCTGCTTTCATCCTGCTGGGCTTGT
This sequence comes from Mirounga angustirostris, assembly GCF_029215605.1. Lineage (NCBI taxonomy): Eukaryota > Metazoa > Chordata > Mammalia > Carnivora > Phocidae > Mirounga > Mirounga angustirostris. Next base: position 41,007,789 of record NW_026991716.1, on the reverse strand, counting down.
GGCACTGCTTTGGAAGGTCTCCAGCCAAGGGCTTATTGGAAGGGAAAGGTCCATAGGACAAGGGTTGGGGAACACAGTTTTAGCAAGGATTTCCCTGATGTGCTGTGGAAAGGGACCTGGAGCCAGTCCTGGCTGGAGGAGACGTGTCCACAGGAGAATGCAGGCTGGGTGTGGCTGTTAATCAAATTAGGTAGCGATTGCTGGTGCTGTGCTGGTTCCCTCACATATCCCTGTGTACAGGCTGGGGGTGGGGCAGGGAAATGGTGCCCACTGGCTCTTCTGTTCTTGGGGAAGTCTCACAGGGATCCCTGCTCCTCTGGCACATGATCTGAGAATAGTAAATTAATCTCCCTCCCTTATACCCCACGGTTTTTCAGACTGCTGCTTCTATGCTATATCTTTGTGAAGCTGTTTGTGTGCTGTGTCTTTAAGGGTAAGGACTCAGTTTCCTCTCTTCCTCCCTGCTCTCTCAGAGCAGAGGCCACTGATTTTTAAACTTCTAGGTGTTAAGCCCCACTGATTGTAAGAACTTGCAAAATTATGTTCCTGTGGTTTTCAGAGCCAAATGTTTTGGGGATTTTTCGTATCCGTGAAGGTTACCTGTGCCTAGGGCGCCTGTTGTGATGGTCTCTTTCCCTTCTTCACACCGGTGGTATCCCTCCCTTTCATGGACAGTCCCCCGGGTCTGTTCAGCTCCCACCACATTCCCGTCCTACCTACCATTTTTAATGTGACCTCACTCTATTTTTAGCTGTGGGAGAGTTTGTTCTTTCAGTGTTTGGGTTGTCTTCTAGGTTATTTACACTGATATGGGTGTTATCTAGGTGTATCCTTGGGAGGAGATGAGCTTAGGGTCCTCCTACTCTGCCATCTTTCCTGGAACTTAGATACATGAATAGTCTTATAAAATACTACCCAACTGTTTTCCAGAATGGCTGTACCTTCATACAGTCCAATCAGCAACGTGCGAGTTATCCAGTTTCTTTGCATCCTTGCCTGCATTTGGTGCTGTCATTGTGGGCTTTTTTTCTTTTTTTAGGCATTTTGCTAGGTGTACAATGACTTTTATTTGCCTTTCACTAATGATGTAGGACATTTTTTCATGTGCTTCTTTCCCATGTATTTCCTCTTTTGTAAAATGCTTCTTCACATCTTTTGTCCATTTTGTAATCAGATTTATTGTTTTACTGTTCAGTTTTAAAGAGTTCTTTATGGATACTTGTCCTTTGTTAGATATGTGATTCACAAATATTTTTGTCACAGTTCTGTAGAGTCTTTTCATCCTCTTAATAGGGTCATTTGCAGAGAAAAGTTACGAATTTTGAATAAGGTCCAGTTTATCAATTTTTACTTTTATGGATTAATTATGCTTTTGGTGCGAAGTTTACAAATTCTCTGACTAGTCCTAGTTTCTTTTATACCTATTTTTCTAAATGTTTAATATTTTTAGTTTGACATTAAGATCCACGACCCATTTTGAGTTCATTTTTGTATAGGTTTGTGGTTTAGTTTCAAGGTGGTTTATTTGTTTGTTTGTTTTGCCAATGGATCCCCAATTGCTCTAGCATTATTTGTTGGAAAAGCTGCTCCTCCACTGGGTTGTGCTTTCAAATATGTCAAAAATTTGTTAGGCATATTTATGTGTGTATATTCCTGGGTTTATGTTCTGTTCCATTGATTTATATGTGTATTTCTTTGCCAGTATACTATTGTTTTGATTAATATAGATCTTAAGATCAGTGAGGTTGATTTTTTCCACTTTATTATTTTTTAATATTATTCTAGGCCTTACTCCTTTCTATATAAATTTGAGAATTAGTTTATATGTCTATAGATAACATTGGTGGGAGTTAGATAGAAATTGCATTGAATCTATAGATCAGTTGGGGAGAATTGAAATCTTTACTATGCTGAGTCTTATAATCTCTGAAAATGTGGTGTTTCTCCATTTCATTTGAGTATTCTTCAATTTCTTTTATTAGCATTTTCTAATTTTAAGCATGTAGATTCTGTACAAGTTTTGTTAACTTTACACTTAAATAGTTCATTTTCTTTGTGTGATTGTAAATATATTTTCTTTTAATTTCAATTTCTTCATGTTCCTTGTTGGCATATAGAAATTATTGTGTGTTCGTCTTGTATTCTGTGACCTTGCTGAACTGACTGAATAGTTCTAGGAGTTTTTTTTTTAATTTTTTGTTTTTTGCTTTTTTGTAGATTTGTTGGGATTTTCTATATAGAGAATCATTTATCTGCAAAAAAGGGATACTTTTATTTCTTCCTTTCCTGTTTGTGTTTTATTGCAGTGGCTAAAACTTTTAGTACCATGTTAAGTAGGAGTGGTGAGAGTAGACCTCTTTGCCTTATTCGTGATCTTAGGAGGAAAGAATTTGCTGAGAATTTTGTCATGAAATGAAGTTGGGTTATGTCAAATGCTTTGTCTACATCAAATTACATGATCGTATGATTTCTGTAGTTTATTGATGTATTGGATTACATTTACAAATATTGAACGAGCTTTGTGTACATGGAATTCTAGTGGTCATTGTGTATAATTCTATGTATTTCTGGATTTCATTTCCTAGTATCTTATGGAAGAATTTTGCATTTCAATTTATGAGAGATTTTGGTCTGTAGTTTCCCCTTTTTTTGTACTGTACTTTTGTTTTGTTATACTTTGTTCTCCTTGTACTATTCTGTGTTTTGGTATCAGAGTAACACTAGTCATAAAATCATTTGGCAAGTTTTTCCTTCTCTTCAATATGCTGGAACAGATTGTATAAAATTGGTGCTCATTTGCAGTAAATGTTTGGTAGAAATCTCCTGTGAAACCATCTGGGCCTGACAATTTCCTCTATCATTTTCACTCTACCATTGAGTTCATCTAAGTGAGTTTATTTTGGTTATTGTATTTTTCAGTTATATAATTTCTATTTGGTTGTTTTAAAACTTATTCATTTGTTTTTAAAAGAATCTTTAATAGCTTGTGAAAGCATGTGTGATAGTTGCTTTAAAATCCTTGTGAGACAATTCTAGCATCTGAATCATCTTGGATTTGATCTTTGGTGGTTGTTTTTTCTCATGTTCTGCTTTCTTGGTTCTTGGTATGGCAGTGATTTTTTTTTATATTACATTCTGGGTATTATGAGACTCTAGATCCTATGAAAGATTTTTTAAAATCAACCAGGCCCCCCCTATTGAAGTGTAACGTGAGGCCTGGGTGAGTATGTTTGCTCAAAACCCACTAGGTCCCCTCCCCACCTCCAGTAATGCTCCAGAACAATTAACAGCAAAAAGAGGACACTCACTCCTACTGCTTTGATGCAGATGGGAAGGTTGGATATTCACCATCCTTTCTTGGGGATTTGGGTTGTAGTTTCAATTTCCTGCTGAGCTTGCTGCCACCAGGGGAGTGATAATGGTAAGGGAGTGACATCTAGCTCTGTATCATACCACCTCTTTTGGCCTCATTAAGGCAGAGTAGGGTTGGTACTCTGCTTCCCCCCTGGGCCCTGCTGACACCAGGGATGTGGGGAATTGGGAGTGTTGATTAGCCCTGCTTGGCACTGCTGCGTAGGTATGGAGATTCAGGTCCCCACTTGGCCTCAGTGATGCTAAAGGAAGGGGGATAGTGGAGTGGGGACTAGTTCCCACTTCTGTTATCTTGGTCAGTCTCATTGATTTTGCATGAGTGGTGACTAGCACTGTTTCAGACTACTTTTTTTAAAATTTAAATTCAATTTAATTAACATACTTTATTAGTTGAAGAGGTAGCATTTAGTGATTCATCAGTTGCGTATAACACCCAGTGCGCATTCCATCAAGTGCCCTCCTTAATGCCCATCACCCAGTTACCCCATCCCCCCACCCACCTCCCTTACAGCAACCCTCAGTTTGTTTCCTATATTTAAGAGTCTATTATGGGTTGTCTCCCTGTCTTTTTCATCTTATTTTTCCTTTCCTTCCCCTATGTTCATCTGTTTTGTTTCTTAAATTCCACATATGAGTGAAATCATATGGTATTTGTCTTTGACTGACTTATTTCACTTAGCATTACCTTCTAGTTTCATCCAGGTCATTGCAAATGGCAGGATTTCATTCTTTTTGATGGCTGAGTAATATTCCGTTGTATATATATGCCACAAGGGGCACATGCACCCCAATGTTTATAGCAGCAATGTCCACAATAGCCAAAATATGGTAAGAGCCCAGATGTCCATCAACAGATGAACAGACTGCTTAAGATTCTTAGTAAATCTTACTACTGTTGAGTAGAGGTGGTGGCTCAACTTTTTGCTATATTCTGCAGATGCTGCTTTGTGGGGGAATTGTAACAACAAAGGAGAATGAGCAACAGAGGGGATTGTAAAATGATCTCCTCCTTTTGCCCACTGACAATAATCCCATCAGAGGAATTCTGCTAGTTCTCCCTGGTGGGGAATGGAAGGTCAGCCTGCCAAACTGCCTGGTTTGTTACCTGTGGGGGGATTAGGTTGTCTTTTTATGTGTGTGCAGGAATAAAGTAGGGTAGGGATTTGGGGGGTAGAAAGGTAACTTCTCATTTGGCCTGCTTGAAGGGGAGAATGAGGTTTTTCCACGGATGATTGCCTGGAGTGAGGTAATTATTGCCCAGAATATTTTCTGTTGTTTCACTCTTTTCCTTGCCCTCGATTAGAAGGGAACAAGGTTTTCTTGGAGCTTTTTCTACCTCTGAAACTAATAATATATGTTAATTAAATTGAATTTAAATTAAAAAAAAAGTAGTCTGGGGCGCCTGGGTGGCTCAGTCGTTAAGCGTCTGCCTTCGGCTCAGGTCATGATCCCAGGGTCCTGGGATCGAGCCCCACGTCAGGCTCCCTGCTCCACGGGAAGCCTGCTTCTCCCTCTCCCACTCCCCCTGCTTGGGTTCCCGCTCTCGCTGTGTCTCTCTCTGTCAAATAAACAGATAAAATCTTTTTTTTTTTTTTAATTTTTTTTTTTTAAGATTTTATTTATTTGCGAGAGAGAGAATGAGAGACAGAGAGCATGAGAAGGAGGAGGGTCAGAGGGAGAAGCAGACTCCCTGCCGAGCAGGGAGCCCAATGCGGGACTCAATCCCGGGACTCCAGGATCATGACCTGAGCCGAAGGCAGTCGCTTAACCAACTGAGCCACCCAGGCGCCCACAAATAAAATCTGTAAAAAAAAAAAAAAGTAGTCTGAAACAGTGCTAGTCACCACTCATGCAAAAAATGAGACTGCCTATTGGTGATTCCACAGAGAGTCTTCTGCAGTACCCTGGCTGGTGTCTATGGGAGGCAGTAACGAGGTCCTGGGCGCTCGCTGCCATGCTGTCCCTCAGTTGTGAGTTTCCTAGGTATCCAGCCTTCTTTGTCCATCTTTCAGAAACTTCCTATGTTTCTTTGTTGTGTTATAGCTGGGGATTTTTAGTCGTGAGAGAAAAAACCTGGGAGCTGCGGGGCTTTCTGTCTTGCCAAAACCATGTCTCTCAAGATACTGTTTTTGGGGGCGCCTAGGTGGCTCAGTCTTTAAGCATCTGCCTTCGGCTCGGGTCATGATCCCAGGGTCCTGGGATCGAGCCCCGCATCGGGCTCCCCACCCAGCGGGAAGCCTGCTTCTCCCTCTCCCACTCCCCCTGCTTGTGTTTCCTCTCTTGCTGTGTCTCTGTCAAATAAAATCTTAAAAAAAAAAAAAAAAAGCTACTGTTTTTGTTAACATGAAAGCACTTACAAATAAAATTAAATGTTCTTGCTACAATGGAGTATTATTTAGTGAAAACTTTTTCCATGAAGAGTTTCATTGATTTCTACATTGGATTGATTCATTATCAGCCTCTTGTTTCTAGACTCACAGACTTATTTTCTTATAAAACAAGGAGCATCTACAACCCTTTTTATTGGAGCAAAATATATAGAGGATAAAAATTTGCCATTTTAACCATTTTTAAGTATACAGTTGGGTGGTATTAATTATATTCACAGTGTTCTGTAACTATCATTTCCAAAACTTTTATTGTCATTGTGGGAAGTACAGAAAGTTCACATGTACCTCTTCCTTCCCTTTCTCCTTTTGTTACCATTTTACATCACTGTGTTACACTTGTTACATTGATGAGCCATATATACATTCTATGGGTTTTGACAAATAGACAACTTGAGTCCACCATTAAAGTGTTATTTGGAATAGTTTCACAGTCCTAAAAATCCCTGTGCTCTACCTATTCATCCTTCATCCTTCCTTCTTCCCTCTTTCACAGTTCCTAGCAACCACTTATCTTTTTACTATGCCTAATTCTAAAATACCCATATTTTTCAAAAGTTAGTTCATCAAAACATTTGGAAAATATAATTGTTTCAGAACATAAGAAAGGTGAAATACAATGTAAAAACCATTTTTGTAAATGTTCATTTTAGATAGAGCCTGATACTATGAACTATTCATATGTTCTTTTATTTCGCAAAGGTGCTGTTTTGATTTCTAGCTCTTAAAAGTGAAAGCCAACTGAAGGAGTTATCATTTCTCACTGGCAGTTGATGTTCATGCTTGCTCAGTTTTCTGCTTATTTGTCTCACTTTTATGTCAAGTGATTAATCTTAAAATGCTAATGGTCTATATCTTCAATTTTGAGCATACATCATAGATTAGCAAGAAAGGGGTCAGACTTTTTGAGATAATATGCTTACATACCCATATTATATAGGAGGAACTAAGTTCCAGAGATGTAAAAAGTTAATTTCTTATTCTATTTGTTTAGAGAAAAGCAAAACCTAATATATATTAAACTCTACTTTGTAACTGTAATATGTCCTCATATATTTTGTGTATTGATAAATCTGTGGATAGAGAAATGGGTAATCTTGCCCACAGTCACTCAGGAAGTTTGTGGCAGAACCCAGATTTTATCTCAATCACTCTGCGGAGAAAGGGGAACCCTCCTATACTGTTGGTGGGAGTGCAAGCTGGTGCAGCCACTCTGGAAAACAGGATGGCGGTTCCTCAAAAAGTTGAAAATAGAGCTACCCTACGACCCAGCAATTGCACTACTGGGTATTTACCCCAAAGATACAAATGTAGTGATCCTAAGGGGCACGTGCCCCCCAATGTTTATAGCAGCAATATCCACAATAGCTAAACTATGGAAAGAGCCTAGATGTCCATCAACAAATGAATGGATAAAGAAGATTTGGCATATATACAATGGAATATTATACAACCATGAAAAATGAAATCTTGCCATTTGCAACAACGTGGATGAACTAGAGGGTATTATGCTAAGCGAAATAAGTCAGTCAGAGAAAGCCAAGTATCATATGGTCTCACTGATAAGAGGAATTTGAGAAAAAAGACAGAGGATCATAGGGTAAGGGAGGGAAAAATGAAACAAGACGAAACCAGAGAGGGAGACAAACCATAAGAGACTCTTAATCTCAGGAAACAAACTGAGGGTTGCTGGAGTGATGCGGGGTGGGAGGGATGGGGTGGTTGGGTGATGGACATTGGGGAGGGTGTATGTTATGGTGAGCGCTGTGAATTATGTAAGACTAATGAATCACAGACCTGTACCCCTGAAACAAATAATACATTATATATTAAAAAAACAAAAAACAAAAAACTCTCAAATCACTCTCCAGTACCCGAGCAAGGAAGGACTGCACCTTGAAGCTCTTCCAGACTTCTTCATTCACTTTTTGACACTGAAGCCAAGTTGCTGATCTAGAATGAAGGATCAGAATCTAATGGACACAGTTTATCCCTTGATACAAGAATTATCCAGTTACATCCCCATCCTAACCATTGGAGTCACAATATGTTAACATGTTCTATTATCCAGTAAATTGTACAGGTATTCAGGGCACAAAGATAAAAGAGTGGAAGGCAGCGGGAGGAGTAAAACAGTGAAGCAGATAGTGACGGGGCAGCATGATGAGTGCTGTGATTGAAGTCATTTTGGGTATACAGAGTATGTCTTCCCCCAAAAAAGAGACAGCGAAGCTGAATTTTGCTTAAGGCTGTTAATATATCTGAAGCATCTACCTCTAGGACTTTTGAATTACATTTCTGGTCCTCTCTTGCTCTGTACTGACAGAGGTTTTTCCAGCCTATTAAGATTCCAAGCCCAATTGAGGAAGTATGTTTTACGGTTGTTGGAAGCCTTAAAAAGAGTAAAAATTCTATGTGGACTACAGGTAAGAGATAGCCACGACAGTGACATTTAATGAAAAATAGGTTTTTTTTATGGTGGTAGGAGCTCAGCTCTGAAATCAGGTAGAACTGATTCGATTGAATCTGGATTCTACAGCTCTGTGGTGATGAATAAGACATAACTTCTATAAAACAGGGTACTGTACTATACTGTTTCATACATTAAATGAGATTATGCTTATAAAGATTTTAGCATAGTGCCTGGGGAAGTACTGAGTACTGCACTAGCTGTTTTATTAGTTAGTGAGTCTTACCTTAACTGTGTTTGTAATTATAAAAATATAATGTTAATACATCTGACTTTGTTGCTAAGTTTGTGCTGAAAATAGTTGAAAAAATGTTTTATTTAAGTTTATGTAGACTTACAATAATATTTCCCGTAGTAACCAAAATTTAAACACATGTGAAAAAATGAGAATTAAGAACAGTCCTATTTTTGTAAATAGATATTAAACAATGTTTTTCTAAGAAAGCCACAAAGAATTTACCCATAGAATTCTTCATTATGTGGCCTCAGGATGTTTTAGTATTTGTTTATGTTTACCGGAAATCTGTGTGTACATCTTTCTTTTATCACATCATTGGGCCAAGAAGTTTTTGATAAAGAAATTTCTTGTTTCATTAATAATTTTAGATTGCTTCTTCTATCTGTGTTGAAGATTGCCAGTACATTTGCTTAACTGCTAAATTTTTTTTTTATGTCTTCAGACTTTTTTTTTCATTCTTGGAATATGTTGGATCCATTGTTAATCATAAGAAACCTCTGATCCCGGGCTTCAAGGAGTTTAAAATATGAGATGAAGAAGAATGGTGCAAATATATACAGGGTAACTTAAGGATAATATTTTAAATATAACAGAAATAAGAAAATAAACCATTTCTATTGGAATCCCATCTCAACACTTTAAAAAGCAAGTGGAATTTTTGTGAATGCCTTACCCAGGAGGGGTTGATTTCAAAGAGTTGTCTACATTTTTAACAGCTAGGTATTGGTCTTACATTAGATTGTGATCTTACTTTTATCAGTCTTGAAGTGATTCACTGTTCAAGTTGGGGGCACTGGTTTGAAAGGTCCTCTTCAGTTATAAGCTGTAAAAATGCCATGGTGGTTTGGGGTTTTGATTAAAAATAGAGTGTGCTGATTTCTGTGTAGCCGTGCTTACTGTATTTGTTTACATTTATTCAATGTTGGTATTACTTTTATTTCTAGCAAATATTTCTTAAGTGTATTTTTGTCTTGTTTGTGTTATAAAACAGAAAAAGCAAAACTAAAGGTGTAAATTCATACACATTTTATAACATGTTAAATAAGGTATTCATTTTAGCAAATAACATCAGAGAAGTTGTCTTTTTTTCCTTTGCCTCTTTCTGTACCTTTCTCCTAATAAATTAGAGCCCTAAGATTAATTGAAATTTGTTAGTTTTCATTATCTTAAAGCTGATGTTTAAAACTAACGTAGGTACAGAAAATGAATACTTTTTTAGAAATTTAAACAGTTATTATATACATAAACTGTTCTGCTGGAGATCACAGTAGTCAGGATTCATAATCAGTCCATTCACATGTGACCAGAGTGGGCTTATGTGGGTACCTTTGAGATTTGAAGCAAATCTGTAAGAGCCTATTATTGATAGTCTTTATTGGCCAGAGACAGAGGCTTTTATAGATTTACCTCGAACCATAAGTTTAAAACACCAGCAGCTAATGTGTATATAATATTTAACTATTTATAGAGCCATGTAGGTACAGGATGTTCTCTTGATCCTACCACCAACTTGCTGAAGGGCTGTTACTATGTTGGAGAGCTTCATTGACTTCCCCAAGATCCTAGCACCTAGTAAGTCACACCACCAAGGTGTAAGATTCTAGATTCCATATTCTTTTCTATATTCCCCAAAGAAATGTCTTGACTTTAAAATTAATCTTAATGAATATCAGACTCATGAGATCTTAGAATTATTTTATTTGATCTTCCATTGCATTTTGGGGAAAAAAAATTTAGCAGAAGTTAAGGCAGCATTCTTATGTTACCAGTCAGAAATGACAACTATAGAGATGCTGTGAATTGTTAGGCCCTATGAAAATGAAAGTAATTGTAGGACCCAAGTTAAGTAAAAGAAAATTATATTTACATTCTGAATGCAGAACCAAGTGAGAAGTCCAGATCGAGTTTTAAAGAAAAATAAAATAAAAACAAATGAGAACTTACCAAAACACCAGTTTTCCTTTTAGTGATGCTGTTTAAATATACCTTTTCAAGGTAGTGATGATGTATTAAAATCTATATTAAAGATTATGATAAACTGCACACATGTACTTTAGTTTCCTTATATATAGTTTCCCTGAACTCATTTCGCCTACAAGGGATTTGTGGACTTAGTCAGCAGTCAACGAACATAAACATTTCATTTGGCTGGAAAGGGCAGAAAGTTTTTCTGTAGAAAAGAGAAGGGAAATGCTCCGCATATGGAGACTGAGGAAAATTTCATATGCTCAGATCTTGTTCTAATCCAGAAAAATTTAAGGAAACACAAAGTACTACCTGAAGTCCTCCATTGCTATTAATTCAACCAGGATCACATTTGTACCCAGCGTAAGACTACTTCTAAAAGTACTATTTTCCTTCTTCCATCAATCCCAGGAACAATAATGATGTCTCTGTAACTAATACAAGTATTGCTGGTATGTCCTTTAAAAAAGTAAATTTCCTACCTAGAAGTCTACCAAGAGTTGTTTTCCAAACCATAGCCTTTCCTAAGTGAAAGTGAAACAACTGTTAACTTCCCATGTTGAAAGAAGAGGAGGGAGAAAGCAAACTGCAGGGTCTGGTTTCCTATTCCCACCTCCTGGGATTGTGCCCTATGGATCTATTTTAAGTGGCCAGACTCAAAGTCAGTAATTTCATTTCACATCTTCTTTATATACTGGCTTGAAGTTTAACTTTGTAAATTAAAAATAAATTCCATTGCAAGCAGCTTATCCTTTTTAACTGATTTTTGTTGCTTTTCATGTACTGTGACTACAGTTCTTGATATACTGGTATGAGTCTTCTTTCCTATAATAGGGGGAAAGAGATTTTAAATATATTCTTGTTTTGACTAGAAAATATTAAAACTACATTTCACAGAATGAGCTTGTTAGAAAGAACCTTAGACCACTGAGATCACTAATGAGGTAGCCATAGCAGAACAATCTGAAGAACTTGTCCACACATTTCCTTGGATCATTTGATTGGACAGTTTTGGGTTGGCTCCCATGCATGGCGCAGTTTTAAAAAGTTGCTGATCAACATTCATAGTGAAGAACTACTGAAGCCCAACATCTTACTGTTTCGAGGAAGTTTTGCCCAGAGATTGCTGATGGTACAGTGCAGAACAGATTCTGGTCTCCCACCTCAAATCCTGTGGGTTTTTTCCCCCACTTTATCTAAAGCACCGTCTAATTTGGATGTTTACACTACCAGTAGAGAACCCTCTTTTCTCATTTGTTTTAAACATGTGAGATTGTGGTTGTGTGAAATGCTTAAAGACTCTGGCTCCAATATTAAATTTTAAGTGATTTCAAGACAGGGACAGAACATAGTCATTTTTTTAACCTCTGAGCCTTGTTTGACATAGTTCCTTTAGTATAAGCACTCAGTAAGTGTTTATTTTTAAAGATTTTATTTATTTATTTGAGAGAGAGCACGAGCGGGAGGAGGGGCAGAGGGACAACCTGACCCCACGCTGAGCGTGGAGCCTGATGTGGGGCTCGATCTCAGGATCCTGAGATCATGACCTGCGCTGAAGTCAGACACTTAACCAGCTGAGCCACCCAGGTGCCCCAATAAGTATTTAATGTAGCTGGGATTTGGAATAATGTAGCATTTAGTGCCACCTACATTTGGTTCATGGCCAATATTGTTGGTTCAACAATATTTATTGAATAAGTCAGTCTTCAGGGAATCTTTTTACAATTTTAAGTATAAATTCCATTTTCCACGTAATTTCTGCATAATTTGGAATAAATTTTATAATTTAGAATGGTTTTTATTTTTCTCGATAATTATTTTGTTTTATGTATAACAGTAGCATAATAGTTCCTTCTGGCAATAGATCATGTTTGAATAATAAAGAGTAATGGACTTAATACCTCAAATCCTGTGGGTTTTTTCCCCCACTTTATCTAAAGTAATTGTGAATTGTTAGTGATTACATCACTGTCTTGGCTTTAATTTTCCTCCATCTATAAATGAATGAGTCAGTCTAGATTTCAGCTCTAAAATTATGTAAATATATCCTATTCACTCTGTTTCTTTAGATATATATAAAGATATATATATACATATATATATATATGTATTTCTCTGGAGAACCCTAATGCAATCTCTATCTTTCTTATAAAATGTATAATGTAAATGAAGGTAATACTAAGCACTTTGAAGAAACAGGAGTTGGGGGCCTGGAGAATGGTGGAAAGTGCCATTTCAAATGGAGTAGGCAGAGAAGGGTTTTCTGATTAGATGACATCTAGAACAGAGTCCCAAAGAACGTTAAGCGAGTGAGACATAGCAGCAGAGGGAAGTGTGTGTTTATAACAGCTTCATCACAGTAACTCAAACCTGAAAATAATCTGAATGTTCATCAACTGGTGAATGAATAAACAATTTATGGCACATGTATACAGTGGAATCCTAGTCAGTAATAATTAGCAACAAATTATTGATACACATAGCAACATGAATATATCTCAAAGCATTATGCCACATGACAAAATTCAGCCCTAAAAGAATACACAGTGTAGGATTCCACTGTTATGGTGGCATTCTGGAAAAGGCAAAACTAGGAATAGAAAAAAATCAGTGGTTGGCAGAGTTGGGGGCAGGAGTGTCTGTAAAGGGCTCAAAGAGGGGCGCTTGGGTGGCTCAGTCGGTTAAGCGGCTGACTCTTGGTTTCAGCTCAGGTCATGATCTCAGGGTTGTGGGATTGAGCCCTGTGTCAGGCTCTGTGCTCAGTGGGAAGTCTGCTTGAGAATCTCTCTCATTCCCTCTGCCCTTCCCCTCTCCTCTGCTTATGCTCTCTCTCTTTCAAATAAATAAATAAATCTTTTTTAAAAAAGGGCTCAAAGCAACTTTGGGAGTGATGGAGATGATCTCTATCTTGATTGTGGTTATGTTTATACATCTGTATTCATTTGTCAAACCTCAAAACAATACATTCAAAAAGGGTGGATTTTACTGTATGGGAATTATACCTCACTAAATCTGGCTTAAAACAGTTCTTTGTAAGTAACATAATATGAAGTAAACCTGATACCCATTGAAAATATGCTACTTTTATCTTATGGCTTTCTGCCATCTTTGGGGATAGAAGTACCTCTGTGGCAGTTTGAGAAACATGGGGCTAAGAAAATTTTCAGATAGTTAATTATGCTAATTATGGTTAATTTATTAGTAATTTCAGCTGTAAAGAATTGTTCCCTGGCGTAAATTATAGAAGCTTTAGAAGGCAGTAGTTTCTTGAGGAACACAAATAAGTATTCTAATTACACACTAAAATCAAAAGATGTTAATACTGTGATCACAGATGCAGTTTCATATGATGTGAGAAGTGAACTTTAACTGCCAATATCAGAGTCAAAACCTGAGTCAGGCTACTGCCATGTTTCACCAAAAGTTCAGTAAATATTTCTCTCAGTGTTTTCATCATCTTCTTAGTTTTCCTTATTCCAGCCAGAAAGGAAAAAAATCAGCCAAAATCACCAGTTTCTTCCTTCCTTGGATTTTTAATTGAATGCCAAAATCCCTCAAGTAATAAATGTTGAGTCTAACCAAAAGATGCAAATGGGATGAAGACTTTAAAAATATAAAGCAGCTAATTTAGCACATGAGCAAAGACAGAAAAGGTCAGAAAAAATAATCCACCAAGCCTTCCCTCTACCCCTTTTATTGGCCTCAATGCTGAAACTGGCCCTTAAATAGTTTCTTAACATAACTGCATCCTAATCACTTCAGTGGAGTTAAAGGATTCTAGCAGCTTCACAAGAAAGACAAATCTTTAGTTATCATTTAATAAGCTCATTGAGAACAGTGGAGTGAGAGGTAAAGTTCTAAGAGAAATTCCAAGAGAGTATCAGACTTTGGAATACCTGCAGCATACACTTTTTGTTATCATCCCTCCTTGTTCTTGCCATAACATTAGGTTCAGATAAAAGGAAAGTAATGACTTTGGCTAGCTCGGTTTTATATTTCCAACAACTCCTAGCCATTCAAAACTTTTAACCTTTTTGGAGAATCCTGTCCAGGAGTAATCTTAAACTACATGGTTGTATATTTTCAGGGATCCTAATATGTTCCTGGCAATGCAAATTTAAGGCTATTTTTTAACCATTTGGTTACCTTATTGGGTAAATACCAAAGAGTGGAATTGCTTGGTCATATAGTGCACATTTAACTGTATAAGAAAAATAGCCAACATATTTTCCAAAGTGCTTATGCAACTTTAAATCTCCACCAGCAATGAGTAAGAGTTCTCGTTACTCAGCATCCTTGGCAGTGCTTATTATTGTGCCTTTTAAGTTTTAGCTATTCTAGTGGGTATATCACAGCACGTTAAGTGTGGTTTTAATTTGTTTTTCCCTAATCACAAATGAGGATGCACATCATTTCGTGTGGTTTCAGCCATTTGATATATCCTTTGGTGAAGTATCTGTTCAAATCCTTTGCTCAGTTTTTATTGCTTTTTGTTTTATTTTGGTTTTTGCTTTTTTGGTCTTTTTATCATTGAGTTATGAAATTCCTTTATATATTTCAAATACAAGTCTTTAGTGGTATGTTATACAAGTATTTTCCCTCAGTATGTGACTTATTTCTTCTTCTTCTGGCATTCCAATTTTATATGTGTTAGGCCACATTTTTTAATTGAAGTAAAATTGGTATTTAACATTACATTAGTTTCAAGTATAAACATTATAATTATTATGTATATTATAGATATTTGTTTACACAACAAAATGATCACCTCAGTAAGTCTAGTTACCATCTGTCCAAGTGGCCCCTTTCACCTTTTTGCCCACTCCTCAACGCCTTTCCCCTCTGATAACCACCAATCTGTTCTCTGTATCTTTAAGTTTTGTTTTATTTTTTAGATTTCACATGTAAGTGAAATCGCATGGTATTTGCCTTTCTCTGTCTGATTTATTTCACTTAGCATAATGCCCTCAAGGTCCATCCATGCTGACACAAATGGCAAGATTTCCTTTATTTTTATGGCTGGATAGTACTCTATCCATTCATCCATTGATGGACACTAAGTTGTTTCCATATCTCGGCTAGTGTAAATAATGCTACAGTTCACATAGGGG
This sequence comes from Mirounga angustirostris, assembly GCF_029215605.1. Taxonomy (NCBI): domain Eukaryota; kingdom Metazoa; phylum Chordata; class Mammalia; order Carnivora; family Phocidae; genus Mirounga; species Mirounga angustirostris. The sequence continues at coordinate 40,992,246 of NW_026991716.1, read as the reverse complement.
AGCATGCATCTTTTCAAATTAGTATTTTCATTTTCTTTGGATAAATACCCAGAAGTAGAATAGCTTGATCATACGGTAGATGTATTTTTAATTTTTTTGAAGAACCTCCATACTCTTTTCCATAGTGGCTGCACCAATTTATATTCCCACCAACACTGTAATAGGGTCCCCTTTCCTCCACATCCTCTCCAACACTTGTTACTTCTTGTCTTTTTGATAATAATCATTCTAACAGGTGTGAGCTGGTGCGTCATTGTGATTCTGATTTGTATTTCCCTGATAATTCATGATGTTGCACATCTTTACATGTACCTGTTGGCCATCTTTAAGCCTTCTTTGGAATAATGTCTCAATTTTTTTAAAGATTTATTTATTTATTTTAGACAAAGAGAGTGAGCACAAGCGGGAGAGGCAGAGAGAATCTCAAGCAGACTCTGTGCTGAGTGTGGAGCCTGATGTGGGACTTGATCTCACGACCCTGATTCCGACCTGAGTAGAAACCAAGAGTCAGACACTTAACCAACTGCACCACCCAGGCACCCCAAAAAATATCTCTTTAGGTCCTTCGCCCATATTTTAATTGGATTGCTTGTTTTTTTTGCTCTTGAGTTGTTGGAGTTCTTTGTATATTTTGGATGTTAACCCCTTATCTAATATATGATTTGCAAATATTTTCTCAGTAGGTTTTTCATTAGGTTTCCTTTTTATTTTTTTGCTAGTTTCTTTGCTGTGCTGAAGCTTTTTAGTTTGATGTAGTCCCAGTTATTTATGTTTGCTTTTGTTGTCTTTGCAACATCATAGTTGAGATTCAAATCACATACAGCTGGCCCTAGAGTAGGAACTTCTTGCACTGCATTGCTGTGTTCCCTACAGTCTTCATCTTGTCACCTCTGTAGGAGAGCTGAATCAAGAAGGCAGATTGTCACCCTATTACACCTTAGCTGGGAATTCATGTATCTCCAGCTCTTATTTTTTGCCCCTCTGCACATGTTTATGAATAATCATGAAAATGCTGCAAATATTGATTTTGGGATTACAAATAAATTTTAGTAGATAAATTGAGAAATGTGAAATTCATGAATTATGAGGATCAACCGTATTTACTTTTCCAATCTCCCTAGTAGCTAGAGATGGGTAGGCAATTGCGTTCTAGCTAATGAAAAGTAAGTAGAAGTCTGCTATAGGGCTTTTGCTTTTCTTGGTAAGAGTGACAAAGTGACTGGTGCTGCAACACCCTTTTCTTTGATTTGAATTTTGATACAGATTCAGAAAATGTGGCAATCGTCGCCTGACTGCTAGGTGATAAGCATGAGGATGAAAAGCAGCACCGTGAAGGCGGAAAAATCATGTTCCTTGATTGTGCCTGATGAGCAGCTAAACCCATCCTAACAGCCGCCTATCTATAGTCCTTTTAAGTGAGAAAAATTACCCCCCACATATTTAAGCCACTGTTAGTTAAGCTTTCTGTTACTTGGAACCAAATGCATTCTTAATTGACATAGCCAGTAATTCAGTTTTTATAGTTTTTATATTCAGTAGGTCTTTTTTTCTTTTTTGAAGCATAGGAACTTAACATACTTATTGGTGGTTGATTATGCTCATCACTTTATGTATGTGATATTTATGTACTATATTAGATAAAAGTTTATTTTAAATGACTCTATTCATGGCCAGGTTTAGGTAACACATGCTAAGTCAGGTGCAGTATTTTAGTGAATGTTTTTTGATGATTACCAACAACAAAGCAAGGAGTGAAATGAATTGTACCAACTTGAGCTTTGGCTTTGGTGACATTATTACTTTGAATCATTAGTAATGCAGTACAGAGCTTATTGTTTCCACTTAATGTCTGTAGTTCACCCAGAAGGATTGGAAATACAGGGACTAGTGCTCAAGAGTTCTATGTTGATCACTAAGATACATAATCACCTCATCTCTCCCCCTTCTCTTCCAACATAATTCTGTAATTTCATAGGTCAGCAGAAGACCTTGAACATCACTTGTTCTATATTCCACTTTCAGGTAAGTATCAAAATAAGAGGGGAATTGTCAGTTTACAATCTAAAGATCTTGAATGAGATAGTCTTTTGAAAACACCCTACCCTTTTACTGCCTAGGTTGTCAAGTTAATCTTATGGTTAAGTGAAATCTCTTCTTCTACCTACAATTTCCCCTTATTTGATCATTATAAGCAGATCATTATTCTTGTCATAAAAATAATTTACATATCATTTACTGCTATGAACAAGTCTCCTCATTCTCAGGATGAGCATCCAGGGACTGGGGTTGGGGTCTGTTGCTAGATTTGTCCTTTGAACTACTTGGGCAAGTCCTCAGATAGATCCTCATGTAGTTTGTGAACACCTTCAGTTTAGGAACTGTATCTTACTCATCTTTATATCCATAGCCTGTAGCACAGGGCTTTATAATAGGTAGCCCTATATCCACTTACTTTATTGAATTATCTTTTATTTAGATATAATATTTCATTTTAAAAAATGGGTCTCATTAAATTATAGGCAAGTCACATAATATGGAGTTATTTTGGTGGATTACATGATCATTTGTAAAGCTGTAGAACAAAGATCCTGCCTGTTTTTGTGTTGTTCAGAAAATGAAAAGTATCCATCCCCTTTAAAAGCAAGCTATAGCATTCCGTTTGTCAGTTTCATGGTTTTTTTTTTTTTAAATAAGTTTTTTTTTTTTTTAAAGATTTTATTTATTTATTTGACAGAGAGACACAGCGAAAGAGGGAACATAAGCAGGGGGAGTGGGGGAGGGAGAAGCAGGCTTCCCGCTGAACAGGGAGCCCGATGTGGGACTCGATCCCAGGACCCTGGGATCATGACCTGAGCCGAAGGCAGACGCTTAACGACTGAGCCACCCAGGCGCCCAGTTTCATGGTTTTCTTAAAGCAAGTTCTGGAAAGTTACATGCAGTCTATATATTTTTATGGGATATTGTGGTTGTTATACTTGAAACTAATGTAATATTGTGTGTCAACTATACTCAAATAAAAATAAATAAGTAAATAAATAAATCTTTATTTAGTACTTGCTATGTTTAAGGGGCTACCTTTCTGACATAGAAAAGAAACAAAAGACATAATCCTTAACCCTCCTGGTCTTGTAGTCTTATTGAGTGATAAAGACATTTGAATTAAATTGTTCAGAAATAGTGCTGGAATAAAATAGTATAAAATATTAAGTGTCTACTTGTGTGATGCTGAAAAAAAAAACAACCCAAGAGTTTGATACTATAGTAGGCCTTCATTAATTGCTTCTTGATTGCCAGCTGTGATCAAGGTACCAAGACAGCCTTTGTGTGCATTGAGAGTTAGCAGCTTTGGGGTAGGGAGGGGAGCCAGCCACAACTCTTGCCTTCATGGAGCTCTGTCAATCAGGGAGAGTGGCTTTTAGCAGAAATGGTACTTCCAAATGTGCTTTAAAAAATGTGGCTGGGGAGGATCCCACCCATAGTTCATTGTAGAGAAGGGAGAAAGTAATAAGAATTCAGACAATGGAGAGATTTCTCTGGTGTTTGTCCTTTTAGAGACTTTTGTTCTTGAAAAATATTGCCTTGCATAGCGGTCAGGTCTCCTGAGGTAGGAAGAGTCAACCCAGAACTTAAAACGTGGCTGTGAATTAGAGTTCCTTTTTCTATGGCCCAAGAGTCGCTTTTATAGCCAGCCCCAGGTAATGCTTGCTTCTGGCCACTATCATTTGTCAGTTAAACATTACCCTATTTCAGAGACAGGAAAATTTGTGGATTGGTTAAAAGATTTCATAGAAGGAGCTTCTATCAAGACCTAGAATAGAACTTTTGAGTATCCAGATTTTTCCCTGTATAACAGAAGCATTATTCTCTTACAAATTATACTTCCTTTGCTTCTATGAGTAGTTTTACTGTATTCATTATTTTTTTATTGTACTTTTATTTCTTATTCTACTCTTCTCATTTAAACATACAAATTTTACAGATTTTTTTTTGTTTCAATTCAGTATTCATTTCAGGCAGTTAGGAAACTCACCATAATTCACTTATATATAAAAAATGTTTTTACCAGCTAAAACAATATTTTTAGTTTCAGATTTTGCTATGCTTGCAGAATCTATATGTGTTGTGATTCATTTTTATGGAAAATCTTTACATCTCTAGACTGTAGACATAGTACTTATACTTTTGGTCATCTAAGTTTAGACTAATTTTCAAGAAAACATTTGGTCATGCATTTAAAATGTTTTCTCTTCTACTCCGAAGCCCTACTGTTTTGCTACTCCTTTGAGAACTTGTCATAGACCTATCTTTTTGTAAAGCTCCTTTTAACATTCCAGAAACTTTTAACTGCTCTGTTTAGAGACTGTCTCATTCTAACAATTTTTCAAAATAAATAATATGGTGCGTTTGTATCTTAATTGACAAGAACATAAATGAGTTATAGCTCAGATGTAAGTGATTGTTTAAGAAAAACACATTGTTGATGTGTTGATGATCTTGGTTTTAACCATTTGAGAGTACATGCCATGCTTTATGATAGCCCTTATGATACTTGCATTTCAAATGATATTTTAAAGTTCTATTTCATTTTTCTGGTGACTATAACATAAGCTAATCATTTGGACCCAATGTGATTGTATAACCTAGAACTAATTTTTGAGATGTTAGACTGACCATCTTGGTGGTGGTGGTGGTTGCATTGGTGGTGGTGGTTGTGGGTGTGTGTGTGTGTGTTTAAACTGTGGCTTCTAATTTCTACTTTCAAGGAAAAAGCTGAGACTAATAATTGTCTTCTGAAAATTGCTGACATAACTGAACTGACATGGCTTAATATTTTACTCTTACATTTCTGAAACAGAACATGAAATAATTCAAGAGCAAGACCAACCAACAAAAAATATAATAAAAACTAAGTAAATATGAATTTTACTGTTAATAGCTAAACAAATAAAAGAATTAAAATACTTTAAAATTATCAAAATTTGGGGCACCTGGGTGGCTCAGTCAGTTGAGTGTCTGACTCTTGATTTTGGCCCAGGTTGTGATCTCAGGGTCATGGGATCGGGCCCCACCTGGGCTCCATGCTCAGTGTAAAGTCTACTTGGAATTCTCTCTCTCTCTCTAAAATAAGTAAGATCTTTTAAAAAAATAATAAAAGAATAAAAATTCTAAAATTTATGATGGAGTTGTGTAGAAACTAAAAATTTGTAGTCTATTTAAAATGCAGAAGTGTTGACTGTTCAGAAACTATGTAAATAAATTGTGGATTATGGATAAATCTGAATGTTTCTAGCTAGTCTCCATGATACTCCTTTCTGAAGAAAGTTTAGGTGAGGCTAATGATGCCAGCCAATTTAATAATGGTAACCTCTAGCACGGGGCTTTATGAGAGGTTTATTCCTTACCAGTTGGATTTGATCCCCTTTGATCTCTCTTGTTTCTTTGATCTTGTAACCACTTTCCAAGTAAGAGAGCCCCACTCACTAGCAAGGACCATCTGCCTGAGGGTACCCAGTAGTGGTAGGGTATGTGTTATTGTTTTCTCATTATCTACATATTCTGAATGCCAGGACCTGTACAATGTGTTTATATCAGGATAAGACCTTGTCTCTGTGTCTTCATAACATAAAACATGTAAGTCAGTACAGTGGGAAATAGGAATATTTTTGGAAGCTATTCCTGTACCATGACGACTAGCAATAACCATACAAGGAAGTGACCGTTAACAACTAAATCTATCACATGAACCCCAAACTAAAGGTATCTCCAGCTCTTCCTTCCCTGAGCAGGATTCTTTTTTTTTTTTTTTTTAAAGATTTTATTTATTTATTTGTCAGAGCGAGTGAGAGAGAGAGAACACAAGCAGGGAGAGTGGCAGGCAGAGGGAGAAGCAGGCTCCCTCCTGAGCAAGGAGCCTGATGCGGGACTCGATCCCAGGATCCTGGCATCATGACCTGAGCCAAAGGCAGATGCTTAACCGACTGAGCCACCCAGATGTCCCTCTTAGCAGGATTCTGAAACAGAATGCTGGGCAATCACTCCAAAGTTACCCAATAAGAGGGAACTGTGATGGAAGAAAGTCCATATGGAGGGAAGACAGCTTTCTTAACGGACTAATGAAAATACTTAATTTTTTTATTTTTTTAAAGATTTTATTTATTCATTTGAGACAGATAGAGAGAGAGCATGAGCAGGGGGAGAGGCAGAGGTAGAGTGAGAAGCAGGCTCCCCACTGAGCCAGGAGCCCGATGTGGGGCTTGATCCCAGGACCCTGGGATCATGACCTGAGCCGAAAGCAGACGCTTAACCATCTGAACCACCCAGGCACCCGAAAAAATTTTTGTTGATTTTTTTAAATAGAACCATATGGCCATGTATCTTAGACCTCTCCAGGGCCATGGCAAGATCTGATACAAGTGAGGAGACCTGAAGCTTAACTTCATTAACTTCATGGTAAATCCACTTGTGTGTTTGTTCAGTGTGTGTGTTGTTTAAAATAAACTTGGAAGTTATTACAGGATCAAGAAAACACAATATAAATAGACAAATAATATGAGTCTATCAATATAGTATCGTAAAATAGTAAAGCTGCTTCCCACTATAGATAGACAGACAGATAGATAGATAGATAGATAGATAGATAGATAGATAGATAGATAGATAGAGTTTGCTGGATAAGCTATATGTAAAAGCTCTAAATTGATTTTTAATTTAAATCAAATATTTTATATCTAATCGTTCCTCAGCCTTATGGGTTCTATGGGGATTATAAATGTAATTCTTACCTTTAGGGAGTTTATAAGTATTGGGATAATATACTCACATGGCATAAGAGTAATTTACAACATTATGATAATTATATCTAATAACTGTGTGCATTGTGTGTAAGAATCTTGCTATCTTCACAACAACTCTGAGTTACCCAGAGAGAAGTCATTTTACAACTACAGAAACACAATCAGCAAGTAAATCTTGGAGCTAGGATCAGGATCCATGTCATTTGCCTCTTTATCTTTTTTATCCTTAAGTTTTTAAAAATCATTTCCCTCTTTTGTAAATAATGAAACACTTTTTATAGTTTCATGAAGTATAATTATACTGGATTAGTTTCGTAGGGTTGCTGGCAACAAAGTACCACAAGCCCAGGAGCTTAAAGCAAATATACTGTCTTGACTCATAGTTCTGGAGGCTAGAAGTTCTAAATCAAGGTGTCAGCAGGCTTGGTTCATTCCGAGGGTGCCAAGGAAGAATCTCTTCCCTCTCTCCCTCCTAGCTTCTGGTGATTACTGGCAATCTTTGGGATTGGTGGGTTTAGATGGATCCTATCTCCTCTGCTTCCATCTTTACATGGCATTCTCCCTGTATCTTTGTGTCCTCACATGGTCATCTTTTTATTAGGATACTGGTTACATTGGATTTGGGGTTCACCCTACTGCAGTATGACCTTGTCTTAACTAATTACATCTATAATGACCTTATTTCCAGGTAAGATTACATTCTGAGTTAGTGGGGTTTAGGACTTCATATCTTTTTGGGGAGACACATAGTTGAATCCATAACATATACTTAGGCAGATTATTATTGTTTGGTAAATCTCATTTTTCTCTTTGAAATTCTGTCAGTAGAGAGTTTAAAGGAAAACAATTCCTAATTGGCCACAGAAGCCACATTACTTTAAGCGAGCCATTTAACCTCTTGCGATGAAGAAAAGATAATGTGGTCTTATCTATATTATAGTGTGCCTTTGAGAATCTAGTGAAGTGATACTTTAAAAATGCTACTGCTTGTTTTTTTCCAGTGGAACATTAATTTCAGATAATTGCATTTTCATTGAAAATTGACAGTGGCATTCCTTTTACTTATTAATGTTCTCTCATCAGATCAGTAGAGGTCAATATAAGTGGTGGTGTCTGTTAAGTTTTCTACACATGTATCCAGACTTTAACTAGATTATCAGAATCCCACATCCTTTTTCACTAGTACTATAAAAATTGTGGTATTAAAAAGCCCTAGAATTAACTCTTATGTTTTTTAACTAAAAATATTATAACTTAACCTTCAAGTTAGTTATTCCAGAAATCTTTATGATAAAAAGTGAAAAAAACAATATTTTATTATTCTAAAATATATGTATTTTAAGAGAAGGCCTACGTACTTTTTTATGTGACAGGTTTTTTTCTCATACTTGTTTGTAATTACTGTCATGGAATTGGAGCATTAAAAAAACTTGTTTCTTGTGCTCATAAAATTGTTCCTATTTTCTCTAGATTGACAGATGAATAGTGCAAAGCTGGCATTGACTTAAACATTTTTAGAAGGAGATCCCAGAAACTTTTTTGAAATCATATTTAATCATGTGAGTAGCAGAACAGAAAATGGAAAGAAAAAAGAAGAAAGCATTTGAAATATATGCCAGTCAGACAGTCTGTGCCTTTAAATGTGGCAGCAAAGGTTATCTGAAGAAATGTTTGCATTGAGCCTTTTGACCATTCTACAACTCAGGAAGGATGCAACAGTTTTGTTAGTTAAAAAACACTATACAAATGTTGAGGATGTCTGCATGACATTAGGGGATTGAAATCATTTTGTCATCCTGTGATAAGAACAAGGCCAGGTGGCTCCATTCTGTGGCTTAGGATGTGGGTTTCTTTGGTTTTGCTAGTCTCTGATGCTGAGGGAAACAAGGTATGTGTGCAAAATGAGCTTTTTTTTAAGGGGCATGTAGCGTGATAGCATAATTATTGGCCACGGAATCTGTTCTATTGGGCATTTTGTGACATGCTGTTTTCTTTTTTGTTTGTTTTTATTTTTATTTATTTTTATTTATTTATTTATTTTTTAAAGATTTTATTTATTTATTTGAGAGAGAGAGACTGAGAGAGAGAGCACATGAGAGGGGGGAGGGTTGGGAGGGTCAGAGGGAGAAGCAGACTCCCTGCCAAGCAGGGAGCCCGATGCGGGACTGGATCCAGGGACTCCAGGATCATGACCTGAGCCGAAGGCAGTCGCTTAACCAACTGAGCCACCCAGGCGCCCTATTTTTATTTTTTATTTTTTTTTTTTACCCAGAGTTTTATGTGGATCATGCTAAGCAATTACAAATACATTGTTTAAGATAGAAGTGTTTGGCGTTACTCTTATTGTATTTGATGGTCAGATGATTATTTGCTGTAGTGTGTATTTCAAAAATGAAAATTGCCAATTTCTAGGTCGAATGGCCTATGATGCATATATAAAGGAACTTTCTTCTTCTTCAGCAGAATGCCTCATACTAGGGTCTAGCACCGTTGCCCTAATACATGGCGTTCATTTCCTTAACACAGTCACCCTGAAATCTCAGTCTTGCCCCTTAGTCTTTTGGTTTTTCCTTACTTTGCTTTTGTTCATTAAAAAACAGCATTCTCATTCACTTGTTTACATATGAGAAAACTTACAGTTCAACTTACATACCATAGGAAGTTTCAACTTAGTCAAGATTCTTATCACCCCAGTAAGTTTAGTTTCCACTTGTTTCACACTTACTTTAGTGTGCTATCCTTCTCAGACCCGCCTTCCTTCTTTCTAAGATAGTCAGGGTTACACTCTTGAAACTGCAGATGAGAAACTGCCTTCATATATTCAGCATCCTCATACAGGCATTTTGGCCTAAGTTATCCTTAATCCTAATGACAGTTTTGTAAACTTTCTTTTTTATTTTTCCATTGTTTAGTCATTCCTTCATTGGTCATCCTCCAATCTTTTTTTTTTTTTAATGATAGCTTCACACGTACAGTAAGATGAGTTTGCACAATATAAGCTGCCAAGTAGTCACATACCTAAGATGAAATTTTGCCTGTGGTGAAAAGGTTGTCTTCACAATTCTCATAACTTTGGAGGTCAGTTGTCACTTTGCAAATGGCAAGGCGGGAATGTGCCCAAATGCAGAGAAGAAGAACTTAAAAATCATTTTTACTGTGAGCTCATTATGATGATGTCTGTGCAAGGCATTGTTTCTAACAATTCCTGAATCATACCTATATATAATGGATGTAAGGCAAATCTTTGAATGAATGAATGATACAGATATCAAACTACCTGTCATTTGTAACCAAGAAGGCAACACACAAGGTGTTCACCTTGAGGATTCTTCATCTGCAATTAGCTCGAAGTTAGGAAAGAAGCTGCTTCCTCAGGTTAGACGCCAGCTCTCTCAGGATTTTGAGTAGGCTGTAATTCTGCTGCCACTTGTGTCTTTACATGGCTTGCATCCCAGGAGGGACGGATTGTCAACAATATTATTATTCTGATGTAAATATAGCTATTTCAGTGATGTAAGCATTGATGATTAAGAATTTTAAAACTAATTTAGGTCTTTTGCTTTTAGACATGCTATTGAATTACTAAACATAGATCTTTTGACACATTTTGAACCAAATTATGCTGAAAAACACAGCACTTCCCTCAACTTCTAAGCCATTTAATGTAAACTTCAGCTTAAAGCCTTTACTTTAAAAATAAATTGAGGTAAAGTTCCTAAGGCCAAATGTGCCCAAAAATGTTAAAAGGTTTATCTTTTTTAAAAGATTTTATTTATTTATTTGAGATGGAGCGAGCGAGAGAGAGAGACAAGCAGGGGAAGCAGCAGAGGGAGAGGGAGAAGCAGACTCACTGCTGAGCAGGGAGCCCAATGCGGGGCTGGATCCCAGGACCCCGGAATCATGACCTGAGCCGAAGGCAGACGCTTAACCAACTGAGCTACCCAGGTGCCCCAAAGAAAAGGTTTAAGTGAAAACATTAGACGTGTTTCTAAAAACAGATCTTGGCAAGAGCAAAATGATTTGCTTTACAGTGATCACATTTGTGATTATTTGAGACAACTTTTTTCTTTTAAAATCCTGTGTAGCTCAATTAAATTTAAGTGAGTTCTTGATAAAGCTAGTAAACATAATCTGTAATCGTTTATATTTCCCTTTCCTTTACTCATGTATTTATACATAACGTTTCCCCTAATTTGATTTCTAAGTATGGTTTTGCACTCCTCTTTGTTTTGTGTTCGGGCAGAGAGGATATCACATAGAGATCTCTATATAATACAATACGACTAGCAAAACTGGTTATGAGGTTAATTGATTTACGTTTATTTAAAACTAATTTCTTAGAACTAGAGGAGGGATGCATAACACATTAGGTATCATTTTCAAACATGTTACAGATAAAGTGATCATTTTTACAGAATGAATGCCAGGACATAATTGACAAGTACAAATGTACATAGAGAAAGTGGGATATCTTGTCATGAAAATGTATTACCATGGTGAATTTGTCTCCAGCAACGCAAAGTAAAACCTCACATTTAATTTTTCTGTAAATAAGGAACCAAAAATTACTTCTCATCCCAGAAAATGGTTTTGTTCAGGAAGTAGGATTTGTTTTACAAACTGCACACAATGCTTTCATCCAATTGACTATACTAAATTTCATCTTCACTATCAACTGAAGACCATCATCTCCTACAGTCCTATTTGAACCTCCATTCTCTTGTCTTATTGTAAAGTAGCACTTTGACTAGAAGGGAAATTTTCCTCTTTGGAGTTTCCTAGAGACAGTCATAGTAAAAGGGATGGGTATTGAAATCTTAGAGGAATAAACCATCAAGGTTTCCGGATTCCTCCTTCTTTGCAGACCCACCATTTTTTTCTCCCCACCCCCATGCCTAAAATAGATCAATTTAAGTTTTACATATTGGGCTTTCATGTAAGATTTTAAGGACAAAATTACAGCTGCTTAAACAAAGAAAAGAATACTAGTGTTAAATCACTGGGCTGGATAATCTTTAAAGTCTCTTTTTTCTCCCTTCTTCACTGTTTCTCAAAATAGAAAGTCTGTTTTCCTGAGATGCTTCTAAATATGAAGATGTGTAAGTGAATTTTTCTAGAAATTTAAATTATATGGCAGATACACCTTAAGATATTTTGTCAACAAAGAACAAATAGATGAACTATATAAAGGATTTTTATAAGTAATTGTATGAGTACATTTTGTATGGTGGAGGTGATTCATGGAAATAATGGTTAGACAGGGTGGGGTTGTAGAAAAATCCCCATCTTACATTAGTAAGAAAAAACTAAACCTAATGGGGTGAGTGAACTTTTAAAATCTGTTTTAATTATGGAACTATTGACTTGGCAACTCAAACAATATAGTACTTTGTGAATGTTGAGCAATAACTTTTGACCTGTCTTTAGTAACACAAATATGCACAGTCATTTTCCATTTAATATTTAATAATATATTATAGTTTCTATGCAGGTTTAGTCACCGTTTTTTTTTTCATTGTCTCATTATTCATTTTACTTAACTATTGAAAGTTATTTAATGAACATGAGAAATATAGCCTAATGTCTGATGTCCTTACTAAGTGACTAATTCCTATTTTTTCATTAATGTTTCTGTTAAGAGCTAATGGCTACTGGGGGTGCAGTAGTGAACAAGAGGAGATTTCTGTCTTCATGAAGCTTACATTCTAATGGCAGAGGCAGAGAGGAAACAAGTAGATACACGATATGCCTGATAGTGATAAGTCCTAGGATGAAAAATAAAGTAGATTTAGGGGATACAGTATGATGGAAGCTGATATTTTCAATATGGTGGCCAAGGAAAGCCAATACGACAAGTGATGCTTGAGCAGAGATTTGAGTCAAATTATGCCAGTATCTGGGGAGAAAATTTCCCATCTGAGAGAATAGTGAATGTTAAAACCTTTAGTTGGGAACATATTAGGTGTGTTCAAGGAAGAGTGCAAAGACTGTTTGGTAAGGATACAGTGAATATGGTAGCTAAGGTCAAAGAAGCCAGACCTTGCAGGCTGTGGTCAGAAGTTAGGATTTTATTTAAATATATGTATATATGTTAATTGGAGGACTTTGATTAAGAGAGGGAAATGATTAGATTTAAAGGGCTTACTGTAGCTTCTGTATAGAGGAAGGACATTCCATGAGACAAAGGGTGTAAGGTTTAAGCAGAAAGATCAGCATGGAGGCTACTGTAATAGCTCGCTAGGAATGATGGCAACTTGGATTAGGACAGTAGCAGTTGGAGATGTGCAAAGTGATCAAATTGTAGAAATATTTTGAAGGTAGTTGGCAAGATTTTCTAATAGACCAGATGTGGAACATAAGAAAAAAGAAAGAAATCAGAGTTAATTCTAAGGCCTTTGGGCTAAAGAATTGGGTGAATGAATATATATAGTCACACTAGTTCACGTAAAAGAGAATTGGAAGTTTAAGATGTTCAAAAAACACATTGTGTACAAATAGTTTGGGATGAGTACATACATAAAGGTGGGAGACCCTATAACTTATTGGCTCTGAAATGAGCAAACTTGGATATCACTCCACAACTGAGCTCTGCTATTAATGAAAGCATTTGTTGCTAAAAAAATAATCATGCTTTGCAAAAATACACAACATAAACAACAAAAACATAGGACTTATGGGAAAATAGTATTCTGGTATAATACTCAAAAACTTGTTAGTGACATATTTTTTTAAAAGATCATAAATGTTAAGTGGTTAACAAATAAATACTGCGATGTATTTGGTACTTTAGATTTCAAAATATATTATTCCCTGGTGGAAGTGGCTATGGAAAGCGTTGCAAGATTGTGAGTTTCTGTGGAGTGATGCAAGGAGGCTTACTGAAATCTGAAGGAAAATTGTAACACCAGATGTGAATGGGTGTGAGTCACACCTCACACAGTGAACCGAGGTAGCTGGTAGATGTTTGTTTTGAAGTGTGTGCTTTTCATGTATTCCTAGTTCAGCTGGGTGCAGTTTTTTGCATTCACCTTGTTTCTTCTGGAGGAAATCTCTCATAAATGAGCAAATGTGAAATTTGAGTTATACCATTATTCCCTAATTTATTAATTGTACTTGAATAATACATTTTCAAAAGAAGTTGTACAGCAGAACTAACATCTAGTGACTTTGGGCACATTACTTACCCTCTTGGAGCCTTGATTGCCTCATATGTAAAATAGGGATAATAGTATTCACCTTATAGGGCTTGAGGGAGGGTGAAGTGAATGTATGCATGCTCGTTGGGAAGAGAATATTTGTTAAAAATTGAAGACTTTCCTATAACCTCTATTTAGAAATTGCTTTATCTAGAAAAATTAAAAATGTAAAGATACATGTTTTTATGATCTTTATTTCTCTAGTTTCGTATCGATGTAGGTACATAGGTTTAGCTTTTTATAGATGATTTATGTAAGCAATAATGCCTTGCTTTCCTGTGGGAGTACATGGTAGAAAGTTAGCATGAGATTTTTGCTTAATTTTCTCTGTAATGATAAATTCCTTTATTAAAACAGTATAATTATGTAACTGCTAGCTAATTGATACTATATCTTTCATCTTCTTTCCTCTTTCCTTTACTCCCTTTGTCTCAGTTGAGGCCTTAATTTTTCATCTTTCGTATTACCATAATAAAATTGAATTTCCTCTGTTTTCTGCCTCTTTCTCTGTCCCTGGTACTAAGATGTACCTTCTTCCTCTGTGGCCCCAATTCATCCATCCTCCCTACTACTGCCAGAGTGACAAAGTGATCAGCCCATCTGCTTGCTCAGAACTCTCCTCACTCCCCAGCCATCTCCTCCTATGACATCACACACCGTGGCCATCCTGAATGATCTGATTCTTGCCCGAGTTGCTAGAGATGCCTGGAGTGTATCTGTCTGTTGCAGACCCATCCACTCTTTATGTATATCCCTTCCACAGCAATTCAACTGGATGATAATTATTCCCAAATTATGGCCTCATTGAAATCTAAGCCTTTTATGCTCAGAGATTTTATATTTCTTGTTACCCTTTGGAGGTCTAGCCCATACCAGATGTTCAATAAGTATCAGGGAAATAAATGAGGGAAGGAAGGTCTGAACATTGAGCCAAGTGTAGATCAGGATTTTTATAGAATTGAACACCTGGGCTCAGTGTTAATGAGTTGTTTACTTCAGCTTTCATCATTCATTTTTCACTTAACTTCACATTCCTTTATTTTCTACAGCCAGGATAAAAATATTTTCAATATCTCAGCCATATATTGTAATGGTTTAAGAACACAGTGTCTGGAGCCACACGGACTTGGTTCTACTCTTGGCCCTGCCAATTACCAGTTTGATGACCTTAGGCAATTTATTAGACTTCTCAGTGCCATAGTTTCTTGATCTGTACAATAATTATACCTCATTTACCTCCTAGGCTTATTGTGATGATTAAATGAACTGTTAATTGTAGCTGGCACATGGTAAATAATCAGTATTTGCCATTATCTTAAGAACAGATGCCTGTTGCCCTTTCCTCTGTGGGTACTGGGTTCCTCAAGACATGATATTTTCTGGCTTTTCTAAGACTTCAGGGCAAACCCTGGCAGATTTTTGCCCAGCTATTATCTCAGCCAAGGAGTCATGATGGTATAACTTGCTGTTAAGTTTCAAGGACTTTTTCTCTTCTTTCACTCTAAATCATCCTTCCTCCTACCCTTCAAAAGTAGGAGCAAAGGTCCTGTAGGTCTTGATTCACAGACTCTATAGTCCTTTTTCTGACTATTTTCTCCCTCTGAATAGAAACGCAGTTGATTAACAACTGAGAGTCTCTCCCTGATAAGTTTGTTCAGCAGCTGTGCACATTCCCTTGCATAAAACAGATGCCCTTTCAGTAGATCACTGGTGAATCATTGCAGCTGGCTGACTGTGTTCTTTTTGCTGTCATTTTACAGTGGTTCAGACTTCTCAAGTATTATCCAGACCTTTTTTTTTTCTTGAACGTTTTTTAAAACAATTTTTTTTAATATTTTATTTATTTATTTGACAGAGAGAGAGCACAAGCAGGGGTAGCAGCAGGCAGAGGGAGAGGGATAGGGAGGAGCAGGCTCCCCACTGAGCAGAGAGCACAATGTGGGGCTCAATCCCAGGACCCCGGGATCATGACCTCAGCTGAAGGCAGATGCCCAACTGACTGAGCCACCCAAGCTCCCTGCTTGAACGTTTTTTTTAAACACAGAAGAAAATATAGAGAGTTACAAACAATCAGAAGAACATTCTCAAATGATTCTTGGCTACTTAAGAGGTGATGCTTCCTTTAAATTGAATCAAGAAGGGCGCCTGGATGGCTCAGTTGTTAAGCATCTGCTTTCAGCTCAGGTCATGATCCCAGGGTCCTGGGATCGAGCCCCATACTGGGCTCTCTGCGGGAAGCCTGCTTCTCCTCTCCCACCACCCCCCTGCTTGTGTTCCTTTTCTTGCTGTGTCTCTCTCTGTCAAATAAATAAATAAAATCTTTTTTAAAAAATAAAATAAATTGAATAAAGAAAATCTGGCCCAATTAAGGTGTCAGTCATTGATGCAAGTTAATCAAGGCTATTTTTAGTTCACCCAGTCTTGAAGCTCTCAAGGCAAACCCCCTTTTGTACTGCTCATTAGGCACTGTATTATTGCTCCCAATCCTGTACATGCCAACTGTTCAGCCAGCTATTAAAGGTGAGTAAAGGAAACAGTCAACAAAACAAAGAGGCAACCCACAGATTGGAAGAAGATATTTGCAAATGACACTACAGACAAAGCACTGATTTCCAAGATCTATAAAGAACTTCTCAAACTCAACACCCAAAAAACAAATAATCAAGTCAGAAAATGGGCAGAAGACATGAACAGACACTTCTCCAAAGAAGACATACAAATGGCTAACAGACACATGACAAAATATTCATCATCATTAGCCATCAGGGAAATTCAAATCAAAACCACATTGAGATACCACCTTACACCAGTTAGAATGGCAAAAATTGACAAGGCAAGAAACAGCAAATGTTGGAGAGGTTGTGGAAGGGGAACCCTCTCTGGAAAACAGTGTGGAGGTGCCTCAAAAAATTAAAAATAGAGCTACCCTATGACCCAGCAATTGCACTACTGGGTATTTACCCCAAGGAAACAAATGTAGTGAAAAGAAGGACCATATGCACCCCAGTGTTCATAGCAGCAATGTCCGCAATAGCCAAACTGTGGAAAGAGCTGAGATGCCCTTCAACAAATGAATGGATAAAGAAGATGTGGTCCGTATATACAATGGAATATTACTCAGCCACCAGAAAGGATGAATACCCAACTTTTACATCAACATGGATGAGACTGGAGGAGATTGTGCTAAGTGAAATAAGTCAAGCAGAGAAAGTCAATTATCATATGGTTTCACTTATTTGTGGAACATAAGGAATAGCATGGAGGACATAGGAGAAGGAAGGGAAAAATGAAGGGGGAAAATCGGAGGGGGAGATGAACCATGAGAGACTATGGACTCTGAGAAGCAAACTGAGGGTTTTGGGAGTGCGGTGGGGGGATGGGTTAGCCCAGTGATGGGTATTAAGGAAGGCACATATTGCATGGAGCATGGGGTGTTATACAAAAACAATGAATCATGGATCACTACATCAAAAACTAATGATGTAGAGCCCGTGGCGGACCTGCGACAAGCAGAGGAAATGGCTCAAAGGGGCTGTCCCAGACCTTCGGGAGCACTAGGCTAAGAACTGGAGGTGTCGTGAAAACCACCGCTCAACCTAAACCAAAATGGGAAAGGAAAAGACTCACATCAACCTTGTCGTCATTGGACACGTAGATTTGGGCAAGTCTACCACTAGTGGTCCTCTGATCTACAATGTGGTGGGATCGACAAAACTATCGAAAAATTTGAGAAGGAGGCTGCTGAGATGGGAAAGGCTCCTTCAAGTATGTCTGGGTCTTGGATAAACTGAAAGCTGAATGTGAACGTGGTATCATCATTGATATCTCCCTGTGGATATTCGAGACCAGCAAGTATTATGTGACCATCACTGATGCCCCATGACACAGAGACTTTATCAAAAACATGATTCCAGGCACATCTCAGGCTGCTGTGCTGTCCTGATTGTTGCTGCTGGTGTCGGTGAATTTGAAGCTGGTATCTCCAAGAATGGGCAGACCCGTGAGCATGCCCTCTGGCTTACACACTGGGTGTAAAACAACTAATTGTTGGTGTTAACAAGATGGATTCCACTGAGCCACCCTACAGCCAGAAGAGATACAAGGAAATCGTTAAGGAAGTCAGGACCTACATTAAGAAAATCGGCTACAACCCTGACACACTAGCATTTGTGCCAATTTCTGGTTGGAATGGTGACAACATGCTGGAGCCAAGTGCTAACATGTCTTGGTTCAAGGGATGGAAAGTCACCCGTAAAAATGGGAATGCCAGTGGAACCACACTGCTTGAAGCTCTGGATTGCATTCTGCCACCAACTCGTCCAACTGACAAGCCCTTGCGTCTGCCTCTCCAGGACGTCTACAAAATTGGTGGTATTGGTACTGTCCTTTGGGCCTAGTGGAGACTGGTGTTCTTAAATCTGGCATGGTGGTCACCTTTGCTCCAGTCAGTGTTACAACTGAAGTAAAGTCTGTTGAAATGCACCATGAAGCTTTGAGTGAGGCTCTTCCTGGGGACAACGTGGGCTTCAGTGTCAAGAACGTATCTGTCAGAGATGTTCGTCGTGGCAGTGTGGCTGGTGACAGCAAAAATGACCCACCAATGGAAGCACTGGCCTTATGGCTCAGGTGATTATCCTGAGCCATCCAGGCCAAATCAGTGCTGGATATGCACCTGTGGGGGATTGTCACACAGCTCACATTGCTTGCAAGTTTGCTGAGCTGAAGGAGAAGATAGATCATCGTTCTGGAAAAAAGCTGGAAGATGGTCCCAAGTTCTTGAAATCTGATGATGCTGCCATTGTTGATATGGTTCCTGGCAAGCCTATGTGTGTTGAGAGCTTCTCTGACTATCCTCCTCTGGGCCGTTTTGCTGTTCGTGACATGAGTCAGACGGTTGCTGTGGGTGTCATCGAAGCAATGGACAAGAAAGCAGCTGGAGCTGGCAAGGTCACCAAGTCTGCCCAGAAAGCTCAGAAGGCTAAATGAATATTATCCCCAATACCTGCCACCACAGTCTTAATCAGTGGTGGAAGAACGGTCTCAGAACTGTTTGTGTCAATTGGCCATTTAAGTTTAACAGTAAAAGACTGGTTAATGATAACAATGCCTTGTAAAAACCTTCAGAAGGAAAGGAGAATGTTTTGTGGACCATTTGCTTTTGTGTGTGTGTGTGTGTGTGTGTGTGGCAGTTTTAAGTTATTAGTTTTTAAAATCAGTACTTTTTAATGGAAACAACTTGACCAAAAATCTGTCACAGAATTTTGAGACCCATTAAAACAAAAGTTTAATGAGAAAAACAAAAACAAACTAATGATGTATTGTATGGTGACTAACATAACATAATAAAATAATAAAGGTGAGTAAGAAACAAGAAAATACTTTTTAGACAGAATGCAATTCCATATTGTTTCACCAAAATTCTTTATACACAATAATTGGTAAATGTAAAAGAAGTTACTTTATAAAGTTAGAAAAATTTTGGTTTCTATTTTTATTGCTGATTACTTACATGTGTTATTTCCCCAAATAATGTTTTAAATCATTAAATTTTACCTTTGATCTTTAGTTTATAATAATAATTATATAATAAAACTAGGGGCCTTCATCTTGATTCGATATGGATTTAAAAACAATCTGGTTGAAAACGGGGAGACATTTAACCAGCATTGGGTTTAAATGCTGTAGGTAGTGAGTTTTTTTCTTCTAAAATTTCAGAAGATGGTGATGATGCCCAGATATGTCAATCATTAGGTGGAGTGTTATTCTCTGACACTAAAGTTGAACTTAATGTTGCAGTAAAAATACACCTGACAATATTTTTTACTTAGTCGTTAATGCTGCTTTATTGAAGTATATTTTGCATAGTGTAAAAGTCACTATTTTAAGTGTTTAGTCTTTTTTTACATACATTTATAGGCATGTATATCCATCACTATAGTTCAGTTTTAACCATTTCCCATCCCCCCCAAACTTATTTTGATCTTGTTTGCAGCCTGACTCCCAGGCTTATTGATCTCCTTTCTATCTCTGTAATTTTGCCTTTTCTTGATATTTCATGTAATTGAATCACATTCATGGAGTTTTTTCCATGTGGCTGCTTTCATATAGCATGAATTTGAGGTTCATTCACATCGTAGCATGCATGGATCAGTATTTCCTTCATTTTCATTACTAAAGAGTATTCCCCTGTATGGACATACAACATTTTTCCCCATTTACTAACGGATGCACATTTGGATTATGTTTACTTTTGGTTCTTAAGAACAGTGCTGATATGAGCATATGCATACCGTTCTTTGAGTGGACATATGTCTTCTACTCTCCTGGATGGATTCCTTGGAGGGGAATTGCTGGGTTGTATGGTAAGATCATGTTTAAATTCTTAAGAAAATGTCAAACTGTTTTTCTAAAGTGGCTGTATTGTTTTATATTCACACCAGCAATATATAAGGATTCCATTTTTTCCACATCCTTACCAACACTTGTCATTGTCTTTTTGATTATGGCTATACTAGTAGGTATAAAGTGATATCTCCTTTTGGGTTTGTTTTGGATTTCTTTAATGACTAACTATATTGAACATCATTTCATTATCTTATTGTCCATTAATATATCGTCTTTGGAGAAATGTCTATTCAGATCCTGTACCCATTTATTAATTGGATTGTTCATCATCTTACTCAGTTTTAAGAATACATCTTTATGGGGCGCCTGGGTGGCTCAGTCGTTAAGCGTCTGCCTTCGGCTCAGGTCATGATCCCAGGGTCCTGGGATCGAGCCCCACATTGGGCTCCCTGCTCCGCAGGAGGCCTGCTTCTCCCTCTCCCACTCCCCCTGCTTGTGTTCCTTCTCTTGCTGTGTCTCTCCCTGTCAAATAAATAAATAAATAATCTTTAAAAAAAAATTAAAAAAAAAAAAGAATACATCTTTATGTATTCTGAACTCAAGTCCATCAGATATATATTTGTAGATATTTCCCATCTGTGAATTGTCTTTTCATTTCCTTAAAGTTGTCTTTTGAAGTGCAGATGTTTTCCATTTTAATCAAGTCTAATTTATCCATTTTGTCTTTTATTGCTGGTGTCCTGTGAGTTGAATGTTTAATATTTTCACATTTAATGTAAATATAGTAGTTATGGTGGGATTTACACCTGCTATTTTGCAGTTTGTTCTCTGTCTCATGCCTTTATTTCTTGCTCCGTGCCTCCTTACTGTCTCCCTTCTGTGAAATATTTTTTAGTTCACCATTTTAGCTTCTCTGTTCATTTTGTAGACTATTTTTAAAAAATATTTTTTGTGGTGCTTCCAGGAAACTGCAGTATGCATCTTTACTTATTACCATTTATTTCAGAAATACTACCTTAATTCTAGTAAAATATAGAAACTTTATTCTAATACACAGACATACCTCATTTTATTGCACTTCGTGCTTTATACATAATGCATTTTTAACAAATTGACGGTTTGTGGCCACGGGTCTATCGGGGCCATTTTTTCCAACAATGTTTGCTCCCTTCGTATCTCTGTGTCACATTTTGGCAATTCTCACAATATTTCAAACTTTTTCATTATTATTATATTTGTTATGGTGATCTGTGATCAGTGATTATGACTCATTGAAAGCTCAGATGGTTAGCGTTTTTTAGCAATAAAATATTTTTAAATTAAGGTACTGACATTTTTTAAGACATAATACTATTGCACACCTACTAGACTACAGTATGGTGTAAACATAACTTTTATATGTACTGGGAAGCCAAAATATTCATTTAACTAGCTTTGTTGCGATATTCACTTTATTGTAGTGGGCTGGAACTGAACCCACAATATCTCTGAGGTAGGCTTGTGTATCCTTTTTTTCTCCCCTCCTTTGTTCTCTTGTCATATAGATTATATCACTATAAACTTAGTGCACAGTGTTATAATTATTCCTTTTTCATAATCTTATGTCTTTTAAAGAAGAGAAGAAATGAGAACATGTATATTTGTAGGATCTTTTATATTTACCCACATATTTGTCATTTTCAGCACTCTTGCTAGATTTGAGTTACTATCTTATGTCACTTCCCATCTTTTTTCTTCCTGTTAAATAAAATTATATCATTAAATATATTACAATCCTTATATGTTAATATAATTATATTCTTTATAATGTATAAGTTAAAATTAAATTAAAATACATATTTTTATTGAGCTATAATTGACACATAACATTGTATCTGCTTAAGGCATACAATGTGTTGGTTTGATACATTTGTATATTAGAATATGTTTACCACTGTAACATTAACTAACGCCTCTATCACTTCACACAATTATTATTTCTTTTTTGTGGTCAGAACAATTAAGATCTATTTTCTTAGCAGCTTTGAAGTCTATGATACAGTATTGTTGCCTACAATCACTGTGCTGTGCATTTAATCTCTAGGACGTACCTTATCTACTAGTGACAAGTTTGTATTATTAAACATCTCCCCAATTCCCATTCCCCCAAGTCCCTGGTAACCACCATTCTGCTCTGTTTTCACAAGTTTGGCTTTTATAGATTCCACATATTAATAGTACCATCTAGTATTTGTCTTTATGTGTCTGACTTACCTCACTTAGCATAATGCCTTGGAGGTCCATCCATGTTGTTGCAAATGACAGAATTTCCTTTCTTCTCATTGCTGAATAGTATTCCATTGTATATATGTACCACATCTTTTTTATTCATCCATTGATGGACACTTAGTTTTTGTCCATGTCTTTGGCTATTATGAATAATGTTGTAGTAAACATGGGAGTGCAGACATCTCTTCGAGATCCTGTTTTCGTTTCCTTTGGATATATGCCCAGAAGTGGAATGGCTGGTAGTTCTATTTTTAATTTTTTGAGGAACCTGTCCACTGTTTCCCATAGTGCTGCACCAGTTTACATCCCACCAACAGTGTACTTATGGGTTTTCTTTTCTTCACACCCTCACCAACACTTATCTCTTCTGTTCTTGATAATAGTCATTATAACAGGTGTGAGGTGATACCTCATTATGCTTCTGATTTGCATTTCCTTAAGGATTACTGATACTGAGCATCTTTTTGTATGCCTGTTGGCCATTCAGATGTCCTCTTCTGAAAAATATCTATTTAGTTCCTTTGCCCATTTTTTAATCAGATTGTTTGTTTTTATGTTATTGAGTTGTATGAGTTCTTTATATGTTTTGGATATTAACCCTTTATCTGTTTGCAAATATCTTCTCTCATACCATAGGTTGCCTTTTCATTGTGTTGATTGTTTCTTTTGTTGTGCAGAAGCTTTTGAATTTGACGTAGGCCCACTTGTTGATCATGTCACTTTCCTTTCAATCTGAAAGATTTGCTTTAGTGTTTCTTATAAGGTAAGTCTGCTAGCAACATCTTCTCTCAATCTTTGTGTATCTGAGGATGTCTTTATGAAAAATGGTGTTACTGGATATAGATTTCTTGGTTGGCAATTTTTTTCTTTTAGCACTTTGAACATGGTATTCCATTGCTTCTTGCCTTCTTTTTTTTTTTTTTTTTTAATGTAAAGTTATCTGTTAGTGTTATTGTGATTCTCTATATGGGACCAGTCATTTTTCTTCTGGCACTTTTATAATTTTCTCTTTTTTGGGGGGCATATAACATGTCTAGGTATAATGTCTTTGAGTTTATTCTACTTGGGGTTTGTTGAGATTGGATGCATTGATTAATGTTGCTTTTTGTTTTTAAATCAAATTTGGTTTTCAGCCATAATTACTTTGAATATTGTCTTCTTTCCCCTCATTTTTTCTGGGACTCTGTTTATACTTATATTGGTGTATTTGATATTATATGAGGTTCTGTTGATTTATTTTTTGGTCATTGTTTTTCTTTCTTTTTTAGAATGGATAGTAGATTTAAGCTCAAATTTACTGATTCTGTATTTTGACAGGTCAGATTTGCTATTGAACCACTCTAGTGAATCATTCATTTCAGTTATTGTAGTTTTCAACTTCAGAATTTTGTTTTTTAATAATATGGCTTTATGATATTCCATTCAGTAGATCATTGATGTCATGCTTGAGTTCTCTGAACATGGTGGAACATGTTTAGTTCTTTGAATTAATTTATAATTGGTGCTTTGTAGTCTTTATCTGTTAAATCCAACATAAAAGGGCATTCAGAAATTGTTTCAGTTGGCCTCTTTTTTCCTGAGTCAGTAGGTTACACTTTTGTGTTTCTTTATATGTCCCATAATTTCTTTATGTTGAACACTGGAAGTTTTAGATAATATTTTATAGCAATTCTAGATTCTAATATTTTTTTCCCCTGAGGGTTGTTGTTGTGGTTCTTTTTGTGTGGTTGGTAATTATTTAGCCTAAACACCAAACTGTGTGGCCCCTGATGTCTCTGTTTAGTGTTTCCTGTTTTTGTTTTTTTAACCATCTTTATTTTTAAACCTTGCCTATTAGGTGTTTTCCTCTGTTTTCTGCTTAGCTTCATCTTTAATCAGTTATTGGTCAGAAATTATGCTCAAATAGTTGGAACCAGTATGGCTTCCTCTCTCTGGTTATAGATCTGTGCTGATTTGGGAAGCATATTCAGTGTATAGGCTATTTTAAGTTTTTCCTGGCTCTTATTTTCCACTGTGCTCTGTTGTATCTCCTCTGTGTGTTAGCTCAGATTCTGTTTTCTAAGAATGTATGAGTGGCTTGCACCCACTCCAGTCTCTGCTGCACATAGACCAGCCTCAGTCAGTGCAGGATATTTGGCGATCTCATCTGGCCCCATGTGGCTGTCTCACCTCCCAGAATTACCTATTAAGTTTCTCACTTGCCTGCCAGGCTGTTGCTTGCCTGAAAAAGACCCAATACTTCAAAGAGATGGAAACAGTGGCCTCCCTTTCTTCCATGTGCCACTAAGATCACCATTTTAACTGACAACACTTTAAATCAAGTGACCCCGTCTTTGACAGCAGCAGCTAAACTTGCAGTTATCACATTATGCCTTGCCCTAATTGAACTGCTGCACATGCAGAGCTGGGGTTCATCAGAAGCCCCAGGAAAAATCGTCACCAACTGATGCCGTTCTTACTCAAAGTTCAGTGGTTTTTATTAATAACCGTTTGTCAGTTTGTTGTAAGCCTCGGGTTGATTTTCTGAGTGCTGAAATGGTTGTTTTTGACAGTTGTGTTAAGCTTTATGGTGTTTTGGGGAATGAGGGTGGGGAGGACTTGTTGCCCTCCTATCATGCAGGAGTGAATCTGCATTTTTGTTTAAGTATGTTTGCTGTTTATTTTCCAAACTAAAATGGTTCAAATATGACAGATAATCAGAAATTCACGTTTTCATGGTTATCTTCTCTCCTTGTCTGAAATTCTGTATTTGAGGGAAAAAAATCCCACTGTGGAAGAAAATGACTCCCTTAATTCACATTTCAAAACACTTTTTGAGGTTAGGACTGCAGGAGACTAAATATGTGGGTTGAATATCTGAACAAGTGGTATATAGGGTATTAGCAAGAAGAAAAGCACTTTGTGTCAAATCATTCATTGTTCAAGTTCATAACTTTGATATTGCCTGCTCAAGCTAAGCCTGTCCTAACCAGGCTGAGCATTTAAGTAGAATTGGGCTGAAAGTAAGCAGGTGAAGATTAGAACTGTTAACATACATGTGTTTATGTTCACTCTCAAGAGATTACTCTTCTCTCTCACTCCTTTATTATCCATGGGATGTGATGTTTGTACTGGTCAAGAGCCCCTCGGGATGTGGAGTCAGACAGATATAGATTCTAACACCACCTTTGTGTCCCTGTATAAGTTACATGACTGATGTAAGTCTCAGTTTTCCTTTTGTAAAGAGATAAGAGTAATACCATTTTTATGTTTTCTGTAAGAATTGAATTATATCATTTCTATTATTGTTAGAGTTCTCTTAATGTCTAGACCAACACTTCTCTAAGCAGCAGTGTTGAATTGTTTTGCAAAGTAGATTTCTGTAAGAATAGAATCATGTGTCTGTTGGCCATCTGTATGTCTTGTTTGCAAAAATATCTACTCAGGTCTTCTGCCTACTTTTTTTTTTTTTTTTTTTTTGGTGTTGGGTTGACAAGTTCTTTTCATATTTTGGATATTAACCCCTTATCAGATATATCATTCATTAATATCTGCTCCCGTTCATAGGTTGCCTTGTTTTGTTGATGATTTCCTTTGTTGTGCAAAATCTTTTTGTTTTGATGTAGTCCCACTAGTTTATTTTTGCTCTTGTTTCCCTTGCCACAGGATATCTATCTAGAAAAATGTTCAGTGTCAGAGAAATTACTGTCTGTGTTCTCTTTTAGGATTGTTATAGTTTTAGGTCTCACATTTAGGTCTTTATCCATTTTGAGTTTATTTTTCTGTGTGGTGGTAGACAGTGATCCAGTTTCATTCTTTTGCATGTAGTGTTCCCAGCACCATTTATTGAAGAGACAGTCTTTTCCCCATTGTATATTTTTGCCTTCTTTGTCATAGATTAATTGGCCATATAAGCATGTGTTTATTTCTGGCCTCTCTATTCTGTTCTATTGATCTGTGTCTGTTTTTGCACTAGTACCATACTATTTTGTTTACTACAGCTTTGTGGTATATCTTGAAATCTGGGATTGTGATACCTCTAGCTTTTTTTACTTTCTCAACACACACACAAAAAGATGGCTCAACCTCAATAATCAGGGAAATGCAAATCAACACCTCAATGAGATATCACCTTACTCCTGTCAGATTGGCTTGTATGAAAAAGATAAGAAATTACAAGTGTTTACGAGGATATGGAGAAAGAGGAATCCTCGTGAACTGTTGGCAGGAATGTAAATTGTTGCAACCACTATGGAACGCAGTATGGAGGTTTCTCAAAAAATTAAAAATAGAAATACCATATGATCCAGTAATTCTACCACTGGATATTTATCCAAAGAAAACTTTTGAGAAGCTATATTGCAGCCCTATGTTTATTGCAACATTATTTACAGTAGCCAAGATATGGAAACAACCCAAGTGCCTATCAATAGATA
The DNA here is from genome assembly GCF_029215605.1 of Mirounga angustirostris. Lineage (NCBI taxonomy): Eukaryota > Metazoa > Chordata > Mammalia > Carnivora > Phocidae > Mirounga > Mirounga angustirostris. The sequence continues at coordinate 40,965,228 of NW_026991716.1, read as the reverse complement.
TGAGTGGATAAGAAGATGTGATATATATATATACACACACACACACATATATATGTATACACACACATGCATATATACACACATATATCACATACATACATACATAAAATGGAATATTACTCAGCCATAAAAAGAATGAGATCTTGCCATTTGCAACGTGGATGGACCTGGAGGGCAATATATTAAGTGAAGTAAGTCAGACTCAAAAAGACAAATACTGTATTTCACTTATATGTGGAATTAAAAAAAAAAAACATGAATAAACAAAGAAATGCAGAATCACTTCCATAAATACAGAGAACAAACAGATGGTTGCCAGAGAGGAGGGAAATGAGGGCTAGGCAAAATGGGTGAGGAGGAATGGGAAATCAGGTCTCCAATCCTGGAATAAATAAGTCGTGGAAATAAAAGGCACAGCATAAGGAATATAGTCAATAATATTACAGTAGTGTTGTATGGTGACATGACAGTTGGTAGCTATACTTGTGGTGAGCAGAGCATATTGTTGAGTCAGTGCTTTGTACACCTGAAACTAATGTAACATTGTGTGTCAACTATACTCAAAACAAGTTTTAAAAAACTAATCAATGATCATTTAAATCAGCTTGCAGTAATATATAATAATAAAATAAGGCATATAATCATTTGAAAAATAAAATTACTTCCTATATTTACTTTTATGAATCGGGTGGACTCTTTTACGTACCACCTGAATATTTATTTTTATGAATTCAGAGGGGTCATTTTCCATTGGGTTGTTCTAAAGCACAGCACACTGGTGTATTTGGATTTTTTCCCCCCCATGAACAATCACTTAATAAAAAATAAATGCTAATCTCTTAAGTCTTTTGTAGAATTATTAGTAAAAATTTCAATCAAAATTTAACACACTGTATTTCAGATAATTTAATATGTAAGATGATTGGTTTCAGGAAAGGTCCAGTAGTCAAAGAGAAATGTAAGAAATGAAAAAAGAGATCTCTTTTTCTATGCTATCCTGTCATTTATTTCCTTGGCTGGGTTTTGGACTAGATTATCAGGTATTATGTAAAACATATAAAGTAGGTGAAATCTGTGACATTCTTATGCTTTTGTTACAGTGTAATAGATTCAGACATGGAGACATTTGAGATCTTATTTTGCAACATTCTTAAGTGGAAAATGGAATTGAAAAAAGCCTTACTATTATCTTTCAATCTGTGTATCAAAGTTAATAAGAGGTTTGCAAACAATCTAAAGAGGCAAAACTTCCTACCTCTCAGTTTGGACTGCTTCCATAGAATATAGAGATCCAATTTTAGAGAATATTTGGAATTGCCAGTATCTGGGGTGGAAAATAAAGACAACATTGTTCCCACCATCCTAAAATGTCTGGTCACATAATTACAATGAAATAATACTTAACTAAAGCTATAATTTACTTGTTCTTCTCTATTTCACATTGCTTCTTGGGAATAATATTTATTCTGTATGTTTAGCTAGATTGAAGTAGTTGAAAAGTGAAGAGTTAAGAAGAATATTAGATTTTGTTCTTTTACCCATAACTTTACATTGACATTATCTTCCAACAATCTGAAGATATTTTTATATATGACGTAAGATTGGGGGCTAACATTTGTATCCCAAATTGCTATTTAGTTTATTAGTATCACTAATGGAATAGTCCATTCTTTCCTCATTGATTTGAGAACATATGTATTATTCGTATATATAAATAATGATGTTGCTGTATTCTATTTCATTTGTTTATTCATTGAGCAGATTGGTCTTGAATACCTACTGTGTATCAGGCATTATCTTACAAAGTAGGAATACCTTAGTAGTTGAAACGGCCATTAAATAAATGTTTTACATATCATGTAAAATTGCTAGTATTATAAGTACCACAAAGGAGAGGTTTTTAATTTTATGAAAACTTACTACAAAATATTTATCTTTTCTTGAATGTACTTTTTTGAGTATAGCGTAAAATAGTGCTCTCCTTATTGTTCTATTGCAAAGTTTCTTAGCTAATTTCACACCTTTTCTTTTCCAGATTAGTTTAAAAATTTTTATTAGTTCCTGTTGAAATTGTATTGAAGTTTTGGATTAGCGTTCTGACAATCAATATCTTTGTAATAATAATGCTTTGTATCAAAAAATACATGTTTTTCATTTCTTATATTTTCTTCTATTCTTTAAAATAATTTTTATTGTGGCAAAATACATATAGTGTAAAACCATCTTAACATTTTTAAGTGTACAGTTTGGTAGTATTAAATACATTCCCATTGTTGCACAACCATTTCCATCATCTATCCACATAACTCTTCATTTTGTGAAAGTAAAACTCTGTACCCGTTAACCAGTAAGTTTTCATTTTCTCCTCCCCCAGCCCCAGGCAATCACTTTTACCTTTTCTGTCATTTTGATTTTGACGACTCTAGGTTCCTCATATCAGTAGAATCATACAATATTTGTCTTTTTATGACTGGCTAGTTTCATTAGCTTAATGTCCTCAAGGTTCTTCCATGTTGTAGCATATACTGTAGAATTTCCCATCTTTCTAAAGCTGAATAATAATAATCCACTGTATGTATACAAGTACACCTCAGAGATAATGGAAGTTTGGTTCCAGACCACCATAATAAAGTGAATTTTGCAATAAAGTGAGTCAAATGAATTTTTTGTTTCCCAGCGTATATAAAAGCTATGTTCACACCTTAATGTAGTCTATTAAGTGTGAGTGGCATTATGTCTAAAAAACAATGTATAAAATCTTAATTAAATACTTTATTGCTAAAAAATGCTAACCATCCTCTGTGCTTTCAGTGAGTCAAAATCACTTATCACAGATCACCATAAATATAATCATAATGAAAAAGTTTGAAATATTGTGAGAATTACCAAAATGTGATACAGAGACAGGAAGTAAGCAAATCCTGTTAGGAAACTGGTAGACTTCTGGTTGACATAGAATTGCCACAGACCTTAATTTCTTAAAAACTCAGTATCTGTGAAGCACAATGAAACAAAGCGCAATAAAATAAAGTATGACTCTGTACCACATTTTGTTTGTTTTCTTGCATAGATGGACACTTGGGTTCTTTCATGTTTTAGCCATTGTGAATAATGCTGTTGTAAATATGGGTGTACAAATACCTCTTTGAGACCCTCTTTCCATTCTTTTGGGCTTATACTAAAAGTAGAGTTTGTGGATCACGTAGCAATTCTCTTTTTAATTGTTTTGGGAGCACAGTACAATTTTCCATAGCAGCTGTATCTTTTAAAATCTTCAATAATGTACATGGGTGCCAATTTTTTTATATCCTTTCCAACAGTGGTTGTGTGTGTGTGTTTTGTTTACATTTTTGAATATTAGCTCTCCTAATGGCTGTAAGGTGTAATGATTAATGATATTGAGCATTTTTTCATGGCCATTCCATCTTCTTTGGAAAAATGTCTATTCAAGTCCTTCCCCATATCTGAATCAGCTTATTTGCTTTTGTTTTTGAGTTTTAGGAGTTCTCTATACATTCTGGATGTTAATCCCTTTTCAAATAAATGCTTTGCAAATATTTCATTTCATTCTGTAGGTGGCTTTAGTAAAAAATATTGTCATATTGATATTGTCCTCTGATGGGCAAAATTTTTGAATTTTCATGGAGTCCAATTTGTCTATATTTTTTGTTACTTGTGCTTTTGCTGGATATGTCCAAGAAATCATTGCCAAATTCAATGTTGTGAATCTTTTGTCCCAAGTCTTCTTGTCCCAAGTATAATTGTTAATTATGTCCTTGATCCGTTTTGAGTTAATTTTTGTATAAGGATTATGGTTTGGGTCCAAATTCATAAGCTTTGCATGTAGATATCCCATTTTTCCAGCATCATTTGTTGAAAAGAGTTTTCTTTCCCCACTGAATGGTTTTGGCATCCTTGTCAAATTAACCATATATGTGAGGATTTGTTTCCAGGCTTTCTTTAATTACTGTTAAGGAGGGATTTTTGTCATTGTGCTTTGCTTTCTAAATGTTTTACAGTTTGTGTAGGCCCTCATTTTGGGCATTATATTTTCTTTTTTTTTTTTTTTAAGATTTTATTTATTTATTTTGAGAGAGAGAGACAGCGAGAGAGGGAACCCAAGTCGGGGGGGGGAGAGGGAGAATCAGGCTTCCTGCCAAGCAGGGAGCCCTGTGCAGGGCTCAATCCCAGGACCCTGGGATCATGACCTGAGCTGAAGGCAGATGCCTAATGACTGAACCACCCAGGCGCCCCGGGCATTATATCTTCTTTTGTGTGTAGTAGATTTTTTTGTAGTGAAATGTATAAATTTGTGTGTATGTTCTATAGCTATTTTCTTTGTGGTTACCCTGGGGAATGCATTTAAACTCCTAAAGTAAAAACATTTGTTATTGAATTTATAACACCTTAACTTCAGTAACATACAAAAACTCTGTTCCTTTACAGCTGCACCACACCCCTTTTGGTTGTTCATGTCTTGAAATTACATTTTTATACATTGTGTGCACAAAACCATAAACTAATAATTTTTAAAAATGCATTAGTCTCTTAAGTTATATAGAATAGAATATTTTGAGTTAAAACTAAAGTTACAGTAGTATTGAGTTTACACTGATTGTTTCTTTTTCTTTAAATTAGTGTCTTAAATCATGTAGATAACAAAAAAGTATAGCCACAATAATGCCAGTTTCATGATTTCCCATGTATTAACCCTTACTGGGATTTTCATTTCTCCATATGACTTTGAGTTACCGTCCATTGTCCTTTCATTTAAACTTGAAGGACTCCCTTGGGCATTTCTTGCAGGGCAAGTCTTTTGGTTATGAATTCCCTCAACCTTTGTTCATCTGGGAATATATTCATTTCTTCCTCACTTTTGCAGATAGTTAAGCAGGATAATGTTTCCTGGTTGACAGTTTTTTTTTCTTTTAGCATTTTGAACATATTGACCCACTCTGTTTTGGCCTCCAAAGTTTTTTTTTTTTCTTTTTTCTTTTTCTTAATGTTCAATTAGCATACAGTACATCATTAGTTTTTGATGTAGTGTTCAACGATTCATTAGTTGTGTATAACACCCAGTGCTCCAAAGTTTTTGATAAGAAATTTGCTGATAATCTTATTGAAGATCCCTTGTATCATGATTTGCTTCTTTATTGCTGCTGTTAAGATTCTCTTTTTGTCTTTGAAAGTTTTATTGTAGTTGTGTGGGTCTCTGAAGTCATTTTACTTGGAGTTTGTTGAGCATATTGGATGTTTATATTCATGTCTTTTATCAAATTTGGGAAGTTTTCAACCATTATTTCTTCAAAAGGTCCCTCTGTTCCTTTCTCTCACTGTTCTTCTTGGACTCTCTCAATATGTATATTGTTGACTTTGTGATGTCCCTTTAGTTCCTTAGTTTCTGTTCATTTTTCTTCTCATGTCTTTTCTAAAACTTTCTTTGGGCATTCATAGTCACTTTAAAATTTCCTCCTCATATAGAATTGTTTTTGCATGTTCTAGTCCTTAAAGTTTGGCTCCTGAGAGGGAAAAAAGGGAAAAATGAAGGGTTGGGGAGAAGAAAAGGACCCCAGCTCTTTAAATCCCCTGGAAGTCACTTTAGCCAGAGGATGAGGTGCTTGCAACAATGGGGAAATAAGCTTTTTTTCCTTCTTTTTTTGTAAAATATTTATTCAGTATTGTTTATCCTCAAACAATGAATGCTTCATTATGAAGAAAGAAGTTTATGTTTGTAGAACCCCTTGCAGGTTACATAGCAGTTGGAACTTTATATGAGTTCTGTAGGATAGGCAGGATGGTGTTTGGTTTATTTTTTTAAATGAGAAATCAGGGCTGAAGTCATATTTTTATTCATTTATTAATGGAATACACTGAAAGTAGTCATTGAAAGACCAGTATTTTTGTTTCATCTCTCATGAGGCAAATTATCTTGGCTTAGTCACTCTTTAGGACTTTGTGAAATTAACATTTGTTAAGTGGAGCACAGGATTCTAGATCATGAACCATGATTCAACAACACCACAAGAGGAACTGAAATAAAGACATTGATCACAGGTCTTGGAGGAAGTATCTGGTATACCTCAAGGTCCTACATGGGCAGGTAAAGGCAGAGTGCAGAACAAAGAGAGAGAGTTGGGACCTGGGGCTCATGCTTTTATTAGGGTCCAAGAGTAGACTGTTTTGTGTTTCCTGGATTATGGCCAGATAGATCATTTCAAACCAAAAGAATGGGGTTTTGGCTACTCTCCTAGGGGTCTTACCTAAGGGGTGCATAAAGCATACAGGTGCTGGGAGGCAAGGGAGACTCTTGATCACAAGGATTGTTGGGGAACTTATATCAGGAATTTATATTTGCTTGTGACTGTGCAGCTGCTGTGGGGCATGTGCTTGCATGAGGGGGCTAATGTTAGTTTAAGGTCTCTGCAGGCTGCACAACATGGGTGCCTAGGCAGCAACATCATGGAGTAGCTTAGTTAAACTTTGAAATCATTTATACTTTTCTGAGATTTAATGACTTCATCTGAAAAATTAAAAGACAATATATAAGTTCTCCCTCATAAAAATTATTGAGGAAAACCACCTGCAGTCACAAACTGTTTTATAAGCTTAGTACTTTCTAAGAAATGAAATATATTATGAAAAAGTAAGATGTAAAATTAATAGAAAGACAAAAGAAATAAATATTTAGGAAACCATGGAAATAATATCTGCTGGTTACCTAATGTAGGATCAGAGTAAGCAGAAACGCTATCACACTTGGTGCTTAAGAAACAACATTTTATATTTCAATGCAATTGAAATTTAGTATATTCATTAAGGAACTGCTTTATCTTAATTTTTTTTTTGTTAAACTAATTCCTTGTGACCAGTGTGTTGGTAATTTTATTACCCTATTCATTTTTTCTTGTTTTATGACTTGAATGTCTAGATTGTTACTAGCTTTCAAGGATGACTTTTTGAAAAAACTTAAAAAAGACTGAAACTTAATAGAACTATTTGTGGGTTTGGCTTATATGTGTGTGGCTTATATGTATATGTATATGATTTTAATGGATTCCTTTATCAGAACTGATGTGTAGGATATTAATGTGTGTTTTTATTTTGACCATATTATTAAAAATCCACATGTACTTGAGGTGCAGTGGTTATGTATAAGCTTGAAAATGTATTAAGTTATGCTGATTTCTGGATAATAAGATATGGTATTAGAGAAAGAATAGATTCCTATTTTATTGTAGACTTTGTGCCATAAATCTGACAGAATATTGAGGGGAGAAAAACAAAGTTTTTCTTTCTGTTACTTTAGTTCACTATATCTGGAAGGATGAGACATTTAACTTTAAATCATAATACTTTAAAACATAATACAACTTTAATTATTAACTCCACGACCTTTATCCACAGATGAGGGTCGTTAGAGGGAGAGTGACTTAATCAGGATATGGAGCTGATAACAACAGATAGCACTGCAAAGATAACTCAGATTCTTTGGATTCTTAGTCCACTGCTCTTTCTTGGTACTTAAACTTTTTCTTTTTTTAACTTTCTTTGTCTCACATAATGTATATTCCCCTAGTGAGGTTCTTTCAAGTTGAAAGGATAAGGGATTCCCTCAGATGATGTGAGTTTACAGTAAAAAGAAGGAAGTACAGACACATAGCCAGCAGCTACAGAGCAAGTCCTTTAAACTTGTACACAAACATTCATAACAACATTATTTATAATGGCCAAAATGTGGAGAAAAATGTCCATCAGGTGAGTTTTGTTATAGGTGAAATGGTATATTTTGATCCTGGGAAAATGGCAGCAGAGTAGAAGGACCCTAGGATCATTGTATTGTCCAATGAATACAAGTAGAGAACTTATCAAGTCATCCCAGATACCCCAGAAATTGACCTGAAGACTGTCAGAACAAACTCCACAACTAAAGGTAGAGAAGAGGACACACTGAAGAAGTTATGACATGCAGAGATGAGGTTTAGGGGTGAAACAGATTGTGGCCACTGTGGTGGAGAGGTATCTATTGTTGAAGAGAAGGGTGAGAGACTAACACACAGGGAAAACAAACCCCCATAGCATTTGGCTTGGAAAGTGAGAGGTCCAAAATTTTGTGAGTTCTTGAAATCAGAGGACATAAAGCCTAGAGTTCTAAAAGTCAGCAGGCTTCACTTGGGGAGAGCCCAGAGGACATTGGGGCTGCTCTTGTAGAAAAGGCAGGCAAACAGCTCATGGACATACAGCATGGAAAAGCGATCTGAAGAGCACCTGGGGCACACAGTGGGGAGGTTAGTTGCTTCTCTTGGAATGCATCTCAGACTACATTAACAGAAAGAACTCTGGGAACAGAGGAATTGGGTGGTGCCATTTCCCTCCTCTGCCCTTCAGCATAAGCACAGGCTGCCTACAGGAACCAGTGCAGTGCTGACATTCATTACCTAACTTGGTTACACCAACCCCGCTCCCCCACCCCCAGTAAGTTGGAACTACCCCTCCCATTCATGCTTGACTCAGTCCCAGCATGGTGGACTCCCTCCCCCAAAGACTGTCCCAAACCGCTGCTCACACCCCATTCCTGATGTGGGAGTTTTGTGGAGCCTTGATTCTAGTGGTGGTGGCAACAGGTCTCATTTGACAAACAGACCAGAGCACACCTAGTTAAAGTGTGCCACATTCAGGCCAGAGACCAAATACTGCCCACAACAGGCAAGGAGAGCTTCTGCAGATGGCTGGTCTTAAGGATAAATCGGCCAGGCTGGAATAGCCGAGCATATGAAGCACAACTTAGAGAAATTCCCAGAAGCATCAGGCCCTGGGGAACAGGGGGACACTACACAGCAGGGCACTACAGGACTTCTTCTTCATAAGTCTGCTACCCTCAAGAATAGGAGACATAACTGAATTTTCTTTCTTCTTTTTTTAGATTTATTTTATTTATTTGAGAGCAAGAGAGAGAGAGAACCAAGTGGGAGGAAGGGCAGAGGGAGAGAGAAAGAATTCTTAGGCAGACTCCCTTCTGAGCATGGAGCCCAACCTGGGGCTCGATCCCAGGACCCTGAGATCATCATCTGAGCCAAAATCAAGAGTAAGACTCTTAACTGACTGAGCCAACCAGGCGCCCCTGAATTTTCTAACACAGAAAAACAGGCAGAGAGACTTAGACAAAATGAGAAGACCAAGAAATTTATCCCAAATGAAAGAACAGGACAAAGCCACAGCCAGAGATCTAAGCAAAACAGATAAAAGCAATATACCTGATAGAGAATTTAAAGTAATGGTCATAAGGATACTCACTGGACTTGAGAAAAGAGTAGAAGACGTGAGTGAGACATGTAACACAGAGATAAAGAATAATACAGCAGAGATACAAAGGGCTTAGTAAACAAAATGAAAAACATACTTGATGGAATGAACAGCAGGCCAGAAGAAGCAGAGAAATGAATTAATGATATAGAAGACAGAGTAATGGAAAGTTATCAAGCTGTACAAATGAGAGAAAAAAAGAATTATGCAAAACAAGAAAAGATTTAGGGAAGTTCTTGACTCCATCAAAAGTAATAACATTCATTTTATAGGAGTCCAAGAAAAAGAGAGAGGAAAGGGGGCAGAAAATGTATTTGAAGAAATAATAACTAAAAACTTCATAATCTGAGGAGGATTCAGATCCAGAAGACACAGAAAATGCTCATCAAAGTGAGCAAAAGCAGATCCACACCAAGACATTTTGTCATTATTGGCAAAATAGAGTGATAAAGAAAAAAATTTAAAAGCAACAAGACAAAAGAAGACAGTAACTTACAAGGGAAAACCCATAAGGCTAGAAGGGAATTTCTCAGCAGTAACTTTCCAAGCCAGAAGGAAGTGGCATGATATATTCAAAATGCTGAATGGGAAAAATCTGCAGCCAAGAATACACTATCCAGCAAGGCTGTCATTCAGAATAGGAGAGATAAAGAGTTACCCAGACAAACAAAAACCAAGGGAGTTCATGACTTTTGAACCAGCCTTGCAAGAAATACTAAAGGGGACTCGTTGAGTGGAAAAGAGAGGCCAAAAGTGACAGTATAAAGGTAGTAAACACAAAAGCAGTAAAAGTGGATATTTCTGTAAAAAAAAATCAGTCAAGGAACTAAAAAAATAAAAGGATGTGAAATATGAGACCATAAATCTAAAATGTGGGAATAGAGGAGTAAAGAATTGGTTCAAACTTGTACAACCATCAACTTAATATAGAATGCTGTATATAGAAGAGGTTATATACAAACTCAATGGTAACCATATATCAAAAACCACTAATAAATATGCAAAGAATAAAGAGAAATCCAAATATATCACTGAAGAAAACAAAAAAAAAAACCATGACAGAGAGAAAGACAATAAAGGATCAAAGGATATCTTCAGAAACAAACACAAAATGTCCAGAATAGGTAAATCTGTGGAGATAGAAGTTGATTAGTGGTAGCCTGGGGTAGAGTAAAGGTTAGGAGACGAGACAGAAATGGAGAATGACTCTTAATAAATAAGGGAGGGGGTCTTTTTTAGGTGATGAAAATGTTTTAAAATTAGGTTGTGGTGATGGTTTCACAACTGTGAATATACTAAAAACCACTTAAATATACACTTTAATTAGGTGAATTTTATGGTAATGTTATTTATATCAATACTGTTAAAAATAATTTTTGGAATAATCTGATGACTTAGTTGTGATATGACACATCACTCATTACTCTGATCTTAACACTGTCAGTTTTGTGACTTAACTCCCTTCTGCTTGTTTCTCTTCATTTGTCTCCTACATTTCTCTCCATGTCTTCCTCACTTCCCCATTTAGAATTTCCCCAAAAGGGGTGATCAGACAGATTGTTTTGTTAATTGCCGTCAAGAGTAGGCACCTTTTCTTTCTGACATATGATACTGATTTTCCATGATAGGAAGTTTCTTTTTAAATAAATGTATTAAGTAAAAATATATATTAACTTAGAGAAAGTAATAAATGACAGCCTAATGAGAACAAAAAAACAACACAACTTGTGAAGGTGGTAGTTAAGTGGCTGACATTTGGTCCACACTGGTCAAGGACATAATAAGCTTTCAATAAGTTTTGTTTAATTTGTTTAATTTTTCCTTTAAAATAGGTATGTTTTAAAGATGAAATTAGTGCTTGAATATCTACACAGGGAAACAACGAATTTGAATTCTAGGGTCACATAAGTAGGATGTGCAAACAAGGACTTGATTCTAGATCTTCATTATCCTATACTAAGCCTTGTTTATTAATTGAGTACTATTGTCCAGAGATAGCCAAACTAAAACTGCATTTTGCCCCAGAAAGCCTGTTTAGAACATATATCTGTAGCAAGTAATTCTGTTGTCTTTTACATAGCAGTTTTCATGACCATGTGAAGAGAATGGATTTGAAGGGTTTTGCCTAGTAGAATACTAGATCACAGTGCTTGGGCAGAGGATTCCCCCATCCCAGTTTTAGGGATATACTTGACATATAGAACTGTATAAGTTTAAAGTGTACAGCATAATGATTTGATTTAAAGTTACTGAGAAATGATGACCCTAAGAACTTTAGTTAACATCTGTCATTTCATATAGATTTGAAAAAAAAGAAAAGAAATAGAAAAAAGTGTTTTTGTCTTATGATGAAAACTTTTAGAACTTACTGTCTTGGGGCGCCTGGGTGGCTCAGTCATTAAGCGTCTGCCTTCAGCTCAGGTCATGATCCCAGGGTCCTGGAATCGAGCCCCGCGTCGGGCTCCCCGCTCCGTGGGAAGCCTGCTTCTCCCTCTGCCACTCCCCCTGCTTGTGTTCCTGCTCTCGCTGTCTCTCTCTCTTTGTCAAATAAATGAAGTCTTAAAAAAAAAAAAAAAAGAACTTACTGTCTTAACACCTGTCAAACATCTATATGTCAATATTAACTATAGTTATCCTGTTGTACATTACATCCCTAGTTGTTGTTTATTTTATAATAGGAAGGCGGTACCTTTTGACCACCTTTATTTGGTTTATCTTTTCCTCATCTTCTGATTTGGTAGCCACAAATCGGATATCTTTTTCTAGGTCTTTGTTTTTTTAAGTTTTAGATTCAACTTTTAAGTGATATCACTTTGTCTCTCTCTGACTCATTTCACTTAGCTTTATGCAGACAAGGTATATCCATGTTGTGTCAAATGGCAGGATTTCCTTTTTTGTGGCTGAATAATATTCTAATGTATGTGTATATATATATATATATATGTATATATTTCACAGCTTCTTTACCCATTCATCCTTTGATGTTTCTGTGTCTTGGCTCTTGTAAATAATAACTGCTATGAACATGGAGGTGCAGTTATGTTTTCGACACAGTGTTTTTGTTTCCTTCACATATATTTCCAGAATGGGAATTGCTGGATCATACGCTAGTTCAGTTTTTAATTTTTCGAGGAACCTCCATAATGTTTGGGTTTTTTTTAACTGTTCCAATTTGCAATCCCACCAACAGTGCACAAGTGTTCCTTCTTTCTGCATCCTCTCCAGCATTTTCATCTCTTGCTTTTTTGATGCTAGCCATCTCAGTGGGCTTGAGATGATATCTTATTATGGTTTTGATTTACATTTCCCTAATGGTTACTGATGTTGAGCACCTTTTCATATATTTGTTGGCCATTCATATATCTTCTTTGTTAAAATATCTACTAGGTTCTTTGCCCATTTTTTAATTGGATTCTTTTTTTTTTCTTTTTACTACTGAATTGTATAAGTTCTTAATATATTTTGGATATTAACCCCTTATCTAAATTATGGTTTGCAAATATTATTTTCTATCATATAGGTTGTGTTTTCATCTTGTTGATAATTTCTTTTGCTCTGCAGAAGCCTTTTAGTTTGATGTAGTCCCACTCATTTATTTTGTTGCTTGTATCCCTAAAATCCACATCCATAAAATCTGTCAAGCTTCCTTTTCTTCCAGCAGTTTTATGAATTTCTGATCTTACATTTAAGCCTTTAATTCATTTCAACTTAATTTTTTTGAGTGATGTAAGATGAAAGTCTAATTTCATTCTTCCACATGTGAATGTCCAATTTTTCCAGGACAATTTTTTTTTGCCTTGGTTAGTCTAGCTAAAAATGTGTCAATTTTGTTTATCCTTTTAAAGATCCAATTCTTTGTTTTGTTCATCCTTCCAGTTGTTTTCCTGTTTTGTATTTCATTTATTTTAAGCAAAGTATAATTTAAGTTCTGCCTGTCAATATTTTTTGCTCTGTAAAAATTGATAATGCAACTTATACATGCATATATAAAAATTTTCCATCTTTTAAAAAATCTTTTGTTTACTAGGGAAGTCAGTGAAATGATAAATTGATAAGTTTGTTGTAAATCCAAAGTGAAAAGTGGTGAAGAATCTTTTAATAGAAAACAATCATTAATTCTAGAGACTGGACTCATAATTTTCTAAGACTCTCATATTTTCTAAGACAGTTTATCATAGTTCATGAAATATTTTTATTTACTTATTCCTTAAGAAAGCTTATTTGATTTTCTTAAACATGGAAGGCCTAATCACAGTGATTAGTTAGGCAAGCTAATATGGCTATATAGTATCAGACAACACAGATTTCATGATAAAAAACATGTCTAGTGATAGAAAAGGAGTATAATGATAAAAGTATGAGTTTTTCAAGAAAAGAGAATAACCCTAAATATGTATGTACCTAATAAGAAGGCTTCAAAATATACACAACAAAACTGAAAACAATAGAAGGAATAAATAAAATTCACATAATGATAATAAACACAACATGTCAGGATTTATAAAGCAGTGCCTCCAGGGAAATTTATAACTCTAAATGGTTATATTAGAAAAGAAAAGAAGATTGAACATCAATATTATAAGCTTCCACCTTCAGGTAGAAAAAGAAGTGCACATTGAACCAAAGTAAGTAGAAAAAAATAATAATAAATATGAGTAGAAATCAGTAAAATAGAAAATAGACAATAGAGAAAAATCAATGAAAATAAAAGCCAGTTCTCTGCAAACATCAAGAAATTGATAAACCCCTAGCTAGGTCAAGAAAAAGAGAAACCAGAATTTACTAGTATCAGGAATGAAAGAGAAAATATCACTATAGATTCCACTATTATGAAAAGGACAGTAAAGGAATATTGATAACTTAGATGAAATGGACAAATTCCCTAAAAATACAAATTACCAAAATTTAGACAAGAAGAAATAGAAAAATCTCAGTAGTTCTATAATCAAAGCCATTTAATTACTAGTTAAAAACCTTTATACCAAATAAATTCCAGTCTAGATAGCTTTATTAGACCACCATTATCCTGATACCCCAACCAAAGTATTACAAGAAAACTGCAAATCACTATCTCATGAACATAAAATGCAAGAATTTTTAGATAAATATCAGCAAATCTAACCCAGCAGGGTATATAAAGGATAATACATAAAGACTAAGAAGAATTTATTCAGCAATGCATATGTGTTTTAGCATTTAAAAAAAAAATCAATATATTTCTCCACATTAACATATTAAAGTAAAATTCATAATCATCTTAGAGATATTAAAAAAGCATGTGATGAAATTCAGTATCTATTCATAATAAAAACTGTCAGAACACTATATAAGTGAAAATATGCCTAAACTGATTAAGATCACTTATGAAAACCTACCTATAATATCATAATTAACGGAAAGACTGAACATTTTCCATATGAAGATCAAGAACAAGGTATGATGTTTGCTCTTACCATTTGTCTTCTGTATAGTACTGTAAGTCCTAAACAGTGCAGGAAGTCAAGCTGAATAGATAAGAAACATTCCACGGGTCCCTGGGTGGCTCAGCTGTTAAGCGTCTGCCTTTGGCTCAGGTCATGAATCCCAGGGTCCTGGGATCGAGCCCCGCTTCGGGCTCTCTGCTCAGCAGGAAGCCTACATCTCCCTCTCCCACTCCCCCTGCTTGTGTTCCCTCTCTCACTGTGTCTCTCTCTGTCAAATAAATAAAAATCTTTAAAAATAAAATAAATTTTTAAAAAAGAAACATTCCAGTTGAAAAGGAAGAAGTAAAATTGTCTTTATTCATAAATTACAAAATTTTGTGTAGAGAAAATGCCTAAAGAATGATTATAATAATAATTTTAAAACTACCAGACCTAGTAAAAGAATTTATCAAGGTCATAGGATACAAAGTTAATAAACAAATTAATTTATTTCTACAAGTCAACAGTGAAGAATTAGTAAATGAAATTTATTATTCACTATTATCAAGTCATGGAAGCAACTTTAAATGTCCATTTATGGGTGAATGGATAAAGAAAATGTGGTATATACATATAATGATATTTTTTTATTAAAGATTTTATTTTTGTTTTATAGAGAGAGAGAACATGTGTAAACAGAGGGAGGGGAAGAGGGAGAGGGAGAGAAATCTCAAGGAGGCAGCACAGAGCCCAATGCAGGGCTTGATCTCACAACCCCGAGATCATAACCTGAGCCGAAACCAAGAGTTGGATGCTTAACCAACTGAGCCACCCAGGTGTTAGTCAGCTTTAAAAGTGAAAGAAATCCTGCCATTTGTAGCAACATGAATGAACCTGGAAGACATTATCCTAAGTGAGATAAACTAGACACAGAGGAAAAATACTACATGATACCATTTATATGAGAAATCTAAAACAGAAGTAGAGAATAGAAGGGTGATTGTCAGGGTCTAGGTGGAGGGAAAAACAGGGAAGTATTAGTCAAAGGGTACAGAATTTCAGTTATCCAAAATAAATAATTTTATAGAACTACTGTACAGCATAATGCCCACAGTTAATTCTGTATTACATACTTCCGAGTTTGCTCAGAGGCTAGATCTTATGTTAAGTAATTTTATCACAAAAAATAATAAAGAGGGCCGGAGGAAATGTTTGGAGGTGATGGATATGTTTATGGCACAAATTGTGGTGATGGTTTCATGGATATGGATATGTACTTACTTCCAAATTCATCGAGTTGTATGCATTAAGTATGTATAGCTTTTTGTATATCAGTCATACATCATAAAAGTCATTTAAAAAATGAAATTTAAAATAAAACCATTTATAATAGAATTTAAAAGCATATAATAAGAATAAATTGAAAATATAACCAGTTTGTACAGTGAAAATTACAAAATACTACTGAGCGAAAAACATCAAAGTAAACCGAGATATATACTACTGTAATTTATTGTAAGTTCTCTCCAAATTGATTTATAAATGAATGCAATCCCAATGAAAATCACAGCAGTGTCTTTTAAAAATAGAAATTGACATGCCTATTCTGAAATTTATATGTGGACAGAAAATAGAACAGTTTTTAAAAAGAATAACATTGGAGCCTTTTATACTATCTGAATTCAAGACTTAAAAAGTAAAATGCTACATTTTTCAAAATAGTGTGATAGTGGCAGAAGGATAGACATACTTCAGTGGAACAGAATAGAGTCTACAAATAGACCCACAAAAATGGCCAATTTATTATCTACAAAAATGCCAGGTAATTCAGTGATGAAAGGATACCCTTTTAACTATTTGTGCTGGATCTACTGAAAATTTATATTGAAGAAAATGGGTAGGCCACAGACTGATAGAACATGTTTGTAGTACCTATGTCTGACAAAGGAATTGTATCCAGAATATCTATATGCCTATTATGCTTCAATTATATAAAGGTACGTTTCAATTATATAAAATTAAGCAAACTAATTAAAAATTGGCAAAACCCTGCGCGTTTTACAAAGGAAGGCATATGAAATGCCAGTTAGCACATGAAAACTGCTGAACATCATTAGTCTTCAGGAAAATATAAATAACTATAATGAGATACATTTATACTCAGTAACAACTGCCTATTCTTGAGATTCTTATCTCTTTGATTCTCCCTGTATTTGCTGTGGCTTTATTCTGTTTTACTATATTCCCTTTTTCACTGTCCTTTTTTCTGTCTTGCAGTTTTTGATTACTTGGGCTTCTGTTGCTCCATTGCTGGAGTTTATTGTTTTCCCTCTGTGTTTCTTTACTTCTGCCTGTCCTACTTCCTATTGATTTTGTCAGCTTTGTGAGAGAATAAAGATAATCAATACTTTATTGTAGAGCAGAGCTATTATGTTGTTCCACCTCATTGTCTGCAGGCTTGTCCATAAATATACCTCTTTAGGTGAGGCACTGATCCCAGTTACTTATGACCTGAGTTTTGAGACTGTCAGCATAAGATAAAGTGCGTGTTTCGTTAATTGCTTTATGATCAGTGCCTAGACCAATACTTGTCACAATAATGTGTTCAGTAAGTATTTGTTGAATGAATGAGCTACCTCTGAGAATGAAGTTGAATGTGGCTGCTTCACTCGTAAGGGTGCACATGTCGTGTTTAGCATAGGATCCTTACAAACAATACTCTCAGGGAAACGTGATTTCTTCTTCGTTTTATTTATTTATTTATTTATTTATTTATTTATTTATTTATTTATTTATTTATTTATTTTATTTGAGAGAGAGAGAGAGAATGAGAGAGAGCACATGAGAGGGGGGAGGGGCAGAGGAAGAAGCAGACTCCCTGCCGAGCAGGGAGCCTGATGCGTGACTTGATCCAGGGACTCCAGGATCATGACCTGAGCCGAAGGTAGCCGCTTAACCAACTGAGCCACCCAGGCGCCCAAATAAATAAAATCTTATTTTTTTAATTTTTTTTTAAGATTTTATTTATTTGAGAGAGAGAATGAGATAAAGAGAGAGAGCATGAGAGGGAGGAGGGTCAGAGGGAGAAGCAGACTCCCTGCCGAGCAGGGAGCCCGATGCGGGACTCGATCCAGGGACTCCAGGATCATGACCTGAGCTGAAGGCAGTCGCTTAACCAACTGAGCCACCCAGGCGCCCTTCTTCTTCGTTTTAAAGATCTAGATTAGACTAATACTTAAGAGCACTGACCCTGGAACCTGAATCTTGGCTTGAGTCACAGTAGGCAGTTTTACTATGTCTGTGATCTTGAGCACATTACTTCATCTCTTAGTGTTTCATTTTCCTTACCTGTAAGTGGAAATAACATTGCCAAACACATAGTATTGTAGTGATTAAAAAATTTACTGATGCCAAGTTGCCAGAAGAGTAGTTGACATATAGTATGATGGGAGGGTTCATAGTTGTTACTGTTATGATTAGTAGTAGTAGTAGTACTACTACTACTACTATTGTCTTTAGAGGGAAACAGCATTATTCATGTCAGGAACACAACGGAAGTCAGAATCTTCAGAGCCCATAATGTCTTTAACAGTGTAATTTTTTTAGGCAAGCCTTTTCCCTTTTTTCTACCCCGTTACTTTTTTTACAGAAGAAACTAAATTACAGAGGTATTTAAACACTAGAAATCACTTTGGAATCTTACAGAAAGACTTTGAAGTCAGTAGAGAAAGAGATACACTATGAAGCTTTGCTCCATGTCTGTTTCATCCCAATTTCCCTTTGTTGTAACCTCTGTATATTTTTCATTCTAAATTCTAGGCCCCTCCCTTAGAGGACAGGCCTGCTCAATGCCCTTAACCCTCACATCTCTGATGCTGTCATTCATATCTTTTTTGGGGAACCTTTAATTATCAATCCCAGAACATCCTATAAATCTTCATTAGGAAATTCCTTCTGAACTTTTGCTGAAAAGTAGTTACTGTGCACTGTGTGTATAGCAGCTGTTTGCCTAAGTTAAAAAAAGTTGACCGTTTTAATTTGCTTTAAAAATATCCACTGGCACTGGTTCTCATTACAGATGTGTGGTTGTAACATTTCATTTTTAAAATGTGTATCCATCTTTTTTCAGTTCTAAAGGAGTCCAAAGAAACCATCTAAAACCTTAAAAATAACCACTAAACCTACAGTGTTTTTGGTTTTTAAAAATTCTCAAGGGAGGACATTTTTTATCTTGGACTTAAGCTTCATACAGGGTGGCCCATTTAAAAGAGGCCCTGTACACAGCCACATTATTAAATGGGAACTGTTTTAAATGGGCCACCCTGTAAATCAGAGGGTTTTTTTCCAATGGATATTTACTTCTTTGCACACTTGTGAGTTTAGTTCAAGTTTTCAGTTACTGTGCTTGATAAGCAGCCGTGAAATTTAAATTTGGGCACCCAGATGACATCAAAATGCACAAATCTGAGTTCAGAGACATTAAGAAACTTGTAGGTTCATATTTTGAGAGAGCATGTTTGGAACTCTTTGAAAATTTGGCCAACATTCTATGCGAATCCCGGTTTTCAAAACATTTTTTTAATGGATGAAATACAAATAGTTGAATGCAACTTTGGACTTTCTTTTACTGGAAATCTTTAAAAACAGGAAAGATGTCCACTTTTTTTGGAGTAGGTTAGGGTCAATAGTTCTTCATATTTTTAATCCCAAAATTCCAAATGCATACTATTTTTTTCGATTACCAAAAAATAAACCTGTGCTAAAAATGAGAGAGAAACGATATATTATTTGAGATTATTGAGATTTTGTTCAAGCCCACCCCCAAAATTTGTAAGGCAAAGAGCAAGAATATAAATGATGACCCATGTACCATATGTCATCATAAATATCCCTGAAATCACACATCAGAAGAAGAGAAGCAAGGAAATGGATCTTTGGCACTATTTGAAAATGGTACTTTGTAATGCAGTAATCTTGTGCATTCATGCCGTCTGACAGGAAGATCTGGGAACCTCAGCATTTCTACCACTTAATCCTTCCAACTCCCAAGAGCAGTGTGCATTTCCCATGTCAGTAGTAACATAACCCACAAACCTTCATGGCATTCTGATGCAGTAGCCTTTTGTTTTGAGAAATGTAGAGAATTCCCCCCCTAGGGCCTGAATGGTGTTAGTCACAAGAATGAAAGATTTGGGTTATGTGTCAGTGATGAGTATTGATGTTGTTGTGTTTGTGACATTTAGGTTCTGAGTAGAGTTCTCTCTTACCACATCTTAAGGTAATATTGTTAAACCCAAGTATAAGTTTAATAGAAATCTCAACTTCTACTTTAAATATAAATAGAGTCTGTGTCTCCAAATTTGTACCTAGTATGCCTCTACAATTTACTACCAAAGGAGTCTTTTAATACATTTCTCCAACTCTAAGTAATTTTTGCCCAAAGAAGTTTTTGTTATCTTAGGACATTATAGGTCATTATAATCTTGGGACTATGGTTAATGGCTTGAATTAGAACCTACCACCTTGTTTTAATTCTACACATTATAGAAAATAGTACATTGGGAAAAAAGATTAGAAAAGATTCCAGATAAAGTGTTTGTATAAATTGGAAGCCTGAGAAGGAAAAACAAAATAAGGAGTTGTAGCAGCTAAATATGGCCTAGATCAGTCAGTTTCCTCTAGGCAAATGTAAAGAAATTCAAATTAAGGGTAAGTTCTCTTTAACATTCTTACTAAACTCACATTTTCAGAGATGTTCTATCAAAACACAGAATGAAGATAACAAATATCTTATAATTTGAGGCTTTCTTTAATATCCTATATTGTAGAAATTAAAATAAGTGATTGATATATACTCAAAAAATGCAATCTAACAACTCTGTAGTAGTCTTAATGTTGATGACTTTATTTTTTCTGAGTGGCCTTCATCCAAGACAATGCCCCAGTTTTTCTTTTTTTTTTTTTTCCCCTCTGAAGAAGTGAGACTGTGCTCACATTTAAACCACTAATGGGCCATTTAATGAAAGTATTAGAGCATAACCTCTGTAAGAAAGAGCTCTTGGGTAAGGTAGGTATGCTTTTATTTTCTTTAAGAAAATATGGTTTCTTTTATTCTTTAATGTGAAGTACCATCTTAAAAAAAAAATTGACATGGATCCAAATGAATTTCCTGGGTGCTTATGTTACCTCCATTTGGAAAGAAGGTAGCCTTTAGTGATCTTTTCTTGGGTTACTCAGGAACATCTGAGGCTTAATAAGCAGAGATGTACAATATGATCATTGAGGACACCAGGGCCCCTAATTGCAGCAACCTAATTATTAACCATCTGCTTCATTGAGGTAACTCACCTGACACCAAGAGACAGCAAGATAAATCAGTATGATTCTGTCTTTCCTTCTGCCTGTTAGCTGTCTTCCTTAGCCAAAGAACATGTGCTTTGAGGTACTAAAGAAGAAAGATAAGGAATGACTTGCTTGGTAGCCATATCATGCAAAGAAAATCAATTTAATTTTAACATGACAATTTTAGTGCATGGTTCGTTTTATTTCAGACTTAATGTTTTAGTCATTAAATGATGTCATGTCATTTGCATAATATAGCGACAGTCTTACAAAGTAAAAAAAAAAAGTTCTTAATCTTTGTTGTTTATGTATTAGTTTCTGAGGACTTTTGTAACAAAGTATCACACAAACACTAGGTCGCTTAAAACCACAGAAACTTATTGTTCCACAGTTCTGGAGGCAAAAAGTCCAAAACCAGGGTGTCGACAGGGCCATGCTCTCTCTCAAGTCTCTCTCCCTTGTCTCTTCTAGCTTCTGGTGTTTGCAGTCAGTCCTTGACATTGCTTGGTTTCTAGATGCATCACTCCATTCACATTGCTATGTTCTTCCTTCATATGGTCTTCCTTCTGTGTGTGTCTGCGTCTATGTCCAGATTTCTCCTTTCTATGTGAATACCAATCATTGAATTAGGCCCTACCCTGATGACCTTGTTTTAACTTCTTTACCCCTCTAAAGACTCGATTTCCAAATAAGGTCATATTTTGAGGTATGATGAATTAGGACTTCCACTTGTCTTTTTCCATAACCCATGACAGTGTTTTTTTTGTTATTTTAAATGTGAATATACAATATTTCAAAAATTAGTAAGCTGTACGGTACAGCTTAAACAACAGCATGATGCTTAATTGCTCATTGTTTGCTACATGTTTCAACAAAATAGAGTTTTTTTTTTTTCAGATGGTAGAATAATTTTCTTGTAAGTGCTAACTAGATAGTAGCTTCATTGACTGAGTTCTCATCATCCTTGGATCAACTCAAGCCCTGGCTCAAGTTCTTCTTATTCAAAGAAGTCTTTCTTGATTATTCTAACATATTCTCCCCTCTTCTCTCTGTGAATACCAGTAGCAATCATGGGCGGTACATACTAGAGTCACTCTCAATCCATTATTATTTGGGACTGATGTTTGATTATACCAGGGGTTGGCCAACTATGGCCTGAGGGTCAAATCCTGACAGCCAACTGTTTCTATACATCATGTGTAACTAAGAATGGTTTTTACATTTTTTAATGATTGGAAAAAAATCAAAAGAATATTTTGTGACATATAACAATTATGTGAATTCCAAATTTTAATGACCACTAATAAAGTTG
Organism: Mirounga angustirostris; assembly: GCF_029215605.1. NCBI lineage: Eukaryota > Metazoa > Chordata > Mammalia > Carnivora > Phocidae > Mirounga > Mirounga angustirostris. The sequence goes on along the minus strand of NW_026991716.1, from coordinate 40,942,872 downwards.
TACTATCCATATTCATTCATTTATGGATTGTCGGTTGCCGCTTTGGGGCCTCCATAGCAGTTGCATAATTGCAACAGAGACCTAATGGCCCACAAGGGTGGAAATATTTACTGTCTGACCTTTTATAGAAGGTTTTCTGACCCTGGATTATACCAATAGTTTATTTCCAACCTGTTAGGATACCTCACATATGTAAATTTTTCAAACAGTAGATAATCAATATAACTTTATGTTTGACTAATAGGGACAGTTATACTCATTTATTTGTATACTCATCTACCACTATGCTATACATTATTTTTGGTGTTCTCAAGGACTTGGTGATACTCATGTTTGTGTTTCTCAGCCTTTAATAGAGGCCTTCAATTTGGTTGATGTTAAATGAATATTATTAGGCTGAATTAAATTTATATCTAAATTAAGAGGTGTGTGGGCAGGGGTAGACATTAATAACCTCTATTAACTAATAGCACACTTAGAATATTTAGCTGTTGTAAAGAGATTTACCCCAGGCCCTCCAACATATTAATGGTAGAGCTGAAAATAGAACATATATAGACTCTAAATTTTCACTTCTCATCTTCAGTATACTGTACAATCCAAAATAAAAAAAAAAATTAGCAATTCACAAGTGATTATTGTTCGTGTTAATTGGATCTGATTGTTTAGTATTCAATGTGATTTAAACTTAGAAAATACATGTGAGGTACTCCCCTTGTTTAATGTAAAAATATCTCCTGATGTGACTCCTCTTCAACAATACTCCCAATTTGTTTCCTTTTCACAAAAATTAGAAACAGAACTATTTTCTGGGGGTAAGAGCAACCTTCTTTTGTGTCTTCGCTGTTTTAATGATCTATGTGGCGATTTAGCCTTAAGGTTTAGCTTTGTTATGAAGACATTAGGATAAAAGTCGGTTACCAAATAAAAGTAATGGTGGTCGATTTAGTACCCTTTCAAAGTCCATTGTTTTGTTTTCATAGCAAATAGATTAAAAAGAGACATTTTAAATATCAATATTTATAAATGTTTAAAATAAAAATATAAATTTTTTAGAAATATAAGTAAATATATTTTTCTTATTCCAGAGGTGCTGCCAAATTGTTCTTAAATTAAGTTTTTTGGAGAGAAAATCTGTAAGCACTTTAACTAAAGGTGTGTGATTTCAAGAAAATTGAGGTAGTCATACTGAATTGAACCAAGGTTTTTCTGTTATGTGTTACTGTTAAACCAAGTACTAAAAGTGCTACAGACAGTCTTGTTAGTTTTCTACTCCCTCACCAATGCCTCATCCCACCCCACCCCATCCCATGTCTGGAATAGATTGTTGTAGACTCTTGCATTATAACAGTATAAGAAAGATGACACCTAAGTAAAAATATAGTAAGGGTAAACAGAGTAATTTGGCATTTTCTTTTTTAAAGTCAAAGCTTATATATATAGAAAATAGTATTTCCTCACTCTGGCACTCTTTATTTTCCTTTTTCGTTTTTGAAAATGAAATCTTTCTCACTTAACTTTCTTCACTTAGGGTTTTTTAAGAACACATTCATAAGTAGAAACAAGCTCTCTGCATTTAATGAAGAATAGTACAATATGTACTATGTTCCAATTCTCCAGATTTTTCCTCTGTTCCTGAGTTGTGTAAACTCAACTATTGTAAACTTTTTATATAGGCTTACTTTTCTTCATATTCTGCACGTAATTGTCAGGAAGTTGTTTGTAATTTATCCAAGCGTCATCTAGTACTCTACTACAATCACTCTAGTTGGATGTATGCTTGATTATATGATCTGAAATTTTTTATTTTATTTTCTTAACTTAGTGGAAATTGAAATAAATTACATCTGAGGTCCCTTCAACTTCTATGAAAGACAATATTATTGAATAGTCATGGGATTGATTTTTAGAATTGGCAATTAGATTGGTTGAGGATTGGAATTCCACTTCTGCCACTCTTTGAATATGAGCTCTTGGAAAATAGAAATAATAGCAGTACCTACCTCATAGGGTTGTTTTGACATTTAAATCAGTTCAATAGGATCTAGTAAATAGTCACCCTTTAATATGAATTAAAAATATCATCCTCGGGGGGCGGAGCAAGATGGCGGAGGAGTAGGAGACCTGGATTTCGTCTGGTCCCAGGAATTCAGCTGGATAGGGATCAAACCATTCTGAACACCTACAAACTCAACAGGAGATCGAAGAAAAGAATAGCAACAGCTCTCTGAACAGAAAGTGACCACTTTCTGGAAGGCAGGACGTGCGGAGAAGTGAATCTCAGGCGATATTCGGGAGGATAGACGGCAGTGAAGGAGGCCTCTGTCGGCCACTTCTGGCAAGTGATAGAGCAGTGGAGCACAAAATCGCAACTTTTCGAAGTCTGCTCTACTGAGGGACGTTGATCCAGTGGCTAAGTGGGGGGTGGAACCCTTGCGGAACAGTGTGGTTTCAGGACCCTCGGGGTCACAGACAGTCTGGGGGTGCCTGAGTGCGGCAGAGATCCCAGGTATCAGACCGGGGAAGCCGGCTGCAGAGACGGAGCCAAGGCGCGGGCTCTCAGCTCGGGTTTGCCATAAACCGTGATCCGTGGCATGGTCAGGCCACTGCTCCTCCAGCAGGAACCCAACAAGCGACAGATCCAGGGAGACTCCCCTTCCTCCCCGGGGAGCAGTGGTGCAAGAGCGCACCGCAGGGATCTGCTGGGTTTGGAGACTCCACATGGGGTTGGGTGCCAGAGATAGAAACGTTCGGTCACAGGCCAGGTGAGCACGGAATGCAGCCGGAGACTGGGGAGACGGGAGTGACTGACTGCTTTTCTCTGGGGGCACACTGAGCAGTGGGGCCCCGAGTTCTCGGCTCCACAGGGGTGGAGATTGGGAGGCCACCATTTTCACTCTCGTCCTCCAAAGCTGTATGGAAAGCTTGCAGGGAACAAAAGGTCCTGAGAGCAAACCCGAGCAGATTACTTAACCCGGACTGGCAAGGATGGGGTAGTTCTGCCTCCGGCAAAGACATTTGGGAACCACGGCAACAAGCCCCTCCCCCAGAAGATCAGCAAGAACAGCCAGCCAAGACCAAGTTTACTGATCAATGAGAACAGCAGAACTCCAGCACTAGGGGAATACTGCACATAGAATCCATAGCCTTTTTACCATGATTCTTTAGTCTTTCAAAGTTAATTTTTTTTAACTGTCTTTTTTTTTTTTGAATTTTTCTTTTTCCCTTTTTCACCCAACATCTTATCCCTTTTTTAAACAAATTTTTATTTTTCATTTTTAGAGTCATATTCTGTCCCTTCATAGTAGTTACCCTTATTTTTGGCATATATATATATATATATATATACATATAAGTTCTCTCTTTAAAATTTTGAGATAGTTTCTTCTAACAGATCAAAATGTACCCTAAATCTCTAGTGTATGGCTTTGTTCTAGTCTCCTGCCTGATCACATTCTCTCCCTTTTTTTTTTTTTTAAACCTCTTCTTTCTTTTTTCAAACAACTTCTTATCAATTCCTTTTATAAATTTTTTTTATAATTTTCATCTTAAAGTCATATTCCATCCCTTCATCATATCAACCCTTATTTTTGTACATACATAAGTTTTTCTTTCTTTAAAATTTTCAGAGGCACTTTCTTCTGACAGACCAAAATACACCAAAATCTAGTGTGTGGCACTGATCTATGCACCAGCCTGATCATATTTGATCATATTCTGTTTTTTTGTTTTGTTTTGTTCTGTTTTTGTTTGTTTTTATCTTTTTCTTTTTTTTTTTTCTTTATCTTTTTTCTTTCTTTCCTTTTATCTTCCCCTGGCTTCAGGTCTTTTCTGATTTGTTTAGAGTATATTTTCTGGGGATGTTCTTACCCTGTTAGCATTTGTTCTCTCATTCACCTATTCTCCTCTGGACAAAATGACAAGACGGAAAAAATCACCTCAACAAAAAGAACAAGAGGTTGTACCGACTGCCAGGGACCTACTCAATACGGACATTAGTACAATGTCGGATCTAGAGTTCAGAATCATGACTTTAAAGATACTAGCTGGCTTGAAAAAAGCATGGACGTTATTAGAGAAGCCCTTTCTGGAGAAATGAAAGAACTAAAATCTAACCAAGTCGAAATCGAAAAGGCTATTAATGAGGTGCAATCAAAAATGGGGGTGCTAACTGCTAGGATAAATGAGGCAGAAGAGAGAATCACTGATATGGAAGACCAAATGATGGAAAATAAAGAAGCTGAGAAAAAGAGAGATAAACACCTACTGGATCACAAGGGCAGAATTCGAGAGATAAGCGATACCATAAGACAAAACAACATTAGAATAATTGGGATCCCAGAAGAAGAAGAAAGAGAGAGAGGGACAGAAGGTATATTGGAGCAAATTATACCAGAGAACTTCCCTAATTTGGGGAAGGAAACAGGCATCAAAATCCAGGAGGCACAGAGAACCCCTCTCAAAATCAATAAAAATAGGTCAACACCCCGACATCTAATAGTAAAACTTACAAGTCTCAGAGACAAAGAGAAAATCCTGAAAGCAGCTCAGGAGAAGAGATATGTAACCTACAATGGTAGAAACATTAGATTGGCAACAGACCTATCCACAGAGACCACAGGCCAGAAAGGACTGGCAGGATATATTCAGAGCACTAAACGAGAAAAATATGCAGCCAAGAATACTATATCCAGCTAGGCTGTCATTGAAAATAGAAGGAGAGATAAAAAGCTTCCAGGACAAACAGAAACTAAAGGAATTTGCAAACACGAAACCAGCCCTATAAGAAATATGGAAAGGGGTCCTCTAAGCAAAGAGAGAGCCTAAAAGCAACATAGACCAGAAAGGAACATAGACAATATACAGTAACAGTCACCTTACAGGGAATACAGTGGCACTAAATTCATATCTTTCAATAGTTACCCTGAATGTAAATGGGCTAAATGCCCCAATCGAAAGACACAGGCTATCAGGTTGGATTGAAAAACAAGACCCATCGATATGCTGTCTGCAAGAGACTCATTTTAGACCCAAAGACACCCCCAGATTGAAAGTGAGGGGGTGGAAAACCATTTACCATGCTAATGGACACCAAAAGAAAGTTGGGGTGGCAATCCTCATATCAGACAAATTAGATTTTAAACCAAAGACTGTAATAAGAGATGAGGAAGGACACTATATCCTACTCAAAGGATCTATCCAACAAGAAGAGCTAACAATTGTAAATATCTATGCCCCTAACATGGGAGCAGCCAGTTACATAAGGCAATTAATAACAAAAGCAAAGAAACACATCGACAACAATACAATAATAGTGGGGAACTTTAACACCCCCCTCACTGAAATGGACAGATCTTCTAAGCAAAACATCAACAAGGAAATAAAGACTTTAAATGACACGCTGGACCAAATGGACTTCACAGACATATTCAGAACATTCCATCCCAAAGCAACGGAATACACATTCTTCTCTAGTCCCCATGGAACGTTCTCCAGAATAGATCACATCCTAGGTCATAAATCAGGTCTCAACCAGTACCAAAAGATTGGGATCATTCCCTGCCTATTTTCAGACCACAATGCTTTGAAACCAGAACTCAATCACAAGAGGAAAGTCGGAAAGAACTCAAATACATGGAGGCTAAAGAGCATCCTACTAAAGAATGAATGGGTCAACCAGGAAATTAAAGAAGAATTTTAAAAATTCATGGAAACCAATGAAAATGAAAACACAGCTGTTCAAAATCTTTGGGATACAGCAAAGGCAGTCCTAAGAGAAAAGTATATAGCAATACAAGCCTTTCTCAAGAAACAAGAAAGGTCTCAAACTACACCTAAAGGAACTAGAGAAAAAACAGCAACTAAAGCCTAAACCCAGCAGGAGAAGAGAAATAATAAAGATCCGAGCAGAAATCAATGAAATAGAAACCAAAAGAACAGTAGAACAGATCAACGAAACTAGGAGCTGGTTCTTTGAAAGAATTAACAAGATTGATAAACCCCTGGCCAGACTTATCAAAAAGAAAAGAGAAATGACCCAAATCAACAAAATCATGAATGAAAGAGGAGAGATCACAACCAACAACAAAGAAACACAAACAATTATAAGAACATATTATGAGCAACTATATGCAAGCAAATTAGATAACCCGGAAGAAATGGATGCATTCCTAGAGATGTATCAACTACCAAAACTGAACCAGGAAGAAATAGAAAACCTGAACAGACTTATAACCACTAAGGAAATTGAAGCAGTCATCAAAAATCTCCCAACAAACAACAGCCCAGGGCCAGATGGCTTCCCAGGGGAATTCTACCAAACATTTCAAGAAGAATTAATACCTATTCTTCTGAAACTGTTCCAAAAAATAGAAATGGAAGGAAAACTTCCAAACTCGTTTTATGAGGCCACCATTACCTTGATCCCTAGACCAGACAAAGACCCCATCAAAAAGGAGAATTACAGACCAATATCCTTGATGAACATGGATGCAAAAATTCTCACCAAAATACTAGCCAATAGGATCCAACGGTACATTAAGAGGATTATTTACCAGGACCAAGTGGGATTTATCCCTGAGCTGCAAGGTTGGTTCAACATCCGCAAATCAATCAACGTGATACAATACATTAACAAAAGAAAGAACAAGAATCATATGATCCTCAATAGATGCAGAAAAAGCATTTGACAAAGTACAGCATCCTTTCTTGATCAAAACTCTTCAGAGTATAGGGATAGAGGGTACATACTTCAATAGCATAAAAGCCATCTATGAAAAACCTACAGCGAATATCATTCTCAATGGGGAAAAACTGAGAGCTTTCCCCCTAAGGTCAGGAACACGGCAGGGATGTCCACTATCACCACTGCTATTCAACATAGTATTAGAAGTCCTAGCCACAGCAATCAGACAACAAGAAGAAATAAAAGTCATCCGAATCGGCAAAGAAGAAGTCAAACTCTCACTCTTTGCAGATGATATACTTTATGTGGAAAACCCAAAAGACTCCACCCCAAAACTGCTAGAACTCATACAGGAATTCAGTAAAGTGGCAGGATATAAAATTAATGCACAGAAATCAGTGGCATTCCTATACACCAACAACAAGACAGAAGAAAGAAAAATTCAGGAGTCGATCCCATTTACAATTGCACCCAGAACCATAAGATACCTAGGAATAAATCTACAAAGAGGGAAAGGATCTGTACTCAGAAAACTATAAAATACTCATGAAAGAAATTGAGGAAGACACAAAGAAATGGAAAAACGTTCCATGCTGATGGACTGGAAGAACAAATATTGTGAAGATGTCAATGCTACCTAGAGCAATCTACACATTCAAAGCAATCCCCATCAAAATACCATCCACTTTTTTCAAAGAAATGGACCAAATAATCCTAAAATTTGTATGGAGCCAGAAAAGACCCCAAATAGCCAGAGGAATGTTGAAAAAGAAAAGTAAAGCTGGTGGCATCACAATTCCGGACTTCCAGCTCTATTACAAAGTTGTCATCATCAAGACAGTATGGTACTGGCACAAAAACAGACACATAGATCAATGGAACAGAATAGAGAGCCCAGAAATGGACCCTTAACTCTATGGTCAACTAATCTTTGACAAAGCAGGAAAGGATGTCCTATGGAAAAAAGACAGTCTCTTCAACAAATGGTGTTGGGAAGATTGGACAGCCACATGCAGAAGAATGAAACTGGACCATTTCCTTACACCACACACAAAAATAGACTCCAAATGGTTGAAAGACCTCAATGTGAGACAGGAGTCCATCAACATCCTAAAGGAGAACACAGGCAGCAACCTCTTTGACCTCAGCCACAGCACCTTCTTCCTAGGAACATCGCCAAAGGCAAGGGAAGCAAGGGCAAAAATGAACTATTGGGACTTCATCAAGATAAAAAGCTTTTGCACAGCAAGAGAAACAGTCAACAAAACCAAAAGTCAACCGACAGAATAGGAGAAGATATTTGCAAATGACATATCAGATAAAGGGCTAGTATCCAAAATCTATAAAGAACTTCTTAAACTCAGCACCCAAAGAACAAATGATCCAGTCAAGAAATGGGCAGAAGACATGAACAGACATTTTTCCAAAGAAGACATCCAAATGGCCAACAGACACACGAAAAAGTGCTCAACATGGCTCGGCATCAGGGAAATCCAAATCAAAACCTCAATGAGATACCACCTCACACCAGTCAGAATGGCTAAAATTAACAAGTCAGGAAAACGACAGATGTTGGTGGGGATGTGGAGAAAGGGGAACCCTCCTACACTGTTGGTGGGAAGGCAAGCTGGTGCAACCATTCTGGAAAACAGTATGGAGGTTCCTCAAAAAGTTGAAAATAGAGCTACCATATGATCCACCAATTGCACTACTGGGATTTACCCCAAAGATACAAATGTAGGGATCCAAAGGGGTACGTGCACCCCGATGTTTATAGCAGCAATGTCCACAATAGCCAAACTGTGGAAAGAGCCAAGATGTCCAGCGACAGGTGAATGGATAAAGAAGAGGTGGTATATATATACAATGGAATATTATGCAGCCATCAGAAGGAATGAGATCTTGCCATTTGCAACGACGTGGATGGAACTGGAGGGTGTTATGCTGAACGTAATAAGTCAATCAGAGAAAGACATGTATCATATGACCTCACTGATATGAGGAATTCGTAATCTCAGGAAACAAACTGAGGGTTGCTGGAGTAGTGGGGGTTGGGAGGGATGGGGTGGCTGGGTGATAGACATTGGGGATGGTATGTGCTATGGTGAGCGCTGTGAATTGTGCAAGACTGTTGAATCACAGATCTGTACCTCTGAAACAAATAATACAATATATGTTAAGAAAAAAAAAAAAAGAAAATAGCAGTAGGGAAGAATGAAGGCGGGGAAATCGGAGGGGGAGATGAACCCTGAGAGACCGTAGACTCTGAAAAACAAACTGAGGGTTCTAGAGGGGAGGGGGGTGGGAGGATGGGTTAGCCTGGTGATGGGTATTAAAGAGGGCACATTGGAGTACTGGGTGTTATGCACAAACAATGAATCATGGAACACTACATCAAAAACTAATGATGTAATGTATGGCGATTAACATAACAATAAAAAATTTAAAAAATATCATCCTCTGTCATTTTTCTCATAACTATTATTATACTGATTCTAAGTCTTAGGTCCTTTCAGATTCATTGATTTTTTTTTCCTTTTTTACATATCTGCTGCTGTCAAAAAAAAAATGTCATTCATCTGGTACCTTTTTGAATAATTTTACCCAAAAGCATATCAAGTATAATAAAATTTTGAGCATTTTTTTCCTTAAGCTTTTGTTTCATTCATTAAAAATCTATTGAGCTCCCGCTAAGTGCGGTTTCATTTCATAAAGATAAAAAAGATCAGGTCTTTACCATCATTCCGATACGGCTAATGCAGTATTCTTAAGCTATAAATATGCATGTATTTCCAAGGCTATGATTAGTTGTTCTTGGGATAGATTGGGATAGATACTAGAGATGATTTCATGGAAGGGGAACTTTTGATCAAGACCTTAAAAGATACAGTGTTATTAAACAGGTGATAGAAGGGGTACAGACTGAGGGAGTACAGCAAAACCTTCTAGGTAGAGGCAAGGGTACAGAAACAGTAAAGTATGGGAAATGTGAATGGGATTATAACAGAAATGGGGCCCCTTTCCTTTTGCATCTTTGAGGTCTTAACCTATTCCTCTACCTACTAAAATATTAAGATTTTTAGGAATACATCCTTTGATTGTCTGCCCTGATATTTACTGCATAACCTAATGCCACCTAATGTTGTTGGCCAAAGTCTTGCAATTATTGGCTCTTTCTTGCTAATACTATATTGACAAGTCCCATGAATTGTTGGTATTTTTTCCCATTCAGCAGGCAGCTGCCTACATGCCTTAAGGTTTTAATCTGTGCTACCAGTATTTACTGTGTGCCCTGAAATTGTACACCATGGGAGAGACTCCTTAGAATCTGAGATCCCAGTGGAATCAGATGGGAGGTGAATCCTATCCAAATATCAGTCCTTCTTCATCACCAGTATGTTTTTCCTAAACAGTATTTTTCTTTTTAACATGATTCTCCTTTTGACCCTTGCCTGCCTCCCTCCCACATTTTCTCCTTCCATTTTCCCTTCTTTTTGTCCTCCCCTCCTCCTCCTCCTGCCCCACCCTCCTCCTTTCCCTTCTTTCTTTTTTCCAAAAACATGTATTTCATGCCCACATGCAACTGGCAGGTGTTAGGTGCTGAGAATACAAATTTTAATAAGACATGCTTTCACCTCTAAAATCCAGGGATAGGAGAAATAAGTGAGTCACCATAAAAGTATAATGTAACATATGTGATGATAAGTGCTATGGAAGGATCTAGGAGGGTGGATATGTTATTTATTGCCACAATAACACTGCATAACAAAAAGCCATAAAACCTCAGTAGTAAAACCTCAGCATTTATGTGTATGTGTCTAGGATAGTAGATCAGGCAGCTCCATCAGTCTTGACTGGGTTTTGTCAACTGTCTGAGTATCAGCTGATTCAACTGATCTAGGAAGCCTCAACTGGGAGAACTGAGGTGACTCAGCTCTGTTCCCTCTGTCTTTAGTTTTCCAGCAGGTTAGCCTGGGCTCATTTTCATGGCAATGGCAGAGTACAAGAGCACAAGTTGAAATGCTTCTGTGTTCCTTAGCTTCTGCCTGCTAACATGTGCCAACAGCTATTGGCCAAAGCACATAACATAATTGATCTCGGTTAGAGTGTGAAGGCACACTATATATAGTGTGTGGGAAAGAGTATTAGGGCTATCAATGCAATATACCACAGAGACATATCTACATTAAACTGGGGATTAGGGAACAGTCACTAAACATGTACCCTTTGAACTAAATTTTGAAGGAATTAGTTGAATGAAAGGAAAAACAAAAGCCATATTTGTCAGAGAGAACATCACATACAAAGTCCAGAAGATGGGAAACCTGTGTCGTCAGCTAGCTAGAGGTAGTTTGATATGTCAGGCAGGAACAAAGGATGCATGGTGGGAAATAAGGCTAGAATTAAAGCCAAAAGCCAGATTTCAAAGATGCTTATGCAACAAGCAAAGGAATTTGAAAGTTGTAGGAGTCTGTGATGGTTTTAAGCTTAGGTGTTAACAACTATTTAATTGATGTTAATTATTATTAATATTTTTTATTTGCTACCACAGCTAGTCCTTATGAAGATAATAATATACGGGCTGATAGTTGGTAGGTACATAAATTATAGGCTTATTTAGTCAGTGTTTTTATTAATATTTTTGGTACACTTAGAAGGCTGCACATGTTATTCATTTTAAGTCACTAGAAATACAGACTAAGGTTTTCATAGTATAAAGATTAACATATGAGTTTCAGCGATAGTGTGGGTAAACATCTAGAAAAGATTCTTATTTATACATGCCAAAATTTTGAAGTTGTGGAGTATAATCTAAAGTAAAACCAAAAGATCATTCATTATATCCTATATGTTTATTCTCAGTAGAATTGCTATATATAATTAAGTCTTAACATCTTTCTCATGTTGTCACTTTTTTATCCATGTTCTTGAGAACAGACTTAAAATGCAGCTCTTCTGGGCATACTAAATTCCATTTTGATTTGAGGAACATTGTGGAGACTGGAGATAAACTTGTCAGAACAAAAGTGACTGATCATTGTCCAGTTTATATATTCTAGAAAGACAATTGTCTTGTACACTTCCTGATTGAAACTGAAGCTCTTTGTGAAAGAGCCAATGGAATGTATTATGTACTACAACTGGAATATATTATGTATTTTCCTGTTGGCAGTCACGAATATTTGCACAATTAATTTCCGAGTTGCTTAATTGGTAATATAACAACTTTGTACTGTTTTCCATATTTTTTAATTTATAGGCTTATTTAGTCAGTAGTATAGTATATGAGACTAAAACTGTTGTTTGGGGTGACAAATTAAATTCTGGAAATACAAGTACATTAAGAGAGAGATTATTTATAACAGTGGTATTAATTGTTACCAGGTGGTTTTTCTAGAATGCTATTTAAGGAAGCGTAATTAAGTTATAACTTTGGCATGAGTTTGCTTCATTTAAAAAATGATGGGGGAACGGAGATTCTAGTCATTATACCCTGGTGAACTTGACATCAATCTCAACAAAAATTCTGGGATCTGTAATTAGTAGGAACTTACATGAATTCTCAATTTATATCAGAGTAAAATAATTTCCCTTTCTGATAGGGTAGTGCCATGGCAATAGAATACAAAATTGCAGCAAAATGTTCTTATGGATGAGATGGAGAATTATAGTTCTGACAAAGGCAACATGATGGTTGGTTCACCCTTTCTGAGCCCACAAGTATTGATTAGTGGATCTCTTGTCTCAAGGATATCTCTTAGCTACAGGGCTTTGTATCTGGCATATGACTTGTTCAACACTTAGGTTAGAAGTTTTCATTCCTTTTTTTTTTTTTTTTTAATTTAAAAGTTTTAGAATCTTTCTCTTCAAATGAGATCTTGGGCAGGGCCTCAATATATAAACCAAATAAATGCTGAACTACTGTCATTCAAGTGAGGACTGAAAATGGTGGTAATACTTGGAAAAGGTCTTTCCAGGGATATGCTGTTTAAGTAGAGACCTAAATGATAAGAAGTGGGGAATTTTTAACCTTGAAGAAGACTAGAGAGGGTACATGGTTTCTTCAGGTAGGTTAATGGTCCCCCTGAGCTGGGGATGGGAATGGGCATGAAGCATCTTTTTGGAATAATGGAAATGTTCCAAAACTTGATTGTGGTAATGATGGTATAACTGTTTAAATTTACTAAAAATCATTGCATTGTACACCTTAAACATGAATTTTATGGAGTATAAATAATATCTCAGTAAAATTGTTTAAAAAGTTTTTAAGCAAGATTTCTTCATATTTTTGAAGACCTATCATGTAAAAGGTAGATTTGATATTTCACCTAGGTCTAGGTGGCAAAACTAAGTCCAATGTGTGGGAGTTAATAAACAGAATTTCACTTACTTTAATGGAATAGCTCTCTAAGACGGGGAGGAACAGGTATAATGATACTGGGTTATGGGGTTTCTAAGAAGTTTAAATGATATAATTCATCTAAGTACACCAGACACATGTGAGACATTCAAAAAAATGCTGTTCAAAGAAAAATAGATACAGATAAACCTACAAGTATGTATATATGTATGTGTTTATATGTATATAAATTGTGTGTGTGCACATGTATAATTTTGAGAGAACGCAAATGTGCCAAAATGTTAACAGTTGGTGATTCTAAGTGAAGGCTATATAGGTGTCCATTGTACTGTTAATTTCAGTATTTCTGTTGATTTTGAAATCTTTCAAAATAAAAAATTAAGAGGAAAAAAAGACAGGAAGAGGTTCGGGCTCACAGGCTTGTGAGAGCCTAACTTCTTCAGATGCTGTGTGAAAGCGTAGTGAGACCATCGTTCGGTGCCTGAAATAGAGAAAACTGTGTGTTGTTTCTTATCCTAAAGGAAAGGCATATGCTGGTCAAGCACAATCTCTCAGCGGGGGGACAGCTGATCTTATATAGAGTTTTCAGGAAGCAGTGGTGTTCTGGAGCTTGACATCATCTGTAGAAGAGAGGTTACTCAGATGGGACTGTTGTGGACTGGTTGGCAATCAGAGGCCAGTTTCTTGGAGTAAGTCTCTTCTTGATTTGGCTGTCACAAGTGAGGAACTGCCATTGTTAGATGATCCGCTGACAAGCCTCAATACTTCTGGTGGCCGCTTACCATAGCTACAGAAAAATTCTTAATTTATGGGAACTTTAGAAATTCTCAGCTCATGTAAAATTCAGTGCCTGACATGATATAGACCCACAGTAAATATTTGCTGAGTGAGTAAAGAATTTTTTTAAAAATTATTTTATTATCTCCACCAGCATCATCTCATTGTTTAAAGCTGGAAAACTTGGAAGTTCTAACACTTTAGGCTGCAGCTCATTTGGAATCGCATCACTAAAGTTCTTCAATCACAGTGGAGATTTTTGTTTGTTTTGCTATGTCAGTGTTTCTTGAAATGATTTTCAGTGCTGTATAACTAAGTGGGCTTAGAAAAATGATTGCGTACACAGTAAATATATGGAAAACCAAACGTTTCTTTCCTGCAGAATTTCTCGGTATTTCATATAATGTGTTGTAAATCTAGAGAAGAATAAACTATCAGGCATTTCTTAAACGCCTGTAACTACAGAATACTTTTTTTTCTGGCCAACATCAATTTGGGAAGTGCTGATACACCCTTATCCGTTTTGCCAATTTGCTAAATATATGCATAGTGCAAACTCACCTATCTCTAAGTGACTGTCTCACATCACAGCATGTAATTCTGAAGCTTTCTATCTGCTAACGCCATGGGCAAATCTCTTAACTTTCTTGAATCTCTGATTCCCAGTCCATGAAATATGCTTGAAAATTTGGGTGAAATTTGTGATTATAGTGTGTCTATATCCAATGTTATAGAATGTTAATTTTTGACTGTTAAATTTCAGCAATAATGAGATAAAGTCCTCGCATTATTAAATATTTTCAGGGCCTCAGGGACCAAAAGAACTTTCTTGAAGCTATGATGTATCTCTCTAAAAGCCTTAAAAAATTATTTAGTTTTACAAAGTAATTGTACCAGGTTCCCTTTATAAAATTATTTTGTTAATCTTAATGTTTGATAAATGGGCATTTAAGGTTAATTTGTCTAGTTTGTTACAGTTTTTGCACATTTAACATGGTGTTGCAGAAAAAGAGTTCTGGATGAAATAAAAGGCCTACCTTTTGCCTGTAAGTGGATTTGTGACCCCGAGATGGTTATTTAACCTCTCTGACCTTTATTTTCCTTCCTTTTAAAACAAGATGAATGGATTAAATAATCTTTTAGGTCCTTCCCTGACCTAAATATTCAGTGACTGGTATACTTCTCATTTACTGTCTTCCCTGCTCCTCAGGTGAGGAGTGTTTATCATCATTTGCTTTATGCTGCTATTCATTAGGGTTTGAACTTGGGATATTTCCTTCTCAAGAATATAAGATAGATCAGTGGAAGATCCAAGCTTCCAGTTATGGAATGAATAAGGCATGGAAATAAAAGATACAGCATGGGGACTATAGTCAATGGGATTGTAATCGTGTTATATGGTGACAGATGGTAGCTACATATGCGGGGAGCATAGCGTAGCGTAATGTATATAGAGATATTGAATCACTGTGTGGTATTCCTGAAACTAATGTAACATTGTGTGTCAGGTATAGTCAGATAAAAAAAAATTAAAAATATATAGGATATATGAGAGAAATTGCTCTGTGAATTGCTAGAAGAAATTTATAGGGATATTATGCTCTTTTTGTGAACTTCTCAGATGTACATTCCATGCCTTGTGCTCTGGTAATTCTTGATTAGTTTTCCTAGGTGAGTCTTTGATTTTTACAAAGTTTTCTAACTTATCTTTTCACTTTCCCGTTTCTTAAGGCCATTTCTTTCAAGTCAAAAACTAAAAATTAATAAATGTCCATTTTAATATTTCACACTGCCTTCCTTCCCTTATCCCTCACTTCCCGTTTCCCGATTCTATGTTTTCTTTTTTTCTATGTGGTCTTTTTAATATACAAATCTTTTATTTGGTAATTTGTTATTTGCATTGTTTCCTGCATTCTTTCCTCATTGGAATACAAACCCCACTCGTTTTTTTAATGTCCTTCATTTATTGATGTATTCTAAGCAACTAGAACAGTGCCTGACACATAATAGGCACTTGGTAAAAAATTGTGGATTAATTAATTCATATAGATGATTTAAATGTTTGCTTTTTCTAAGTTTTAACTCTTGTTTTACTCTAAACAAAGATAGTTAACATTCCTGTATTTTTCACATTGGGATTGTAAATTTTACCTCATAAGTAATTTTATAATCTTGCTTTTCTTATATCTTCAGATATTTATAGTTATTTCATGTAGTGTTATAAAGTTCTAACAACATTCTCAAGGTTCATTTAAATGATATATGAATATATGCTGTAGTAAAGGGGATGGGGAAATTGATGATGAAAATTCAAGCAAGCAATGAGAAAAACCACTGCTAGAAAAACTGTCATGGTAGGTATTTATTTGATATTAGTTTGGCTTTCTCAGAGCCATTGTTAAGTGAATTCATTTCTTTCTTTGAAAAACAGGTAGATAAAATTATAGAGTTAGGAAGGTTAAAGGTATTAAAAATTGAAGAGTAAGGATAATTTGCATGTGTTTATGATTGTCTGATTGCCTTAAATGACTGCTCGTGGTCAAACATCTGCACTTCCCCCCCACCCCCCTTTGGACAGTGGGTAAATCAGTCTCAACAAATATTGGGTAAGAATGACCTAAACAGTATGATGTCTGTGTTTGCATGTGCTGTCTAGTGCCAGGTTAGCTGACTAGAGTGTATGTTAGGGTTGTAGCCTGCTATTCACTCTAATTCCAGTTAGGAGAAATTCCTGGGTATTATAGTAATACCTACCCTATAAAAGTATAATCAAGTAAGTGGTTTGAAGGGAAAAAGGAAACTTTTTGGGGGGACAGAAAGTCACCTGGGGCCTTCTTAAACCAAGCAGTAGTCACACAGTGTCCATTCCAAAGTAATGTCAGTTACCTGAGTTAGAAAAACGTCCAAAAAACCAGAAGTAATAAAAAAAAAGGCAACTAGCTCCCAAGACCACAGCAATTACTTAACCACAGCATCCAGAATAATTTAACCACATTAGAGTTTGTAGCCAGTGGTAAGTACTGAAAGCAACTCAGCATCCAAGAAGACGCACACAGGGCAGTTAAGAAACGTCTCTTTGTCCTTTTCTTTTATATTTGGTTCTGGATACTTTGTGAGCTGATCTGCTTATGGGTCTCATGTTCTCCGGCCCTGGCCAGCAAGCTCTCTGTCACAGATTTTCACCAAAATTCCCTCCTTGGTTTCTTTTTCACAATCTCTTCCCCACCACCCCACCCCCGGCTTTATTGAGGCATAACTGACAAGTAAAGTTGTAAGATATTTAAAGTGAACAGTGTGATGACTTGAGATACATACACACTGTGAAAGGATCTTTTTAATTAAACAATCCCTTTAATTAAAATTTATTCAGTCCTGCCACTCTGTTCTTTTTTTTTTTTTTTAAAGATTTTATTTATTTATTTGAGACTGAGAGATTGAGAGAGACAGAGAGCACATGAGAGGGGGAAGGGTCAGAGGGAGAAGCAGGCTCCCTGCCGAGCAGGGAGCCCGATGCGGGACTCGATCCCGGGACTCCAGGATCATGACCTGAGCCGAAGGCAGTCGCTTAACCAACTGAGCCACCCAGGCGCCCTGCCACTCTGTTCTTAATCATAGGGCTTGAAAATTTGAAAATAAATATTTTAGACTCAAAAGTGGATCTTGTTAAATATACTGAAAAAATATAAAATCTTGTGATAATATTCTTAAATACAAAGACTACTTACTTAGCATTTTTGTTGTTTTTCAATTCCTTTAGGAGGCATTGGAATGTTTCTTGGGAACTGTTTCCATGTTTAGGAGCAGGAATAAGTTGTAGCCTTATTGCCCTTCCTCCAATTGGCTTTATTCTTTTAATTCATTCTATGATACCCATTTAAAAAATGTACTTCTTCCTTCTTAATATCATGCTTTTTATCCAATTTACTCAATTTAGTAAGATTTCATTTTCTTATAAAAATTTTCTTATAAAAGTGATTTTCTTAAAACATTTTTAATAATTCTTGAAGAAGTAGGTTTGTATGATGTACGGGTTACAGCTGCTTTCATACATCAAAATCGAATGTCTGAAAAGGCACCTTTATAATCAGTCTAATCCAGTCCCCTTCTTTCATTGTCGAGGAAGTGACACATCCAGAAAAGTTACTTGCTCAAGGTTATAGTACTCCTTAGTGGCAGAGTGTCAAATAGAACCAGGCCATCAGACTCCCAGGCTAATTTCTTTTCATCATAACTGACTTCTTCTTTGTAGCTGATGGCCAGGATGTAGTGGGACTTATGCAATTATTGTAATCTTCTTAGTTTGATAATGGACACATGAACTGTGTTTTTCTGGGCTCACATCTCTGGCCCCTTACTCAGCAGATGCTATTTCCCTCTTGCATGTTGGCAGGGACTACAGTGAGATGCAGCTGCGTAGCTGTGCCTCATCCGCTGTCATAAACTTTGTCCTTAACTTCATGAATGGAAAAGCATTATCTCCAAATGAAGGGATAGAATCCCCATGTGCTGTTTGTTTCTCTGTTTTGGGACCCAAGAACTGAAATAATTAGGGTAATTGAAAGTAAATATACAAGTTTTATTCATTATTCATTCATTCTCTTAAAAAAAGAAACTTCTGGCTTGTCTTTTTTTTTTTTTTTTAAATAAGAAGCGTGTCATGACCTTTTAGTATTAATTAAGCTGATTTATTTGGTAGAGAATAACTTGGAAAACCCCTTAGTCCTAGGCAAATCAGAAGTGTTGGTAATGCTTATAATACATATATTTTAATCAAAGCAAAAAAGTTTTCCCATGTCAATAAATAATATTTGTAAAATACCTTTTTTTAATTTTTACCTTCTTTGAAATGTTTGTTTTATACTAATATATATATGTACTTGTATAACTTAAAAAGAGTATTTTATACTGTATGTGCTCACTCAAAAAGTTTGTTTTTCTTAGTTAAAACCCTTAAAAGAATTTGGGGTTGATTGCCTTTCACTGTTGGGGGTAAGTGGGTATAAGGACTATGGGTCTATGAGGACATAATCAAATATATACATTTACGTAGGATCTGGAGGTTAGCTAAAGATTTTAGTAAATGAATAATACTTTAGAATGTACAGAGCCCGTGGAAGCATATACTTGGGAAGCTTCTTGGCATGAATTACTAACAAAAAATGTCAAGTAGGGGCTCAACCTAGTGTAAGATAGCAAATAACTGACATCCTTCTTCTCTCCTTTTGTTTTTGTTTTTTATTTCTTTTTAAAACTGATGTCAAAAGCTACTGACCTAGAGCATATTTTTTCAAAACATATAGTGACTATAGTAATATTCAGTGTATAGTTTGAAAAATGTATTTTCTGTGTTTTGGAAGTGTCTCTGCAACTAGTTCTTCTATTTTATCTTACGTGCCTCCTATTAATAGGATTTTTTTTTTTTTACTTTAATAGATGTCTATTTAAAGGATAGCCCCCAATTGTAGACTGTGTTGGGCATATACATAACAAAAATACTGAAAGGCTGAGTGTTAAGTCCTGCTTCCTTTTGGAACAATATCCCATGGTTTTGTTCAGCACATACCCTCCTGTATCTGAGTATAAGAGTACATAATAAGGAGTGTAACTTCACCTCATAAATAATCTTGCTTATTTCATACTTTCAGTATGAATTTGACAAGGGAATTGCAGAGCTAGCTGTGCTAGTGGTCACTAAAGCATCTGATCCTGGAACTGAATCAAACCAATCTTGTCTGGGTGAAAAGGTAGGCTGTAAGTGACTCTGCCGCTGTTATTATTAGGGGGAGTCCAGCAGGATTGCTCTGGACTTAAACTGCTTGCTGTGACCCTAGTTTTCAAAGTCACAGTCCTTCCTAAAATGGAGGCTCGTGTGTCATAGCAGTGAAGTTACTGCATGGGGACCAGGGCAGGGACAGCCTTTTTAGGACAGTTTCCTGAAAGACGTTTAGTGGAGGCTGGTCCAGCAGCATTGGTGTTATTAGAGGCATCTAGGCAGTATATGAAGGAATGGAGTATCAGGCTCTATTTGTTGGAACTAGACCCAGGACAAGTCAGTCAAGGCATCAGTAAATAGTAAGGTAGGTCTTTAATGAAAAAAAAAAAAGATTTTTATAAGTGTCAGTTACTTGGATTTTGTCCTTCAGTGACTTAAAAATATTATATACATTACAGAGGAAAAAGGAAGTGACTGTGGCTAGATATAGTGGTTTTCATTTTGTTTTCCAAAAATCACTAGGACAATGTCTAGCTTTCTGTGTGTGGGAAAAAAATTGGCAGAAGTAATGTGAGAAAAACTGTGGAATTAAAGCTGAGGTACTAACAATCTTGAAAATTAAAATAGTATACTCATCAAATCCCATCCCTAGTTTTAGATACTTGACATGTTTTAGGTAGTTTACGTGTTTATGCTGATCACAATTTTAAGTAGAAAAAATTTACCTTTTTTTGAGGTAAAATTTGATAATTATTTGTATGTTTTATGTACATTAATACAAGAAGTATTTTTAAAGTGTTCTTTTTATTAGAGATGTGAATTGAATTTATCTTTGAGTCAGTTATTTCACTTTGATAACTTTGTACTTTTTCTCTAGTGAGATTTTAAATAATTTAAATAATGGAAGGGAAACTTTGTTCAGGCATTCCAAAGAATTTAATACTGAATATGTATCAGTGAACATAAGATTTTTGCATTGTGGAGCTTACTCTCTAATGTGGGCTTTTTACTCCCGTTCTGTTTTGTTGGTTTGTTTGTCCTTGTACCAGTAACACACTATCTTAATTCTGTAGCTTTATAATTTGTCTGGTAGGACATATCCTTCCACTTTAAAAAAGTGTCTTGATTATTCTTGGCTCTTGGCTCCTTCATAAAAAGTTTAGAACTGATTTTTATTTCTTTTTAATTGCATTTTCCGCCTTTGCTTTTTTCCGTAGCTTTATTGAGATATAATTGACATACATTCTGTGTAAGTTTGAGGGACACAACATGTTGATTTGATACACTAATTATTGCAAAATGATTACCACCATAGCTTTAGCTAACACCTCCATTACGTCACATAATTACCATTTCTTTTTTGTGGTGAGAACATGTAAAAATTACTCTCTTAGCAACTTTCGAGTGTAAAATACAATATTATTAACTATAATCACCATGGTGTACATTACATCCTTAGAACTTATTCATCTTATAACTAGAAGTTTGTACCCGTTAAGCAACATCTCCCCATTTCCCTCACTTTTGACTCCTATAAACACCACTCTGCTGTCTGTTTTTATGAGTTCATTCTGCCTTTGTGTTGATGATGATATTTGTGGATTGATCTTATATTTGAAAAACATGCTAATTCCTTTATTAACTCATGCTAATTCCTTTATTAACTTCCTTTATTAACTCAAATAGTTTGTTTCCCAAATATTTTTGATTTTCTGTGTAGATACTCAGATTATATGTGAATAAGAGTGGTTTTAGTTTATTCTTTTTCACTCCTTAGGTAGTTTAAACCTTTTCTTGTCTTAATGTTCTGGCTACAATCTTAAGTATTATAAGTCCCCCCCCCCCCCCATCCAAAAGTAGAGTGTTCCTCTGAAAACTTCCTAAGCCAAAGTGGCATAGAGTGAGACATAATTACCATTAATTTATATGGAAAACTTTGTAAGTGTTCCCAGACCCGAAAAATAACCTCACTTAGGCTTTTCTAATACCTTTGAACACATCTTACTAATGAATATACAAAATAAGCCAAAATAAAGCACATATGCTTATAGACACAGTTCTAAGCTGTGGCACCCTGATGCTGAGATGCTGAGTGTAGTTCCCAGGAAAGGAGCTTCATGGTGCTACTCTCACTGTTTGGGATGCGCCCTGCCTCTATAACAGTTTGTTGTAAACCAAATGCTGAACATGAGTTTTACTTTTCATCTTTTGTCATAAACTCAAATATCCTCTTTGGATATCTCTAAATTAGCAAAAACAGGTACTAATATAGATCTTTTGTACAAGCAAAGTGGTGTAATGTGAAATTTGAAAAGCATGTGATACCTGTATGAAAGTGGGATAGTAGGAGTCCTTCTACTGGTGTGAATTTTGAAGAGTATGAATGTGTGTGAGTATATTGTTTCCTATATGGTTTTTGGTAGATTCTCTTAATCAGATGAAAGAAAATGCCTGTAAGTCAAATTCACTAAAATTTTCATCATGAGTGTTGTTGAGTAATTTTCCTATCTATTGAGATGATCATAAAATTTTTCTCTTCAGATTTTAAGTAGTTAATTATTAACATTAATAGATACATGTTCCACTCTTGTTTTCCTGGGCACATTTTCCTGTTTCCAAAAAAATAGAACCAGTAGGGTAACTGTATGTGTGTTTGCATATATGGGTATGAAAGTGATTTATAAGGAATTTGCTATACAATTATGGAAGCTGAGAAGTCCTAAGATCTGTAGTCACAAAGCTGGAGACCCAGGAGTGCCAATGGTATATAGTTCCAGTCCAAGTCCAAATAGCTGAGGAGC
The DNA here is from genome assembly GCF_029215605.1 of Mirounga angustirostris. Classification (NCBI taxonomy): domain Eukaryota; kingdom Metazoa; phylum Chordata; class Mammalia; order Carnivora; family Phocidae; genus Mirounga; species Mirounga angustirostris. Next base: position 40,920,535 of record NW_026991716.1, on the reverse strand, counting down.
AGGAGAGCTGATGATATAAGTTACAGTCTGAGTCCAAAGGCATGAGATCCAGGAAAGCAAGTGGTATAAATTTTAGTTTCAGTAGAAAGCCTGAGAATTCCAAGATTCCAGTCCAGGGTGGTGGCATAGGAGCCTCCTGAACTTACCTCCTTCCATGAACACACCAAATCTGCAACTATACACAGAAAAATTCCCTTTGAACAAAATCCAGAAACTAGCTGAGCAATTCCTATATACCAAGCAAATGAGGAAAAAAAAAATCTGTTTGAAACAAGCCGGAATGGGTGAGACATCCTTGCCATAAACCCCGTCTTGGCACTGTGACATACAGTCAGGCAGGGACTCAGAACTGGCTTCTCCCTGAGGAGCACAGGATTTGGACCCAATATCCAGTGCCCCAACTTCTAATACTTCCACCGGAGGGATGGGCTCCCACAACAACTAACTCTGAAAGCCAGTGGGGTTTTGTCCACAAGATGATAGCAAAAAAGGAACAGTTCATAACTGGGTTGCCAGGACTCCCCAAGGACTCGCCTTGGCTCTCCCTCCAGGGCTCAACTCAGCAGCAGACAGAAATGCCTGTCTCACACCCTTTCCCTGAAAGGTGCCTATTTGCATTCTTGGAGGGGGGAGTCCTTTTTTTAAAATCTAAATTCAATTAATTATCATAATGTATTATTAGTGTCAGAGGTAGAGTTCAGTGATACATCAGTTGCTTATAACACCCAGTGCTCATTACAACACGTGCTCTCCTTAATGCCCATCACTCAGGTACCCCATCCCCCTACCCCCTACCCTCCAGCAACGTTGTTTCCTATGATTAAGAGTCTCTTATGGTTTTCTCCCTCTCTGATTTCGTCTTGCTTTATTTGTCCTGGGTTTGTTTCTTTTAGGAACCAGAATCATGCTGTATGTATTGTGCTTTGATGTGTTTGTTGGAGATGTTCTCAGCCTAGCACACTCCTTTTATCCATTATATATTCCACAGAATTAGTGTCACTGTTTGGGCTGCTTCATTCTGCTGTTATAATTATGCCCACTTTTGTGCACAAACTTGAGCACATGGGCTGGAATTTGAGGGGAAGAGTGTCAGTTTGAGTCCTTGTCAATCTGAGGTGAAGGCGTGTTGACTTGGCATTGAGCAGGTGGCAGGCTGTGCATGCTGACTTGGGCAGGAGGGTGGCTGGCCTGTGAATTTGGGACCCGCATGCCGATGGCATCGTGTGTAACAGGGACGTGGCTGGTTTTGTTTTTCTGGGAAACTCTCTCTCTCCTTCTATTCTGAATGAAAGCCTTGCTGGATAGAATATTCTTGGCTGTAGATTTTTTCCTTTTAGCACTTTGAATTTATCATGCTGCTCTCTTCTGGCCTGCAAAGTTTCTGCTGAAAAACCCACTGATAGCCTTCTGGGGTTTCCCTTGTATGTAACTGCTTTCCTTTCTCTTGCCGTGTTTAAAATTCTCTCTTTATCACTACTTTTGGCCATCTTATTTATGTTGTGTCTTGGTGCAGACCTCTTTGGGTTGCTTTTGTTGGGGGCTCTCTGTGCCTCCTGGATCTGGATTTCTCTTTCTTCCCCAGATTCAGCAGGTTTTCAGCTATTATTTCTTCAGAAAAATCTTCTGCCCCCTTTTCTCACTCTTCTCCTTCTGGGATCCCTATCATACAACTGGACTGTTATGCTTGACAGTGTTGCTGAGTTCCCTGGGTCTCTTCTCATTTGGGGTATTTTTTTCCCCTCTCATCTGCTCAGCTTGATTCCTTTCCATTACTCTGTCCTCCAGGTTGCTGATCCATTCTTCTACTTCCTCTTGTTTGTTATTTATTCCAGGTGGTCTATTTTTATTACCATTTAGTGGTCCAGTATCTCTAATTCGTTCTTTTTTACGTCTCCTATCTCTTGGTGGAGGGTCTCATGGAGGTCCTGCACTCCTTTCTCAATTCTAGCAAGTATTTTTATGAGCATTACTTTAAATTTGCTATCAGACATATTACTTATCTCCATTTTGTTTAGGTCTCTTGCTCTGATTTTGTTCCACTCTTTCATTTGGGACATATTCCTCTGTCTCCCCATTTTGTCTATTTTGTGTCTGTTTCTGAAAGTGAGCTACATCTCCCACACTTGAAAATAGTGGCTTTATGTAGAAGAGGTCCTGTAGTGCCCCGCAGTGCTGTGTCTCCTTTTCACCAGAAAATGGTGCTTCAGGGGTGTCTCCTATGTGTGTTGCTACAGAGGTGTCCTTCCATTGTGGTAGAGCTGTGTTTGCCTTCAGTCCAGCCTGTGATGGCTCTCTGCCTGTTGTGGGCAGAGTCTGGTGCCTGTGGTGTTAGTGAGCCAGTCCAGGGCTACCCTGGGCTTGAGTTGTGTCAGACCAGGTATTTACCAGAGATGAAGTAGTACCAAACTGCGGCACTTTCCCTGTGATGTCCCCTGAGAAGCTTTTGTTGGTGGGTAGGGCCTGCAGTCAGACCAACTGCCTGCCCCCAGCCCACTGTTGGGGTCACAGTCAGACTGGTGTGTGGTTATCTTTCCCTCTCCCTGGAGCAGGACTCACTTTGGAGTGGTGCTGGCCCTTGTCTGGGCTCTACGCACACTGCCAGGCTTGTGGCACCGCTTTGATGGGATCTTGCCAAAAGCAGTCGGTGGGGGTGGATCTGCTTTTCTGTGGCCTCTTGTCTATGTTGGGCTGCGGAGAGTCTGTTCTAGTTTTCGGGTTGCTTTCTGGGGTATTTATGCCAATGTAAGTGTTCTCTAGGTGGCCACACAGCAAGAGGTGAGCCCAGGGTCCTCCTAGTCTGCCATCTTTACAGCAGCCTCTCACCTATTTGCATTCTTAAAAGCTGCAGCCTGCAGCCAAGCATATATGGCCAACTAATACTTGACAAGGGAGCCAAGAATACTCAAAAAAAAAAAAGACAGTCTCCTCAATAAATGGTTCTGGGAAAATTGGGTATACACATGTAAAACAATGAAACTTGACCCCTGTCTTACACCACTCACAAAAATTATGTCAAAATGGATTATGGATTTAAATGCAAGATCTGAAACTTCTAGAAGAAAACAGGAGAAGAGCTTTTTGACATGCATCTTGGTAATGATTTTTTGGAAATCACACCTAAACCAAAGACAGTTAAAGTAAAAAAATAAACAGTTTGGACTATATCAAACTAAAAGGCTTCTGCACGGCAAAGGAAATGACAACATGTGCAATGGGAAAAAAAAAAATTTGCAAATCTTGTATCTAATAAGGGGTTACTATCCAAAATATATAAAGAACTCATACAACTCAATATCCAGAAAACAAATATTACATTAAGTGGGCAAAGGACTTGAATAGACATTTATCGAAAGAAGATACACAGATGGCCCACAGGTGCATGAAAAGATGCTCACTAGTCATCAGGGAAATGCAAATAAAAGCTATGAGATATCACCTCCTGCCTGTTAGAATGGCCATCATCAAAAAGACAGATAACAAATGCTTGTGTGGCTGTGGAGAAATATGAACCCTCATGCACTGTTGATGGGATTGCAAATTGCTACAGCCACTATGGAAAACAGTATGGATGTTCCTCAAAAAATTAAAAACGGAAATACCATATGATTCAGCAGTTCCACTTATGGATATATATCCAGAGGAAACAGAAACACTAACTTGAAAAAATATCTGCACCCCCATGTTCATAGCAGCATTATGTAAAATTGCTGAGATATGCAAACAACTGTCCATCAATGGGTGAATGAATAAAGATACACACACACACACACACACGTATATGTATACACACAAACATCGGAATATTATTCAACCATAAAAAATGAGGAAATCCTATCATTTCTGACAACATGAATGGACCTAGACTACATAATGCTAAGTGAAATAAGTCAGATAGAGAAAGACAAATATATGATCTCACTTCTATGTGGAATCTAAAGCAGAAACAAAAACAAACAAAAAACCCCAAGAAACTTATAGAAAAAGGGATCAGATTTATAGGTGCCAGAGGTAGGTGGTTGGGGAGGGGGAATTGGAGGAAGATGGTCATATGGTACAGACTTCCAGTTATAAGGTAAGTACTAGGGATGTAATGTACAACATGATGACTATAGTTAACACTGCTGTGTGTTATATAAGAAAGTTGTTAAGAGTAGATTCTAAAAGTTCTCATCACAAAGAAATATTTATTTATTTTCTCTTTGTATCTATATGAGATGATGGATGTTAACTAAACCTACTGCGGTAATCATTTCACAATACATGTAAATCAAACCATCATGCTGTACAACCTTAAACCTACACAGTGTTGCATGTCAGTTATTTCTCAATAAAAATGGGGGAACAAAACCTGCAGCCTGAAAGTCAGGCTTCTCATTTAGCACATGTCTGCAGTATTCCCCCTGCCCCACTGTGGTTCACCAGTATCTCCATGAAAGGAGCTTATGCACAAATCTAGTGATCCAGCTTTTGTGACTGCCATCTAGAGGACACACTGGCTGTAGTGGCCAGTGGAGCTTTCACTTCTGGGTCCTCCAAAATTAAGTTTTTAATTGAATTTTTTCCCAGGGCTCAGCACAGAGATAGCAGTTAGAAATGCCCATTTCCAGTCCTCCCTGGTAAGAGGCCTTATTTGCATATCATAAAAACTACTGATTAAGGGTCAAGTTTCTAATTTGGCACATATCTAGGGGCTGATTGTGAACCTCCCTACAGACCGGGAGGCCTGTGCATTCTCCCTCTGACCAGATCTAATTCAAGAGTATCACCCTGAAAAGAGCTTTTGCACATGTTTGGTCACCTGGATTTTGTGGCTGCCACCCAAGGGACACATCTCTTGATCTGGTAGTGGTGGCCAACAGATCTTGAGTTACAGTTCCCATGGGACTGTAGCAAGCAAAGAAACACTTCTCAACCAACTATCATCCCAGGGCTCCGCACAGAGGGAACAGAAAGAAACACCCATCTACTAGTCATTCCCTAAGGGAAGCCTGTTTGAATACTTTAAAATATACTGCCTTGGGGTCCAGCTTTCAATCAGCCTAAATCAGTGTGCTGACTGAGACCTTCTTCTTGTGGGACACTGATAGTTCTTGGCGTACCTAAGTTACCTAGGAGTCTGTAAGGACAAAGAAGGTTAAATTTAGAGAGACAACCAAGAACTAGGGCTGAATGATAAGGTTCATCTCCCATACAAGACTATCAGTCCAGACTGGGGAGGAGGCTATTTTATGTAACGCACACAGAAATCAACACAGAGAATGAAGGGAAATGGGGAACGAGAAAGAGATGTTCTTACCAAAATTATAAGATAAAACTCAAGAAACTGAGGTAAGTGGTTTACCTGATAAATAATTCAAAGTAATGGTCAGAAAGATGCACACTGAAATCAAGAGAACAAAGCATTAATAAATGAGAATTTTAACAAAGAGATAGAAAATATTAAAAAATACCCCCAAGCAGAGATCATAGAGTTGAAGAATATAATAACTGAACTGAAAATTTCAGTAGAGGGGTTTAACAGCAGACTAGATGAAGCCTAAGAAAGCATCAGTGAACTTGAAGACAGAACAGTGGAATTCATGCAATCAGAGGGGCAAAAAGAATAAAAAAAAGAGTAAAGATATTTTAAGTGAAGATACCATCAATCAGACTAATATTTGCGTTATAAAGGTACCAGAGAAGAAGAGAGAGAGAGAGGGTAAAAAGCTTATTTGAAGCAATAATGGCTGAAAATTTTCATAACCAAGGGAAAGAAACAGATTCAGGATGCCCACAGAGTTCCAAATCAGATGAATCCAGACACCCACACTGAGACACATTATAATTAAATTGTCAAAGGTTAAAGACAAGGGAAGAATCTTAAAAGCCACAAAATCAACTTGTTACATATGAAGGAACCCCCACAAGACTGTTAGCAAATTTTTTCAGCAGAAACTTTGCAAGTCTAAAGGGAGTGGCATGATATATTCCAAGTGCTGAAAGAAAGCAATTGGCAACCAAGAATAGTCGACCTGGCAAAGTTGTCCTTAGGAATTGAAGGAGAAAGAGTTTTCAAGACAAGCGAAGGGGTTCATAACCACTAGACTAGCCTTATAAGAAATGTTCAAGGGACTTTTTCAAAATGAAATGAAAGAATACTAATTAGTAACTGGAAAACATATAAAAGTACAAATCCCACCAGTTAAATTCATAGTACTCAAATGTTTCAGTGGTGGTGAGTAAATCATTCATACATCTAGTATGAAGGCTAAAAAAGTAGTAAAAATATGGACAACTACAATAATTTGTTAATGATACACAAAGTAAAAAGATGTACATTGTGCAATTCAAAAACCAAAATGGAGACAGGGGAGTAAACAGTATGAAAACCTGAGAAGCGGTAGAGCTGATCGTGTAAGTCCCAGTCTGAGTTCAAAGACAGTGGAAGACTGATGTCCCAGTTTGAATATAGGCAGAGGGAGTGTTTCTCCCTTACACTGCCTTTTGTTCTTTTCAGGCCTTCAACAGGTTGGATGAAGCCCACGCATGTTGGAGAGGGCAGTTTGCCTCAGGCAATTAATCTCATTCAGAATTACTTTCACACACATGTTCAGTTTAATGTTTAACCAAATATTTGAGCACCCCTAGCCCAGTCAGGTTAAGACATAAAATGAACCACTACCCCATGTCACCTCGACACCCATATACATCTCCTTAAACTATTCTTAATCTCCAAATAAAGACAATAACAGGGTCATAATTTTGCCTAACTTGATACAATTATCCAGTGTACAACTGAAAATGTGTTAACACATTTCCCAGAAGATGAGGTTAATTCTTTGAGTGACGTTTACACTTCTTAATATCCCTAAGTTAACTACTATGATGTAAACATAATAATTAAATATTATGCTATTAATCCAATACATCTTATGTTACATGATAAGGGAATAAGGACAGGAAGGAAACAACAGTATTTGCCCAATAATCACACACACACACAAACATATTTATAACAAAACAAGGAGGAAATATAATGATTACAGTCCTGTTTTTGTTACTGGTAATGTGAATAGCTGGTATTAGTAACTACCTTTTTCTACTACCCATTCTGTATTCCCTTTGCCTTCAGCAAGCACCTCAGCTGGTTGTGGCTTTTTGCCTGGTGGAATGACCCAAACCTTCATTCCTGAAGGATCTGGGCCATTAATAGCCTTTCCTGGTTTGGGTTGTTGTAATTTTCCATTGGTTTTAATAACAGGGCATGGTACTACTAAGAGGTGGCCTCAGGGATCTCCTGTATTCCAGACATACTCTTCCTTACCTCCACTGTGGCAAACCAGTCCTGTCTCCACTTGGTAGTCAACATCACTCACCCCAGCTAGCACAGTAACTCCCTCTTTGCTTGTTGACTCAGAAGCATGAGGAATCCAAAGTGACTGAGCAGCAGTCTTAAAATTTCATTTCAATGGAATAATTGTTGTGTCAGTGGAATAAATGTGAAAGCATTCCTCCCTCTGGAAAAGACTTCGAGGCCAGCAAATCATAAGGTCATGGGAACTGGAAGCAAAAATTTTGCTAGTGGGTCTTTAGGGGTAATAATGAGTGCTGCCACTACCATTCCACCCCTTGATTCCTGGATTTGTGAATCCTACTTGTGGGAGAAACAGCACCATATATTGGTTGTTGATTCACAGGATGTATAAGTGTTCTGGAAAACCTTGCCCCAGCTCTACAAGGTATTGCCACCTAGTTGGCACTGTAACTGGATTTTCAAAAGCCATTCCCACCATTCTGTCAAATCAGCTACTTCATAATGGTGGGAAACATGTTAAGACTAGTGCTTGTGAATTCTTTGAGCATGGACCCAGTGCACCACTTCCTTTGCTATGAAGTGAGGTTTTTTTTATCACAAACAATGCTGTATGGAGTACCATGACAACAGATAAGGCATTTTGTAAGTCCACAGATGGTAGTTTTGGCAGTGACATTGCATGTGGGGACAGCAAATGCATATCCAGAGTAAATGTCTATTCTAGTAAGAACCATACCCTTTCATTTTCGTGATGGGAGTGGTCTAATGTAATCAACCTTTTGCAAGGAAGATGGCGGATCACCCTGGGGAATGGTGCCAGTTTAGAAACTCAGTGTTGATCTTTGCAGCTGACAGATGGGCACTCAGCAGGGGCTGTAACAATGATGGCATTGATTAGTGGAATTCCATGTTACTGGGCCCTGCATATCCTCCATCCCTCCCACCATGACCACTTTGTTCATGAGCCCCATTGAATGATGACAAGGTGATTGGGTGAAAAAAACTGATAGTATCCACTTGATTATTAAAATTCTCCTTTGCTGAGGTTGCCCCTGAGTATTCACACGGGATCCAAATATCCTCACCTTCTTTTTCTCGTTCAGAGAAATCTGTCCACCTACCTCTTCCCCAAATTTCCTTCTCATCAATTTTCTAATCATGTTCCTTACCATTTTTTCAGCCAACCATTGACCATAGCCCATGAATCAGTATATAATTGCAAATCTGACCATTTGCCCTTTCGAATAAAATAAACAACTAGATGCACTGCTAAAAGTTCCCATTGGGAGGATTTTCCTTCACCACTGTCTTTGAGTGATGTTCTAGAAGGGGACTGCAGTGCTCCAGCCTGTTCACTTTTAGGTGGTGCCTGCATATCATGCAGGACCATATGTAAACCAGGGCCTGAGTCTTCTCTTTTTCTGTTAGTTGATCATAGGGAGCTCCCATGAGGTCATAGGAGAAGGGTAGGAGGGAAAGTAAATTCCCCCTCATTCTACCTTTTGTTTTATTCAAGCCTTTTAATTATGATTTTTTTTTTTCTGTTTATGTACATGAGTAAAACTTATGTGTAATTTTACTTTTTTTCACTGTTTTTCTAGTTTTGAAACCCAGGTTATACTAGCCTAAATAAATGAGTTAGGGAGTATATATCTTTTTGTATTCTCTTTAAAAGTTCTATCAAATTAGAATAATCTATTCTTTGCATGTTTGATACAAAATTACAGATGAGGTACGTTTGCTTGGGTTTTTTTTGGGCTTTGATTTTTTACTGCTGATTTAATTTCTTTAAAATTTATAAAACTATTCAGGTTTTTTATTTCTTTTTGAGTCAGCTTTGGGCATTTCTATTTTTTTTTTTTTTAGAAATTTATCCATTTCACCACAGTATCAACATATTTGGCATAACATTGATCATGATATTTTGTTATTACCCATGATGTGATACGGGTAATTTCCTCAGATCTGCTGTTCTGAACCCTAATTACCTTTATAGCTGAATCTAGTCTGGTTAATTTTTTTTCATCCATATTAATTATTGTGGTAAAACATACATAACTTAAAATTTACCACTTACTTATTTTTAACTGTACAATTCCCTGGCATGAAATACATTCAAAATGCTGTGCTATCATCATCACTATTTATTGTTTAGAAGTTCTTATCATCCCAGACAAACTCTCTACACATTAAGCAAAAACTCTCCAATCCCCTTGTGTCCTTTTTTCTATTTCCTGTCTCTATGAATTTTCTTATTACAGGTAACTCATATAGGTGGCAGCATACAATATTTGTCATTTTTGTCTGGCTTTAGTTAGCATACTGTTTTTAAAGTTCATTCATGTAGGAGCATGTATCAGAACTTCTTTCCTTTTTATTGCTGAATAATATTTAGTTATATGCGTATATTTTGTTTATTCATTCGTTAATGGAGATTTGGGTTGTTTCTACCTTTTGACAATTCTGAATAATGTAGCTATGATCATTGGTGTACACATACCTGTTTGAATCCCTGTTTTCAATTTTCATTTCTTTGGAGGTATATACCCATGAGTGGAATTGCCAGGTCAAAAGCTCATTCTGTGTTTGACATTTTCCAGAACCACCCAACTGTTTTTCCACTGTGGCTGTACCATTTTGAATTTTCTCTAGCAATGTACAGTGTTTCCAGTTTCTCTGTGTCCTAGCCAGCACTTTCCATTTTGTTGGCAATAGCCATTCTTCTGAGTTTGAAGTAGCATCTCAATGTGGTTTTGATTCGTATTTGTCTAATGACTGATGATATGAGGATGTTTTCATTTGCTATTGGCTATTTGTATATTTTCATTGGAGACATATCTATTCAAGCCTGTTGAATTTTAAAATTGGCAAATTTTAAAATTTTAAAATTTTAAATTGTTATGTTATAAGAGTTTATAAATATATTCTGGTAATTCATCTGATATATTATTTTCAAATATTTTCCTATTAAGTGGGTTGTCTTTTCACTGTCTTGTCCTTTGATGTATAAAGGTTTGTAATTGTGATGAGTTCCAATTTATTTATTTTTTCTGTTGTTGCCTGTTATTTTGGTGTCCTAGTTAAGAAACCCTTGCCAAATTCAAGGTCATGAAGATTTCCTGGTTTTATTTTAAGAGGTTTATAGTTTTAGCTTTTTTAATTTAGGTCTTTGATCTATTTTGAGTATATTTTTTTATATGGTACAAGGTAAGAATCCACCTTCATTCTTTTGCATGTGGATATCTTGTTTCCCTGCATCAGCTGTTGAAAAGACTGTCCCTTCCAAATTGGTTGTTCCTGGTACCCTTATTGAAAATCAGTTGTACATAATGCAAAGTTTTATTTCTGGGCTCTCTATTCTATTCCATTTGTCTATCCTCATGCCAGCATTACATTTTTTGTTCTTTCACCCATAGCCTCAGGCAAGATCGCCAGAGTGCTTTCACACACAAGTCATCACTGACTTCATATTTGGTTCCTCAAACTGATCTCCTGCCTTGCTTGGGTTCCCAGCATTCTTTGCTATATCTTGAATACAATGCCAGATGAAATCCAGATTATTGGCTACTATGAATAATTAGATGCCTTCAGAATAAATTTTTGCTCCAGGGCTCTGTATCCAGTGGAACTGTATTTTCTCATCTTCTCAGCCTTCTATCTCCTACACTGATGGTTAAAACAAACTTTAAATGTAATTTGTTAATATAGTATTGTGCATTTTCAAACGTCCTTTACCAGGAAGGGATTCTCTGCATATCTGGTCCACCATATGAAAGTTGAGAAAAGTACTTTTAAGTACTTTTAATAATCCATTCTTGACAATCTGTTGTATATAATTAGAAATGATAAATTGTGGCATTTATATAAATTTTTCTAAGCAACTTTTCATTTTAATTACATTACTTGCTTAATTACATTGCATGCTTTTATAATGTTCTAAATAGCTATTAGTATGTTTCTTTATTAGTACTTTGGGTATGGTAACATGATTTTCTAGTGGCCAATATTATGAAGTAGTTGTTAATATTTTCTATTTGAAATAGTAAATGCCCTTAAAAATGACTGCACAGATCAAGAAATAGCATAGCTAACACTGCATTTTCTTTGGAAGTTGTAGCTTGTGTGGGAGAGATGCAATTCTTTGTCCATAGAAAATTGTACATCCACTCTGAATATTTGAGAGAACAAGTTATACTTTATTAACAGATTATGATAATCAATATCTTTCACTTTTTGCCTTTGTTAGTTTTTAATATTGGTATGCTAATTTTTTTTTTTTTTTTTTGGCAGGTTTTCTTTAGGTGATGCTAGGAGGCCTCTACATGAAACAGCAGTTTTGGTAGAAGATGTGGTACACACACAGTTAATTAATCTGGTAAGAGCACATATAATCTTATTTGATGTTTCTCCATTCTGCTTATATTGGGATTGCAACCCAGCACTTGTTTTTAAAGATTGTATTTACATTTGAAATTCTTTATTTTGTCTGCTGGATTGAGGTGTAATTTACATAAAACAAAATTTTACTGCTCTAAGTACATAATTCAGTGAGTTTTGACAACTGAATACTGTCCTATGACTCTGAACACAATCACAGTATAGAACATTTTCATCATCCAAAAAAGTTCTCTTGTGCCCCCGGGTAGTTAGTCCTTTCCCCCCTTCCCTGACCCCCTGGTAACACTGAACTGTTTTCTATCACTGTATTAGTACAGTTTTTCTAAATTGCTTTTCAAAACTTTTCTGTATTTCACTTTAGACTTATAGAAGAACTGCACAAATGGTACATAGAATGCTCAGATACCTTTCATCTTCCTCTGTTAACATCTTATGTAACCACGGTACAATTATCAAAATCAGGAAATAATGTTGGTATAATATTTTTAATGAAATTACCAACCTTATTCAATTTCCATCAGTTTTCTTTTTAATGTTCCTTTCCTGTCCCAGTATCTAGTCTGGGGTAACAATTCATAATTAGCTATCTTGTCTTTGTAGTCGGCCCCTTTCTAGGATAATTCCTCCATCTTTCCTTGTTTCATGGCCTTGACACCTTTTTAAACATACCAGACAGTTGTTTTATAGGACGCTCTTCCTTTTTCAATCTGTCTGATATTTTCTTATGATTAGAACGTGGCTGTGCATTTTTGCCAAGAATACCACAGAAGTAATGAGTCCTTCTCAGTGTGTTGCATCAACATGGTCATGTTCTTGATGTTTTTTTTGTGATTTTAACCTTGATAAATTGATTAAGGTGGTATATACACTGAATTTTTTCACTATAATGAAGTTACAAGTTTCTTCATTTTGTAATAAATATCTTGGGGGAGGTATTTTGTGACTCTGCAAATATTTTCCTTCTCTAAAAATTTGTGCCTATTTATTTTACCATTCATCAGTGGATCTTGTCTGAGACCGTTATGACTGTTGGTATTTGCCTAATGGTGGTGTTCTGTTTTCTGCTTTCCTTTTATATTTTTTAATTGCAATTATTCTTAAAGGATTATCTATCTTTTATCACCATTTATTTATTCAATTTTTAATATATATTTGAATGGACTAATGTATATTTAAATTTTATTCTTAAGATCATTATGCAGTAATATCATTATTTATTTGTATTGCTTAAGCTGTTATAGTGTTGGCCATTAGGAACACTGTCATGTCCTTTTCCCATTTGTCCATCAGGTTTTTGATCCTGTGTCCCATATATATTAGAGATATCAATCCTTTGTAGTATATGATACAAATATATTCTTTCAGTGTGTGAGTTATCTTTTGACTTTGATTTTATGACTTTTTTTAGACATACAAATATTTTAATTTCAACAGAGCCAAATATATCAACCTTTTATTGTCTTAGAATTTTGAAACATATTTAGAAAGTCTTACCTTATGCTGAATTTGAAGAGGAATTCACCCATGTTGCCTTCTGAGACTTGTATGGTTTCCTTTTTAACATTTAGGTCCTTAATCCATTTGTAGCTTATTCTTGTTATCATGTGAGATGTGTATCTAATTTTATCTTTATCCAAATGACTACCCAGTTATACCATCATCATTTATTAAAAAGTCCACACTTTTTCTAATGATCTGAGATGCCTCCTTTATCATATACTAAATAAGCATATTTGGTATTTATTTATGATTTTATATTTATTACCAGTGTCTTATTTTTCTATGCATGTGATAATACATTTTAAATTATATAGGTTTTATGGTGTATTTTAAAGATTATTACAACTAGACTCCTTGTAATTTTTCTTTCTGTGTGTTCCTGGTTATTCTTGTATGTTTATTTTTTTATATGAATGTTAGTATTAGATTCTAGCTCCATAAAATAGCTTTTTGGTGTCTTTATTGAGATTTCATGAATTTATAAATCAGTTTAGAGAGAACTGCATCTTAAGAATGTTGACTCCCATCTAAGAATAGGGAATGTCTTTACCTTTTTTGAAAACCACTTTTGTGTCTTTCATGAGTGTTTTAACATTTTTTTTCTATAGGCTTCACATATTTATTACATTATTCCTATGTATTTGATCTTTGTTACTACTACAAATGGAACATCTGAAACTGAAATACATAAATCTACAGATTCAAGGAGCTGAGCCAACTCCAAGCAGGGTAAACCCAAAGAAATGCATGTTAAACTGCTGAATACAAAAGACATAAATCCTAAAAGCACCCAGATTCATTACCATAAGGAAACAATGACTTGAAAGACAGCAGAATTTTCATTAGAAAACATGGAGACTAGGTCTAAAATGAGCCTCTTGTAGTCAGCATATAGATGGATTGTGTTTTTTTATTCATTCTCATACCCTATATCTTTTGACTGGCACATTTACATTCAGAGTGATTATTGAGAGATACGAATTTAGTGCCATTGTGTTACCTGTTGAGTTGGTATTTCTGGTTTTGTTTCTGACCCTTTCTTGTCTTTGTTGCTTTTTGGTCATTTTGTCTCCACTCACAGTCCCCATTAAAATTTCTTGCAGGGCTGGTTTAGTGGTCATAAACTCCTTTAGTTTATGTTTGGGAAACTCTTTATCTCTCTTTCTATTTTGAATGACAGCCTCGCTGAATAAAGAATTCTTGACTGCATATTTTTCCCAATCAGCACCTTGAATATTTCCTTCCACTCCTGTCTGGCTTGCCAAGTCTCTGTGGACAAATCTTCTGTGAACCTGTCTTCCCCTGTAAGTTAAGGACCTTTATTCCCTTGCTTCATTGGCAAGCGAAGTCAAACTTTCACTATTTGCAGATGACATAATACTCTATGTAGAAAACCTGAAAGACTCCACCAAAAAATTGCTAGAACTCATACATGAATTCAGCAAAGTCACAGGATATAAAATCAAGAAATCTGTTGCATTTCTATATAACAATAAATGAAGTATCAGAAAAAGGAATCAAGGAATTGATTTCATTTGCAGTTGCACCAAAACAATAAGATACCTAGGAATAAATCTAACTAAAGAAGTAAAAGATCTGTACTCTGAAAACTATGGAACACTTAAGAAAGAAATTGAAGAGGACACAAAGAAATGGAAAAGCATTCCATGCTCATGGATTGGAAGAACAAACATTGATAAAATGTGCTACCCAAAGCAATCTACATATTTGCATCAAAATACCACCAGCATTTTTCACAGAGCTAGAACAAACAATCCTAAAATTTGTCTGGAACCACAAAAGACCCCAAATAGTCAAAGCAATTCTAAAAAACAAAAACAAAACTGGAGGCATCACGATTCTGGATTTCAAGCTATACTACAAAGCTATAGTCATCAAGACAGTATGGTACTGGCACAAAAACAGACACACAGATCAATAGACTAGAGTAGACTACCAAGAAATGGACTCACAACTATATGGTCAACTAATCTTCGACAAAGCTGGAAAGAATATCCAATGGAAAAAAGTCTCTTGAACAAATGGTGTTGGGAAAACTGTACAGCAACATGCAGAAGAATGAAACTGGATGACTTTCTTACACCATACACAAAAATAAATTCAAAATGGATTAAAGACCCAAATGTGAGACCGGAAACCATCAAAATCCTAGAGGAGAACACAAGCAGAAACCTCTTTGAACCTCATCCATAGTATCTTCTTATTAGACATGTCACCCCAGGCAAGGGAAACAAAAGCAAAAATGAACTATTGGGACTTCATCAAGATAAAAAGCTTCTGCACAGCAAAGGAAACAATCAACAAAACTAAAAGGCAGCCTACAGAATGGGAGAAGATATTTGCAAATGGCAAAACTGATAAAGGGTTAGTATCCAAAGTCTACCAAGAACTTATCAAACTCAACACCCAAATAAAAACAAATAACCTAGTTAAGAAATGGACAGAAGACATGAATAGGCACTTTTCCAACAATGACATCCAGATGGCTAACAAACACATGAGAAGGTGCTCAACGTCACTCAACATCAGGGAAATACAAATCAAAACCATGATGAAATACCATCTTAACACTTGTCAGGATGGCTAAAAATTAACAACACAAGAAACAACAGGTGTTGGCGAGGATGCAGAGAAAGGGGAACACTCTTGCACTGGGAATGCAAACTTGTCCAGCCACTCTGGAGAATAGCATGCAGGTTCCTCAAAATGTTAAAAATAGAACTACCCTATGATCCAGTAATTGCACTACTAGGTATTTACCCAAAGGATACAAAAATACAGATTCAAAGCGATACATGCACTCTGATGTATTATCAGCATTATCAACAATAGCCGAACTATGGAGAGAGCCCAAATGTCCGTTGACTGATGAATGGATAAAGATGTGGTATACACACACACACACACATACACACAATATGGAATATTACTCAGCCATCAAAAATGGAAATTTTGCCATTTGCAACGACGACATGGATGGAGCTACAATGTTTTACGCTAAGTGAAATAAGTCAGTCAGAGAAAGACACCATATGATCTCTCACCCACATGTGAAATTTAAGAAAGAATCTAGATGAACATATGGGAAGGGGAAAAAGAAAAAAAGGAAAGAGAGAAACAAGCCATAAGAGACTCCGAACGATGGAAACAAACTGAGGGTTGATGGAGGCAGGTGGGTGGCAGATGGGCTAGATGGGTGATGGGTATTAAGGAAGGCACTTGTTATGAAGTGCACTGGGTGTTATATGTAAGTGATGAATCACTGAATTCTACTTCAGAAACCAATACTGTACTGTATGTTAACTACCTGAAATTTAAATTAAAAAAAATAATTTAAAAAAAAAAGACGATATGGAGACTAGAAGGAAATACAAGTTTTAAAGTACTGCGTATAGAATTTTCAGTTGACAGCTATTTTTCTCTAACTCTATATTCACATGGCCTTCTCTCCTTTGTCCCTGTGTCTCTGTGTCCTTTTATCTTAAAAAAATGATCAGATATTTACTGTTTAGTGTATTAAATCTATACATGCTGTCATCTTCACATCACAGTGTTATAGCTTTTCCTTTAAATGCAATTAAAATATAGTAGGAAGTAGGGGTGCCTGGGTGGCTCAGTCGTTGGACGTCTGCCTTCGACTCAGGTCATGATCCCAGGGTCCTGGGATCGAGTCCTGCATCGGGCTCCCTGCTTGGCAGGAAGCCTGCTTCTCCCTCTCCCATTCCCCCTGCTTATGTTCCTTCTCTCGCTGTGTCTCTCTCTGTCAAATAAATTAATAAAATCTTTAAAATATATATATATAGTAGGAAGTATGTATAATCTTTTACATTTACCCACATATTTACCATTTTCCATGCTCATCATTTGTTCTTATAGGTATGAATTGCCATTTAAATAATTTCCTTCAGCCTGAAAACACTAACATTTCTAATAGAGCAGGTGTGCCAGTGATGAATTATCTTTAGTTTCTACATCTGAACGTATCTATTTTCACCTTTTTTCTTGAGGTGTATCTTTTCTATATGTGGAATTCTAGTTGCTAATCTTTTCATTTTAGCTGTGCAAATGTGCCACTCCAGTGTTTCTCAGCATACATTAGTTTCTGATGACAGGTCAGCTCTTACTCATTTGTTCTCATCTGTAACATGTTGTCATTCTCTGGCTCGTTTCAAGATTTTCTCTTTATTGTTGGATGTTAGAAGTTTGATGTATGGAGGACTTTCTTCATGATTATCCTGCTTGCAAGTTTGCTGATCTTGTTGGATCTGGAAACTAATGTTTTCTGCCAATTTGCAGAAGTTTTTGGCCATTATTTTATGTTTGTGTTTTTCATTCTTCGATTTCAATCACATGTGTGCTGAACCATTTGTTATTGTTTCACAAATCTCTGAGAGCCTCTAAATTAATTTTTTTTTTTTAATTCTTCCCCTCTGTTTAGTTGTTACTTTGTTTGGCTTTGTAGTTTCTACTGATTTATCTTTAACTTCACGGATTCTTCTGTAATCTTTATTTAGTCAATCTGATATATTTTTCATTTTAATAGTATTCTCTGTTATACTATGTGAAAATGTATCTTATTGGGCTATAATATCCCTTTTTAAATTATGGACACATTTTTATATTCTTTCATTTCAAATATAGAAGTTTCAAGTTAAATATAGAAGTTATTTGATGATGGTCATTGCAGTAGTATAAAGGAGAATTTGTTTAGGTCTTTCCTCATAATAAAGGAACTTCTTATTACATATACATGTAATAAGCCATGCATTATTTGGATAATAACTTTGATCTGTGTTTCTGAGACTGACCCTGTCCAAATCTCAGTAATTGTAAAGTGGAATGAGATACCTCACTAGAGGAAGGTCTTGCTTTTTTTCTCTTTGCCATATTAAGGCATGTATTAGTGTGAGTTCTTCAGATAAAAAGAATAATAGAGAAATGTTTTTAAAGTTAGTCCTTTCTTAGCATTGTATATTTGCAGCCATTACAAAATATATGTGTGTCTATGTGTATATGTGTTTTATGCCCTGTCTTATAATTCTCTATACATTTAACTCTTAAGACTAGTTTTTTCTTTAATTCTTTTTTTTTTAAAGATTTTATTTATTTATTTGAGACAGAGAGAATGAGAGAGAGAGAGCACATGAGAGGGGGGAGGGGCAGAGGGAGAAGCAGGCTCCCCGCCGAGCAGGGAGCCCGATGCGGGACTCGATCCAGGGACTCCAGGATCATGACCTGAGCCGAAGGCAGTCGCTTAACCAACTGAGCCACCCAGGCGCCCTCTTTAATTCTTTTATTTCCATGTTTTTTGAGATATAATTGACATGTAACATGTAAGATTAAGGTGTACAATAACATGATTTGCTATTTATATTGTGAAATGATTACCACATTAGGTTTAGTAAACACATTCATCACCACATATTTAACATTTTTTGTATGAGTGATGAAAATATTTAATATCTACACTCTTAGCAACTTTCATGTATACAATAAAGTATCATTAGCTATATTTATCGTGCTGTGCATTAGGTCCTCAGAACTGATACATTGTATATTTGGAAATTTTACCCTTTGAAGCACAGTGTTGCATTTCTTCCACCCCTAAGCCCCTGGCAGCCCCCAGTCTACTCTCTGTTTCTATGAGTTTGGTGTTTTGTTTTGTTTTTTTAAGATTCTGCATATAATAAGATCATACAGTAGATGTCTTCTCTTTCTGACTTATTTCACTTAGCATAATGCTCTCAAGGTTTATTTTATGTTGTTGCAAATGGGAGGAATTGCAGGGGTTTTTTTGTGTGGCCAAATAATAGTCCATTACATATATACATGCACAGATGCATCACATTTTCTTTATCCATTCATCCATGATCCACATTTGGGTGGTTTCTGTGTCTTGGCTATTGTAAATAATGCTGCAGTGTATATTGTGGTGCAGTTCATTTCAAAGATTTTATTTCTTTTGGATATACACCCAGAAGTAGGATTGATGGCTCTTGTGTCAGGTTTTTTTTTTTTTTGAGGAACTTTCATACTGTTTTCCATTGTGGCTATCTCAATTTACTTTCCTACCAACAGTGCACAAGGGGTTGCTTTTCCCCACATCTTCAACAGCACCTGTAGTCTCATATCTTGTTGATAATAGTTCTTCTAGCATGGATAATACCTCGTTGTGGTTTTGATTTGCATTTCTCTGAGGACAAGTGATGTTGAACACTTTTTATATACCTTTTGGCCATTTTTGTATCTTCTTTGGAAAAATGTCTATTCCGGTCCTTCCCCAGTTTTCAGTTTGCCAACACTTTCATGTTCATGTTTTATTTGATAATCATTAAATCTCAGGCGGAAAAACAGAGAGGATATTATATTTTCCAATTTGAATGTCCATGTATAGAGAAACAACTCATCCAAGACACAAAGCTTATTAAGGGCTGGGGTTGGAACCAGAATTGAGGCCTCCTGACCCTCATTCTGTGCAGTTTTTTAAAAAATTATTCATTTTTTGCTATGGAGTTGTATGATGTCCCTGAATATTTTGGATATTAACCTCTTACCAGATATATGGTTTGCAAGTATATTCTCCCATTTCATAGGATGCCTTTTGATTTTATATTGATTGTGACTTTCGCTCTGCAACAGCTTTTTTATTGATGTACTCTCAGTTGTTTATTTTTTGCTGTGCTTTTAGTGTCCTATCCAAAATATCATTGCCCAGACCAATATCAGGGAGTTTTTTATCTAGGTTTTCTTCTAAGAGTTTTATGGTTTCAGTTCTTATATTTAAGTCTTTATTCCATTTTGAGTTAACTTTTGTGAGAGGTGTAAGATAGAGGTCCAGTTTCATTCTTTCACATGTAGTATCCAGTTTTCCAATACCATTTATTAAAGAGACTGTTTAAACTCTCTTCAATGGAGATTGAATATTCTTAGCTCCCTTATGAAATATTAGTTCATCAGGTGTGCATAGGTATATTTCTGGGATCTTAATTCTGTATCATTCATCTTTGTGTGCATTTTTATGCCAGTACTATGCTGTTTTTAATTACGATAGCTTTGTAGTATAGTCCAAAATCAGCCTGTGATGTTTTCTTCTTTTTTCTCAAGACTGCTTCAGTTATTCAGGGTCTTTTGTGGTACCATATAAATTTTAGCATTGTCTTTTCTATTTCTGTGAAAAATGCCATTGGAATTTTGATAGGGATTGCATTGAGTCTGTAGATGGCTTTGAATAATATGGACATTTAAATAATATTAATTTTTCAATCCATGAGCACGAGATAGCTTTCCATTTTTTGTGTGTGTGTTGTCTTTAATTGCTTTCATCAATATCATAATTTTTCAGTGTAGTGACATTTCACCTTATTGGTGAAATTTAATTTTTTTTTTGACGCTAATGTAAATGTGATTCTTTTCTTTATTTCTCTTTCAGGTAGCTCATTGCTAGTGTATAGAAATGTAACTGATTTTTGCATATTTACTTTGTATTTTGCAACTTTACTGAATTTGTTGGTTTTAATGGTTTCTTTGTGGATTCTTTATATTTTCTACATGTAACATCATGTCATCTGAAAACAGTTTTGTATCTTCCTTTCTAATTTGAATACTTTTTATTTATTTTTCTTGCCTAATTTTTCTGGATAGGGCTTCCAATAGTATGTTGAATAAGAGTGGTGAGAAATGGACACCCTTGTCTTGTTCCTGATCTTAAAAGAAAAACTTTTAATCTTTCACTTGATACTAGCTATTGGCTTGTCATATATGGCTTTTACTATATTGAGTTATAGTCCTTCTTCATGTAATCTGTTGAGAATTATTATCATAAAAGGGTGTTGAATTTTGTGAAATGTTTTTTCTGCATCTATTACAAGGGTCATATGCTTTTTATCCTTCATTCTATTTAAGTAGCATATCACACTTAATGATTTGTGTATATTGAACCAACCTTGGATCCCAGGGAAAAATTCCACTTGATTATAGTGTATGTTCTTTTTAATGTACTTTTGAATTTGGTTTGCTAGAATTTTATTGAGAATTTCTGAATCTGTATTCATCAGATATATTGGCCTGTAGTTTTCTTTTATTGTAGTGTCCATATCTGACTTTGGTGTCAGTTTAATGCTGGCCTCACGAAATGAGTTTGGAAGTGTTCCCTCTTCTTCAGTTTTTTGGAAGAATTTGAGGATTGTCTTCTTTAAGTATTTGGTAGAATTTACCAGTGAAACTGTCTGATCCTGGGCTTTTCTTTGTTGGGAGATTTTGATTACTGCTTCAACTTCTTAGTCATTATTGGTCTGTTCAGATTTTCCATTTCTTCATGATTCAGTCTTGGTAGGCTGTATGTTTCTAGGAATTTATCCATTTCATCTAGGTTATGCATTTTGTTTTCATTTAATTCCTCATAGCAGCCTTTTATGATATTCTGCATTTCTGTGGTACCAGTTGTAATGTCTATTATTTCTTTTATAATTTTACTTGAGTCTTCTTTTTCTTTCCTCATTAGTTTAGCTACAGATTTGTCAATCTTTATATTTTCAAAAAAAAGTCCTAGTTTTATTAATTTTTTTTTCTATTGTGTCTCTAGTTTCTATTTTGTTTATTTTTGCTCTAATCTGTATTATTTCCTTCTGCTATCTTTGGGCTTAGTTTGCTCTTTTATTTTTAATCCTTGTGGTATGAAGTTAGGTTGTGTATTTGAGATCTTTCTTTATTCTTAATGTAGGCATTTATTGCTATAAACCTCCCTCTTAGAACTGGTTTCACTGCATCCCAAAAGCTTTGGTATGTTCTGATTTTGTTTTTGTCTCAAGCTATTTTCTGTTTTCCCTTTTGATTTCTTCTTTGATCCAGTGGTTATTCAGAAGAGTGCTATTTAATTTCTGCATACTTGAGAATTTTCCAGTTTTCCTCCTGTTATTGCTTTCTGGTTCCTTACCATTGGGGTCAGAAAAAAAAATACTTGATTTGTGATTTCAATCTGTAGACAGAAATGTTTCCTGCCTGGTTCTTGTGCCAGCAGGACTCCTTGAGACAGTAGCCAGGAAGGACTGGAGCCCACTTATAGGGCCCTTTCAGAATCTACAGAAAGACCAAGTTTGTTGGGCTTACCTGCAGGGGCTTCTGGACAATGGCTAAGGGGGTTGAAATCAGTGCACAGACCATTTCAAGTTCCATAGCTGGGACTGAGCTTCTCTACTACCTGAGGCACAGGTGGGCATGACTCCTTCCAGGTCCTTTGGTATATGGTGTGGGTGATGGTACAGTGGCCACACAGGGCTGTAGCCTAGGCCTTGGGAGTACAGGATTGTTTCTGGGTCTGTAGCCAGTACCACGTTCAGTGAATCAGTTGCAAAACAGCTCTTGTCAGCCTCGGACTGTACTGGACTTTCACAGTCTCCTACCTGGGTCCTAAAGCACACACGTGGCCCTTTTGTCCATGGATGGTGGCCACATTATTGTTGCTGAGGGTGAATGTAAGCATGGGAGCTCTCAATTGGCCATTTTCCTGACATCACTCCCCTCCTTTAATTCTTTGAATATATTTATAATATATTCTTTAAAGTCTTTATCTTCTAAATTCAGTATATGGATCACACTGGAATCCATTTCCATCGACACCTCTATTTACTGTTACCCTTTTATTTCTTTGCATCCCTAGTACTTTTTGTTTGAAAATTGGATATTGTAGATGATATACTCTTATGACTCCTCTCTGAAAATTTTGGTTGTTTTTCTGTCAGCTGGCAGGTAACTTGCCTGGACATAAAATGTAAACTCTGCCATGTTGTGAGCCAGTTCACATCTCTGCTAAGTTCTTACAACTTCCTGCTACTACTTTTTGGCTTCATCTCTTTTGCATCTCCTGTGAGCTTGTGCATTTCAGCACATTTCAACTCTTCAAAGGAAAGAAAAACATAATAAGAAAAAGTTGTTTAAATATTGATACTTCCTTAACTTAGAATACAATGCAGCCACTACACATTGTGATGTATTATGTTTTCTTACTACTTTGATTTTTTGTATTTGAAGTGTATTGCTTGTATTACATATGGCAAAATCCATGTTTTTTTTTTCTTGTTTTTCCACTCTATGTGTTTCGACAAATGCACAGAGTCTTATAACTACCAACAGTCAAGATTCAGAACTATTACATCACTTCCCCCCAAATTCCCTTGTTTTACGCATTTGTATTCACACTCCTCTTCCTTATCACAACCTCCTGCCTCCTTGAGGTCTCCATTCACCTTTGTTGGAGCAGAATGATAGAGCTTCTCATAACTTTTTGTGTGTGCCTGGTAATCAGACCTAAATTTACATGGTTTTTGTCTCCAGGGTAGGAGTTACTAGTGCAAAATAAAACCCATGAAACTCACTGCCAGATTTTTGTATTTCAGGTTCTCATTTCCTTCTCAAGTCTGCGTCCTACCATTTACTATTCAGAATTCTCAGATAGTTGTTGCATGCACTATATCCAGGGTTTTTATTGTATTCATTGTGAGAAGCAGTGTGGAGTGTGCTTACTCCAACTTAACTGGCTGGATATTTGAATTTAATCATTTTTCTAAACATTGTTGTATTACCTGATTCAGTGAATCCACTTTCTTTTTATTTAAAAACTTTTTATTGAGGCATAATTGACCTATAATTTTATATTAGTTTCAGATATGTAACATAATGATTCAATATTTGTATATATTGCAGAATGATCACCACAATCATGAATTTCTCTAATTTTGTTTTTCTTTCTTCTTTTTTGCCCTCTTTGCATTATAATCTTGGTACATTTTTATCATGGCACATTTGTTACACAGTGTTACCTAAGAATTCCTATTTCTGATATTGATGTAAGTAAAAGTATATGTTTCCAAATAGGGATTCATTTGCAATTAAGTGAAATAGTTTATTAATTTCAGATTTAAGCTTGTCAATTAAAGAAGAGCTTGGTTGGTTAGTTATCTTTGATGGTAGTCTCCTGATATTCTTGAAGTTTATACATCTGTTTCTCTTAGTTTTAGCCTGCATGTCAGAGACCTCTTTTGATAGTTTTTAAAACAATATTTATTTATTGTTTGAAAACTACCACATTATGTTTTGATGTCACTTGGTGATATCTGGATGCAACCCAAACATGCATAGGGCTGTTATATATAGATAAGTCTTTAGGAATTGCTATTCAGAAAGCTGTGGTGTTTTCAATGCTGCAGTGTCCTTTCGGATCCTGTAGTCATAGTATCTTAAAATACTCTCTTTGTATTTACTGTTCAGTATGCGGGAATCTCTATGGGACTAAATCTTTAGCCACACAATCTTAAATTGTATATAAGTGGCTATCAGTTGTTCTTTGAACATGAAAGTTATATTTTTAACAAGGTCCTAAAAACAAAAGTGTAAAGTAAGCCACCATTTTGTTTCTAGAGTGCTGTATACTGTTTCAAACTGTTTCTTGCTTTAATAGATCATTAGGTATTCTTTATTTCATGTATTCATTTTATGTGTTCATTAATTCAGTAAACCCTTATTGAGTGACTAATGTAGCTCTGATTCTACTGATACAAAGTGAATAAAAAATTGTCTTTGCCTTTGGGGAATTAACAGTTTTGTAATGTAATTGGACACATACAAATTAAATTTACAATCCAAAAGGAAGCGAATACACAATTTTCTTCAGTGCACATTCGACACTTTCCAAGACAGATAATATGTTAGGCCACAAAACAAGTCTTACTAAATTCAAGAGGATTGAAATCATATCAAGCATCTTTTCCAACCATAGTGGTATGAAACTAGGAATTAATTAAATATGTGAAGAAAACTAGGAAAATTCACAAATATATGAAGATTAAACAACATGCTATTAAACAACCAATTAGTGCTAAATGCCTACCTGAAAAAATCAAAAAAGTCTCAAACAACCTAACTTTATACCTAATAGAACTAGAAAAAGAAGAACAGACAAAACCAATGTTAATGAAAGGAAGGAAATAACAAAAATTAGAGCAGAAATAAATGAAACAGACTAAGAAGACAATAGAAAAGATCAGTGAAACTAAGAGCTGGTTCTTTGAAAAGATAAAATTGACAAACTTTAGACTCATAAAGAAGAAAAAGGAGGCCTCAAAATCAGAAATGAAAGAAATGTTACAACTGATACCACAGAAATATTAAGGATCATAAGAAACTACTATAAACAATTATATGCTAACAAATTGGACAACCTAGAGGAAATGAATAAATTCCTAGAAACACACAACCTTACCAAGACTGCATCTAGGTGAAACAGAAAATCTGAACATTGCAATTACTATTAAGGAGATTGAATCAGTAATCAAAAATCTCCCAATAAACAAAAGTCCAGGACCAGATAGCTCCACTAGTGAATTCTACCAAACATTCGAAGAAGAATGAATGGCAGTTCTTCTCTAAGTCTTCCAAAAAAAAAAAAAATAGAGTGGAAGGAATTCTTCCAAACTCATTTTACAAGGCCAGCATTACCCTGATACCAAACCCAGACAAG
Source organism: Mirounga angustirostris (assembly GCF_029215605.1). Taxonomy (NCBI): domain Eukaryota; kingdom Metazoa; phylum Chordata; class Mammalia; order Carnivora; family Phocidae; genus Mirounga; species Mirounga angustirostris. Next base: position 40,894,811 of record NW_026991716.1, on the reverse strand, counting down.
GAAGTCACAAGAAAATTCCAGGCCAATATCCCTGATTAATACAGGCCCAAACATCCTCAACAAAACATTAGCAAACTAACTCAGCAATGCATAAAAAGGATCATGTACCATGATCAAGTGGGATTTATTCCAGGGATGGAAGGATGGTTCAACATGCACAAATCAATTAGTTTGATACACCACATTTACAGAAAGAAAGATAAAAATCATATGATTACCTCAATAGATGCAGAAAGGCATTTGACAAAATTCAACATCCGTTTGTGATAAAAACTCTCAACAAAGCACATATAGAGGGACTGTACTTTAATAAGTAATAAGGGCCATATATGACAAACCCGAGCTAACATCATACTCAACAGTGGAAAGGGGGAAGCTTTTCCTCTAAGATCAGGAAGAATACAAGAATGCCCACTTTCACCACTTTTATTCAACATAATATTGGAACTCTTAGAGTAATCAGGCAAGAAAAAGAAGTAAAAAGCATCCAGATTGGAAATGAAAAAGTAAAATTTCCATTATTTGGAAAGGAAGAAGTAAAATCTCCACTGTTTATATTACATATAAAAAACTCTAAGAGTCCATGGAAAAAGTGTTATGAACTAATAAACAAATTCAGTAAAGTTGCAAGTCAACAAATTCAATAAAGGATACAAAATCAAAAAACAAAAGCCTGTTGTTTTTCTATACACTAATAATGAACTATCAAAAAGAGAAGTTAAGATAAAAACAATCTCATTTATAGTTGAATCAAAAAATATATAATTTCTAGGAATAAATTTAACCAAGGAGATGAAATACCTGTATAGTGGAAACTACAGGACATTAAAGAAAAAAAAATTGAAGATGATGCAAATAAATGGAAAGATATTTCATGCTCATAGTTTGGAAGAAGTAATATTGTTAAAATGTCCTTACTATCCAAAGCAATCTATAGATTCAAGTCAATCCATATCAAAATTCCAATGGCGTTTTAATAGAAATAAAACAATTTATATGGAACTATAAAAGACCTTGAATAGCCAAAGCAGCCTTAATAAAGAAATACAAAACTGGGGTGCCTGGGTGGCTCAGTTGGTTAAGCGACTGCCTTCGGCTCAGGTCATGATCCTGGAGTCCCGGGATCAAGTCCCGCATCGGTCTCCCTGCTCAGCAGGGAGTCTGCTTCTCCCTCTGACCCTCCCCCCTCTCATGTGCTCTCTCACTCTCATTCTCTCTCTCAAATAAATAAATAAAATCTTTAAAAAAAAAAAAAAAGAAAGAAATACAAAACTGGAGGTAGCACACTCTCTCATTTCAAACTATATTAAAAAGGTATAATAAATAAAACAGTATGGTATTGGAATAAAAACAGACACATAGATTAATAGAATGGAATAGAGATCCCCAAAATAAACCCATGCATATATGGTCAATTAATTTGCAACAAAGCAGGCATGAAATACAATGGGAAAAAAACAGTCTGTTCAAAAATGGTGTTGGGACAGTTGGACAGGCACATACCAAAGAATGAGACTGGACCACTGTCTTATAACATACACAAAAATTAACTCAAAATGGATTTAAATACTTGAACATAACACCTGAAACCATGTAACTCCTAGAAGAAAACATAGGTAGTAATCTTCTTGACATAGGTTTTCATCATGATTTTTTGAATCTGATACTAAAAGCAAAAGCAAAATTAAACAAGTGTGGGACTATACCAAACTCTACAAAGCTTCCACACAGCAAAGGAAACCATCAACAAACTGAGAAGACAATCTACTGAATGGGAGAAAATATTTGGAAATCATATATTTGCTAAGGCATTAATATCCCAAATACATTAAGAATTCACATAGTTCATAGGAAAAAAAAAGTTTGATTAAAAATAAGCAGGGGCGCCTGGGTGGCTCAGTCGTTAAGCATCTGCCTTCGGCTCAGGTCATGATCCCAGGGTCCTGGGATGGAGCCCCGCATCGGGCTCCCTGCTCCGCGGGAAGCCTGCTTCTCCCTCTCCTGCTCCTCCTGCTTGTGTTCCTTCTCTCACTGTCTCTCTCTGTCAAATAAATAAATAAAATCTTTGAAAAATAAAGCAGAAAATCTGAATAGACGTTTTTCCAAAGAAGACATGCAGATGGCCAACAGGTACGTGAAAAGGTGTTCTACATCACTAATCATCAGGTAAATACAGATCAAAACCACAAAGAGATATTAGTTCACACCTGTTAGAATGGCTGTTATCAAAAAGATGAGAACACATGTTGGCAAGGATGTGGAAAAGGGAACTCTTGTGCACTGTTAGCGGGATTACAAATTGGTACAGCCACTGTGGAAAACAGTGCGGAAATTTCTCACAAAAAAATTAAAACTAGAACTACCATATGATACAGCAATTCTACTTCTTGGTATTATTATAAGAAAACAAAACACTAATTCAAAAAGATGTATGTGCCTATGTTCATTGCAGCACTATTTACAATAGCCAAGATATGGAAACAACAACCTGAGTGTCTATCAATGGATGAATGGATAAACAAATTATGCTATATATACACAATGTAATATGATTCAGCCATAAAAAAGAATGAGATCTTGCCATTTGCAACTACATGGGTGGACCTAGAGGGTATTATGCTAGTTAAGTAAGTCAGACAGAGAAAGACAAATACCATATGAGCTCTCTTATATATGGAATCTAAAAACAAAAATATAAAAGCCAGCTCATACATATAGAGAACAGGATAGTGGTTGCCAGTAGTGTGGTGGGGGGTGTACAGATGTGGAGAAACTGGTATGCTGTTTTTTGTTTTTGTTTTTAGTTTAAGTAAATTGAGTAAAAAAAATAATTTTAAAACATGGTAGCTGGTAACACTGATACGCATAAAAAGTGATGAAGGTTTTGACGAGTGGTATCCAACCTGGAGTTCTTCATGCATTTGTATATACATGTCTACATAAAAATACATGTTAAATCTTTTATAGGAAACAACATATATTTATTGTATTAAATTGAGGAAAGTAAGCATCAGAATAGACATTATAAACTGTTACCTATGCATAGATGTAGCATAGAAGCATGTTTTATTTCACTTGGACTGTATTCTTGAAGATGTGAAATTAATTGCCAACATTTAAAAATTGGACTTCTTTTACATAAAAACAGGATTTCTGGCTTCTCTTGAAACATTGAAATTGAAACGTTAGACAACATAGGCCTGAATTTAGCATGAAAATCTTTGCTCAGTGGCCGCTTCTACCTGTGGGCCGTAAACCAGACCAGCTTCATTGACTTAACCAGGAAAGTATTCAGTATTGATGCAGTTATGCAGCATATTGTACCCATATTTTCCATATTTCTCCCCAGTTTCACTTTTCAAGAAAGCGAATTTTGGAAGAAAATTTTGTCATTTTGAAAGAAATTTTACTTTCCCTCAAAAGCTGTGGGAATGATTGTTATGTATGTCGCAGAAATTTACAGACAAAGATAATAAGGTTGTTTCCTATGCAAGTTACTTTTTTCTTAACCCATGCAACTTGGCTCTGTTAATGGAAGAGTGATCTATCAGAGGTAATACAAAAATTATAGAAGCAACAGGAAGGATTTAGAGTCTTGCTACTGCCTGCCTATGTAGAAGAGAGGAGAGGCATTCTATCATCACAGCTTCTGTGGTGCTGAATCCTGTCAGAAAGCACCTTTACCCACTAGGACAGTGAGCTAGGACTTCAGCAGCTACATTGTTCTTCTTTCTGCAACTGAAAGCTAAAATTTAATAAAACTTCATCTAAAACTTAAAGGGAAAGAGAAACGTAGACGTCCAATACTATTGCCAGTATCCCTTGGCTTTTTAAAATCTCTCTTCTGAACACTTACACATAAAAGAATTAGGCACGCAGCTGATATTTATTCAGGCTACCTAGCAATTCTTCAGTTACACAAACATTCTAAGTCATGATAGGGGACTATAAAAATCCAGAGTCTCCTTAAGTATAGAATCAGTGTCAGTTACCTAAGAATTATCCGCAAAACATAAGTTCAGATTATTCATCCATACTCTCCAAAGGATTCTTTTTCAGGAGGGCTTGGGTGGGGCTGAAGAATTTGTATTTTTAATAAACACCCAAGATCTTTGTAATCCAAGTAGTCCAAGAACCAGACTTGAGAAACCAGTTTATGGGCTGGTGGTTTGTAACCAGATCTGGGCAACAACATTGCCAGTGTTTTTTAAAAAAGTAAAAACATGATTTGAACTTTCGGACAGCTTTTAGGTGAACAAGATGAGACTACTCCTCCTGTTAAGAAACAATATAGAGTCTGACTGTAGCCTAATGAGTTTGTTTTTGCTTTATACCTTAATACACCTAAATGTTTGTTTTCTCTTTCAAAACAGATCTTAAGATGCCATAAAATTGTTTCAGTAATGCTAGACATTACTCAAAGCATCATGTTTGTTTACCTAATTTTAGTAGATCTTGATTATTAAAGTCAGTAAAACCATTCAGAAACAAGTCTGATGAATAGGGTAGTTGATTATATCATCTATCCCAAGGCATTTAGCAGTAGTTTTCAACTTGGAGTTCACATTAAAACCATCTTCTTTAAAACAACAACAACAAAACCCCACAACTACCAGACCCTCTCCATATCTGCTCAATCAAAAATTTGGGGGGGAAAATTATTCTGGGGATGAGTGCCCCTAAAAAAAAAGAAGCATATCCTAAATGACTCCGTTGAGGAGCTCTGGGTATGAGGCACTGTATTTTAAAGTATTTGTGTATGGGGGCGCCTGTGTGGCTCAGTTGGTTAAGCGACTGCCTTCAGCTCAGGTCATGATCCCGGAGTCCTGGGATCGAGTCCCACGTCGGACTCCCGGCTCAGCGGGGAGCCTGCTTCTCCCTCTGACCCTATCCCCTCTCATGCTGTTTCTCTCTCTCTCTCTCAAATAAATAAATAAATAAAATCTTTTAAAAAATAAAGTATTTGTGTATGAGTTGGCCTCTTTGATGCAGCTCCTTTTTTTTTTCCCCCTGCTATCTTTTTTTTTTAACATATAATGTATTATTTGTTTCAGAGGCACAGGTCTGTGATTCAACAGTCTTAACGCAATTCACAGCGCTCACCATAGCACATACCCTCTCCAATGTCTATCACCCAGCCACTCCACCCCTCCCAACCCCCACCACTCCAGCAACCCTCAGTTTGTTTCCTGAGATTAAGAATTCCTCATATCAGTGAGGCCATATGATACCACGTCTTTCTCTGATTGACTTATTTCACTCAGCATAATACCCTCCAGTTCCATCCACGTCGTTGCAAATGGCAAGATTTCATTCCTTTTGATGGCTGCATAATATTCCGTTGTATATATATACCACATCTTCTTTATCCATTCGTCTGTCGATGGACATCTTGGCTCTTTCCACAGTTTGGCTATTGTGGACATTGCTGCTATAAACATCGGGGTGCACGTACCCCTTCGGATCCCTACATTTGTATCTTTGGGGTAAATACCCAGTAGTCAGTTGGTGGATCATATGGTAGCTCTATTTTCAACTTTTTGAGGAACCTCCATACTGTTTTCCAGAGTGACTGCACCTGCTTGCATTCCCACCAACAGTGTAGGAGGGTTCCCCTCTCTCCACATCCCTGCCAACATCTGTCGTTTCCTGACTTGTTAATTTTAGCCATTCTGACTGGTGTGAGGTGGTATCTCATTGAGGTTTTGATTTGGATTTCCCTGATGCCGAGCGATGTTGAGCACTTTTTCATGTATCTGTTGGCCATTTGGATGTCTTCTTAAAGATGTGTATTTGTAGGCATATGCCGCTTAGTGCTTAAAATGCTTGGTGACAATTAAGTGGAACAATATAGACCTTGTATTAATAAAAGTGATTGGAATAGTTTAAATGAATAACACATGTATGTAACACACATGTAATGCCATTTTCTTCATTTTAGAGACATAAGAGAAATAATAGAGGGCAATTATAGATATAAATACAATTTTAATCATCAACTTTGTACTTAATAATATAGCTAGAAGAATATATGCAAGAAATATTCATTTAATTCGATGTTTAATCTTTGTGAACCAAATATCTACCTCAAAATATTGATAGCTTCTTCCAATAGCCATTGCTTATTTCAGTCAGGAATTTCTGAAATCCATCTTGGATCTGTTTGTATTTTCAGCATTTTACTCTGTGTAAGGTAATAAGTAAGATTGGCAAATCGGGAAGTTTTTCCTTAAATCTCTTCTTTTGTTGCCAGTTTCTTCGGCCTGTATTCTTATCTGAGGCCTTTGCCCTCTCATCCTTTACCCCTAATCCTACCCCTGATTTTTAGTCAGTAGTATTTCAGCTAGAAACACCTCCTTCTGCATGATTTCCTCTACTCTATTCCACTGGTTAGGTTGTGTCTGGCTTAGGCCCCACTTGACTATTTTTTACTGGAGTTCTGCAGGATTATAGGATATGTTAAATAATGAAAATGCATAGTTTAAAATCTAGATAAGGCTTTTGATGTTATTAAAGAACAAGTTATGATATTAAAATCATAGAATTTTAAAGTTGAATTACACTTCAGAAATTATTTTACGTTATCTATGTTTGAATCAAAATGAAATTGCCATTTGTATAGATCACGAATGATTGAATATTGGCAATTTTACATGATTCAGTCCAATGCAAATTAGAAATTGTCACTAGAGAGAGAGGGTATTCAAAAGTCTTAATTTCCTTATTTTGTAAAATGACAATGCTAATAGTTACAGTGGTTATAGAGGGTCATAAAAATTAGGTAAAATGTATGTGAAGTACTTAGTGAATGAAGTTCCTGGGGCATAGCATCCTTTCTCCAAGTTACAGTAATGCTAGTACTAAGTGGTTATTGTTGTGATTAATCCTGATAAGATAACAGGACTATTTAATGGCATGATTTAGATTAGAAATGGATTGGAAAATGAATTGAAATGCTCTTTCACATCTACCAGAGAGATGCCAACCTTTTCATATCCTAAGCTTCCCTCTCCCTCAACTCCCCAGGTTGAGCTGCATCTCCTATTTGAGGGTAGGTAGAGATTTATGCCAATTCGAAATTGTGTGACAAGTTGCTATTAAATGATGTTCTCAATAATAGTCCTCAGTAATAATAATATCCTTTCAAGATTAAAACTATTATTACTTCTTCTGGTATATAGCTGCTTTCATTCTGTTCATTCAAGGTTAATGATCAGAAGAATCTCTTCATTTCATGCGTAGAATATAATTATCATTCCCCTTCAAAATCATATTGGATTTTCACGGTATTAATCTACTAGGCAACTAGTAAGCTATTCAATCTCTTGTACTGCTTTCACATCAAAACCAGTACAGGGTTAGTCAAATAATCTTTAATATGAAAATTGATAGGGGTGCCTGGGTGGCTCAGTCGGTTACACATCCAATTCTTGGTTTTGACTCAGGTCACAATCTCATGGGTCATGAAATTGAGCCCATATCCAGCTCCACGCTCAGCAGGGAGTCTGCTTGAGATTCTCTCCCTCTGCCCCTCCCCCCTCTCTAAAATAAATGAATCTTTTAAAAAATATATGTAAGTTGATAAATTTATGTGTGTGAAGAGTGATTGCTTAACTCTCACATGGATTAGCATGCACTGAGTCGTCCATCTCCTCCCCACCCCTCCACCTGCCTTCTTACTTCTCATGCTTTTGAATTTGACTGTTAATCTCCCTGGTAGAAGGAGCTCATGTAAGGCATTGTCTGAGCCTCATTACCATTTCTGTGAGGCTGTCACTTATGCCACCTCAGTAATGGTTTATGAGTATGTTTTTAAAGAGAGAGAGGCACACCAAGAAACAGACTCTTAACTATAGAGAACAAACTGATGGTTACTGGAAGGGAGGCAGGTGGGGGGAGGAGTTAAATAGGAGATGGGGACTAAGGAGGGCACTTGTCGTGTTGAGCACTGGGTGATGTATGGAAGTGTTGAATCACTATATTGTACACCTGAAACTAATAGTACACTGTATGTTAACTAACTGGAATTTAAATAAAAACTTAAAATAGTAATAAAGTTTGCTGTGCAGAACCTCAATTGTAAGGGGTTATCAAAATAGGAAAAACTAATATAATTTGTGATTGCATAAAATAAAGGAAGTAGAGGTACCATGGGGACCTAATGAATCACAGAATGGAAACAGTCTTCTAGCAAACTAAACATTGAGACTTTGTACTAAGTCAAAGCATGTATATGTAACTCAGCAAACTGGAACACGCTCTGTGTTTACATCAGTGGGATAAAGGAGTTCACAAATACCATCTGGGAAAAAAAATCTTGGCCTATTTTGTCTGTTCCTACTGTGGAGTAAATCAAGTACCCCATATTTATTATAAACAGCTTAAAAACACACCTGCTTTGTGGAAAACACAAGTGCACACATATACATACAGATCAAGATACAGAACATTGTATGTCCCACTCAAAAGCAATTACTTTTTTTGACTTTTACTTATAACTTTCTTTTCTTATGAATGTGCTTTGGAAAATTTACTAGTTGTTTTGAACAGGACTTGTTTCTAATTGAGCTTAATATTTTCTACTTAGTCTTATTTTCTCTCAGATATTACCACCTCATACCTCAAGAAATACTATTTTAATGTCCTCTTTTTAAAAAATAGTAAGTTTGGCGGCACCTGGGTGGCTCAGTCAGTTAAATGTCTGCCTTTGGCTCAGGTCATGATCCCAGGGTCCTGGGATCAAGTCCCGCATCGGGCTCCTTGCTCAGCAGGGAGCCTGCTTCTCCCTCTGCCTGCATCTCTCTCTCTCTCTCTCATAAATAAATAAATAAAATCTTTAAAAAAAATAGTAAGTTTGTATTACAGTTGCCAGGTACTTAATTTTTAATCTAGGCAGAATACCTGTTCAGCTGCATTTTCCCCACCAGTTGTCCTGGGTAGTCTGCTACAGCCATAACCTAAAGGGCCAACCAGGGAGGAATTTCCAGGCCTTTCCCCTTCCTTAACATATCTTCCCCCCCCCCCCCCCCCCCCCCCCCCCGCTGCACTACATCCTACTCATAGTCAATTATTCAACTTTACAAGGTAAGACAGTCTCAGTGTAAAGTGTTTACAGTGCCGGTAAGTTATAAGTAGTGTCTCGTGTTACTTGGTTTTCTTAGCATAGATGTAAAACACCAACTCCCCACCTTTCCACGTGTGTCAAGGATTTTCCTTCAGGTTTCTTCACTTTCTTCCCGTTGGTCTGCTAGAATCCTGTCACTTGACTTAAGCTAAGCTCTACTAACAACTTGGTTCTTGTGCCAAGCTTGGATTTCTGACCTATGCTGAAAGTTTCAGTTCTGACTGAAACCTCTTAAAAATGCTTAATGCACTCTTTCCAGGAATTTCAGATTTACCAAAGAGATGCAGACCTTCCATAAAATTCTCACTCTCCCGATTGAGTTGCATCACTTAATTAAAATAGATAGAGATTTGTGTCAACTGGAAATTATATGGCTGAATTGATAATGCTGTCAATAGCATTCTTTTGATAATACCCATTTTGAGTGAAGTTTAAAAACTATCATGATCTCTGATGACTGTATAACTACTTTTATTTCTCTAGGCGCTGATAAGCAGCAGCAAGAAGTTGTAAGAGTGAAGGAACCAAGAGAAAATAATTGCTTATAAAAACACAAACACAAAATTATAGGTATCTAGTTGGTCTAGGGGTAAAATTTATAAAGTATGTTTCAGAAAGTGTATATTGTAATATCTAAAGTCTGTTAATAAAATTCTTTGGTTGAAGAGACCGTCACACTTACATTAACAAAAAAATGATTGATATTCACAGTGAAGGTTTAAAACAATTAGAAAAGTTGTTACATTCAGGGTACTCTTTTTTTTTTTTTTTAAAGATTTATTTATTTGACAGAGAGAAACACAGTGAGAGAGGGAACACAAGCAGGGGGAGTGGGAGAGGGAGAAGCGGGCTTCCCGCAGAGTGGGGAGCCCGATGCTGGGCTCGATCCCAGGACCCCGGAATCATGACATGAGCCGAAGGGAGACGCTTAACGATTGAGCCACCCAGGCGCCCCCATTCAGGGTACTCTTTAGAAGATGAAGATAGTGTGTGATACACTTAGAAAAATGTCTCTCAATAATAAATTTCCATCTTTTTTATCTAGAAATTTAGTTATACTGTATATATAGCATGGCACACTGTATATAAAAGACCAAAAACTTTATGTTTGGGCAGATGTCCTTAAGAAAATAAAAATATTTTATTTTTCAAACATTGAATTTGTGGACAGTGACAGAATGAGTATCTCTAATAACAATCATTTTACTTAATATTTATAATAAATCTAGAGAGTTAGAAGATACTGTCTTCATTTTATAGGCTTGGAAGCTGAAGAACATAAAGATTAAGCAAGTTGCCCAAAATCACATACCTATAAGTAATAGATGTGGAATTTAAGTAATTTCTTCTCTAGAGAGTTTAGGGAACCTTTAGAATGAAAAATGCTGATTCACTTATGGGTATGAATGGATACTTGTCTGGCTGAATTTACTCTGTATCTTTAAGGTTCCTTCTAATTTTGAGTGTTCTGAGGTTTTCTGAAGTGAAGAGTAGTATTTTCAGAATAGGATTTATATTTTATAAAGGGTTTGTGAATAAAAAGAGATATTTGAAAAAGAGAAGCCCCAGGAAAATCTTCTTTTGGTATGGAACATACAATTTCAATATCAAGTCTCTGATAAGGGCTTCCTTCAACATGAGAAATTGTCTTAACAACCAGCAAAACATTTTAAGCACAATGGGTAATTTTATAAAATTAAAATAGGCATCATTTGATAGATCTCTGGACAAAGGTAATTACATGTAAACGAAAGAAGAGATTTAAGCATACTTGAAATCAAGGTATGAAAAGCATGAACTTTTCTAGGAAGTTACCTTCTTGCTGCTTGCATTGGTAATAGGCTTCAAGAAGAAAAGTTCTAGTGAAGCCTTTGTCATTGAGACAAGTTGCTTCTTGAAGTTTCCCCTTGAAGTCTGATTTGTTAAGAAGATCACTAGACTTCAAATAAGATTTGATGATAATATGAAAATTAAAATACCTCACAGTATTCCTAACAAATTTCTTGTGGTCCACATGTAATAAAAAGAGTAATAATTTTATTCAGTCTCTTCTTGTATTGACTTTTACTCCCCTCATAAAAGCCTCAGTTTTATTCTGTGCAATCATATCATCTATGGCAAGGTGAAAGAAATCAAATATTTTTCTTTCCCTAAATTGGCATACATTTAATTTCATTGGTAAGAATAAGATTGCTATGAGTGCTTTATGTTTACTAGGAACTCAATATTTTTATTTTTGTTTTTCCATTAAAAGCAAAAGTATTAGCTCTTTTTTTTTTTTCAAAATAAGTTTGTATTTTCTAACATGTTGAGTATAAAATAAAACCACTGCATCTTCATATAAATCAGAGATCAGGTGGTGATATAGTTAATGTTTGCAAATGTCTCTCTTGTGGAACTAAAGTACTGGGATTTAGAAGTTTTTTTTTTTCTAACATATCTAATTTATTTGTTCTCTCTTTTTTTTTTAAAGATTTTATTTATTTATTTATTTGAGAGAGAGAATAAGATAGAGCATGAGAGGGGGGAGGGTCAGAGGGAGAAGCAGACTCCCTGCTGAGCAGGGAGCCCGATGCGGGACTCGATCCCGGGACTCCAGGATCATGACCTGAGCCGAAGGCAGTCACTTAACCAACTGAGCCACCCAGGCGCCCCTATTTGTTCTCTTTTTATGCTAGTCAGGAAATGAAACTTTCTTGTAAGCAAGAAAAAAGTTATTTATCTCTGTCAGTACTAAAGACTGAATGGCTACTCTCCAAAAGAGGGAATGATAATTAATAAATTATCCTTTTATTTACACTTGAGTTCCAAAACCAATTGTTTCTGTTTTAACTAAGTCTTTATGCTTGGATAATAAGCCACTTAGTAACCATTAATAATGAAAGCTATGTTTAGATTTCGGAATGGGTTTGAATGATGTTGTCAGGAGTAGAATTCCTATTTTTAAATGTCAGATAAATTACAGAGTTTGCATTTTATGCCAAGAAACCAAATTTAGGCATTGGTTTATATGAAATCACTTCTGATCAAGACATGTGGATTTTCAATTGGAGTATAAACAACCTTTCCTAAATTTATATTAGAGAAAGGGGATGAAAAAGAAGCTTTGGACTGGATTTTCAAGGTCATTGAATTTCAAACTGAGGAATTTATTTGTTATTCTGCAGATCCCTGGGAGTGGGAGGGGGGGCAACTTCAGAAAGTGGTAACTCATGAAGGTGGATAGAATAACCTGGCTATTTTATATAGGATAGTGAAAGACTCAGGATGCCACTTCTATCCTTCTGTTAGAGGAAGGATACTGAAGTATTTAGGGCAAGAGATGTTACCAGCTTTAAGTTAGATGGTAACAAGTTCTGAACTTTATTTGCTGTGTGAATAAGAGTCCATGATAGGTGTAAATTAAATCCTATATCAGCAAGAATAAGTGAATTCAAAATGATATAACAATCATACCCACCATGGCAGCTATCAGTGTTTATCTGATTGCAAAACTGATGGAAGTACTAAGTTGTTATTAGGACTTTTAGATATACCAACCTGGCATATTCTCACTTACTAATCATTGTTCTAAATGTGATGGTCCTGGTTACTTTTGCAAAACCCACAAGAGCTTTTTTTAGGAAATGCTGGTACAGTAGAAGGTGTTTGCAGACAACATCCCCGGGTTTGAATCTTGGCATCATAACTTGCCAGGTAGGCAGCCTGGAGCATATTTCTTCATCTCTCTGAGTCTTGGTTTACTCATCTGTAGGAATTTACCTATCTCATAGGCATTATATAAGATAATGTATATAAATGACCTAGCTCTGATCCACACTATTTGTCAATGAAAACGTGACTTAATTAATAACAGCCAAAAATTTTAATCATTAATCTATATATTTGGAGTTACATAGTGTCAAGGACAAAGACACTAAAGAGCCAGAAAGAAAGCTTGAAGAGACATATGCTGTATGTATTTCTGGAGCCACTTTCCTGCCTTTGAATGTCAAATCATGTATATAGTCCTATCTCAGTTTCTTTCATTTCTACTTCTCATTCCTGATACACTAATATATCTTAAAATTCACAGATATTAGTTTAGATAATGTATTATATGTGAATTTCCCTGTTCCTTCCTTGTCTGTTACCATCTGACTTTATGTGCCTGGGAAGAAACCTACACAAAGAGTGATCTAAATTGCCTTTGTTAATTTGCTTCAGTCCTCAAGCTTGGAAAGTTTTTCCATGAACTTCATACTTTCTCATTTTGTGACTAGAATTTGAATAGAACTTAACTGTCAGTGAAACAAGAGTACAACATTAACTAAAAGCATTTATTTCTCTCCAGCAAATCCTTAAATATTTTTCTAAATGAATTTTGAATCAACATTTTGTATCTTAGTGATGAATATTGTACTTAGTTTTGTTCCATTTCTACAAATGAATGACTTCCAGAATATTGTATGAAAAGTTTCTCAACACACTTGAAAAACATATGGAAAGATGAAATAAGTAAATAATGATGTGGAATTTGAAAGCTGGAACATGGAAATGGCCAATTGGGTTGGTGGGAGAGTTCAGTAGACAGAAGAGAGTTCAAGTCCCCAAAATGATGCTGTGCTAAAAAGAATATAGATTTATTAAGTTAGTATTATTGGGCCTAAAGTAGGTATTTCTTATGAATGCACTTTGTAAAATATGAGGTACTATTTTGATGTTAACTTTTCCTTTTATTATTATTGCTAATAATTATCTTTTTAAAACTAAAGCCTGTTTTAAAAGTCTTTACTCTGAAGAGTCTATAAAGAAAGCTTTTTATCTGAAATATTGATACAGTTAGTAGATGCAATTTTTAGTATCAGCTTTAGCATTCATAGTTTAGAAATCACCTCTAGGCACCAAAATTTGAGGGTAGAGTCAATCATCCTTCCCAAGTTCATGTGTTCTTTTGTGAATTGACCCTTTAAGCATTATAATTTCTAATACCTTCAGGCTTCATATTTCTGTTCAGGGCAAAACTGAAAATTCAGTATCCTTTATTAATCATCCAGCATTATTACTGTGAAAATAATTCTCTTCTACCAACTAAAAATATGCGACATAATACTTCCTGGCTTATACCTGTTTTTAACACCATCCTTCAAAACATCTATTCTTAAAAGTAAAATTAATTTGCTGCGTTTATGTAGCTGAAGTTACAAAAGACTTGTAACTTCTAATAATCAGCTTAATCTGATTTTAAACTCTTGATGGTTTTGGAACAGGAATTTTTGTTTGAAAGAAAGATTGGCTTGTTAACTGAATTATGCAATTATAAGTAAATGTGGTCACAGCTGCTTTTGATTTCTTCGTTATACACCTGATTGGAAACAAGTTTTTAAAAATATTTTTCCATTTCTTACACTGACACCTAGTGTTCACTATTCCTGATATCTTACATATTGAAATTTAGTTATTAATAGGTATGGAACTAGAAATTTCATTAAACTTTTTTTTTTTAGCGGTGCACCTGTTCACAGACCAATTCCTCCTATTTTCAACAGCAAGTAAGCCACACTTTTTCTAGTTACTTAATAACATTCACAATTCATTGTGAATCAATTGCTGAGGCTATTTTGAACACAGCAAAACTCAAAGAAGCATAGAGTTTTAGAGATGGAAGGAACTCGAGGGAGTTTTTAAAACCAAGAGTCTTAAAATCCCAGTGCTTTATTATGTATGTACATAGTTCCTTCAAGTCACAAGTCCAAGTGAATGTCTTGTTTATGTGAGCTTGGTTCCTGGTGATAGAAGTAACAGGTCACATTTAGTTGTGTAAGCATTGAAGATTTGCTATAACTAGTTGGTGGGGAATGAAGCAAGTTTGAGTTATTTCTTATTTTTTGTTATTGAGGTGTAATTGACATAAGACATTGTATTAGTTTCAGTGTATAACATAGTGATTTGGTATTTGTATATATTGCAAAATGATCACCACAATAAGTCTAGTTAACATCCATCACCATACATAAGTACAGATTTTTTTCATGTGATAAGGACTTTTAAGATCTACTCTATTAACAAATTTCAAATATGCAATACAGTACTGTTAACTATAGTCACCATGCTGAGAGTTTCTAATTTTTGAAAAGGGTGCCCTTAAGATACTATGTTTCCTATTTCTTGTGAATTCTTAAGGATGATTTAAGTGCTCCAGTTTTTCTAGTAATAAAGTTTAAAGATCTAGATTAATAATCAGACTATCTACAATTAAGTGAAAATCTATATATAAATTGGAGAAAATTTATTTATGAAGTAAGCAGTTGTTAAACCAGAAATCCAGGTGGCCAATGCACAGAATGAAATTTAATCATTTCATTGTTTCTATCTTTCATTAAAGTGGGGAAAGATATTGGTAAGATGAAAATTTTTAACCAAGGTAGAACATTTGAGGATTTACAAAATCAATAACAAAGACTAATTTCCAAGTCATCTCTAATAAAATTGCTGAAAACTTCAGAGTATTTGAATATCCAAATATATCTTTCAATGGAGTATTAGTTTTTTCAGGCCTAAAAATCAAACATTTTAAATATAGGAGATAATCATTATTGAATTATATTTAATTTTAATAGTGGTAATGATGTTTTTAGTTAATCTGCAAACTTAGAAGGGGGAACTTTATCTCATAAGCTGTTGTTTTATAATTTATGTGATATCTTTTCCCAAGACAAGCAAAAATATTTGATCATCCTTTCTTTGACTCATTCATTAAGTATTTATCATCTGTTATTTGATAAGCACTATTTTAGATGCAAAAGATAGATGTCTACTGAAGTCTTCATGCTGTTTTGGTTAACAGAAAAGATAAGACTAGAGAAATGTAGAAAAATAAGAGAAGAATTTTGGTTTTTTGTTTTTTTAAAGATTTTATTTATTTATTTGTCAGAGAGAGAGAGAGCACAAGCAGGGGGAGTGGCAGGCAAGGGAGAAGCAGGCTCCTGGCTGAGCAAGGAGCCCTATGCGGGTCTTGATCCCCGGGCCCTGGGATCATGACCTGAGCTGAAGGCAGACGCTTAACTGACTGAGCCATCCAGGCATTCCTAGAGAAGAATTTTGATTACCATTTCTTCATTTTTAATTTCTAGTATATTTCTCACATGATTCTTTTTTGGGTTGGATCTCAATATATTTCTGAATTAATGTTTTCAAGATTATCAAGTTCACTCAAGAATCAACCAAGTTCTTAGAAGAGAGGTGCCCAATCTCTTTAGTTATACTGTAGCACATTTGACATAAAAGATCTGAAAAGAATTTATCAAAAATGAGTAATAAAGTAGGTAACAGTTATGGAGCACATAGTTTTTCTTTGGCCTAAATGGGTTGAAACTTTTAATTTGGAATGTCAGCCTACATTTATATTCAGTAAAAATTGGAGCAGTAGTAAATAATGTACATAAATATTGTGATTCTGTGTGTATAGATGCTTCAGAATAATCAAATATTTAAGGCTTCCTATTATAAGGCAGGACAGGAAAATTTCAGGTTACATTGTTTTCCCACGCACTTAATAAAAATGCATAGATAATACATTTTTTTTTATTTACAAGCTCATTGCTTTCCATTTTATTCAAATTCCTCATCTCATTTAAAGGCCCAAATAAAGAAAGGCATCACACTTACATATAACTGAGTGAAAGTTTTCCTGTTTTATTTTTCTGTTCTAGGTGTAAAAATTGGCCGAGGCAGGCAGTTACTTTAGAATAGTGTCTGGTTTAATGTTTTATCAGGCCCAAGAGTGAAATACTCTACAACTACTGCAATTTTGTATTGTTACCCTTAAGGCAGAAACCTACTAAAAATAGTATATAATTGTGTGAATTCTGATAAAAGTAAAATCCTGTCTCCTCAATTACACTGTATATACAAGAGGTAGAGTTAGGTCAGATGGGATCGTTAGCCACCCAGGGGTTCCCTCGTTCTGGTTCCATCCAGATTTACTTACACATGTGTCAAGAACTGTTTTAGGCATTGGGGATATAATGGTACATAAAGTGCCTGCCCTTGTGGAGCTTTTATTTTGGCAAATAAATGGATAATGCAAGATAAGGAAAGGGAAAGGTATAATTAGATTACTTCATAGGAGATGATATTTGAGCAAAAAATTAAATATGTGAATTGCCATGCATAGATCTTGGGGAAGAGCATTCCAGACTGAGGGAATAGGAAATATAAAGGCCCCCAGACTGGAATGAGCTTCAGAAACAGTGAGAAGTATCAGTGTTGGGAGTGGAATGAGTGAGGGGTCAAATGGTAGGAGATGAAGTATAAAAGGCACATGGGGGCTGGATTACATGGGTATTGTATCTCTCTTTCTGTCACTTTCACTCTGTACAGGTAAGTTTTTCAAAGGTTTGCTTTACATTGACAGATAAATCATGAATTTTGT
Source organism: Mirounga angustirostris (assembly GCF_029215605.1). NCBI lineage: Eukaryota > Metazoa > Chordata > Mammalia > Carnivora > Phocidae > Mirounga > Mirounga angustirostris. Next base: position 40,877,274 of record NW_026991716.1, on the reverse strand, counting down.
TCTAAGTCTGATAGGAATTGAATTTTGTTCTAAGTCTGTTAGGAAACTACTAAAATATTTAATAGGGGACTGACTTGTGCTCTGATACAAGGTTTGTTTTAAATTTATCTTTTTTTACCATTCTAACTGGTGTAAGGTGGCATCTCAATGTGGTTTTGATTTGAATTTCCCTGATGGCTAATGATGATGAACATTTTTTCATGTGTCTGTTAGCCATTTGTATGTCTTCACATTGAGATAACACCTTACACCAGTTAGAATGGCAAAAATTGACATGGCAATAATCAACAAATGTTGGAGAGGTTGTGGAGAAAGGGGAACTCTCTTACACTACTGGTGGGAATGCAAGTTGGTACAGCCACTTTGGAAAACAGTGTGGAGGTACCTCAAAAAATTAAAAATCGAGCTACCCTATGACCCAGCAATTGCACTCCTGGGTATTTACCCCAAAGACACAGATATAGTGAAAAGAAGGGCCATATGCACCCCAATGTTCATAGCAGCAATGTCCACAATAGCCAAACTGTGGGAAGAGCCAAGATGTCCTTCAACAGATGAATGGATAAAGAAGATGTGGTCCGTATATACAATGGAATATTACTCAGCCATCAGAAAGGATGAATACCCAACTTTCACATCAACATGGATGGGACTGGAGGAGATTATGCCAAGTGAAATAAGTCAAAGAGAGAAAGACAATTACCATATGCTTTCACTTATTTGTGGAACATAAGGAATAGCATGGAGGACATTAGGAGAAGGAAAGAAAAAATGAAGGGGGGGAATCAGAGGGGGAGACGAACCATGAGAGACTATGGACTCTGAGAAACAAACTGAGGGTTTTAGAGGGGAGGGGAGTGGGGGGATGCATTAGCCCGGTGATGGGTATTGCATGGAACACTGGGTGTTATACACAAACAATGAATCATGGAACACTACATCAAAAACTAATGATGTACTATATGGTGACTAACATAACAATAAAAAAATAAAAATTTTAAAAAATTTATCTTTTTTAGAGGTTGACTTCGAGGCAAAGGCAAATGGGTTTCAGAAGTATCTTTGTCCAAGCAAAGGAAATGTACTAGTTCTTTTTTTTAACCATTCCAACAGTTTCTAAGTGTACAGTATCATATTTTCAACTATATGCACGTTGCATAACAGATCCCCAGAACCCCCTGTATGATTTAAAACTTTAAAAAAATTACTCTGGCTGATTTGTGGTGATTCGGCTGTAGGAGTTTCAGAATGTAAGCATGGAGACTAGCTAAGAGGCTTCTGTCATGGTTTGTAGTAAGCTTGCACTGGTGGTGGTGCTGGTGGCCAGAAGCTCTGGCTTTATTTTGAAGGGGGCACCAAACAGGACTTCTCATGGGGTTGATACTAGATGTGAAGGTGTGGAAGAAATCAAAGGTGACCTTTTAGAATTTTTATCTGAGCAGCTTAGATGAATAGTAGTTTTATAGCAATAATAATAATGATAGCATTTATTTGTGTTAAATTTGAGATGCCTAAGTCATCTAAGTGGAGGAGTCAAGTCAGCAGTTCATATGTGACTTGAATTCATGAGAGAGGTTTGTGCTAAAGATAAAAATTTTGGAGTCATTGACATATAAATGGGATTTAAAGTCCTAAAATAGTACGAGATCACTGAGGAAGAGAAAAGGAGAGTGGCCCCTGGAGGTATTCCAACATTCACAGGTTGGATAAAAGACACAGGCCCTTGCCATGGGTGATACTAGCAGAGTGTGGTATCCTGGTAGCCAGATAATGAATGTGTTTCACATCCTGTTGGGAGGTTAAAATGAGGACAGAGAGTTGATTATTGCATTTGATAGTTTTGGCAAGACTAGTTCCAATTCAGTGATGGGAGACAAAAAACTCTTTCTAGAATTAATCACAAAGAGAACTGGAGATGAGAAAGTGAAGGCAAAAATGATGTCAATCTATTAAGGAATTTTTGCTCTAAAAGTCCTGTGAACACATGTCCCAGCTTGCTCAAGAAGTCCTGGTTTATGGCCATTATCCCAGCATAATTATTATCTGCATTTCTATGGTCAAAAATGTGAGAGAGGATGTGGCAGTAAGAGAGGATCTTACTGAACCTGATAAGTAGTGTTCTAATGAATGTAACAATATAGTTGTTATGCTGTAGACTTTAAATTCTGATAATATGAAGAATTCTAAAAGGACAGAGCAACTGTGCCCCAATGAAGTCACTTTTGTTGTGTATTTCCCATATCTGAACATGATTTACTCATTGTACTGTTTCAAGTGTTTATTTTTACTGCAACTTTCCTAGGAAATCTATAGGTTAATAAAGATTATACTTACTTATTCTTTAGTAAACTTCTGTAGTGTAACATGAACACAGAGACCTGGAGGAGTACATAAATCATAAGTATTTGCAGCTTGATGAGTTTTCACAGAGTGAGTGCACTCATTGAACGGCATGCAGCATACAGTGCATGACCAGCACCCAGGGACCTCCCTCATGAGTCCTTCTAGATACTACCTCCCTTTCCAATGATAACCACTTTTATGACTTCTTTTTGTTGTTTACTTTTTAATTTGAAATAATTGTAAACACAAAATGTTGCAGAAATAATGCAGAGCTTCCCAGGAACCCTTCACCTAGCTTTTGATGGTAACATATTACACAAAACTAGGAAATTGAGATTAGTACAACATTATCAACTAGGATTTCTCCAGTTTTTACATACATACATTCATGTGTGTATGTAGCTCTATGTTATTTTATCACATGTGAACATTTGTATAACCATCACCAGGGTCGAGATACATACTTGCTCCATCACGCCACAAAGAGACTCCCTCATGCTGCTCCTTGATAATTGAGCAGCTGTTCCCCCAACCCTCTTCTTTCCTATACTGTGGCAATCAGCAATCAGTTATCCACCTCTGCAGTTTTTCAAATTGAATCATACAGTGACTAATGTTTTGAGATTGCCTTTTAAAATCAGTTCAGCCTAAAGATTTTGAGATCATTCCAGGTTTTTGCAGGAGTCAACAGTATGGTCTTTTTGTAGCTTAATAGTATTTCCTTTTCTGGATGTACCACAGTTTTTTTAATGTATTCATCTGTTGAAGGACATTTGAATTATTTCCAGTTTTGAGCTATTACAAATAAAACCACTAACATTTGCATTCAAGTTTTTGTGTGGACATAGTTTTCATTTCCCTAGGATAAATGCCATGCATTTGTGACCGCTGGATTGTATGGGAAAGTTTTAGGTTCAAGAGTTAAAATCATCCTGAAAAATTTTAAAAGAAACTGCCGAACTGTTCCCAGAGTAGCTCTGTCACTTTGCAATCCCATTAGCAGTGTATGAAAGATCGTTTTTCCTTATCCTCACCAGCATTTGATATTGCCAGTATTTTTTAGTCATTCTTATCAGTGTGTAGTAGTATCTCTTTGTGGTTTTCATATGCGCTTTCCAAGTAGCTAATGATGTAAATATATTTTTGTCCTTTATTTACCATGAGTATATCCTGTTTGATGAAGTGTTCAAGTCTTTTACCCATTTTTAATTCAAGTGTTTGTTTTCTTACTGCTGAGTTTAGAGAGTTCCTTATTTGTTCTGGATACAAGTCCTTTATTGGATTTGTCATCTGCAAATATTTTATCCCAGTCTGTATCTGTTTTTTTTTTTTATTTCTTAACAGAATATTCTGACTTCTAACACCATAAATATAGTTTTGCTCACTTTGAACTTTATATAAATAAAATCTTACAGTGCATATTCTTCTGAGTCTAGCTTCTTTGATTCAATATCATGTTTGCATGATTCATCATGTTGTTATGTGTAACAATAGTTTATCCTCATGCAAGGTAGCATTTCATTGTGTACATTCATAACAGTTGATCAGTTTTACTTTTATATACATTTGAATTATTCTGATTTAGAGCTATCATTTAATAATGCTTCCATAAGTATATTCTTGAACAAATATTTTGATTTTTGTTGGGTGTACTTAGGGGCAGAATTTCTATGTTATGTAGTGTGCAAAAGTTCAACTTTAATAAATAATGACAAACAGTTTACCAGAGTGGTTATATCAGTTTATGCTCCTGCCAACAGTGTATGAGACTTTCAATTACTTCATATCCTTGCCATCACTTGGTACTGCCTTTATTTTAGTTGTTCTGGTGGGTATGTATATTGCAATATGTTTTTTTATTGTAGTAAAATATACGTAACACAAAATTTATCCTCTTAACTATTTTTCAATGTACAATTTAGTGTATCAATATTATTTAACTTCATTAACATTATTTAATATAGTGGGGTTTGTGTTTCTACTCTTTTAATGTGAGGTAGGTTAGTATTCTACAAAATGATTTTGAGATCATTAGGTGCCCCCTAATTCTGTGAAACAGGTGATTTCACTATAATTGAAATGTTTAAAATGCAAATGTAAAATTAAAGTTATGCCTTTTTACAATCCTATGCATATTGGAAATAATGGATCTTCAGAGGCAGTTGGAAGTCTTACCATCTGCATGACACTCAGATCTGATCTCTCCTTTGCCAAAATAATGACTGTATTAAAATGGAAATCAATAGTTCATTTAGGTAATTGATAATTCTTTTAGAGAGGGGACTTGTTACATCAACTGTGAGGCTAAATGAAACAAAAATTCTCATGTCTTTCATGAGAATGCAGAACACTTTATGATTTTCTTTCTAACACTATATCTACTCCAGGATTACAATGAAGGGTGGATTTCAGAGATCCAGACTCACAGTTCTTGATATATCTGTTTAGCCTCTTTAACTAGAGACTTTTTTTGGTAAACTTTGGAGGATTTAGACTTGGTATTACAAGGTGGGAGGGCAATTTACCTTACAGCACATGTTATAAATAGCTTCCCTGGCCTTATATTGAATAAAATCATGGATCTCTTCCACCTGTAAGGGTCTGTGACTTGGTTTCTTTTCTTCTGAGCTTAGATAAATGAAGCAGAAAACATCAATTTCTTCCCTTAGAGGTATTTTCTTTTCTTTTTCTTTTTTCTTTCCTTTTTGTATTTAATGACCTGTATTTCCACTTAAAAAGTTTATGTCAAGGTAGATTTATCTTTTGTAAGATCTTAATTGAAATATAAAAGAGAGGGAGAAATGCCAAAAGTTGGCAGAACATAGTATCTATCTGTCATGTATAAAATATTCAATTTATTTTTTCACCTTTCTTTAGTATACAGTATTGTTTCTAAGAATATTTTTAAAGTAGCTGCTCAGTTTATTTTATATCTGAAATTCAATAACAATTCTTGTTCTCCAGAAATAAGACTAATCCAAAATGGCAGGCAACTCAGGAATCATTAGTCCTTAATTTTAGAATGCGGTTTTAGATATCTGTGACAATGTGAATGCATCTGATGTTTTCTGCTATTTTTCTGAGAATAAAGCTATGAAAGCATAATAAAAAGGAGTGACCCAGGAAAAGCTAAAAAGCTGTTTAGTTCTGTACCTCTAGACTATAACTTCATCTAGCCAAAGTCTTTTCTACAAATGCATGAGCTAGAACCTAAAAAGCGTAAATATTACGGGACAACAAAGTCATTGTATTGAGAATCTGAAATCAAACCATTTGAATTTTATTTAATATATATTAGCCAATCAAGTTTCAAACTTAAATGTTCAGTAATTATTTCTCACTCACTTCTCTCATTCAGTGATTTTTTTTCTCACTCTGTCTTCTGAACTCCCCTGGCACCTATTCTTCATTTTGTTTTTTACACATGTTCACTGTAATATAAATATAAAACTGAGGGAGAAAGGAAAAATCAGTTGAATTCAAATTGGTATCCATTCTGAGATAATTATTACCAACATTTTGATCACCATCCTATTGTACTTCTCTTTTTCTACATGTACACACATAAATATGTGTAATTGAAAAGAAAGAAATTATATGAACAGATTGTGACCACTTTCTCTTAAACTTTTTTTTTTAAAGATTTTATTTATTTATTTGACAGAGAGAGACACAGCAAGAGAGGGAACACAAGCAGGGGGAATAGGAGAGGGAGAAGCAGGCTTCCCGCAGAGCAGGGAGCCCGATGTGGGGCTCAATCCCAGGACCCTGGGATCATGACCTGAGCCGAAGGCAGACGCTTAAGGACTGAGCCACCCAAGCGCCCCTCTCTTAAACTTTTTTTTATCTCTTCCTATCAAGTGCCTACTGCAAACGACTTGGTGTATATAGCTTTCTACACTTTCTACATAAATATTTAGAGAAAAGTTACAACTATAGTAGTGGTCTTTTGTCATTGTTTTACAAAACTGAGATCATATTACTTAAATTGCATTTAGGTTTCTGCTTGCTTTTCATACTTAACCATGTTACTCCCTCATTCCCTTTCACTGTTTTATAATATTCTTAGAGTATGGGATGCCCCAAATTTTGTTCAGCTGTTGCATTGTTGATGGACATTCACTTCTATTTTAATTTTTTGCTGCTTCCAACAAACTTTCCTTCATGTTATCCTTGTAATACGTCCTTTTGTGCCATCTTCCCCAGAGTGGAATTGCTGAACAAAACTGTGTGTTAATAGGTATTACTAGATGTCTCTTCAGAAATACTCTAACAGTTTATATTTGCACCACTATTATTTGCCCTTAGGAGTTGTGACCATGGTGTAATGTTGCCTATCTGGTGATTTACAGCCCTGCCCCACTGCTACATTTGATTTGCATTTTCTTTACTACTGATGCAGCAAAAGAACATTCCACTCATCTTCATCACTTTCATTTGTTGCTCTGTGCATAGCCTCTTTGTAGCCCTCATCCATTTTTCTGTTAAATGTTTTTTGTATTTTTGTTATCCATTTGAATGATGATTCGTTTGCAAATGGCCTTATCACATCTCTGGGATGGTGTTCACTATAGTTTTCATTAATCAGACTTTATTATATTTAGGTAGTTTGCTTTTATTCTGATATAACTTAGAGGTTTTATTAGCAAAGACGCCTAAATTTTTATCAATTTATATGATTCTTTTCCCCCTCTAATCTTGTTATGTTTCAGATTGATAAATTTTCTGAAATTTTCTTGAAATGTTTGAAGTTTTTAATTTTGAAAATTGACATTTTCGGGCACCTGGGTGGCTCAGTTGGTTAAGCCACTGCCTTCGGCTCAGGTCATGATCCTGGAGTCCCGGGATCGAGTCCCGCATCGGGCTCCCTGCTCGGCAGGGAGTCTGCTTCTCCCTCTGACCCTCCCCCCTCTCATGCTCTCTGTCTCTCATTCTCTCTCTCGCAAATAAATAAAATCTTTAAAAAAAAAAATTAAAAAAAAAAAAAAGAAAAGAAAATTGACATTTTCTTGCATTCCTGGAACTACTTGATCATAGCATATAATTCTTTTGGTATATTGTCAGATTCTGTTTGTTAATAGTTTATTTAGTGTTTTTACAATTTTTTCCTACTTACTATCTTTATCAGATATTAATTTTTAAGGTTTTTCTGATTTCACAAAATGAGCCATTATATTCTTGAGTCTGTTCTTTTTAAAGTTTAGATCAAAATAAGGTGTAAGGTTTTTTGACACTGGGGTCTTTTAAAGGTTGATCTTTATTAAAGTTCACAGATTCTTCTCAGATAATTGGTCTGGTTATGATTTTTACTTCTGAGGTTAAATTTCTATTTTATGTTTTGCTAGGAAACTTTTATTTTTCTTTAGGTTTTCAGATTTTTACAGTGACAGCAATTAAAAGTAGCTTAAGCACACGTCCATTCTCATTTTCTTTCCTAGTAAGAACTCCTGTGTTTTTGGCACAGTGCTGTCCGAACAAAAGACTCCATCTGCTAGCCAGACTTCTGGTCCGTATTATTGTGGGACAAGTCTTTGAGATTTGGGGAAAAGCTACTTACCTCAGAAGTGGTGGCTGAGGAGCTCTAGCAGCCACCCTCTTTTCAAAATGACTTGAACACAAATTCCATGCACCAGGATGGGGGAGCAGAATGTATGTTGTAGACGACACTGCAGGGCTATCATAGCCACACCAGCCTACCTTCTTCAGGACTTTTTTTTTTTTTGCTTGATGGAAAATAATAAGCTTCCATTTTGGTGTGTGTGTGTTTTAAGATTTTATTTATTTGAGAGAGAGAGAATGAGCGAGAGCACGAGCAGGGAGGAGCGGGAGAAGCAGGCTCACCGAGAGCAGGGAGTCCGATGCAAGGCTTGATCCCAAGACCCTGTGATCATGACCTGAGCCAAAGGCAGATGCTCAGCCAACTGAACCACCCAGGTGCCCCCCATTTTGTTTAAAATGGTATTATTTTGGGGTGTTCTTTGATGTGTAGTTGAACCTAGTCCTGACTAATACAATAGCCACGGATTTGCATTTGGTACAAGAATATCCCTTGATACCCAAATCTATTAGAAAGTTTATCCCAGTTGATTTTTTTTCTGCATTCAGATTATGAAGGTTTAAAGAAATAATTTTCCTTCCATATCTGTGGAATAGTCATTCCTTATATTGCCTGTTTATTCTCTTTCATTCCTTAATTAATCTCCAAGGGAGTTTATCAGTTTTAGCAGTTCTTCTGAAAGAATTAGCACTTAGATTGATTTGTTATGTCTACATTGTTTTTTCTATTTTCTTTTTGATTAGTTTCTTCTTTTATCTTTGTCCCTCTTTCTGGTTTATTGTTTTTTTATTGTTCTTTGTTCCCTAATTTCTTAAACCTAGGACTAAGTTTACTAGTGTTTTATTTTTTTTACCAATAACTAGATTTATGGCTATTAATTTTCTCATAATTACAGTTTTAACTCTGACCCACAGCTTCCTGTTTTCATTTGCTATTCATGTAATTTTCAGTAAGAGGTTTGATTTATTCTTTGCTCCCTGGAGAGTGTGCCAATTATTTGAGTACTTTAACAATCCTTTTTTATTTCTAATTTTTTTACAACATGAACAGAGAAAATATACTTTACGTTTTGTATATTTATGTTTTGTATATTTGTTCAAACTGTGTAGATATATAGCCAAATATGTGGTCATTTGTTATTTGTTTTGGGGACATAAAAAATTAAGGTTTTTTTTTCAAGGGATTTAAGAACAGATGGAGGTGTGTGTATGTACATGCACTTATATATACATATACATAAAATACACGATTACAATATTCAGTTAATCTATATCTTTGCTTTAGTACATCTGGCCAATTCTGAGAGAGATGTATTGAAAACTTAATAAAAAAAAAATCTTTTAATGGTCTTGAATTTCTAGTATTTTATATTTTATGGTTAACTTCTATCTTATTTGAATATACAGTTTTATATATCTGTTTTATTTTCATAAATTGTGACATTGTTTTATAACTCTTGTATTTCCTATACTAATATTATAATCTTTTTTTAAAAAGATTTTATTTGTTTACTTATTTAAGAGAGAGAGCACGAACAGGGGGGAGGAGCAGAGGGAGAGGGAGAAGCAGGCTTCCCGCTGAGCAGGGAGCCCGATGCGGGGCTCGATGCCAGGACCCTGGGATCATGACCTGAGTGGAAGGCAGATGCTTACCTGACTGAGCCACCCAGGTGCCCTCTGCTATCTTTTTTATACATGATTTTCTTATATTCCTTATTCATCCCTTAGTTTTCAGAATATTTGTTTGTTTTGGTTTTGGGGGGATTTTTGTTTGTTTTTTTAATAGAATGTGTACACGAGCTGGGGGGAGGGGCAGAGAGAGAAGGAGAGAGAGAATCTCGGGCATGCTGCACACTGAGCTAGATCTCATGACCCTGAGATCATGACCTGAGCCAAAATCAAGAGTCAGATACTTAACAGACTAAACCACCCAGGCACCCCAAGAATATTTGTTTTAAATAACATATACATTTATTTTTAAGGCAAATCTGATGATCTATTTTTTAACAAGAGGATTTACCTATTTCAAAATTTTAACCTATTTTTTCTAACATGATTATTGATTTTTCATGTTTTCTCTCTGTTTCCTTATTTGTTAATTTTATCAGGTTACCGTTTATCACTTTCTTTCTGCTTATTACTTTTTGAGTTTTTTTATTCTTTTACATTCCAATAATAGTTACCTTTCCCTTCTTGTCACTCACCATTTCATTTCCTCCCATCACTTAAAAACAAAATACCCACAATTGCTCCCATTAAAATACTTTATTCCTCTGCCTCTCCCCATAATCACTTTTTAAGAATGCTTTTATTTTTCTGTTCTAACTTGTCCCAAGTAACATTTAGAACACTTTTACTTCTCTATTTCTCTGAGTTCTTATATTTTACTGAGATAGTTAAGTATTTTTAATTCCACATTTTTACTGGCAGTGTGTTTCTTCCATTTCAAGAATCTATAATAGTATCTTTATCAATATCCACTTAGCTTTAATCATATTTAATCAATTACAACAGTTCTTTTTTTATTTTTTTTCCTTTTTCAGTTTTATTAAGATCTAGTAAACATACATCACTGTAGAAGTTAAAGGTGTACATATATTGTGAAATGATTACCACAATAAGTTTAGTTAACCTCCATCATCTCATAAATACAAAAAAAAAAAAGAAAAGTATTTGTAAAATCTATTTTTGAATAGACTTTATTATTTAGAGCAGTTTTAGGTTCATAACAAAATTGAGCAGAAACTACAGCTTCCCATATGTCCCTTGCCCTCACACATTTATAGACTCTCCCATTATCATCATCACCCCTCAGAGTGGTACATTTGTTGCAACTAATGAACCTACATTGACACATCATTATCATCTAGACCCAGAATTTACTTTAGGGTTCATCCCTAGTATTGTACATTCTGTGGATTTGGACCAATGTATAATGACATGTATCTACCATTTATTTTCCCACTAGTTGGATTCATAAATATTTACAAAAGTTATATTTTCATGTTGGATTGATCCCTTATAATTTTATAATGATCTTTTTATGTCTCATTACATTTTGGTTTAAAGTCTATTGTCTGACATAAGTATAGCTACCCTAGCTTTCTTTTGGTTTTCATTTGCATAGAATATCTTTTCCCATCCCTTCACTTTCATTCTGTGTATGTCCTTACTTCTGAACTGAGTCTCTTGTAGACAACAATATAGTTGGGTCTTGTTTTGTTTTTTTTTAAATCCATTCAGCCCCTCTCTGTCTTTTGATTGGAAGTTTAGTCCATTTAAATTTAAAGTAATTATTGATTGATATGAATTTACAATTGTTATTTTATTCATTGTTTTCTGGCTGTTTTTTAGTTCCTTTGTTCCTTTGTTTTACTCTCTTCCTTTGTGATTTGATGCTTTTCTGTTGTGATAAGATTTCTTTCTTGTTATCTTTTATATATCCACTATAGGTTTTTGTTTGTGGTTACCATGAGACTTAAATAAAATATAAAAGTTTGTTGTAAGCTAATAACAACTTAAGTTCAAATGCATACTAAAGCGCTACATTTTTACACTCCCCCACCAACATTTTATATTTCTAATGTCCTAATTTACATTCTTTATTTGTGTATCCATTAACAGGATATTGTAGTTGTAGCTGTCCTTTAGCCTTCATACTAGATTTACAAATGATTTACCCACCACCATTAAAACATTTGAGAATTATGAATTTTTTTGAGAATTATGAATTTAACTATATATTAACTTTGCTGGTAAAATTTATGTTTTCATATTTTTTTGTTACTAATTAGTATCATTTTGTTTCACCTTAAAGAAGTCCCTTGAACATTTCTTACAAGACCACTCTAGTGGTTATGAACTCATCAGGCTTTTCTTGTCTGGAAAACTGTTTCTCTCTCCTTCAATTCTGAAGGACAGCTTTGCCAGGTAGACTATTCTTGGATGCCATTTTTTTTTTCTTTCAGCACTTTGAATATATCATGTCACTTTCTTCCTGGTCTGTAAATTTTCTGCTGCAAAATCTGCTGACAGTCTTATGGGGGTTCATTTGTACATAACAAGTTGATTCTCCCTTGTTGCTTTTAAGATTCTCTCCTGTCTTTAATTTTTGACAGTTTAATTATGTGTGCCAGTGTGGGATTCATATTCTTTGAATTTGTGCATGTCCTGGATCTGGATGTCTATTTCCCCAGGTTTTAGCCATTATTTCTTCAAATAAGCTTCTGCTCCCTTTGCCTTTCTATTCTGCTGAGACCCTTGTTAAGCAAATATTGGTCCACTTGATGATGTCTCATAAGTCCCCTTTTACTCTTTTTCATCCATTTTTCTTTTTACCCCTTGTATTGAATGAATATTGCTACCTTGTCTTCAAGTTCACTAATTCTTTCTTCCATTTCATTTTGTCTGCTGGTAAATCCTTCTATTAAAACTTTCAGTTCAGTTATTGTATGCTTCAGCTCTGATTTCTGTCTTGTACTTTTTAATATTTTCTATCTTTGTTAAAAGTCTCACTTTGTTCATGCCTTGTTCTCCAGACCTTGGTGAACAGCTTTATGACTGTTAATCATTTATCTCCATTTCTTTAAGATCTGTTTCTGGAGTTTTCTTCTTGTGTTCAAAACATTATCTTCTTTTTCTTTATTTTCCTGGACTCTGTTGATTTCTGTGCTTTAGATAAAAGAGCCACCTCTCCCAGTCTTGATGGAATAGTCTTTTTTTTTAATTTTATTTATTTACTTGACAGAGAGAGAGACAGCAAGAGAGGGAACACAAGCAAGGGGAGCGGGAGAGGGAGAAGCAGGCTTCCCACTGAGCAGGGAGCCCAATGCGGGGCACGATTCCAGGGCCCCGGGACCATGACCCGAGCTGAAGGCAGATGCCCAGTGACTGAGCCACCCAAGTGCCCCTTGATGGAATAGTCTTGTGTAAGAGATGAATTTTATCATTCAGCCTGGCCCTACATCTTGGTTGTGTCTCATATCTTTGTGATTTCCTAATCTGCCTTCTTTGTTCTTAGTGGCTTCTAGTAGTTGTGCCATTAACTTGTTTTGATATATTTTATTTTTCACCCAATGTGTAGGAGTCTCTCAGCTAGTTTCTAGATTTCCTTCAGAGAGACTTGTTCCATGTGTAGCTATAGATTCTTTGTGTTCATAGGAGGAACTGAATTCAAGAGCCTCGTGTGTTGCTATTCTGGACTAGAACTCCCTGTATATCATCTTTGGTGAGGTATTTGTTAAGATCTTTGACCCATTTTTTAATCAGGTTGTTTGTTCTCTTACTGTTGAGTTTTAAGAGTTCTTTGTATATTTTGTATGATAGTCCTTTATGAGTTATGTCTTTTGCAACTATTTTCTCCCAGTCTGTGGCTTGTCTTTTAATTTTAAGTGTCTTTCACAGGGCAGAAATTTTTCATTTCGGTGAAGTACAGCTTATCAATTATTTCTTTAATGGATCATGCCTTTGGTGTTACATCTAAAAAGTTATCGCCAAACCCAGTGTCCTCTAGATTTTCTCCTATGTTATCTTAAATGAGTTTTATAATTTTACGTTAATGTCTAAGATCCATTTTGAGTTAATTTGTGAAGAGTGTAAGATCTATGTATAAACTCATTATCATTTTTGAGAAGACTATCTTTGTTCCATTTTATTACCTTTCAGATGAGTATATTTTGAGTCTATTTCTTGTTTCTCTATTCTCCTCTGTTGATCTGTCTATTCTTTTGCCAGTACTACACTATCTTGATTACTGAAACTTTATAGTATGTCATGAAGTCAGATAGTGTAAGTTCTCTGACATGCTTTCTCAATATTATGTTCACATATTCTGGGTCTTTTTCCATATTAACTTAGGAATCAGTTTGTTTGATATCCACAAAATAACTTTCTGGGATTTTGATTGGAATCACATTGAATTTATAAGTCAAGTTGAAAGAACTAAAATCTTGACAATAATGATGATTCTTCCTAATCATGAATTGGAATATTTCTCCATTTGTTTGGTTCTTACATGTTTTGTTCATCAGAATTTTCTGGGTTTTCTCATATAGAAATTGTACACACTTTGTTAGCTTCAGACCTGAGTGTTTTAATTTTTGGGGTGATAATGTGAATAGTATTGTGTTTTTAATTTCAGATTCCACTTGTTCATTGTTGGTGTATAGAAAAGCAACTGACTTTATATATTAACCTTGTATCTTAAATCTTTGCTATAATTGTTTTTTAGTTTCAGGAGATTTTTTGTTGATTCTTTGGGATTTTCTACATTATTTCATCTGTGAACAATAATTGTTTTATTTCGGGCGCCTGGGTGGCTCAGTTGGTTAAGCGACTGCCTTCGGCTCAGGTCATGATTCTGGAGTCCCGGGATCGAGTCCCGCATCGGGCTCCCTGCTCGGCAGGGAGTCTGCTTCTCCCTCTGACCCTCCCCCTCTCATGCTCTCTCTATCTCATTCTCTCTCTCAAATAAATAAATAAAATCTTAAAAAAAAAAAATAATTGTTTTATTTCTTCCTTCCTGATATCTATCCCCTTTCTTTTTCTTGTCTTATTGCATTAGCAGGATTTCCAGTAGGATGTTGACAAGCAGTGGTGAGAGGTTACATTTGTGCCTTGTTCCTTGTCTTACTGGGAAAACTTCTCACCATTAAGTGTCTTGTTAGCTGCATGTATTTTGTAGATTATCAGGTTGAGGACTCTCCTTCTATTTCTCATTTACTGACTTTTTTTTTTAATCATGAATGGGTGTTAGATTTTGTCAAATCCTTTTTTCATCTATTTTTTTCTTTTTTTACATCTATTGAAATGATCATATGATTTTTTTTCTTTAGTCTGTCGATGTGTGGATTACATTAATTGATTTTGGTTTTTTGTGGGGGTTTTTTTAGTGTAATTTTTTTTTTATTTCAAGCTTTTATTTAAGTTTTAGTTAACATACAGTGTAATATTAGTTTCAGGAGTAGAATTCAGTGATTCGTTACTTATATACAACACTCAGTGCTCATCACAGTAAATGCCTTCCTTAGTACCCATCATCCATCTAACCCATCCCCCTACCCCCCTACTCCAGCAACCCTCAGTCTGTTCTTTATAGTTAAGAGTCTGTTTAAGGCTTGCCTCTCTCTTCCCCCCACCATGTTCATCCGTTTTGTTTCTTAAATTATAAATCAATCTAATTTTTATATGAAATATATATCCCCTACCTTGACAAATATCTTTCTAACAACCTGGACTGCCAGGTTCAAATTTAGAATTATTTGACTACATAGAGTTTCATACTTGAAAGTTGTGGCAGTCTGCAGTGTAACCCACTTTCTTTTGAACCCTAGCTCCATGATTCAGGGTTTCTCATACATGTGTATAGATATCCCAGTCCTCACATCCAACCACAGGCTTAGAGATGCACATATTCACAGAACTATCTGACCTTAAGAAGACATACCCTGTGAAGAGCCCAGGCATGTCTTGGAAATATTCGGTGTGAAACTGAACAGGAAATTGTAAGGTTCTAATGTGTGAGACCTAGGGTGTGAGTATACCTGTTGGCCTAGGTTCTACTCTTCATGGAATTCATCTTAACCCAACTAATGAAAATCCTCATTCTTTTTTTCTTGGTAAGTCTCTTGTTGCTCCTCCATTAATCACCCAGATTATTGTCTCAGGGTTCCCGCTTTCTTTTTTCTCTTGAGTTTGGAGTTTCCCAGGAATTGTTCCTACCTTCTGGAAAGTCCTCTCTTTCTTCTTTTTTAGATTTTGTTTTTTTCTCAACTAATCTTCCATTTCATTCTGTTGAATTTATATGTCTTGGGAATTTCTAAACGTTTTGGCCCACTAATGCCATTTTTTTATTTTCCAGTGTTGTTTTTGATGTATTCTTTTCCCCCCACAATATACATTTTTAAAATTTCATGAAATTATGGGCAAAAAGAAAATTTGAAACATGCATATTTTTTATTATAATCTATCTTTTTTTTTTAACCTTTGTGTTCTTGTGGTATTAGTACATTTGATGACATAAATGATTTTTTTAAGCATATTCCATACCATCACTGTACTTGGCCCTGCAGAAATCCGGAGTTCATTTATTTATTCTCTGAACATTTCTTACACCCCAACATAAGCAAAATCCTACACTAGGTATCATATAGGGTGATTTCTACCTTATGAGAAAGGTTATATTTTAATAGTATATGTGGTAAATTCTGAAATGAATACACTGCTAATGAAGATATAATGCTATATGAGGTATTATGGTGGTTCCATAAGGGAAAAATTAGCTTTTCCTCAAAGAATCAGGGAAAGCAGTATGAAGGAAATAATTTTTATCTGGGCTAGGAAATAGTGATGTCTGATCTCATAGAGATTGGAAGTAATTTTGGAGTTAGATAGTGGAAGATAAATATAGGAGAACAGCTTGAGAAAAACAGTTCATTTTGAGGGGAATATAGCATATATGAAGAGGAACAAAGAGTCATAAAAATTTAATAACTACTAGACCACTTCTAATAGAAATTAAGAGTCTTGTAAAGTTTTAGGCTTATTTTGCACTTGCTGTTCTAGGTGATAACCTAATATCAGTACAGTAATAGTTTGGGGCAGAGACAGTATTGCTGGGGGCCTTGCTAGGAAACTGGGCATCTTGACTCTCCCTGGGCTTACCAGTAGGTTGGATGGTTATTGGACATAGAGTGGAAAGGGTGGCATATGTAATGGGGAACAAATACTTTATTCTGAGCTGATTATGAACAAGAAGACATTACTATTACTCAGGATGCAGCTTAATCATTTTGATTAAAGGAGCTGATTATTTAAAATGTTGGTTTAAATTTTAAAAATGTTAGGCCATGTATGCTAAATATAACTGTTTCAACTATTAATGAAAGTGCAGAAGCATTTTGATGCTATAGAGTCTTTGACTTTGCTCACCCACGTAAGTTGAGAAGAGTCTGTTTGTACCTCAGAAAACATCAGAATCACTGCCCAAGTTGTTTTTCTCTTCTTGCAGCATATTCTTCATGATATCAGACAAAATAACAGTAAGGACATCTCCATCTGGTAACCATTACCTGTAGCTTGTATGTGTCTTCTGGAAGTTAACTTTTAATGTTAAACAAAGGAAGCTGATCAAAACCAGCTGTAAAACCTTTGCATAGTTCATATTTTAGACAGTCAGCATTAGGTTACCACTCACATAACTGCATGTCTGAAGTTTAAAAAAAATAATAAGGTAAATATTTTCCTTTTATTAAAATTAATGTAATCCTGATTTTATAGTTAACACAACTTCAAATGTGTCCCTGTTTGGCAGGAAAATTTAATGCAATTGGCCTCACTATGTATGTATTTTACACACCTTGGAGAAATAATGGCTCATTTATTGACTATATGTGCCACAATTAATATATTTTGGATGCAGTCAAAATAAAAACAGTAGGTTGAAATATAATTTTCTAATTTAAAATTATGGGGTTAGTAAATGTAGAAACTTGCCAGCTAAAAATGTAACAGGCCATTAAATATATTATATGAACTAATTCTATAGATATTGGAAATTACTCTAGTAATGCCTTCTTTGACACATGGCATTTGTTATAATCCTCAGTACATGCAAACACAGTAATTTTAGATAATAATTATTTATGATAAAAAATGACTCAGTTTTAAATCAGGAAGACTTTTTTTTTTTCTTTCCTTAACTGAATTTAGAAAAAGTATGGAATTTGGAAGAATCAGAACATTCTGGGCAGTGTTTTGCATACTGTTGGTACATCGTGTATGTGAAATAATAGTTTCTTCTGCCTGGAACTTGCAGTTGTTATATAAATAGCAATTTTGAAGTCACAAAGAAGCACGTGAATTATAAGAGCGCATACTTTTGAAAGATCTGTAACAACAGCATTGAGGATTTGCTATCATGAGATGGAATTTCATAATGAGAAAATGCACCAGATAATGTAATGACTCAGGCATAACAATCTAGGCAGAAGACAGTCAGCATTTCTCTCCTAAAGAAATATTTTGAAATTCAGTGGTTGTTTTGCAAGTGATTAACACTGTTGTGTTGGAAATGTTCTAGACTGGAGAAGCCTGAGTGTTGCTCAGAAATGCCATGTAGGCGGAAAAGCCAAGGACAGTTCTGACCATCCAAGCATAGCAAAACATCAATGTGACCATGTCTGGTATTAGTGCCCACTGTTATACAGGTACTTTTCTTAGGCTTAACTACAAGCTTTAGGAAGGTAGTCTAAAATATATAAGCACATAAATGGAAATTGTTGATAACAAACATTAATAATTTTTCAAATACCATAATTGTAGTTTTTATTTCTGCCAACAGTGCCATATTCTGTTTTTAAAAAATAGGCAATACTTTGTATGCCAAAAAGGCACTGAATCATATTATCGTCTGAGAATTGACAAGTTACCATTCCTTAGGAGGGAGATTAAAGAGTGTGTTTTACTTTATTTTTTATTTTTATTTTTTAAAGATTTTATTTATTTATTTGACAGAGAGATAGAAAGCACAAGTAGGCAGAGAGGCAGGCAAAGGGAGAGGGAGAAGCAGACTCCCCACTGAGCAGGGAGCCCGACGTGGGGCTCAATCCCAGAATCCTGGGATCATGACCTGAGCCAAAGGCATCCACTTAACCAACTGAGCCACCCAGGTGCCCCAAGAGTGTGTTTTACTTTAATCACAATATTTGTATTGGAACATATAAGTCAATTTAAGATATGTTCACTTTTAACACACAAAAAAATAATTTAGAGCACATAGCACATGCTAGGAACATAGTATATGTATGTTTATTATATTACTCATTGTACAAAGAGAGCTTAATTAGATAAATTTTAATACTTCTTCTTCTACACCCAATATGTATATGTAAGTACACATATTCGTATATACAAAAGTAGCACAAGAAGTGCAGATTTCAGTTGCTCAGTTCAGGGAGCTTTGATAATTCCATCCCAAACAAAGAATGACATTTCCATTCCTTTAGAAAATTCCAGTCACAACCTCCCCCATGGCCCCCAAGTGATTTCTATCACCGTTAGATTATCTTGTTTGTCCTTGGATTTCATATAAATGGAATCATATAGAGTGTATTCCTTTGTATCCGGCTTCCTTGGGTTTGTTAGTCTTTTTATTTTGTGCACTTCTAGAACATATGTAGTATTATCTCCCTGTATCTACCATAGCTTTTCAACAAATTGGTATCATCATGCATTCTGGTTTTCTGTTCTCTTCTGTAGATATGCTCACAGATGAATTACTTCTGTTTGTCAAAGTTGAGTGACCTTTGGTGAATTTGTATCTAACCTCTATCTTACACCCCTCCTCAGTATCTCACTTCATGTATTTTTCCTGGTCTTCCCAAAGCTAAAAGTAAAGACATGATCCCTAGTACTTCATAAAACAAGCCATAAGATGTTAAGTATTTTTTAAAACTATTTAGCTGAGTGTTTAGAACATGATGCCCCTACAGTGTTATAGGTGTGGTAGTGTAATGTAGTGGCTGAAGTCCAGTGGCTCTTCCACATAAGATTTCTTAGGGTTCTGTGTCCATCTTAGTACCATATTTTAATTACCCCATCAGTGAAGTCATCCAAACAGTAATTTGTGGTTTTTCAAATTAAAGAATCTATTGAGTAGATAGACTTATAAACTTATAAACTGGAAAGGCCCTTTTACTAATTTGTTTTTTGGATTATAAATTGACTTTTATTTTCATTATACTTTTTGATATTTTCCAAGCTTTCCATGGTAAACATGTATGCATTGCTTTTATAACCAGGAAAGAAAAAGTAGCCACTAATGATGTCCCAGAGTAGAATACATTCTCTAAACTTTTGGCAAAGCCTAATTAATTAACAGGACAAATTTAGATATCAGGGCATTTTGGTTAAGGAATTTTCAATTTAATATAAATAGAAAATGGGAAAATTGAGCTTCTAGAATTTAGTTGGTGGTTGATTAAGCTGCATCCTGAGTAATTCGGTTGGTGTCGTTAATTAAATTGTTTGGGTTATATAGATCTGTATATTTAATACTGCTTGTGGACTAACCACACATCTTCTGCATAGATAATGAAGACTATCTGCCAAAATATCAGCCAAAATGTTGTATATGAGTATAGGTACAGGACAAAAAACAGACTATATGGGAAAAAGTAATACCTTTCAAGTTTGTGTTTTGGACAAATAAACAGTAGAGAGCATCAAGAAATTTTAGAAATGACAGGGAAACAAATGATACCCATCGTTTTATGGAATCAAACATGATTTTTTTTTAACTTTTTAACTTTCTGAAATTTGAACGTGTGGTGACACAGCTGTTATTGCCTGAGTCCTTCTGGTAATCTAGAGAAAGGGTCAGTATCCAAGAGTTTGAAAGTGCTCACCCATGTCTCAGATTGAAACCCAGGAGCTGATTGTGGAGCAGCATTGCTAACATGGAAAAACAGGGAATACTGATGAAGAAATTCAGAAGAGTCAAAATTCTAAGTCATTGCTTCTCAAACTATTTGAAGTAAAGGTCCAGTTGTGGGTTTTTGTTTTGTTGTATCTCCACCACTTTTATAAAATACAATTTAAAACAGCATTATCAAAATGTCATAAAAATTTCTAAACACTCTAATTTTCAGTTCTTATCTTGTTGACTGACAACAGTTTGTGGTCTGGCCCACACTTTGAGGACCACTGATAAGAAAGCATTGTATCAGTTTAATTAGCAGGTATTGGGGTTTTTCTAGTGCTAAAGTAATGGTGATCTTACACTTGATGGTATTGGAGCCTTGATGAAATATTTGGCATATATTGCTTAATTTCTCTAAAAGCAGAGGTTCTAGAGTCAGACTGCCAGTTAACTTTGGGGGCAAGTCCCATATCCTTTGTAATCCTCAGTCTCTTCATTTTAAAATGGAGATACATTAGTCTCTACCTCATAGCATTGTTCTGATGACTGCAAAAATGCATGGAAATTGCTTGGTTTGACATAATAATAGGAATGTCATATATGTTAAAGCATATTGTCATTCTCACCCAGACTCTTTATCCTAGGAACTCAATGACAAGTCACTGTAGAGAGGTGATTAGCATGGCAGGTCTGGTTGGGGAAGGATTACCTCTCCTTATGGAGCTGGCTATCAAGGACCAATAAACTCAGGTTTAATTCAGGGAATACCTGTGTATTTCTTTTGGTAGGTCTGGGCATCAGGTATCTCTGTCAGATATAAGGAGGGATTCTGTATGGGTCGAAGTTGGTCTTTAATAAGCAACTGATAAAAAGTCAAGGTCTTCCTCCCCAGGGAAAGGGATCTGATAAAAGCTAAGCTGGGACACGAGGACTCAGTTTGTTCAGACTGATGTTTGACAGGACTTTAGCCCCCAAAGAAAACTGTGGCACAAGCTGATAACTGGGAGAGATGCCCAGTCGGAAGGTATGGCGTACATGTCGGAGTTCTGGGAAACCTATCTTGGTTGACACGTAAACATGTAAGAACTTCCTGTGCACATTGGATATCAGACTAAAACTCCAGACTCTCTTTTGCTCTTTCTGGCTGCTGACTCATTCTTATTGGCTCCATGCCTAGGAAGAACTGAGTTTGTAGGTTAATCATCTTTCATGGATAAAAGGGCAAAGCAAAGACAGGAAAATAATGAAGAGTGATTTGATTGGGTTGGTTCCTCACCTGTGACTTTTGCAGCTTTTTAAAAATGTTTCTGACAAATGATTTTAAAATGTTGATTTGATCTTCTTTATGTTGGCCTAGGAAATCCTTGGTTCACCATCCTATGGGATGAATAAAAATTTGGGTTTCCCAGATGTCTCTTAACCATGGTCTCATTGTTCCTATCTCTCAACAAACTTGAAACTCTTGCTAAACAGGAACTTGCCTGAAATTAAGATACATATTTTTCTACTACTATATCCATTTTTCTTCATGTTACATTTTGCAAAGGGGGAAACAGAGACAAAATACTGAGAAACTTCTTTTTTGTTCTAGGGCTTATTATTCTTTATCATATTTATTTTCATTTAAGTAGAATGAAATATTGATTATGTTAGAACTAAATGGCAGAAGACTTACAAGGAATAGGAAATTTGTTTTGTTTCTCAGATGTTTGTTGCTTATACATCTGCTTTATTTCCTGTGATTTCATTGGTGGTTTTAAACGCAGTGATATGGGCTACTCACTGTATACTCGTAGGAAGAGTTGCTTCCAGTTCAGCACTCCAATTCATAAGAAGAAATTCCTTCCACTTTCAGATGAAGGGATTTCATTTTCCCAGCTGTTGCCCAGGCACGCAGCCCTTTTAGCAGAAACGTGTATCTCTGAACACTGAATAAGAATAGATTGAATTCTATAGTTTATAGACTGGCTTTTGGGTGATCTGAAAACATTGGAAATCTACTTTTTTATCTGAAAGCTCTGTACCTTCTCATAAATTTCAGTGTGTTTTAATTCCAGTCTGATTAGAGAATGTGCTTTGGATAACATGGGTTTATTGGATACCAGGGGTCTATTTCCCCTTAAATTTCCAGATTACATGAAGGCAATAAGGATATGATACTGGAGTCACAGCCAGTTAAAATGTCCAGATTTTCTTCTATGCATTGGGAAGCTTTTTTTGTTAGAAGCCCTTTTTGGGAATGACCGATCAATCGTGATATATTGACACGTGGCATTAATCTCATGGGTTTGCCACAGATGGCCACTTTGCTGCTGAAGTGAGCAGAGCCATTGTCCTCTCCCAGCTCTTACAGATGCTACTGCCAGTGGCTCCTGGTCGTTTCCTCTCTAGGCTTAGTTACACCAGTGGAATGGAGTTAATGTGTTTTCCTTCGTGTCAGAGGAGTGACCGAAGAGCTGCAGAGGAGAAGGTACTCAAAATTACCATTCAAATACTTTTCAAAATATAAAACTAACTCAGTGACTTTTAAAAAAAAATAAGGGTTCCCTACAAAATATAATGTTGTTAAACGTGGATTTTTTGGTGGTTTCCTCCCACTCTGCTCATATATCTGAGATGCTTTCAGTAGTGTGCTGACGCAGTTAATCTTTAAAACTCTTAATAGGAACTTTCTAGGAAATACAGAGGCGTCTACGAATACCCTGTTTCCTTCCATTAGTTTACATATACTTCTATGAATCATACTTACATTTTTTCCCTCCAGAACTTTCTAAACCAAGCCAAATGTGCTGTGCCAATTTATAGGGGCCTATAAATCTGAGTAGTATTAAGACCACATATCCATCCTTTTTTCTCATGCTCTTTCTGTAACTATAACATTAATCCATGTGGTGATACTGGATTTCAATACTAATTCCTCATGTCTCCTCCCCTTATAACACATACTGTTAATACCTAAAGACAATTTTTAGCATGTCGCTCCCACCCCAGCCCCAGCTCAGAATCCTAGAATGCTGTTTAACACCTCTGTGCTTCAGTTCTTCTAATACCTCTTCTTTGAACTGTCATTGTGCTATTCCTATTTGCTACCCTTGTTTTACTACCTTTATAATTTTTGTGGTGACAGGATCCATATTTCTCTTTATCCCCCATCTTCTAATTCAGTGTTTTATATTTACATATTCTACAAAGATGGACCCTCTACTGTGCCGTAGGCACTCTAAAATACGTGGAGGAATCACAGATGAAAGCAATAAAATACGGGACGCCTGGGTGGCTCAGTCGGTTAAGCGTCTGCCTTCAGCTCAGGTCATGATCCCAGGGTCCTGGGATCGAGTCCCGCATCGGGCTCCCTGCTCCGCGGGGAGCCTGCTTCTCCCTCTGCCTCTGCCTCTCTCTCTCTATCTCTCATGAATAAATAAATAAAATCTTTAAAAAAAAAAAAAAGAAAGCAATAAAATACACTCCTAAGAAGCTTGAGCTGCTTTGATGCTCCATTTAATGTTTGCTGGCTATAATGTTTGCCTTGTATGTCATATTATACTGCTGATGAATTTGTCTAAGAATTATAATCTTATCATATTTACCATCATGCTCTGATTTATCCTCTTAAAAATAGAATTTATTGGGGCACCTGGGTGACTCAGTTGGTTAAACATCCAACTCTTGGTTTTAGCTCAGGTTGTGATCTTGGGCTCATGAGATTGAGCCCTGTGTCAGGGCTGCTTAAGATTCTCTGCCTCTCTCTCTCTCTCTTTCCCTCTGCCCGTCCCCTCACTCGCAAGTGTTTTCTCTCTCTCTCTCTGTCTCTCTCAAATAAATAAGATATTTGATGAAATAGAATTTATTACAGTACAGAATCCATAATTTTATTTTAATGTACAATGTTGTATGTGTTACTTTACTTTGTATTTTGTAAGTTACTTTGCAAGATATATACTTGAACTTCTCACAAACATGCTACAACCACTTTGAGTTTATCAGGAGTTGGATTGAATGATTAGCTTAAAAGAGGCATTTGTATCCTTTACCCTATCAGATTCCAGTATAAATGGTAGGTAAGATGCATATTCATATAAAAAATTTCTTACTTTGTATTTGCAAGTGGATTGATTCTAGGTACTGTCCGAATTGTTTAAGAAAATTTGGATATGGGATAATATGTTAATTTTAACAGTGTGTGGATGGATGCCCATACAACACAGTATTACCCAGTTGAATCCCCGTTAATTTAAATTTGGGTCCTTGCCAAAAAACACCTCTTGGATAAAAAGTTACTATACTACATTTGATTTTGGAACATAACTCTAAATTTAACAATCAGAACATTGGTGCCTTTTTCAAAGATAGCATGGCTAAAATTCTTTTAAACATGAATACCATTTAAAATATTAGCCTAATGTTGATTTATATACTCATATATAATGGATTTTTTAAATTGCTATACACATAACATTGCAAAAGCTCAAAATAATAAAAATTATGGATTTACATTGTAATAAATTCTGGTTTTAAAAGTAGAAACAATCATTCATTTCTGAATAAGGTATGTTCCAACGTAGTATACCAGAAATCAGTTCCATACTGTATAAAGAGCACTATGCTAAATGCTGAAGGGAAAGCAAAGCAAAGATGAGCAAAACACAGATCCTACCCTCCTGATGTTTCCTGTCTCATATCTGTGACATGTCATCAATACAAGTAAGGTGTTTAGATGTTCAGCCAAGGGAGAAATAAGATCTACTTAAAAGATCAGAAATAGCTTTATAAAGCACTTGGAATTTTTGGGGTGAGTCTTGAAGGATAAACAGGATTTCAGGTGGGAAGATGGATAAGCACAGAGGACAGTCATTCAGGGCCAAAAGGAACAGATAACTGTGAACATGTGCATATGGGCAACTTTACAAATTAGTAAACAGTGAATAATGAATTTGGCTAGAGCTAAGAATGTTGGGGGGAAAAAAAGGTAATGAAACTGGAGAGGTAGCTGAAGTCATACTATAAAGCAGTGTTTCTCAACGATAGTTATGCCTGCCTTTTAGTGGAAAAAAGAGAAAATAAAGGTGTATGTATGTGTGAGGTTTCAAAAAGTCCCACAGGTACTTCTAATATAGCCTTTCTAAAATGGAAAATCACACTGTAGAGTATAACACTTTATTGCAGACACTGTACTAAGTACTTTGCACCCATTATTCTAATTCTTACAAGTTTGTGCATAGCATATTAGCATAGAATACAGAAGAATTTCAGTAAATATTTATTTTTTGAGTGAATAAAGGAGTTTAAAAGGTGAGTGTGAATGGGGTGCCTGGGTGGTGCAGTTGGTTAAGTGTCCAACTCTTGATTTTGGCTCAGGTCATGATCTCAGGGTCCTGGGATCAAGCCCCACATCCAGCTCTGCACCCAGCATGGAGTCTGATTGAGAGTCTCTCTCCCCTTCTCCCCCTCATGCTGTATGCGCTCTCTCTCTCTCTAATTTTAATTTAGATAACTAACTTAGATTACTTTCTAATTGGCATTATTTCACATAGTAACTAAAATTAAGGACACATCAGGCTTTTCTGGCTATATTCAAGTGAAATATTTTTAAGAAGGAACTATCACAACAATATGTAAATTCTATCTAGAACTGCCTCTACTATCAGTTTACTTAAACAATTTTTCCTAGATTTTTCATTTTCTTTGTTTTTTTTTTTTTTTTTATTCTACTAATTAGCTAACTTCACATTTCTTTTTTCCACCTGGCTTTCCTAGCAGTTTGGGAGTCTTTCATAAATCAGGCTTTTAAAAGTGTTAACTGTATCTCTGTTCACAGATCTGATAATTAAACTTTGTATTCTAGGCATTGCTAGCTCTTTGATATCAGTTGTCTGAACATTCTTTTTTTATTTCCAAATAAGAAATACATGACTATTGAAAAAACAAATGAGTTATTCCGAGAAGGAAAATAACCTCCCTCCCCTCGCCTTCCCATCCCTCTCTTAACCATACCCATCTCTTCCTTCCTTCAATCCCTACTCCCTCAGGTAAAAGTTTAAAACTTAAAGTTTTGGTATTTATTTTATTATCTTCCACTTTGGAAGGTTAGTTGTGTAGTATCACAAGACCTTTTATGATTCAATTTATTGTTGTTGTTGTTTTTTAAGAAAAAATTTTGATTTTTCTAAATGAACATTCCTAAAAACTTAGCTGTATTTATTTTACTAGTTTTAAAATATGTCTAAAGAGTACATGGAAGACTAATATAAATATTGTCTTCAACTTACGCAGTATGGTACAAATACCTGATCTCTAGGAGGAATTGGTCAAAGGTTGGGTCTGTAGTAAGAGGTATTTTACATGGAAAAAGCTTGTCAAAGGAAATGAATTAAACTTTGTTGTTTCTTCTCCTTATTTTCAATGCTAAGTAGCACTTTTCAGGCATTCCCATTTAATAATTTAAATAACAATAGCCTTTTGAGGGCTAATTTCAGTGCTTCCCTAAGATGCCTCTTTTAAATCATTAATAAATTCTTTAGCTTGTAGAGAGTAGAGTTCTTATTTTGGAGCTTTATAGAATACTTACAAACGCACCATTCAGTTCTGTTATAATAGTTTATGTAAAGCTGTTTATCTTTGTCTACTAAGTCCAACATCTGAGCCCCCTCAAGGATACTTTCTATTGACTGCTTTTTTTTTTTTTTTAACACTGTGTGACCACAGTTTCTTCTTAATGGTCAGCCAGGGATTGGTCACTTTTCTTTAAAAGCTATGAATCATCGGGGTGTCTGGGTGGCTCAGTCATTAAGCGTCTGCCTTCAGCTTGGGTCATGATCCCAGGGTCCTAGGATCGAGCCCCGCATCAGGCTCTCTGCTCCACGGGAATCCTGCTTCTCCCTCTCCCACTCCCACTCCCCCTGCTTGTGTTCCCTCTCTCGCTGTGTGTCTCTCTCTGTCAAATAAATAAATAAAATCTTTGGGAAAAAAAAGCTATGAATCAGTATGGCTTCCACCTTTGCTAAGAGATTTGTGTGTAGTAATGCACACATTCTAAGGTTGGATGGTTTACAAGTCCGTCTTTTCTTTCCCTTCCTAATGGGTAACTCCAGAGACACAGGGCCTCTTGGTGTACTATGGATAAGTAGATAACTGGAATCCTTCCTGGGCTTACTAAGTGTGCATGTGTAAGCCTTCCAGATCCCCAGGAATGTGTACATGCTTTTCAAAACCCCCTGTGGCTATCTTGTTCTATAGATCTCCATTTTAAATTTTTGGTTGATTTTTGCTTGCCACATTTGCAGCATTAGACAGCTCTGATGCTGGGATTCCTGATTATTTGCCACCAATTACTATTGTTTTTACTGTCCCTAGGAGCAAAGCTTTTCCACAGAGCTCCAAGTCATGTGGAGCTTAACAGCCTGCTTAACCTGCCTTGGAACTGGTGGGAGTATGGAGAAGAGAGGGCGTTGATGGTTGCAACTCAGATTAGTGTGCCACATACCCCAGTGTTCTTACCACAATTCAGTCATCTTTCTTGGATAAATGCTTTTCAGCTTCTTGTATGTCTTTGGCTATTTTCCAGAGTTCAGAAGTGTTTGTTCTCAACGATTTTGTCAGTTTTTCTTTTTATTTTAGGGACGGTGTGTGTCATGATTCTCACTCCATCATTCCCCAAATCCTATGGGTTGTTTCTAATATTAGGAAATACTAAGGTTCCTTAGAATGACCTTGAAAAAAAGTGTTATGAAACTTTTTAGCCCTCTAGTTTCACTTTGTATTATAAAGGCTAAATTAAGAAAACATCTTGAGTAAAATAATAGCAAGGAAGTTAATTTGCAATACAAATTCTTACCAAAAATTGCAATCAGAGATAGGTGTGGGAGAATGGCAGATTATTCTTCGTGAAGCTCTCATCAAGAATGGCATTATAATCTGAAGAGGAATAACTAGGGACACCTGGGTGGTTCAGTCAGTTAAGCATCTGCCTTCAGCTCAGGTCATGATCCCAGGCTCCTTGCGCAGTGGGGAGCATGCTTCTCTCTCTGCCTTCCACTCCCCACTGCTTGTGTGCACCCGCTCACTCTCTCTCTGACAAATAAATAAAATCTCAAATAAAAAAAGAGGATTAACTAATAGAATTGTTGTTGCATGCTGATTGCAGGAAGAATAGCATGGAGGACATGAGGGGAAAGAAGGGAAAAATGAAGGTGGGGGGGGAATCAGTGGGGGAGACGAACCATGAGAGACCCTGGACTCCGGGAAATAAACTGACGGTCTCAGAGGGGAGGGGGGAAGGGGGTGGGGGGATGGGTTAGCCCGGTGATGGGTATTAAGGAGGGCACATATTGCATGGAGCACTGAGTGTAATACGCAAACAATGAATCAAGGAACACATCAAAAACTAATGATGTACTGTATGGTGACTAACATAACATAATCAAATAAAAATATTTCTCAGTGCTTTCTCAAGAAATGCATGAAGGGATAACAAACTACATCAGAAACTACCCTGTAGTCTGAATATATAATACATTTTCCCTCAAAGAATGAAATGTATGATCTCTGAAATATTAAATAATGCACACCTAAATTTTTGAGATTCTAAGCTATGTACATATCTCTGGGTATCCAAGTGTAATATAAGAAAGGTTGGTTATTTTAATATCGATGGAGTAATTGCTATTCATTTATTTATTCACCTATCCATTCACCAAATATTTGTTGAGAACCTACTATATGCCAAACATTGTTCCAGGGCTTGGGATATTTCACTGAAAACAAAACGAATAAAAATTATCACCTTCATGGAATTTACATTCTAGTGGAACAGCTAATGTTTTGAGTGCTTACTATGTGCCAGTGTTTTAGGCATTTTACACCTATTAATTCATTAATCCTCAGCATAATGCTCAGATAAATACTATCCCATTTTATAGATGAAGAAACTGAAGGAAGGATATACCTAAATGCTTTGTTCAATGTCACACAGTTTGGGGAGTGGTAGAATTGAGATTTAAAGAACCCCAGGCATGCACTGGTTTCAGCATCCATGTTTTTAACTACTACTCTGTATATATTGTCACTCAAGCAAATTCAGATCATGAAGCAAACTCAGAAGCACATAGAATCCAGTCAGATAATTTAAATAAGTGTTGCAACAGGGGAGTGTAAAACACTGAATCGTAAGGATTATGTCAAAAACTGCTATTCAGCAGCGGTGGTCTGTTGCCAGGTTAGATCTAGCATTATTTTTTGTTTTTTTAAAGAGAAGTTCGAAGTATGGATCTTTACGTGCAATCTGATTTTTAAATAATTTAAAATTTCAACAACTCAATACAGGTCAAATAAAACATATTCGGAGGCTGAGACTGCCATTTTGCATGCCATCCTTGCATTTTTTTATACCATCTGTATTATGGTGGGTCTGAGCCTGTCCACTTATTCTTGACACTTATGGGCAGGCACTTCATATGTGTACATGAAACCAAAGTCCTTAGTTTATCCCTCCAATTTTTGTTTTCCTGCAAATGTTTTATTTCTCATGTGGGGATACTGCCTTCTCAGTTAATAAAACTAAAAACCCATAAAGTCATCCTTGACTTCTTAATTTTTCTCCCTCTCTCTCTCATTTCCTCTCCCTCCTCCCCCCACTCTATCTGCCCCCACCTTACTCACTCATCCATATACACACATACACCCTTTTCTTGCTTTCTGCCCTGCTTATGCTTTCTTCTGCCTGGAATGTTTTTTTCCTCTTTCATACTCTTCCCCCAACCCCTCCTTTCCTGGTCTGTCTTACCCATAAAATACAACCTTCCTAAGGGGGAGGACTTCATTTTAGTTATCTTTGCATTCCCAACCTCTAGTGTAGTGCCCAGTACACTAGAGATCCTCTTGGGAATTTGGAGTAAGGTATAGTCTATGAAATTCTTTTCTCCTGACAGCAGGACTAAGGTAATGTCTGTTAGTAATAATGGGGCATTTCTAAGAGCTGTATTTAGGTAGATGTTTTGTTTTGCTATTGCTTTAAATTTGGTTAAAGAAGAGCATCTGCACATCAAAGATGTTTAATTATACTGAAAATTATCATCTACAGAGAAATGCAGTCTATACAAAATTCTACCCTTTGTATAATTGGATTTTTTACAGAGCTATTGAATGGCATTCATGCCATAATTTGGAAATTACATTCAGCACATTCCTAGAGAACCTTTCTAGTGAAACTTGATATGATTGTGTATCTGTTGAACGATGCTTCTTAGCTCTTATCACCTCTGATAAAGAAGTCTCATGCTCTTCTTTAATATTAACTTAAATTTCAGAATGAATTAAATATGACAACAAATTGTAACAGTCTTATTTTAAATATGCTTTTTCAAACTCATAACCCCCTCATGGCATAATTCTCCCACCCCATCAACTATACCATTTCAGGAAGTATGATTTAAACCTTCTATCACTGATTCACCTCAAAAAAGCTTTTTGTTCACTTCCCTGTTACAACTAAAACTATCATTCCATCAGACAATACCACCAAATACGTAGGTCATTCCCTTTGATTTTTCAAAAGATCTTATTGTTTTATTGTCTTTCTGGTCATCGTACTCCTGCTATAATTCTTGGTCAATTCAATAGCTGCATACATGATCCTTCCAATACCCTGGTCTTTCACTTTCTTCATTTTCTCTCTTCCAATGATACTGTCCTTTAGCTCGTTTCAGCCATTAATTCCCATGGTCACACCCAAGACCTCGTTGTGAACAATAACTGCAGCCCTCTAGAACTTCAATTTCAATACCTCCCCTAATTATAAATTTCACAGCCAATAACTATGATCATTTCCTTGCATATGTGTTTAATTCCCTTGGCCTTTTCCCCTTTGTCTAATTCACCTGGAAAACTCAGTGCTGGTTAAATTCTGACCAGCGGTCACTTGTATCTGCGCAGCTATCAATGGAGAAAAAATGTACTATTCTGATTGGTCTCACATTAAATACATGACCAGTAACTTCAAATAAGGTTTTCCTGATGTCCTGTGAGATATTTATAATATATAATCTTATATGTATTTATACATATATATCCTATATATGTCATGTAGAAAATATAATACATAATACATATTCCCCCATTATGTTCAGGTTCCCAGTCTCGTG
The DNA here is from genome assembly GCF_029215605.1 of Mirounga angustirostris. Taxonomy (NCBI): domain Eukaryota; kingdom Metazoa; phylum Chordata; class Mammalia; order Carnivora; family Phocidae; genus Mirounga; species Mirounga angustirostris. The sequence continues at coordinate 40,845,822 of NW_026991716.1, read as the reverse complement.
GATGACATATTGTACCTTTTTTCTTTTTCTTTAAATCTCTGACAACTTCTTTCCCATCCTCATTCTCGACTTACAGCGTGCTTCTTACTTCTCTGAGAAAGTTAGAATAAATAGATGAGGCCTTCCACATCTGCTCTTTTTCCTGCATGGATGCCCACCTACATGACTTCCATCCTGTTACTATGACTTGACTATCCATGCTCAGTCTAAAGCCAACCTGACCACTTCTCCTTTAGATTCCATCCCTTCTCACTCACACAAAGACACCAGCATGTCTTTCTTCTCCATCATCACTTTGCCACTCTCTATTGGATTATTCTTTTTTTTTTTAAGATTTATTTATTTATTTGGCAGAGAGAGACACAGCAAGAGAGGGAACACAAGCAGGGAGAGTGGGAGAGGGAGAAGCAGGCTTCCCATGGAGCAGGGAGCCCGATGTGGGGCTCGATCCCAGGACCCCGGGATCATGACCTAAGCCAAAGGCAGCCGCTTAACGACTGAGCCACCCAGGCGCCCCTCTACTGGATTATTCTTATCAGCATAAAAATATGTTCTTACTTCTTCGGTCTGAACCCCTCCTTTTCTTTAGGACCTTCTTTCTCTAGCTGCTTTTCTTATCAGCAAAATTCCTCAAAAAAGTTGTTAATAGGGGCTATCTCTAGTTCCTGCTTCCCTGTTATCTTTTTCTAACAATCAAATTCTTGCTTTTTATTCTCTATTTTATTCTCCTTTCTTTCATAAAAAAGAACTTGGCTTATCAACAGCCTCAATATATATACTTATTTGGTCGATCCTCTAATATATAAAATATGCATAGCAGAATTGCTATACCAGGATCTCTACCAAAACAAACCCACTTAGTAAAGTTCAAGACCAAATGCTTTTTCCTTTGAATGAAGCCAAGGCAAGGATGCTCTTTGTATCTCGTGTCTTGATCATGTTGTAGTGGTGGATACCCTACCCATGCCATAAAATAAGATAAAAAACAAAAAGCCTAGCAAATGAAAAAAAATGTAAAACTCAGGTTTCTAGAATTAATAACTGAATTTAGCAAGGTCAAGGACACAATGTCCATCCACAAAAACCAATTGTATTTTTTATACTAGCTATGAAATTAGAATTTTAAAAACACCCTTTGAAATAGCATCAAAAACATAAAGTACCTAGGGATAAATTGAACAGTATGTGTGCAAGAACAATACACCCCAAACTACAAAACATTGCTTAGTTAAAAGACCTACAATGTATTAAGAGAGATAATTTGTAGGTTGGAAAAATCAGTCCTATTGGGTTTCCTTGACCTATAGATTTATTGCAACCCCAATTAAAAGTCCAGTAGGCTATTTTAGAGACATTGACAAGCTGATTATAAAATTTATATGGAAATACACAGAATGTAGAATAGCCAAAACACTTCTGAGAAGGAACGAATGAGATGATTTATTTTGTCTCAAGGTTACAGTAATCAAAGCAGTGGTATTGGCACAAGGATTAGACCTATAGATCAACAGAATAAAATAGGAAATGCAGATATAGAGCCACATATATGTTCAGTTGAATTTCAGTAAATTGACAGGGTGAGTAATTTAAGGTGGAAAGGGTAGTATTTTTAACAGATAGTGCTGAAACAACTGGATATCCACAAAGAACAATAATGAACTTGAACCCCTCCTTCATACCTATGTAAATATCATGAAAGCTAAAAGTGTAAAAATTATTTAAAAACCATCGGAGAAAACCTTCATAACCTTAGGGTAGATAGAAACAATACATATATCAGACAAAGAATTTGTATTTAGAATATATAAGGTACTGATCAATCCATAATAATGTGACAAACAACCCAATGAAAAGTGGGCAAAAATTTGTAAAAACACTTCATTAAAGAACATTTGTGAATGACCAATAAACACATGCAAAGATGCTCAAGATCATTAGTCATTAGGGAAATGCAAATTAAAACCATAATGTGATATTTCTGTATTTCCATTACAATGGCTAAAAATGAAAAGATTGAAAGTGTTTATTGCTGGTGAGGATGAGGAGCTGATGGGAATGTAAAATAGCACGAACACTTTGAAAATGAGTTTTGCATTTTCTTAGGAGCATATTCTTACCATAGGGCCCTGCAGTTCTGTGTATTTACCTGAGAAATGAAGAATCAAGAGAAAGGAAAATGCTTATGCAATTACTTTTACGTGATGGTTTTAAACAGCTTTATTCATCATAGTCCTGAATTGGAAACAACTCAAGTATCTGTCAAAAGTTCAATGGATAAACAAATTGTGGAATAGTCATAAAATAAAAAGCTACTCAAGAATTTTAAAAAATGAACTAAAGATACCACAAATAACCCAGATGGCTCTCAACATTAGGCTGAATGAAAGACTCCAAACTAGAATATATGGTATACGGTTCCATTCATATAAAGCTCTAAAACAGAGAAATCTAATCCATAGTAACAGACCTATCAGTGGTTGACTAGGGGCTTGGGGGTTATGGAAATGTCCTACAGATCTTGGGGCATCTGGGTGACTCAATTGGTTAAGCATCGGACTTGATTTTGGCTCAGATCATGACCTCAGGGTCCTGAGATCTAGCCCCACGTTGGGCTCTGAGCTGGGTATGGAGCCTGCTTAAGATTCTCTCTCTGTCTCCCTCTGTACCCTCCCCCCAACTCCTGTGCTCTCTCTCTTAAAAAAAAAAAAAAAAGAAATGTCCTACAGATCTTGATTGTGGTGGTTAGTGCAGGAGTGTATACATTTGTCAATACTCATCAGATTTTACACTTTAAAACAGGGGTATTTTATTTATGTGTAAATTATATCTTGGTAAAGTTGATTCTTTTAAAATACATTTGGGTGTTTTTTCCTTCTGAATGTTGTGTTATCAATTAATATCTAGTTTGGTTCATTTCTGCCCCAACCACATACATTCTCTTTGATTCAGTGTGATTTCTTGAATGTATGAAACATTAAAATGATTCAGAAGTCAGCAATATATTAAAGAATTTTCTCAGGAAAGTCCATTTCTTTTTTTTTTTTTTGTATTTATGTATATACATACATATATTCACAAACATGCATATGAATCTATATGCACATATATAATATATATTGTATAGAATGATACAGATATCTTCACAAAGATAGTATTCTTTATATACTTTTGTGCCCCTTGATTTTGGGGATTTTTTTTATCCTGGATAATAAAGTCAAGCTTTTGAAGTTTTGTTAATCTTATAGGTAAGAAGTGGTATCTGAGTGAAGTTTTGTTTTTCTCTGCTCTTGAGTAAGGTTGAAATCAATGTTTTGTATCTCTTTTCATGAGCTATCAGTATATTTTATGTATTTTTTCAGTACCTTTTTCCCCCTGATTTTTGATAGTTCGCCATAAAATAGGGATATTAGCATTTTTTTTTGTATTGCATGTTTGCCAAGTATTTTTCCCAGTTTCTCATTTCTTTTGGATTTGCTAATAGTGATTTTTGCATGCAGAGGATTTTTGTTTTTATAGAGTCAAATATAGCCATCTTTTCCTCAATTGTAGCTGCATCTTAAAATCAGTATGGAAACATTTTTCCATACCCAGGTTGTACGAAAGGCACTCATATTTTCTTAAAAGTATTACATGGTTTTATATTTTTACACTTATATCTTGATCCATTTGCAATTTATCCTTTTTTTTTAATTGAAAGGTTTATTCACAGAGTGGTTTCAATGAGGAAAGCATATAGCTATTCCCATATGTTTGTACCCATAGGTTTCCAAATACTTGTATCTTCTTTTTTTTTCAGTTTTTATTTAAATTCCAGTTAGTTAACATACAGTGTAATACTTGTGTCAGGTGTACAATATAGTGATTCAACACTTCCATACGTCACCCAGTGCTCATCACCACAAGTCTCTTCAACAAATGGTGTTGGGAAAACTGGACAGCCACCTGCAGAATGAAACTGGACCACTTTCTTACACCATACACAAAAATGAATTTAAAATTGATTAAAGACCTATGTGTGAGATAGGAAACCATTAAAATCCTAGAGGAGAACACAGGCAGTAACCTCTTTGACATCGGCCTTAGCAACTTCTTACTAGATATGTCTCCTGAGGCAAGGGAAACAAAAGCAAAAATGAACTGTTGGGATGTCATCAAAACAAAAAGCTTCTGCACAGCATAGGAGACAGTCAGCAAAACTTAAAGGCAACCTACGGAATGTGAGAAGGTATTTGCAAATGACATATCTGATAAAGTATCAGTATTCAAAATCTGTAAAGAATTTATAAAATTCAACACCCAAAAATAAATCCAGTTAAAAAATTGAGTTTATTCTTGTGTATGAGATGAAATATTGATCCAGTTTTATCGTTTTTCAGAAATGGCTGTCTGTCCCAACTCCATTTATTAAATAGAGTTTAATAATTTCTACCTTATCCCCAGTGGTTTAAAAACTGCCATTTAAAAAAAATAACATACTGAATTTCCATATACTTGGATCTATTTCTGGACTTTCTGTTTTGTTTCACCAGTTCATCTGGCTGTTCGCATGCCATTACTACACTTTTTTAGTTATAGAGACTTTATATGATATTTCAATAATATTTTTCTTTAATAATCTAGGTAGGACAGTTTTCCTTCATTGTTCTTCCCTTTCAAAGTTTGTTTGTTTTTTTTTATATAGTGTTCCATGATTCATTGTTTGTGTATAACGTACAGTGCTCCATGCAGAATGTGCCCTCTTTAATACCCATCATCAGGCTAACCCATCCTCCCACCCCCCTCCCCTCTAGAACCCTCAGTTTGTTTTTCAGAGTCCAAGGTCTCTCATAGTTCGTCTCCCCCTCTGATTTCCCATGCTTTGTTCTTCCCCTCCTGCTATCTTCTTTTTCTTCTTCTCTTTTATTTTTAACATATAATGTATTATTTGTTTCAGAGGCACAGGTCTGTGATTCAACAGTCTTGCACAATTCACAGCGCTCACCATAGCACGTACCCTCCCCAGTGTCTATCACCCAGCGACCCCATCCCTCCCATCCCCCACCACTCCAGCAACCCTCAATTTGTTTCCTGAGATAAAGAATTCCTTATATCAGTGAGGTCATATGATACATGTCTTTCTCTGATTGACTTATTTCGCTTAGCATAATACCCTCCAGTTCCATCCATGTCGTTGCAAACGGCAAGATTTCATTCCTTCTGATGGCTGCATAATATTCCATTATATATCTATACCATATCTTCTTTATCCATTCATCTGTCGCTGGACATCTTGGCTCTTTCCACAGTTTGGCTATTGTGGACATTGCTGCTATAAACATCGGGGTGCATGTACCCCTTCGGATCCCTACATTTGTATCTTTGGGGTAAATACCCAGTAGTGCAATTGCTGGATCATATGGTAGCTCTATTTTCAACTTTTTGAGGAACCTCCATACAGTTTTCCAGAGTGGCTGCACCAGCTTGCATTCCCACCAACAGTGTAGGAGGGTTCCCCTTTCTCCGCATCCCCGCCAACATCTGTCGTTTTCCTGACTTGTTAATTTTAGCCATTCTGACTGGTGTGAGGTGGTATCTCATTGAGGTTTTGATTTGGATTTCCCTGATGCTGAGCGATGTTGAGCACTTTTTCATGTATCTGTTGGCCATTTGGATGTCTTCTTTGGAAAAATGTCTGTTCATGTCTTCTGCCCATTTCTTGATTGGATCATTTGTTCTTTGGGTGTTGAGTTTAAGAAGTTCTTTATAGATTTTGGATACTAGCCCTTTATCTGATATGTCATTTGCAAATATCTTCTCCCATTCTGTCGGTTGTCTTTTGGTTTTGTTGACTGATTCTCTTGCTGTGCAAAACCTTTTTATCTTGATGAAGTCCCAATAGTTCATTTTTGCCCTTGCTTCCCTTGCCTTTGGCGATGTTTCTAGGAAGAAGTTGCTGCGGCTGAGGTCGAAGAGGTTGCTGCCTGTGTTCTCCTTTAGGATGTTGATGGACTCCTGTCTCACATTTAGGTCTTTCAACCATTTTGAGTCTATTTTTGTGTGTGGTGTAAGGAAATGGTCCAGTTTCATTCTTCTGCATGTGGCTGTCCAATTTTCCCAACACCATTTGTTGAAGAGACTGTCTTTTTTCCATTGGACATTCTTTCCTGCTTTGTCGAAGATTAGTTGACCATAGAGTTGAGGGTCCATTTCTGGGCTCTCTATTCTGTTCCATGGATCTATGTGTCTGTTTTTGTGCCAGTACCATACTGTCTTGATGATGACAGCTTTGTAATAGAGCTTGAAGTCCAGAATTGTGATACCGCCACCTTTGCTTTTCTTTTTCAACATTCCTCTGGCTATTCGAGGTCTTTTCTGGTTCTATACAAATTTTAGGATTATTTGTTCCATTTCTTTGAAAAAAGTGGATGGTATTTTGATGAGGAGTGCATAGAAGGTGTAGATTGCTCTAGGTAGCATTGACATCTTCACAGTATTTGTTCTTCCAGTCCATCAGCATGGAACGTTTTTCCATTTCTTTGTGTCTTCCTCAATTTCTTTTATGAGTATTCTATCGTTTTCTGAGTACAGATTCTTTACCTCTTTGGTTAGATTTATTCCTAGGTATCTTATGGTTTTGGGTGCAATTGTAAATGGGATCGACTCCTTAATTTCTCTTTCTTCTGTCTTGTTCTTGGTGTATAGGAATGCCACTGATTTCTGTGCATTGATTTTATATACTGCCACTTTACTGAATTCCTGTATGAGTTCTAGCAGTTTTGGGGTGGAGTCTTTTGGGTTTTCCACATAAAGTATCATATCATCTGCAAAGAGTGAGAGTTTGACTTCTTCTTTGCCGATTCGGATGACTTTTATTTCTTCTTGTTGTCTGATTGCTGTGGCTAGGACTTCTAATACTATGTTGAATAGCAGTGGTGATAGTGGACATCCCTGCCGTGTTCCTGACCTTAGGGGGAAAGCTCTCAGTTTTTCCGCATTGAGAATGATATTCGCTGTGGGTTTTTCATAGATGGCTTTTATGCTATTGAGGTATGTACCCTCTATCCCTATACTCTGAAGAGTTTTAATCAAGAAAGGATGTTGTACTTTGTCAGATGCTTTTTCTGCATCTATTGAGAGGATCATATGGTTCTTGTTCTTTCTTTTATTAATGTATTGTATCACATTGATTGGTTTGTGGATGTTGAACCAACCTTGCAGCCCAGGAATAAATCCCACTTGGCCATGGTGAATAATCCTTTTAATGTACTGTTGGCTCCTATTGGCTAGTATTTTGGTGAGAAGTTTTGCGTCCATGTTCATCAAGGATATTGGTCTGTAATTCTCCTTTTTGATGGGGTCTTTGTCTGGTCTAGGGATCAAGGTAATGCTGGCCTCATAAAACGAGTTTGGAAGTTTTCCTTCCATTTCTATATTTTGGAACAGTTTCAGAAGAATAGGTATTAATTCTTCTTGAAATGTTTGGTAGAATTCCCCTGGGAAGCCATCTGGCCCTGGGCTCTTGTTTGTTGGGAGATTTTTGATTACTGTTTTAATTTCCTTAGTGGTTATAGGTCTGTTCAGGTCTTCTATTTCTTCCTGGTTCAGTTTTGGTAGTTGATACATCTCTAGGAATGCATCCATTTCTTCCGGGTTATCTAATTTGCTGGCATATAGTTGCTCATAATATGTTCTTATAATTGTTTGTGTTTCTTTGTTGTTGGTTGTGATCTCTCCTCTTTCATTCATGATTTTGTTGATTTGGGTCATTTCTCTTTTCTTTTTGATAAGTCTGGCCAGGGGTTTATCAATCTTGTTAATTCTTTCAAAGAACCAGCTCCTTGTTTCGTTGATCTGTTCTACTGTTCTTTTGGTTTCTATTTCATTGATTTCTGTTCTGATCTTTATTATTTCTCTTCTCCTGCTGGGTTTAGGCTTTAGTTGCTGTTCTTTCTCCAGCTCCTTTAGGTGTAGGGTTAGGTTGTGTGTTTGAGACCTTTCTTGTTTCTTGAGAAAGATATATTGCTATATACTTTCCTCTTAGGACTGTCTTTGCTGTATCCCAAAGATTTTGAACAGTTGCATTTTCATTTTCATTTGTTTCCATGAATTTTTAAAATTCTTCTTTAATTTCCTGGTTGACCCATTCATTCTTTAGTAGGATGCTCTTTAGCCTCCATGTATTTGAGTTCTTTCCGACTTTCCTCTTGTGATTGAGTTCTGGTTTCAAAGCATTGTGGTCTGAAAATAGGCAGGGAATGATCCCAATCTTTTGGTACTGGTTGAGACCTGATTTGTGACCTAGGATGTGATCTATTCTGGAGAATGTTCCATGGGCACTAGATAAGAATGTGTATTCTGTTGCTTTGGGATGGAATGTTCTGAATATATCTGCGAAGTCCATTTAATCCAGTGTGTCATTTAAAGTCTTTATTTCCTTGTTGATCTTTTGCTTAGAAGATCTGTCCATTTCAGTGAGGGGGGTGTTAAAGTCCCCCACTATTATTGTATTGTTGTTGATGTGTTTCTTTGCTTTTGTTATTAATTGCCTTATATAATTGGCTGCTCCCATGTTAGGGGCATAGATATTCACAATTGTTAGATCTTCTTGTTGGATAGACTCTTTAAGTAGGATATAGTGTCCTTCCTCATCTCTTATTACAGTCTTTGGTTTAAAATCTAATTTGTCTGATATAAGGATTGCCACACCAGCTTTCTTTTGATGTCCATTAGCATGGTTAATTGGTTTTCCACCGCTCACTTTCAATCTGGGGGTGTCTTTGGGTCTAAAATGAGTCTCTTGCAGACAGCATATCGATGGGTCTTGTTTTTCAATCCAACCTGATAGCCTGTGTCTTTCGATTGGGGCATTTAGCCCATTTACATTCAGGGTAACTATTGAAAGATAAGAATTTAGTGCCATTGTATTCCCTGTAAGGTGACTATTACTGTATATTGTCTATGTTCCTTTCTGGTCTATGTTGCTTTTAGGCTCTCTCTTTGCTTAGAGGACCCCTTTCCATATTTCTTGTAGGGCTGGTTTCGTGTTTGCAAATTCCTTTAGTTTTTGTTTGTCCTGGAAGCTTTTTATCTCTCCTTCTATTTTCAATGACAGCCTAGCTGGATATAGTATTCTTGGCTGCATATTTTTCTCGTTTAGTGCTCTGAATATATCATGCCAGTCCTTTCTGGCCTGCCAGGTCTCTGTGGATAGGTTTGTTGCCAGTCTAATGTTTCTACCATTGTAGGTTACATATCTCTTCTCCCGAGCTGCTTTCAGGATTTTCTCTTTGTCTCTGAGACTTGTAAGTTTTACTATTAGATGTCGGGGTGTTGACCTATTTTTATTGATTTTTAGAGGGGTTCTTCATGCCTCCTGGATTTTGATGCCTGTTTCCTTCCCCAAATTAGGGAAGTTCTCTGCTATAATTTGCTCCAATATATCTTCTGCCCCTCTCTCTCTTTCTTCTTCTGGGATCCCAATTATTCTAATGTTGTTTCGTCTTATGGTATCGCTTATCTCTCGAATTCTGCCCTCATGATCCAGTAGTTGTTTATCTCTCTTTTTTCTCAGCTTCTTTATTTTCCATCATTTGGTCTTCTGTATTGCTAATTTTTTCTTCTGCCTCATTTATCCTAGCAGTTAGAGCCTCCATTTTTTATTGCACCTCATTAATAGCCTTTCTGATTTCGATTTGGTTAGATTTTAGTTCTTTTATTTCTCTAGAAAGGGTTTCTCTAATAATGTCCATGCTTTTTTCAAGCCCAGCTAGTATCTTTAAAATCATCATTCCGGACTCTAGTTCTGACATCATACTAATGTCCATATTGATTATGTCCCTGGCAGTTGGTACTGCCTCTTGTTCTTTTTGTTGAGGTGATTTTTTTCCATCTTGTCATTTTGTCCAGAGGAGAATAGATGAATGAGAGAACAAAATGCTAACAGGGTAACAACATCCCCAGAAAATATACACTAAACAAATCAGAAAAGACCTGAAGCCAGGGGAAAAGAAAGGGAAAGAAAGGAGAAAAAGAAAAAGAGAAAAAGAAAAAAAAAGAATATGATCAAATATGATCAGGCTGGTGCATAGATCAGTGCCACACACTAGATTTTGGGTGTATTTGGTCTGTTAGAAGAAAGTGCCTCCCAAAATTTTAAAGAAAAAGAAAAACTTATATATGTACATAAATAAGGGTTAATATGATGAAGGGATGGAATATGACTGTAAAGATGAAAATTATTAAAAAATTTATAAAAGGAATTGATAAGAAGTTGGTTGAAAAAAGAAAGAAGAGGATTTAAAAAAAAAAAAGGGAGAGAATGTGATCAGGCAGGAGATTCGAACAAAGCCATACACTAGAGATTTAGGGTATATTTTGATCTGTTAGAAGAAACTGTATCTCAAAATTTTAAAGAGAGAACAACTTATATATATATACCAAAAATAAGGGTAACTACTATGAAGGGATAGAATATGACTCTAAAAATGAAAAATAAAAAATATTTCTTTAAAAAAGGGATTGATAAGATGTTGGTTGAAAAAGGGAAAAAGAAAAATTAAAAAGAAAAAAAAAATAACTTTGAAAGACTAAAGAATCATGGTAAAAAGGCCATGGATTCTATGTGCATTATTCCCCTAACACTGGAGTTCTGCTGTTGTCATTGATCGGTAAACTTGGTCTTGGCTGGCTGTTCTTGCTGATCTTCTGGGGGAGGGGCCTGTTGCCGTGGTTCCCAAATGTCTTTGCTGGAGGCGGAATTGCCCCGCCCTTGCCCGGTCCTGGCTAAGTAATCTGCTCGGGTTTGCTCTCGGGAGCTTTTGTTCCCTGCAAGCTTTCCATACAGCTTTGGAGGCGGAGAGTGAAAATGGCGGCCTCCCAATCTGCGCCCCAGAGGAGCTGAGAACTCGGGGCCCTGTTCCTCAGTGAGCCCCCAGAGAAAAGCAGTCAATCACTCCTGTCTCCCCAGTCTCCGGCCGCACTCCGTGCTCACCCAGCCTGTGACCAAGCGTTTCTATTTCTGGCATCTGACCCCAGCAGATCCCTGCGGTGCGCTCCCACGCTGCTCCTCCCAGGGGAGGAAGAGGAGTCTCCCTGGATCTGCCACTTGTTGGGTCCCTGCTGGAGGAGCAGTGGCCCGACTGTGCGCGGATCATGGTTTATGGCAACCCCGATCTGAGAGCCCACGCCTCGGCTCCGTCTCTGCAGCCAGCTTCCCCGCTCTGATACCTGGGAGCTCTGCCGCACTCAGGCACCCCCGGACTTTATGTGAACCCGAGGTCCTGAGACCACACTGTCCCTGCGAGGGTTCCACTCCCCGCTTAGCCACTGGAGCGACGTCCCTCAGCGGAGCCGACTTCTAAAAGTTCCGATTTTGTGCTCTGCGGCTCTATCACTTGCCGGTAGTGGCCGACGGAGGCCCCTCCCCTGCCGTCTATCCTCCCGAATATTGCCTCAGATTCACTTCTCCGCACGTCCTACCTTCCAGAAAGTGGTTGCTTTTCTGTTCAGAGAGTTGTTGCTATTCCTTTCTTTGATCTCCTGTTGAGTTTGTAGGTGTTCAGAATGGTTTGATCCCTATCCAGCTGAATTCCTGGGACCAGACGAAATCCAGGTCTCCTACTCCTCCGCCATCTTGCTCCTATTCCCCTTTCAAAGTTTTTAACTGCTATTTTTGCATGCTACTTTTGTACATGAGTTTTAGAATAAACTTGTCTGGCTCTAGAGAACAATGTTGGTGTTTTTAGAGGGATCTCCTTGACTTGATAAATCATGTAAAGTAAACTGATATCTATATGCTATTGAGTCATCCTGTCTACAAGTAAGTGATGTGTTTTTTCATATGTTCAAGTCTATAATGGTTTTCAGCAGTTGTTTTTGTTTTTTTTTTTACAAATTTTCCTCATATAAGGTTTGCACATTTTTGTGATGTTTATTCCTGAAGTATTTTCCTTTTTTCACTGAAAGGGGATATTTTCTTCTAGTATCTTTTTCAGTTATTGTGTGTAGAGAAAAGATGTTGGTATTTTAATTTTATATATTTATGCTATCTTATTAAATTATTGTTTGAGTCCAGTTTTCATTAGACTCTTTTAGTCAGATCTCGCCCTCCCCACTTCTCTGAAACTGCTCTTATTGAGGTACAAGAGACCTCCGTGTTGCTGAGGCTAGTGGTGATTTTCAGTCTTCATCTTATTTGACTGCTCAGCAGTATTTGACAGTCACACATTCCCTCCTCCGTGAAATGTTTTCATTGGGCTTCTGGGGCACTAAACTCTCTTATTGTCCTTTGCCTCACTTTCCTAAGCCTCCTTTGCTGGCTGTTCTTCCCAATCTGGAGTTAATCAGACATCAGTCCCTGGCACTCTTTGGCTTTGTCTCCACTCCTTCCTGGGATCTTTTCTAGGATCTGGCTTCAAGTACAAGATACATGCCGATAAGTCCCAAATTTATAGCTCTAACCCAGACCTCTTAACTGGTCTCCAGACTTGTATCTCCAATGTACAGTAGTCTTTGTATCTAGGCTCTCTGCTTTTGCTGTGTCCTGATGTGATGAGTTTAATCTCAACAGAGCAGAATGATCATTTTAGGTGTAAGTCAGATAATGTCACTATTCTGCTCAAAACTCCTCACTATCCTCTCATCTCACTCAGTGTAAAAGCCTGAATTTTCAGTCCCCTGCCAGGCCCTGCAAGATCTAGTCTTCCACCACATTTCCTCATCTGCATCTCTGCTTCATGGGCCTCCTTGCTGTGTCTTGGCTCTGGGCCTTTGAGTTTGCCACTTCCTTTGCCTAGAACATTTTTTCCCTAGATACCTGCCTGTCTTGCTCCCCTACTTCCTACAGATCACCTTCTCTGACTACTCTATTAAAAGTATCAGTGTTTTTCTTCCCTCCCACTGACAGTTCTTATGATTACCTATCCTATTTCTGTCCTCCTTTCCTCATTTATGTCCTTCTCCTTAGTAGAGTATAAATTTTAAGGTGATAAAGATGATTTTAGACCATTTTCCTTTCCTTTCTCTTCCACTGTTGTATCCTCAGCTCCTCAAATATTTCCTGGCACAAAGACAGAGACCAATAAGTGTGTTCTTACTGCAAAGGATGAAGACTGCTCTCTTTTGTGGCTCCTAAACTGAATGAGAAGGCAGCTGCAAGGTACTCCAGTGATGATAGCATTATAGACCCAGACTGTAACTATCTGGACAGACTAGATCATGCTTGAAATGACACAGTGGTCTGGTTTGGTTTTAGATGCTGATATTAGGTATGTCTGAACATTCATTCATTTAATGTAAAATCTTAAAGAAGAAAAACAGCAAGTTCTATTTTTCCAGAATGACTGGTGGTTCCACAGTTTAAAAAAAAGAAGAAGAAGAAATGAAAAAAACTAAGTAAGGCTGTGTTTGTGTGTATATAGTCTATACATATATACTTACACATATGTAGAATTGCACTGTCCACATGACTACATCCCATAAACAAGGTAGTTTGGGGTTATGACAGTGTTTTAGAAAAATTTAGAGGTCTTACTGCTTTGATTTTTTTGGCTTACAAGGGCAGTGTGTTCCCCTAGAAAAAAACAAAAAACATGAGTTCCTGAATTACTGAGGTGGAAGCCGTTTCATTTCTTATAACAGTGGTTCTCAAAGTGTGGTCCCCACAGACCACTGATGGGCTCCTAGGAGTCTCTGGGTGGTCTGCCAGCTGGTTTCTTCTAAAGTTTATAATACGACAGTGTCTGTAGTCTGTTTTATGGCGTGGATTAATAATTTACTTAATGACATTTCTAAAGTATTTTCTCAGACGCCATTCTTCCCATGAGTAATGGTGAGGTTTCTTTTCAATGGCAACTGGGTATAGGTGGAGTTGGTGGTCCCCTCATTCTTTTTTCTTCTTACGAAATAATCCACCGTGTGAAACTGAGAACTGCTACCTTAGAGATACCTGTTCATATGACTGTGAAAGCTTTGAGAAGTCCTTCAGTGGCAATTTGAAACACTAAATTTTTTAACTGAAATCCCAGTTTGCACGCTTTAAAATGACTCTTCATTTGGCCAGAGGGTGGTAGCTCAATTTTCAATACTGGAAGAGATCACATCCAGGAACCTAAGATCTGGGAACCTAAGATAATATTTTGAGTTGACAGCATAGAGTTACCTGGGCTGCAACCCAACAGGCCTGGATTTATTCCTGACTCCATCACTTGGTAATTCTGAGACCTTGATCAAGTTATTTTCCATCTCTGAAACTGTTCCTATTGGTAAAATATTAAAGTAGTTCTTATACCTATATAATTCCTATATAGAAATATAAATTCCCAGAATAGTACCCAACACATTCATTCATTTAATGGAATATATTTTCAGTGTCTACTATAATGCTGGGTGCTCTGGATACATAATAAGGAAAGATGTGGTTTCTGACTTCAAATAATTCTGCAGATATATGGTAAAGATAGAAAAGGAAATCTGCCCTTCTGGTGCCAGGTATACCAGATATACCAGATATATGCCAGCACTTATTCAGTAGTGCTCTGGGCACTTTGGGAACAGGGGATTAGGCCCAGTTTCCTAGAGGATATGAGGTCGAGCTGAGTCTTAAAAATTGAGTATGAGTTAGAAACAAGGGGCGCCTGGGTGGCTCAGTTGGCTAAAGGTCCGGCTCTTAATTTCAGCTCAGATCATGATCTCTGGATCATGAGATTGAGCTCCATGCTCAGCATAGAGTCTGCTCAAGATGCTCTCTCTCCCTCTCCTTCTACCCCTCCTTGTGCTCGCTTGCTCTCTCAAAATGAATAAGTAAAATCTTAAAAAAAATTGAGTAGGAATTAGATAGAATTCAGAAGATTATTGCAGCCTACTAGAACGATAGATTCAAACACAATACCAGTAGGTCCTAGTGTGGAGAACTTTTAGCTGGCAGCAGTGGGGGTGGGAGAGGAAGATAGAGGTTTGATTTGGACGGGGGCTTAAGCATTTAATAAATGGATATTACCACTGCCGCTACCACTACGATTAGTATTAGTATTATCATTTTAGATGGCTAGGTGAATTGAGAGGAACCTGTAGTAGCTCTGCTTGAATAAAATAATTTAGCTCACTTGGTTGCAAATACAAGTGGAGTAAAACATGTCTTTCTTGACTCATAGACCTGATATGAAGAAGTTCTCTTTCTAAGTTGCATATTTCTGAGTTTCTCATTTTTTAGAAAGGGAGTGAATAGTTCTTGAAAGCCTTTCTATTTGTTTGCAGCTTCAATACATTTAGTCAGTTTTCATGAGTCAAAGCTGAATTCCCATGTCCAGCATATCCCACCAATTACAAATTTGAAATAAGTGAAAGCTGAAGTGATGCAATTTTATCCAATAGTAGTTACGCACAGCTTTAATCGGGTCATATTTATTTATGAATTTCCGTATGTTTCTTTTCAGCCTTCAAGTTACGCGTATGGTCTCCCACACTGGGATAGGCTCCTTAAATGCTGGGCGGGACTTTCTGCTCTCCATTTTTCTACTATTCTTGTTTTATTTGCAACTCTAAACAGCATGTAATAATAGTGTTCTGCACAGAGAACAGAGCAAATGTTGAGTTGTCAGAAAGGGATTTTTAACTTACATTTAAGTCTGATTTATTGTTCTGCGTGGGAATTTTGCCTGAGGAGAAGGACTGCGGTAAGGAACTGACAGTGTCTAAGTTCCTTATCTCTGTCTGTGTGTATGTATTGTTGCCTCTCTCCTTTATATGATTGGAGAATCAAAGCAAATTCAATTGGAATTAATTGAGTTAAAATTTTTACATTCTCTTTGTAATCTGCCTTGCTTTTGTTTGTCTTTAGCTGTGAGGTTCCCAGAAGAGTGTGCGTTTTATGGGATAGTCTGAATCACCAATGAGACCAAAAAGATCCTTTTTACATGGGCTGATGCCACACTGTTTTATTAAATATTTGGAAAAGAAGGACAAGTCCTTTTTTTGAACAAAATGTTGAGAAAGGGATAATTCTTTCGTAAAAGTAATTATATGTATATAACTTAGTACCAGCCATTTCATAAGCACTAAAACTAGTTTTCCCTATGAATACCATATATGGAGTGTCTGCCCTGTTCCAGGCGTACAGTAAGTAGCCTTACTGTGTCCTCAGTACTTGTGTACATTTACTCCTCTAAGGGTAGATTAGACTAAATAGATTTTTAAGTGTGACTTTTAAGAAATTTTTAAAAAATGAAATTTAATTAAAATTTTGTATCTATACCATAATGTATCTGTGTCTATTTCAATGTAAATACACTATTTTAATTACTATCTAATTCAGTCAATGCCTCTGGAAGATGTGCTGCATGTTTCTTCTTTAGCTTATCTTACCTTAATACACAGTTCTGCATACAGTGGTGTTTGTGTATCCTTGTAGAAGAAGCCATATTCATCTTAATAATCCTAAGAAATTCTTACTATCTCCCATTTTACATGAGGAAAGTGGGGCCCAGAAAGACGAAATCACTGCATCCTGAGAATGTACAAACATATTTCTAATGTTCTATTGGCACAAGACAATTTTACCGGGTTAGAGGACTTGTGACTAGTGAGGAAGAAACAATTTTTTACAAGGTGATGGATAAGAATGAGGGCATGTTCTCTTTGTATGTTGTGTTCTACTTGGGAATTTCCATTTCTTAAGCAATTTTCTAATTTGGCAAATTTGACATTAACTATTCATTAATTTTGAAAATTTTAAAAGAAATGCATGCGAGCTGAACTTTGAGACTTGTATAATAATGAAATATTGAAAACCTATTAAAACCTTATCTGTTATTATTTATATCAGTCTGTGTAAACTAAGGAACTCTATATATCCCAGATACCTGAGTTTAACTTTACATAAGGATACCACTTTTTTTTAAAATAATTGAGTAAAATCAACATTTACTAGCACTTTTCATAAATGTTCATTACTTTTTTTTTTTTAAAGATTTTATTTATTTATTCATGAGAGACAGAGAGAGAGAGGCAGAGGGAGAAGCAGGCTCCCAAGGAGCAGAGAGCCCGATGCAGGACTCGATCCCAGGACCCTGGGATCATGACCTGAGCCGAAGGCAGATGCTTAACCATCTGAGCCACCCAGGCACCCATAAATGTTCATTACTTTTGATGAGTACACAAAGGATTAGTTAAAATTGTTGAAGATGGTATGCACGTATTTATGAATTTTTTAAACTTTTTTTAACTTAATTTTTTTCTTGAGAGAGAGAGAAAGAGAAGTGGAGGATCAGAAGGAGAGAGAGAATCTTAAGCAGGCTCCATGCTGGGCATGACCTGAGCCAAAATCAAGAGTTGGACATTCAACCAAATGAACCACCCAGGCGCCCGTTTATGGTTCTGTAGTAGTTTGTGGAGTCAATCTTTTTTTTTTTTAATTTTATTTGAGTACAGTTGATACAGTGTTACATTAGTTTCAGGTGTACAGCTTAGTATCTTAAGTATTGTATAGTAAGTCAATATATCCCATACATTACTTCATTATTAGTACTTTACTTGCCAATTTACCAGTCTTATCCTTGAATAAACTTATGGATGAGTATCAAGTTCTGTTGAGTCTACCTCCAAAGTATCTCGGTTGCATCTACTGCTTCCCATTACCAGTACCATCAAGCACTACTTTCTCTTTTAGAGAACCGCAATAGTAAACTCCCTGGTCTTCCTGCATCTGGTCTTGCCCTGTTTCAGTCCATTCTCCTCACAACAGCAGAAGGTGCTCAGAATGCAGTTAGACCTTGCCACTCTTCTGTTTAGGTCTCCATTTACCCAGGACATTCTGGTTTAAGCCAGTTATCCAGGTGTAATTACTGATAATGCACTCTTGATTTAGATAAATCATGAGGTCCACCAACTTAAAGCTCTTTAGTGATTTTCGGTGCACTTAGAATAAATTCAGACTTCTTATCGTGGCCAACACTGCACTGTGGGAACTGACTGCTGTCCTTTTCTCTGTCCTCATTTGTCCATTTTTATTTCTTTAACTCACTATTGTCATCTCTCAATATCTCATTCAAGCCAAGTTCTTTGCTGTCCAAGAGTCTTTGCACGTGTTCTTCCTTCTACCTGGTGTGCATCTCTCTACCCCTTTTTCCCCACCAGTGAGTGGACTTTGAATGACTACAGCCCTGTATTCCTTGAGGTCTCAAATCTCAGCTAAAACGTCACCAGTTTGAAAGGCCTCCCTTGTGGGGCGCCTGGGTGGCTCAGTCGTTAAGCGTCTGCCTTCGGCTCAGGTCATGATCTCAGGGTCCTGGGATCGAGCCCCACATCGGGCTCCCTGCTCCGCAGGAAGCCTGCTTCTCCCTCTCCCACTCCCCTGCTTGTGTTCCCTCTCTCGCTGTGTCTCTCTCTGTCAAATAAATAAATAAAATCTTTAAAAAAAAAAAAAAAAGGCCTCCCTTGACCCTGCCTAATGTAGATGCCTTTTCTATTATAGGTTATTTCAGCAACCTGGGATTTTTTTTTATATATCATTTATTATGACTTGTAAAACTTCCGTTTATTGATATATTTCTTTGCTGTCATAATGGAAGATCCTTGAAGGCAGAGACCATGGCTGTTTTTTTCAATATGGTACCGTAACTCGTAGCTTCGTGCAGAGTATATAGTAGGTCCTCAGTAAATATTTGTTGAATACACGAATGAAGACAGATTAAAAGCCAAAACTTGCTTTAGTCTTGCTTCTATAGAACAAGACAAAAAATAGTGACCTGTTCTCTGTTGAGATATCTTCGCTAAAATCAATACTAACTCACTTTTGAAATGGAAGAAATTAATTGCGTATCAAGAGTTTGAGGCCCAGTTGTTTTACCACACATATATAAAAGGGAAAAATATCTTAAAAGAAGAGAGGGAGAATAAGTGTAACAAGCTTAAAGTTTGGGGCTTATTATGGGTTTGTATTCTAGATTTCCTTATCACTGTCAACATTTAATTAATTATACATCTTAAAGTTATGGGTCTTCTCTATCATTCAACAAAAATCAGTAATCAGGATCATCTTGTTCACTATTTGAGAGTAAATGAGAACACAGTAGAAATACAATATTTAGTATGTTATTTAAAAGTATGAATTTTTATTTGAAAAAGTTTAGTTTTGGTTTATGTGAGGAGCCTGTAGTCTGGTTGTAAGGGTTAAAGCATTAGGATAAAATAGGACTTTGCAAGGATATACTTTGCAAATAAATGTCAAAAGTTCTAAATGCTATTTTAACAAAGTAGTTTATAAGGTCAGATCAAAACCTCTGAACAGCTAATATAACTAATCCTATGTTTTTCCAGCTATTCTTTAGCTACAGGTATATAATGGCTACACATTTAAACTCAAGTTTATGTAGTTTTGAGTGCTGTTTTTTGTTTGCTTGTTTGTTTTACTTTATAGCATAGCATTTTCTTCTGACACAATATAGTTTTCATATTTTCTCTACAATACTTTAGACCAAGGACTAGCAAATAATGGCCCATGGGCCAAATCTGGCCCTTTGCCTATGTTTGTAAATAGAATTTTATTGGAACACAGCCATTCTCATTGATTGATATATTGTGTATGGCTCTTTTCATGCTACGATGGTAGAGTTGAGTAGAGGTGACAGAAAGTGTATGGCCTGCAATGCTGAAAATATTTACTATTTGGCCCTTTACACAAGTTTGTTGACCTCTGCTGCCAAGCATATGAAGGCAGTGACTGTCTGATCTAATCATCAGTGTTCATCCTCTTAGTGCCCTGCTGGAATCTGACCAACTCCAGAATCCTACTGCAGGTTTAAAAAGCTGAAAACCTTTATTCTTATTTCTATAAGCATTGTACTAAATTTGGAACATCTTGTAAATTTTATTCAAGCATGGCAAAGATAAATCCTACTTGTCTAATAAAATTTTCTTAGCTGTGCATGTCAAAATTGTATGTGTGTGTGTGATGCTTAGTAAACTGATAGAAACAGATTTCAGAGCAAAAACTAAATTTGATATTACAGAAACACCCATAAATTAGTCCTAATAAACATGTTTTTTATTCCTTCAATTTTGATACTGGCCATTTTATTGTTGATTTTTATTTGAAGGCTTTTTACACCTTAGCAAAGTAGATTTGAAATGTTTAGACAATGCTCATCCACATATTAAAACACTTTTCTTCCAAGAGGAAGCATAATAATTTATTCTTTTATAGGTGTTGTGACTTAAGTGCATCTTTTTCTTCCTGTTTCTTGATCCAATGTAATTAAATAATAGATTTTATTTCATAATTTTTCAAAAGGAATAAACGGGTTGTTTATATTTTTCCATGCCCTTCTAAAGCTTAAATGGGATCCTTTCTCTCTGCAGTAAAGGAAAATGAAATAGCCCTTTCAAATCAATGTTCTTGGGAAATGAATGTTAATTAAAAATATACACTTTAGGGGTGCCTGGGTGGTTCAGTTGGTTAAGCGACTGCCTTCAGCTCAGGTCATGATCCTGGAGTCCCCGAATCGAGTCCCGCATCGGGCTCCCTGCTCGGCAGGGAGTCTGCTTCTCCCTCTGGCCCTCCCCCCTCTCATGTGCTCTCTCTCTCATCCTCTCTCTCAAATAAATAAATAAAATCTTTTTAAAAAATTTAAAAAATAAAAAATAAATTAAAAAATACACTTTAACAGAAACATTTTTCCCCAGAAAAATCTGGTAGTTAAATCTAAGTTAGATGCTCCTTGAAAATAATGCTAAAAATTTTAATAACTATTCAATCATTTAAAAACCAGTGCCATAAAATATATATACATAGTAAAGTATAATTAAACTAGTTGCCAACTTAGTCCTTATTGAATAAGTTTTAGTTTTTATACGAAGAGAACCTTTTAAAAATCATACCTTCTCTTCAAATTATATTTGTATGTCTTACATGCTATATTCATTTATCTTGTTTATGTTGAGAAATAGTTTTTTTTTAGCGTTATAAAAATAACGGCAGATTGGGAATAAAGAAGTCCTGGTGCCTCAGACAAAATAACAACTAGAGGATTCTTTCATATTTGCCTAGACTGTGATAGCTATTTTGTGTATATTTAAAGCCAAAAGTAAACTCAGGCACTTCTCACCCAGCGTCATTCAGTGTTTTTAAGTACAGTGGAGTAGAAATTATTAACTGGTGTGACTGTTTTTATCCTTTATCCTGGTGAAGTATTCATTCCTGACTATTATGAAAAGTGACATGAAAACAAAAACAAAGCAGTTTTATAATATAAATGGCTGCTCTAATCATTGGGCATTTCATTTTTTTTAATGGTTTCTGTACTTGTCTATGTATGAGCTATTGGTGGGTATTACACATTCAGCTCTTTTCATTTTGGTTTTACAACCTGTCATACATGTTTTTTAATGCTAGTAAAACCTGTATATATAAGAAAGTATTTAGAATAGTGTGTGCAGGGAGGGGAGGCGAGGAAAGGTGGGGGTGGGGTGGGGCTGGCTTGAAGAATTAGTTTGAATATCTGAACAAGCCAGCTAGCAGTTTCTCTGTTAGGCCCAGGAAGACAAATTTTAGACTGTTTACACTATAAGTAAAACTCAAGTAGTTTTGGAAAATAACTTTTGGATATTTTTATCAGGATTTTTATATATAAATTTTTAAAAATTTTATCTTTTAGTGGTTTGTCCTGGTTGTCTTTGGGAATCTGATGAAATTGTAGATTGCCTCCCATCTAAACATTTTATATACAGTTTTAGAAAGTTCATAAGCCCCAGGATAAATTTCCTCAGCCACAAAATATTTACCTGATTAAACAGTCCCTTACCTTTTAAAGCTAAAGACACAATTTGAATACATTAACTGTATCAGTTTAAAAGGGATAAAGTTAATTGTAGCAAATTTGAAAAATATTGAAATAGAAACTAAATAAAAATCACTTATGACTTTATCTAGATAAAACTACTCAGTGTCTTCATGTATTTTCTTATTATCTCTATTAATAAAATTTTACTTCAAAAAAATTTTTATCATTACCATACTTCCGATTTGCAGTCTGCTGTTTAAATTTAACATTTTATCATTAGAATCTCTCCTGCTGGTGAATATCCATGAAAACATTTCCTATGGCAGAGTAACATGCCATTGTGAGGAAGCTATCTTTTGTCAGTAGAAGTGTATGCCCTTTCCAGTGTTTTGCTGTTTTAAAGTGCAAAATAATATCCATGTTCATAAATTCTTGTCAATATCTGATTGTTTTCTAAGATAGATACCTAGAAATAAAATTATAGGGTCAGAGGCTATTATCTTCGTTAGCACACAAGTTGAAAGTGCCCTCCAGAAGATTCTGTCTCTCTAGCAGTGAATTAGTTTGTTCTCTGAATTCTGTCCTGCAAAGAGCATTAGCATTTTTAAAAATCTGCTAATTTAAGCAGTGCAAAGTAATAATTTATAGTTTTTTTAATTTGTATTTATGATCCCATTAGCCACCTGTATCCTAATGTGACTTTTTTATTCATATCATTTGCTCATTTTTCCTTTAGGGTTTGAATGTTTTCCATGAGCCTTATAAGTGTTTAGAAGAGTAACATTTTATGAACTCCTTTAGAAATCTTTTTCCAGGGGCGCCTGGGTGGCTCAGTCGTTAGGCATCTGCCTTCGGCTCAGGTCGTGGTCCTGGGGTCCTGGGATCGAGCCCCACATCTGGCTCCCTGCTCTGCAGGAGGCCTTCTTCTCCCTCTCCCACTCCCCCTGCTTGTGTTCCCTCTCTCGCTGTGTCTCTCTCTGTCAAATAAAATCTTTAAAAAAAAGAAAAATATTTTTCCAGCATGTACCTTTTCATTAAGTCTTTTTTTATGCCAGCAGTTTTCATTGTAAATGTAATCCAATTCACTGGTTTTCCCCCTTCAACAGTAATGCTTTTATGATTAGAAAGTTCTTGAGAACTGATTTATATTCCCATGCATTATCTTAAGCTATATTTATTTATTACATTTAAAATTGCACCATTGTAATTTATTTGGATATACAGAATGAGACAAAGATTTAACTTTGTTATGTCTCAATATACAGGCATACATATAAATAATTGTAACTGAATGTGTCACTGTGTTCATATCATAAATGCCTTTTTTAAGGGATTTTTTTTTTCTATTTTGCTGGTATTTGTGCATCCCTAAATCCATGATGCCTATTTAGTTACCCTTTTTCTCCATGCCTTAATATTCGTGTATAGATATATGTGTATGTACATAGAAACATCAACATGCATAGGGTTTTTTTCACATTGTTACTTATTTTATAAAAATGGGATTATATCATACATACTTTTCTGCATCTTGTTTTTCTTGCTAAAAAATACGTCATTGAATTTTAAGTCAATTAGTGAAACTGTTACATTGTTTTTTGGAGTTTCTTTGGGGTTTTTTTGTTGTTTTCTTTTTTTTAGTTTTTGACAGTTTTTAGACCTAACATTTTATTTATTTTTATTTTTTAAAGTTTTTATTTAAATTCCAGTTAGTTAACTTACAGTGTAATATAACTTTCAGGTGGGGGCGCCTGGGTGGCTCAGTCATTAAGCGTCTGCCTTTGGCTCAGGTCATGATCTCAGGGTCCTGGGATCGATCCCTACATCGGGCTCCCTGCTCACCGGGGAGCCTGCTTCTCCCTCTCCCACTCCCCCTGCTTGTGTTCCCTCTCTCGCTGTGTCTCTTTCGGTCAAATAAATGAATAAAATCTTTAAAAAAAATATTAGTTTCATCCCCTTCACCTATTTCCCCTATCCCCCACCCACCTGCCTTCTGATAACCATCAGTTTGTTCTCTATAGTTAAGAGTTTGTTTCTTGGTTTGTCTTTCTCTTTTTTTTTCCCCTTTGCTTGTTTGTTTTGTTTCTTAAATTCCACGTATGAGTGAAAATATATGGTATTTGTCTTTTTCTGACTGACTTATTTCGCTTAGCATAATACTCTCTAGCTCCATCCACGTCATTGCAAATGGCAAGACTTCATTCTTTTGATGGCTGAGCAATATTCTATTTTATACATATATATACACACCACCTCTTCTTTATCTGTTTATCAGTCAATGGACATTTGGTGGCTGCAGAATATAATTTACCTTTTCTCTATTGATAGAATTCTTTTTTCATCATATTTGATTAATCTTAATATATATTGTCAGATTCTCTTCCTCCTATTTCTGCTAGCAATAGAAGTTGTAGCTCCTTTCAATTTTAGTTCAAATACTCAATGTGAAGAAATATCTCATTTTAATTTGCTATCTGACTACTAGTGATTATGAGCATCTTTATGTTCGTTGACATTTGGATTTGCTCCTCTGTGAATTGCCTGTTCATATATTTTTTTTTAAAGATTTTTTTTTTAAGATATTTATTTATTTGACAGAGAGAGACAAAGTGAGAGAAGGAACACAAGCAGGAGGAGTGGGAGAGGGAGAAGCCGGCCTCCCGCGGAGCAGGGAGCCCAATGCGGGGCTCAATCCCAGGACCCTGGGATCATGACCTGAGCCGAAGGCAGACACTTAACGACTGAGCCACCCAGGCGCCCCTTTTCATACATTTTTCTAATGGATTTCTTTTTTATAAATTTCTAAAAACATTAAGTCATTACATCTCTTAAAATTGCATTGCAGAATTTTTTCAAATAATCCATGAAAATGTTTTAAAATTTTATATATTCATAAGTGTTTATACTTTCCTTTTTGAACTTCCAGCTTTCAATAAGGATGTCTCTCCAGTACTTTATTGTATATATTGTGTCCTAGACCATCTTATAAGATTTTTAATGTTTTGTTTCTTGCTGTTTAATAAACCACCTCAAAGCATAGTGGGATTAAAAGCAAAAATCACTTGGGGCTCCTGGGTGACTCATTTGGTTGAGTGTCCAACTCTTGATTTCACCTCAGGTCATGATCTCAGGTTTGTAAGATCAAGCCCCACTTTGGGATCCACACTTGGCGTGGAGCCTCCTTGAGATTCTCTCTCTCCCTCTCCCTCTGCCCTTCCCTCCCTCTAAAAGGATCATTTTATTATTTCTTGTAGTCCAATGATTTGGCTCAACGAGGTGTTCTTTTCGTCTTGCTTGTAGCCTCTCACTTAGTTGCAGTCAGATGGTACCTGGAGCCATGTCTCTGGAGTCTTGACTAGGATTCTTAGGAAGGCTGGAGCTCCCTCCTTCCCTATGTAGACTCAGTGCCTCTCCTCTCCGTCTAATCTCTTTATATGGTCTATCCAGCAGAGTCTAGTTGATGGTACCATACTCTAAAAATGTCAAAATTGTAGAAGCTGCAGCAGCTTTTTATTGTCAAGACAGGAAAGTCCTGGAACGTCACCTCCTCTATGACTATTGAGTAGAACAAGTCACAGCCCAGCCTAGGTTCACTGTGGGAGAGAACTTTCTAAGGGCATGAATACAGGAGCCATTCACCGGGGTCTTCTTTAGAAACTAGCTCCCACAAGGCCTAGGTTTTCTTTGCAGACTACTAGCCGTGCATGAAAAGGTCTCCTGCACCCTTGGATGTAGGCCCTGGATCTTCTTTCATGATTTGTATCATTTTGAATTTTACATTTTAAGTTTTTAATTTACCTAGAATTTATTTTGACATATGGCATAAGATGAAATCTTACTTTTTTCTCTTTAGTTAGCTATTTGTCAAACAATTGATTCAGTAATTCTGTTTTCCCACCGAAATAAACTGCCCCTTTCCGTCACATTTTCATCTATTTCTCATTCTGTTCAGTTCTATCCCACATAATCTTTCTTCCTTTTTATTCCTTAATCCTTTCTTTTCTCCCTCCACCCACCACTCCCTTTCCAGTGCAGCCACTACTGCTCCAACGTCCTAATACAGTTATATCCTATTCTTCACTTAATTCGTTGGTCACTGTTTACCTTGTCCTCAGAATTCCGAAACTTCAGAGTAATATATCTAGAATGTTTTACATGACATGCACCCCACCCCACCTTGGCTGCCTTTCTGATCTTATCCATAACCACTCTCTTTTCTATAGCCAGATTAGCCTCCTTTCTTTTCCGCTGTCTTGTCCAAGAATGGTCTCGCCTCAGAGCCTTCGTCCTTCCTATTCCCCCTGCGTGGAATGTTCTCCCAGATATCCATGTGGCTCACCCCCTTCTTGCTGGTTTCTGCTCAGGTGTTACTTTAATGAGTACTTCCCTGATTACACTTATAAAATAACAACCACACATATCTCTCCAGCACACCTAATCCTGCTTATTCTTTTTTCCCATCTTAATTTTTTTTTTTTACTCTTTTTGTGGTAGCATAGGAATTAGTATGACATGTTAAATTGTTTATTATGTGTCTCCTGACCCCTAAAATATAAGCTCCATGACAGTGTGGACTTTGTCTATTTTGTTTAATATTCTATCCCTGCCATCAAGAGTAGTGCCTGATCCCAGGGTCCTGGGATCGAGCCCCACGTCAGGCTCCCTGCTCAGCGGGAAGCCGGCTTCTTCCTCTCCCACTCCCCCTCTTGTGTTCCCTCTCTCGCTGTGTCTCTCTCTGTCAAATAAATAAATAAATTCTTAAAAAAAAAAAAAAAAGAGTAGTGCCTGGTTCTCAATAAATATTTGTGAATGAATGAGTGAGTGTATGGTGACTTGGTATGCCCTTTTTCATCCATTGTGTTGAACAATTAGTAGATATAGTCTGGAATCTTACGTTTTTCGGGGCTGTGAATTTTCTTGAATTATTCCTTCAAATGTTCCTTTCCCTCCATAGTATTCTCTTCTAGAACTTCTGTTCGGGGATTTTAGACCTGGATTAATCATCCAACTTACTTTATCCCTTCTTATTTTTAATTTCTTGTCTTAATTACTTGTACTATATACTAGGTTAGGTGCTTTAGAGAAGTAAAAATGCAAAGTGAGTTTTCTACCTACAGTTATTTATGTATTTGTAGTACTTATTTACATATTCACCAATTGCCATTATCATAAAAGTAAATCATTTGGGAGAGTTTTTCTCTTCTCATTCATAGCTATGACTGTGATTACTAAATAGAGCACAGATATTGATGGGGACGGGATGACACCAGAGTCTGTAAACATATGACACCTGAATAAAATTAGCTGGTGAAAATTCCCCTTCCCAAATCCACCCTTCCCTACAAGGAGGCAGAGAGGACTTCTCATCAGGCTCTGTGCTCCAGCTTTTCACATGAACTCCGACACACATCCTTTGGGACAGAGAATGGTGAAGGTACAACAGGAATGAATTTTTCTTGAGAATCTGTGCCGGACACTTTGCATGTATAATTTTTTTTTTTTAAGATTTTATTTATCTATTTGACAGAGACAAAGCTAGAGAAGGAAAACAAGCAAGGGGAGTGGGAGAGGGAGAAGCAGGCTTCCCGCTGAGCAGGGAGCCCGATGTGGGGCTCGATCCCAGGACCCCGGGATCATGACCTGAGCCTCAGGCAGACGCTTAATGACTGAGCCACCCAGGCGCCCCTGAATTAAAGTCTTAATGGCACATTCAGACTTCTAAACTAATTGCTGTGTGTCTAAGAGTAGATCTGTTATGGACCATATGAAAAAAAATTTTCTACTCCAAAAACCAAACTATGTTTACACAAAAATATTTACAGAAATTTATCAGAGACTTTTAAAACTCCATGAAAACTATATTAAACTGTTAATTCTGTCTAAATTCTGTAAAGTACTGAATGTTAATTGGTCAAGTTACTGAATTTTACATATTTAAATATTAATTTATATGAGGGAACTATTAAATATTAGTTTACATGAAGAAAATGGAAAAGTTAGCTGTCTACTAGCTATGGGATACAATGGAAACAGGGAGTTATTGTCCAACAGACTTGTTCCAATCCCATCTTAGTCATATAAATGCTCTGAGCTGCTATTCCATTATCTATAAAAAAAACTATAAAATATTAATATCCCTTAATTCATAGGATTTTTGCAAAGATTAGAAAAACTAACAATTTTAAAAATATGTCAGATATGTCAAGCATCTTTTTTTTTTTAATTTTATTTTTTTATTTGACAGAGAGACACAGCGAGAGAGGAAACACAAGCAGGGGGCATGGGAGAGGGAGAAGCAGGCTTCCCGCTGAGCAGGGAGCCTGATGCGGGGCTCAATCCCAGGACACTGGGATCATGACCCGAACTGAAGGTAGACGCTTAACCGACTGAGCCACCCAGGCGCCCCCAGATATGTCAAGCATCTTATAGTGTATTCAATAAGTGCTAGTTTATGTTCTTGTTCTTCATATTATTGGTGCTACCCTTCCTTAAATTAAGTCTCAGAATCTAGAATTATAATTTCCATCACTGGATCACATTTCTGTTTTTAAGTTGTCTGAACAGAAGCATTTTTTAAAGGAAATGAAAATATTCTGCTTCTGGTATTTAAGGGAGAAAGTAGACTTAGTTAAGTCTGAAGACTCAGGTGATAACGGACATCTAACATTTGTCCCTCCAGCCTCACTTTTCACCCTTCTGCCTTTTCTGCACCCTGGGAGGCTTATCTCTTTAGATCTCTCTTGCCCTCTGACTTCTGGTTGAGTTTGGCCAGCGGGAGGCACCAGCAGGACTGCTGAGAGTGGGATGAATGAATGTAAGGCCAGAGGTGGCTATCTGTGGCAGGGTGGGCTTCTCCAGCTCCTGGGCTCAGGTGGTGGCTGCCTTCCCCTTACCCCTCTAAGCCTAGGGTTCATAATGGCTTCCTGTTGCTCATAGAGCCAGGAGGATGCCACACTCCCCGTTGTGGTTTCCCTAAACCTTCCCCACATCTTCATAAACAGTTTCTGTTTAAACTGTCCTCCAAGTTCCGGGTTTAACTATGCCATCTTTTTTTTCCCCCCAAGTCCCTGACTGATATATTCAAGTAAATATCAGTGATCCCATATGGGTCATCCCCAAAGATACCCCAGACACCCATATATTAGCTGAGAGTCAGCCAAGCCAGATAAATTATATAAATTGAAGTTTTCTACAAATCCTGATTAGAGTTGGAGGCACAACTTGATTTGCCTTTAGGCTGGAAATTTCACCATGGCTAGTATCTAACTGAGCTAACTCCAGATGAGTCAGAATATTTTCTTTAGACATTTCAGATAATCTGTAGCAATGTCCTTGAGACTCTTTTAAGATTAATAACCTTTATGTGGCCTGTGGAGACTACATTAATGGAGTTTGCATTCTGGAAGGGAAGCCTTCTTCTTGTAAAGAAATCTTTACAAAATAGGGCGATAAGTGGTAAGCTGGCTGAAGTCCTACAATGTCCCCAGAAACACAATGGAAAGGGGGTGATTAGGTCTATGCTTGAGTTAGAGGAGACCTCAGAGAGGCTGTGGCCCCTCACTTGCAATTTTTGAAGGATGTGGGACTCTGTCTTCTCTATGTTGTGTGCTTTCTCAGAATGTGACCGTGGGAGTGTTGTTGGATGGTTATACCATTTTAGCTTGATGTGAAGGAATCTCTTAATATCCTGGTTTGGGTTTAAGTAACAATCCTAAAACATTTTCTCTGCTTACCAAATTATCAGTAGACCTTTTTTTTTTTTCTTTTCTTATACAGATTACTTTGTTCATCTTCTAACCAAGAACGAGTCATTCCTAAGCAGTATGTTATATGCTCTTATGGTGCTTTTTAGTCCTCCAAATGCCTGTACCACATTATTTCATTTGATCTTCACAATGACCTGTGTAACAAGATCTGTACTATGTCACCTTTTGAGCCCTTTTCAATAACCTTTTTAATTCTTGAGTAGAGTATGGGACTGACATCTGAGCTCAGGAAACCTGACTTTTCGTTTAGTTTTACATATACGTCTTCTAATTTGATAAATACTATATACAACATTGATTGATTTTCCTATGCAAGCAGTGTTTGAATACAAAATTTGAATAAGGGCTACTTTCTCTGACAGACTGAAGGGGAAGTATATACAAATTATCTCTGTTCATCATATGATAAAAGCAGAGAGCAGATTAGAATCAGATACAGACCAATCTTTCTTATGCATTAGTAATTGCATTGCTTTAATCCCATTTTGCAACTGACTTTGGCTTTCAAATGTATCTGGAACTACTGGGTAGGATACTGGAATAATTAACTCTATCACCTGCTGATTTGTGTACCATGGTGAAAACATTATTGTAAAATAAGTCATTAATGCTAGATAATGATCCAACTTCATACTTCCTTCCACACTTACACAATTAATTGGGTTGGTTGCTATCTCTACTGGTTAAACTAAGTAGATTTTTTTTGGGGGGGGGGGACTGACTCCCTCCTGCACTTCACCTCTTTGAACTTTTCTTTTTTATTTCTTCTCTCATTGATGCAAGCATTTAATTAGGAAGCCAAAAGTAAACTATACCTAAGGTTAAAAACTAGAACCAGAAGGTAAAAGCCAAAAGCACCTTTGGAGCTCATTTGGTGTCCACCTTTCTTTAGTTCCTGTTTGAAGAACCTGAGGACCAGAAAGAGCCACTCTTCTGTTAAAAACTATAGCTTCAAGAATGTATGTACATTAAGGCATGCATTATATTTCATGTTGGGGTGATTCGACATGAGAAGTGATTATGGAAGCTGTTAGTTCCCTATCAAAAGAACTCTATATAATAGTTTTTCCCTTTAACTTTAGATGAGAGTTATTTTTAAAAAACTTGTTAAGAAAGGGATTTTAGTGATAGACACACTATATGCATAGAAATATGTATGTATGTGTATATGTATATATATCGTATATATGTACTGTGTGTATATATGTATATGTATATATCCAAACAAATTATTTACATCCTAAATTTGTTTATGGTAAAATAAGTTATTAGTGGTAAGCAGTAGTCCAATAATAGCTGTTAATCTTTGTGAATACTGGAAACGATACACTTTTTTATGATGACCCTGAAATTTAAATTTTTATTTCTTTTTTTTTTTTAAAGATTTTATTTATTTATTTGAGAGAGAGAATGAGAGACAGAGAGCACGAGAGGGAAGAGGGTCAGAGGGAGAAGCAGACTCCCTGCCGAGCAGGGAGCCCGATGCGGGACTCGATCCCGGGACTCCAGGATCATGACCTGAGCCGAAGGCAGTCGCTTAACCAACTGAGCCACCCAGGCGCCCCTAAATTTTTATTTCTGGATAAATGTAGATAGCAGTTTTTCAAGGCTTACTGTATGCTGCATGACAATGCCTCACATAAACATCAAACCATAGGCATTTTTAAAAATTTTATGAAAAGGAAAACAATGGTTTTGGAAACTTTTTTAAAGTTAATGATTTTTTAAAGCTTCTTGATTAAACTGTGAATTCAGTTTATGTAGTGGTCCACATGGAGATAAGCCGCTGAGTTAGACCATAAAAGGAAAGTAATAATCTAATTGCTTTGGAACACTCTTCAAGATACACAGTAATGACACAGTAACCACACCTTAACTAAGTTTCATAGCAGACCCTTGCCCTCCTCATGCATCGAACAGGTTATGAGACCCAGCATCAGAAGCTATAACTCTAAAATTTTAAAGTTGGCACTTTCTCCATGTATTTTCTCACCAGAAGGACCAAATTATAAAATTGCTTTTGCTGAAACAAGGGTAATATTAATAGAAAGAAAATTAGAAATCAGTTTTCCTCATTCCTCATGATTATTCTTTAGGATTACTTTATTCTTTATTTTTCCAATCATTACATTGGTCTTTGCATGGTCTGTTGTAATTCACTGCTTTTAATAACCTGATCTAACCATGAAGATTTAGTACAAGACCTGTGTTTATTCCTAAACATTCTGGGGTGAAATGAAATCAGGTTATCATGTGAAAAATTAGGCAGAGTTCCAAAGAAAAGTAATTAACTCAGTCTTTTACCTGTTAGATTTCTGTCCTTTTGAGAAATAACTAATGGCCACAACTATTTGTGTGGACACCTTTATAGAAGACTGGGAACAGAAGGAAATATGGAGGGGAGCACAGAGATGCCATGAAATAAGCAGAGAAAAAAAGAGTTATTATTAATTGTAGACAAGAAAAGTACACATTTTGTAATCTACCAAAATGTTTATGCTTTTAAAATTTTAAATGCAAATAAAACGTACACCCTTAGATCTTTACAGCATATCATTTTCAGTTATTGAGTAACTGAATGATAGCTATGTAGAATGTTGAGCAAAGTCAAAATCTACTATCTTTCTACAATTTTAATGTAGTTCAGTTTATTTTTAAAATTTTTATATTTAATTTAAATTCAAGTTAGTTAACATGTAGTATATAATTAGTTTCAGGGATAGAACTTAGTGATTCATCAGTTGCATGTAACACCCAGTGCTCATTACATCAAGTGCCCTCCTTGACGCCCATCACCCAGTTACCACATCTCCCTTCCCACCTCCCCTCCAGCAACCCTCAGTTTGTTCCCTATAGTTAAGAGGCTCATGGTTTGCCTCCTTCTCTATTTCTGTATACTGGTTGAAGCAGTTAAATAGTAGTCTAGTTTTAATGGTTAAATAGTAAATAATTAAATTTTAGATAGTACTAACTATAGTTAGTTAATAGTATCATATTTAAACTATAATCCAGTTTAGTATGATAGTTAAGATATAATACAGAATAGTATACTATTTAAACTATAACCTAGTTTATTACTTTAATTTCAACTTAAAAAAATTTTCAGGGTTCTAGAGGGGAGGGGGGTGGGAGCATGGGTTAGCCTGGTAATGGGTATTAAAGAGGGCACGTTCTGCATGGAACACTGGGTGTTATGCACAAACAATGAATCATGGAACACTACATCAAAAACTAATGATGTAATGTATGGTGATTAACATAACAATAAAAATTTTTAAAAATTTTCCAACATATCCTTTTGCTTACTTGCAAACCTTGATGTGTTTAGACTATGCAAATAGTCTATGCAAAATAGTTTAAAAGAAAACTTTCAAATGGTTGTTCTCCTAATTTCATATTTAAGAGTAACCAAAGAACTAGTTCCTTGTCAAGTTTACTGTTCTTACACAATAAATGCAGTCACTGTTTATTGGATATTTTTAAAACTTTGCAGGCTTATATTGAGGGTGGCTTGGTAGTTCTTTAATGATTAAAGAATGAAAGGTAATTCTTTATGTATATAAATAAAAATGAATTCTTTGAGTTATGAGATACTGATAATTATAGCTTTATCATATTTTTTAAAACTTAACTGTGTTTGACTTACTATTCTTTTTTTTTTTTTTAAAGATTTTATTTATTTATTTGAGAGAGAGAATGAGATAGAGCGAGCATGAGAGGGGGGAGGGTCAGAGGGAGAAGCAGACCCCCCGCCGAGCAGGGAGCCCGATGCGGGACTCGATCCCGGGACTCCAGGATCATGACCTGAGCCGAAGGCAGTTGCTTAACCAACTGAGCCACCCAGGCACCCCTGACTTACTATTCTTAAAGAAGAGTTAAAATGAAACTCTAAAAAGTTAGACACATCTTTTATCAATTTATATACCTGTTTATATTTCAGATGTCTAAGATAGTGGAAGACCAATCACCAACAAAGAATAAGGAGATCATATGATAGGAAAATACAAAGTAATATATCTTACATTTATAGTATCCTGAATGTTAACTGTATTTAGTTACAAATCCATTTCCTTTCAAACACTTGCTTAGTCCTCAGTCCTTAAGCTATGTCTGCATGAAGCAACTGGCTTGGATGTTTTGATCCAAACCATTTTTATTTTGGCAACCATTTCATTGCCAGCAATGAAAATGTTTTGAAAGGCAAATAAATGTTTTTGTGGGTAGACTTTTCTGTGCAATGCAAGGCTTGATTTAATGATCAGACCTTCCTGTATTCTGAATAAGAAATTAATCTTGGAGATGAAGATAAATGGCTTGATATTAAGCATTTATTATTTAGTACCAGTTTTTTGTACTTGACCATCTCTCATAGGTTTTTTTATAAGGGTTAAATGAGATATAGAAGACAAGACGCATAGGATAGTACATTCAATAAATGTTAACATTAAAAAAAAGAGGAAAAAAAGTAAAAAAATAAAGAGTATTAGTTTCTTTGCTTAAACATACGTGATACATGTGCTTCTCTCCAACCATTCTGAAACCACACTAAAGGACAGCAAAATAATTTAAAGAGGCATAAACCTGTAAAGACAAAATGGGTAAAGATTAAATAACAGATGAGATATGTTAAAAAAAAATTATGGAAGCTTAAAGGTGGATAGAAATGTCAAAAGTTTAAAAAGTCTGAGAAAAATGAAACCTTAGAACCTTGAAAAAATCAGTATTGAAGGTACCTCTGAAGAAAGAAGTCTTGGATTGGATGAAAAGCAGGAAGATTTGTGGAAAGTATAAAGAAGCAATTTTATCCCAGTCCCTGTCAAAACCGAATATACAATGGAATATTATGCAGCCATCAAAAGGAATGAAATCTTGCCATTTGCAACAACGTGGATGGAACTGGAGGGTATTATGCTGAACGAAATAAGTAAATCAGAGAAAGACATGTATCATATGACCTCACTGATATGCGGAATTCTTAATCTCAGGAAACAAACTGAGGGTTGCTGGAGTGCTGGGGGGGGGTGGGAGGGATGGGGTGGCTGGGTGATAGACATTGGGGAGGGTATGTGCTATGGTGAGCTCCGTGAATTGTGTAAGACTGTTGAATCACAGACCTGTACCTCTGAAACAAATAATACATTATATATTTAAAAAAAGAAGAAGAAGATAACAGGAGGGGAAGAATGAAGGGGGGGGAATCGGAGGGGGAGACAAACCATGAGAGACTATGGACTCTGAGAAACAAACTGAGGGTTCTAGAGGGAAGGGAGGTGGGGGGGATGGGTTAGCCTGGTGATGGGTATTAAAGAGGGCACGTTCTGCATGGAGCACTGGGTGTTATATGCAAACAATGAATCATGGAACACTACATCAAAAACTAATGATGTATGGTGATTAACGTAACATAATAAAAAAAAAACATATAGGCAGTCAACTATCCTTTATCCATTTGGCAGAATACCATAGGTTTACTTTCTGGAGAGGTTGAATAAAACAAACTCTGGTATTAGAGATTCTAGGCACAAAGACCACCAATATTCGATTAATAGACATTCTAAAAAGAATCCAGAAAACCAAAAGAAAGAAATTTTCAGAGTGATGCAAGAAAATTTACCAGACATGAAGGACAGAAATATATGGGTTACAGTATCCTTGTGAGTACCAAGAAAATATGTGAAGAAAGACCCTCACAAAGCCACAGCACCGTGAAATTTCAGAATTTCAGGTATGAAAAGAACAACACTAAAAGTTTTTCAGAGGAGGAAAAAAAGTCACATAAAGGTTTAAGAATAACAACAACTAACTTCTCAAGAGCAACATTTTAAGCTGGAAGACAGTGGAGCAATGCCTTTAAAATTCTGAAGGAAATGGTTTTTAATCTCAAATTCCATACTCAGTCAGTTTACCAACTGAATATGAGGGTGGCTTAAATGAATTTTCAGAATAGATCTTTAAAATTTTATTTCCCATAAACCCCTTCTCAAGAAACTAGCAGGGGTATTTTTCAGCTACAGCCCCACCACTGGGGGAAGAAGAAAGGTGTTGCAGTTTGAGCTCATTCTAGTTTTCTAGTTTTCATTCTGCCTATTAAAAAAAAAAAAAATCAATATTCTTTAAAGGAACATAACAGAATCCAGAGTCCTTATAAGGTATAATTTACAATATCTCAGGTAAAATTCCAGATTCCTTAAAATATGAAGTAACAGGCAAACATGACTTTAACACCGGAGAAAAGACAAAATGAAAACTGACTCCAAGATGACCGGGTGTTGATATTAGCAGATAGGGATTTTTAAAGCAGCACATCTATGCTCAAGAATAAAAAATCTACCAAAATAAGGAAGTAAACTAAGAAAGAGCAAGAAATAGAATCAATAAATTAAGAATCCAAAAGGAATAGTTGAAGAATTGAAGGACTCCAGATGAGATGTCTCTGAGGGAAAACAAAAACAATGAAACTGAAAGAAATCCTTATATGTTTCAAATCTCTCAAAGAGTTTGAGATGAAACAGTTTTAGATTCACAAAACAAATAAATAAGCAAAGAAACAACTCAAGGAAATTATTAACTACAAGAAAAATGTTTTTAAAAATTGTAAAAAAAATTTGTTCATAGTAGCCAAGCTATAATAGTGTTTACACACTCTAAAAATATAAACACTGGATATTAATTTTTTTAATTATATTTTATAGATAAGATCAAGAGGGGAGGAAGGAGATAGTTAAATAAGAGGCATCTGAGAACACTAAGTCTTCTTTATCTTCCATTGTAAGAATTGACAGTATTTCAAGCTGAAGGATAAAGAAAACAAGCATATTATAAGCATATTTCCAATATGGAGGTAAAGAACAGCAAAACAAGCTAAACAAGTTGAAAGTAGTTGCCTCTTGAAGCAGAATCACTGAAAAGAAGTGTGGTAAGGTAGTGCTGTCTGTCATTATAAAACTTAGAGTATTGCTTGACTTTTAATGTTATATACATTTTAACTTAAATTTTAAAAATGTTTAATTGAATTCTGTATAACAGTACAGTGCCTGGTACAAATTAGGTGCTCAATAAATTGTAGCTATTGTTACTGCTAAGATTATTAACTCTCCTAATAGTCATTAAAATCATGGTTTGCCCATTTCAAATGGAAAAACTATATTTATAAACCGACAAATCTAGGGAAGTTATTGATGTATCTGATCTCACAGTTAGGTGAATATATGAGTAGTAGAGCTAGACCTGGCATCCAGATTTCTGAACTCTTTCAGTCACAATATGGAGGCTCAGAGAGGATTGATGGCTGAGAAATACAGTTGTAAGCAGAGCTGTCCTTTCATCATCTGACCGAGAATCTGGCCTGGTAAATAGTGAGTGATGGACCAATGGATAGAAAGACAGACAAATAAATCTTAGGCCAGGGGACAACCTAGCTTTTCATAACATAGCTTTTCATAACATAGCTTTCAACAACTCTTGCCTTTTACTATTTATTTATTTACTATGTATCCTCAAAAAGGTAAGATCCAGGGATTTAGTCAAAACCCAAAGGAAAGAGGTGCAACAGAAGTGTGGTTAAAATGGAATATTTCAGGTTGTTAATAATTGTGAAATTAATTTGCTGTACTTTTAAGACCTTTTGGAATTTTAGAGGAATCTTTCTGCTGAATTTATGTAGGTCCCAGACAAATGCAGAGTTTATTTACTTCATCTAACCCAATTCATTTATATCAAAGATGAGGAAACTGACAGCTGTCAATGGGAAATGGATTGCCAACATTTGACAAACATTCATAAACTGCCTGTTGGGGAATGGTGGTCCTGGACCAAGAGATATTATTCAAAATGTAATTGGGAAGTGAGAGTATTAAGTAACCGGTTGAGGAAGATAAAGAAGAAACTCATTGATGAGTATAATTAACATGTTGTAACCTGAGCATATGAGTTTCATACCTAGGTTAGGTAACAGACACTACTGTATGAAGATAATCATAGATCTTTTTTCTTTGATAAAATTATTTTGAAACCTGTATTTTAAAGAAGAAAGTGCTGCATCCCATAAAGGATCAAGAATTTCTCATAATTTGAGTATAGTTCTATATTAGGGCTCTCCAGAAAAACAGAACCAATAGGGGGTATGGGGGGTTGTGGATGGATGGATGGATGGATAGAAAGATGGTAGGTAGGTAGGTAGGTAGATAGATAGATAGATAGATAGATAGATAGATAGATAGATAGATAGATAGATAGTAAGGAATTGGCTCCCATGATTATGGAGGCTGAGGAGTTCCAAGTTCTGTAGTTGGCAAGCTGGAGACCCAGGAGAGGTGAAATTTAATTCCAGCCTGAGTCCAGCCTGAAAAACAGGAGGAGCTGTTTTAGTCCAAGTGAGAAGGCTAGAAAAGACCGATGTTCCATTTCAAGGTAGGCAGAAAGGGTTCCATTCCCTTTTATTTGGCCTTTATGGTTTTTTTTAGTTTTTATTTAAGTTCCAGTTAACATACAGTGTAATATTAGTTTCAGGTGTACAGTACAGTGATTCAGCACTTCCATACAACACCCAGTGCTCATCACAAGTGCCCTCCTTAATCCCCATCTCCTATTTCACCCATCCCCCTCACTCACCTCCCTTCTGGTAACCATCAGTTTTCTTCTCTATAGTTGAGTCTGTTTCCTGGTTTGCCTCTCTCTCTTTTTTTCCCCTTTGCTTGTTTGTTTTCTTTATTAAGTTCAGCATATGAGTGAAATCATGTGGTATTTGTCTTTCTCTGACTGACTCATTTTGCTTAGCGTAATACTCTCTAGCTCTATTCATGTCACTGCAAATGGCAAGATTTCATTCTTATTTATGGCTGAGTAATGTTGCATTTTATATATATATACCTCATCTTCTTTATCCATCAGTCGATGGATACTTGGGCTGTTTCCATAATTTGGCAATTGTAGATAATGATACTATAAACATCAGCGTGCGGGTATCCCTTTGAATTGGTATTTTTGTATTATTTGGTTAAATACCTAGTAGTGCAATTGCTGGATCATAGAGTAGTTCTATTTTTAACTTTTTGAAGAACCTCCATACTGTTTTCCAGAGTAACCACACCAATTTGCATTCCCACCAACAGTGCAAGAGGATTCCCCTTTCTCCACATCCTGGCC
The DNA here is from genome assembly GCF_029215605.1 of Mirounga angustirostris. Lineage (NCBI taxonomy): Eukaryota > Metazoa > Chordata > Mammalia > Carnivora > Phocidae > Mirounga > Mirounga angustirostris. The sequence goes on along the minus strand of NW_026991716.1, from coordinate 40,807,160 downwards.
AATACCTCTTGTTTCTTGTGTTGCTGATTTTAGCTATTCTGATAGGTGTGAGGTAATAATGTTCTATTCAGTTCTTCAATTTATAGGTTGAGGTCCACCCACATTAGGGAGGGCAGTCTACTTATTTTACCTATTCACATGTTAATTTCATCCAGAAATACCCTCACAGTCACACCCAGAATAACGTTTGACCAAGTGTCTGAGCACCTTGTGGCCCAATCAAGTTGACACATAAAATTAATCATTACAAATGCACGAAAGTGTGAAAATAGAATTGAAATTATTGGAGTTTAAATGTAGAATAATATGAGAAAAAAAAACAAGAAATATAATGAGAATGAGGGTACAGTGGAAAATCTGTGAGTCACAGGCTTTAAAGACCACATTGAAGTTAGATAATACTTACTTCTCATAGATCCTGGAACAAGAATTATGGGCATTATATTTGAGCCAAGATCGTTTTAGCACTTAAATCTAGATTGCATCACAATTTGGAGACACTGAAATTTTGAAACCAGTAAGCAAATAGCCCCACAAGTGTAGATTAGGATGAATTCTGTGGAAGTAGAAAGCAAATTCAAGACCATGAGCAGAGTAAAACAAAACAAAATCAACAGAGGTTAGTGAAAATGTAGTAGAGTGAGGAAAATAAAATGAATTTGAATGTTAGTGTCATTGAGAGCAGTGAGAAATTAAGAGGAGATTTATTTGCGGGATCAAAGATGAGACATTTAAGATGACATGTAAAACTTAAAGGACCTTTTTACGCTCAACTTCCAAATAAAGTGTCATAAAATATTTTAAAATGCAGACATGATGGGTGTTAATATGCAAGGGGAACTTTTGTCTTTTAAACAGTTGTTACAGGGGCGCCTGGGTGGCTCAGTCGTTAAGCGTCTGCCTTCGGCTCAGGTCATGATCCCAGGGTCCTGGGATCGAGCCCTGCATCAGGCTCCCTGCTCAGCAGGAAGCCGCCTTCTCCCTCTCCCACTCCCCCTGCTTGTGTTCCTTATCTGCTGTTCTTTCTCTGTCAAATAAATAAATAAACAATCTTTAAACCGTTGTTACAAGTATATTATTTTTTGTCTACTTTGAAAAACAGTATCAGAAAAAAACATGCTGTACCTGAGTTGCTATTGTGGTAAAATAATAATGTCTTGTAGCACAATATTGTACTAAGTTGCTGTTACCATACCTTTATCCATATAGTTAAGAAAATTAAGTTTGTATACTCATTCTACTAGTGGTTGGTCTTAAAGTATTTTTGTGCTCCATTATTTCTTACATATTTTATATCACAATTAAATATATACTACTTTCATTATAATAAAAAATTGTGAAATGCACCATTATTTCATGTTATTCTAATTACTACCAGAAATATTTAACTTGCAGCAGTGAGTAGTGAAGTAATTACAACTTCCATTTAGTTTCAAAGATTAAGAGATCGAGGGATTTCTTAGAATATAGAATCAATTTTTTTAACACTGAAGTTATTAGGAATATTTTGTGATTTTGGTTTCCTGACTCTAGAATTGCTTTCACATTAAAGGCACCAATTCTGAGCTCAGCATTCTGTGGAACTGGACTGACAAGCCGCTAACCTGTTTTTTAAGCCTTTTAAGCTTTATATTGTTAAAGAGGAGTTTCCTTATTCTTTTCTGGTAGGCATGGACAAAAATTTCTAGAAGGAAGCCAGTGCGTAATACACACTTCTACTGTGTGATCACTGTAATTAGCTGATAAGATTGCTCGCCTTACTTTATAGAGAAGAGGTCAGAGTTTGGGAGAGGTCATTTTGGAGCCTGAGGCACATCAAGACAGATAGGTTTGAAGTAGCACAGGGATCATGTTCAGTCCTGAGGAATCACTTCTTGAAAGTCCGGGGCGTATTAGGAGAATTCTAGCAGCGCCCATGCTAGTCAGGACACCAAGTTAGGTGAAGGAAATTAGTGCCTGAGATAAATGAAAACTGAAGTTAAATTTTCCTGCTAATTATATCATGACATAAATTCCAGATCCCTCCAGTAGTCGTCTACTGGTTTTCAAAGGTGTTTTAAAATGTCTAAGTCTCCTATGTCTTTATTTTCCATTTTCTACTTTTTCCTGGTTAATGTGTTTGTAAACTGACATTTTGAAGAGGATGATAAATACAGATGATTTATTGATATGTAGTATGGATAAGTGATTAATTGGGAAAACTTGTGGGATATATCCTTCTCCTGATCCTTTCTTAACATAGGTGAAATTAGTTGTATCTGTATAATACTTTGTCAAATCCTCACCATCCTTTGTGAAAGAAAATACAAAGTTACTTGACAGGGCTGCCTCCTGGTACCCTGTATGTTCTCTATATACGTCCACATATTTAAATGCATACTGAGCCCATATTCTTCTCCACACTGATTGTGTGTATTTTATACTGTGATAGAAATGTTTTTATTTGAAAAAAACATGTGTACACATATTTCCCTGACACTCTTCCAGTTTTTAGAAAAATATGTTCAAGTTTTTCCTGCTGAAAACTTTGTTTCTGAGTAGATACATCATCTTTTTAAAACCTTTCCCCCAAGATTTCTTTTTAAATGGCTCACAGTTAAATTTAAATTTCTATATTTAGGTAGAATTATGTTTATATACCAACCACCAGTATCCAGGAAATTCAGTGGTAAGGCTGACACATAGGGAGTTTATAGTCTATTTTGTAGTCTGTGTATTTAGACAAGGTTTGAAGCTTACTTAGCAAAATCGCTTAAACATTCGAGCAGAATTTCTCCAGTACAAATGCACTATTTGATTCCTTATAATTGTTAAGATAACAGTGTGTCACTTTTTAAAGATTAGTTCTCAGGAATATGTTAGATTTATTCCCTTCAAAGAAGAATGCATTTAGGAACAGCCTTTATATGTAAATATTTTTATAATACTGGATAGAGATGGTGTGGTGCAATCACCATGGTTTGATCAAATTTGGAAGACGTTACGGGCACATATTTGTAGTGTTTTCTCCAGCATCTTTATTTTTTTCATCTGGACGTATTTTATGTTCCTTCCAACTAATCAAAATAAGAAACCGATTTTGCCTTTGCCAAAAAATAGAACTATCATTTTTCACATTCTTTTATTTTCCAGGTCATTTTCAAGTAAGATTGTGTTTCTAGGACTTCTGAATTCCAGAAAACTCTCAACTTTGTAGATATAAGGACCCAGATGAACATTTCAGGGGGAATCTAACTTTTCATGCAGTATGTTTTGTGTTGTGCATTCCAGATACAGTTAACTTTTTGTATGCATGTGATTAGTGTGGAAAGAAATTAATGCAGTCCAGTATTATGATTTATGGACTGAATCCTTTGCCCACTGAAGACTTGCCAAAACTAAAACTATTTTTTTTCCTTTGGATATTAGAAACAGCTACTGTTTTTGTTGATCTTTTAAAGTTCTGAATGGGCCTATTTCAAATCATACCAGCATGGGAGCTTAGATTAATAATATACTTATTCAACTAGTGATACTGAGTGAAACCATTGCTCACATGGATATGAGGATAAAATTTCATAAAATTATTTTCAGGTGCATTAATGCATTTCTGGAAGCTGCACATGATTTTTCTTTTGCATGAAAGAAATCAGGGATTTCTGTTTATTGTATCAGTTACAGGTGGGCTTATAAGTTAATTTAATTGCATTTTTTTACTTTAAAACATAAGACATTTCACTTTTAAAAGCAGTAATGTGATTGCCAGATTATTCCCAAAGGTTTTTAACTCTTAGTATATTTATCTCTCTTGAGACATCATGACTGTAGTATACTTAATTTAGATTATGGAGAGAAAAAAATCCTAAATTCTCTTTGTTATTAGTTACAGCAAGCCGCTGAAGTTTCTCAGCTTCGGGGAGCAAGGGTAATCTCCGCTGAAGACCTTCTGTTTTTGATGCGCAAAGATAAGGTAATATAAAACAATTTCCTTGTATTAACATGCCATGTTTGGTGCTTAATTACACTTATATAAGGAACTATATCCTTCTTATACAGCTTTCAAATTGGAATACTACTATTAAACTGATGTTTTAGTCTTCATAGTTTGCACAGAATGGTTTATTATAAGAGAATTGATTGTTTAACAAGGGCCAGGACACTGATGTAGAACTAGGCTGCCAACGCATTCTCACTTTTTCTTCCCTATCTCTTTCAACATTTTCATTGCTACATAATATTCACTACGTATCAATTGTGTGCTTTGTTGGAATATGTGAGATAGAACTGAGTGGCATATTTATTTTTCTTCTAATTTTACACAAGATTACAGGCTTTCCCAGGGTTTGTTTCAAGGTTTATTCTGTGACACTGAATTATAAGGAAACAATCAATCAGTCAAGGTGAGTCTTCCAGTGGCATCAATAAAATAATGTCTAGAGTTTTTATGGTAAAGGTCTACCTTTCTTACTCTTTGAATTCTGGTAATTAAAATATTTAAGCTGGTATTTACCTGTCTAATTTTGTCCTAACTATCTCCCATGAGTAGCTAGTTGAAAATATTTTATAATGTTTTACGTATTTTTAATAACAGTGTCATCGAAAATTTACATGTACAAAAACTAGTGGAGTAACCACCTTGTGTTATGTATGGTAGCTGCTATCCCCAGTGAGCAGGCAGTGTTTGGTTTCTGATGGTCCATCTTTCACTTCTTCATTGTTTTTCCCTGGCCTTTTCATTACACGTACCCATTCCTCTTCCACCATTTTTGTATGCTCGTGGCTGGGTTTTTTTGTAGTTTATTTTTTTTTGTTTTTTTGTTTTTTTGTTTTTACCAGAAGACATCCCATTAACCTTTTGGAGAACCTTGTTAACACCCTTTCCAATATCCAGTTACTTTATATCTGTGAAATCTTTTAATTCTGATTGAAGGTTGACTAAACTTAGATCAAGTATTTTCTGTCTTCCTCATAGAGTAAGATTCAGACACCTACAAACCACACCATGACTAGTCTACCATTAAATTATATAAATTCTAATTAACTCTTTGATCTTATGAGGAATATAAAGGAAGAGAAAAGAAGTGTCTTCACGATCAAGAAGCTATAATCTGGCTTAGGAAATCTGTATGATTTAGTTAAAGAAGCAGAATTTCCGAAGTTGTGTGATTAGACGAGAGGTGGAAAGATTTGTTGAAGTGGAGGTGTCTGAGACTCATGCAGTTGTATGTAGAATGGACCAAATGCAAAGGAACTAGCCAAGATGCTGGTTCAGTAGTCGAGGCAAAATGTGATGAGCATGATGGCTCTGGAAGTGGATAGGAAAGCAGATTTCAGGGAGACAGCAAAGAGTACAAATACACAGGATTTGGTGACTTCATTATACTTGGAGGACCAAGAAGTAATAGGCACTGGGCAGCAGTAGTGCTGTGAGGAAGGAGCTTGCCTTTGACAGAAATGAGGACCTGGAGCCAAGGTCCTTCGTGAAGGCCCCTGGAGAACAGTGGAGTTAGTATTAGTACTTTACAGAATATGTCCAATCAACTTCTCTTTTTCATGACAGAGGTAAAGAGGCTAGCACAAAAAACAGTCCACATTGACACTTTCTCCTGCCTTTTGGGAAAGTCAGCATTTAAAATCATGGTGATACTATAGGAACATACACTAATTGACAGGGCCCCTCTACTGCCCAGAAGGACTCTTAACCAGAATCCTTTCATCAACTGAGAACATAGCTGTAATATAGCTGCCAGAGTTCTCATCTTTCTTTTCAAAATAATAATTGTATTTATCTGCTGACATGTTCCAAACAAAAGTAAAGTAGTTTACATAGGTTTAACATAAGACAAAATAAAATCTTAAGTTTTGAATACAATCAGAGCAAAGAGAAAAGAAGGGGAGCAGAAGAACTATTTATAGGTGCATGTTTTTTCTCTTCCTAATTCCATTTTATATTCAAGCAGTATTTATTTACTGTCTACTATCTTGCTCTAGGTACCTTCACTCATTCTTTGATTTATTCATCCCAGTGGTCCTATATGGTAGGCACTTTACTTAAAATTGTAAATAAAGAAACTGAAGTCCAAAGCTTATGTTCTACTTCTGGCCCTGCTAACCTCTAGTTGTAACCTGTTTCCCTGTATATAAAAAGGAGATGATTATATTTGTCTGTATTTCAGGGTTGATCAAATAAGATGTGTGTAAAAGAGCTTTGTAAAATGCACTATATTTCAGCCGTAATTCAGAACCTTAAACCTGAAGGTCAGGAACCAAGCACACAACATATTACAAAGTATTATCAGTTACCTTTTAAGTTAAGCAGTATTATGGTCTTCTAATAAACTTAAAGAAAACCATCAAGACCCAACTATCATTCATCCGCTTTGAGTCTCATTAAAACATATTTCTCAGATTATAGAATGTTTTTCAGAAATATAAAACATAAACCAAATAAAATAAAATCTAAATTAAAAAAAAAATTTTTTTTCCAGAGAATAAAAAACAATGAAAAGGAGAGTTGCTTGGCTTTTTAAAGCAGTTGTTACAAAATCCTTGTCTAGATGTTTATAAATCACTATAGCTATCTTAGTATGGAGAGTGTGATACTTATCACAATCTTCAGGAAGAATTTAAAACTTTTTATAAGACCAAAAAAAGAAAAAGCAATTACTGTAATTCTGGAGCATTTTGGATACTTACAAATGAAAAGTGCTTTTTAAAATGCTTGTATTTTAGCATTTATGTTTAATATGATGACATCTTTTATTCCATAGTATTATGCTAAGAATTGCTGTATTTTTCGCAGTGATCCTAGAATACAAGTTTATTAAATTTAGTTATCATAGTATTCTATAATCAGTAAAGTGAATGTAATGTATAAGATTTCTTATTTCATTTTTTTAACAGAAAAAGCTTAGAAGACTCCTAAAGTACATGTTTTTCCGAGACTACAAATCCAAGATTGTCAAGGGCATAGATGAGGATGACCTTCTGGAAGGTAACCTAAAAAAAAAAACAAAACACTAAACTGAGAGCATTGTGACATGTACGTGCTGGGTGACACACTGATACAATGTCATTGTGGACTTTCCCATCACAGAAGAATATATGTGCTACTGTTAAATAATGTAGCTCAGAAATTATCCAAATACATATTTAGTTGGCAGCTAAATCTTGTGATTTTCTATTTACATGGCTTCGTAGTAATCTGTGTCAGTTCTTTTAATCATATGGCCTGTTTTATATCAGAATGTCATGAAACTGAGAAAATCATGTTGATTCAAAACATAATTAATCTTAGCAAGCATAATTTTTCTGTCGTGGGTGTAGGAAGCCAGAACTGTTTATTATATATCTCTGAAATTGACATACGGGTTTTTCTTAATTTATTATAGAAAGTATCTGATATGCAGTATTATGTAAAGTCACCTCATTTTGGTGTGTTATTACTATGCTGTTTGAAATCTTACCAACAGCCTAACACGGAGTAGAAAATTTTCTTTATCTGATTTTCCAACTCAGTTCCCCATTTCAGAATATTGAGAAAAAAATATTAATGTTGCAGAATCAAGCAGTGCTAAGCTGAAAGCAGAAACATACTAAACAATACTTATTGAGTCAAAATAAATATGTGTGTTTTAGAATAACTCATATATTTTGCATTGAATATAGTCACTGCATAGTGGGTATCCATTGCTAATAAAGACATTGATAAATAAACTCTACTGGATTAAGAACTTCAGAAAACTGCTCAAAACCAACTGAAGAGTTAACAAATTTTAGAAGTAAATTTTGATTTACTGTCAGCAAATAAGCAAGTGTAATAACCATGCAAAAAAGAGAGAAAGAAAGAAAAGATATTCATATCAAATGTTTAATCAGTGTTGCCTATTTAATTTGTCTGCAATTCTCATAGAATTTAATTTCTGAAAAATAGTTCTCCAGATGAATTTAAATGCTTCCTTATTTGAAGAGCATAAAGAATACAGACCTGAATTCCAGTCAGTCCCAATTGTCTGCTTTCTCTCTATGTGAACTTGAGGATCAGTTTTCTCATAAGTCAAAAATTATACCACTCATGGTGGAGTTCTTATGAGAGTTTAACATAATGTATGAAAATAACCTGATACATCCCTGACATTGAATAAATGATAGCTTTTAATACCAAACTCAGAACACCAAGAAGCTCAGAGTGGTGAGACTAGTATTCAGTTGTACTAACACTATCCTATCAGTCTGATGCCTTCTCCTCCTTATTTATTTCAGATCTCATCTCTTTATTTTCATTTAAATTATCTAGTTTTTTGTGTCATATAAAGTTTTAAAATAGTTGATATAACTTGTAAGATAAAGTACTCCAGTAAAATATATCTAATACTGAGGTGGGACTTTGGAGAATGGCCATATGAGGATAGACTCTTTCCCCAGTGAAAAACATTTTACTGGTGACAACTTTAAAAAGTAATGGCTTAAAGTCTCTAGAAGTTCTCCTAAGTGTATATAGCAAATGGAGAAGTACGTATTTAAGAAAATCCAAATCTCATTAATAACAGTGAGAGTCTGTTTGATTTGAGCCATGACCTGCTCCCATTACCCCTCTTCTTCCCTCGTGGCACCTCAGCTCAGTATGGTAGAAGCTTTACTCTGGGCAAGTGTTTCCAAGAACATTGGACACCTGATTCTTCAGCTACCAGTCCAGGGCAATAGTTTCCCCCCGGGAGGTTGGCGTCTCTCATCTCCTCTGGCTCCATGTTGCAGAAGCTCTATTCCATGCAGGCACAGTTAAAAGGACTGGAGCTTCCACTCATTCTCTGTTCATAGGAAAGCTCTACCCCAGCCATGGTAGGCCAAGAATACTGGGCCCTGATTGCCCCACCCTAGCTTGCTCATGGGGAATAAAGCTCCACACCAGAAGGGACAAGCCTAGAAGACAGTGGACTACCATCCCTGCCTGGCTCTTCACTCACAGATCTAGGAGTCTTTCTAGGAAAAGCCAACTGCTATTTCTACTCTCAGCTCCAGTACAGTGATGCAGAGGTTTAGCCCAGAGGGAGAGGCAGACTTTGATAACAGAGAGTTCTGCAGCTTTTTCTATGAGGACTGACTTTTTAGAACAGAGCATGTGGAAGTTCATACCTAAGGGTGGTATAGAAAACTATGGAAATCCTGACGGTTAGTAATTAAGAGGAAGCTGGAAGCTATGTGATATGAGTAACAACAAACAAAACAGTGTGTCAGCTAAAGGTTTAACAGAGGAAACAAATGGAAGAGACAGCTAAGAAGAGTCTTTCTGGGGTCAGAGCAAAATGTAAAGGCTGGCAATATATGGACTCTGCAAAGGGGCCTGACATTATTCAGACCAATCTGTGGGAAATGCCCAAGAGTATTATCAAAAACAGTAGAGCAATCAGCCAGAAGTCAGTGGAAGCTAAAAGCTGTATGTGAGACCCATAGAATTAAACCAGCCAGAAACTTAATAGAGATCAGGGAAAGTGACAGCCAAAGAGAACCTGACTAACACCACAGTCATCCCTGGTGATTGAGGAGACCAGTTGCATGCTCACAGTTATGCTGTCTGGGGAACAACTTCTGAGGCCACATGCTGTGAGGGAAAAAGATTTTATTGAACCAGTCAAGCCAAATCACTAAACAAACAACCAAACAAGCAAACAATGACAACAGGCCCCAGGAAGAAGAGGGAATTATTATTTAGAGTTGCTATAAGATAAAATGTCCATTTTCAACAACAATAACCACTAAATACTAGACAAGCAAAAAAATAGGAATGTGTAATCCATAAAAAGGGAACAAAAAGCTGACAACACAAACTGCCTTTGAGGGAGCCCAGATGTTGGACTTAGCACACAAAAACTTCAAAGTAGCTATCATCAATGTGTTCAAAGAACAAAGGAAACCATTTTTAAGGAACAAAAGGAAGGTATGATTACAGTGTCTCACAAAATAGAAAATATCAATTAAGAGAAATTAAGGCATACACTTGTCATGATGAGCACTGGCTGTTGTGTGGAAATGTTGAATCACTATACTGTATACCTGAAACTAATATTATACTGAATGTTAACTAACTGAAATTTAAATAAAAATTTTAAAAATGATTAAAATAAAGATACAGGGGCACCTGGGTGGCTCAGTTGGTTAAGCGACTGCCTTCGGCTCAGGTCATGATCCTGGAGTCCCTGGATCGAGTCCCGCATCGGGCTCTCTGCTCAGCAGGGAGTCTGCTTCTCCCTCTGACCCTCCCCCCTCTCATGTGCTCTCTCTCATTCTCTCTCTCTCAAATAAATAAATAAAAATCTTTAAAATAAAATAAAATAAAATAAAGATACAAATCATAAAAAAGAAACAAATGCAAATTCTGGAGTTGGAAAGCACAATGACTAAGATGAAAAATTCAGTGAAGAGGCTTAAAAGTAGCTTTAAAGTGAGAAGAAAGAATCAGTGGACTTGAAGACTGTTAATGATTATGCAGTCTGAAAAACAAAGAGAAAAAAGAATGAAGAAAAATTAACAGAGAAATTTAAGGCATCCTGATATGAGCCAACGTGTACACAATGGGACTACCAGAAGGAAAGAAAAAGATAAAAAGGAGCAGAAAAAATCTTCAAACAGATAGTGATTGAAACTTCTCAACTTTGATGAAAATCATTACATCCAAACAGCTCAAGGGGCTCCAATTAGGATAATCATATAGAGATCCACATTCACACATATTCTTCTAGAAATGTAGGAAGACTAAGACAAAGAGAAAATCACAAAAGCTGCAAGAGAAAAGCACCTCATCACATACAATCGAACTCCAGAAGTATTAACAGCTGATTTCTCATTAACAATATAGATCAAAAAAAAAAAAAAAAAAAACCCACCAATATAGGTCAGATAGCAGTGGAATGACATATTCAAATTGCTGAAAGAAAAAACTGTTAACCAAGAAACATACCCAGAAAAACTATCTTTTAAAAGTGAAGGCAAAATAAAATATATTCCCAGATAAACAAAAACTGGGTGAATTTCTTGGTAGCAAATCCACATAAAAAAATATGAAAGTAAGTTCTTCCGGCTCAAGCAAGTGGCACCAGACAATAATTTGATTCCATACACACACACACACACATACACACACACAAGTACCTGTAAAGGTAATTATGTAAGTAAAACATAAGAGACAATATAATTGCACATTTTTTCCTTTCTTCCTCTTAACTGATTTAAAAAAACTATGAAACAATATATATAATTGTACTGTCAAGTCTATAACATGTAGATATATGTAGATACATATTACAATATATTTGACAGTAACAACATAAGTGAGGCAAGTGGTAACAAAGCTGTATTGGAGGAAGGAGTGACACAGGATGGCTGCTCAAATTGCAGAAAGAAATGAAAAGAAGCAGAAATGGTAAATACAATGGTTAATATAACCAATTCTATAAATATCTACTTTCTATCCTATGAAAACACAAGCTACTGAAACTGAATCTAGAAGAAACAGAAAATATGAGTAGATCTGTGGCAAGTAAATTATTTAAATTAGTACTTTTAAGACTTCCCCAAGGAAAAACCCAGGCCTAAATGACCTTATGATGAATTCTACCAAATGTTTAAAGAACAATTAACACCAGTCCTTTCCCAGCTCATTCTACAAGGCCAGTATTATTCTGATATGAAAACCAGACTAAGATTTCACACAAAATGAAAACTAAAGACTAATACATTGCTTTTCTGTATTCCCGATGCTGTACGTTCCATCTCCATGACTTACTTGTTTTGTAACTGGAAGTTTCTACCTCTTAAACTCCTTTATTTATTTCACCCATTTCCTCACCCCACTTCCCCCTTGGCAACCACCTGTTTGTTCTCTGTATTTAAGAGTCTATTTTTTCATTTGCCTTTTTTTCTTTGTTTCTTAAATTCTACATATGAGTGAAATCATGAGATTGTCTTTTTCTTTCTGAAGTACTTCAGTTAGCATTATACCCTCTGGGTCCATACATTTTGTTACAAATTGCAAGATCTCATTTTTTGTGTGTATGGGCTGAGTAATATTCCATTATGTGTGTGTGTGTTTACATCTTCTTTATCCATTCATCTATTGATGGACACTTTGGTTGTTTCCATAGTTTGATTATTATAAATAATGCTGCAATAAACAAAGAGGTGTATTTGTCTTTTTGAATTAGTGTTTTTATTTTCTTTGGGTAAATACCTAGTAGTAGAACTACTGGATCATATGGTAATTCTACTTTCAGTTTTTTGAAGAACCGCCATACCATCTTCCATAGTGGCTATATCAGTTTACATTCCTACCAACAATGCACGAGGGTTTTTTTTTTTCTCCACATCTCACCAACATTGTTATTTCTTGCCCTTTTTTAATCTAGCCATTCTCACAGGTGTAAGGTGATCTCTCGTTGTGGTTTTGATTTGCATTTTCCTGATTTGTGATGTTGAGCATCTTTTCACATGTCTGTTGGCCACCCATATATCTTCTTTGAAAAATATCTATTCAGGTCCTTTGCCCATTTTTAATCAGATTATTTGGGGGTTTTTGTTATTGAATTGTATAAGTTCTTTGTATATTTTGGATATTAACCCCTTAGCAGATACATCATTTACAAATATCTTTTCCCATTCAGTAGGATGCTGTAGTGTCTTTTTAAATATAGATGTGAAAATCCCTAACAGAATATGTAGTTATTCTATTCTACATATTAGAATGTAGTAAACCAAATCCAGCAACATTTAAAAAGGATTATACACCATGACCAAATGGGGTTTATCCCAGGAATGGAAGATTGGTTTAAATTTAGAAAACAATTTGTGTAATACATCGTATTGTGGAATAAAGGTCATAAATCACATGATCATCTCAATAAATGTAGGAAAATCATTAGAAAAAAAAATTCAAAAGTCTTTCATGAGAGGAACACTCAAAAAACTGAGAAGGGAACTTTCTCAACTTGATTAATTAAGTTCATTGCTATGAATGGAATGTTTGTGTCCCGCCAGAATTGATTGTTATGTTGCAGCCCAATCTGCAATGTGATGGTATTTTGAGGTAGAGCCTTTGGAAAGCAATTACGATGCCATGAGGGAGGGGCCTTCATGAATGGGATTAGTGCCCTTCTAAGAAGAGACACAGGAGAGTTTGTTTTTGCTCTCGGCCATGTGAGGATAGGAGAAGACAGTCCATCTGCAAACCAGGAAGCAGTCATCAGATACCAGGTCTGCCGGCACCTGATCTTGGACTTTCCAACCTCTAGAACTGTGAGAAATAAATATTTGTTTTTAAGCCATCCAGTCTGTGATATATTTATATATTTATTATGGTCTATGCTATAAATAGACCCAAGACAGCCATCTGTGGAAAACCCACAGCTAACATCATACTCAATGGTGAAAGATTGGATGCTTTCACCCTAAGATATTTGGGTTTTCTTTATTTGGTATCTGCCCATGTATTTTATCACTTTAAAAAATAATCTAGTTCTTGGGCACCTGGGTGGCTCAGTTGGTTAAGCGACTGCGTTCAGCTAAGGTCATGATCCTGGAGTCCCAGGATCGAGTCCCTCACGGGCTCCCTGCTCAGCAGGAGTCTCCTTCTCCCTCTGACCCTCCCCCCTCTCATGCTCTCTCTCTCTCTCTCTCATTCTTTCTCTCAAATAAATAAAATCTTTAAAAAAAATAAAAAATAATCTAGTTCTTTCTCCCTAATCCACACTGATATTAATGCATTAAACTATTAATTACCTATTGCAATATTAAACTCCTTCTTGACCTTTGGCAATAACTTTTTAAAAGTTATGTTTTGCTTTTAGGTAAGCATGATAGTTTTACCTCTTAAGAGAAGAAGTGTGAGATCTTGTCCCTTTACTCTTCAAATATATTACCACAATAAAATACATAATATTCTTTCCTTTTAATATCACATCTCAATCTTTATGCTATTTATTTAGGTCTTTGTTTTTATTTATTTTCTTAATTAGCCTTGCTATAGCAGGATTCTTTTTCTAAATCTGAAAGGACTCTTTTTTTTGTAAGGAATTTTAACAGTCCATTCACACTATGTTAATTGACAATTTGGTTTTTTATCCTCTCAACCTTATAAATGATTTAATTCTGCATGGCTTATGCTTTTGTTTTGGATGCAAAGATTCTCCCTTTAAAGATTATTTTGAGAGAACTCCCAATTCTGAATTTCACATGCAGTATTCAATACATGTCGTGATTGGTGTTGATATAAACCTACTAAGCACATTTTTTTCCTTCCCTTATGTTCACAAAGACAAACTGAGTGGCAGCAATAATGCAAACAAAAGACAGAAAATCGCCCAAGACTTTCTCAGCTCTATTGACCAAACAGGAGAACTCCTGGCAATGTTTGAAGATGATGAGATTGATGAAGTTAAACAAGAAAGAATGGAGGTACGGTATACTCTTCCCTTCTTACAGTAATAGAATACCCATTACAGTGCTTATGCTATTGGGTTCTATTCTTATGTTCTTTAATTGTTATCTGAATTGCCCAGAACAGTGTGTTTGCATGTCTGAAAGTAGCATGGTGCAGCAGAGTCTCCCTCTAAGGGTGTCGTACTCTGCCTTCAGACAAGACTTTGGAAGACAACTTCAGTGCTCTGTTTCTCTCTTTCCTCCTCTAAATATGAGTAGATTTCCCTAAGCTTCTTGCTAAGCCTAACTTTTACTGATATTATTTTATTTCAAACTTATTTTTTGTTCCAAACCATATAGTTATCTTTGTGGGCAAAGGTAATTTTCCTGCTTTCGTGTTGGCATATAGCATGAAGAGCTGTCTTTCAGGCTATGAATAGACTCGCTAGCTAAGGTAGTATCCAGAGCAATTACGTGCTTATAGCCCTGTAACACAAAGTTAGTCCCGTGTGTTTGGGTTCCCTGGATATGTTTTCACAACACATATAAAAATTGTGCTCCTTCTATTTGCCTAAGCTATCTATTCATAAAATTATTGTTTCCTTAAATATTCAAAAATAAAAATGACTGATTTTATTTGAGTGCCTTCCAAAATACAAAGCATTATTCTTATCACCCTTCTTATTATTATACTTTTACATGTAAAAAAAATCTTCATTTTCCCCTTCTCTTTAAATTGGGCAAGAGAAGTAATTCCAAAAATCCAAAAGACCATGTTAATAATCTCTATGCATGCTAAAAATATAATTATTTCATGTTAAATTCTGGAGGAAGTCCAATAGACATACATGCTTTATAAGCTTTAACAACCTTCTTTAAAGAATTAGTATGCTTAGATCATGAACTGTGATCTAAAGGCAATGTTCTCTTTAGGTATCAATTACTTTAAAAATGTGTGGTTATCTTGGTTTGGGGCAACTGCAAATGGTTTTAGTTCAACTTCGCCGTGGGCCAAAATCATGCTCAGTTGTCCAAAGCAGATGATAAACATATATTTCTGATGTCATTATGGCCTAAACAGGATATGATTGTTTAGTGGCATGGTTTCACTTACGATGCATTCTACACAGAGCAAATATTGTTTATGCTTTTTTAAAAAAACATTTTTATATTACACTAATGGGCATTAAGAAAGATTCACTAAGAAAGGACTCTGCGTGAAACATTAATAAAATAGAACAAGTAGCTTCTCAGTTTTGATGGGAAAATCTCTGTCAACCAAGCCCACTGCCTGGAAGGGCATTCCATAATCAAGGAGAAGAGAAGAAATGGAGCATGTTGTAACACTAAGCTCATAATAGCAGGCTACTGTAGGCTTGGAAAAATGATGAGTCAGTAAGGTGCAAGTTAAAGTCAATAAAGTAACGGGAAAGGCAGACGAGGAAGGGCGTGGGAACTGATGTAGTTTATCTACCTCTTCTCTGTAGTTACCTATTACATAGTGGTAACCAGGATAATAAAATATCAATAGTTGGTGAAAATGGTTACAACGCAAGTCAGCTTCATCTATGTAATAAAAATCAGATTGGCAGGTCTTTAAGCTTTGTATCATAACTAAAATCTTCTCTAACCAAGATAACAAAGAGCAGTTTTGAGATTCTACTCATCCAAATAACAGAGTTTAACTGAAGAAAAAGTGCTGAACTTATAGACATAACTGCAGACAGTAGAAAGTGGAACCGTTAACAGCATCGGCCTTGCCTGCTTCTAATTTGACAGGTTATAGTTTCAAGCATAAACCACAACTGCAGCAGTCCATATGAAACCACTTTGGACTCACAGACTGCAATCTCTGCTTTTCAAGTGCAGTGGAATAATCAGTCCTGGCATCACTCTGTGATTTCATTTTTCTCTAAGCATCACTTAATGTTGCAGAAATTTTGTTTGCTACCTCTTCCCAAGGATGTATGCAAATAGTATAGACCTACCAACAAAGCTTATTATTGTTTTGTTTTCTTTCCTTTTTTTTCATTTAAATGTAATTTAGAAGAGAAAAAAATTTTATAGACAATAAAAACCCACCTGGGTTCCTAGTTTTTTCTCAAGACATTGGACGAGTATACAAAAAAAAAAAAAGTTCTTTCCTGTTGTTCTAGGTGATTTCTATGTGTGCCTGGCTTTGTGTTTCGCTCATAATTTACTTCAGCACTATTAAAGATTATATGGCTTGAAATATAAAAACTCTGGATTTTTACTTCCATTTCTAATTGCTTGTCCTTCCATCATGATAGTTATCTAACTTTTACCCTATTTTAGTTTTCTCCAACACCAAATTTTTAACACTTAGACATGTATGTATAGTAGAGATCTATGACCCATTGTCTCTGAAGATCCTTACAAATTCTCAAATAAAGATTAAATAATGTTCAGAATTGCTTTCAAGGGGCTAGGAAACAGAAGCAGGGATTTGGTAAGCATAATAATACATTTGAATGCTCACAGCTCCTCTCAGCTCCTCCACTTAACCTCCACCCCAGAATGACACAGGTATGTTTTACTGTTGATCCTGTTTCTTACGTTCTAATCTTTTGAGTGTTAATCAATTAAATGTGGTTGTGTCAACCAAAGGCCAAGAGGGTGGTCACAAAAAACTGCAAATAGCTTTAGGGTTTTTTTGTTTTTTAAAGATTTTGTTTATTTATTTGGTGGGGGGGAGAGCATGAGCAGGGGCAGAAGCAGAGGAAGAAGGAGAAGTAGACTCCCCAGGGAGCACAGAGCCCAAAGCGGGGCTTGATCCCAGGACCCTGAGGTCATGACCCAAGCTGAAGTCAGACACTTAACCTACTGAGCCTCCCAGGCACCCCATCTTTGGGTTTTCTTAATGGAGTGATTGTGGTCACTCACAGAAGAGCCTTGCCTAAGACCCAGCTGCTCTACTGTGAAGGAACCTGAGAAGCTCAAGTTTATCATCCATCAAGTAAAATATCTGGTCTAATAAACTACTAGGTTTGTGAAGGGGATATAAACAATGAATCTTTAAAAAGTTGAGTGAATTCTACCTTCTGACTAATCTTCAAATTGATAAAAGTAAACAAGAAAGCAAAGATTAGAGCCCACCAGAGAGACCAGACTTTAAATTAATTAGGGTGCTAAAACCTCAGAGGCCTGACACTGGAATCTAGAAATAAAGCAGAGTAGAACACATAAAATTTAAGATCACTTAAAAATGTTTTTAATTGGCTTAAAATTGAATAACATTCCAGGTGGCCATCTGAATTTAACCTAAAGTGATTGGCCATAGATTTTAAAACACAAAGTTTCTCATAAAAGCTGAATGATCAGAGAAATAAGGTTCACCATTCAGTTATGCCCCAAAAATAATGAGGTTATGATCCCTGGGGAGGTTGAAATCCAGTGTTATCCTTCGTGGAGCTAAGTATATTGGAAAATTCACTGAAGAAGCCAGAGAGGTGGGTTGCTATAGATGTTCTCCATCTTCTCTTGGTTTTGAAGTCTGTTCTTTCTACCATTCCCCTTCTCTATCTATTATTATTATTTTTTAATTATAATGGAAAGTGAAATAAAATGCCTGTAAGACTAACAGTTTAAAAATATCTTAGGTAAGATTCATCATAAAAGAAAAAAGGTTAACCCTAGTAAGGTAAATGATGTTTACAAATATGAAAAAAATTAAAAACATTGTTTAAAAATGAAACCCAGAAAAAAGTTTAAAATTTAAGTGTACATGAGATTAAGAAATACAGAATTGATAGACTGGAAAGATATAGTTTATGTGCCTACATACAGATGATATATATAGATACACATATACTTTTACATACATACTGTTATGCCTGCATGTGTGTATTCTGTAAGAATAGAAATATAGTTTTAGTAGATTTTTTTTAATGTAAAAGTAAAAGAACAATCAAAGGTATATCAGACAAACTCAGATGCTAATAGTAGCAATTATTAGTTCAGAGAAAAGATTCCAGGGGAAAAGCTTTAAAAGGGAACCATGTCAGTAGTTTTATGTTACTAAGTGATGCTGCCTGTGATGAAGAGAGTAAATACAAAATGTTAATCATCAAATTCCAGAGAATTGAAATATACAAAGTAAAAGCTTCCAGTAATTCAGGGAGAGGTCAGAGAAATGCATTTGTTGAGACTGAAACACACTATTTCAGTCATTAACAGATTGACTTGGGGGGAAAATTTTTAATAATAAAAATTTAACTTTATAGATGCATATAAAACATTTTATGAATGAGCAGCAGTTTTAAAATCTTATCCAGGTAACTCCAAGGACTCCAAGCTGCTCTTTAGGGAAGGTAAGGGGAAGTTTGGTGGGTCTCTAGCCTCTCTCCTCCCCCCACACTTTCCTCAAACAGAAAAACTTCTTTGATTTTACATAATGGATCTATATATCATCAGTAAAGAAGGGGTTTCATTATTTTTTTCATTGAAAATCATTACAGAACGTCACAGGAGTCTTTCTGTCTCTCACGGTCAACAGATTTCAAAAATGTACAAATTTATAGAGCACATTACCCTACCAGAGCAAAAAAAGAAAACCTGAAAGTAGTAAGAGAAGTTAAACATATAAAACCCTAATTGATTGAAAATTTAAAAAGAAGAAACCAACAACTAATAGGAGCAACTAATGGACCCACAACAGATT
Organism: Mirounga angustirostris; assembly: GCF_029215605.1. Lineage (NCBI taxonomy): Eukaryota > Metazoa > Chordata > Mammalia > Carnivora > Phocidae > Mirounga > Mirounga angustirostris. Next base: position 40,788,094 of record NW_026991716.1, on the reverse strand, counting down.
AAAAATTACTACCATTGGCTATTTGGGCAATAACAGCACTGAGAATAGTCCATGTAAAATTTACAAAATTCAGACAAAACTTTATTTAAAACAAAGGCAACTTTTTAGCTTTTAAGCCTTTGTTAAATTGGGGAAAATTAAAATAAACGATTCAACTAAAATTAGAAATTTTACATCAAGGGGCACCTAGGTGGCTCAGGCAGTCAAGTGTCCAACTCTTGATTTCAGCTCAAATCATGTGAGATTGAGCCCCACATGGGGCTCCATGTTGAACGTAGAGTCTGCTTAAGATTTTCTCTCTCCCTCTGCCCTTCCCCCACCACCCCTGCACATATTCTCTCTCTCTCTCTAAAAAAAAAGAAATTTTACATCGAAAAGAGGAAAAATGAAAATATAAAAATAAACGCATAAAGTTAGAAAACAAATAATTAAATTTACCAATTTAAGGAGCTTTTTGCAAAAATAAGAACAAAATGGCGGAATGAATCTATAACAAGTCTCAATAAGAAAAATGAAAAGAAAAGAAAGCTGCTAAAATTAGCAAGGAGTGGGGATCTAGCCATAGACTGGAGAAATCAATTCACATATAATTCTGTTACTAACATTTGAAAAGCCTGATGGAATGAGTATCTTCCTAAGAAAACATTAAATGATTAGTTTTACTCAACAGGTCATAGAAAACTTGGATAGATCAGTAAACTTGGAAGAAATGCTAAATGTTTTTAAAGAATTATGTCCTCAAAAGGCTATGAATCCAAAATGGTTTATGGAAAAGCTCTTTTAAACATTCATAAGACAGTTCATTACCATGCTATATAAGCTATCTCAGAGTAACGAAAATAAGGAAAACTCCTTAAATTTTACAAAGTATCATAATATAATCTCATTTATGAAAATGGATGCAGGAATCTTAAAATATTAGCAATTTTAATTTGCCAATATATATAATAAGAAATGTGCCATGACCGAATAAGATTTTTTTCATGAATTCAAGCATGCTTAATATTAGAAAATACTTTAGTGTTATATACCCAATAACTAGGTCAGAGTAAAACAACCATATGGGTTAGGAGGTGATAAAAAGACTGGACAAAATTCACTTCCTATTCCTTTTAGAAATTCTCAATGAACTAGAAATAGAAAAGTACCTCCATATCAATGTAAAGAATATCTCACTCTATTGAACAGACATCATTATAGTTTGAAAAATATTAACAGAGTTCCATTAAATTCTAGAATGCCCATATAATCATTTTTATTTGCCAGAGTTCAGGAAGCATTAACCAGTGCTATAAAGGCATAGCTGTTGGTAAGAGACAAAATTTATCATTATGTATAGATAATATAATTTTTATTAGGTAATCCTTTAGAATCAATCTAAAAACTATTAGAACCAGTTAAAGCCTTGATTAAATCATATAGATACTTTAAAAATCAGTAGTTTCCCCCATATTTCAGTAAGAGTTAATAAAAATGAGGAGAAAGACAATTTCAATCAAAATAATACAAGGACAAAGTTTATTTGGAGGGGAACTTCATATTAACAAGAAATATAAGAGAAATATGAAAGTAATATTTAGTAATGTACTGAGATATGAGGGGTGTGTAAGTGAAGAAATAATCTGGTCATGGATACAAAGATGGACTATTATAAATGTATCAGTTGTTCCCAAATTAATCTATTAGCTTAATGTAACTTTAACAAAAATCTCAGCAGAATTTTTTTTAAGACTCTCAAATGATATTAGAGGTTATTTTAAGTGATAAAAAAGATAAGCAAAGAAATTTTCATTAAAGAAGAGTAGAGGGCAGAGTTCAGTTTATCCTACCAGATATAACATTTTATAAAACTACTATCATCAAAATAGTGTGGTACTGGTGTAGAACCCAATAAGCATACCAACAAAGAGAATACTGCACATGACATAAGTATAGAGAGCAATTCAGTCACAATAAAGGTAGCTTTGGAAATCAATCGGAGAAAGATGCCACACAGTTGAATAACATTTGGAAAGAAAAAAAAGACAGATAGTCCCCAACCTTATACTTGCATCAGAATAAATTCAGGTGGATTAAAGCACTAGGTACGAAAAGTAAAGCCATTAAAAAAAATAGAAATAAACACAGGTAACTATCAATTGGGGGTTGTGGAAGGACTTTCCAGGCTTTTGTTTTCTTAAACAAGCATTTAAAGAACTACTCAAGATGTTAACAGGTGCACTGTTGGGGGTGGGGATGGGGGAGTGGTCTATTTTCAAATAAATTTGTGAAATCCTAAACTAAGAAATTGAAGAGATTTCTTTTGGAACCTTTCAGAGGCTTTTGTATGCAAATATATATTGTGAATTTTTCAGTAGTGGAAACAGAATCTATTAGTCTTCTGAAAAGAAGGCCCAGTTTGGAGACGAAAAAAACCACAAAGGAAATGACTGTTAAATTTGATGACATAAAAATTATATAACTTGTAGATATCAGAAAAAGAAAGACAAAATTGAAAAGCAAACTCATGTAAAAATGTGATAAAATAATCTTTTAGTCAATAAAAAAACATTCCAGTAGAAAAATTGGCAAAGGATAATAATAGACAAATCACAGAAAGAGAAATAAAAATAACTAATAAGCATGCAAAATATCTGGTTACTTATAATAAACCAATGCCATTTTTGCTTATAAAATGGTGAGTAGTAAGGTGGAATTGGGTGCACGTTAACTGTTGGTGGAAATGAAGTTTAATAGAAATCAGAAACTATTGGGTGCCTGGGTGGCTCAGTTGGTTAAGCGACTGCCTTCGGCTCAGGTCATGATCCTGGAGTCCCGGGATCGAGTTCCGCATCGGGCTCCCTGCTCATCAGGGATTCTGCTTCTCCCTCTGACCCTTCCCCCTCTCATGCTCTCTCTCATTCTCTCTCTCAAATAAATAAATAAAATCTTTAAAAAAAAAATCAGAAACTATTAAAAAATATCATTTAGAAGCATTCATCTACTTCAACCTAGTAAACCCACATTTGGTAATTTCTCTTTAAGATGTAATCAGAAATTTTGATCATATGCACATTCTTATACTCAAGGCTGTTCATCCACTACTTATAATAGTGGAAGTGGGACAAGAGAACATTGTTAACCAATGAAAAGGGAATGTGTATGTTCCCTCACACATAGAAATGAAGCCTGGAAGGATATATACCTACATGCTAACTAACAGAGAGTGTCATCGGGTGACGAGATTGTAAGTGAATTGCATATGTAAATGTATGCTGTTTTGATTTTATATATTTATCATTTATGTTGTTTCTTTTAATCTCCAGTTGAGATTCTACAGTTTACCTTTTCATTTTTTTTCCCCCATCAGAAGTATTAGTCTATACATGGTGCTGCCAGGATATGCTTTGTGAGCAAATTAAATAGGTTCATATTATGTAATTGAGGAGTAGGAGAATATAACCACACAGTGTGACACAGACTATATTCAGAGCTATAATAATGATCTAAGAAGTTTAAAACAGATAACTTTTTCGCATGATTAGAATGAACACAAAGACCATTTCAAATGAATTAAACAGGGAAATGGTTCAGGTAAACAACCCGAGGTAGATTTGGCTTCAAGCAAGGTTTGGTATTGAGGTTCACAATATGTCACTGGATTTGTAGCTCCATTTCCCTGTAATTCTCTCTTTTCTGCCCTTTTCTGTTTTTGTTGGCCTAATCTTTTGGCTGACTGACCTCACAGGAGCACCAGTTCTCTAGGTCATGATAGAGAAAATGCCTTTGTCCAAGATTGACTCTGAAAATGCTTACAATCACAAGATCTTCTGAAACCCCTAGCACCCACAGTAGCTAGTAGGATGACATGTTCTTATTGGCTTAGCCTAAGTCATGGGCTCCCATCCCTAAAGCTGAAGGTGTACTCGGCCCCTCACAAAGGCATGGATCCCTGGAGCTTTAGGAAAAAGGAATGAATTCAGAGAAGCAGCCGCAAAGGCCCGTTAAGTATAGAGTATCATACATTATGACAGCAAGATTGATAGAGTGATGCATTACAACCTTGAGTCTCCTCAGATCTCTAGGAAGTTTTCCCTAAAAGGCAGCATGTATAATGAGTAGAAATCGTTTTCTTTGGATTCAAGCAGATCATCCATCCTTCCTTCCACTCTTGAACTCGTTTGGCATTTATTCTTTGAGACTCTTTTTAAGCCACTCTACCACTTACTCTGTGAGATTATGTCTATAAAAAAGACAAAATATGGCTTCTGCCTTCACAGTCCTGTAGTAATAAGTGGCAAATCAAAAGATAACTGTGTACCCTGTTAAGGGGAATACAGGCTCAATAAGTGGTTGTTATTATCATTCTGTTATTTGGTCTTGAGTTTTGAACCAATAGGTTGTGTGATGGAGCCATGTATTTTCTGTTTTGCTTGCTATTTTATTTGAAATTGAGTTTCTTCTGAGGTAAAGCACATTACTTCTTTAAGAAATTGTTATGGCTAGCCTCAGACAGGGCCATAGAATTAGCCTCAGTATGGCTTGTAACGAGGGCACGAAACAGAACAGAACTAGGGTACATTTTAAAACATGAAACTAGAGTATGTCAGGGTTAGACTCTGGCAGAGACTCATCAGGAGAACATAGAATATTTTAAATCAGAACTTGGTAGTAAAATATAGGAACAATGATTACCATTCACTTCCACCTTCCCCACATCAAGGAGTTTCAATTTTAGTAAAATAGAGAACCATTGTTGAGGGTAAAGATACACACCGGCCCTGCAAACTAAACATTTGTGTCTACCAGGCAATGCATGTGTGCAGGCCTCCCTGGGCTGCTGTGTCTGGTCTTGCATAGATGGATATTTGACTAACACATCTGATTATACTGTTCAATTAGGTTTTTATGGAATCAATCAATATTTTCTTTCTCAAATAATTTGTTTGTTCTTTTTTAAAATGATATCCTTCACTTTTAAAAGATAGATTACAAGGGTTTTCTTAGAGATCAGTCCCACCAACTTGTTTATAAAACACCTTGGCAGAGAAGAGTTTTAAAATAGCATCGAATTTAAGAACACCACAAGATTTACCACTAATTTACATTTAATGTTTATAGTTCTCAAACTGTGGTTGTTGTAATAACCAAAATATTTTTGCCCTGAATATTTTGTGGATTATATTTCCCTATTCTTTCTCCTTCACCCACATTCCCCACAGTAGGTGGGCAGATTGTTGTTACATAGTCTGGCTTTTATTTATCTGTATTGGTTTAATCTCAACAAGTTAGTAATTCTAAATATGAAAATAAATGTATTCTGTGGCAAGATTTTTGTCATTTTAATGCTGTAGTTTATTTAGTGGAATTAACAGATCGTTGCTTGTTTGGTATAGATGAATTCCCTCTGTTCCTTTTTTGCATCCATGCTGAGCTGTCTTCAGTTCAGTTCTTACTGTTGCTGCCACTTCATGACATCATGCCAGTCAGGCTGTTTAATGCAGTTACAGTTCTTCGAGATCATTGCATTCCTCATTTAGACATAAAGGGTTCTGGACGAAAATATAGCTATTTAGTGATCAGTGTAATCTGTGGTGTTTGCATGTCTTTGCAAACTGTCCTTTTCATAAAGGGCTGGTCCCAAAGGCAGATCGGATCTTGCCAGCCTTCTGCTTTTCATGACTCTCCATTTTCCCCAGAAGAGTCTTAACTTCTGAGCATAATATGAATACATTTTTTTTAATCTGACCTCAAATAGCTTTTTTCATCTTCATCTCTCACCATTCCTCCACTTTTCCAATATTCCCTCCCAAAACATGCATATGCACACACATAAAACACACACACACACGCTGCTTAAGGGACCCCCTTGAACTTGTAGTTCCCTAAACAGGCGTTTACTTTTCTTCCCTTTACTGAGCCTTCTTCATCTGGCAACATCTAAGTTCGGGTATTTTAGTTAGTAGATAGATTATAACTCATTGTGTTTCCCTAGTTTAACTTATTTTTTTTTAAATATTTTATTTATTTTTTGACAGACAGCAAGAGACGGAACAAAAGCAGGGGGAGTGGGAAAAGGTGAAGCAGGCTTCCCGCGGATCAGGGAGCCCGCTGCAGGGCTCTATCCCAGGACCCTGGGATCATGACCTGAGCCAAAGGCAGACGCTTAACTGAGCCACGCAGGCACCCCATAGTTTAACTTATTAAATAAGGTCCTTGAGAGCATGGACGTATTTTACTTTCAGATCCTTTGTACCTAGTACAGTGCTTTGTACATTACAAACTTTCAGTAAATATTTGTCCAAGTAAGGTAACTAAAATAGGTGTGTTCTTGTAGCCAATATATGTGAATATTATTAATATCTCCTTTGGATGATCTGAATATTTTTTTGTTTTATTTAAATAATGTGGTTTACAGGTACATAAAGCCAGTCATTTCTTCTGACTCACATAGGATTGCAATAAGGATATTGCAATTAGTTATATACCTGTATCAACTTTTCGTGTGAGGAGTTCTCCAATAAATCTTTTTCAGGTACTTTTCAGTTGCTAATAGTTTTCATTGCTCAAATAACTTCCGGTTCAAATTATAATAAAAGTGGCTTTTCTAGTTTTAATTATAGAAGTTCTTCCAACCCTACTGCTTCAGCATTGACTTTTACTGTGTCCCAAATGTGTCTACAAGCTGACACTGAACATCAGTTACAGCTTCAATCAGCAGATTTTGTTTCAAAAGGACCAATACCATCTGTGACTATTGGTCCATTCTACCTAGTTGGCCAATTCACATTTGATAATACATATTACATGCTTTTCTCATATGTTTGCTATTGTAAGATTTTATAATTTAGCATTTTCAAATAATAACATTACTCACTTCTCTGATCCATTAAATACCTCTTTTAGAAAATCTTTTAGTTATTGGCTGATGTATAGTTAGCAAATAGTTTGAATTTGCAGCTGCCTTAAGTTACTGTTGAATTTTTTGTGGCATGAAAATTTACCTCTCCATTCATTGTACTTCATACAGTTGGAAAGTGTTGTTTCACTCAGTCCTTCTAACACCAAGGAACAGTTTACCAACAAATCACCAGATTCACAAAAGTTACTTTTGAATTTATCTGCCTCATGTACTATATTGATTATGGGATTTTTGATTTAATAATTCATTATTACCACCCCTACTCTGGCTCTTATACTCAGTTAGGAAAGACAATGTTTAGCCATACCCCCACAATTAATATAGCCAGGTAGTAAGCTGTTTTAAGCATGATATTTAATTTTTAAAATAAGTAATAAATATTAACAGTTTGGACATTTTATCTTTTTCTTTTAAGGTGTTTATTAAATCTTTTAAAAGTTCTTGAAGAAAGGACATTTGGTTTTTGTAGTTATTCTGCACCTTAAATAGAAGACAGTCATTGATAATGGATCTATTGATCTGCCCTGAAATATGGAAAAGCTGTAAATACAGATGTGACCATGTTTGGGAAAACACACTACAGGAAAATCTAAAATCGCTGAAGTCATTGTTTTTATTTTGAAAAAATACCTTATTATATACAAGCTCTAGCAGAGCTTTTTTTTTAAGTTTTGTGTATTTTTTATTCAACATTTGTATACAAATACTTAGACTACTGGTTTAGTGAATTTATTTCAACTAACTTTTTTTTATTTTAATTCAATTAGCCAACATATAGTACATCTTTAGTTTCATATGTAGAGTTCAGTAATTCATCAGTTGCCTTGCTCTAGCAGCACTTTTAAATAATTTAAAATTAGACTCTATTTACCAGAATTCAGTACATACACAAATATCTCCAAAAAATACTACTGCATTCCTTTGCTGTATCTGTGGAAATTATCCCAGTGAAGGAGAGACTGAAAGGGAGAGAGAGAGAGGTGGGGAGGGAGGGAAGAGGAAAGAAGAAGATGAGGGAAAAGGGAAAAAATGAGGGAAAACTTGCAATCTTTTTTCCTAGGGAGTAGCTCTGTGTGGAGTTCCTGTTATCCGTCTGGGTTTAGTGGGGAGGATATTTGAGTCTTGGAAGACTTGTTCCTTGTGGCCCTACAATGAGTTCATTACGATGAATAGAATAAAATAAAATAGCCTAATAAGGCAGTTATCACTCTCTGTTAAAACAAAAATGCTTCAAGTGAAATCTGGGGGAATTTTTCTCACCGTTTTAAGCAGTTCTTATCGATAACCCACTATATGGTTTTGAAGTAGAAAACATAGTACATTATTTGTATAATTAAATATTGCTTAAACTTTTCTGTGAAACTCCTGGTGAAGGTTTTTTAATTTATTGTAACCAAAGAGTGATCTTGGTTGCCTGGATATTATTTCTTTGGGATATCAGTCATCTCAAACTCATAAATTCTTGCAAAAAATTCTGTTCTTGATATTCTTTTAAATCATTCCATCCATTTGTGTGGGACTTGGGTACTTTTAAATATGATGACTGTAGGCCAACTGGTTATATTGGGGAGTTATTCAAAGAACTGTGGATTCTCTGGGGCAAGAGACAGCTATGAAAAAATTTATAAATCATTTGTGATACATTTTAATACCATTGAATCTCATCTCCACACCTCCCCCTACTTGCACTGCCCCTAGACCCCAAGAAAAAAAAACAAACCAAAGCTAGGGGGGAAAAAAATCACATTTCATTTCAGCTCGAAAATGTATTTTGTTTAAGTTGTACCAAGAATTATTCAGTGTTTACTTGGTTGTGGAGACATTGACTATCTCATATATTAATGGGAACATAAGTTGATACAACTTTCTGGAGAAAAGTGTGGCACTATCTCTCAAACACATGAAAAGAAAAAACAAACCTTTATGTCCTTTGATCCAGAAATTGCATCTCTAGGTACTATGCTAAGGAAATAATTGAACAAAGACTTTTTTAAAAACTCAGATATGTTCATTGCTATTTTTATTAGCAAAACTTTTGTCTAACAGTGGAAATACTACATTTGTAATGTTTCTTAGCATAGCTTTTGATATAGCCCATAGAGTTTAAAAATATCTATTACTTCTATTACTTAAATATTATTTGTAAATATTTTAATATTAACATTTATTAATATTATTGTATATTTATATAATTAATACTTGATTTTGAACTTTCAATCACTTTGTGGCCTAATTCATATAGGAGAATATTTAAAATATATATATTCCAAGTGGCTGGATATTTTGTTTGTGACCCTCTTAGGTGTTTTAGTTGCTTTATTGCATAATAGTCAGATATATTTTAGATATATTATTTTAGTTGCTTTATTGCATAATAGTCAGATATATTTAGATACATTATTTTAACATAATATATGTTAACATATATTTAACAATATAATATATTATTATAACATATACATAGATATATTGTTTTAGTCTTAGGAATTTATAGAATTTACTTGGTATTTTAATATGTGATGACTTTTTATAAGTGATCCATGGGCAGGGTAGGGAGATTTTTATGTGTCTGTTATATCATCATTATTAATAATATTCACTTCCTTTTTATCATTAGTCTACAAACTCTTTTTGATCACAGAACCCTGGTCAGCAAAAATTTGAGATTTAGTTAGATATATTAATAGATTATTTTAGCTCTAGGAATTTATTCATACTTGGAGCTCACACTTACACATGCCCTTAGCAAAACCCCAATCCTGGTTAAATCCAATTCTTTGCTTATTTTATACCTACCTTATGCCTAAGTCCCAGCAGCAGAACATGAGTAGAGGAAAACCCAATCAGTCTAACTAGTCTCACTTCCAATTTATAACTAAGAGCCTCAAATTGGTCTTAATGCTGCCCAGCAATTTTAGAACATCCCTCTTCTCCCATTGCCCTTAATAAAACATCCCTATTCTCCTGCTGCCCTTAATAACTGTTTAAACTTCTCTCTCACTGGACCTCTAGCACTTGACTTGTCCTTGCTCAGCTGATACCTTGCTTCCTGTTTAACTGAGAAAAGAGAAGCAATGAGAGGAGTACTTCCAAAGTTCCTACCACAACACTGGTACACTTCATTAATTCTTATCTGCACAGAAAAGTGCTGTAATCTCCCTGCCTTCACACAAAAACACTTGCAGTCACTCTCTCTGCTCTCCTTTACAGTAGGATCTCCCAAAAGAGTTTGCATTTGTTCTCCTTCCATTCTCTTTAGAACCCTCATGAATCCCATTTTCATCCCCACCATCCTATAGAAATTCTCTTGTTAAGGTCACAATAACCTCCACTGTTGCAGAGTACATTGGTCAGTTGTCCATCTTTCTCTAGATGTCCACTCTCAGTGGCTCTCAACTGGACAGACACATTGCCACTTGTAGACTTTGTCACATACTCTTCTCTCACCCTCTTATTTCCCTCAGAACTCTGCTCAAATCACCACAGAGACCTGCCCCAAAGCCCTCTAATGTGATGGTATTTGGAAATGGGGCCTTTGGGAAATAATTAGGTTTGGTGAGGTCAGAGGTAAGACCCTCATGATGGGATTAGTGCCCTTACCAGAAGAAGAATGGACACCAGAACTCTGTCTATCATTGAGGACACAGGAGACAGTGAGCTGTCCTCACCAGAATGTGACCATGCTAGCATCTTGATCTAGGACTTAAAGCCTCCAGAACTGTGAGAAGTAAATTTCTGTTGTTTAAGCCACCATACATTTGTTAACGCAGCCTGAGCAATTAAGACAAAAATAATACTTCCCTACCCAATCATTCTCTGTCCACTTTCCCCACTATATTTTGTTCATAGCACTTATCATCTTCAATCTTTTATATGTTTGTTTATTGTCTTCCGCCACTAGAATATAAGCTCCAGAAGGTTAAGAGCTTTGTCTGATTTGTTCACTATAATATCTCTGGTGCCCACAATAGCATATAATGATAGTAGGTGCTCAATAAATATATGTTATATAAACAAATTAATAATAATGAAAATGTTTCCAAACATCTGTAAATCATAGATGTTCCATCATTTGGAACATCCAAATGAAAGCATTTATAGTTTTACTACTTTTGCCTTTAGAGGGATACATAAGTTATGTTTATTTACTCTAAATATCTATTGGTAGCATCCGATAGTCATTGGAAAAGTTCAGCAAATTTATAACACTTGTATTCTATTTTTATTATTATTATTATGTTATGTTAATCACAATACATTACATCATTAGTTTTTGATGTAGTGTTCCATGATTCATTGTTTGCATATAACACCCAGTGCTCCATGCAGTACATGCCCTTTTTCATACCCATCACCAGGCTAACCCATCCCCCCACCCCCTCCCCTCTAGAACCCTCAGTTTGTTTCTCAGAATCCATAGTCTCTCATGGTTCATCTCCCTGTCCGATTTCCCCCCCTTCATTCTTCCCTTCCTGATATCTTCTTCTTCTTTTTTTTTTTTTAACATATAATGTATTAATTGTTTCAGAGGCACAGGTCTGTGACTCAACAGTCTTACACAATTCACAGCACTCACCATAGCACATACCCTCCCCAGTGTCTATCACCCAGCCACCCCATCCCTCCCAACCCCCACCACTCCAGCAACCCTCAGTTTGTTTCCTGAGGTTAAGAATTCCTCATTATCAGTGAGGTCATATGATACATGTCTTTCTCTGATTGACTTATTTCGCTCAGCATAATACCCTCCAGTTCCATCCACATCGTTGCAAATGGCAAGATCTCATTCCTTTTGATGGCTGCATAATATTCCATTGTATATATACCACATCTTCTTTATCCATTCATCTTCGATGGACATCTTGGCTCTTTCCATAGTTTGGCTATTGTGGACATTGCTGCTATAAACATCAGGGTGCACGTACCCCTTCGGATCCCTACATTTGTATCTTTGGGGTAAATACCCAGTAGTGCAATTGCTGGGTCGTATGGTAACTCTATTTTCAACTTTTTGAGGAACCTCCATACTGTTTTCCAGAGAGGCTGCATCAGCTTGCCTTCCCATCAACAGTGTAGGAGGGTTCCCCTTTCTCTGCATTCCCACCAACATCTGTCGTTTCCTGACTTGTTAATTTTAGCCATTCTGACTGGTGTGAGGGGGTATCTCATTGAGGTTTTGATTTGGATTTCCCTGATGCCGAGCGATGTTGAGCACTTTTTCATGTGTCTGTTAGCCAGTTGGATGCCTTCTTTGGAAAAATGTCTGTTCATGTCTTCTGCCCATTTCTTGATTGGATCATTTGTTCTTTGGGTGTTGAGTTTGATAAGGTTCTTTAGATTTTGGATACTAGCCCTTTATCTGATATGTCATTTGCAAATATCTTCTCCCACTCTGTCGGTTGTCTTTTGGTTTTGTTGACTGTTTCTTTTGCTGTGCAAAAGCTTTTTATCTTGATGAGGTCCCAATAGTTCATTTTTGCCCTTGTTTCCCTTGCCTTTGGCCATGTTTCTAGGAAGAAGTTGCTGCGGCTGAGGTTGAAGAGGTTGCTGCCTGTGTTCTCCTTTAGGATGTTGATGGACTCCTGTCTCACATTGAGGTCTTTCAACCATTTTGAGTCTATTTTTGTGCATGGTATAAGGAAATGGTCCAGTTTCATTCTTCTGCATGTGGCTGTCCAATTTTCCCAACACCATTTGTTGAAGAGACTGTCTTTTTTCCATTGGACATTCTTTCCTGCTTTGTCGAAGATTAGTTGACCATAGAGTTGAGGGTCCATTTCTGGGCTCTCTATTCTGTTCCATTGATCTATGTGTCTGTTTTTGTGCCAGTACCATACTGTCTTGATGATGACAGCTTTGTAATAGAGCTTGAAGTCCGGAATTGTAATGCCGCCAGCTTTGCTTTTCTTTTTCAACATTCCTCTGGCTATTTGGGGTCTTTTCTGGTTCCATACAAATTTTAGGATTATTTGTTCCATTTCTTGGAAAAAAGTGGATGGTACTTTGATAGGAATTGCATTAAATGTGTAGATTGCTCTAGGTAGCATTGACATCTTCACAGTATTTGTTCTTCCAGTCCATCAGCATGGAACGTTTTTCCATTTCTTTGTGTCTTCCTCAGTTTCTTTCATGAGTATTTTATAGTTTTCTGAGTACAGATCCTTTGCCTCTTTGGTTAGATTTATTCCTAGGTATCTTATGGTTTTGGGTGCAATTGTAAATGGGATCGACTCCTTAATTTCTCTTTCTTCTGTCTTGTTCTTGGTGTATAGGAATGCCACTGATTTCTGTGCCTTGATTTTATATCCTGCCACTTTGCTGAATTCCTGTATGAGTTCTAGCAGTTTTGGGGTGGAGTCTTTTGGGTTTTCCACATAAAGTATCATATCATCTGCAAAGAGTGAGAGCTTGACTTCTTCTTTGCCGATTCGGATGACTTTTATTTCTTCTTGTTGTCTGATTGCTGTGGCTAGGACTTCTAATACTATTTTGAATAGCAGTGGTGATAGTGGACATCCCTGCCGTGTTCCTGACCTTAGGGGGAAAGCTCTCAGTTTTTCCGCATTGAGAATGATATTCGCTGTGGGTTTTTCATAGATGGCTTTTATGATATTGAGGTATGTACCCTCTATCCCTATACTCTGAAGAGTTTTGATCAAGAAAGGATGCTGTACTTTGTCAAATGCTTTTTCTGCATCTATTGAGAGGATCATATGATTCTTGTTCTTTCTTTTATTAATGTATTGTATCACATTGATTGATTTGCGGATGTTGAACCAACCTTGCAGCCCAGGGATAAATCCCACTTGGTCGTGGTGAATAATCCTTTTAATGTACTGTTGGCTCCTATTGGCTAGTATTTTGGTGAGAATTTTTGCATCCATGTTTATCAAGGATATTGGTCTTGTATTCTAAACAGAAAAAGACATTCATTTTTCTTCAAGTTCTTTTTTTTTAAATTTTATTGTGTTATGTTAATCACCATACATTATGTCATTAGTTTTTGAGGTAGTGTTCCATGATTCATTGTTTGCATATAACACCCAGTGCTTCATTCAATACATGCCCTCTTTAATACCCATCACCAGGCTAACCCATCCCCCACCACCCTCCCCTCTAGAACCCTCAGTTTGTTTCTCAGAGTCCATAGTCTCTCACGGTTCGTCTCCCCCTCCATTTTCCCCACCTTCAATTTTTCCCTTCCTACTATCTTCTTCTTTTTTTTTAACATATAATGTATTATTTGTTTCAGAGGTACAGGTCTGTGATTCAACAGTCTTACACAATTCACAGCGCTCACCATAGCACATACCCTCCCCAGTGTTCATCAGCTAGCCACCCCATGCCTCCCACCCCCCACCACTCCAAATATCGCCAAAGGCAAGGGAAGCAAGGGCAAAAATGAACTACTGGGGCTTCATCAAGGTAAAAAGCTTTTGCACAGCAAATGAAACAGTCAACAAAACCAAAAGACAACTGACAGAATGGGAAAAGATATTTGCAAATGACATACCAGATAAAGGGCTAGTATCCAAAATCTATAAAGAACTTGTCTTCGAGTTCTATAACACTTTTATTTACTTTGCTCGGAATTAACCTGTGAGACTTTGGGTGATACAAAAGATCTTTATGTTCATTCTGCATCTCAATTCAAAATGTTTTAGAGATCCTACGATTGGTGGTCATATTTTTTTTTTAATTAACACGATGAACACATCCGCCTATACCAAGTAAGGTGAAACAAATTGCACTATCCTCACACTGAATAGACTCATGAGTGTGCCACAGTTAGCCCGTCCATGTGCAAGCACTGCCCTCTTTCAGGATGTTTTAACCACCACATGCAATTCTTGGGCCTATGGACTGACTGAGGGTAGCAATAGCAGTCCATGTAAAATGTGTTCAATTTTTTAAAATTGAAAATAAATATAAATAGGTGTTTCACTATTTGTTTCACATCCCAATTGGTGATTTTGGGCACCCACATTTTTTCCCTACTTAATCAAATAGAAACCAAGAGGTATATTAAAAGTAAGTCTTTCACTGCTGTGATAAATATCTCTTTTAATTTCCATCTATTTTTGCTGTATACAATCCAGTTCTCCCATATTAGGAGGGAGAAGTTCAAGCGTTTTTCTGCATTGTTGATGGACCCTTCATCAATAGAAACTGGCCCTCTTGTTTAGATTAATACCTCTGGTTGTTATAGCTTTGCCTATCTTTACTTTCAATCTTTCTGAGCCAGTTGGTTTGGATGTAACTGTTATTAACAGCATATATAGTGGAATTTTGACTTTTGCCCCAAATCTTAAGATTTTTTTCTTTAATTTCTTTCCATTAATGAGATTACTTCATTTACTTTTATTGACATAGCAGAGATGTTTTTATTTTATTTTATTATTCTGTCTTTTATGCTTCCCTGCCCATTTTCTTTAATTGTCTTTTATTTGTAATTTCAGAGTCTCCCTGCATTTAAATCTTTTGGTGGTAATTTTTAAATTCTGAGGAAACTTAAACCTATATGTTGCAATTCATCAACATTAAAATAATAAACCTATATGTTGCAATTTATCAACCTTAAAATAAATTAGTATTTTTTTCATTTGATAAATATGCTTTGATTACCCACTTGGTGCCTACTACTGTACTTGATCCTTGGGATATAGAGTAGTATTCATAATATGCTATTTCCTTGACAGAATGTTTACTATAGCAGAGAAATAAACATAATAGTAATGACAGCAGAGTCCTGTATAGGACTTACTACTTGCCAGACACTGTTCTAAACCCTAATGTATGTATTAGCTCATATCACAGTCTACCCATGTGGTAGATTCTATTATTATCCCCGCTCTGGAGACAAGAACCCTGAAGTACAGAGATTGCACCTTGCCTAGGATCACAGTTAAAAAATGTAAGTGCTAGGGAGGAAAATGGGTGTGTGGACTGTCTGGAAAAGGAAAGTAGAAGAAAAGTAGTAATTTTTATCTGGAAGAAATTCCTTGAGTTTGATTGTATATAGTTACAAGCCTCCCTAATTCCAAGGCTGATTAAAGATATTTTGCTTTATTTTTGCTTTTCTTTGGCCATTTCAGGTAATTTCTGAGCAGAATCATACATTTGGAAAGATAATGGATTTATCATATTTGTTTTTCAAATGTGAATCATTGTTTTCTTAAATCCACAAATTTTCAAAATAGTCAATAAGAGATTACTATATCTTCTTTCAAAATTTATGAAAACACATGAAGGGCCAAGGACACTCGGTTATTTCTATATTGATGTGAATCACATTGCTTACATCTCAATCATTAGCTGAAAGGGACTTTATCTAAGCAGTTTTGGTCAGTAAGGAGTAAGGTAGTTTTGAACCTTAGGGAAATTTGAAGAGTAAAGGACATTAAGCGATATGTTATATTGTGTGCTTGTGGGAAAGAAAATTCAAGAGGGGGATGTTAGGAAGTTGAGATTTCAGAAATGTGAGAAGGTATCAAACACCAACTTCATGTCTTCAGAATTTTGCATAGTATTGGTCCATATGGAAAGGGGACAAAATTCTCTTAATTATGCCCCTTCAAATCCCTACATAAACTGAGTATAATCCAGCTTCATATGGATTAAAGAGCTTTTTTTTTAGATTACATGGGAATTAACAACCATTTAAGACAGTATTTCTATGAGAAGATACATTATTAAAACAAACTTTTTTTTAAAGGGACTTTTTAAAATTTTTTTTAATTTTATTTTATTATGTTATGTTAGTCAGCATACAATACATCATTAATTTTTGATGTAGTGATCCACGATTCACTGTTTTCGTGTATCACCCAGTGCTCCATGTAGTACATGCCCTCCTTAATACCCATCACTGGGCTAACCCATCCCCCCAACCCCCTCCCCTCTAAAACCCTCAGTTTGTTTCTCAGAGTCCATAATTAACATATAGCATATTAGTTTCAGAGGTAGAATTTAATGATTCATCAGTTGCATATAATGCCCAGTGCTTATTCCATCAAGTGCCCTCCTTAATGCCCATCACCCAGTTACCCCATTTCCCCATCCACCTCCCATCCAGCAACCCTCAGTTTGTTTCCTAATAGTTAAGAGTCTCTTATGGTTTGTCTCCCTCTCTGTTTTATCTAAATTTATTTTTCTAAAAGGACTCCTTTTTTTCTTCAAGTTTTAAGTTATATTTATGAGTTGGAGGATTCTGTAATTTAGTTTTAAATGTGAACCTTTACATGTTCACTAATTTTCAATGACACAGAACTGCTTGTCATCTCTAGAAATTCTTTTATCAAGCTTGTTTTCTCTGGAAACAGAAAACTACTGGTTTTAAAAATCAGTATTGAATAGAAATTTGGTACCTCCACCTGCTTTCTTGTAAAATTATTTAGGAAGATACTTCCGTCCGAGTAAAGGACTTGATTGTGTTAAGGCCTTTATGTAATGTATGTCCAAGCTACTGGCTATGTCCTAATGGTGAATTAATGATGTAGATATAATTCAGTGTGCTATTGAATAAAAGAAGTGTTGGTTACATATAGGAAAGAGGTCAGTTTTTTCAGGATGATGAAGCAAAGTTGTCATGGGAGTTATACTTCAGCTCTTCTTTCTATGACTGTACAGACGGTACAAAGATCATGAATTCGTGGGGCGCCTGGGTGGCTCAGTCAGTTAAGCATCTGCCTTCGGTTCAGGTCATGATCCCGGGGTCCGGGATCCAGCCCTGCATCAGGCTCCCTGCTCAGTGGGGAGCCTGCTTCTCCCTCTCCCTCCTGCTCCTGCTTGCTCTCTCTCTCTCTCTCAAGTAAATAAAATATTTTTTAAAAAAAGATCATGGATTCATGTAGAGAAGAGGGAGGACAAATTTGTAATTTGTTTGATATGTTGTTTAGAAAATTAGTGAATTCTACAAATAAATTTCTCATGTTGTAAAGATGTGTCTCTTCTAAGCAGCCCAAGGGTAGACATACAGTTGGGTCTCAGGAGCTACAACTCAGTCACCAAAGAAATCAATTTTTTCTTCTCTCTCTATATATATGGTAGGTAATATACTGCCAGCAGGTGCTCCCAAATTAGCTTCATCACCTAGAGAGAGACAGACCCAGTTCTCTGGGTTACCAGTTTCAGGCATCAAGGAGGTGGCCTCTGATTGACCCAGCTTGTGTTGGGTGTCCAGGCCTGGACCTGGCAATGTGGCTGGAAGGCAGGGCCATGCGGCCCCACTCTCATGAGGAGGCTTGTAGGGTTAGCCTTGCAGCAATGGGGGCAGCGAGAGTAGGCAGACAGGGCCTGAGCTGCTTCCTGCACCAGACCATTCATCCATTCATTCCCTCATCACGGAGAGCATGCCCACAAACACGCTGGAGTTGATCTTGAGCCCATCAGTATTTTACTTCAAAACTTATTTTCATAATCTAAATCTAGTTTCTTTTTAAAAGCTACAGGGGATATTTTACAGTTATCTAAGACTTAAAGGAAAATGGCTCATGAAAGAGTAAATGTAGAAATCCCACTGAAGTTCACAGAATGACAAAGAGAGAAAGTAAAATGTGCTTCAGCCAAGCTTTTTCTCTCAAAAAATATCCTCACTAAAACTGTAAAACATTTCAACAAAAACATGTCTTCGAATATGTTATTTTAAATACTGCATTACTTAAGCAAATATTTAAATACTATATTAGTTTCTCTGCATACTTGACTTGAATTTAATTCTACCTGTCTGCCAAATATGTTGAAACTCCAAATCCATTTTCATTTGCCAGGTCAAATGTTTATTTTGTTTTCCCACATAATATGCTCTTTAAAGTGTCACAAGCATACCAAATCTGATTTCTTTTTCATAGGGACATGGTAGGGGTTTTTTTCCTCTCTTCAGTTAATGGCAAAGGATGTGCTTCTCTTGAGGAATATGCAAAGGTATGTTCCTATTCCTGCCTACTGAAGGTACCTCCTACCTTTGTTATTGGAAAATAGACATTAACTTTCTTAAAGGAATTGTAATATGTGTCTCCTAAATTTACCTACATTTTTGAAGCCTCACTATTATTTCCTTATAATCAGAATACCAAAGATTTTTCTTGTACTGGAGAACATTTAGTTTTACTTAATAAGTAGATCTGTGTGTGTAGACCAGTACAATGAAAACGTATTGGGCTATGGTGATTTACAAATAGTGCTGAAGATATTCTCTGTTACTTTCAAGTTCATTGTTCTTGGGATCACTTCAGCCCTCCCCACTCCAGTCTACTTCAATCATCTTTTCTTTCTTTGATGAAGTTTGAGATTGGTAGCTTTTCATTGGCTATATCTAGGATTCCAGTAAAAGGTAAGAAGAGAACAGGTCAAGAGTAATGTCCCCAACCTGCCAGCCAGCATTCATGCAAAGTGCATAGACTAAAAATGGCAAGGCATTTAGCCCCCATTGGAGTGACTCATTTGTCCAGCCCCTATTCATATGACTCATCTTCACTGAGTAGTTGTTGTGCTCACCCTGATGTGTGAAGAGATTAAATACAACTAAATCAATTTCTTCCTAGACTAGAGCATCTCAATCATTTTGGAATTGGCTTAATGTTATTGGTTATTTGTTTGACTTAGTGTTGTCCTCTCCTTATCTTCTGAGAACACTCCATGATGTTAAAAAATATATATAAAATGCATTTTTTTAAATGTTGGTATCTGATGTGATGGGAGAGAATCTTTACTCTTAAGCCTCGGCTCCTACGACTGGTAAAAATCAGGTCTGGAAATCAGTATGATAGATCACATAAATATAATGACTCCTACCTCAATCCTATGCCAACATGATAGAGGCAGCTACTTACCACCCAATAGCTGTTCTCTTCTTCCTTTGTGACAAAACTGATTGGTAGCTGGTTATATCGCCATCCAGACACAATACCAGTTTCCTCTCCTTACCTTGCTGCTAGGTTTGATCATACTACTGAGATACGGCCAGTAAAATGTAAGCATGAATATTTTATCTCACTACCCTGTTAGTTTTCGTGAAACAGAAGTACATTCACTTTTTTTTCTTACTTTCCTACATTTGATTGCTTTATGCAGATGTAATATCTGGAGCTTGAGAAGCTGTTCTGAATCATGAAGACAAAGCCACAGCCTACACATTGTTAGATGTCAATTATATCTCAATAAAAGGAATAACTGACTTTTAATATGGGAAAGAAAAAAAGCCACAGCTTAGAAAAATGTCAGAGCAGATGCTTTAGGAGACTGAAGTCCTTGTGACTTCAGCAAGTGGTTACGTCAAGCCTGAACTCCTCATCTCCAGAATTCATTTGCATGAAGAAAAATAAACTTCTGTCTTGCTTAAGTAACTGTAATTCTGAATCAGATTGCATGCAGCCAAAAATTTTTTTTATTTTATTTTTTTTAAGATTTTATTTATTTATTTGACAGAGAGCGAGACAGCGAGAGAGGGAACACAAGCAGGGGGAGTGGGAGAGGGAGAAACAGGCTTCCCGCTGAGCAGGGAGCCCGATGTGGGGCTCGATCCCAGGACCCTGGGATCATGACCTGAGCTGAAGGCAGACTCCCTATCAACTGAGCCACCCAGGCGCCCAGCCAAAAATATTTTAACTAGGAAAACCTGGGAGTGAGCCCCCCAGGTTGATAAAATTGAGAATAAACTTTGAGAAAGTCATTAGTGTCTTAGGATAGGCCTGGTCTGGTATAAAACTTGTTTTACTTACAAGTCATAAATGGAAATAATTTGACAGTTCCAATCCATTTGGCAGCGATTGGACTCCGTTTTGCCTGATGCTAGTAGAAATTCAGGTTCTTTCAGACAGGGCCTAGTTTGTGCCAGCGAAATGAACTCATAAGTTGTGAAACAAAATTTCTTTGTGCCTCATCATGAGAGCAGATAATTCTCAGCTGTCCTGTGAACTCATCACTTTTGGTGTGTCAAGGAAGCTGTAAAACGGTGGCTTGTCCTGGCCCCTCTCCCACAGGCTTCTGTATGGGCTCTCACTGTCCGCTCCAAAGCTCCACTTTGGACAAAGCTAAGGCCTTTTACATAGGACATTAATTTTTTTCCTTCTTGTTAATTCTTTCTCAGATTATTGACAAATTAAGTCTAATTTTTTTGTATCAAAGGAACATTTTGTCATGTATCTATGATGGTCAAGGAACTATCCTACTTACAGGACAAGTGTTATGTCTTAATGAGTTTCAGCCTAAGTCTTGTATTACTTAAAGAGTTTTGTTTATCCAGGCTTCCCAACACTGAAAGATTGAAGAAATCATTCAGCATTTATTAGGAGATTTCCTGTTTCTTAAAGTCCAGAGGAAAATAGGAAAATGGCTCTGAATTTAGGTTTTGTTGTTTTTGTTGATCAAAATACCCATCCTGGGACTTAGGAAATTAAAAATCTATATACAGAAAATAAATCCCATCTGGGCTGTGTGTTTTTCTGTCCTCTAAAGAATATTACACAAGGGAGGGTCTACAGAGTACCAGGGCATGCTTCTTCTTACTGGACTTGTGGGACACCTGATGTGGTACAGTAGGAGTCTCACTTAAAAGTTGTGTACAAACCAGGTTGTAGTTTATTTCATCATATCGTAAACATACCAGGAAAGCACCAGTATGAAAGAATTCTAAGAGGATGGCTTTTGCGCTATGAAGAATTTTAATTTGTTATTTTAACAAGATCACATTTTCACCATTCATTTCAGTGTTGCCTATGTGGTGTGGTGTTTTGTTTTGTTTTGTTTTTTCCCAATTCACCTACATGCAGGCAATCTGGTTATGAAACGTGTTGCTCTGGTGACCATCAGGGTTATTGGACAGCTCTGACCAGCTCTCTTCTCCCCATTCTCACCTCACCCAGCCCTCCCTCCTTATTTCTTACTCCTTCAAAGAGGGTGACCTTCCCAGACAGATCAGACCATGCTTATGTCACAATAATGTGCTCCCTCCTAAAAGCTACAACCTGACAACACGTTCATGCGTGCATGCAGATGCACACACAGGTACACACACACACACCGCATTATACATACCCTCTCAAGGGTTGAGCCAGTGTATTTTTTCCCCTGGCATCATTTTCCTAATCAAAGACAGCAGTCATCACAAAAGATGATAAAGCCTTTATTCTAGAATGACAGATTATTTTTATCTTTTACCAAACTATGGTATGCCTGTCTTCTTTCTGACGTTCTCTTTAGACTGCATGGTGTTCTAACCAGAGCATTGGCTTTGGGGTCAGACAAATTTCAGTGTTCAAATCACAGTTCCATCCCTTACCTTGCACCAGGGTATCCTTGTTACCCTAGACAAATTAACGTTTCCGAGTCTCAGATTCTCCCACAGGACCTGCCTCTTAAAACGGTTGGGAAGGGGGGTGCCTGGGTGGCTCAGTCGGTTAAGCATCTGCCTTCGGCTCAGGTCACGATCCCAGAGTCCTGGGATCGAGCCCCGCATCGGGCTTCCTGCTCAGCCAGGAGCCTGCTTCTCCCTCTCCCACTCCCCCTGCTTGTGTTCCCTCTCTAGCTGTCTCTTTCTCTCTCTGTCAAATAAATAAAATCTTAAAAAAAAAGAACTGTTGGGAAGGATTTGTGGTAACAAATGTAATGTAACGTACCTAGCTCAGTGCCCAGCACCCACAAGTAGTAGCTATCTTGGACAACATCTCTATAAAAACGTGCAATATGGCTAGATTTCCAGAGGCATACATACAAATGGAATTGAGTTTAGATACAGCCTTCCTCTCATAATGACTACAACCAGAGCCAGTGAAGAAATTTATAGCATCTATGAAAGATCAAATTACTGTAGCTATCTATCTAACACTGATTGCTCTCCTCCAGTAAAATGACTGTGAAAACTTTGTGTGTTTCTTAAGAAGTCACTATGTAAAGTAATTTTGTGACATTTGTCCACTTATATCTTACTAAATAATTTATTCATGTTGGAATGTATTTCTAGATCTTGTCAAAACTGCACATAGTTATCAAGTTTTAGGGTTTCAGTTCTGTAAAAACTAAACCAGTTTCTTACTAGAGCCACTAAA
The DNA here is from genome assembly GCF_029215605.1 of Mirounga angustirostris. Taxonomy (NCBI): domain Eukaryota; kingdom Metazoa; phylum Chordata; class Mammalia; order Carnivora; family Phocidae; genus Mirounga; species Mirounga angustirostris. The sequence goes on along the minus strand of NW_026991716.1, from coordinate 40,765,150 downwards.
GAGCATTTCAGGTAGAATATTCTAGATCACTGCACACTTTATAGGTGTGTAGAATTGTAACATACAGTAGTAATATACAGTTGTACCCTTTGGTAATTTTACTCAGGTAAACCTTACTTGGATAATCCTTTCTATATTCAGAAAGAAAATTCCATAGGAGTTCTGTTACAGGAGTCAGTGATATAGTAAAAAGAGCACAGGTTTGGAGTAGGAATCTTAAATCTTTCTAGCAATATGTCCTGCCTTGATGAAGAGTCACAGAAACTCTCATCCAAGTCCTAAACACATAACTCGGCTTCTCAGATCAGAAGGGTTAAGGAGAGATTTGGGTGGTGAGGCTGGCTGAAGAGGACACAGAATTCTCTGCACTAAATTTTGCAGATTTTCTGTAAATTAAAATTAGTTCAACATAAGTTTTTTTAAAAAGCCACAGAGAGTCAGCGAGCTTTAGATTCTTCGTCTCTAAAATGGAGACGTCGCTAGCAGCTGATCTTCCTACGTCTCACAGTTGCTGAGAGGACCAGCAAGTGAAACAATATACATGACGCTCAGAAGTGCTGCTGTTCTGGGCTGTGATTCTTCCCCACTTGACTTCGCCCGTTTTACTGCCTCTGGGCTTCCCTGCTGCCGGCTGCCACAGTTGCCCTTTGCTTCTTTCAGGTTTTTGTGGTTGCTTTAAGGTGAAACACTGCCGCACATCACCAGGTTACTAAAACAATTCTCCTTTCTTCATCTTTCCTCATAATCCATTCCACACCCTCTCTGTGGCATGCCTGCTGTAAGCCTTCTTACTTAAGAACTGGGCCTAATGGCCACTGCCATTTAATCAAATAACAGAATACATCTACTTATGAGTAAAGGCTGATTAAAATTTGGGCACTGGCATCTGAGGATGGGAATTTCATCATCAAATATCTTAACAGAAACCATTTTGTTAAATAACCCTAATTATAGGTTTTACATTTATGATTCCAGGGGATTTTGCTGTTCTGCATTCTTTGAAGCCCAAGAGGCTGTCGTAGTGTTCAGGCTGCTGGAAATACCGAATCTAAGTACAACCAGGGCTTCTTCAGGAGATAAATCCCTCCAGTATTTTATCTTTCAAAGGTCTTGAAAACACAATGATTTTAAAGATGATACCTGGTTTTGTTTATTTTCTAAATTCAGTAGGTAGACTTTTTAAAGCTAAGAATCGAAAATAGACATTAATTTTCTGAATGTGGAGACATTTCTGCTTTTTCCCGTTAAATATTTAGGAATTTTCATGTATTACATTGGAAACAAAAGCAATTTCAATAGCTATGATTATTACTGTTGTATTCTCATTATAGCCATATTTGGTCAAGTCTGTTGGTTTTTTTCAGTGATTAAAACTTGGCATACTCTGGAAGTCATTTTCTTCCTTTGTTTTATGTTAACTCATGCTTTCAGCTACATCAGTCTCTGTGGCCGATTTCTATTGATGAACTTATTCATTTCTGACTCATGAAAACAACTCAGCCAGTTATGAGAAAAGAAACTTCGGCTATAAAATGATTAAGAGCATTCTCGGTAGGGAATAAACAATTTAATTTGGTTTGGTTTGTTGCTAATCTTAACTCAGATGGTACTCAGTTGTAAAAGCCTATTTTTTTTCCTCTATAATATATTCCCTTGAGAATTTTCCATAGACTGGTGACTTCATTTCTTCACTGGGGCATAATGTAATAGACTTCTTTATTTATCTTCTTATCATTTCATATTTCTTTATGAATTTTTAAAGCATGTGTGATTCAGATTTACTGTTAAAATGTGTTTTTTTGATATCCCCATTTATATCAAAGTTGGTCTACAGCAGTATTTTCCTTCAGTTGAAAATTCCTAAATGAATCATTTGGCCATCTTACTAAGCTCCCTTCTTAGTTAGAACACTTAAGGTTTACTCTGGGAAGAGCCAATTTTTTCAGTGTTGTATAAACTGAGAGATTGCAACTATGAACATAAATTCTAGACAGTGAAGACTTTAAACTGATCGTTCTGATCCATCATCGAGCCCGGTAGTTAGGCTGCTGCTAAACGTTTCTGGTAGCAATAGTGTGGCTTGCGGATAGGGAGGAGGGTTCTGATGGGACGGCAGGACAGGATCTATCGCAGTGACTCAGGAGGGTTAGAAGTGACAGCATGTGTTCCAGTCCACATGTGTTCCAGTCCTTATTTTAGGAGCCCTCTTTTGTATATGCCCCACAGATAAACCTGTCATTTTGCAACAGACCATGATGTCAGAACCAAGGCGGGATTTAATTGAAATGACACAACGTGATTACATTTTTAAAAGATCCCTCTGACTGATACATGGGGGTTAGTTGTTCCTTCAATATCGTGGTCATCTTGTGACTCTCCTGTCTGAAATGGCCTCAGTTCTGAAACCACGTATAGAAGCATAATGTTTGTTCCTTGAAGGGCAGGCAGCATAGGAGAGCACAGTGGTTTTCAAATTCTGTCCTGCAAGTTTTGGTGTTTCACTGAGGAATACCTTTCAGAGGAAGAGGAAAACTGGAGGACTCCAAGGCTGCTTCCCTCACCTCTATCAAAGGATCTCTGTTTTTAGCCATTTCATTTATGAGGGTTCATAGTAAAAAAAAAGAAAAAGCATAGACTTTGGATAAGACAGACTCAGTTTGAGATTGCAGCAACCTTATTTGTTTAGCAGCCTTAGACAAGTTACCTAACATCTGAGCTATAGCTTCTTCATTTTTTTTTCTTAAGATTTTATTTATTTATTTGACGGAAAGAGACACAGCGAGAGAGGGAACACAAGCAGGGGAAGTGGGAGAGGGAGAAGCAGGCTTCCCGCTGAGCAGGGAGCCCGATGTGGGGCTCGATCCCAGGACCCTGGGATCATGACCTGAGCCGAAGGCAGACGCTTAACGACTGAGCCACCCAGGCGCCCCAGGTTCTTCATTTTAAAAATAAGAACCATATGTGCCCATTGAGATTCTTAGAAGACTTAAAAGAGATAATGTAAAGGACCAACCATAGCACCTGACACATAGTAGTGAGTCAACCAATGGTCGTACCCTTCCCCTGAGAGTAGTGGTTCTCAGTTGGGTATGATTTTGCCCTCTAGGGGACATTAGGCAATATTTGGAGACATTTTGGTAGTGGGCAGAAGCTGTTAGCATCTGGTAGGTAAAGGTCAGGAATTCACTAAACATCCTACAGTGCACAGGACAGTCCCCAGAACAGAGAGATCAGTAGTGCCAAGGCTGAGAAACCCTGTCTTAGAGGTATTAGCTTTTCCACGTACAGAATGTAGAATGAATAAAAATATGAATATATATTTAATTCCACCAATGTTTATGAAACACCTACTATGTGTCCAGCTCTTTGGGGATTTAGCAGTGAATAAAATAGACATGGTCTCTGCCATCAAGTCGCTTTGCATTCTAGTTGGGAAGAAATGGACAATAAACAAATAAATACGTTATTGTGGCAGATGATAGCAAGAGCTATGAAGAAAAAGGAGGCAGAGTAATAGAGAATGACCGGCAAGAAGCTACTGTTTTTTGGTGTTTTTTTTTTTTTTTAAGATTTTATTTATTTGTTTGACAGAGAGAATAAGCAGGAGGAGCAACAGAGGTAAAGGGAGAAGCAGGCTCCATATCCAAGCAGGGAGCTTGATGCGGGGTTGGATCCCAGGACCCTGGGATCATGACCTGAGCCGAAGGTGCCCCAAGAAGCTGCTGTTTCATATAAAGTTGCTCATACACAGCTTCTCTGATAAGGTGACCTTTGAACAGAGACCTGAAGGAAGTGAGTGAGCAAAACAGACAGTGACATGGTGGGAAGATCGTCGGGACAGGGCTGTGCAAACGCAAAGGCTCTGGGATGGGAATGTGTTTGGCGTTTTCAAGAAACCTCAGGATAGGCCAGTGTGGCTGGAATGGGGAGTAAGTGAGGAGAATACTAGGAAATGAGACCAAAGAGGTAACAGGGAACAAGACTATGTAGGGATTTATAGGCCATTTTGAGAATTTTTACTTTTATGCGTGATGAGACACCATTGGAAGTTTTGATCATAAATGACATGACCCGGTTTTCATCTTTTAAAGGATCACTCTGGCTGTTGTGTGGCGAACGGACTGGCAGGGGTGGGGGAGGGAGAGTTGAAGCAGGAAGACCCATGAGGAGATTATTGCCATAATCTAGGGAGAGATGATCATGACGGCTTGAACCAGAGTAGTAGCAGCAAAGGTAGAAGGTGATGAAAAGTGGTTTATTCCAGATATATTTTAAAGGTAGGGCTGATGAACCTTAGAGGAAATTAACTGATGAAGTAATATAAGATAAAAATTTTATTTTTACATGCAAAAATAAAATCCTTACAGGAAAAATTTAGATGTATCACATAGTAGCAACAAAGGGAGATTCCAAGCAGGCACTCTCTTGTTAGAGAGTTCCATCGATCCTTGAAGAGGATAATGAGAGCCATATTGCACTGACAAGCTTCCTCCTCCATAGGATTTTATTTTAAAGGTGCCAGACTTTCCCACTATGTAAGTGAAGCCAGCCTCCATTTGATATGTGTGTGAAACTGCTTGAGAATTTGATCTTGCTAAATGAAAATGGAAAGGTCTACAGCTCTAACTCAAGGTTCAAGAGAAAATATGGACTACATTTTGTCCAGCAGTAGTGGCTTTATATGCATATTTCCAAGGCAGTTTTATAAAATTTTATCCCAAATAACTAAAATATTTAACTAGATCCTTCTATATTTGCTAGACTCTAAAGCCATGTCGACTCATCTGGATATTACATAAACCAATAAGAATGTTCAGGAATGTTATTTGGAATATCTGAAGAGCTTACATGTATTAATTTAGTACGTTCACTTTTGGATATGCAGCCAAATAAAAGCCACAAAAAAGGGTTACAGCATCCTCAATCAGGAAAATAAAAAAGAGGTCAGTCTTCTTCTATTACTTTAAAGAACTGGTTTGGGCAGAAGCTCACATAGCTTTTTATATTATTTGCCAACTTAGTTATTACAGAGCATGTTTACAGTTTCAGGGAAATGTTAGTAAAAATTAGTGCTAACACTGCACTAGGATTTACAGCTAAACATGGAATTGTGTGGTTGTGTGGTACTAGATTACAAAGGAAAAAAATATACTTAGCACACATTTTATCCCAGGATAGGAAATAATTTATTGTGTGTAATTTTCCACACTACTAGCTTAATAAATTCATATTTGAAAATTTTTAATAGACATTGAACCAATTTTATTTTTTTAAAGATTTTATTTATTTATTTGACAGAGAGAGATAGTAAGAAAAGGAACACAAGCAGGGGGAGTGGGAGAGGGAGAAGCAGGCTTCCCGCCAAGCAGGGGAGCCCGATGTGGGACTTGATCCCAGGACCCTGGGATCATGACCTGAGCTGAAGGCAGCTTAACAGCTGAGCCACCCAGGCGCCCCGACATTGAACCAATTTTAAATGTACTATTTAAGTAACAACTATATTTTTCTTATGTAACCAATTCATGCTCATTCTTGATAGTTTATAATAGAAAAAAACTCCTGTAGTCGCATTAATTAACATATCTAGACCCATAGAGTATAGACCCCCCAAAATTCAATATTTTGAAACAACTCTTTTATGAACTACTATCACAAATATCCTTTTGTGTATTTCTCAATCACTGTTGCTTTGTACTTGCTGGGAATTACTCACTTGTTTTTAGCACAAAATTCCCTTTAAATCCCTTGAATGTTCTCCTAGAGTCCTTAACTACTTCTTTGGGGAACTTCCTATGATTACCGTAATATATTCTTAAAACCCTGGACACAAAAAATTGATGTATTTTGAAAATCATGTGGGGCGGTGGGGGAGAAAATTTAGCACCAATGGAAAGCTTTATTTTTTAGGCTGTGAAATAGAAAATATACTGTATTTTTATTCAGTTGTATGTTTCAGAGACAATGAGGATTGCATTGGCTCCCTAAATAATGCAGAACATTCTCTTTTCTCCCTCTCTCGCCCACACTCTCTCACTCTGTGAGAACATATATCCAAACCTGTGCTGTTTCTCTGTGATTTTCTGCCTCTTGCATAACAGCTTTGATTATTTTTGTGTGTGTAGACATTTATTTAATGACCTCCTGTAGGTCAAGCAAAGTTAACTCAGGAGGAATTTCTTTACTTTTAAATTCTCTCTTTTTTTTTTAATTAAGATTTTATTTATTTATTTGAGAGAGAGAACTCAAGAGGAGGAGCAGGGGGAGGAGCAGACTCCCCGTTGAGTGGGGAGCCAGACACGGCTCGGCTGGATCCCAGGACCCTGAGATCATGGGACCTGAGCTGAAGGCAGCCACTTGACCAACTGAGCCACCCAGGCACCCCTAGGTTCTCTTTATTTATTTTTTTTTAAAGATTTTATTTATTTGACAGACAGAGACACAGCGAGAGAGGGAACACAAGCAGGGGGAGTGGGAGACGGGGAAGCAGGCTTCCCGCGGAGCAGGGAGCCTGATGCGGGGCTCGATCCCAGGACCCTGGGATCATGACCTGAGCCGAAGGCAGACGCTTAATGACTGAGCCACCCAGGCACCCCAGTTCTCTTTGTTTTTAAAAGTATTTTTGCTTATTGTAATTCACCTAAGAACAAGTTAAAACATCACTGAAATGTGTAACTGAAAAACTGAAAGCTCCCTGTAATGCTAACCCCAGAGATAAATACTATTAAAATATACCCTATATGCTTCTAGACATTTGCACACACACTCACACATACACGTGTGTGTTTTAATCATAAATGAGATCAAGATACAAATATTCCCGTTCTCAACTTGCCTATTTCAGTTAATAATACATTCTTGCAGCTACAGCTTTTGAGGGGAAACAAAAGTAGAGCACATGGAAAAGTGCAGGGGTATAATCTATCAAGAACAAATGTTCCAGAAGAGAAAACAGGGTGACCTGAGAGCTTCAGAGAAAACTTCCTAGAGGAGGTGGTACCTATGCTGAAGGGGAAGGAGTTCAATACGGTGTAGAAGAGGGGGAGATGGCCAGCACAGTCTTGGGGGAGGGACACGGGACAGCAACATGGCAGATGTGACAAAGGGTGTCCTGAGGAAAGCACAGAAGATGTTAGGTTTTAGTGAGAACAATGCTTAGCTATAGAGAATGAGCCAGATTATGGCTGCATTTGGAAGCCAAGCGTTTGAGCTTGAATTTGATGCAGTCATCAGCTGAGAGCCATTTGTTTAAGTTTATGAGGCAGAGGAATGAAAGTGGGGTGGCGATGGAGGAGACCCTGCTATGGGAAGGTCTTACTATGTGCCACGGCCTTTTCTCTCTGTTTTTATTTAAAGTTGTTGTACCCAGATGGGTTGGGAGAGTTAAAATATTTGGAAGGAACCAGCCAGGAACCAGTTGCAGGACTCCAGGCCCAAATTGATGAGCCTTACAGTTGGGTGTAAAGGCAAGGAAAATGTACCAGATGGTTTGAGGGAGACTCACTTGACTCTTGGGTAGGAGAATCTACTAAATTACAGACCAATCCGCAAGCAGAATGAGCACTCACCTGGGTACCGAGTTGACTCTGCAACAATCCAGGTAAACCCTTTAACCTTTCTGAACCTCAGCTTCTTTATCTGCAGTGAGTTGGGGATATGGTTTCTAAGTTTCTTGAGCATTCTATGGTGTTTACTGATCTATTGGTATCATTCTACAGAAGAACCACAACATACATGAACATGTATAAACATTCCATAATTTGCATGTTTTCACACTGAGCGACACCACTGCCAAGCACTCCATCTGAGGTTTTCGACTTCAGCAACCAATTCCTGTTTAACATGAGGTAGTTGGTAGATTACTGTTGGCATTTTGCCTTTTCCATGCAGAAAGGACTTTGCATTTCAATCATAAGACTTCTAAGAGTAATCAAAGTAAGATTTTTTTAAAAATCCAAGGTGGAAGTGAGACAGATAAACTTTCATCTTGGTTTAAAAGTTATGTTCTGTGATTCGGTATTGCTGTAGAAAGATAAATGTCATGTGTCTTGAGAAGCCGCCAAGAGATATGCCAGCACATAGTTTTCTCTAACCTTTACGTATGCTTCAGTGAAAGCATGTGGAGAATTTAAATGAAACTGTATGCTGCATAAGCAATCCAGCCTCATACCTCAAACTGGTAGAGACAGGGGCAAATGGTGATTGTCACTACTGAAACTATTTTTCCAAGACACAAGCAGTTTCGTGTTAATTGAAATGAAAACTTTGCACTGAACATTTAAATTAACAAATCTATACTAAGAGTCTCTTGTGTTCAAGGTACTGAACAAGCAAACGAATTATACTAGGTACTGCATCTGTCGGGACATTTCCTTCCCTGTTTTCATTTAGGTAGGACCCAAAAAAATGAGTTCATCTGGCATGGAATTCTGCCTTCTGAGTTCGTTTTACAATAACCAGAAAAAGCTGTAACTTCTTGGTAGTGAGATGAATGACTATTAGCATAACTATTCTCTCTTACCTTTTTAACAAGCCATTCCAATGAAATTTTGAAATATTGTTAGGTGCTTGGAAAATCTTAGGAATAATTCTTCCAAAAGTGATTTTTCTATGTATGCCCCTATATGGTAATACTTTGCTGTATCGTAATACTAGTACAGTTTAATTTTTTAAAAAGCCTCTGAGTATGGACCGTATTTTTATCAGTTTTCAAGAGCAGTGTTAATACCTAAAGAAACCAAAGAGTGGGTAGAGTCGACAGATTAAGCAGAAAACAAATCGGACTTGCAGATACAAGAGCATGACTAATCCAGAGATGACCTTTCATTCATGTGGCAGTCTGAGATCAGGAGAACATTGTGTAATTTGAGAATATCCAGTATGAATAAAAGCTATGATTTAACCTGCCATGATTATTCAGTGATATACCTCGGAGTAGATCATTTAGTACCCAAGTTTTACTTATTAGCTTGGCCGCTTTATTAACTATATGTTTTATAAAAAAATTTTTTTACGTCTTTTAAATCTCAGTGTCCTCGACTGTAAAATGGAGCTGTTAAAACTGTTTATGTTAAAGGTTATTGTGCTGCTCTCTGAAAAGAATAGATAAGCATTGTCACTCTGACCATGCTGCTCTGCGAGGCTTATGATTTTTCCCCCTTGCATCTTTTCCAGAGATTTCCTACAGTACTGGGAATAGAAAAGGACTATCAGTGCGCACTTCAGTGTGGATTGGAATGGGTGGTCTGAATCGAGGCAGAAGGGAAAGTGGAGTCAGGACAACACAGAAAATAGGAACCAAGCTTATTTGATAGTTGGCCAATGTCTTGCCTTTTTTTTAATGGGACTTTGTCTTTAAAAAGCTGCCTACTGTCTCTGGAATTTGGACAACTTGATTACAAATATTACAGTTCCTGATTTTAGATCAGACAACAAGGATTTATACGCATTTCTTTTGCCTCCATCCATTCCATCCCTCTGCCCATTCAGCTAGCCAGCAACGTTTACTGGGGCCCAGGTAAACCAAGCTAAGCATTGGCCAACGCTGAGATGACAGAAGGAAAACATAGTTACTGTCTTTAAAGAACACATAGCCTGTAACGGTTAGATATTTCCTGCCTTTCCCATTTTAAGGTGATAGTGTACAGACTGGAGATAATATAATCAGATGCTGAGTTTGGATCCTTTCACAAGGCCACATTTGTCCCTTTACTTTGGTTATTTGAAATAATTCATGGGGAAAAGAGAGAAGTAAACAGAAATTAGCATGATGAGCATATCTGTATCATCCTCAGCATCCTTGACTGCCAGTCAGTGTCTCTGATTCCATTTGAGTGCACTTGACCATGCTGTGAATAGCACGCATGTGCTGTGTCATGTAATATTAAGGACATTGGTATTAGTACAACTGCTTCCCAACCTCTCTCATGTCATGGCACACATAGAAAATGATATTTTTATGCCACACTGAGGTAAACGGACAAAGCAACTTAGGGCAAGATACCAGCCCTGGGATTCTGCTGCCCCAACCTTGTGCAGCATTGAGAAGGTCGGATGAGGTGGAGGTGGTGGGGGTTTGGGGGACAGTATGTTTGCGCACCTGTGATGTGTTGGCAGCACACCTGTGCACTGTCAGGTACATTACAGTTGGAACCCTCTGCACTTAATTATCCCCAGGTTGTGCCTTCTTTGCTGACCCGGGGCCTTACTTAATTTTGTTTGGTCATGAACACTTTGAGCACATCAATTATGGTGGCCACGTGATACGGTTTAGTAAGGGAATGTAGAGACTTTAGAGGATTCCAAACAAAAATATAAAACACTACTGTAGGTCGAAGACAGCTTCTCATAATGAAAATAGGCTGGCTTGGGAATTGAGAGTCCTGGCCTTCAGTGCTAACTTGATCACCTTTGGCAAATCACTTCTCTCTGAACCTCAATTTCCTTATCTTTAAAATGAGGGGGTTTGAACAAGATGACCTTTAAGTCACCCTCTAGTTCTGATAGGCCGTGGTTTTTATTTTTATTATTTTTTATTTTTTTAGAGAGAGCATGCACATGCACACGCAGGGGGAGGGACAGAGGGAGAGAGAGAGAATCTTAAGCAGGCTCTGCACTCAGCACAGAGCCCGACACGGGGCTTGATCTCACAACCCTGAGAGCCAGATGCTCAACTGACGGAGCCACCTGGGTGGCCCAACATGCCGTGGTTTTATAGATGCTTGTGCATCTTTGCTGTTACGTCGGCTGCTCTTCCCGGAGCGTTTGCTGTATGGACACTTGGTCAGTGGCTTCCTGCATGGGCCCTAGGGCCAGCTTCATGAGACTCCACTGCTTCGATGCTAGAGGAATTGAAACCAAACTACGATGCCTGATGAAGGAAAGATGATAGACACTGAATTGGGTGTCTGAAAGGAATGAAGCTAGCTATAGTAATTGAAAGGCCTTCCGTGTCTTTTAAATGTGGTTCAGGATTTCCCATCTAGCTAAACGCCTCGCTTGATTAAAACTGGCAACCCTGGCAGCCTGAATCTCCTAGGATAGGTTTTCCTAACTTTCATTTCCAGAAATAACTTATTCAGATACATCAACCATGTAAGCATGTATACAGAGACCAAATCTCAATTGTCCAACATGGTGGAAGAAAAGTTAGTGTTAAGAATCCCATTAGGAATTTTCGTTTTCCGTATTTATCTAAGTCCTTTCTGTTTCGCATGTGTTGGGTGGGGTGAGGCTGCCTGGCTGGAAAGCAACAGAGAAGACTTACCGGAATGCATGGATAATCAAGGACTAGGCACATCATGGTGATGATGGTCATTTGCCATGATTGTAGACTAAAATGGTACCATTTGTTCAATCCACGGAGGTTTCATTGTTCATTTACCATGTATCAGAAATTCTCTAGGAGCTAGAAAATAAATCTGAGAGATTCCTGATATAGTCAAAGACAGACATTAATGATACATTGTTAGCCTTAGAACTTTTTTTTAATAAACACATCAGTAACTGATTTGTTATGTTCAGAATTCTCCCTTACTTCCTACTGTCCATTAGCATATACTTATTGAGTCATGTATCAGATACACTAAAAAGAAGGACAAGACTAAATAATGTATTCACGTATCAAAAAATACTTCCAAGTAGGGACGCCTGGGTGGTGCAGTCAGTTAAGCATCTGACTCTTGGTTTCGGCTCAGGTCATGATCTCAGGGTTCTGAGATTGAGCCCCACGTCAGGCTCCATGCTCAGCGGGGAGTCTGCTTGGGATTCTCTCTCCCTCTCCCTCTGCCCCTCCCCCCTAAAATAAATAAATAAATCTTTTTAAAAAAATACTTCTAAGTATATAAAAATTCACCCAATAATATACCCTTAAGGAAACCTAATGTTTCAGATCTATGCACAAGAGGATCCTTATGCACATGTATATATGTGTGTCTGTGTGTGTATGTGTGTCTATTATGTAATGTACATATGTAATACACGTTCAAAAAGGATACTTGAACCTAGAGGGTAAATGAAGAAGTCTGGGTTTATGTCTGCACATATGCATGTTTGTATGTATGGGGTGAGGGGGAGATTAGGAAGGAAAGAAGGGAGGGATGGAGTAGAAGAAGAGAAGAAGCAAGGGTAAAAATAGTTAGTGGTCTTAGAAGGAACCACAGGAGTTAGTCTAACTCCCACCACCCCATCTATCTTTCCTGTATTGAGCAGCAGTTAGTGTACCATTATTCATCCCATCAACAGATATATCCTCAGAATTAAGTTGACTACTACCCAAATCAAACAAAATGAAGAAAGAATAATTTCAGTTTAAAAAAAATATAAAAACATCCAGACGTTAGTGGTACTTATGTACTCCAACTGTGATAAAGAAAACTTACCGAAAGTCCTTCAAAGCAGAAAAAAAATTAACATCTCAGGGAATTTTTTCCTTTACTGGCCAGAATCTCATTCCAAGAAGTACCATCCTGTCTCATTTCAAAATGCTTCCCTTGCCAAGGAAGCGGAAGCGGTCATATTCTTTCCCACCGAACTATGGGTGAATTATAATTATCCTACCTCTTGTGGGACAATGAAGCAGCAAACATCTGCTATACTGAATCAGAAACCCACGAATGAAACTATACCAAACTGTGAATCATACCTGGACTCAGATGAAAGGTTTTGTGTTGTGTTTACCTTTTTCTTTGTTTTCTTTGCAATTTAAAATATGGATTTGTTAGCTCTGGCTCCATGTTCTAACTGAGGGAAAATATATGGGGTCCATTCATTGACTCAGATTTTAACATTGAAAATCCCCAGCTTTAAGGCAGTACATGGGCAATAACGATTAGCAGTTTTTTCTGTTTGATTTATTACCCCCTCACAGCTTTTCTTCGAAAGGATGGTACAATTAAGAAAATTTAGTACACAATCTAAGAAGTAAGATCCTTTAGCTTTTTCAATATAGTGACAGTAACAGAGGAGGAGAAAATGGCATTTTAAACTTCGCTTCCAAAAGACACAAGTTGCAAAACTACTGTTAACTTATCATAATTTCAAGTTTCATGATATTTATGGTGGTATGAAACTGTTTACTTAAAGTCAGGAAAGGAAAATGGAATTTCAATTCTGCAATTTAGCCAGGAAGACATAGATAATGGTCTACTTGCTCTGAAACATTGTTTGTGTCTTTTTATCTGTCAGAGAGCAGAAAGACAAACTCGAATTATGGATTCAGCCCAATATGCAGAATTCTGTGAAAGTCGACAATTAAGTTTCTGTAAGTAAATGTTTAATTTTGCTTCATTATATGTTTAAGAGATCATGTGTTACAGATAAACGAAAGTATGACACAATCTCCATTCCTTAGAAATGGGTGAATTTAACGTATGCATAGTTATAACTTAGAAACAGCCCCTGCATTGTAGGGGACTCTATAAAAGATTTTACCCCACTCTACCGTTTTGTAATTAATAGTCCAAAGAGGTTTTAAAGGGTGCTAGTAAGACACAGAGAACCATGTTAATTATTCACATTACTTTTAGTCTGAAAAATTCCATTTTCTTTAACATTCTCATTTTATTTTCCAGTTTCTTCGTCCTACTAACACTAGTATTGCTGATTGTACTTGACCCCATAATGGACTCTAGTAGCACAGTCATGACATTTAAAAGCCCCCAATATTAATAAATACCAAGCTTTCCATTTATTTATGCCTACTCATATTACCACAAGGAAATGTATCAATAGTCTCTTCCATTTTTGTCTGTAACCTCTTACTGTGACAAGCATTCAGTGTTAGCCAAATTCATCAGTCTGTGCTCTTGTAACACTAATAACCTAGTGATAAAATTAGTACCGTCCCATCATTGCACACAGGCTTACTAAAAGTACATAAAGGCTCGTGATAAATAGTGGGCTCAATTGTGTAGCAAACATCCTTACCGCAACAGTTCAATGATGACTAAGCCTCTCAGGGGAAAGGTCAAAGAGTAAGTGTGATGAAAAGTCCAGTTAAAAATCTGACAGAGAAGCACATGACCCTGGTCTGAGGGATTATAGACACAATGGTGTCTTTAAACGGAAAAACTGTTCTGTGGCCATAACAATGTATTTGATTTGAAAACAGAAAATGAGAGCTTCATTTATAGATCATAAAGTGCAAATAAATGACACATTTCAAATAGTGCCCCATGTAAATGTCAGTAAAATATAGGAAAACATGTTTTGGAAGCTTTTTTCCCTAACTAAATATACTTTGCAGTCTGACTAACAATTTGGCATCGTACATCTGTGAAGCATTAAGTAAATGACACTTCAGATCATGGCAATTTCAGCAAATGAGAGGTTTTTGTATTGTAATTTTTAGGTTTAAAAATGGCATTCAAGTCTTTTATAAGTATAAATTTCCAGTTTATAAAGTAACATTTAGTGCTATTGAACTATTTTTTAAAATCATATTTTAAATTTAATTCACTTAAAGGAACAGAAGTGCTGTTTTCACGCTAAAATGTATAGCCACTGAAGGGTCCTAATACATCTTGTGTTTGAAAATCACATTTTTAACAACTCAGTTTTTTGTTTATAACTCAGTAATAAAGTATAGTAAATTAAAAATTAATGCTTTCCCTTTCTATATAAAATAATTATAAACAGTATATTATGCTTACTTTTTTTTAAAAGAAGAGGAATTTGGGCATTTAAAAATATTTCTTTGTATGATGCCCATAGGTGCTTCATTATGAAACCCTAGTGGAAGAATCTGTTTTATATGCCAAAATGCTGTGGTTGGGAATGCTTAATCCAAGTGGGTCCGCAAATTCAGAACTAATACCCACAACTGGTCAGAATGTTAGGCTCTTTTCATTTCTCCCCTTCTGATAAATTACCAGGATATAGGAATTGCGATCCAGCTGTTTGTATCTTCTTAAATATTGGATCGTAGCATTCACTGATTGGGACTACTGGTGTATTTTAAAATTTACAAGTCTATGACTTTATAGACTGAAGGTAAGTTGTAGAATTGGGATCAAATTCACCAGTCTTTTGTTTTTATATTTATGTAAGTTAGATAGTCATTTCCCTGAAAGTCTTTTAAAATCTGATATTCATATTAATTCACAAAGATTAAATTTAGTTATAAATTGGCAAATCATTTCCCAAGCCTTTTCTTTCAGCCTTTTGTTTTGTATGTGGGTTCTGTAAACAAATATATAGATTTTCTTTTTAGTCAAGTCTGAGAGTCTTTTTGTATTTTAATTGATAATTTTAATTTGTGTGTGTTTAATTACTTATACATTGGGTTTATATATGCTGTCTTTGTGTTTTAAATATACTGTGCCTTTTTTTTTTTGCTTTTCCTCCTCCTTTTCATTGTTTTGTTGGATTAATTGGATATTCTTCATTGCATTTTTTCTCAACCAGTTTGTATAGTGTATATTCTAGTTCTATTATTGTAGTTGCTATCCTTAATTTTTTAAAATGCGTCCTTGACTTAAATTTTTTAAAGTTGGTAATTAGTAAACATGCCTTGTCAGCTTAATTTTGTTTTTCCCAAGGCTCTGTAAGTGCTTAAAGCACTCATTTTTGTCTTAAAAATGCTTTATTTTGCCCTCATACTTAAATGGTAGTTTAGTTGGGTAGGAAGTTGTGGGCTAGTAGTTATTTGTTAAAACAGGATTCCTTTTTTTTTTTTTTTTAGCCTCTGTTGTTGGTAAGAAGTCTCTGTCCACTTGTCCTGTGTCCTGTATTTTCCCTGTGGGAGAAACTAAGAGAATGAAGATGTGACCCCCCCCCCGACCCCTCTGGTGTATGGGGAAATGAACAGGTTGGCAGTCAGTGACTGATCAATAAATATGTACAGAAGGAAAGAAATAAGGAACCTCTACTATAAAAGACTCCAGGGAAAAGCATGCCCTCTGAGAAAGACTATTTGCAATTAATCCAAATAGCAGTAATTTTGAAGAGACTGAAGTTGTGGAAGAATTTCTTCAGAGTGGACTGAGCATTACAGAGGGCCCTAAGGAAAGGATGGGGAATGGAAAGACTGGTGAGAGGGATGACATAGAAATAGTGAGATAGTATGCAGGGAGGTGAGAATGGGATATTGAGAGAAACTTAGATTTTACTAGTGGTCAATAATGAGAAAGAAAAAAAGACACGTATGAGGGTTCACTAACCTTAAATTTCCCATATGAAGTTATTATAAAAAGTTGTTTTAATTCCAGCACAAGCTAAAAAACCAGATAGTGTCAGAAGGCTGATAATCTTGGGAACTTCTGACCTGTGTTAAGGATTCTGTTTAAATTGTTGATCGATGTCCCCAATTACCCTTTCTCCTGATATATTGAGAAAAGCAGTAAAGGTGAAGGAACTCATTCATTCTGATGCCCCCCACCTCTCAATAGAAACAAACTGTCATGACCAGGAGTATCTGTGCCTCTTTTGCTGGAACCAGCAATACCATGGGAAGGTCTGTCTCTGAAGCAGTCCTTCTGCAGGTGACAGGGCATTATCTCAGGGAATGTTCACCTGTTGCTGGAATAGCAGTAGCTCACAGCGGTTTTATGGGACCCTCTGTGCGCCTTTTCTGCTAGAGAACAGAGACCCTACCCTTTTATTAAAGAAATATCTTTCATTTGTCCATTCATTCATTTTTTTTCTGGAAATATTTATTGTGAGACTGCTGATGCCAGGCAGTATTCTAGGTGCTGGGGATACAGTGGTGGACACAGGGCCCTCATCCCTGCATTCTCAGTACTTAACATCTAGGGAGGAAGCTACCAATTCTGTTGCTTAGGTGGACAGATCCTGTGGAACACTAAGAACCGTCTATCCTTTCCCTCTCTTTTAAAATAAATCGTTTAGAGCATAGTCACAAAATACCTTGTTTCTGCGTTCTTAACAAACTGTCAAAGGGAGAAGTGAACAAGGTACATTTTATTGATCTTGCCAAATTGCCGCCTGTTAACTTTGACTTCAGAAGTATTCCACAGATGTTAAACAAGTGTTTGTGAGCTAATGCAGCTGACTAGTTAGATGGAATGTTGCATGTCAGAGAGTATGTGGAAGATTGGTTACTTTAGGGAGATAGCTTTAAGAGGATTATCATAATTCTGCCACAGTTGACAACTTTGGACATGCACTTCCATAGCAAGACTTCAAGTCTTCTGTGATTTATTGGAAAAAAAAAAAAAAAAAAAAAACTCTTCTGTACTTGGAATCCATGAAGACCACATCTATAAGGATAGAAACATCATGCTTTGAGTGACGGTTAAGTGTTTTAATAGACCCATGGGACCAGATTAACCAAAAGAATAATCAGTGGATTTTTTTACAAGATTATTATGTTATAGATATGATAAAATCTTTACCATCAATCTCCTCCCTGTAGATTACTAGTTAGATTAGTAATATCTAATAAAGGCTCTACATCAAGTTAGGCTGTGCTTAGCACTGTGGCATTTTGGAGATATGAACCGGAAGGTTCCACGTGCGCTTGGTACTGTTAGGTATGCAGAGAGACATGATGCATGGTGTTTCTAATATGGTTCGAGAAATTAAAAGCAGACATGAAAGGATATCTGATGATACAAGAGTTCAGTAAATGACCAGTGTGGGGAACTACACAGTATAGGCGGGATTCATGTGAAGGAGGAAGAGAGGTGGGATGGCATTCCATGGAGGAAAAGGAGCAGCGGTGAACATAGAGAGGGCTAGACTCAATGCCAGGTGGCATTTCAGCAGGCAGTAACAGAAAGAAATTGAAATCACTTTGGAGGCTTAGGAATTTGGACATCTTTGTAGTCAGAAAAACATAACTGCAGGCCTAAGTTTTTTTCTATTGTATTCTAAATATGTGACTTTGAACCTATTCTGGTAATAGACACATTTGGAAATGTACTGCAAATACAATTTCTGTATGTTCTTTCTCCATCCCAGGCTCTTTCTTGCAGGAATTTCTTTCCACAAGAATAGGTTAAAGTTGCATTAAGCAACCCCTCTGACTTTTGTTAAAACATAAGCTATGGCCAGTGGTAACTTATTCTGACACTGTGAGAAATGCTGAATATTAAGTCATTTAGTATACCGTGTTAGGTAGCACAGATACAAAATCAAAGACCCAAATGCATAAGGAATTTCTTGGGGTTTGAATATCTTGACACTAATTGAAACTTCAAAAGCATGGTGTTTTATATGCATTATTTTTCAAATGCAATTTTCAAGAGACATATTTTTCATTTTGTGATAGTAATATGCAGTATTAAAACACTTCAAAAACTAAATTCTCCATATTTGTTTTTTTGATGGCCAGCCAAAAAGGCCTCCAAATTTCGAGACTGGTTGGACTGCAGCAGTATGGAGATAAAACCCAATGTTGTCGCAATGGAAATTTTAGCGTATTTAGCATATGAAACAGTGGCACAGGTAAGAATGCTAATATCTGTCATAGCAGGCCATACAGGACTGCTTTCTTCTTCTTCTTCTTTTAAGATTTTATTTATCAGAGAGAGAGGGGGAGAGAGAGCACAAGCAGGGGGAGTGGCAGGCAGAGGGAGAAGCAGGCTCCCTGCTAAGCAAGGACCCCGATGGCGGGACTCAATCCCAGGACCCTGGGTCATGACCTGAGCCAAAGGCAGATGCTTTAAACCACTGAGCCAACCCAGGCATCCCTTTCTTCTTATCCCTGTCCATGATCAAAGTTCCTCCACCTGCTACTCTACCAGGAATGAGAACAACCATGAGTTTTATCCTATGACAATCTTACCATTTTCTGGAATTTAGTTCAGTTATGTTTCTTTGTATCCTCAGCCCTGGCAGGTGTTAGTGTAAAAGTGACTGTTGCTTGCAACTCAATCCTAACCAGAAATGGAATCCCTACATACTTTTTCTCAACATTGAATTCTCAGTACACATCTGCCTTGTTTAGAGATTATTTTTGAGCTCTGAAACATATCTTTCTAGCTATGTACAGTCTCCTGAGTGCTTGCCAAAACCTGAGTCTAGAATCACTGCTCTCTGACAGCTTCTCAAAGCATGGTCCTCTGACCACAAGCATCAGCTTCTCCTTGCTTCTTGCTGAAAATGTAACCCAGACCATACCTACCAAATTAGAATCTTGGTGTCCAGAGCACAGAAATCTGTATTTGAAAATACTTCCCTAATGATTATTAAATAAAATTTGAGAAGTGCTCCCCTAAAAAGTCAGAATACATTGTTTATATTCATGGGTAGGTCTACTTATCAATGAAAGCATATGCTCACGTCCACAATACAGATTTTTAAGCAGACCGTATTATCAATAACACTTGGAATGTATTGCTTTTAGTTTTGCCACTTCGGTGACATTGGTGATTGATTATTCCCAGTTATGTGACTTTATTTTCATTGCTCTGATCTTCTAGTTAGTGGACCTGGCTCTTCTTGTGAGGCAGGACATGGTAACCAAGGCAGGAGACCCCTTCAGCCATGCCATTTCTGCAACCTTCATTCAGTATCACAACTCTGCTGAGGTAAGTAGCAAAAAATCTGTCTTTGACACCTCTGTGGGTTTTTCATGTGTCTGGTGTTTACATGAGTAGTTCTTTGAAAAAGGTAATGTAGGAATGTGTAGCCTTCAATCAGGAATCTTAACATACTCAGTAACATTCAAACATTTACTGAGCACCGACTATTCCAGGCCTTAATAATCCACTTAATACAATTATCTTTTCACCTATTTCTAACCTTATTTAGCTTCCCTAGCCCTTCAGTGAAAGAGGAATAGTTGGAGAGCATGCCTCATTTCCGTGGGAGGTGAACAACTGATTTGGGCAAATGAACAATGTTGAGAATAGTTCTTTATTTCTTTGTGCCTCAGAGACAAGAGAATCATTATTATTCATGTCCTAATAACTCCTGACATTTATTAATCATTTTATTTCCCAATTATTGACCCATCTCTAAACATGATTTAAAGGAGCATGGCTCCATTTATTCTGTGTGCACACTGGCCCTATCATGTGAGGATCACATCCTTTCTGACCGAGTTATGTTGCTGGGACCTCCACCTAGGGGGGCGATGAAGTGGTCTTGCCAACTTTAAGGCATTGTGCAATAACTGTGTACCATTTGTAGTATAAGAAAGACTCTCTGTGAGTGTCATGTACTTAAAAACTAGAAATGTAGTATCATCTATTGAATGAATTTGCTGATATTTGACCCTTTTTCCTGGCATATACAGCAATTCCATGTAGTTCAATCTAATAACCAGCGAGAAGGCAGCAAGGAGGTTAGCTTAACATCTCCATGTGTAATTATGAAGTGAGCTTTGGATAAAGCTGGGTGAAATGTATAACCGGAAAATGTCTAAGCCCCTTCGAGAATCTGACAAAAAGTCTAATTCCTGTCTCCATAAGCACATTCACAAATTTTGCATACAATTTCAGGGTGTTCAGAGACCCTCTGAAATCATTCTATGGATCTAAGTAGTCTGTGATGGACCCCAAGCTTAAGTACGTCTGCTCTAGGATACTTAGAAACTACATAAAGATACAAACCAGTATATTTTATTTCAAGCCAAAAGTTTGACATCTTTTTGTGCCCGTTGGAGAATCAGATTGGCTTGGAATCCAAGTAGAAATTTAAATGTTTATGCCTATTAAAAATCCATTTTTTTCTTAGAAAAGATCATACATCATTATCAGTCATCATACTTTAAAAGTCCCTAAAGTTTACCCAGTTGATTAAACACTTTGTTTTCTTTATGTTACAAACCCAAATTACGATGTCAAAGAACACCCTTTAAAGATATCTTTGGTACATGTTCACTTTATGAATATGTGTATAAGTATGCTTTTCATTAACATCAGACAAATTTGTTGTAACATTTCTAATTGAAGAAATTTACAGTGAACATAACAAGCCTAGTTTTCCCTTAACATTCAAGGGATTGCTTGCATGGCTAGGAAAAGTCTTTATTTCCCTTCTTTCTTGGTTCTCCAGGGTGGCCAAGCTGCCCTGGGCAACTGCTCAGTAACCACAACTGCTGCTCCCAGCTACCCAGCAGTTAAGAAAAATGGCCTGTGTGTGCTGGGTTTTCCGGGCTCTCTGGGAGGTGGGAGCAGGAGTGTCGGAAAGCATCCCGCCTAAATATGCTAGCAAAGCCTCAAGCGTTTCCCTGGCCTTCCAGACACCCCTCCTCCTGCGACTAGTGGTCAAAATGAACATTCAGAGGGACTGGAAATCTTCCTGCCCTTTATTACCTGACGAAACACAGAGAATGGCCACTCTAAAGTAGGAATCTTACTCATCAACCTTAACAAACCAGCAACCAACGTCAAGGGCCTGCTTTGAGGGCTTTACCAAATTGGGTACAAAAGGGGGACTCCGAAGACTGGTATGATCTGTATTCAGGGAGATAAGACATTCTGTAAAACAAACAAGGAAATAGAGAACAAACAAAAAAGACAATTCAAGATAGCATAGATGCTAATTTCCAAATGAGTGGCATAGACCAGAAGTGCAGAGGTAAAAACAAGCCCCGACTGCAAAGCACTTGAGAGAGGATGCTGGCGTTGAGGGAAAATAGAGACTTTGATGAGATGGTAAAAGTGGGGAGAATGCTCTAGGTCTCAGAGGCAGCATAGGCATAACTGTACGAGGGAGAAACAAAACTCTGATTAAAATATTCGAGCAAAGGATTCATTGAGGAGCAGAAGGAAGAAGTCAGATTAGAAAATTGAGCCTTAGGCTCTTAGAGTTAAGGAAGAGTTGAAGGTTTCATGGCTGCTAAAGGGTGATGAGTTCAAATGGGTGTTTTAGAACATCCAAAGGGAGGTGCTATGTACAATGGATTGGAATCAGAAGCTCTCAAGGCATGATGTTAATACACAATACATTCTCTTTTAATGACTATCATTTTTGAGTATTAAACATATGAGGAACCAAGCTAGTTAAGCTTGGGTTCTCAGATTGACAGGTGTAATATTAATTGAAGTTAATTTTTGTTAAAGATTTATTTATTTATTTGAGAGAGAGAGTGAGAGCGCATGGTGGAGGGGGGCGGGGGGCAGAGGGAAAGGGAAAGAGAGAATCCCAAGCAGACTCCACACTAGGCATGGAGCCCAACGCGGGGCTCAATCCCAGGACCCTGAGATAACTATCTGAGCCAAAACCAAGAGTTGGATGCTTAACCGGCTATGCCACCGAGGCACCCCGATTGAACTTAATTTTTAAAAATTCTTTTCTAGGGGCGCCTGGGTGGCTCAGTTGGTTAAGCGTCTGCCTTCGGCTCAGGTCATGATCCCGGGGTCCTGGGATCGAGCCCCTCATCGGGTTCCCTGCTCAGCGGGAAGCCTGCTTCTCCCTCTCCCACTCCCCCTGCTTGTGTTCCCTCTCTGGCTATCTCTCTCTCTGTCAAATAAATAAATAAAATCTTTAAAAAAAAAATTTTTTTTTTCTAATATATGGTTTATGCACAGGAAGCAGTGATCTCTAGGAGTTATCTTGTTTTTTCTAAAAATAACTCATGCCAAATTAGGTTTATTCCTTCTTGTTTGATAAGGTTCCTAGGCAGGCAAATCAAAGAAATACTTTTTTTTTCTTTAAAAATCTTTTTATTTTAAAATAATTTTTAGATTTACAGAACCATTGCAAAGATAATACAGAGTTCCAGTATATTCTTTACTAGCTTCCCTTAAACTTGCTCATTTTTAACTTTAAATAAATAATATAGTTCTCAACAGAACAATAGACAGATATACTTTTGAAACCAATATGTGCATTTCAGCCAAACATTTTACAAAATTTAGCATAGTTTTTTAAATACAAATACATAGCATTATAGAGAAGTGTAGGCCAGCAGGTAGTATGGTTTAGTATAGTTGGTAGGATAAGGAAGATGTAGATTAATAATACCATATATGAAAAAGACTTACAGACTTTTATTGGACTGTAAATTCCTTAGGAGCCAATATCGTGATGTTACTGATAAGAAAACTTTTTTTGTCTTGTTTAGTGTTTAGGCACCATCCTAGAGGATGGACAGTGACACAGTAGATAATGTCTAAAGGAGAGTAATGAGAGGGTGAAGGAACCTGAAAACATGTCTCATAATAAATGGTTGAAGGAATTTGAGGCAGTTTGACCTATAAAAGAAAAGAGGCTGAGAAAGGTAGTAGTCCTCAAATATTTGAAGTGCATCCACATGGAAGAAAGCAGATTTGTAGCCGTAGCCGAAGAACCCAGGTAGAAATGAGGGATATTATGAAAGAAGAAAGGAACTAGAAATAAAAGGAGCTGGAAATATCCACAGCGACCCTCAGACACTGAGTTGGAGTCACTGGTAGAAGGCTGGCCATGCTGATAAGAAATACTGTCTGTACCATCCAGTTTGGGGGGTGGGGATTCAGAGGTGCCTTTTGAGACGTGTAAGTCTGACATGCTAACAAAACTTGCAAGTAGAAATCTCTGTATCTGGCAAAATCAGCAGAAATTTTGGAGGCTGCATCTTGAGAAATCCTGATTTTATCTAAATGACTAAACAGATTAAAAATTAACATATTTAGACCAATAGGGACAAATGAGGCATCATTTCTGTGAACTGGATAATAAATCATGTTTTGATATTTGTAAGCTTCAAGAAGTATTGAATTCAGGAGATATTAAACACAACTGAATGTTAGTAGAAGTCCTGGTCACTCGATTTCAAAGGCACATCTCTTTGGGCAGGGGTCTTGCATGAAGTCCTACCCAGAGTCCCCTGAGAACACACCTCCTCCTACACCGACTGCTCCATCATCTGGATCACAGCACTCAGGGAAAACCACATCAGGATCCCTAGGGAATGGGAGTGCTGGACAAGACTCAGCTAAAACCAAGCAAAGGAAAAGAAAAAAGGTCAGTGATAAGTTTTTTGTTTTTTTTTTTTTTCTTTTTTCCGGTGCAGAGTGGATAAAGTTGTTGAGTTTGCTTCAGAAATATGGAAAACATGCTGTTTTTCTCATAATTCAGATTTTTAGAAACAGCCATTTTATGCTTAACCATACTTAATGACTTCTACTCAAACTTTTTTAATAGCTTTCTTCTGGGTAAAGCAAGATACTGATTTTTTTCTAACATTTTATTATAAAAATTTTCAAACATACAAAAATATTAAGAGAATTATAGACTTAACACCATGTATCTGCCATCTAGATTCTACAGTGAACATTGTACTATGTTTGCTGTATTATCTACATATTTATATATTTACATTTATTATATCGATGCATCTAATTATTCTTTTGTCCATCTGTCAGTCCATCTTTTTTTTTTTTGCTGCATTGCAAAGTAAGCTACAGATATTAGTACACTTCTTGGGTTAATACTTCATTATGTATAATTTGTTTATGGTTCTTTTTTTTTAAGCTAAAATTTATACACAGTAAGCCATTCAGTTGTTAAATATCCCATTTGACGTGTATTGACACAGGTATAAACTTGATGTTTTCTAAACCCTTCTCAAGATATAAAACATTATCATCAGTTCAGAAAGTTCCTGCATGCCTCTTCCCAGTCATTTCCTGCCACCACAGAGAGGCAATCATTGTCCTGATTTTTTCATCATAGATTAGTTTTTTTCTGTCCTGGAAATCATATAAAGAAAATGTAGTACGTATGCTCTTTTGAGTGAAATTTCTTTCACTCAGGATGTTTTTGAAATTTGTTTTTCAGTATAAGTGTAATTTATTCCTCTTTATTGCTGAATAATGTGTTGTATGAATATATCAATGTATTTATTCTCATTTTGTGGACACCTAGGCTGTTTCCAGTTTTTGAGGTATTATGAGTAAACCTGTTGTGAGCATTATTATACAAGTCTTCGTGGGCAAACGCCTTCATTTCTCTTAGGTAAATAGCTAGGAATGAAATTACTGAGTCACAGAATATATATGTGTTTAGTTTTTAAAGACACTCCAAGACTTTTTTCCCCCAAAAAAATGTTTGTATCATTTTATACTTCCACCTGCAATATGTGAGAGTTCCAGTTGCTTCACATGTTCATCAACTCTTACTGTTATTGTTCTTATTTTTAACCATTCTAATGGATATTCAACAGTGACTCATTATACTTTGAGTCTGCATTTCCTTGAAATTTAGTGTATTTATTGACATGGTTAGATATAGTTCAACTATTTTGCTATTTGTTTTCTGCTTGTTCTATTTTTTATTCTCAGTTTTTCTTTCTTGTCTTATTTTGGGTTGTATACTCTTTAAGAAATTCATTTTAATTCATCTACTCATTTCTTAGTGATACCTCTTTGCATAATTTTTTAGTGGTTATGCTAAGGGTTACAATATATCCTTAAATTTTCAGCATACTTGGAGTTATTGCACTACTTACATAAAATGTGAGACTCTTATAAGACTGGTGTACTTTACTCTTATCCTTCCTTTATGCTATAGTTGTTATACATATTATATCTCCACATGTTATAAACCATACTACTACTTATGCCTTAAACAATCAAATGTATCTCAATGAAACTAAGAGAAAAAATAAACTAACATTTACCATCCCTACTGTTGCTCATTTCTCTCTCTCTCTCTCTCTCTCTCTTTCTCTTTCTGTGTCTCTCTCTTTTTTATGCTCAGACTTCCTTCTGGTATTACTTTCCTATTTTGCTCTACTAAATTTTGTTTTAGCATTTGTTACAGTGCAGGTTGGCTGGTGATGGTTTCTCCTAATTTTCATATTTCTGAAAATATCCTTTCATTTTTACAAGATACGTTCACTGGATGTAGAATTCTGAGTTGGTAGTTTTATTTCAATACTTTGATGATATTCCCCTGTTTTCTGGCATCCATTGTTTTAATCATATGTCAGGAGTTTGTATTATTGTTTCTGTGTTTGTAATGTGTTATTTTTCTCTGGATGTTTTCAGGATTGTATCTTTATTTTTGGTTTTCAGCAGTTTGACCATGCTGTCTACAGACATGGTTTTCTTTGTATTTGTCCTGCTTAGGGTTCATTGAGGTTCTTAAATATTAGTTTTATGTCTTTTGGGGGAAATTTTCAGCAGTTACTTCCTCAGATATTTTTTCTGCTTCATTCACTGTCTCTCCTCCACTTCAAAGACTCCAAGGCATATTTGTTAGTTACTTTGATGTTGTTCCACAGGTACTTATTTAATTTCTCTTTCAATCTTTTCCCTCTGTTCTTCGGGATGCATAAGTTCTATTGATATTTCTTCATGTTCCAGACTCCTCTGTCAGTTCCAATCTGCTACACCCATCCAATAATTTTTTCTTTGTTATATTTTATTTTATAGTTTTATAATTTCCATTTGATTTCTTTTTAGTTTTTGTTTATCTGGTTTTTTTATTTGTCATTTATTACAGGTTTTTTTTTTAATCTTCTTGAGCATAGTTATAATAGCTACTTTAAAATCCTTCTTTGATCAATTAATATCTGGATTATTTTAGTCTCCATTGAGTATAAATCATGCTTTCTTTGAGACTTTGTTAGACTCAGTGGAGACCAAAATAATGCCTCCTCTCTCAGTCAGTTCTTCCCAGTCAATTTTTTATATTGTTGCATGTCTAGTAATTTTGAATTATATCTTGGACATCATGGGTAATATATGGTAGAGATTTTGTGTTCTGTTATATTCCTATGAAGAATTGTTGGTGTTAATAGTGGTTGGGATGTGGGCATGTGTGTTAAGCAGACAGTTTACTATTCTACACTCAATTCTAAACGTCAAACCCAAACTCCTCTTCATTGACAGCAGCTTAGAATCTCTCTTCAGTTCATTTAGCTTTAACTGGGTTTCTTGGATTCAGTACCACAGAGAAATAGATTTGGGTAAAGTTTGTATGGTGAATTGGGGCTCTCCTTCTTTGATTTTGCCCTTTCTTGGTATTTCCTTCCTCACTTTATACCTACTGTGGGTGTCCTATATTTCTCTGGCCTGTATTTCTTAGAGTCTCTAAGCTCATGTGCCCCCTATCCTGACTGGGACCTGCCCTTCAGCTAAAAGAGTAAAAACAGGAAACTCAGCCACTGCCATTCTCTTCTAAATATAGGCATTCCCCTTTCCAGTTTCTGCATGGTTTTGATCAATCTCTATCACTTTCATGTTCTTGTTTTTTAATAATTTGTCTAAAGTGATATTATTATCTAAAACTCAGCTGCTACAATAAGAACCATTTGCCATTACAAGCAGCGGAGCCATGCCAAGATATAATTTTATAATGATAGTAAGCAAATTTAAGTTTTAGC
Organism: Mirounga angustirostris; assembly: GCF_029215605.1. Lineage (NCBI taxonomy): Eukaryota > Metazoa > Chordata > Mammalia > Carnivora > Phocidae > Mirounga > Mirounga angustirostris. The sequence goes on along the minus strand of NW_026991716.1, from coordinate 40,737,927 downwards.
CTCATATCTGGTTTCCTCTTCCATTTACAAAACAACAGAGCTCTGTGTTTATTTATTAAGGGGAAATTTGAACTAGAAGGAACTTCTGTACTGTAAAGTAGTTTTAAAGATTTTTAGCTATAGTGCTCCAGCTCACTCAGTAAGTAAAACTAGGGTAACAAAGTGTTACCTAAAAGACCTCTTCAGTGGACTTGCTTACTAAGTATGTAAGAAGTTGTAATTAACCTGATACGATTATGCATACATACATAAAAATTTGAAGAATTCTCAAAGACATATAAAGAATTATTTTTTCTCTTAAATATTTAAACATTTCTCTCCTAATCTTGTTGAACACTATTACATTAAAGTTGTTTTATAGCAAAGATTTCCTGAGTAAGTATTAGCTTAGTTCATATCTGAATTTTTGTAAATTCAAAATCAGTGACATCAGAATAACATACCACTTTAAAGCTATTATTTCTTTATTTATTCATCCACATCTTTCTACAGACTCTTGCTGTGTGTTTATTTACTCCCATACTTCCACTGTGGTGGTAATACGGTACAATTCATTCTACATAAAATAATAAAGCCTCTGTATATCAACTATGTGTCCTAGAAGCCAAGAGATCTAATGTATAGCCATATTCCGATATTGTCACTGTAATCTTGGGCAAGTACTTTGTCTTCATTTTCTCATGGTGTGGGGTTGGAACAGTTTAGAAATCTTGCATTCCTTCCAGATTTAATAATGTATGAATCCTTAAATTTAGTGATTCTCTTGTCTTCACCTAAAGGACTTCTTCTAGTTTTAATTTCCTTAAAGAAAAGAGTTACAGAGTTTTCCAGTTACATAGAACTACAGTTGTAACAATTAACATCTCAATTAAACTTTGAAATGAGAAAATTAACTGCTAAAATTAACTATACTGTGTACTGTAACCTTTGGCCAAAGAATGGCCCACCTTCATCTGAAAAGACATTCTCCATAAAAAAGGAAACTCTGGAAAAGCGATGTGTACAGCAGTGAGTAGAAGGAAGACACTTGCCTTGCCAGTCAGATTATATATCCACCTTTGTGGTCAGTGAGTGATAGAAGTATTAGTAATAGTAGTACCAGCCTTTCTTTTGCTCTAATCTGAGATATGTGTTACTCTTTAAGAACGAATGTTTCGAGTTTAACAAAAGATCTAGTCCACCATTATGTGGAAAGAATAAGTGGCAATTATCCAATATTCCAGGTCCTCCTTAAATTTGGATTTCACTGGCAAGAGAAAGGCTGAGAAAGGATAGGACGATTTAACTTGCCAACAATTTTTTTTAAAAAGTCCAGACAGGTACGAACATTTGTAAGAGATTCAGCAGTGACAGAAGTTTCAGTATAGCTTCCCCGGACCACGGTTTTATTTACCATCTTTCCCATTCTGAGTGTGCCTGTACTTTAGGATATTCTTTATTTTTAAATTTTCAAAAATGAAACCTACATATTTGACAGAATACTGAGTCCTGTTGTCTAAAGAGTGCTGAAATCTCTGCCGAAATAGACTCTCTCTTTCCTTGAGTAAAGTACAGGCTGCCTTGTAAAGTTCTTCCTCAGATGTCAGGTCCTCTTCCTCTTGGCTACATTCATACACCAATCTGGTGTTCTTTGATAAATTCTTAGATATGAAATTGGGTCAAAATGGTTGTGCATTTTCATTTGATAAGATTTTGCCAGATTACTATTCATAGAGGTCATACTAGTTATACTTCTACAAGGAATTATGAAAGTGGTAATTGTAGTAATTATCAGAAAAACAAATAATCATTATGTGACTATGACTGACTTCTAGAATACAGTTATAGTAATACACAAACTACTGTTTCTTTCATTTGATTCTTTAATGTTAATGACTGGCATCTGGTATCCACTGCAGTAGAAAGCAATTATAATTATTACCCCAATTTTACAGATAAGGAAACTGAAGTGCAGAGATATTACATAACTTGACAGAACTGGTAAGTGATAGGATCTAGATCAGGTATTTGGGAAACCAGAGCCTGCAAGTGAGCCACGAGACTATCTTGTTCCTATTGAACGTTTTAATTTTTTTTTTTTAAATCATGTTACACACCTTTCTTAAGCTGGTATCCATACTCTCTTTACAAATAGGCTTTCTCTTCCTTGTGTCTTTTTGTACTTTCAAACCTGCCTTTTACACATGAGGCAGATTAAAAGAGAAAGGTTTTGTTTTATTTTCTTTTTGCCCTGAGGACACCTAGAAAATTGGGAACCACGTTAAAATGATTGTCTATGACAGCTCCGGTATTATAAATAAATATGTAGCAATTTTATATTTTTCATTTTAAAATTGATGACCCTCCAGTTATTTCAGAAATATGCTCAACAAGCTCCCAAGAAACATTTATAATAATAAATGTTTAAGTGTTTTTTTAAAAACATAGCTTCCTGTGGTTCTGTCTGCAATCCCCCACGACACTTCTCATCTGCACACGAGTGGTTCTATTCTCCTGTACCTTGACGTGCAGGCCTAGGTGAAATATTGTGGGCATAAAAATTGCATTTGGTAGGTCTGCTAGAAAGGGGTCACGGAAAAGTCATCTTTGATTTGTTAACGGAGTCTTTTTTTAAATGTCATGTAGGGCAGCAGGGACGTGCATCCTAAAGGGGGGGAACATCCATTTTATAAAAGTTTATTTTCATATTTTATACACTGTAGTTCTGTTGTGTGTTTTTGATTTAGTAACAATTTATGTGTTTTTCTGTCACAGAGCACTGCGGCCTGTGGTGTTGAGGCTCACAGCGATGCCATCCAGCCCTGCCACATCAGAGAGGCCGTTCGACGCTACGGCCACAAGATTGGCCCCCTTTCCCCATTCACAGTACGTAATAACAGAGTTATAAAAAGTTATATTTATAATCTGAAAGAATTTTGATTTTCAAGTGGTCAAATGAAGAAGCAGTGGAATTGTTGAAAGCAATTTGTGGTGACTATAATTTTGTTGTATAAAAGTGGCATAATTCCCTTGGGAAATAAAAGTTAGTCATTTTTGTCTCTTTTTGGAAGGACTTTTTTTTCTACAAAATATTATTTTCTTTCAATTACAAATGATGCTTTTTTTTTTTTTTTGCTGGGGCTTATATTTTCTATTTTTCAAAGCTTAGGTTTATAAAACCTTTTTGTCAAATTATATGTCTCCAAATATTGCTAGAAGCACTTTATATTTTAAAATTGGTTAGATTGGCAATACCACTTCTATCAGATGTCCTGCTCCTAAACATACTGAGTTGGAAGAAGAAGAAATGATTTCTTTACTGGCTTTGAAGTAGGCTGAAATGCAGATAGTCTTTCACATCTTCAAATGGTTTTAAAGCTTATAATCAGGGTTTGTTTTTTTTTAAGTGGAGAATTAAAGACTTTATATTTCAACAGCCTAAAGAAAGTATGTGTGTGTGTGTGTGTGTGTGTTTTAATTAAGTGCTCATCTTGTGGCCCTTTCTAAAAAATCTTCATTCGTGTTAATAGAACTTTCTCCAAGTCTTTCACTGTTTATGAGGCATTGGTTTGATTTTCAGAAAGTGAGGTTGGATTTAAGACTGAGGAACAGCAGAATTTACTGTTTGGTTTCTTTATATTCACTTCTGCTTTACTATACTAAAGCAGAGTATATACGTATAACATCATACATATATATACATACACACATACATAAGTGCAGCAGAGTATGTTTTCTCCTGAGAGTGGATTTTACTGTGATTTCTTCTACATTAGATCATCTGGTTTTTTTCCTGTTTTTTAGTTAAAGGGAATGCTTTCTTTCCATTCTTTATTTTCAGCAGTTAATTGTATGGATTCTCATTGTGACAGCAAGCATGTATCAGCTTTTTATATATGTCTCCATAAGCTTTTTGTAACGATAACTATTACTCTCACTTTTGTTTAGTATTTAAAATCTGTCTTCTATGAGAACATGATTTCAATACTGCTGATGAAAACAATATATCCTGCATAACTGTTTTTAGACTATTACAATTGAAAAGGCAGAATGAAATCAAGAATCTCTTGTTTTATTTTTTTCTGCACGATAGGTGAGACTACTTTTAGTGATGAGCCAAAAGAAAGATGAAATTTAGAAAAATAGGAGATGATTGGAGGAATTTAAAAACCGAAATTGAAAGAACCGTCTTCTAGCAAAGGATTAAATATATCAAGTCCATATTTAAGAGCCAACTAATGACTAAAAGGTTGAGGCAATGGAGTGGAGAGGGAAGGAAAAGGAGGCAGTGTTGATAATAATCTAGAAGTAATTAAAGAGTAGCAAGGGGAAGCTGGATTTTTGAGAGAGAACCTAAAATGGTAACTAAAATAATAGATAAAATTACATAAAGGAACATGTATCTAATATAAGGGGAAAATCTCCCAATCATAAAGTCTTTGATATTTCCTCAAAAGGAGGTGGTGGCTCCTTCATATTTCCATGTTTTTTATACTTGACTACACTGGACAGATCACTTAACCATCTTGGTTGATGACATTGTTTATATGTGGGTGTATGTGTATTCATTCCCTCATGTCTAACTGGTACTCTGTTATTCATGTAAGGTTGCTTTGATAATCTAAGATTGTGGTATATGGTCAGAAAATGCACTTGAAACTAAAGTTTAGATACAATTTAAGCTAATTTTTATCTAATAAACATATAACCAATATGATTTTTTAAGTTAATGATTAATTTAAATAGATCTGGAAAAATAGAACAAATAAACCATGACCCGGAATGTTCACTTAGCCACTACCAGAACACAGCAAATGGTAAAAAAAATCATCAGAGAGGGGCACCCACTCCTCAGAAAGGACCCACCTTGACAGGTCTGCTTCATTACCTAGACCTATACTAATTTGCCCAGCCTGCAGGACTGAAGGTGCCTACTCTGTTTTATATCATGATTAATATGATCGGGGAGATACAATTTCATGGTATACATTACAATACATAAATCTGCCCCTTTTTTAATTGAAGTATCATTGACACACATTAGTTTCAGGCATACAACATAGTGATTCAACCTCCCTATATATCATGCTCTGCTCACCACAAGTGTAGCTCCCATCTGTCACTATACGACACTATTATAGTATCATTGACTATAGTCCCTATGCTGTACCTTTCATAAGTCTGCCTTTTAAATTAGTTAAAAATTCTTTTTAAAGTGGGAGAGATTTGCAGACTGTATATCTAATAATATGGCCATCCTTCCCTGGCACCCACATACCTTCAACTTTCTCTGAGGAGGTGCTTCTGATGTTGGGGGATGCTGACGTCCAGTTCCCTGATACCTGCTCTCGGAGATAATACTTCATGCTGCACTAGGGACTCTTTGCTACCTAGGCTTTGAACTACAACTCATAAGAAGAGAGGAGGCATGTGGACTGCCTCTATAGTAACCATAGATGGAGACCTAAATTTTCATACAGAAAGGCTGAGCTCAGTTACCTCCAGAATAACATTTCCTGTGTAAACTAAAATACTCATGAACGACTGGTTTATCTATATGAAACATAGAGATTGTCTATGTACCTTGTCATTCCAAATGTAAAGTGCTTGTCTGGTGTAGATATAGATGTGACATCTAATTTAGAATATCCAAACTTGATTCGTATGTAGCAATTGCCAATAATTGGAAATTGATTTGGAGAATTAAAATAACAACCAGTAGGTTGCACAATATTGTCGATATTATTTATCAACAATAAACCAGTAAAAATCTGCTTTTAGTGAGTCATCCTTCTGTCTTCCACCATTATGACTTTTGGCATAATTTTTTTTTTTTAAAGATTTATTGATTTATTTGAGAGAGCGAGAATGAGAGAGAGTACATGAGAGGGGGGAGGGTCAGAGGGAGAAGCAGGCTCCTCGCTGAGCAGGGAGCCCGATGTGGGACTCGATCCCGGGATTCCAGGATCATGACCTGAGCTGAAGGCAGTTGCTTAACCAACTGAGCCACCCAGGCGCCCGACTTTTGGCATAATTTTATACAAAATCACAACTTGATCAATTTCAGAACTACAATTCATGGCATAAAGAATTGTGAGTTCTTCGCCTTGGGAATTAGTTGAAATGATAGAAGAAAAGAATGATTGAAGCCCTGTTAGGTGGAGGTGAGAAGAAGAGCACAGGCTCTTTGCACAGAGTAGCTGGGGGCACAGAGAGGAAAGGGGCGGAGAGCCATAACATCAGCTCCCTGCCTGTGAGGACGTGCGTGTGGTGGAGACACTTGTAAACCATCATCTCCACTCAACCAGTTAGAGCAGGGCTGTGTTTAGCATAATGCTTTTAGTTGGTGATTGCTTTCTTTTCTGTGTTCTCGTTCATTCTCAACCCTATGCAGAAAATTAGAGAAAGTATCATACCTAGAGGACTGAAGTAATTTTTCTGATGTTAAGCTATTAATGAGACTAAATGATGGAACCAAGGCCCAGCTCCAGAATGGGCTCCCTAAAGCATACTTTTGCAGTTGTCCCCAGCCCTATATACCTGACTTTCTGTATACACATACTGAAAAACATTTTTAAAAACTAATCTTACTTCTTTACCTATTGTTTATTTTTCCTATAATTCTGAAAATCACTTCAGAATCTGTGATTTGTAGTCATTATTTTAGAGTACATATGCATCCTCAGAGGTCCGAAGTGACTTTGACGCTCGTCATCTTATGTTGTCCTTGCACTCAGAGTAGCTGGTATTTGCAGAAGTTCTATCGTGTGGTGATTGACTGTTGATCCTAGAGCTAAATGACCATGGTTTAGATCCCAACTCTGCCACCTACTAGCTAAGTAGCCTTAAGGAAGTTTCTTAACCTCTCTATGGTTCAGTTTCATCTGTAAAATGGGTGTAATAATAGAACATACCTTATGATAGAATTTAAGGCGTATTGTGAACTTGACATGTGATAAGCTCTTTTTGCTTGTTTTTGTTTCAAATTTTTATTTAAAATCTAGTTAGTTAACATATTGTGTAATATTGGTTTCAGGAATAGAATTTAATGATTCATCACTTACATATAACACCCAGTGCTCAACCCAACAAGTGCCCTCCTTAATTCCCATCACCCATCTAACCCATCTCCCCAGCCACCACCCCTCCAGCAACCGTCAGTTTGTTCTCTATTGTTAACAGTCTGTTTCCTGGTTTGCCTCTCTTTTTTTTTGTCTGTTTTGTTTCTTAAATTCTACACATGAGTGAAATTATATGATATTTGTCTTTCTCTGACTGACTTGTTTCACTTAGCATAATCCACTCTGGCGCTATCCACGTTGTTGCAAATGGCAAGATTTCATTCTTTTTGATGTCTGAGTAATATTCTATTGTGTATATAGACCACATCTTCTTTATCCATTCATCAATCGATCAACATTTGGGCTCTTTCCATAATTTAGCTGTTATTGATGATGCTTCTATAAACATCACAGTGCATGTGTCCCTTGGAATCAGTATTTTTGTATCTATTGGGTAAATACCTAGTAGTGCAATTGCTGGATCATAGGGTAATTCTATTTTTAACTTTTTGAGGAACCTCCATGATGTTTTCCAGAGTGGCTGCACCAGTTTGTATTCCCACCATCAGTATAAGAAGGTTCCCCTTTCTCTGCATCCTTGCCAACATCTGCTGTTTCCCGTGGTGCTGATTTTAGCGATTCTGACCTGTGTGAGGTGGTATCTCACTGTGGTTTTGATTTGTATTTACCTAATGATGAGTGATGTTGAGAATCTTTTCATGTGTCTCTTGGCCGTCTGGATATCTTCTTTGGAAAACTATCTATTCATGTCTTCTGCCCATTTCTTAACTGGATAATTTGGTTTTTTTGGGTGACATGTGATAAGCTCTTAATAAATTATACTAATAATATTGGAAGTAGTAGTAGTAGCTGTAGTATATTTTCTAAAAAGTCTCAAATAGGAATACAAACAGACTGAAATAGAAGCCACTCCCCCACCACCCAGCCACACAGACACACACAAAAACACGGACTTTCACTTTGTAATCCCAGAAGAAACTAAAACTTGAATAATAATGTGATTTCTTATCAGACTAATGGTTTTTACCATTAAAATTTAATTATCATTTAAAGATGATTGTTCCTGAGAATAAATGTGTTCATTTTTACTTTGGGAACTGGTAATGGTTGAAGAACATTAATGGATTTTTATCACATTATCACCTTAAAAATAAGGTCTCAGTAACTGAATGTACATAGTTGCCACTCCATTTTTGCATACTAGGTAGATTTTGCATACTAGCTCTTATGAAACAGAAATCTGAAGGGGGAAAAATGGCATGGTTTATAACGCTTCATCAAATTCAATTTATATAAGTTTATATGTTTGTGTAAGTTATTGAAAAAATCTCAGACTGATGAGTATATCAAAGTTGGTGATAATTTTTTAAATAAATTATTGCCTCAATTTATCTTTTTCTTGCTCACATCCTTTGAAAAATGCTTCTATCTTCATAAAGGAAGACGTTGGGGGTAAGTTGCTCTCTACCTAGACTTGTTTCTCAGAGTTGAATATCTGGTGTTTTCTTTATGCATCCACACATACATTAGAAAACAGTTCTATCTTCATGAAGAAAGATGTTGTTTGATAGAAGTTTTCTTTTTTTAACATATTATTATGTTCAGTTAGCCAACATATAAGTACATCATTAGTTTTTGATGTAGTGTTCAACAGTTCATTAGTTGCGTATACCACCCGGTGCTCATCACAGCACGTGTCCTCCTTAATACCCATCACATGGTTACCCCATCTCCTCACCCCCCTCCCTTTTGTAACTGTCAGTTTGTTTCCCAGAGTCCAGAGTGTCTCATGGTTTGTTTCCCTCTCTGATTTCTTCCCATTCAGTTTTCCCTCCCTTCCTCTGTGGTCCTCCACGCTATTCCTTATGTTCCACATATGAGTGAAACCATATAATTGACTTTCTCTGCTTGACTTATTTCACTTAGCATAATCTCCTCCAATCCCATCCATGTTAATGTAAAAGTTGGGTATTTGTCCTTTCTGATGGCTGAGTAATATTCCATTGTATATATGGACACATCTTCTTTATCCATTCATCTGTTGAAGGGCATCTCAGCTCTTTCCACAGTTTGGCTATTGCGGACATTGCTGCTATGAACATTGGGGTGCATGTGTCCCTTCTTTTCACTACATCTGTATCTTTGCGGTAAATACCTAGTAGTGCAGTTGCTGGGCCGTAGGATAGCTCTATTTTTAACATCTTGAGGAACCTCCATACTGTTTTCCAGAGTGGCTGTACCAGCTTGCATTCCCACCAACAGTGTAAGAGGGTTCCCCTTTCTCCACATCCTCACCAATACTTGTTGTTTCCTGTCTCGTTAATTTTTGCCATTCTAACTGGTGTAAGGTGGTATCTCATAGTGGTTTTGATTTGCATTTCCCTGATGGCTAGTGATGTTGAACATTTTTTCATGTGTCAGCCATTTATATGTCTTCTTTGAAGAAGTGTCTGTTCATGCCTCAATTTTTAAATTTTTTTTCATTTTACTGACTTCTTAATTTCTTATTAGTTTTTTCATTTACTGAAAGTAGCACTGGTATGTTAGAAAATTAAGAAAATATAGAATAGTGAAGGGTAAATAAAACTTAATTTAAGAAGGGTATCAGGGCCCCCCAATAAAAGGTATAGCAAAAGATTTAAATGAATTGTCCTATCAGAAAATTAATTGGTATTTAATTGTTTGAAGAGTATTTTCTTCTCTCAGCCTAAAAATTGAAATGCTTTGGTAATGGTTTTTTAAAAAATATTCTTGGAATTTACTTGTGCATGTTTAGAAGGAAAAAGCATATAAAATTTTTGTGAATGAAATGTTTTTTAGGGAAAATACTCCAAAGAGTAACCCAGTGTACTGATAGTTTATCATACAGAAGAAGGTCAGACATGTGTTTTATCTAGATCCTCACTGTTTACAAGCAGTGGGTCGTGCCCATGGTTACTTACTCTGAAGCTCAATCCCAGCTCTCAATGGGAAGTGCTCTAAATGGCTGATATAAAATCAGGTGTATAATTTTGAAAGCCAGAAAAAGGAAACTGTTCACTGGGTGAGATGACATAATCCAGTGTGTAATGCCTAAATCTATTTTAGTTTCTCCTGAGTGATACTCACCTAGAAAACTTTGTTAACCCCTGAGCTTGCATGTTATCAGGTGATTTTCTATTGAACTAGAATAGCGAGACAATAAAGTTGCTTATTTAAGCATAGTCATTAACCTATATAATACCTTCAGTGCATCCCTAGAAGCAAGTTGTGCTTCAGTATCCATTCAGCTGCCTTAAATTGTCAGACAGAATCACAGTATTTTTTTTCTCTTAATACATTTTTTTAAATTTATTAATTAATTTATTTTTTGATGTAGTGTTCCATGATTCATTGTTTGCCTATAACACCCAGTGCTCCATTCAGTTATGTGCCCTCTTTTATACCCATCACCGGGCTAACCCATCCCCACTCCCCTATCCCCTTTAAACCCCTCAGTTTGTTTCTCAGAGTCCGCAGTCTTTCATGGTTCGTCTCTCCCTCCGATTTCCCTTGCTTCATTTTTCCCTTCCTGCTATCTTCTTCTTTTTTTTTTTCTTTTAACATATAATGTATTATTTGTTTCAGAGGTACAGGTCTGTGATTCATCAGTCTTACACAGTATTTTAAAGCTGGCTAAGACTTGTGAAAGCCAGTGAGTCTCAGCCTCAGAGAAACTTTGCAGTCGCCCAAAGGCACCTTGTGAGTGAGCAACAGGGCTGACCCTGGAATCTAACCTCTCCCTCTCCGTCGACTACCCCTCCACTCTGGCCACTGACTTCGATGTGGGGAGATCTCTTATGGGTGCTAGGGATGCTCTCATATCCTTGGTTCTTGAAGACTGTTGGAAACAGCCACAGAGCTATGGAAAATGTGAAGTTGCCTTTAGGAATTCCTCACATTAGGCTTTGAAAAACAAAAGCGGCATAGCAGATTGCTTTAACTATTTTGATCTAGACGTTCGTGAATAATTCTTACGTCATGATTATATTAGATTTGTCAGCATTTTATTTGTTCAACCTGGAAAATGAAATGTCACAAAATATTAGAATAATTTCCAAATGTAAATACCAAGGATAAGTTGGGTAAGAAGTCTTCAATATTTGTGTTTTTGACTGGAAGCAAAAATCTTCTCAATAAATTTTTTGGACATTAAATCTATCCTTGGAGGGGCGCCTGGGTGGCTCAGTTGGTTAAGCGACTGCCTTCGGCTCAGGTCACGATCCTGGAGTCCCGGGATCGAGTCCCGCATCGGGCTCCCTGCTCAGCAGGGGGTCTGCTTCTCCCTCTGACCCTCCTCCCTCTCATGCTCTCTGTCTCTCATTCTCTCTCTCAAATAAATAAAATCTTTAAAAAAAAAAAATCTATCCTTGGAGCCATATACCTTTTTATAGTTGTGGGCAACTGATTCTGAGAAATAAAGTAACATATTTATCATATTTATCATATAAGAATAACCTAAAAGTCCGTGTTCTCTAGAATACACTGTGAAACTTTTAATGTAGTGGTTTTTAATTTTGAAATAGGGCGGGGGGATTCCAGTGCCAAAATTCATTATGTCAAATTATATGAAATTGCAGTTTCTCTAGGTGAAAAGCAGTTGACTATCAGAAATTTTATATGGTTCAACTAACACAATGTTCAGTTTCGGATCAGTTAGGGAGAGAATGTTTGAAATGTAGGAATAAAGTCGTTGGAAGAGTTTGGCAGAGAAAATCATTAGAATCCGAAGCAAGTGTTCGTTAACCAGATAATTTATGTACTATTTTAGAAGAAACTTTTCACTTGCTCAAGACACAGCAAGATGAGTGTTAATTATCCCCGCTAGATAGGAAAACTGAGATTTAGAGAAAAACTAAGTAGCTAGCTTAAGGTTACATAGTAGGTACTAGAACTCCATCTGTGGACAGGAATAGTCTGTGGTTCCCTGGGGCCATGAGCTTCAGTGAATTCTCACTAATCCTACTCATTAAATTTCCTCTTTGCAGAATGGTCTCTGTTCTTAACTCTTTAAGTGGTCTTATCCTGAAAACATGAGATCATATTTTCTAAACTACATTGTATAGAAGACAAGTGTTCCAAGAGGTACTAAAAGATGTTCCACTAGAAAAGGGCTTCTTCATAAGATATTTCAAAAAATCTGTATATCTAAAAAATCCACGCTTAAAATCTCATTCATTAAGAAAAGTGAAGGTGTTTCAAAAACAAAGTTACAGGTGACATTCTAATATTATATCCTAGCAATTTTTACTAATGTTCTACACAGGCCTGTAATAGTCTTGGCCCAAAAGAAAAATAGTTAGAATTTTTTGCTTAAAAGTTATTTCATTACATCAAAAACTAATGATGTATGGTAACTAACATAACATAATAAAATAAAATAAAAAGTTATTTCATTAACAATACCTAACAAGTACTCACACTTTTAAACTGGTAATATTTAAAGAAGATTAATATATGGATTTCTAATCCAGGGTAATTCTTCATGGATTTCTGGAAAATATTTTTTAAGGTCTCAATGTCACAAAGAAAATCTCGGTCACCTGACGACCCTTCTCTGACAAATATTTACTTAAAGTTTCAGAGTCAAATTTATTTTGCTTTGCCCATTGAATCCTCATTTGGTGAACTTCATTAATGAAACTGTTTCTGCTATTGTAAGCATAGCATCATAATTCTGTATCACCAGATAGAGGTGGCACAGTCCCATTATATTGTAAAGCTGTTCAGTTAATTTTTTTAATCATCAGACAGAAAGGGAGGAGAAGTAAAACAAGATCTTCTCTCATTTGAACCCCTCTATCTACGGTAATACCTTAAGTTGGGGCAGCCAGTGAATTTGTTTATAAGGACTTGTCCAGTTCCAATTTGAAAATTCTGCTGTCATTAACAACTAGTTTGTCTCTGCAGTCAATAGTTATTATTCAAACACATTTTGCTTTTTTCTGCCTTCACTTCTATGTCAGCAGTAAAGACCTCGAATTTGGTTCAGCATGCGGTATAGATTCTAAAGTGATGTACTCAAACTTGCACAGCTGTATATGGAATATTTTATCTGGTCTGCTTTAAATATCAAAAAATAAAACTAAGAAGCCCAAATTCCAGGACATGACTTGCTAATCAACAAAACATTTACAAGAAGTTCAAATATAAAACATGAGATGACAGAACTTTATTTTGAGTAGCGCAGAAATCGTAAATGGGCGTTCAAATCAAACATTATGAGGCTCCTGGAAATCCTTCAAAGAATCCTACTAGAGTTTTCAGGAACACAGCTTGAAAAGGAGAAAACCAGTATTCTCTAACGGGGCAGGGGGACGTGTTCAAAGTAGAAATGAAAGGTGAGAGCCCTAACCAGCCCTGTGTATTTTCTCCAAGTTCGTGTCCTTCAAAGACTTTTAAAAATTGAAGTAGTTCAAGAAGTTAATGCATCTCTATTTATTGTAAAAGGCAGGCTGTATCTTGGATAATGGGGGAAAAATTCAAACATGAATGCAAGAAAAGAGGAATAATCGGGGTGCCTGGGTGGCTCAGTCGTTAAGCGTCTGCCTTCAGCTCAGGTCATGATCCCAGGGTCCTGGGATCGAGCCCTGCATCGGGCTCCCTGCTCGGCGGGAAGCCTGCTTCTCCCTCTCCCACTGCCCCTGCTTGTGTTCCCTCTCTCGCGGTCTCTCTCTCTGTCAAAAAAATAAATAAAATCTTTAAAAAAAAAAAAAAAGAGGAATAATTGACAACAAAGAGAAACTCTTTGAGCAGAATATTCTAAAAGGACCAGATCTTGAGATTTGAATGTGTTATTGTAGTTTCTAGGTTTTTGCAGTCTTCTGAGGGAGTGGAGAGAGAGTGGGAAAATATTTAGCGTGACTCCCAAAAGGAAATTATTCTTTCTTTTAAAAAAAATCACAGGATTCTTTTAACTCATAAATTCATGAAAGCAGCAAAAGGATTAGTTGGGAGAAACTAACCTCAGCTCAGATATTTCTAAACTTAAAAATTATACTCTAAAAATGGCAAGAATCTTCTTTTAAGTCTGTGAATACATAAGAAGATTATATATATTGAGTTAGACGTACAGCTTCAGTAAATTTGTTCATGTTCACCTAGCAAAAATGCTATTTAAATTTTCAATTAATATTTTATATCTGACTGGGTGTGAATATTAGAAAAGAGCACATTGGTTTTATTAAAACACATTGCTTATTGGCCATTGCCAGAAACATCTAACATTCATAAGTGTGTTTTGTTTAAGTGAAACATTTGTGTACTGTTTTATTGATAGTGTGACAAAAATCCCCTCCCACAGCCATGATGAGAGCCTGTTGAACTGGAGATGATTTACTTTTTGATGATTCCTTAAATAGTATTACAGATTTTAGTCTCACAAATATAATCATTGAACTGTCATCGAATTTACTGATGTAGTTGCAGAGTTAATCCCACAACATAATAAGTGGATTGTTTTAAGTGGAAAATTTACACCTTCCCAAAACGAAACTGATACCTAGCTTTTATTGTACCCAACGTGTATTTAAGGTTATATCCAAGGTAGAAAAAGTATACAGGAAAAAAATAATTATGCCTTGTTTTCCTAACTGGTATTTTAATTATAATTTGATTTAAACCAAATCCCTTAGGCTAAGTATGCACAGATCAAATATTCCACCCCCACACACTGCCTCTGCATGACCCCAAGCTGTGAGAAGAGAAAATTCACGGCCCATATGTCAGTCAGATGTTAATTCTTGCCCTGGCACCTGGATAGGCTCTCCCACCTGATTGGAGTGCACTTGCAGTTCTGGGCATATACCCAAAATGTGGAGAAGGCTCTCCAGATCTGGAAATATTTTGGCTGATTAGTTGGCAGAGGTCATGAGGGCAGAGCCCAGTGTCAGGCTCTGAATTTGCCCAGGTGCATTCAAGGTGACAGTTGGGCAGCTGTGCCCCTGATGGAAATACCAGGGAGGGAGTATTTGAGTTGACTCTCTGGCTCCAGAAGTTCACAGCCTGGCCTACAGGTTCCTGTCAATTCCAATTCAAACACTTGTGCAGATTTTATAGTTTCCAGTAGAGAAGTTAGAAACTACGTTTTTGGCTCTGATTTAATTCTTCATTCCTGATCTAACCTAAAACACCTATTCCTGTACTCTAGACTAATTAGGTAAGAGCCGAATAAGTAAGTTATAGCTGACAAGCACTCCTCATCCAAGCAAGCCTTCAGTGTTTTAAAGAGAGAGAGACAGAGAAGAGAAGGAGAAGAGAAGGGAAGAGAAGAGAAGGGAAGAGAAGAGAAAACTAGCCTGGGCTCTACTGTGCTTTTCTCTGAATCACTGTCTGAAGAAAACAGTGTAATAGGGGTTGATCCTCATGTGGGTAAAATACCCTCAGTTTTCGATGGCAAGCAATATCTTTCACTCACAACCAGCTCACAAATGGTTAAAGTTAAAAAAAAAAAAAAAAAGAATAAGGAGGTAAGACAAGACTCTGTACTAGTACGAGTCCATCTGTCACCCACCACTGCTGGAAAACCAATTCAAAGCACGTGCCTTCCTGCTAGGGTGACAGCATACTTCACATACGTAGGACAGCACTTGCCTTCTGAGTTTGGACAAAGTAAAAACAGTCCATTTGGCAAAATCCATATTTGTACAATTGAACTACTCACCATTGAGAAGTAGAAGGACCAGTGTTAACATGTTCTCAGACCCCTACAGCTCTGATAGCTCCATTTATTAATTCAATAAACACTTCCCAAGTTTTGTGTTAGAAATCTGTTGAAGTGGGGGTGTGGAACATGGAGGTAACTGGGTGTTCCAACACAGCGAAGGAGATGTGCATGTGACTGGTGTTGCAACTGGAAGTTTGGACAAAGTGCTTCAGGTACAGAGAAGGAGAGCACAATCTGCCTGAGGAAGTTAGGGAAGCTTTGTGGGGCCATTAACCTTTGAACCAAGCTTATGAAACAGAGCTAAGAGAAATTAGTAAGAATTTTGAAAAGATAATTCAGGCAGAAAAAAGAGCAGGGGGGCGCCTAGGTGGCTCAGTCAGTTAAGCGTCTGCCTTCAGCTCAGGTCATGATCTCGGGGTCCTGGGATCGAGTCCCGCATTGGGCTCCCTGCTCAGTGGGGAGTCTGCTTCTCCCTCTCCCTCGGCCGCCCCACCTCCCCGCTTGTACTCTCTCTCAAATGAATAAATAAAATCTTTTTTTTTTTTAAAGAGCAGGAATAAAATAGGGTATGGGGGGAGGCTAGATGTATGAAAGCAGTCTGACTGTTTAGGCAGAGTTGAGGAACCGAGTCTGGAGTACCTTGAAGGGAGATGAAGCCTCAAAGATGGGGTGATGACAGTTTGAGGATTTTGAATTCCAAGCCAGTTTAGCTAGACTTTATGATATAGGCCAACACTTACCTAACCGTGCTCTGCAGAAATCCCAGATTATTGTGCAGGCATTGTGCAAGGAAGAAGGCATTTTCTCTAAGTAATACAGATGAATTTTTATCTCTGATATACATTGGGTTCTGAGGAAGATTTTGTTTGGAAAATTTCTTTTTAACAACTGATACGGTCACCAAGGGACTATTTGAGAGTTTGGGAGCAAGGGGTTGATATGAACAGATCCATATAGTAGAAAAATAACTCAGATGATGATGTAGAGGAGGGACTAGGGTTAGGGGCCAGAATAGGCACAGAGGCCAACTAGGTATTGTAAGCAAGAAGCCAGAGAAGTCTCTGCTAAGGCAGAACATTAACACCAGAGAAGATAGAATCTATTCAAGAGGTATTTGGCATCAAGAATAAGTAGAACAAGACCCCAAATGAAAGAAGAATAAAAGATGACACGTTTATAACTTAGGTCAGTGCATAAAACAGACAATAATTATTCTCAGGAATAAGTGCTCAGTTGCTTACAAAGAATTTGCATTAAGTTTAAAGATTCAACAAGGAAACTAATTTCAAGGGGCCTTCTGGAGGGTGGGTGGGGAGCTCAATGCATAGATCACCTGAACTTAAAAAAAAAATAAAATAAAAAAGACATTCTAGCTTTCTGTTTGAACTTCCGGGAGTGTTATAACCAGGAAGTCCCGCACATTATTATGCCTTTTTTATGAACAAATTGACTTTCTAAGCCATTAATGAATTCGGTCATGCATTCCTGAGGGATGACTATAACCAGATTTCAAAAATGTTTTCATCATGAAAGCCATGCCTGCAATAGCTTTGTGCTAGTGTAAGTTGCAAAGCATCATTTTTCTAAACTTTGATTGGCGGTTTTCATCTTTGTGTGAACCCATCATCTCTACCACCACACATACCCCCCCCAAAAAAGAAATTCTAAGGAAGGAGAGCAACACTGACTCCCGACACCAGATTTTTGAGGACCGATGGAGTGATACGCTGTTCGCGTGCTTTCCCTAGTTGCACAGAAATCGCGGAGATGCCTCTCGGTGGAGGCCCGCTGTGTGCAGCCCAGCCTTGCCCACACAACTGCTCCACCTCAGCAAGCACTTCCAGGCCAGAAGCGGCTCAGTCTCGATTTCAGACTTTCTGCCCTTCCTCACTAAGAGCCCCTCCTTCAGATTTATGAAAGAAAACATTTCTTTCTGTGAAAGGTTTTTGTACACCGCATCTGGAAGTGTTTATTTCAGTGGCATGTAAGCTATCTGTGGATTTAGTTAGCACCAGACCCCCTTTTGTGTACTCCTGCCTTGAAAATGTTATAAATGATCTTATTGAATCTGTGCCAGTGTGCACATGGTTTGGCTGATGGCTGCATATATCCCTTACCTGCCAGTCACCTTTGATTTATGTTCCTTCTGCTAAGCTTTTACCTTCCAAAAATGGTGCCACTGCACTGTCCTCTAAATCATCCTATTGGTTAAATTACTCCAAGATGAGTTGGTATGTTTTTGGTTGCCTATGGACAGATGAATTTATATTTGTCTGCCCTTACCCACTTCGTAAAGCCACTTACAGAGGAGGACTGGACATGGTATGTCATCGATCTCTCTATTCCAAATGAATACCACCTGAAACACGATGCCAAGTCAAGACCAAAGTGACAAAGAAGTGTTCTTTGGCATCCACTTCTGTTATGAGATTTTTTTTTTTTCCCCAAATAAGTCTGTGCCTTGAACTGAATCTGTGGTGGGGACTTTTCATTTCTCAGAAAAGGAGAAATAGAGTCTCAAACAAAATCAGTAAACCTCATCACAAAGATAGAGACTTTGTAGGCTTTACATAGTTTTACTAATTTGTGAGGCTTATGGTGTTTTCTGGAGAAAAGCAGGTGGCTTGGTAGTTATTTAAAATGTGGATTATTTGTGGTAGTGGTTTTGAGGGATTTCGTATTTCTAAAGAGAGATCCTAAAGAGCTAAGTTTTAAGAGTGTGGGACAAAATGATGTGTCGTTTTGAACTCATTTTCTAGGAGTTCACTGGCCGTGGAACAGGCTACCGGCTATCACCACCGAGGGTGACCTTAATACTCAGAGTGAATTTGCTAATAAGGAAGTCAGTGTTGTGCTAAGAGAGCATGACATGATTGATACAGTTTTTAAAGAAGGTTTTAAACACTCAAATATCTCACTTAAGCAAGCTTTGCAAAGAACTGCTCTTCTTCTGTTCTATACAGTGGTAGAGGAGTGTTTTCGATTTCATGATTGTGCTTGCAGTGGTGTGGAAGCATTTAAAACAACTTACGATCACACACATCTCAGTACCATAGTTCACAAACTATTGTAAGCAAAGGAAAGAACTTCTAGGCTGCTTGGCCGTGGTCCTCCCAAGCCTGGAGGTATATATTCCAACAGACTCGGGCGGCTTCATTTATACTCCTAAAAATTGATTTGGAGCTCCTTGTGTTCCGTCAAGGTGAAAGGTGTCTCAGGAGTGTGTCAGACATAGTCGCATGATTTAGTCAGTCATGGTACCGACATGCTTTTCTGGGAAGCGTTACAGGTGGGACTGCTGTTAGAAAGTCAGCAGCAGAGACGTGGGTGCGGTATTTGCATTAAGTTGGCACTTGTAAAAATTAGCAATTTTTAGTAAATATTTAGCAATAACACTTGAAAGCTCCTAGCATAGTGCTAAAATATGAAACATGCTCCAAAAAAATGCAAAGAATGCTTTCTTTTTAAAATCATTATTATCCTAATAGAATTCAAAAGTAAAGAAGAAGGCCTTTTTACTAAGAATTGGAAAAGGAGTCTCAACCTGACCTCTGAGTGTGGGATGGAGACCCAAACCCATTGATTGGCCGTCTTCGTAGCCTTTAGAGAATCCCCTCTAATGTCTCCGTGTCCACTTCCACATGTATAATATGTGTAACTTTATAGTTTCACAATATCTTGAGATCCATGAATGGTTGGCTCCTTTCCTGCCCCACTTTTCTGCCCTTGTGTGGGCAAACAGGCCCATGCTGAGGACTGTTTTACTTCCAGTGGCGGTGGCATCACTGACCACATATGGGCAGTGAGGCTTAGATGCCGAAAGAGTATACAGTGAACAGATGAAAAGCCACAGAAATTGTGGGTTGCAAAAGTGACTGCCAAAAGCTTTTCCAGGAATGGGAGTTTCGAGAAGTTGGAAGCTTTAGGTTGTAAGGAAAGAATGAAAGATGTAGTACATTGCAAATGGACTTTAATTATAAGTTTCCAGCTTGTGGGTCAGGGAAAGACCCTTCCCCACAAATGTTTCCTACTCCAACTTTTACTGATTCCTAAACTTCTGTTAGTGGACAGTCATTGTCCTCTTATTTTGTATGCATGAGACAATTTAATATTTCAACTACGTAGGCAAGAGGATTCATAATTCAACAAAGTTGTTTGGTGATGATACTTTAGGTAGTCAGTAGTATGATCTTTGGTCCATTCTCTTGGTCCATTTTAGCAGGATCTTTAAATTATTCAAGACAAATGAGAATTTATGGTTTCCAAAAATCTCCTAAGAATTTAACTTGACATCTCTATTCTCAGGTTATTCCAGCATCCGATAGTCACACATTTTTCTTCCAACCTAAATTGAATATTCTTCTTTATTTCTCCTCAGTGGAAAGAAAAATACAATGTCATATGAACAAACTCTCTGAAGTCCTTCCTAATTTTAGTAACAGTGTTTCTTACATACTTGCTTGGGAAAATTTTGTCACTGTCTCCACTTTAACCTTGAGACAGCTTTGGAGTGCCCATCCTCCTCTTAGAGGCAAAGTCTAGATGAAAAAACCCTTTCTCTAGAAAAGAAACAGGTAAATTTAGGCCCAGGGAGTTCCTGGTGATGCAGGGCACTGTGGGAGTCCAGATCCCATCTCTTTCTTATTTCCTTGACTTTTCTCAGAACTGTTTTCTCCTTTTGAGTCAAATCCTAAACTTTGACCCACTTCCTCTAAGATACTTTTTATTTCCTGGTCTGATCCAAACCTAATGAGGACCTATCCTCAGGTAGACCAGTGACCCATGTTTTAACCATCTTAGCATCTCCCTTAGTGAAGTACAGTGTTTTTTGGCTTATTTGGAGTTCAACGTAGAAGATGGAAGAATGGTTGATCAGATGGACAGAATGATGGTCTTAAGAGAGAACAAGTTTCCAATGGACAAAGTTTCCAATTTTAATCTCTTTGATCAGCTTTAGGTCCCCTGAACTTGGTGTGTCCTGTATAAATGGATCTTCCACTCCTATGATTAAAGAGCTTATAGATCACTACAGGGCAGCAAAAAAGAATGATGTGGTTGGTTCAATATTACCATCCAGCATTTATCATTGATTCCTCTATAATCTAAGGCAAAATAAGCTACGTCATGAGCAGTATCTGTTTTAAAATGAATATGTTCAGTGAGGAGTTATGTACCAAACATACTGTCGAATCTTAGCATATTGGGAAAAGTATGAAGCTCAGCTCCTAGCATCATGCTGGAACCATAATTGGCGCTAACATGCACCTGTTGCCTTGATTGACCTTTGTTTACACTCAGCATTTCAGCACCGAGAACAAACTCCACATACTCAACCAGTAGAAGGAACTTTGCTATTGGTTGCAAGGCTCCAGAGCTGATCTCTTATCATCATTCTTCGATCATTTTGCTGAGTGGTATTTAGGAAATTAGATAATATTTATAAAACATTCAATTCACACAGTTTTATTTTATCACAGAAACCAATCTTGTTTTCATAATTCCTCTTGATAGCAAGTTGTTTTTTTTGCATATGTTTTTGTTTTTGTTTTTGTTGTATCTGGGAGAACAATAGCCAACTGTTGGGCTCTGGAAGTAGCCTTGTTCTAGAAAATTATTGTTTGTAATGGTACTTGACGAAGTCAGGTTTTAGTCAATGTGGCTATTTTATGAGCTATCAAACTGAAAACTTTGAGGACTAAAGTTGATAGTTAATAGATGTTTTTAAATGACAACAGTTATAAATATGAAACCACACTGTGGTAGAGGTGGCACTGAATCATCACTATTCATTCAGAAAGCTTTCGTCTGAAAGACTTTAGGCACCAGAAATAACCACTTAGACAACAAGATTTGAGGAACCCAAGATAACAGAATTATTTGGATATTAAGACATGTCTATTTGCTAGATGCTTATGTGTTCTCCGAGACACAAAGTAGTTTTTCTGCTAGAAGTATCTTTCTTAGTGACGTGCTCCTGTGTAGTTTCAGACACATTTTTTTTTATTTATTTTTATTCTTATGTTAATCCCCATACATTACATCATTAGTTTTAGATGAAGTGTTCCATGATTCATTGTTTGTGCATAACACCCAGTGCTCCATGCAGAATGTGCCCTCCTCAATACCCACCACCAGGCTAACCCATCCTCCCACCCCCCTCCCCTCTAGAACCCTCAGTTTGTTTCTCAGAGTCCATTGTCTCTCATGGTTCGTCTACCCCTCCGATTTCCCCCGCTTCATTCTTCGCCTCCCGCTACCTTCTTCTTCTTCTTTTTTTTTTTCTTAACATATATTGCATTATTTGTTTCAGAGGTACAGATCTGAGATTCAACAGTCTTGCACAATTCACAGTGCTTACCAGAGCACATACCCTCCCCAGTGTCTATCACCCAGTCACCCCATCCTTCCCACCCCACCCCCCACTCCAGCAACCCTCAGTTTGTTTCCTGCAATTAAGAATTTCTCATATCAGTGAGATCATATGATACATGTCAGACACATTTTTATGCGTGGCCTTCAGTGAGGAAGAGTCTAGACATCGTGTTTTCCAGTTTGGGGAAGAACTGTTTTCTCCTTAGGTAACAACCTCATGCGCTGCCACGAAATACGTCAGTTCCAGTACAGATGGTAGTTGTCTGCATTCTCAGTGAGGAGCTGCTCTCTCGCATCATTAAGAAATACATTTCCCAGCATAGAGTATTTTGTGCTATATGGCCAAGTAAAATCACCGGACAGCTGCAGTTTGAAGACAGTGCTTTACATGTTTTCTAGCTGTAGGAGAATTCAAGCAGACCTCACAGAGAGGCTGATTTTGCTTTCCTTTGGAAAAACAGAAGAATTCTCAGGGTGGTAACAAAGGGAAACTAGTGCCCAGACATGTGTCCTGATGTACACTGTCGGCTGGAAGGATGGTGACTCTGCTCCGTAGGCAGATGGAAAGGGAAAGAAAAAGAGAAGAAAGCCCCTGCCCCATGTATCATCAGGAAACCAGATTCTCTGAGGCCTCTCTCTTGTTCCTGAGGGTTCACTTCTCCCTGGCCGACAAAGTCCATTCCCCTGATGGGCAAGGAAGAATGAAGGTCATGAGCATTTCACTTATTTTGTTGGGAAGAAGTCGTTCTCCAAGGAATCAATCAGCAGCTATTTTGAATTCCTGGTATGTGGTTAGTGCCATGTGAGACACTGGAGAGAAGAGGAAGGAAAACCGTGGCTCTTCCTGAGCCCCCCACCACCCGACACAGTCACTGGCACCCTGAGAGCTGCTCCTCATTTCCTCCCCTGGAACCACCAGCACAGACACCTAAAGACAGGAAGGGAGCTCGGAGTTAAACTGTGGGGAGGGCAAACAACAGGAACTCACTGGAGATAAGTGTTAAAGTTCACTGACTGCAGGTGCTTCAGGAATTCAGAGACAAAGGGGAACACAACAGCTGGAGTAATCGAGAAACAAGCAGGGTTTTAGAGGGGAGGGGGGTGAGGGGATTGGTTAGCCTGATGATGGGTATTAAAGAGGGCACATTCTGCATGGAGCACTGGGTGTTACGCACAAACAATGAATCATGGAACACTTCATCTAAAACTAATGATGTAATGTATGGGGATTAACATAAGAATAAAAAAAAAAAGAAAAAAAAAGTCAAGGGCTAATGAACTGATAAACAAAATGCGGTCTGTACCTACAGCCATATAAAGGAATGAAGTTCTGCCCCACTCTACACTATGGATGAACCTTGAAGACATTATGCTAAGTGATATGAGCCAGTCACAAAAGGACAAATGCTGTATGGTTTCACTCATGTGAAATATCTAGAATAGCCAAATTCATAGAGACAGCAAGTAAGAAGTTTCCAGGGGCAGGGGAGAGGGAGAATTATTGTTTAACAGGTATAGAGCATTTGTTTGAAAAGCTTAAAAATTGGGGGGGAAGGTAGTTGCACAATATTGTGGATGCAATTAATGCCTCTGAATTATACATTTAAAGATGGTTAAACTTGCAAAATTTTGTATAACTTTTATATGTAAATTTCATATATATTCTACACTCCTCCCAGCCCCCAAAGAAGGCACTTGCTGTTGAATGCTATAAAGGTCTGAGGATTATGCTGCCACCAGAGTCTTAGATGGACACTGCTTGAGTAGAAGAAAGGGGAGGGTTTGAGCTAGAGAAGCTTTTAAGTAAGACAAAGGGCAGAGTAACTCATCCAGCCCTTTTCTTCATGTACTCAGTGAAGGTTCTGGATATACTCACAAATTAACGCAGTACCCACAATAGTTGCACATGGTGGCTGAAATATGAATAGCC
Source organism: Mirounga angustirostris (assembly GCF_029215605.1). Classification (NCBI taxonomy): domain Eukaryota; kingdom Metazoa; phylum Chordata; class Mammalia; order Carnivora; family Phocidae; genus Mirounga; species Mirounga angustirostris. The sequence continues at coordinate 40,713,881 of NW_026991716.1, read as the reverse complement.
AACTCCTGTGATTTGTCAAGTTATCTATGTATTTGTCAAGTGTAGGTCTAGATGGAAAGTGCACAGAGTAAGAGTCATTCTTTATATTGGCAACTAGATGGGCATTAGACATTAGAATAGTGAATATTTTTTATAAAAATATTTAATAGGAGTATATTAAATTTTCAAAAAATTTTAGCCTTATTTAAATCATTTAAAAGTATCTCAATGGCAAAACCATCATCATGGTATTCACACAATTGGCAAAGGAAAAGGTATACATGCTGGAATTTTGGCAAAAATTCCAGAAGTATTTTTTGTGCTTTGAGCAATGCCTCATCTTTTGAGTTTGTTACTAGAAGTTGTGGTCACAACTCTGCCAATAGTGATGACATCCTTTGGAACAATTTGAAGGTTATTTATGATATTTTTCTGGATCCACCCAAAGAAAGAACATCGTGCTGAAATAGATAGCAAATTTGCCCTTGCAACCCCTGTCACACACACGGTGGGAATGCTGGCTAGACACAGTTAAAGTGATTAGATTTAATTTTGAGAAAATACAGGATGAACTAAAAAGAATAGGAACAACAGAAATTTCTCAAATAAAGAATAAACCAAGCTCACTGGAGGAAAATGAAATCAATTTTAAATTGTCCTCCCTAGTTATCTGATATGAAGTATTGTTTGTTACCAATACTGTTAGCAAAAACTTACCAAAAAAATTATATCTAAGCTTGGCTATTTCACCTGTGAAAGAAGTGAACACTTTTTTTTAAAATTTAAGAGAAGAAAATAGTTTTTCTAAATCATAGCAAGATTCAAACAAGCAATGAGAACATTTGCCTAATTGTGGAGAAGTTTCACAGTCTTAAAACTAATTTCTATAGAGTATATTTTCTGGTCATTCTAAATCAAGGTGTATTATTATTCTAAGAGAACTGTTTCCAAGAATCTCTTATTTTTGTTGTTGTTTCTGGAAAAGTTACTTAAATTCCATGGGGTGAGTGAGGGGATATGATTTGTTTGAAAAAGTTTCCATTTTTAGCAATATTTATTAATTTTGAAATGTAACCTAGAAGAAGTGATCCATGTCTCCAGCAGGGTGTGTGGCAGAGAAGGTGGGAGAAGCTACCAGACTGAGAAGGGAGGAGTAGTATGTGGGGATTGGAATGCATAAGGCTGGGAAGTGGGGGAGGGGGCGGGGGGCCTTCAGTGATGCCTTGTCAGCCCTAGGTTCAGGGTCTAGTGGCAGGGGAGGGAGAAGGGAGGAGAAGGGAGGTGTGGACAGGCCCTCAGAAGACAGTGAGGAAATGGGCCCAGCCTGAGCAAAGGATGGACGTTCATGAGAGGACGGAAGCGAAGGTTTTCCAGAAACCCCAGTAGCAGTTTTCTTCTTCCTCTAAAGCACTTGAAGACCCTTGGTATGTGTTGCCCAAAATGCTTTCTAAAGGGGCTGTGCCAGTTTACTCCCCACTGCCGCCCTCCCCCCCCCGCCCCCAGCAATTTGTGAGAGTTCAGATTTCACTGTATCCTTGCTGGTGTTACTGTAAGTTTTGAAATTCATTAAAAGTATAATAATTTGATAATTTGCCAGCATCCCTGAAATGTAGCATTGTGATAAAACGAAAACCATCTTTGTTTTTAAAATATTTCTTGGAGACTCACAGTGCTCTCTGCCTTTGGTATGGTGGGGAGAGCCCTGAGCTGAGTGTCCGGGCCCTTCCCTCCTGGTCCCAGTCTCAAGGACACGTCCATGAGCCTCTCTCTCTCTCCATCTGAAATGTGAGAGCCCTGATAAATGTCCTGCTCAGTCCCGAGGTGGTCAGGAATATTAAAGGACATGATAAAAATGAACATTCATACATAGTAAAAATTCTAGATAAACGTAAAGTTTAAGCTAATTGGTATTTTTATATTATTATAGTATATGGGGAGACTGAACCTGAGTACCTACTGTGTGTGATTTGTGAAACTAAAACCAAGACATATCACTCTGACTCCAATTTTTAAAAGTTGAAATTTGAGGCGGGGGTAAGGACTTAAACAGGCAATCTTTATGTTCATATAGAAAATCAAATATTTAAGAGGAGCCAGGAAAATTCTCAAAAAGTATAAACAGGGAGAGGGAGTATTAATTAGCCAGGACAGATACTAAAACATACTACAGAGCTATAGTAATTCAAAGTTTGATGTTGGTACATAATTAGATTAATTGAGCAACATAGAAGGATCAGAATTATACCCAAATATAGATGGCGAATATAATATATGATAAAGATAAAGAAGTAATCTCCAAAATACATTGGTTACCAAAAAAAAACAAACACTAAGAAACAGAACAACAGAAAGTTATATTGTGTTATCACTTATATTAAGAGGGGTAATCGAGGAGACTATCAATACATGTATGTCTGTACCCCTATATGTGTATATGATTGCATGTGCTTGTATGTGCATGGAATTATCTGGCAGGATCCATATGAAACTGGTAAAAGTGGTTGTCGATGAATGAGTTCAGCCATGAGAGGGAGGTTTACTAATTAATATGCTCTTTGCTATAGTTTGGAGTTTTTAAACCAATTTCAAGTACTTACTACCTATTTAAATATTTTTTTAAAAAAAATACTAGCTCAGAGTAAGAGAGAACCAGGGGAAATTCTATTCACCAAATGTCTGGGTGGTGGTTTTAACTTTTCACTCAGGTATGTTAGTGTCTTGGTCTCTAACATATCAGGAGTTATATAAATACACCTTTCTGCAATTCCCTGCACAGTCCTAGGCCCAGAGTTGGCTTGTCTTAAAAACTTTCTGGAGTGTGAGGTAACTTTCCTTTTCTGTAGAATGGGTCTAATTTAAGAAGCAGGATCGTGTGGTTGGCAGTCCTCTTAAATACTTTCCCCATAGTACCAGTGTGGGTAAATCAAACTTTTGGCAGCAGGCAAATTCCATGAATTCATGTGTAGCATTTCTTCTCTGTTTAGAATTGAGATCCAGTGCCCAGTGACCTAGCTTTTAAAAATTATCTTTCTGAAAATCTTGCTACATTTTTGCACTGGTGGAAATGAAGTCTTTTGGGCCCATGGGGAGTTGTTAAAATGGCTTCCTTTGGAAAACCACTGCAGTGGATGTCAGCAGAGAGACTGGTCTGTTGCAGCTCTTTCAGATTCTCCTTGTTCTTTGGGTCCTCCACAGTTCCTTTCTCCACCATAGTCAGAGCCACATCAAAATGTGCCTTTCAAAAGTAAACCAAGCGCTCACCATAGCACCCAGCCACCCCATCCCTCCCACCCCCCACCACTCCAGCAACCCTCAGTTTGTTTCCTGAGTTAAGAATTCCTCATATCAGTGAGATCATATGATACATGTCTTTCTCTGATTGACGTATTTCGCTCAGCATAATACCCTCTAGTTCCATCCACTTCGTTGCAAATGGCAAGATTTCATTCCTTTTGATGGCTGCATAATATTCCATTGTGGGGGGGGATCGGAGGAGGAGACGAACCATGAGAGACTATGGACTCTGAGAAACAAACTGAGGGAGGGGGGTGGGGGGATGGGTTAGCCTGGTGATGGGTGTTAAAGAGGGCACGTATTGAATGGAGCACTGGGTGTTATACGCAAACAATGAATCATGGAACACTACATCAAAAACTAATGATGTAATGTATGGGGATTAGCGTAACATAATAAAATAAAAAAAAGTAAACTAAGCAAGTATTTTTTTTTAACTTAACATTGGAGAAATGTATTAAACATATATTGCCAATAATTTCATCAAGTCAGAAATTCTGAAAGTCCATAACATCAGCATAATGAAATGGAGACAGCCTTGTCATATTTATCATCAGCTTGGAAAAATCACGTCTCCAAACAATCATGCCGGAACAACCAAGTGTAAGTCAGGATACAGTGATTTAACTGCTGGCCTTTGGGCCAACAGTGATCATTAGTAATAGTACATACTCTGTAGTAAGTGATGGAGTGACGATGGTTTATGGATTATAAGAGAATCACAGTAAGCTGTTCCATGCTCTCAAGGTTGGCAGCAGTATCTTGATCTTCTGTATCATATCTGTAACAAATAACCCCAGAACGTAGTGTCTTAAAACAACTGTAATCATTTATTATCTCAGGATTGCAGTGGGCCAGGAATTTGGGAGCAGCATGAGTGAGCAGTTTGGGTTTATACTTTCCCATGAGGGTTGCATTCACGCGTCAGCCAAGTGTTCACTGAGGCTGAACGATGCAGTTCTGAGGTGGTTTACTTCCGTGGCTGGCAGATGTGCGAGCCATTGGCTGGAGACCCCAGTTCTCCATGGGACTGCAGATGCATTCTCCCAGCACGGCGGCGGGCTTGTTCCAGAGCAAGCCATCCAAGAGAGCAAGGTGGGAACCACAGTGCCTTCTGTGCCCCAGCTCCAAAGGTCACATACTGTCACTGTCACCAACCCCAATTCAGTGTGGGAGGGAGCTGCACAGGGCATGAGTACCAGGAGGCAAGAATTATCAAGGACCAGCTTGGAAACTGACTACCACAGCAGCTTAAGCAGGATATCGTCTTTAGGAAAAAAGCGATTTGGGCTCAGTTAAAAAACATGGTGCAAAGTCAGGAGCTTCATCTATCCTCCGTAAGTACAAATGCTGAAGATTAAGCTATATTACATTCAGGGCGCCTGGGTGGCTCAGTTGGTTAAGCGACTGCCTTCGGCTCGGGTCATGATCCTGGAGTCCCGGGATCGAGTCCCGCATCGGGCTCCCTGCTCGGCGGGGAGTCTGCTTCTCCCTCTGACCCTCCTCCCTCTCATGCTCTCTGTCTCTCATTCTCTCTGTCTCAAATAAATAAATAAAATCTTTAAAAAAAAAAAAAAGCTATATTACATTCAATAACTGATGATTTTGAAGGAGGAAATTTCTATTGAGTAAAGGACCACAGCCAAGAACTGCTGAACATAGTTCAGTCTTTTCCCGCACTAAATCTTAAGAGAACATTTTTCTAACATTAGATTTCTATGGGATGACTAATGGACTGTAGGGTAATTCAGCCATTGTTTTTAAAAATCCATTTTGGCAAATAAACCTGAGACTCTGCTGAAAGAGTTGAGGTTAACCCCTGGTCTTTCAGAAAGTACTGAGGGGCTGGTGTGTGTCCTCTTGGTAGAGAGAAGGCCTCCGCTCTCGATGTCTAGCCCAACCCCACACTAACTAATCTGCCTGGCCTTCACTTCATCCTTTTAGTAGGACCTTGGGCTGACTCAACACAACTGAGATTTGGAATCTTGACTCCAGAAAGTCTGTGTTTTTTAAACCTCAGACTCAGCCATTCTTGATTTTAAAACTAATAACATTTTAAGTTATATGCTGAAAGGTAGAGTTAGCATTAAATGTGATAATGTGCATAAGAATCTTTTGCAAAGGAGCGTCTGGGTGGTTAAGCATCCAACTCTTGATTTTGGCTCAGGTCAGGATCTCAGGGTCGTGAGATCGAGCCCTGCATCAGACTCCACACTCAGTGCGGAGTCTGCTTCAGGTTCTCTCTCCCTCTGGCCCTCCCCCTGCTTGTGCACGCACGTGTGCACACTCTCTCTCTTTCCTTCTCTCTCATAAATAAATAAATAAATAAATAAATAAATAAATAAATAAATAAATAAATAAATAAAATCATGGGGAAAAAAAAGAAAAGATGCTTTGACACTGTGCTCTAAAGAGGATCAGGATAGGGTGAGATGGTTTTACAGCCGTCCTAATCCTGCCATCGTTACCACTGTCATGCAATTGACCTTGACTTTCTGTCCAGCTATACTACATGCTGACTTTGAGATATCCTGAGTTTTCTAACCTGTTTTTTAAAAAGTAGGAAAGACCACTCTTTCCCACTGTTCTACCCTACAGGAATTTTATACATGTAAGTGAAAGAATATATGAAACTTAATTAAAGAAAAGCAGAATAGGAAAGAGGTTCTTTTAAAAGACCCCTAGAATAAGATCTAGAAGAGTTCACTGAACTCTTCAGTTAACCAGCTCCTTCACAAACCCTGGATGCCTCATATTTGCAGTCAGAGTTTTAAGACTAGATGATCTTAAAGATCCCTTCCATCACGAGTCATCCCATTGATTTTTGTATTTGATCTCACAACAACCCTGAGGAGTAAGCTTTATTGTTGGGCGAGTTACTTAACCTCTCTGGGATTCAGCTTCCTCGGGTAGAAAATGTGACTCATCGTAGTGCCTTCTCATGGGCTTGTTAAGGATTAAATGAGTTCAAATACATAAAGCCCTTTGAACTGTGCCTGGAACATGGTAAGCACTCTGTAAGCGTTAGCAGTGCGGATGATGACTTTGCAGATGAGGAGGCTGAGACTCATGAGAGCTGATTGTTTTCTGAGGTAGTAGAGCTGGAACTTGAATTCCTGTCTTCTACTAAACCACATTATTGGCATGTACACTTTTCAAACCTTGTTACTTACCTGTTTTCGAAATACACAGTTGATTATCACAGCATCTAAACAGCTAGACCCCCAATCACACTTCGCCAAGGTCGTTTTACAGAAAAGGAAAGAAATGAGAAGATGGGATGTTACTTGTCCCCAGGATTCTGAACGTCCATGGGACATATGGCAGTGCCTCCTTCAACACCAAGTCCCACCAGGGTATCACCACCTAGGTGGGTGGAAGAGAATTCTACTTAGTTCCCAAGCACTGTTGTGGCTGCCGCAGTTCTGCTGGTAACCACTCATTTTACTTGGCTTTAGTCATGTGTCCATCCTTCTCTTATTTGGAGAAAGAGAACAAATTTCACTGTACCCGGCACAGCCTATTAAAGCAGTAAATAATGGTTTGGATTTAAAATAGATTCTCCAAGGGGCTCCTGGGTGGCTCAGTCAGTTAAGCATCTACCTTCGGCTCAGGTCATGATCCCAGGGTCCTGGGATTGAGCCCCGCATCGGGCTCCCTGCTGAGCAGGGAGCCTGTTTCTCCCTCTCCCACTCCCCCTGCTTGTGTTCCCTCTCTCGTGTGTCTCTCTCTGTCAAATAAATAAATAAAATCTTTAAAAAAATAATAATAATAATAAAATAAAATAGACTCTCCGGGGGCCCCTGGGTGGCTCCATAGGTTAAGTGTCCAACTCTTGATTTGGGCTCAGGTCATGATCTCAGGGTCCTGAGACTGAGCCCCGCATCTGGCTCCGTGCTCAGCAGGGAGTCTGCTTGAGATTCTCTCTCTCTCCCTCTGCACACATTCTCTCTCTTTCTCTCCCTCTCTCTCAAATAAATAAATAAATCTTTAAAAAATAAATAAAATAAGATAGATTCTCGGTTCTCCAATTCTCCAGTCTTTTCCACTAATTGTGATTCTGCTTTGGGTGACCGCCCAAGTACAATCTCATTGTTGCCAATGCAGTTATTACATTGGGATGCTCCATGGCCACAGACAGTGCAAACATCATTTGAGCCATTTTAAAAAGCGAGGTGAAATTAGAAAGTAATCTTGATTACTTTTACTGTTCTTACTGTTTGTTTTGTTTTCAAATATAACCAAACGTTATTTCTCAGAGGTTGTATGTTTCAAAACAAAATGTCCTTGAATGTCTGTACAATTCCAAACAGTGCTGCCTTTACTCAAAATATTTTTAAAATTACTCTCTAGTAATTATCTTTAGAGCTTGCAACACATTCTTTCGAAAAGCCTCAGTTGTGACAAACCAATCACATTATTTTTACTAACACACCATATAGTTGTAGATTCAAACTACTACTGACAGAAAAAGAAAAATTATGGAATAGATTGTCTTGTGGCTCCTCAGCAGCTATGTATAGCGAAACTAAATTGGTGCAGAAAATTGAAGAAACGTTAAACTGTCTAAGTATTGACTGGTAATAATAGATTATTACCATTTCTGGATGTCACTGGCACATTTCCACTGTATCAACATCATTAAGAATATTTACGTTCGTATACTCTAAGTTTACCTAGTGGAAAAGTTAAATAAAATGTTCTATAAGAACACTTTTTTAACAAAATAATGTTCAATTATTACATTCAATTTTTATATTTTATATTATTTTTAAGTGTTATAAAAATGTATTATTTTACTGCCCTATAAAACACACAAGCTTATTAACCTGGTTTTCTTGGTCTATTTATGAGAATGTTTTATCAAAATGGATATTTTAAATGTTATAAAGATGTAATACTGTGCTAAATTAGACTATAAATGATTAATTTGGAAAACAAATACATTTTTATTATTTTTCTAGAATGCCTTTATGTTATAATAGGCAACTATTAGGAAGAAAGATGCCTTCTATGTGCACATATGCTATCTTTAGGCATGCCACACCGAAATGAATAATTGAGTTAACACTTGTCCAAATTTAAGTGTAGGTTTTCGTGTTTGTACTTACCCTTTTATATATTTACACACATTGTGTATTTGTTCAGAAGACTCTGGTTTAGTTTTTATCCTGTATGGGTAAATTGATTTGTGATTTAAAAAAAAAAAAATGAGTAGAGAGAAAAGTACAGAGTCAGAAAACTGGAGCTGAATTCTTCAAAGAGATTTCAGTAAAGGGAAAGAAATTAGATTTTTGGCTGCTAACACTTGGCTCAAGGGGTTTGATTTAATGAAGCTGCGTGGCGTGGCTTTGAAAAGAGCAGAAATCAAGGGGCTTGGGCTTAAAAGTCCTTGGCTCTGCCACTAATCTCTCTGAAGGACCTCAGACAAATCACTTGACCTCTGTGAGCTTCTGTGTGCTCATCTGTAAAATGAGAGTTTTGACGACATGGTTGCTAAAACCCCTTCGAGCTATAACATTCCTTATCATTCTAACTCTGAATGTACTAATTCACATCTTCTTTTCCCTGTGTGTTATTTGCATGCAGACTACCTAAATACCCACAGATGTTTAACTTCCAGACTTTGTGTTAGTCAGTTTGAGCTGCCATCACGAAATACCACAGACTGGGGGGCTTAAACAACAGACATTTATTTTCTCACAGTTCTGGAGGCTGGGAAGTCCAAGATCAAGGTGCCTGCCAACTCGGTTCCTGGTGAGAGTGCTCTTCCTGGCTTGCAAATGGCCACTTTCTTGCTCTCTCCTCATGTGGTCTTTTCTCGGTGTGAGGGCATGGGGAGAGAGAGAGAGAGAGGGAGAGAGAGAGAGAGGTAGAGGTCTTTCCCTCTTATAAAGCTACCAGTCCTATCACATTAGGACCTTATCCTTGTGATCTCATTTAAGCTTAATTACCTCCTAAAAACTCTGTCTCCAAATACAGTCACATTGGGCATTGGGGCTTCAACAGATGAACTTTGGGAGAACACAGCAGCTCTTCTAGATATTTCGCTCTAGAAATACCTAGATCCTCTCTTCGTTCCAGGTGGTTTGTACTGACTTTCCTCCTTGTTAGGTTAAGAAGCAAAAACCTAAAGTTTCATGAGCTTCCAAAATCAGTGAGAGAAATAAATAATACACTATCAACAAATGTGTAAAAGGAATAGAAATGAAAGTGGTAGCTTGATGAAACTTTTCCACAATATTTTATTATGGAAACTTTGTAACATAAAGCACGCAGGCATATAGAAAAGTTGGTAGAAGTTTATAACGAATACCCATATACCTGCCACCTGTATCCACACTTAATATTTTATTCTTGTTTTCTTGCACATCTAGCCATCCTCCATTCATCCATCAACTATCTTTTTTTTTATGCCTTTCAAAGTAAATTGCAGACATCGATACTTAAGCATTGAGTTAAAGTTCAGTCTTTCTTCTTTTAAGATAAAATTTTCATACAAAGAAATGCCAAATCTTAAGTGTACCATTCTGATAAAATTCTTTTAGATCACCATTTTAAATCTTGCTGTGTTCTATATGCATAGTAAAAGAACGAATTATGAGAAAAGGACACAGTTCCATTAGTAGAAGCTATTTATAAGTTAATACTAGTTGTTAAAATCAGTTATTTAAATCAGTAAAAAGGACAGAGCTGGGATGTGGGAGGGGGAAATGAAGAACAATACTGGAATCTTTAAAAAAAAAAAAAGAAGAAGAAGAAGAAGGGACGCCTGGGTGGCTCAGCTGGTTGAGCATTTGATTCTTGATTTTGGCTCAGGTCATGATCTGAGGTCATGAGATCCAGCCCTACGTCAGGCTCCACACTGCTGAGCGTGGAGCCTGTTTGAGTTTCTCTCTCTCCCTCTGCCCCCACCCCCCACGCTTGCTCACTCTTCTCTCTCAAAAAGAATAAATAAAAAGTTTTTAAAAAGGCAAATTTGGCAAATGATTAGGAAAAGACTTGTCATAGGCATTTGGGTACAATGTACCTACACACATGAATGATTTGCTTTCTACCTTTGCCTTGCAAGTTTGAGGGCAGGGAAATGGAAAAAAAGATGTTGTTTCTGCTTTCTGCTGCCATCCCTAGAAATTCTCTCAGCTAACTGGAGAGAATTTTCACTTGGTTCCTGACACATGGTTTGTTACCTTGTTAAACATTCCTAGGTGAGTGAAAATGAATCACTATCCTTAGCAGTCAGGGGTCCTTTTCTAGGGATACCTTAAGTGGTGGTTATGAAATAATTATGCTAGATCTTCTAATGGATCGTGTGCAGCTCTCTCTAACAGTGGTAGAAGATTGCAGGCAGGTCAGAAAAGGGCTTTCTCATGCATTGGTGTGCATAATTGGTTTAGATTTCTTTGTCTTTGTATATATAATATATAAAAATATCATTGTATAATGTAGCTATATATATGTATGTGTATATCTATGTATTTGTATTTATTGTCTGAGTCTATAAGGGGTACTTGTCAATGTGCCTCTTTTGCTAGTCCCTGAATTCGTTGTAGATTTCTCAGAACAGTTGCAATTTAAAGTCGGTGTGAATCCACTGGAGCCTTTGTTGCTCTTAGTGGTTTCTATCTCAGCTCTTTGTTCTCCACTGAGTTTACCACTGTCTTCAGGAGTCCTGCTGGCATTTACAGCATCCATGGCTATTTTTCTCCAAAGTCACTTGAAGCGAACACCCAGGCATTGGAAGGCGTTGTTTGTGTAGGCAGCAGTTGGTAAAGAAGGTCTTTTGGGTATTGCCACAGTCCTTGGGGTGTGATATGCTATCTGTCTTTCCAAGCAGGCACTCTGGGTGGGGGAGGGGGGGCAGGGGGAACAAAGCAGTGTATTCTCAGCACTGAGAGTTGCTGACTTTTGGCATTGGGACAAGAGCTGGTGCTGCTAGAGGTGGCCTGCCTTTCTCAGCACCGTTCCTGCTGTCCACAAGGACACAGAGTCTCATCGGCACTCCCATCCTCCTGCCGACCACCACGCACGGTGGCAGTGGGTCATAGAAATGTCAGGGAGATTGGCCCCTTTTCCTCAGAGCAATCCAGAGTGACAGAGGGCAGCCAGAATCAGCAGTGGGTCCATCATCTATGCCAGCATAGGTTCCCAAGAAGTCATCATGACAGAAGCGCAGCCTAGAGGAAGAAGCATGAGGGTCAAAGATTGCAGCCATTTGGTGTGCAGCTGTGGACCCCTGCTGCAAAGCAGCATTGGGGAATCTATGACTAGATAACCAAGAGTCCATCTTCTCTGGAGGTTGGAGCAAACACCGGGGCGTGCAGGAAATGTTTACCGGGGCAAAGTGCAGGCCTACAGGCAGCACTAAGGAGCTCCAAAGAAGGGGAGACGGGCACGAGTCAGTCAGTGGGTGTGGGACCAGCCACGGACAGAAATGACACCTGAAAGAATCCCAACAGTAGAGCCCTGGCGGGAATGGTGGGTGGCCCGGCAGCTGAACAGGATCCGTGGAATGACAGATGGACAGGGCAAGGGCCAAGCAGACAAAGAAAGCCTCCTCTCATGGATGATTTTCTTGTCACCCTGCAAGACAAAAGCATATGAGACGCAGCCTCATCCAGGCAGGGCGGGTGGGTGACATCATCCTTAAAAGGCTGAAGTGGATGGTTTCATGCTTAGAGTTTTTTTCTTTAAAAAGTATAATTGCGGAGGCAAGGAAAACTGTTTTAAACTTGGTTTTTAAGTTTTACTTTACATTTTCCTGGGGTTTAGTTCTATTTGCTTCCAGCATGGTCCAAATACCTACTTCAAAGCAAATATTCTAACAAGAACTTGTTAAAAGGCAGGGAAACCAGCTCCTGTGGCTTCTTGTACACCAGCTCTGGGAGGCACTCACAGAACCCCGTTTGTGACTTGAGTGTAAATGAATCCGAAACCTACAAATTAGATTTCCCTTGAAATACACATGGGTTTAAAACCTTAACGGGAAAAGAACTTGGCAAATCAAATCTGACCATATTCAGTAAAACCTCACTAATTTGCACTAATGACCAAGAGACCCATTGAGAATTACTGAATTTTTGTGAATATGTTAGCATGGGAACAAATACCAAAACAGGGGTGAGGGGGTGAGGGGGTACAGAGAGAGAATGGGGGTGGGGGGAATCAAAGTTCCAGCATCAAACAAACATACTTTCTGGTACAATGAAGAATGTATTTGAACGGTTACTGGAATGAAACTCTATAGCTTAATGAGTGCCTTGCTGTGGTATGCCTGACCACTGGGGAGGCAGCCATGTCATACAGCCCGCCTAAGCCAGCAGCTAATGTGCACTTAGGTAAAGAGGCCTTCGCTTTATTGAAAGCTGGGGGGGGGGGGGGGGGGGGTTGTGGTTTGTGCAGGGGTGTGAACCAGTGAGATTCTACCATGTGTCATGCACGTTTGTTATGGGCTTACACATGCAGGCTGTGATTGTAAATCAGCATTTTGGGTGGGATTGCTTATTACTGCTTTAAAAAAAAAAAAAAGGAGAACTTGCTGGAAGAGACAGCAAGGGAAGTTGGAATTCCAACTAGTTGGTGAGACGTTAGCAATCATACTTGTAGTAGAAGATCTTTAAATTATTCCGAACTGAAGACTGATGATTTAGTAACCCTCTATTATGACATGAATTTCATTAATAAGTTGCATCTTCCTGTATAAGCAACTATCTGAAAAGTTCTTTGAAGATTTAATGATCTAAGACCCAAATTTCAGGAATTACAGTGCTTGCTTTTAGTTCATTTCATTGGAGAAATAGGATACTTTTTTCTAGTTGTTATTAATTTAACAACTGCAGTTAAAGTACCGTGCTGATGCTTCCTTTCACTTTCCTCTCCGTGACAGCTAAGAATATCTAGGGCTTGGGTATCCTTTATAATTCCGGAATGGCTCTTAACTAAATGTGCTGTTCCTCTGATTTAAGAACAGCCCCTAGTAATGATTTGTGTTTATACTGATTTCGGTCACTCCTTCCTGCTTGTCTCACTGCGAGCTACTGTTTTACCAGCTGAAGAATAATTTAGAACTTCCACTCAAGCAGCCATTGAAGGCTGTGGGGAATAATAAATATGTGTAGCCAGAGCTTTCTCTAGGACATAAGTCGAGTGAATGGTTTCAGGTCTTAATGGTGTGGCCCCTGGACCAGAAAAGAGTTGTCACCCTGGCTGGTGCAGAAAAAGACTGAGCCTCGTTTGAGTCATACGAGAGCCTTCTGCTTTCATCATTTTTAATCTCTTCATTCTTCCCAACTCCCCAGTTGAACAATAAAACACAATTCATGCAGACCTTTTTCGTCATCTCCCCTTCAAGCCAGGGAGTGGGGAAGTAAGACAGTTTGAGGGGTTTGTTCATTAGCATCCCCGTAGGAACTATAGCAAAACAGTTAACTCTTCCCGAGCCCCTAGTTATGCTCTGTGACTCTCAGCTAGACGGTCTGCTTTGCTTTAAAAAAAAAAAAAAAAAAAAAAATCCAAGGCCAATGTAGGCTTTCTGAATTCTTTTCTTCTCCACCTCAAAATGCCTCTTGTTTACTTCTCTCTTCTCTCTGGGACCTGTTTCTGAAGAAGCCTTTGTGGCTTTGTCAAGCAGGTGCCTGCCCCCCCTTCTCCCCCTGCTCTCCCCCTCCTCTCTGTATGTGAACAGATTCCGGTCTCCCTCACCCCGAGTCCTGTCCTAGACGGTTCAGCTTACTGTTACTGTTACTGCCCTTTGATGGCAGAATTCCTCGGAAGGTTGGAGAACATACTACTTCGCATGGATGACGTACTCCAAGTCTTTACGTCTAATGTTCTGCTTGGTCTTGCCCCGACAACCTCTCAGAACTCATCCCTCAGCCCCCACCCTCTTGCTCATTCTGCAGCAGCCAGGCTGGCCTTTCTCCTCTGCCTCAAATCCTCCCTCGGGGCCTTTCCACTTGTGGGTCTCTCTACCTCGTTTGCTTTTTTGCATATATCTGCATGGCCTACTCCCTCATTTCCTCGAGGTCTCTCTGGTCCAGTGTTACCTCAGCAGACAGGCCTTCCCTGACAGCTTACTTGTGCCGCTAATTCCATCCCCTCTCCACAGTCCCCAATGCCTTTTCCCAAAGCACTTGTCACCCCTACCACACTGTGTATTTATCTGTGTGCGTGCTGTGTATTTGTGTAAGATACTGCATGAGGGCACGAACTTTGCCTCTTTTGCTCACACATGCGTTCCCAGCACCTCTGAGAGTGGCTGATAAGTAGTGGGCACTTGCGAAATAATTAGTGAATGGATGAAAGATACAATATAGATCATATAAATATACATATAAATAATCTGCAAATGTATACTGACCCTTTCTCTGGTTAACTTTGTTCTTTAGTTGCTTTGCGGGTTTGTTTGTTTTTTTAAATCAATGATTTTTCAGTTTTTTTCTCTGCAGGAAAGTTTTAAAACAGTGTTTAAATGGAGCATTGCTCTTTCTGGCTGTACCTTCCTTCTGCTTCATAATAAACATATCAAATGATACAGGCAAATCCTGGTTGAGAAGAATCATTTCTTAATTCAGTTTGGAATTAAGATTTGCACAATAAGAGAATAAAGCTTCGAAGAAATAAGCTGTGCATCAAGGGCTTTTTCAGAATTTTTAAAAATCAATTTCTTAGGTCAAGTTTTGCTTTTTTTATTTATTTATTCCCTCTTTCAAGACATGTTTATTGAACTTTCAGGCACTAGTATTTTAACAAATATGGAAGACAAAGGGGCATTGCCCATAAGACACTTACCAGGCAGTTGAAAGAGATAGTAGAAAACTCCATAATCTCGTTACACTGTTTAATTACTGTGGTAGTCCTTCACAGGATGAAATGGGAGCAAGTGGAGGTTACTTCACCTATACTCCCGGGGTTCCTGAGGGCTTCATGGGAGAAGGATTGCCTGAGCGGAATTGTGAAGGATAAGAAGAAGTTAGCCAAGCAGGGAAGGAAGGGATGCAGAGGGAACATGAGCAAAAGTAGAGTTCCAAAGAGGAGCAGCATTGCCTGGTCAGGAGATTGCCAACAACTCGAGATTATTAAAGCATGAAGTACATGGTGCAGAATTCCTGGAGACACAAGGAAAAGGAAAGGTGGGGGCTAAGGCATGGAGAACGCCATGTTTAGGAGCTTATTCTTTGACAGGCTGTTGACTGAGGGCCTGTAAGCTGGCAAGTGAATATCAGATTTAGAAGGAATAATCTAGCACTTTCAACTTTTTGGTGGTTTTGAAACTTTACCACATAGCTTGTTCTTCACACAAAATCTTACATATTAGCTTGATATCAAAGTCAAATCAAAGCAGAACTGCCCAGTTAAGGTTGGGGTAGAAAATTCGGAACTTCCTAGCATGGCCTCCCCCTGCAATTCTCCTGGCCCCTTTTGTCAGCTCCTAGGACACCTTCACAGAACCTTTCAGTATACAGACTAGGAAACTGACTCAGAAAGCTCGAGTATCCCAATGAATTAATGGCAAAGCCCAGAATAGAACCAGGCCTCTTGGTTCCCAATTTAGTGCTTTTTTTTTTTCCCTCAGGATAACATACTATCATTGGAGAAAAATTTGGCTATTTCACACAACAGAAATTCTTCATTCCTATTACACGGGTACAATATGAGATGAAGAAAGAAAATGCCCAAGTTAGAGTGAATTTTTTACATTTAGTACATGCTAAATCCTTATGCAGTTTTTTTAACAGATTCATTAGAATTGGATCCTAGTTCATACAGTTCCCTTTGCCTTTTCATGCTGAGAGAGTACCAAGTTATCCCTCAACTTGAATTTTTAGGAATTAGATACAGGGAGTTTTCTGTTAAGGCCTCTTGTTAATGGAATCCCTCCCCATCAAGTCTTGATAGAGCCTGAGTTTACTGACCTTGTCTAAATAGTATATCATGGCTGAAGCATGTTATAATGGCAAAAGCAGTGGAATAAGAGTCAGGAGACCCGGTTCTACTCCCAGGCCAGCCATTAAGTGGCTGAATAACATTTGGAAAAGTCACTCAAGCTCAACTGTACAATGAGAAGTTTGAACTAAATTACCTCAAAGGCCCATTCCAGCTCCTACAATCTGTGATTCTAATTACAGCGCATGTGGTATCTTATCACTGAGAGTGTTGATGTTTTATAGACTGCTGTAAGGTCTCAGTTCTGGTGGTCCTGACTCAAGATAGTTGGTTATATGAAGCAGTTGTTTGTGAGCCTCTCGAAAGAGAAGTGGGCATTTGCTCGTTTACTCATCGGGGCAAAGGATGTATGCTAAGAAAATGTAGCATATGAATTAGCGTATGCTAGTGAAATTTATTTGCAGCTAAACTCCCAATCTGGGAGTTTGAATGGATTCACTGAAATTCTGGTAGTACATTCCCCGTGACCTTGTCAGTGGACAGTCTGGTCTTGGACAGCCTGATTCGGGAACAGGAGGATGTTTATGAGGAGCGCTGCTTAGCTTGGTGAAAATCATGGTATATAAACTCTTCAAGGACTCTCAGAACTGGAGAAGCCCTTCAGAGTCCTTTTCTGAACTCCCCGTGCTCTACTTGATTCCCCCTTCTCCTGTTTCTGCAGAAGCCCCTCCTCACTGTGCTATTTAAAGTCCTTCACATCAAGCCCTATGACTTTAAGAATAAGTGTGATATAACAAACAATGACATTATTATATTGTAAGGACAAGAAATAGGGGGTGAGTTATAAAGCAGAACATTTGTATTTACACAGCAGTGTTTTAATAACCAGTAAAATTTTGGAAGAGAACTAGAAAAATAGTTAAAAGATAAATGGACTTATGTTTCAGTGTTATGATTTTTCACATACACTAAAGTTCTTTTTTTTTTTTTTTTTTTTTTGTAAATCCTTGAGTTTCGGACAGGACCCTAGGAGAGTTGTTGGCATCCTTTGGTCAACACATTTGTCAGGGTATTTTCTTTTTTCAATGCCCTTCTATGGTTCTAGTAAGCTATAACCTCATTAGCAACACATTCTGAGGGGTATAGTATGATAGCTTTACTACAAAGGGCTTCTGTATTTCAGTTGCCAGGATATAACACTCTTATGACAGGGGAGAAAAAGAAAACTTGCTGGGAAGGGGAAGCTTAGACATTATTTACTCTAAATATTGGAGCTTTCCATCTGAAAGTTTACAGAGGCTAAAGAATTGTTGAATTTGGAGATTTCAAAATAAAAATCTCCAGCAAATACTAAAAATGTTTCCAGCCTGCAAACAAGTCCTGTTCCCTCCTGTGAGCGTTTGCCTTCCGTAGCTTTGGATGAGCCTATAAGTTATTCTCATCACAAATACCTTTCACTAAGAGACACAGTATCACCCTCTTCTGGAATGAAACAAATAGAACATTCTGGTGCGGGGCTAGGCAACCTGAGAACAGACTGTCAGTTGTGTTGAGTTTTGGTTTTTTTTTTTTTTTTACCTCTTTATATCAAGTATGTTTTTTAGGCTACATCAGGTTAGAGCAGTGCAGACTTTGAAAGGCCCAATCCAAATTAACCTTGGCAATGTTCCAGAAGTGCTGGGAACTGGCAAATTTAAATCATTTTCAACTCCAAATTCTTTTTTCCTTTTACCTTTGGCTTTATGTCATCATATAGGAGTTAAAACTATGGAAAAACATGTTATTACTGATTTTACCTCTTCTGGGGCCCTGGACGTGGTCTACATAGGCAGAACGCATTACAATCAATGTCATTGTTCACAAAAGTGTTATATATGGCAAAGAGATCATTAAGTCTTAGCCAACCATAGAAACAAGGCTCTGTTGACACAGTTTAAAAGAATTCTATGCATAAATGCTTTCTCTGGTCCCTATCCATGTACCTGTCACTCTTTAGCATGACAATATGTAGGAGTGTGGTATGTTTTCCAGCTGTGGGTGAATGGGGTAGGCAACAAGGATAAAGACTGAGCTATAGCTGAACTCAGTGTACGAGGTTGAAATGGATGAAATTGCCATATTTGTAAGTCAAAACCAATTGAATATCAATAGTTTCATATGATTCAACCTAACAATTATTTGGATCTGTTATCAATTAGTAGTTATCCTTCAATTCACTTTAGTTCCCAGCGTATAAACTAAGTTCACCTAAATCGACAAGCCATTTTCAAAACAAAGCAACTCAAAAAAAGTACTGAAGGTTCTCTGTGCCTATTTCTTTTTTTTTATAAAGTTTTAGTTTTATTAAGTCTAGTCGTCTTAATATATATAATTATCTTCTGTAACATGTTTTTACTTCTCAGTTTCTTCATCTGTAAAATGGGGATGGTAATGGCACCTGCCTCATAGAGCTATTGCGAAGGGTAAATGCAAAGGCACAATAAGCACTCAGTAAATTTAGCCATCATTAACATTGTCATCATTATCAACATCCTACTAATTTGTTCAACAGATAATTGTGGGCATGTGACTACATGGCAGGCTAAGTGCCACGTGCTATGACCAAATTTCTGAACAAGCTATACTCTCTACCCTAAGGAGCTTACAAGCAAGTATATGGCAATTAGAATGTAGTGTAGTCATTGCTGGTGTGAGATCAACCGAGCTGTGGACACACATAGGTGAAGCCTAACTTTATCCTAACGATAAAAAGACAAGGCTTCTTGGAGGATGCGTTATCTAAACTGAAACCTAAAGGGGGCACCTGGGTGGCTCAGTCGGTTAAGCATCTGCCTTCGGCTCAGGTCATGATCCCAGGGAGCAGGGAGCTGCTTCTCCCTCTCCCTCTGTGTGCTCGTCTCTCTCTCTCTCTCTCTCTCTCTCTCTCTCTCTCTCTCTCTCTCTTTCTCTCAAATAAATAAATCTCTAAAAATAAAATAAAAAACAAACAGAAACCTAAAGGACTAGTGAAATCGGTCAAGCAGAAAGGTCCAGAAAGATCAGTCTCATCAGCATGAGTATGAAGTATAGGGGCCTGAGGAAGGGAGACCGTGATGTGGTCCAAGACCTGCACATAGTTAAATGTGACGGGAGTGGAGAACAAAATATGAAATCATTACTTCCCTCCTGCTCTGCAGTTGTTACCCCGTAACGTTGGCAGGTTTCATCTGTTGCCACTAAAGCAGAAATGTATATGATTTCCACCAGTATGATCAAGAGAGTAATGCCAGTTGCTGATTCGGATAGCTTGACAGCTGCTGACCAAGGGGTTCTAACTATAATGTTTCTGTCCTGTACAGAAGCAGCTACTTTATAAAGGGATTTTTATATGGCAGAGGTTCTAGGTAGGAAAAAATGGACTCAAAACATATGGGCTCTGGAATAAAAAAAGGAATAAAGGAAATGTGTTCATAATGCCACACGCTGGTATCAATAGTAACATGGCTGTAGAAGCTGGATTACCTGTATAGCTGAATTTATCTTAAAAACAAAGCCAGTTAGTGCTGAGCTAACCATGAACACTAAAAATCAATCTGATTGATGAGGATTGTTTTGGTCCAGAGCAGAGTAAACCAGGAAATGCAAAGGATTGCCGCACACACATTCCTTCCGGCAAGGCTGTTCCCCCAAATAGAACAACCCTTTCCTTCATCAAACCCCTGCACAGTCAGATGTGTTTTTCTTTCTGCTTTTGTCCTCTTACTACAGTGGAATTTGTACATCCTTTACAGTACTTTATGTTTGATAAGGGGGTTATAAGTCATGTCTTACATTTCTATTGTATCTTCAGAATATCTGCCAAAAAAAAAAAATTAAAAACAGGGTAAACCTGTGAAAGAAGCAAAACATAGACAATAACCTGAAACAGAAATGAAAAAGATAATTTACCACCTAATATCCCATTCAGAATCTGCATATTTAATTAAAGGATGTATTTTCTTCGAATTTCTAAAAAGCCTGCTTACTGTTCAGCCTAAATGTCTTGGGTTAGTTTATGACAGAGAAAATTGATTGGATTGAAATGTATATCTTTCTCGCATATAATAACATACCTAATTCTATACTCATAAATGCTAAAGTCCCCATGATTTCTTTATTACAGATTTTATTCCCATTTATGAGCTCCATGTTAAACTGTTAAATCAACAGAATCATCACCTTAGCCTTAAATTAGCATAGCACATCATTAGAGAAAGCAGTGCTATACATTTAATTGCTGTTTTTAAAAGTTATGTCATGTTGTCATGCCCTACCTTTGTGTTCATATGTTACCATGTTTAATTTATAAGGAGTTTGTTTAATTTACAACAAGCTTCTGGGCTCTGCTTCCTGTGGGTCATTCGCTCCCTGAGAGCCCAACTATTTGGGAATTACTGTGGCTACTGCTCTGCGAATATTTGGAATGTAGTAAAACTAAAGTGAGATAGGATAAGGGGACACATGTTAGAGAATGGGAAAGATAGAAAAACAGTGCAGCATGAAACATCAAACCACATTTTAGGGCACTTTTACTGTATTCCCATAAATACACGCGGGCATTATGTTGCAAATACTTGAAACTGTTTGTTTTCATTTTTTGGCCTGATTTTTTAGCATTGAAGAAACCATGTCTAATGATCTTGAGTCTTCTTAAAGAAAAAGAAATTATATTTTCCCTAATGGGTTGCATGTGTGAGTTCTCTCTGGCAGAAGCGCACTAATTAGTGCGTCGTGTCTCACAGAAGGAACGATCTGTCTTAAAGATGCAGGGGCCACATCTGACTGCCGGAGCTGAGTGCAGAACATTGTGATTTTTTTCAGAGATAAACACCATCTCTTTTCACTTATTCATTCCCTCTCCTTCCTGCTTCTTTGGCTCAAGCAGAAGCAGCAAAGGACAGCTGAGTACAAACAGTTTTCTCCCTTCCTCATCCAGCAAACCATGGAGAAAGATCTTGGCTTCTTGACATTAATAACTTTGCTTCAGCTCTACTTGGAACTATTTGGATGGCTTTTCAAAAATGAGAAAGGTACAATAAAAGAGGCCCGAGCTTCCTGTTTTACTCATAAAGCAGCAGATTCAGCAAAGGCTCGCTCTCCTCTGGGAATGACCGTATCCTTCCCTAGAGAGCCGAGATTGTACGATATCATTTCCTTGCACAACTTTCATTGAAACTATTAAAAGACGATCAGCTTGAGTAGGCATAGTGGCAGACAATACGAAGCTTTTCGGTCTTGCTACTAAATAAGAGTAATGGTAGTATAAATGCTTGGCCGCCTCTGAGACAGAAATGTCCCTGTTCAGAGGAAGGGGGGAAAGCCTAACGGCTGTCCCCGAACCAAAATAGAAAAAAAAAAAAAAAGTGACCACCCATCTACCAGGCGTGTATAATGCATGAGTGTATCTGTTACGTGTCTGCATTACACACACATGCTCACAAAACCATGCATACGCCACCTCTGTCATAGTAGCCTTGGCTGGATATTAACTTTTGATTCCCTGCTATATTCAAGAAACTAGAATTGACCGGGGCTCAAATACAGTGCATTTCATGTCGGTACCTGTGACTGACTGCACAGCAAGAGTAGTGCGGCAAGATAGGAATAGACCACTCTGTGAATGAAGATGACCGTTTCATTAGGAGAGCAAAATCAGAAAAACCGGGCCTTCTGATTCTGTTTTGCATTAGTTTGCATTTGTTTCTGGGTGCACTAGAGACAGGATGTCTGCTACCCCTTATCTGTTACAGTGCGGGCCAGAAAGCCAGGGAGATGAGAAACTGCTGCCTCAGGAGAAGCATCTGCCAATCAAAGCCGGCCAGCCCGAGAGATGGATCTCAAGCCCATCAGCACCTCCTCCTCCACGGCCGAGACCTGGGCGGAGGGGGGCAGAGTTAAGTGCGCAGTGCTCTGTGACCCTCTCTAGAAAGTGCAACGTGCTTAGGTACAGTTCCGTGTGATGGAATTTCTTTCTCTCTGGAAGGAGCCTGACAAGCCTTGAAATCAGAAAACGGGGTCTCCTCATTGGAGTCTGTCTGGTGTTGGAGAACCAAGAAACTGCAAATTGCAGAACTGAATGGAAAAGAATGAACTCTCCGGTGGCGTCCGTTCTCACAGGGACCCCATCGAGAACATATATTGTGCTTCCTCCTTTTTGTTTTTATCTATTAGATAAGGAAATACTACGTTTTATCTCAAGGGGTTTTCTTGGAACTTCAGGCATAGAGCTAATCCTGTTTCATGAGATAGACCTTCGCATATTTGAAGACAGCTATCGTGTTTCCAGATTCCGTTAGAAAATTTTTAGAAGGTAAAAGAATTATCTAAATGTAAGTTTCTATTTATCTGTTATATGAATAATATTTTTATGAAGATTTTATTTATGCATCAGAGAGAGTGTAAAAGCAGGGGGAGCGACAGGCAGAGGGAGAAACAAGCAGGACTCGATCCCAGGACCCTGAGCTCATGACCTGAGCCAGAGGCAGACGCTTAACGACCGAGCCACCCAGTCGCCCCATGAATAATATTTTTAAATCACATTTTAGATATATTTAAAATGCTTGCATTTCTGCTTCAGTGCATTTTTGGTCGCGAGCAGGGACTGGAACACAGTACCGAGAGAGGCCAGCAGAAGCTGATCAGAGCTGGGTCCACAGAGGCATAAGGAAAAGAAAGGACTCTGACTGGAGGAAGCAGCAAATGGGGACAGGGAGAGAGGAACCTCCGCAGAGGGAGGCCATTCAGCAACGTTGACCCCACTAAGCTGTCCCAATCCAGAACTAAGTCCAACAGCGGAACAGACTGATTCATGATGTCTACTGCTCAGTATTAGTTTTTCCTGACTCACTGATTGCTTCTTTTCAAAGTAGGTAAAGGATCATTCTGTCTACTGTGACAAGAATGTCTTACAAACCAGAATAGAAGCAAGAAGCCCAGTCAGGTGATTGCAAGAGTCCACAGAGAGATGATGGTGTGGTGTATTTTGCTTTGGGGAAAACTGATTTCAGCCAGTTCTTTTTTGCCTGTTACCACCATCCCTGTATTCATTTTTATTCCACTCACTGAGGTGGGGGGGGGCACCTCTATTTTACCTTTGTAATTTGTTCTTTTTAAGATTTATATATTTACTTTGGAGAGAGAGAGAGCCCAAGTGGGGGGGGTGCAGAAGGAGAGGGAGAGAGAGAGAGAATCCCCAGCAGACTCTGCGCTGAGCACAGAGCCTGATGCGGGGCTCTATCTCATGACCCTGAGATCATGACCTGAGCCCAGATCAAGAGCTGGACATTCAACCAACTGAGCCACCCAGGCTCCCCACCTTTGTAATTTGTTCTACGTGCATTTCCAAGACCCAAACATAGTACAACTATTCATTTGTCTAAAATACTGCAAGCCATTATGGTGATGTCTGTGTCTTGTTCATACTTCTGTCTCCGGTGCACAGCCCAATGTTAGGTAGCATATATTTATTACATGCATACATTTATTGAGTGCATGTTTCCTATGATGATTTTAGAGCTTCCCAAGGGGATCAGTGATTCCAAGGCCAGGATGATATACAGCTTGAGAACATGGGCTCTGGAGCGACCGCCTAAGTTCATATCATGACTGTACCGCTTAGTAGTTATGTGACCCTGTGCAAATTACACAGCCTTCCTAATAGCACCCACCTCATAGATTGTTGTAAGGATCGAAAGTGTTAATACACATAAAATGTTTAGAATAGTGCCCAGCACAGACTCAATACCGTTAGCCTTTATAATTATCATAAAGAAACAAAACCTTATTTCTCTTAATCTCCAGAAGAACAAGGCAGTCATTAGGCAAAATACTTTCTACAGCCAGTAGGACATCATTTAGAAATGCATCGATTTAAAAGGTTCAGTTTATAATTGTTTTGAACCAGGTGGTAGAATGGAACCTCCTGAAGACAAAGTGTGAAAGCAAATTGTTGCATCATCAGATACTGCTTTAATCCATCTTCCTTCTGCCCTTGCTGGAAGGTTAGCTCACAAAGACAAATATGTAAGAAGTAGCATTCATTTTATGCAAATTCACTGCTAATTTTATGGGGAGAAGAAGACTATTCCTGTGCTGATAGTCTTTTTGTTAAAAAAAAAAAAAAAAACACTAAAAGGTACAAAATGCAGAGAATTTACCATAGCTATTGTACTATGAAAATAGTTTGTTCTCCAAAGTGAAGAATGGGCAAATAGAGCATAAATTTTTTAGACATTGTCACTGCCTTCTAATGCCTGTGACTACTCTTTCTTGTGTGGGGGGGGGCTGGAAGGGAAGTAGGGAAAGGAAGCAGAGGTATGGGAGAAGAGATAGCTCCTTCTCCACTCAGTTTTCCAAAAGATGAAATCCTTCAATGGCCCTACAATCAGAAGTTAACTAAAAATGTAAAACTGAAGACTTATTGAAATTTGCCCTTAACCGTTTTTAGGTAGGTGCCACGTTAAATGTTCACAGCTCCATGACGGAGCTTTTCAGTATAGTTAATGAAGTTCGGCAAGGTCTGAGCCTGTCACAGCCTTGCGCACTGCATAATTAGGGGAAAAATAGAAAAGTGGAATTAGTTGAAAGGTGGAAGAAAGCAAAATGGAAAAGGTGACTAGAGTGGGGATTTTGTCTAGTGTCACCAATAATGACTTGTTCTTAGGTGCCCATTTTCCTAATTCTGGCATAAATATTTTTAAGTACTTGATTCTGAGCCTCTTCCTTCATTACTAGAATATAATAAAAATTAGTAGCACAAGTCTTTTAAGTTTCCCCAAACTGGAAAATGGAAGATATGGTATCATTACCATGAAGGGGTCTTCAAATGTCTGAGGATGCTGGATTTTCCATTTCCTTTGACACCCAAATTTATAAGAATTTATAGGAAATACCTTTGGGGCCCCTCTTCTTTAAACAAGGAGTCAATCTTCATCCCTTTGGCAGGTTAAGTTCCTGGGAAAGGCCTGACAAGTCAAAATGATGTGAGTCAATTTTGGATTTTCCCATAGAAACTGTGTTAAGGAGTTTATATTTGTGACCAAGGGTTTGATGCCCCCAGCTTTTTATAGAAATAATTCCAGATACCAAGATTTCATCAATGAAATCAATAATAGAAGGTACTCTCGTGTTTCACAACTTAAGACACATTCATGTATTTTTACTGTAAGGCCATAGGTAACCCTAGGTGGGATTCTTAAAAATTTTTTTCGATCACATTTTTATTTTAAGAAACTAGAAGGCAACAGTATGTCTACATTAGGATGGAAATTTAAAAGGCTGTTTGTAGAACATTTTGACACATTTTTCCAAGGAGATGTAGGGCCATTCGATGGCTCTTTGATAAAGAAACCACACTTTTTCTCATTGCTAATTCCACTGTAGCCAACACAAGCTTTAGAGAATGAGTATTTTGGTGGATCAGTTTGAGGCTGGATTCCTTTCCTCGTAATTACCTTATAAGTCTATCTGTGCTGCCAGTCATAACTGCATTGGTTACCAACCCAAGCGTGCTCATTGCTGTGAGTCACATCTGTGTCTTTCCAAGGCTATCTGTTTACCATTGAAAAAGAAATCTTTTGTATACCCACATTCTATTCATTCCACCAGTTCAGAAAACTCTTTTCATTCCTTCCATACTGACGTGGCTTTATCCTACTCCTGTATTTAGGTAAATTTTGTATACTAATAGTTCAAGAAATATACCTAAAAAGCCTCATGGAAAGGTATTATTCAAAATTATTAAAACCATTCCAGTGAGGAAAACTAAAAGCTATTCACTTTTTCTGGTCTCTACACATGAAAAATCCCTCAAGTTCTTAATGCTTATATCTGGAATTCCATCCCATGGACTAAATTCAGTGTCCACGTACACCGTCTCTCAGTGGTTACAGACTCATTATTACATCTTGAGCTCCCAGAAAAGAGAAGACTTAATCTATGAGTGTGATTCCTACACTGGCAAATCTTGAACATAATCTAAATCTGTGCTTCTAGATGAATCAGGAGCTTCTCATGAATATAAATGTGACTCTGTAGGAAGTGACTGCAAGCCATGATAAGCGGTGGCCTCACAGCATCTATATGTGTTTTGTACACACACAAATACAGATACATTTAGAGAGATATGTACATACATATATACATATCGTATATAGAAACTATTACAAAGGAAGCCCAACTTCCCCAGACTCTGACTGACAAAGAGCCAAATAATTGAAAAAAAAAAAAAGAAAAGAGTTCAGCATTTCAGTCATAAATTTCCAAGACTCATTTCTGTTTGAGAGTGTTTTTGTCTTGCTAACCACAGAGAACAGTTGGAGCAAGTGGATCATTTTATTTCGATTGCTTCTCCGGCACTGGCCCTGAGGGACAGACTTGATGATCTAATAGGCCTTTTCCGTCCTTAATATCTATAATTTTGGCTATTCTGTGGCAGCTTCTTATTGCTTTAAATAAGCCATCTTAATTCAAAAAACATACATCTGGATTTGACCTGCCTAATATATGTCAAGAAGTGTGTGTCCCTTCAAAGCCCCCCCAGGGAATCAAGAGACTCGAGAACCTGAAAGGAAGCAGGAAGAAAGAGTGTGGAGACTATGAGTCCATTTTTTGTTTATTTGATTTAAGTTATTATTTTTCAATCATGAGATCATCCCTTAGGCCTCTTTAAATCTTATTTAGTTTTGTTTCATTAAAATCTAATCTAAACATTACGTTCTTTCAGAGTTTTTGGAACTTGTTGATTCGGTTTCTTGGAAGTCATCTTACCATTAACTAGCATTTTTGTTTCACAGAATTTGGTCATCGTGTCTGACCAATTCTTGGCCTCAGAACCACTTTGCAACTACACAGACTTGAATATCTAAAGAGGAAGTGGTGTCTATGCATTGCTCCGAATGTCAGCCAGGGGTGGTCCTCACCAGGTGTGTTGGGAGCATGATTACAAATATACAGTAACTGGCTTCTTCCCAGCTAAATACATCACCAACACTATGAATTTGCTTTTCTAAATGTATAAATTTGTAGCCTCGATAATTGGACTTCAGGCCATACATCTGGTTCATCTGCTGGAATTGCTGTCCTTTATTTTTCCTGCACAGAGATTTTCATCTAATATGTAGGTCTTAAAAGCTGTTGTCAGTTAATATTTTCTCCTGCACACATTTAGTGACTTCCTGAGATTATTCTTCCAGACAGGAAGAATCTAGGACTGTGTTTATGTGTCTTATTGTCCGTCTGCCTCTGTACTCTTCCAAGACTCATTCAGCCTCAATACTGAATTACTATTTCTGACCCTTTTTCTGGGTCCTTACCATTATAAGCAGATCAAATCAGGATGGAAATTGGGGTTCATGTGGAGTGCTAATCTCTCCAGCTCTCCTCCGTAGAAGGGTCAGATACATTGTCACAAGAATAGGATTTTGCATATTTATTCATTCAACAAATAATTGTTGACCACATATTATCTTCCAGGAACGTCACTGAATTGCATTAATCTGGTTGCATATAGGGTATCTAGTGCTTCAGCTATAGTTCAGCTTTCAATATCACGTTTGAATTGAAAGCATCACAAGGTAACAAGAAAACCATCTCTCACCTCTGTTCTTCTTCAGAGGAGAGTTGGGTAGAAAGGAGTGGAAAGTGCGCTGGGTGTTAGATGTTCTGGTTCCTCGTCCGGTCTCTGTCACTGAATTCTGGGAGATGTCGACAAGTCATTTAACCTCCCTGCGCCACATTTTTCTCCTCTAAAATGGGCATAGTAATCCCACCTGCTTTCCAGAACTATGGTGAGGTTCACATGAGATAGTGCTTATAGAAGTACCTTGTCAACCATAAACCACTGTGCAAACGTGCACACAAAATACATTGTTACTGATGTCAGCCAACTGAAGCTAAATGATGAAGATAAGTCAAGGGAAATGTCTCACGAGCAAGCAGTTTGGACTTCTTTAATATCTACCAGTCTCTGATAGGAAAGGTTCACATATAAGCTGGCTGACCAGAAAACCCTGAGTCCAGTTGCAGAGACCCACACAGCACATGTACACAGAACAGAACTGTAATATGTTTCCTACCACAGGGGTGAAGGCAGCGGGGAATTAAAACTCAGAATAAACCCGAAAAACAAATGAGGGCTTGATTTTTTCCCCTACATCAGTGCTCCTCCATCCTGACCGAACATTGGGATAGATGCCTAGGCCCCACTTTCAGAAATTAATTACCTGAGGGTGCTGTCTGGGTCTCAGGATTTTTTAAGATTCCCAGGTAGTTCTAATGGACAGTCAGCCGATGTTGAGAAAAATCACTGTGCCAGAAAGATCAAAAAAGGGGTGCCTGGGTGGCTCAAGTCAGTCAAGCATCTACCTTCAGCTCAGGTCTTGATCTCGATCAAATCCTGCATCGGGCTCCCTGCTCAGCGGGGAGTCTGCTTCTCCCCATGCCCCTTCCCCCTGCTCATGCTCTCTCTCGCTCGTGTGCTCTCTCTCTCTCAAATAAATAAAATCTTAAAAAAAAAAAAGACCTCCAAAAGTCTATTTATAAAGATAGAATTTATGGACACAAAGAGATAACTGGCAACAGTAGAAGAATATATGTGTGTCATGAATGTAGAGAAAATTGGTGGCACCCATAGGCCTCCAATAGTCTTACAATAGCTTGGGCTGACATCTCACCAGGTGAAAAAGAAAAGCAGAAGAAAAGACAGAGGGAGTTACAAAAATCTTCCTATAATTGTTAGAGTTTACATTTGAAAATGAGTTTCCACCCAGTAATCTGATAGCGTAGAGTGAGTCAAGTGGCAATGGGTATACATAAACATGAGCATTAAGTGTTATTTTCACAATTCTTGTTCCCTGTAGTAAATATTTATGTAACGGCTAATCTGAGTTGTTATAACTAATCATGGCTGGTTCCCTTTAATGTGCAGACACTTTGATTGTGACCAGACTTGTAGTCTCAGGTCATTTACAGAAATGCCCCAAAAAAAATCTTTCCGCAAGAAAGACAGTGGCATTTTTATGCTTAGCAAAATAACTGTATCAGCAATTGGAAAAGTATATAGTACTTAGCACAGTCCCAAAATAAAATGCAAGAAACAAAGTATTAACCTTTCATTGTGGTGCTCAGGGTCCAGTTGCCAGAGCATTGTCCTGATTTATGCCCAAGCATTCAATCCGATCCTTAATGTCAGTTACCAAGAAAAAGTCACATTTATGTGTTTTCAAGTTCTGTTTTTAAACACAAAAAAAAACAAGAAAGTCATAGAAACTGTAATGCTAAAAACTCCATTCCCGTTGTGAAAAGTTATTCTTTACTCTTCAAAAAATATTTTCAGTTGGGAAAAAGACAAAAATGTTCAGAAAGGTCAGGCCTCCCATGTTCTCTCCAAAGACTCTTCTCAGTTTCCCTGCAATATACATGTCTGTCTCTGTCTTACCTCCTTTCCCCACATTTTCCCTTCTAAAGGCTCTCTCTGTTTCTTTGATCGTCTGCTCCACGTGGTTTAGGGAAGGGCTCTGAAGTTCCTCCACAAGGCTTTCTGGTTTCTGGACTACTGTCGAGCTTCTTGTCGCTGTCTCTGTGGTAACTTGTTGGAATATTTAGAAGTCCAGCTCTTGAAGAGATGAGTGAACCCCACCACTTCTGTCCTTAATGAGACCTTTGCGTTAAGTTGAAGAGAAGTTCATGATTGTCAAATTTTCTGAAGTTATAGTGCAGAAGAGAAGCAACGTTGGAAAGCAAGTGATGAAAGGCACCAAGGGTCAGAAATGGTCCCAAAACAATTTTCAAAGCCTGCTACGCATGCACTCTTATCAAAGGACAGGTCTCCAGAATTAGATTGCAGGCACTGACAGGCAAGTGCCACTTCCCATCTTGTTACTGATTGCTAGTCATTCGCAATGATGGCATATGACAGGATGGCTTGGATCCACTACATCCTGAGTCCCTGGAGATGCTGTTGCATGCCTCAGGGATCTGTCTTCCTGTCTTCCTGTGATTCCTCATCCAATGCCTGGCACATAGTGGGCATTCAGTACATGTCTGACAAATTGAATTGATTTTATAGATATATACACTTTTAACTTTGGTTTTAACAGAATCTTCCTAGCCATATAGTTTTTCTATTCAACTGGGTCTTTCTAATAAAAACTAGTAT
Organism: Mirounga angustirostris; assembly: GCF_029215605.1. Lineage (NCBI taxonomy): Eukaryota > Metazoa > Chordata > Mammalia > Carnivora > Phocidae > Mirounga > Mirounga angustirostris. The sequence continues at coordinate 40,683,550 of NW_026991716.1, read as the reverse complement.
GCTGCCATACTAGTTCCAAGTTAGTTTCTCAAATTGGAAACTAAGTGTTGTTTTTCATTTCCTAGCGCTGTTCATGTCCAAATATTCTTCCTGTCTGTGATGTACAAATCCTGACCATGCCCAGAAAAGCATAATTATTTTTTGTTTTGTTTTACTGAAGTATAATTTATATACGATAAAATTCACTCTTTTTAAGTGTGTAGTTTGATGTGTTTTGACAGATATAAAGAGTCCTATCACCACCATTGCAATTTAGATATAGAGCATTTCCATTACTGCAAAAAAAAAAAAAAAAAGTCTTATAGTTTTCTTCCCCCAGCTGCAGGCCTGTCAACCACTGATCTGTTTTCTGACCTCCTAGTTTTTCCTTTAGAATGTCATATAACTGGAATCATACACATGTACCGCTTAGAATCTGACTTCTTCTTTCAGCGTAATGCATTTGAAATTCATCTGTGTTGTTACATGTATCAATAGTTCATTCTCTAGCTATGTTAATGGACATTTCGGGTTATTTCCAGTTTGGGGCAATTATGAATAAAGTTGAAGATATATAAACATTCACATATTAGTCTTTATGTGGCATGTCTTCATGAGTTTGTAACTTTGAAGAAGTCCAATTTGTCAGTTTTTTTCTTTGGGTATAAGTGTGTTAGTTCAGAAATCTTTGCTTATCATGAGGTCACAAAGATTTTCTCCTGTTTGTTCTTATAGAAGTTTTGTTTGTTTTTTTCACTAAAATATTTTTTTTATTCTTATGTTAATCCCCATACATTACATCATTAGTTTTAGATGAAGTGTTCCATGATTCATTGTTTGTGCATAACACCCAGTGCTCCATGCAGAATGTGCCCTCCTCAATACCCACCACCAGGCTAACGCATCCTCCCACCCCCTCCCCTCTAGAACCCTCAGTTTGTTTTTCAGAGTCCATCGTCTCTCATGGTTCATCTACCCCTCCGATTTCCCCCGCTTCATTCTTCCCCTCCCGCTACCTTCTTCTTCTTCTTTTTTTTTTCTTAACATATATTGCATTATTTGTTTCAGAGGTACAGATCTGAGATTCAACAGTCTTGCACAATTCACAGCGTTTACCAGAGCACATACCCTCCCCAGTGTCTATCACCCAGTCACCCCATCCCTCCCACCCCACCACCCACTCCAAGTTTTATAGTTTCTAAAGTTTCAGTCTGTGATTCATTTCTGCATAATGTTTGTATAAGGTGTGAGGTAAGGATCAAGGGGTTTTTCTTTTTATCTTTTTCTTTTTGCATATGAATATTTAGTTGCTCCAGCTTCCATCTGTTGAAAAGACTGTCTTTTCCTCCACTGAGTTATCTTGGCACCTTTGCTGAAAATAAATGCACCACATACATGTGAGTCTGTTTTGGTGCTTTTGCATCTGTTCCATTGATCTCCATCTCTGTGTGTATGCTATTACCACACTGACTTGATTACCTTAGCTTTATACTTAATTTTGAGATCAGGTAGTATATATCCTCCAGCTTCATTCTTTTCCAAAAGTTTTTGGCTGTTCAAGCCCTTTGCATTTTCATTTAGAATCTGCTTGTCTCTTTTCTATGGAAAAGCCTGGTGGGATTTAGAAAGGAATTGCAATGAATCTATAGATAAGTTTATGGAGAATATCTTAACAATATTTTCTTCTAATCTATTAACATAATATACCTACCTATTCATTTAGGTCTTTTTAAATTTTTCTCAACATTTGGTAATTTTCATTGTACAGGTCTTGCATGTATTTTGTTAAAATTGTCCCTAAGTATATCGTTTTTTCATGTTTTTATAGTTTCTTAATTTCAGTTGCTACTTATTCATTACTAGAATATATAAATAAAATTGATTTTTATGTTGCCCTCATATTCTGAAACCTTGATAAAGTCATTCGTTCTAGTAACTATTTTTAGATTTTTTTGTTGTTTTCTAGGTAGACAATTGCGTTGTCTGTGAATCGAGGCAGCTTTATTTCAACATTTCTAATTTGTATGCCTTTTATTTCTGGGGTTTTTTTTGTGACAAGTTTTTTTTTTTTTTTAAGATTTTATTTATTTATTTGACAGAGAGAGACACAGCGAGAGAGGGAACACAAGCAGGGGGAGTGGGAGAGGGAGAAGGAGGCTTCCCACTGAGCAGGGAGCCCGATGCGGGGCTCGATCCCAGGACCCTGGGATCATGACCTGAGCCGAAGGCAGACGCTTAACGACTGAGCCACCCAGGTGCCCCTTATTTCTGTTTTCTTGACTGATTTCACTGATATTAATGGTGAATAGAAATGGTGAGAGTGGATATCTTGCTTTATTTGTGATCATATGGGGAAAGTGGTGAGCCTTTCACAATTAAGATTGATATTAGCTGTGGGTTTTTTATACATGTTCTTTATCAGATTGAGGAACACCATTGTTTTTAGCCTTTTTCTAGGTATGTGTATGCCTCATTTTGGAATTTCTAATGCTTTTTCATGTATACCACTAGGTATACTTATAATAATTTCTGCCACCAAGAAGGTCTTTGGTTAGCACACCAAAGTGTATCTGTCCTGAAACTAGACTTTTATTTCTTAATATTTCTAAAATTTCTAGCAATATTGGAAACTTTTCTTACCTAATCCACCTTGTCATCTAGGTGGCCACTGTGCCCAGTTCCCTTCCACATAACAATACATTTCTTTTCAAATGTCAGTGGACTTGAGTCTTTTTCATCGAGCGGTGTCTCTTAGTGCCCACCACGAGCAAGTGACATCACTGAATGTTTGATATGATTCATTCTGATGTAAGCATTCGTTCATCACCTTGTGCTGCTGCTGTGTGGTAAAGTGATAAATGGCCCCTCCTGTCTTACAGGAGACTGGCTAAATGGCCTGGCTGTCACCACATGGCAGTCACGCTCCCCTTCTGTCGAAGCGCAGACCATCAAACTGCCCTTATCCCTGGCATTTAAAAAACTAATTTTTCTTATCCTTATATATCATCTAAGTGTTTGTTGATATGTATTTAAGAGTTCCATGAAAGCCTGAAAAACATTTGAATGATTTATGGCTGGTAATGTCTCTCCCTCTCTTTCCATTCATTCTCTTATACTGAAATAATCCCAAAGCAAGTGGGCAGCACTGACCAGCCTCATGATCTCATGTCCTGATAGGTTTGTTATTAAACTGATACTATTTTTTAGAGAAAGCAGAGCCTTTACATTTATTTATTACTAAACCCAAGGGGCTTTAGGTAGGACTTTATCCATGGCCCAGCATTCTCAGCAGCTACTAAAACCCCCAAGTGTCTCTTGAAAGAGTTGGTCTTTGTGGCTGTCGATAAGTGAGCTCTCTATAGGACCTCAGAACTAAAGAAGGGGCAGGTCATGTATAATGTGTGATGTACTTTGAGATCCTCCTAAAAGTAATGTTCGTATGCTGCAGTATGTAAGTTTGTATGCTGCTGTATTGCAAATACGTGCCCCAAATACACAACATCTCTTCCTCCCAGATGACTTCACAGTAGGGATGGCTCAGTGCACTTCCTCCCTTTCAGCATGCAGATGTTCACATGCTGTGGGCACTGGTTGCTTTGAAGGAAACGCGTCACTAAGATCTAACCTCTGAGGAAAGATATTTTAACTGCTTGAATTGAATTTAGAGATGAAAAAAGAAAACTGAAAAATTGATTAGGAGATGATTTGTGGGTTTTTTGCAAATATTTTAGTAAAGAGCTCACACTCCGCGCTTGCCAATGAGTGGTAGAACAGACTTCTGAAAATCAGCAAATTAACTTTCCTTTTTTGATTTGAAACTGTGGCTCTGTCACTCCCATAGGACTGAGCAGGGCTGTGACCCTCATTCTTGGAAAGGTTCTTTGATAGCTTTATGTGTGCGTGTGTGTATGTGCTCTCTCTCTCACACATGAATACACATATACACGCAAGTAACTTCCTCCCTCTCCCTACCCCCCGGACCCTTATGTAAGATTCCTAGTAACGAGAACCACAACTGTTTCGCTGACTCCTCAGAGCACACTATGTGCCTTTCACACAGGATATACAGAAGAAAATGTTGGAAGGAAGATAGGATGTTGTCAGTATTACGATGATCTTACCAGGGTTTTCCTTTAAGTGTGATTTCAGTTATGCCCCACACCCTGCTGTTAGGATTCATAGGCCGTCCGCACTTAGGTGTCTGCACGGCTGCCTCCCTCACTTTATTCTGAATGTTACCTTGTCAAAGAGGCAGCATTCCCACCCCATCTCTCTTTGTCCCTTCACGCAGCCTTATTAGTTTTTATACCACTTATCACCACTGTCATATTGTAGATTGTGTGTTTCTTTAGTGACTGTCTCACCCCACTTAGAAAGTCAGATTCAGTGTATCCATGACGCATGCTCAGCACCTAGAACAGTGCGTGGCCCATCACAAGCATTCAATAAATACTTGTGAATGAATGAATACACAAATGCGGGCCAGGGGCCCATTTTCAGACCTGCAAACCTGCGTTCCCCAAGAGCCTTAGAGTTAAATGGAACATCCCCAGACCCAATGGCACATTAAGCATTGTGTGTAGAGAGGATAACTGATACATCTTGGTATGTTTTCAACACTATGTAGATACTGTTAGGATTAATAAAATTCATTTAAACACATCATCGAAGGATTAGATCATTAACACTCTCTCAGTCGGCGGCTACCGGAAATATAACTCCCATGTGAGTGTTCTTAAATTTGTTTCATATTTCCCCATACACAAATTTTTTCACCGTACTATATTTTTAATATTCCCTTATACATTATAAAGATGGGAATTACTGATCCTAAGGTTCGCTAGACCAAAAATAAAGTAACTTGATCTTAGTTACTTAGGTTAACCTTAAAGCAAGGGACTGTGGTGTGATGGCCATTAGCAACAACTTGGCTTTTAAAATATCTCAGATTTCTTCCTTTAGAGGCCAATCCTTAATATTCTTTTTTTCTTCTACTTTACACAGTGCTTAAGAGGAAAATGCCAGTCTTGAGAATATTACCCTAAGTTTCCCACCTCCTAGATTTATCATTTAGGAAAAAGCTTTGCTTAAAAGTACACTTTGGGGCCAGTCTTTGTTTCAAGTGACTTTGGCTCCCCTGGACCTGCTTTAAAACCCAGAAAGAAAAAATTTCCTGGGCAGGTAGAAGCAAAACTGATCTCATTTGACCCTCTTGGCCCAGAAAATGAGTGATTACAGAAGTAGCTATTTCTACTTCCTAGACTGCTTTCGGTTTGTAAGGACTTCATCAGCGGCCTTAGTTTCTGGACTGTCTGGTTAGAGCCTGGCTTCTAACACACCATACAGATCTAGAGGAGAAAATAATAAAAGGAGGTGGGTTACCAACCTTACTAGTTTCCTGAGACTGCTATAACAAAGTCCCACAAATTGGGTGGCTTAAAACAACAGAAATGTATTATCTTACAGTACTGGAGGCTAAGAAGTCCGAAATTAAGGTGTCAGCAGGGCTGGGTCCCTCCGAGGGCTCTGAGCTTTTGGTGATAACCAGTAATCCTTGGTGTTCTCTGGTTTGTAGGTACGTCACTCCAGTCTCTTGCTTCTGTCTTCATGTGGTTTTCTCACTGTGCGTCTCTATCTCTTCTTCTTCAAAGAGCCACCAGTCATATTGGATTAGGGCCCATCTTAATGACCTCATCTTAACCTGATTATATCTGCAAAAGCCCTATTTCCAAGTAAGGTCACAGTCACAGATGCCAGAAGTTAGGACTTCAGCTTATCTTTTTGGAGGACACAATTTAACCATTAACACTGTCTAGTTGCCATTATGTCAAGATGGTAATTGTATATAAAATTAGCTCCAGCGTAAGACCCATAGAAACGGTCTTGCTAATTTTATTGTGATGAAACAAATGATCAAAGAAAGAAAGAGAGGAACAAAAGAAATTCAACATGGTACTTTAAGGGTAAAAAAAAAAAATTATCATCATTACCTTTCCATTATTAATAAATAAGGATTTTTAACATTTTTTAAAAATACAATTACAACCTAACTTTAGAACAATGAAGTGATAGAATACCTTCCCTCCACCTACTCATTTATAGTAGAGATTGCTCTTTGATATCCTCCCATCCTACCTTTCTGCACCCAGCACAGAGAGCTCTCAGGTAGCCTAGTGATCTGAGACTCCATACTGGAGATTTTAGTAGCTTGTCACTCAGACTACTCAGTGGACCAGCCCTCCCAAGTTCCCTCTGCCTTTAATGCCAAGACCCCGCCGTACCCTACCTGGATAGACCACCCATGCTCTGGAACAAGGCCAATGATTCCCAGCTATTTTGAGGATGAGGACACTATTTCATATAAATATATTTTATGGATACTCACCCCCTCCCCATGATAGTACTTCTATAATGCTTTAAGAAAAGGTACTCTGCATTTTGTTTCCTTAGTTATAAATATATTTGAAAATAATATATGTTTGAGAAATAAAAATTCTCAATTTGTGAAATAAATTATTTTGCAAACATAAGTATTCATCTGTATTGGTTTTCTTCCATGAGGACTAGCCAAACTTGAATAGCCTTTACTCATTTACCAAATATTTATTGAGCATATAATTGTAAGGCATGGGAGCCCTAATAATGGCTGAAACAGAGTTTAAAAGGTAGAAGTTATTTATTAACTAAATAATATAATGAATTATACCAACATTTATAAATAGAAATATGTGTTACTAGATAATTATAATCGAAGTGCTTCCAGAGTTGAGAATATGCATTTAAATGAACATACATTTGTTAAAGTTAAAATTCTACAAGCATATGATTTGATTGTATATTGTTATAATTATAACTGGAGGAAACAAACTGAGGGTTGCTAGAGGAGAAGTGGGTGGGGGGATGGGGTAACTGGGTGATGGCCATTAAGGAGGGCACGTGATGTGATGCACACTAGGTGTTATATGCAACTGATGGATTACTGAACTCTACATCTGAAACTAATGATGTACTGTATGTTGGCTAATTGAATTTAAATTTTAAAAAAATACTGAATACAAATACAAACACCTTACCCTTATACATGGGTTTGCATTTTATTGAATACTTCTGTGTACATTATCAGAGCCAAAACTCAAAAATCGCTCTTTTCCAAAGTTAGACTACAACATCATGTTTTAAGGTATTACAACCTTACTTGACTTTCTGTCATTAACGGTTTGACTCTTTAATATCACCATATAATTATATTTACATGATGCATTGGAAAGAAGGCAGAGTCTCCATATGTTCATTTCAGCCTGGGTGGCTACATGGCTTGTAAGAGTCAATGCATGAAAATGGCCTAGATTGAATAAATTAGCAAAATCACAAAAGGAAACCACTGTAGGAAATAGTTTTACACATGTAATTGCTGAAATCCTCTAGTGAATGTGTCAATCTGTGCTAACTAAATAAATTTGTTTATAGACATGTTCTGTATTAGCTCCTACTCTTTCACAGCCCTTTGCCAAACAAAATCCCACTAGAAGTAGGATGTTCACACCCGAGTAGGAGTTTCTTAGATAAATATTTTTACTATATGGAGACCAAAACCACTTCTACAAATTTCAGACTTTGATTGAAATACTATATTTCTTTAGCTTTTTTTTCCCCTCCCATCTTTTCTCCTGGTAGCTGCTCACGCATTACGTTACCTCCTCTCACCTCCCTTGGCTGTGGGAAGCAAGAGGCTGGCTACGTACACGGGGGGCCAGTGGCCCCTGAGAGCGATGGGACCTGCCTGCTCAAATCGCTACCACCACCACATGGACTACACAGGCAGAGAGAGGTTCATTTGCAAAATGGCTTTCCTTTCTTTCTCCTAAAGCCTCATTGAAATGATTCATGGAATTAATTTCAGTGCAGAAATTATACATCCTGAAGCTATACTTTATAGATTGCCTTGCTTGCATTTCATTTGAGTGTTACATGAATAGCATACATAAAGGTAGAATTCATTCAGCCCTTCCTCAAGAAGTCCTGGTAGGAGTTACTGAAATATAACTGCCACATTTTTTCATAAGGATGACTCTGAACTCAACTTTGGCCAACCAGTTTGGCACAATAATGTTACCTGACTTCTTTGTTCTCTAGTCCAGAATTGGTGCTGAATTTTTCACAGGCCTTCGTAAGATCTATTTTTTTAAATTTGGCTGGTGACTAATAAAATATTTTTTTTAGTATTTTAATAGTAATGACTTCTGTGTAGCATGAAACTAAGAACTTTTTTTTTATTTGAGTATAGTTGACCCACAATGTTCCATTGGTTTGGGGTAATAACAGATTCAGCTACTCTGTGTTACTCTCTGTTACTACACTTGTGAGTGTAGCTCCCATCTGTCACCCTACAACACTGTTACCTATGTTCCCTATGCTGTACCTTTTATTCTTGTGAATTCTTTTTAATGTGCTAAATCTAAACATTCTCACTGGTTTTGAGAGACAATATAACCAGTGAACGGTAGATTTGAACAATAGTGTGTGATACGGATGATCTGGGCCAGTGCGGTATCCTAATTACTGTGACCCAAATAGCCTGCCTTTTAAGCTTGATTAGAATAATATGCAATAAAACGAGCACTGTCACTGCTGTATCAATAATATATCTGACTTGGGATAGTCCCATACCTTCGGGAGTTTAGTCACTTAATACAATAGCTGTATTCAAATTAATCTTTAACATTGGAGAACGCACTTGGGTCATTCAGGATATTTTGGAGGTAAATTTTTGAAATGGCTGAGGCAGATTGCAAATGTCTGTGGCAAATTCCATTAATACAATACCGGTAGAGAGATAGAGGTGTATAATATGTACAAGGTAAAAGAATATGTCCATAGCGCCTCAAGAACACCTAATTAGGGAAAGGCGTGGAGGAGGCATGCCTGTCATTGTCAGTATATGGTAGTTCAGTTTTGAAATAAATGTCAAGAGAAAGTATCCCAATTTTTAAAAATACGTTCTTTTTTTAGAACAGGTTTAGTTTCACAGCAAAACTGAGCAGAAGGTACAGATATACCCCGGGCTCCACTCATGCATAAGCCTCCCCCTTGATCCGCATCCCTCACTAGAATGGAGCATTAGTTACATTTCATGAGCCTACCGTGACGCATCATTGTCACCCAAAGTCCACAGTTTGCGTTAGGGTTCACTCCAATGTTCTAGTGGGAAAGCTTCCATTGAACATTCTAAGGGTTTGGACAAATGTATAATGACATATATCTATCACTATACTATCTTGTACAGAACAGTTTCACTATCCTAAAAATCCTGTCTTCTGCTGATTCACCCCTCTCACCTGGCAGCCACTGATCTTTTACTGCCCCCATAGTTTTGCCTTTTCCTAGATGTCATATATTTGGAATCCTACAGCATGGAGCCTTTGCAGATTATCCTATTTCACTCAGTAGTATGTATTTAAGCTTCCTCCATGTCTTTTTGTGGCTTAATTTCTCATTTCTTTTTGTACTGATTAATAATCCATGGTCTGAAAGTACCACAGTTTATTTATCCATTCACCTACTGAAGGACATCTTAGTTGCTTCCAAGTTTGGGCAAGTATGAATAAAGCTGCTGTAAATATCCACGTGCAGGTTTTGTGTAGATCTAAGTTTTCAACTCCTGTAGGTAAATGCCAGGTAGTGCAATTACTGGATCACATGGTAAGAGTACGTTTAGTTCTGTAAGAAACTGCCAAACTGCCTTCCAAATGGCTGTACCATTTTGCATTCCCACCAGCAATGAATGAGAGTTCCTCTTGCTCCCCATCTTTGCTAGCATGTATTGTTTTCAGGGTTTGGGATTATGGCCATTCTAATGGGTGTGTAGTGATATCTCATTGCTGTTTTAATTTACATTTTCCTGAGGACATATAATGTGGAGCATCTTTTCAGATGCTTCTTTGCCATCCATAGACCTTCTTTGGTGATGTGCCTCTTAAGGTCATTAGCCCCTTTTTTAGTCAGATTGTTTTCTTACTGTTGAATTTTAAGAGTTCTTTGTATATTTTGGATAATAGTCTTAATATTTTACAAATATTTTCTCCCAGTCTGGGGCTTGTCTTCTCATTCTCTTGACAGTATCTCTTGCAGAGCAGAAATTTTTAATTTCAATGAAATCCGGCTTCCTAATTTTTTCTTTTAGGGTTCATGACTTTGGTATATCTAAAGAGTCATCACCAAACCCAAGGTTGTCAAGATTTTCTCCTGCTATCTTATTGGAGTTTTCAAGTTTGGCATTTTACATTTAGGTCTGTGGTCCATTTTCAGTTAGTTTTTGCGAATGGTTAAAGATCTGTAACTAGATTCATTTTTTGCATGTGTACGTCTAGTTATTCCAGCACCAAGTGTTGAAATACTCTTTGTTCCATTTTATTGACTTTGCTCCTTTGTCTAGGATCAGTTGACTGTATTTATGTGGATCTATTTCTGGGCTCTCTATTACATTCCATTGATCTGTCTCTTCTTCTGCCAATACCACACTTTCTTGATTATTGTAACTTTGTAAGTCTTGGGGTTGGGTAATGTCAGTGATCCAACTTTGTTTTTCTCCTTCTGTATTATACTGGCTCTTCTGAGTCTCTTGCCTCTCCATATAAACTTTAGAATCAGTTTGTTGATATCCACAAAATAACTTCCTGGGATTTTTTATTGAAATTGCTTTGAAAGTGTAGATCAGGTTAGAAAGAACTGACACCTTGACAATATTGAGTCTTCCTATCCATGAATATGGATTATCTCTCCATTTATTTAGCTCTTGTTTGATTTCTTTTATCAGAGGTTTGTAGTTTTCCTCACATAGATCTTGTACATATTTTGTTAGCTTTATACCTAAATGTTTTATTTTGGGGGGGTGCTAATGTAAATGATAGTGTGTTTTTAATAGTGTGTTTTTTATTTCAAATTCCATTTGTTCATCGCTGACATTTAAGAAAATGGTTTATGTCTGTATATTAACTTTGCACCCTGCAACTCTGCTGTATTCACTTATTAGTTCCAGGAATATTTTTGTTGATTCTTTTCAAATTTTATTCATAGATGATCATGTCATCTGCAAACAAAAACAGTTTGATTTCTTCCTTCCCAATTTGTGTCACTTTTATCTCCTTTTCTTGTCTTACTGAATTAGTTAGGACTACCAGTACAATATTGAAAAGCAGTGGTGAGAGGGAACATTCTTGCCATGTTCCTGATCATGAGGGAAAGCTTCTAGTTTGATACTAGCTTAGGACTTCTGTAGATATTCTTGGCCAAGTTGAGGAAACGCCCCTCTATTTCTAGTTTCCTGAGAGTTTTTATCATGAATGGTTTTTGGGTTTTGTCAAATGCTTTTTCTGCACCCATTGATATAATCATATGACTTTTCTTCTTTAGCCTCTTGATGTGATAGATTACATTAATTGATTTCTAAATGTTGAACCAGCCTTGCATACCTGGTCTATATCCTACTTGATCATGGCATATAATTTTTTCTATACATTGCCAGATTCAACTTACTAATATTTTGTTGAGGATTTTTGGATCTGTGTTTATGAGAGATATTAGCCCATAGTTTTCTTGTAATGTCTTTGTCTCTTTTTGGTATTAAGGTAATGCTGACCTTATAGAATAAGTTAAGACATCACTCCCTCTGCTTGTATCTTCTGAAAGAGATTGTAGAGAACTGGTATGATTTCTTCCATAAGTGTTTGGCAGAATTCACCAGTGAACCCATCTGCCCCTGGTGCTTTTTTTAGGTTATTAACTACTTTAGGTTTTAGGTTATTAACTATTAATTCAACTTCTTTAATAGATATAGGTTTATTCAGATTTTCGATTTCTTCTTGTGTGAGTTTTTAGCAGATTGTGTCTTTCAAGGAATTGGTCCATTTCACCTAGGTTATCAGATTTCTGAGCTTAAGTTTTTCGTAATATTCCTTTTTTTTTCCTTTTAATGTCCATAGGATAGTGATTTCTACTCTTTCATTTCTGATATTGGTAATTTGAGTCCTCTCTGTTTTTTTCTTAGCCGGGTTAGAGGCTTATCAATCATACTGATATTTTCAAAGAACTGGTTGTGGGGGGTTTTTTCCTAATGATTTTCTGTTTTTAATTTCATTGATTTCTGCTCTAATTTTTATTATTTCTATTCTTCTGCTTACTTTCAACTTTAATTTGCTCTTATTTTCTAGTTTCCTCATGCGGAAGCTTAGATGAATGATTTTGCATCTGTCTTATTTTCTAATATAGGCATTCACTGCTATGTATTTCCTTCTAAATTGCTTTTGCCACATCCCACAAATTTTAATAAGTTGTGTTTTCATTCCTATTTAGTTCAAAATATTTTTTAATTTCTTTGAGATCTCTTCTTTAACCCATGTATTATTTAGAAATAGGCTGTTTTATTTACAAGTTTTTAGAGTTTTCCAACTATCTTTCCATTATCAATGTCAGTTTACCTTCCTTGCAGTCTGAGAGCAGACATTGTATAATTCCTATTCTTTCACATTTGTTAGGATATGTTTTGTGGCCCCAAATGTGGTCTATTTTGGTGAATGTTCCATGTGAGCATAAAAAGAATTTGTAATCTGTTGTTGGATGAAGTAATCTATAGATGCACATTATGTCCGGTCGTTTGATGGTGTTATTGAGTTCCACCATGTGCTTACTGATTTTCTGAGTGCTGAATCTGTGCATTTCTGGTGGAGGGGTGTTGAAGTCTCCAACTGTAATAGTGGATTCATCTCTTTCTTCTTGCAGTTCTGTAAGTTTCTGCCTCCTGTATTTTGATGCTCTGTTAGGTGTATTCCTGTTAAGGATTATTATAACTTTCTTGCTCTAAAGTTTGCCATGTCTGAAATTGATATAGCTACTCCTCTTTCTTTTGATTACTGTTAGCATGGTATATCTGTCTCCATGCAGTTACTTTTAATCTGTCTGTGTCTTTATATTTAAAGTGGGTTTCTTAGAGGCAATATATAGTTGGGTCTTGTTTTTTGATCCACCCTGATAATCTCTCACTTTTGATTGGTGCATTTAGACCATTGGCATTTAAAGTGACTATTGATATAGTTGGATTAATATCTACCGTATTTGTTACTGTTTCAATTTGTTGCCCTCATTCTTTGTTCCTATTTTTGTCTTCTAATCTTTTTCTGCCTTTTGCAGTATTAATTGAGCATTTTATATGATTCCACCTTCTCTCTTTTCTTAGTGTATCAATTATATTTTTTTAAACTTGTTTTAGTTGTTGACCTAGAATTCACAATATACATTTACAGCTAATCAAAATCCACTTTCCAATAACACTACCACTTGATGGATAGTGTGAGTACCTTATAAGAACAAAATAACCTAAATTCCTCCCTCCTTTTACCATTGCTTCATTCGTTTCATTTATACACAAGTATACATAAGCATATGTATATATACAACATAATCAATTATACTGTTGCTTTAATTTTGAACAAACTGTTAGCTATTAGATCAATTAAGCATAAAAGTAAAAGTTTTTATTTTACCTTCAGTTATTTCTTCTCCATTGTTCTTCCTTTCTTTATGTAGATCCAAGCTTCTGACCTGTATCATTTTCCTTCTCTCTAAAGAATCTTTTTGTTTCCTGCAAGGCAGAGCTACTGGCAAAAAAAAAAACCCTCAATTTTTGTTATCTGAGAAAGTCTATATCTCCTTTACTTATAAGGGATATATCACAGGGTATATAGAATTCTAGCTTGGTGGTTTTATTCTCTCAACACTTTAAATATTTCTCTCCACTCTTTTCTTGATTGCATGGCTTTTGAAGAGAAGTCAAATGTAGCTCTTATCTTTGCCCCTCTCTAGGTAAGGTGTTTTCCTCCTCTGGCATCTTTAAATATTTTTGGTTTTCTATAGTTTATATATGATACGCCTAGGCTTGGGTTTTTGGGGTTTTTGGGGGGAGATTGGGTTTTTTTGGAGGCATGGGTATTATCCTGCTTGGTGTTCTCTGAGCTCCCCAGATCTGTGGTTTTGTGCCTGTCTTTAATTTGGGACAATTCTTAGTCATTATTTTTTCAGGTGTTTCTTCTATTCCTTTTCTTCTCCTTCTGGTATTCCCATTATGCATATGTTACACTATTTGTAGCTGTCCCACAGTTCTTGGATATTCTCCTCTGTTCTTTATAGTTTTTTTAGTCATTGCTATTCAGTTTTAGAGGTTTCTAATGAGATATGCTCAAGATCAGAGTTTCTTTCTTTAGCTGATCCTGTGATCAAAGGCATTCTTCATTTCTTTTATAGTGTTTTTTTTAAGATTTCATTTATTTATTTGAGAGAGAGAATGAGAGAGAGAGAGAGAGCACATGAGAGGGGGGAGGGTCAGAGGGAGAAGCAGACTCCCCGCCGAGCAGGGAGCCCGATGCGGGACTCGATCTTGGGACTCCAGGATCATGACCTGAGCCGAAGGCAGTCACTTAACCAACTGAGCCACCCAGGCGCCCCATCTTTTATAGTGTTTTTTATCTCTAGCATTTCTTTTTGATTCTTCCTTAGAATTTCCATCTCTTTGCTTACATTGCCGATCTGTTCTTGCATGCTATCTACTTGTCCATTAAAGCCCTTAACATATTAGTCATTGTTGCTTTAAATCCCTGGTCTCTTCATTCTGACATGTCTATCATAGATAGGTCTGGTTCTGATGCTTGTTCTGTCCCTTCATACTGTTTTTTGCCTTTCAGTATGCCTTGCCATTTTGTCTTAATAGCCAGGCATGATGTACTGGGTAAAAGGAACTATTATAAAAAGGCATTTATTAATGTGGTGGTGAGATGGGGGGCAGGGAAGCATTCTGTACTAGTATGATTAGGTCTCAGTCTTTTAGCAAGTGTGTGCCTCTGGACTATGAACTTCACAAGTACGCCTTAGTCTTCCCCTTTCCAACCACTCCCCTCTTAGGTGAACAGGATGGCTACAGTGGGCACAAGTTGGGTATTTCCCTTTTCCCAGGTCAATTAGACTCTGATAAAATCCAAGCAGTTAGGCTGTGGTTAAATAGTTTCCCTCAGGGTAAATCTTGTTGAGAAAAACCGAACGCTCTGGCATATTTCAAAATGTTTTTTTCCTCTCTCCCTGCCCAAAACATGAGAAGATTTTTCAGTGATATTCACTGTGAGAACCTGGTAGGGCTCCAGGAGGTAAAACTCACAAAAGTGCGGGCCCTCTTCCCTGTCCCCCCCATGACTGCATCCCCCTACAGTGTCATCTCCCAGACTTGTCCACGTGAGCGTCTAGCAATTTCTCCATTACATACGGTTCAGGTTTCTCTACTCTGGCACCAGTTCCCATGGAGGTTTGTGATTCAGTCTGTATTCTTAGTAAGTTGTGATTCTCTGTATTCTCCTGTCTGTCTTTCTGATCTTAGGAGAAGTGATTTGCCCTATGACCACACTTCTCTTTTGGATCTAAGAAGAGTTGTTGATTTTCCAGTTCGTTCAGCTTTTGGTTATTGTAGGGACAACTTCCAAGCTTCTTACTACATGCCAGACCAGAGCTGGAGGTCCTCAGATTATTCCAACTTAATATGGCAAGTTTGTATCAGGCCCTAAAGCAGAGATTCAAAAGAATTGGTTGAATACTTATGTAACATGAGCATTTCTTACCGGAATTTTGAGAAACCCTTCAGTAGTAGGTAGTGTGGGTTGGATTTAATATTTATTGTGACAAGCCTAGCTTATAGACTGGCATTGGGGAATAAGGCAAGTCAAGCTCTCTCTCCTCTGGGTCTTACCCACCTACTACCTATTCCCCTCCCATCTCCAACTCAGGTCTCAGTTGAACATCTTTTCCTTCAAGAAGTCTCCTTGATCACCACCACCCACCCCTACCACCTTCTCATATGGTCCCATTACACCCTAATCTCATTCTGTAACTCCCATCGCTTCTTTCATTTCTCATTCAGTATGTCTCCCCCCATTAAACTGTTCAACATGAAGGGGAGGAACCACATCTATGATCACTGTTGTATCCACTGCACTTTGCATTCTGTATTGTTGAATAAATAAATAAATGATAGTAGATTCATACAGAAATATGCCTCCTCAGGTGGCTACTATATGTGGTTGGTATTATTAACTACTGTATCCTGATTATTCTGTCATAATTTTATTACTCATTATCTTCAAAAAATTCTTAAGAACCTTAATTATAATGTACTTACTATTCTAAATTGGTATCTTGATTATTGATAAATAGTTCTTGCCATCCTTGCTCTTATTCCTTGTGTTACATTTTTTGATTTGGCAAAGGCCATTGAGGCAGTATTTTTCTTTTTATTTTTAGCTTGTATCATTGTTGAAGACTTGGAAAAAGCAATTAAGTAACATTGCCACACAACCAGGATTGTAAAAAAAAAAATTACTTTATACTATCTACTATAAACTTGCTATTAATTGTAATTTTCAGTAACAGAATATTTGGACTTAAAATGTTTAGACATAACAAAACAATTTAGCAGTATTGTTTTAGATGACTTGGATTCTTTTTTTTCTGGCAAACAAGGCAGTTGGCTTCATCAGTGCAAAAGGTTTTACTCCTGGCAGATAACAATAATGATAAGCCCAGAAATGCTCCCATGGGTACTAAGAACTAATACCAGAATAACCATTTGCTTTGCAGTATGGCTTATGGTTGAATTAGTAAGGTCACTAATTTCTTTTTTCTTAACAACTGCTGCTGATGGTTATCTTGTGAAATGATAAGTGTGTGGTTTAAGCCTAATTTTTAGGAGCTGAGCATAGCCCAGCCCCTGCTCTGATGGTGAACACATGTTAACATTTCTCATTGTTGTCCAGAGAAAAGTAAGCTATTTGCTAGTCAAATGCATTCATTCAATGGATGATTATTTATTGAGCACCTACTTATTGGCCGTTCATTGGGTTATACCCTAGACATATAAAGATAAATAAAATAGCAAGTTCCCTGCCTTCCAGAGGCTATGAGTCAATCAAGAGAAATGAGAATTAAATGTTGATAGATCTGAGACCCCCCCATAATGGAAATTTTGGTTACTAACTCCTGCCAATGTGACACTGTTTACACATATTCTTATGTGTGTTTGCAACTTGGAATAATTTCAGACATCTGTGTTTTGATTGTTTGCAATAAAAAGTAGCTGAAGAATAACATTATTGGCATTAAATTATTATTAACTATAGATGTATTTGAGTGCACACAATATCATAGAAATAATTTATATGTGGAAATGGTATACTTTTAGTCTCATATGAAATTGCTAAAGGTAACATTCACGAAAAACCTTTTCTCTGAAATACAATGTTGTATGTATCAGCCACTTAATTATTTTGCTCAACAACAACAAAAATTAACACATCACTCATATAATTTGATTGGGATGACTTAGTTAGAAATTATATTTTAATAACTAAATTTTAATTTAGAAATGTTTGTGTTCAGAAATGGTGAGATAACTTGGTAATAAGAAGAATCTGACACACACTTAGAGAAAACCATGCATAAAATGACAAGTTCCTCAAGATTTATAGGCGCCCAGTTACTTGGAATAGAATGAGAGTTAATGCTATGTCTTTTTTCCCATTCTGCCAGCTAGACAAGACCTCTTATTTAAAGGGCAGGGCTCCCTCCACTGTTGTTAAATCAAGGCTCTGCTGTCTTGCCCTCCATGATATTCACAGGATATTTATAACATTGGGAAGTACACAAAAAAAGGAAGCTGTTTAATAAAGAGCTTTGCATGTTGTAGTGCTATACATCATGTGGTTCAATTTAGATTCTCTGAAATATCAGAGTTAGTTAGAATGAAATTATCAAAAGGGGAAAAGTCACATGGCATTGGTACAAACAAGATGTGCCTATTTGTATTTATGTTTGCTAATGAAATTCAGCCATGGTTACCACTTTGATTTTAAGAGTCTTAGACCACCATTCAGTTTTATTCATTGTAATTAAATCTCTTGCCCACACGCAGACACAAGGGCAGCAAGAAAAGGGGGCATATTTTATCTTTTAAAAAACTATTACATAGCTTTGATATGAAGTTCCAGAGCTTCAAAGCTTTGTAGCATTAAAACAAAACAGCATGTCTCTCGGGGCACAGTCACCTCCTTAGGCGAAAGGAGGGTTTGAGAGAGGGCTTGGACTCTGAATCCAGAGACCCCACAGAGGGCAGGGCTGAACTGGGGCATCTGGGGGCAGGCGAATTTGAGACAACTTGATATAGTCTCCATTGTTGCTGCCAGAAGAGAAGTAGCAAAAGGCCAGATAGAAGCACAACTGGTTTTTACTGGTAAAACTTGGGAGTGGGGTGGGGCAGAAGGGAGGGCTAACTTAGCAGTCTTGTGAAACAGCATTTATACAAGAAATTCAGACAAGTACCTACCTTACCACCCAAGCTCAACTGGCTATTTTAATAAAGCAAACACTTGAGTTAACTTCGTAAGTAAGGACTAAGGAAAGCCTGTTGCTTCTCGTTTGCTCCACTCCCTCCCCACGTTTTCCCTCCAGCAAAGCCAAGCTAGTGGCTGTAGGACCCCTTCCCTCTGTGCTTCTTCCTCCCTGTAGGGTAGAGAACACTTGGGAAACCACCAGGCCCCTGATAACCGGGGCAGCTTCTGGGGCCCACAAATCACCTAAAATGCAAAGAGTTTCCCCTACACTTAGTTAATTGGGAGTTAGGGGGAGCTTGGGAAAGGGAGAATATATGCTCCAAATCCCTTTATTGTCCTTTTTACTACTGGATGTAACTCAAATTGGCCAACTCCAAACACATCCAGGCAGGCCACCTTATTTGCTGAGCCTTAAATCAGACACTGAGCACAGCCTTAGTAAAACTTCTATGGGAACACATGGTATGTCACCCCCTGAAGGTCCCAAAAATGCATACTTTTGCCATAGAACCTTTCAGCCACGTTTCTCTTACTAATTTTGATATTTCATCCATTTATCAAAATTATTCTTGTGGGCACTTAGGGAAATTAAGTGATTCTCCAAGGAAGAGCTAATCATATAGCAGAAGACTCAGTAGAATGAAAAGCTCATAATGGCCTGCCTTGTTCTAACTACTCACCTGTCCTGTTTTAGACATCATTAAGCCCCACCCCCCCACACACACACACTTCAGTCCCTTCACTTTTGTTCTGCTCCCAAGCGCTCTTAATCCGGAAAAACAATTTCTTTCCCTACATCTGTTTTCCCCATCAGGGTCAGAGAAGCTAAACACATAGCTTTGGGCAGAATGAGAACCATCCATAAAGAGCCCTAGACTGAGTCAGGAATCCTGGGCTGACCAGTGATGGGTCTCTTTCTTTCTCTCTCTTTCTCTCTCTCTCTCTCTCTCGGCATTGGTTTTTTCATCTGTTAAATTAGGAATTGGAAGAGAGGAGTTCACAAGATACTTTCCCATCCCAGAATTCTATTGTTCTTTGATTCTAGATATAAGCAAAGGGTTTTGTTCTGCTTGGTTTAGTCAGTTTTCCAAACTGCATTTTCTTTATGGAATTAAACATGGCGTGGCAGTCTGAAGGACTGTGTTCCTCTACAACAGCATCCGAGCATCGGGGAGGGTAAAACAATAATGACCCTCCAGTGAGAGATAGAGGTATCCCATCTGCCGTCTAGGTAAAAGGCATGATCAGAAAACCTTAATATCTATTTCTCCTATATTAAATTAAATGCCAATATTAGGATCTCCATTAAGAAACATGATATACTGTATAATCATGACAGATTCTGAAAGGGAGCCATTTATTGACAAAACCAATTTTGGGGGTCTGTTAGTGGTATATTCATCCACTTTCTCTCCATTTTCAGCCCTCACCATGCATCCAAACCACCTGGATTGCTCAAACTCCACTCAGGCCAGTCGGCTTGAAGGAGAGCTGGAGTATCTATTATTTTTCTAAGTTTCTCAAGTGATTTGGGCATACGTGGGTTTTTTGTTTGTTTGTTTTTTGTTTCTATTTTTGTTTTTTACTATATACTGTTCTCAAAATTGGTTTGGAAAATAAGGACCAGTTGCAAATTCCTCCAAACTGAAGATGATTTAGATTCAAGTCCCATCTCTGTCCTCTGAAGTATTATACCAGTCTGCTCTAGTTTAAACTAGAATTCAAATTTTAATTTACCCTTTAAGTGATGTTGAGCAAGAATTGAGTTTGTTAGGACTAGGAGAATATGTATGTCGATAGTAATCTGGGTAGAATAAATTATGTGAGATTTCAAGGATTCTGTTTTCTTTTGCTTAGTGTAAGACAGTGTGGTGTAATGAAAAGTGTACAGACTCTGGGTTTGAAATCCTAAATCTACCACTCACTAGTCATGTCACTTTAAAAGGGGGAATAATAACTTTTTTTTTTTTCACTAGTTGTGTTAAGACTAAATTAGATATGGGCATGAAAGTGCTTCATAAACTATAAACCATGTATCTCAGCACTTTTATAGGACTGAGTCCTTAAACCTGTGGGATATGATACTCTCTCCAGGTAGATGTGTCAGAATTAAGTTGAATTGTAGGACACTCACATATACTTCATTTCTAAAGGCCCAAGACAGACAGTTTTGGTTCTATTGCTTGAATTCCTATAAACTTGAATAATTTGATTTTAGCAAATCTTTATTGAGTTCTTACTTTATGTAAGCCACTATGTGCTTGGTGGTACAAAGGATACATAGAGAAGTAACACAGTCCTGGCTCTCACTAAGCTTCTAATTTAATGTTAAAGGTTTAACTATCAAGTAAAATGCACTAAGAGGTCATTCTCAAGAGTGGGAAGGAGTCTCTTGTAGGCACCATATAGCTGGGTCTTTTCTTTTTTAATCCATTCAAGCACTCTATGTCTTTTGATTGGAAAATTTAAACCATTTACATTTAAAGTAATTATTGATAGGTAAGGACTTACTATTGCCATTTTGTTAAATGTTTTCTGATTGTTTTGTAGTTCTTTTGTTCCTGCCTTCCTCTCTCACTTTCTTTGAAAATTGATTATTTTTAAGGTGGTATGCTTTGATTCTTTTCTCATCATTTGTATATTTTTTATAGGTTTTTTTTGTGATTACCATGAGGCTTTCATAGTAAATTTTTTAACAGTCTGTTTTAAGTTGAAAACAACTTAACTTCCATTGCCTGAAAAAATTCTACACATTTACTTGCCCCCCAACTGAATGTTGATGTCACAGTTTACATTTTTTCATATTGTATACCCATTAACAAATTATTGTAGCTATAGTTATTTTTAACACTTTTGTCTTTTAACTTATATTTTAGAGTCTAGTGATTTGCATACCACCATTGCAGTTTTAGAGTATTTTTAATTTGTCTATATATTTACCTATATCAGTGATTTTAATACTTTAATGTTTTCATGTTACTAATTAACATTCTTTTGTTCATCTTGAAGAACTCCCTTTAGCATTTCTTGTAAAGCAGGTCTAGTGGTGATCAGTTTCCTTAGCTTTTATTTGTCTGGAAAAGTCTTTATCGCTACCCGGGAACTACTTTCCTGGGTTAAGTATTCTTGATCAGCATTTTATTTTCTTCAACCACTTTGAGTATATTATCCCACTGTTTCCTGGTCTGAAGGATTTCTTATGAGAAATCTGCTGATAGCCTTATCACGGTTCCCTTGTATGTGATGACTCTTTTTAAAACTCTTGCTGCTTTCAGAATTCTCTCTTTATCTTTGATATTCAAGATTTTGATTATATTGTCTCAGTGAAGATCTCCTTGGGTTGAATCTTTTTGGGAATCTTTAAGTTTCATGTAGCTGGATGGCCATCTCTCCCCAGAGTTTGGAAATTATCAGCCATTATTTCTTTACATTTTCTGATCCTTTCTCTCTCTTCTCTTTCTAGGACTCCTATAACATGAATATTGTTTCGTTTAATGGTGTCCCCTAATTCACACAGGCTTTCTTTATTTTTCTTTTTTATTTCTTTTTTCTGTTCCAAATGGATAATATCAAGGATTCTGTCTTCAAGTTCACAGATTCTTTCTTCTGCTTGACTGAGCCTATTAATGAAGCTCTCTTGCATTTTTTATTTCATTGATTGTATAGTTCAGCTCCAAAATGCTTTTATGATTTCTCTCGGTTGAACTCCTCATTTTATTGTTGCATTGTTTTCCTAAGTTCATTTTGCTCTCTGTCTATGTACTCATGAATCTCTCTGCCCTTCCTTAAAATAATTGTTTTGAAATCTTTTTCAGGTAACTCACAGATCTCCATTTCTTTGGGGTTAGTAACATGAAAATTATCAAGTACCTTTGGTAGTGTCATGTTTCCTTGTTTCACATTTCTTGTGGCTTTGCATTGATGTTTGCTCACTTGAGAGGGGTCACCTCTTTCAGCCTTTTAGACTGACTTTGGTGGGGAAAGACTTTCAACAGAAAGTGGCTATGAGGGTTCTGGCTGGGTAGGTTTCTGTGTCTCTGATTCTGGAGGGGGCACAGCAGCATAATCTGTACACCTACGTCAACTGAGGTCAACACTGACAAAGACTATGGGGTTCTTCTTTGACCAAGACTGCAGAGGTACTATAAGCGGCAATAGTGTCTGGGGCTGTTGGGGTCCTAGGTGGAAGAGACAGCTGGGGTCTTCCTGCTCTCCTTTTTTTCCTGTGACAGGGAGTTCTACCCAAGGGCAATGCCTCTTGGTACCAGGTCGGGTGAACTGGCACCCAGTGCATCAGTTAAACCAGGGTCCTGGGGCCCATGTGCACTTGTTACGATGGCAGTCCAAATGTCTGGTGTGCATGCATGTGCAGCTCTCCCAAGGAACCAGGATCTGAGTCTCTGGGAATCACCACAGTGATTTGGACCCCAGGTTGGGGGCACACAGCAGTGGCACAGGCTGTGGAATGACAGGATACAGCAGTGACTTAGGCCCAGGATGAGGGGTACAGCAACAGCATGCCCTGGCGATGGTGGCTCAAAGCCCTGACAGGGCAGCAGCAGCTTGGCCTCCATGATGTCAGGCCAAGGCTGTGTCTCAAGACACAAGGCATGTGGTACAGAGCTGTAACGTTACAACCCACTGATGGCAAGTCAGTTCCATGGCTTAGGACATGGAGGGTGGGACAGAGAACAGCAACGGCAGCATCACAGCCTAGTGATGGCAGGTCAAAGCCACAACTTAGGACCCCAGGGGTCAGTCACAGAATAGCAGCAGCTCAGCCCCAGTGATGGCTGATCAAAGCCATGACTTAGAATCCTGAAGGCAGGGCCCAGAAAGCAACGGCCCTTCCAGTTTCACAAGTGGCAAGGTACTGTGGCATCCCAACCCCAAAGAGTGGGGCACAGTATCAACTGAGGCCCCTGGGGGCAGGTCTCACCACAGCAGTAACTCCAGTAAGTCCGTGGTGAGGAGAAACAGCAGTGGGGACTCCAGGGACTACTTTAGCTGGGTTCAGTGTTGGTGCAGACTGGGAGTGCTCGGTGGCAAAGTTTACAAGTGGCCACAGCAGTGATGAGGGTTATTAGGGTTATTAGGGTTCTCCTGCTCTCCTTTTCCCATCAGGTATAATCCCTCCGAAGGGGGTTCCTCTTTGCACTGAGCTGCTCTGGGCTGGGAGGTGGAGTGATGCAGGTAAAATGCTTCTTATACTTTTCTATGCAGCTATGCTCAGTATTTGAGCCCTGCAGGGTTTCTGCTGCTGCTTTGTTGTAGTCTGGAGCTTTCCCAGAGCTGTTTGGTCTGTCTGTAGTTGTTTATTCATTGTTTTTGTGGGGAGACAAGCTTTGGGACCTCCTAGCCAGCCATCTTGCCAGTGTCAGTCCCTACAGTGAAATTTTTGTTGTATTTAATTTGAAGTTTTGAGAAAGTGGAAGAGAATCAGGAAAGCTAGTAGTGGAGAATAAGTATAAATCCAAACTGGTGGAAGGGTAGTTTTATCTATAGTTAAAGCTTTACTAACCAAGTTAATGGTGCAAATAACATACATACAGTTGTTTTCGACTAGGAGCTACAGGTTATGTTTTGTAGCATATTTACCTTTTGTTTAAATATTAATCCTTTGCTTTTTAATATTAATTTATATTCCTTGAAATGTACAATTTATCATGGCCCATAAAAAAGGAGCAACAAACCCGGTTAAGATTTAAATTTTTGCTCTAGTTTGTCTATATGTAGATAAGAAAAAAATTGTATTTCAAAAGTGAAAACTTACGAGTTAATTTCTACCCATCAATGCCTAATGCAGTAGGCAGAATATGTGTCAGCTCATCCAGTTAGATTGAGATTCTGGTAGTAGGCTGTAATTTGGAGCCGAGTGAATATATGAATGTCAGAAATTGGGAGCTAGCTTGATCCTCAATTTAAGAAAAACAAAGAGCCTATGAACTGCAATTGGTCTTCAAAAAAAAAAAGAAGTATCTTTGCTGGCAACTTTAGAGATGTTAGCATGTCTAAGGGTTTCAACAAATTCACATAGGAGCAACTAGTAGAGAACAGAGTTTTATTAAATAAGAAAGTTTAAGTGGTATATAGCATGTAGAAGCTGGGTTGTTGAAGTCGGGTGTGTTATTGATTAATTTATACTTTTTAATAGTGGGGGAGGCGGCCCCAGCTTTTCCCAGTCAAGGCCTGGATTTTACTAAGTAGGAGTATCTATAAAGATACAGAAGCAGGGAGTCCTTCATAGGATCTGACAGTAGAGAGTAAGTTGGATACAAAGTGTTTCATGAGAATGTGGCTTCTGGAAGGCCCTCACACCGAGCAGTGTTTAAATTTAGTTTCAGTATTCACAACACAAACAGAGAGAAATTCATAGTTGACACAAAGATGAGTTGTCCTCATCCATCTTCCTTTAAAGTTGCTTTCTCTGGAAAGGATGCCAAATTTGGGATGTTCCCATAATCACCCTCCACAGACAACATACATCCTTTGTACATCAAAAGGAAAAAGCTGTGACTCAGGGTGGAGGACCCTAGGGGATCGGTTTGCCGAAATTGCTCTTCACTAATCACACATGCTTGTTTGTCCCTTCTCTATTTTAAAATTGGAATAGGAAGAACTTATTCCAGAAATCTGGGACAGCTCTAAACTCTGGCTTTCTCGTTAAACTTGGCTACTCAAAGTTTCTGCTACTAAATGTCTCTAGTCTTATAGTCATTTGCAAACAATAGTGATAAATCATCTGTGATGGTGAATTGATCTTTGAAAAGTAACCTTTTCAGTACTAGACAGAACCATTTCATATTGCCCACCCTGGAAAGATGAAACTTAGTAATTTCTCAGGTGTGCTCAGCCAAGACTCCCGTCTTCTCCTGAGCCAAAACTTCTTTTTCAAGCAAAACTCACTTCAACCATTTACCTTTATGAGGAATCCAGCTTTACTCCCAGGTCCATTTATCTCCATGTAAACCATCCCCATGCTTTAAATATTATGTTATGTTAAAGGTTGTCACTGTGGTTGTAAAATTTCAAACATCAAGGTCAAGAACCTGAAAGCATTACTTTGGCATAAGGCTCTCTAAGGCAACTGTGGTGGTAGGGGCTGTTTAAAGGCCTGAGGCTCCCCTGTCTGTGGTTGTGGGAAGACACTCTATCCATTCCTGCAAGTTATTTGCGGCTCTCTGAGGAACTCATTTAACACTGTTCTCCAGGGCACGCTCTTAGGAGGTAAAGCTGGACTTTTCTAGTCCTTGTTATTCTGTTTGCTTCAATCCAAGCATCCAGTGGCACAAAAAGTCTGATGGTAAAGGGCGAGCTCCCAGAGAGAGCCCTGAGGAATGAAAGGTGGAATGTGCCACTGTTCTCTCATCCTTGAAATGCTGATCTGCAGAGCCACATAACCAGCCTATGAAATTTCAGCCCGCGTCCCAAAGCCTGACAACCATAGTAAATCCTGAATAAGCTGGATATTTGGAGGAGAGGTTTTGAAGTTAATTGAATTTTATGATGAACAGAAAGTTACGCGGAAAACCTGTTTGGTTTCACCTCACGTAGGTAGAGGTCTTTCTGAAAAGCTTGGTTCCACTTTTCTCTCTTTGGGTGTAATTATAAATGTGATCTAACCATTTCTAGGTGTAAACTCTTCGGCACCTCCATAGCGTTACCTTACTCATAAAAACTTACTGTATATTTCCTATAACATGGCTGTTGAAGGTAAATGTATTGGACTGGAAGTGTACAAACTCTAGCATCAAAGTTATTAGCCTAGGGCGCCTGGGTGGCTCAGTTGGTTAAGCGACTGCCTTCGGCTCAGGTCATGATCCTGGAGTCCCGGGATCGAGTCCCACATCGGGCTCCCTGCTCAGCAGGGAGTCTGCTTCTCCCTCTGACCCTCCTTCCTCTCATGCTCTCTGTATCTCATTCTCTCTCTCGCAAATAAATAAATAAAATCTTTAAAAAAAAAAAAAAGTTATTAGCCTAAAGGAAAAAAAATCCTTGATATGAGGTTTTGTCATTTTTCTGTTTTTCTGAAAACAGATTGTAGAAAAAATCCATCTAATTGAGGGTTATGCATTCTCTGAGTATGACTAGTCCTCGTTTAAATAATGAAAAATGTGGTGAAAAGGGTAATTTTCTTCCTAAGTCCTGGATTTTAGTTCTCTTTCATTCTGGGTTTCATTATGAGACTCAAGACAAGTCACAAGAGGCCCTGTGTAGTCCAGCTCTTGCAGTTCTGAGCTGTAGAATAGATCTTGCAGGAAGAAAAATCATGCAGTTTTACTTGATTTACTGGAATACATCATATTCTTGCCATTAGTATCCATTTTCCCATTTTCTTTTATGGAATATTTTATTCCACTATGAATATTCATATGTACATCTATATGTACATGTGTATGTATGTAAAATTATGTAAGATTCGAGCTTTCTATAACGTCAATAATGTACAGAACTCCTTAGAGATCACTGTGTTTTAGCAAGGAGGAAAGGCCTCTGCTAGTGTCTGTTTCCAAGCTTTTCACGGAGGCTATAAATTAGGCCTGGGAAGGCTATAACAAGTCGGTAATTTATAGACTATTAAGATAGTTAATTAGAAGTGATTCTTGAGCATATCCAATCGAGAACACATGTTTATAAAGGACAAACAGATTCAACACAACATGTCTTTGACCTAACCAAACCCAATCAGTTAACAAAAGGGGATATCTTATTTTGCATATCTCCCACTCCCCCCCAAAATAGAATCGCTAACCACTTGTTAACCACACTGACTTTCTATCAGAGTGGTGCCCCAAATGTTCAGATCGAGCACCCTATTAGAGTGTAGGCAGCAGAGTCTACAAGACAGGAAGAAAGCCCTTCTTGCTTTTTTGCCTCCTTTCCTGGTTTGACTTGATGTGATAATTCATTGCAGATTTCTTCTTCTTTGACAGAGTGCCTACCGCAGGAATGGGATGGCTTTTCTGGCCTGCTGATGGGACTGTGACTGTAACAACAGGAAAGGCACTGTTATAGTAAGGTGATTTCTGTTCCCCTCTTTGGACAAAATAAAATACAAGTTTACCTTCTCTGTATCCTCAGGAGTGGGTTGGTTTGTTGTGACTATCAACTGGCTGACTCCAGCTCTTTTTCCAGACCCCTCAGTGTTTCATCTTGTTTACTGGCTGGGCCATTTAGCTAATTAATGGCAGGATGTTTGGGAGAGTGTGTAGGTGGACAAGAATGCAGATCACACAATTTTGAAATTTTAATTTGGAATGGATTTACTGCCCTCAGCTCACATATCTTAAAAGCAGTGTCTTTTCTCCTCTCCCCCACCCCCCCGCCAATGTTTAGTCTATGTTTTATTTGATGCATTTTGTAATCCAGGTTTGGGACAAAGGAAACAAAATTAAAAGGACAGTCACTTCTCCCTTTGTACTGTCCCACCAACTTCACTGCAACATCTGCTGATTACGTATATCCTACATGTATTTTAGAGACAAATACTCGTTTTATAAACTCACACTAATCAGAGACCTAATTGATCCGATGAACTGGCTGTCCCCAGCTTCGCATCCCTTCCCCCCACTTACAGAGTCCATGTTAGTTTTTCATGCCTTCTTCCCGAACTTCCTGCAGATCTGCCTGTCATGTGTGTTCTCCCTCTTATAGGCCCTCCTCCCCTGTCTTCATGTCTCTCTGTCCCCTGTCCCTCCTCTGGCCCCGGGCCCACCACACACACACACACACACACACACACAGCCATTTTAGGGGCACAATAATCAGAATCTGTTGACAAAGGGGAGTTGAATGATTTGCTTTATCCCTTCAAAGCGCTCCCGCAGCTACACGGGAATTGTGGACTGGGTCATTTCTTGCTGGGAGCAGCTGAGCTACCCTTCTGGCATCTGTACTTTCTCCATTAAATGAGGAATTCGAACTTTGGAGAGCAAATCAAAATGTAGCAGATGTAATTGTACAGTTCCTGATTCAACTTGAATTACAAAAAAGGAAGTTATTTCTTTAATTCGGTAAGACTTCTGTGCAATTTTATTTTTATCATGGTTTTTGCACACACCGAAAGAGCCTTTGTAAAGCATTAATAAAAACAGAAATAAGAAGCATGAAAGATTTTCCGCCTGTGACCAAATCATCATGAGGCTCCGTTAATATGATTGTGCCATATTATTCACATTTGTTAACTATCATTTACCTGTTCTGTGTTAGTCCTTCCTTCTGGAAAAAATCTTCATGTCAAGAACAAAAAAACGCAGATATATAATATATATCAAAAAATTGCCAAGGGGTTTCGATGTTCCATCTGTGCTTGTTGAAATGTATGATTAAACTTTTCTTTTTATCATCATTCTTATTTTTCTTGGCATCCCTAATCATGGAAAATTATAAGCTTGCAGTAAACATCCTAACTTTTAAAACGACAGCATTTATTGTATTTGGTTTCGATCTGCCAGGCTTATAGATGTATAAAATTTTCAGGGGCTAATTTTTCACATCAAAATTCCTTCTCTCCCACATTTTACATTTTAAAGTATGCACAAGGCAAAAAATACAGGGTTTAGGTTTTTTCCCTTCATTTTATTCTACCTGATCTCCTTATAGTCCCAGAGAAGGAAGACTCAACGTACATTTCTCTCAGAAATATGACAGGTCTGTGTTTTTGTTGGTCTGGCGTATGTTTGTCTATCTTGAACAGTCTGACAGGTAATTATTTATAAAATCTGGTTTTGCCCAGTAAGTCCATATAATAACCTTTCACTTTTCATCATAAGCCAGTGAGCTGAATTTAGAATAAAACAAGGTCATTTATGTCTGTCCCAAAACAGCCTAGATGTCCCCATAATTGCTCAATATTAATATTTTTAATTCTTTTTTTTTCTTTTCTACACTTAGCTCCTTTCTCTGACTCTTTCAACAACATTGAATTTGAAGTGAAATGAAATTTTCTTAAGCAGCAGATATAGAAAAAAATTTATAGAAGGAAAATCTCAGAAAATGCGACTTCAATAAATTGCTCTCTCAAGATTAAAATGTTAGGTAAAATCATAAAATGTTAGAGCAGAGATGGTCTTTAGAGATCACTGTAAACAACCATTCATTTTCCCAGTGAAAGTATGTAGCCTGGAGAGGGAAGTTAACTTTCCCAAGGTCACTCAGTAATGGCAGTGACAGACCAGAGACCAGATCCATGGCCCCTCATTCTCAGGCTACCATTTTGCTCCAGCATACTGGATTTGCATAAAATACTACCAAGACACATTTGGGATTTTATGGCATGTTTATCCTAGACAATAACCTACATTTATTTTTTAAATGATACTAATTTGGGCACACTCTAAAGCATACGTGTTACATTAAAATCTTCCTCAAAGGGCCCATGGTATACTTAAGTAATCTGTATTATATGTCAGTTTACATCAGTCTTTTAAAAAAAAGAGGTCTGCAAGCAGGGGGGAGGGGACTAGCACACTTTGAGCACCGACTCTGTGTCAGGAACCTCACCTCTGGGATTTCATTGATCTTCACAATGACTTCATGAGGTAGAGGCTATCAAAAACAAAAACAGCCACATCAGGCTCATTTCTAAATCAAATGTGAATACACAAAATAATCTCTATTTTTGTAGCCTTGTGTTTTGGAGCTCAAATCTGAAAAAAATAAATAAAACCGACAAATCAATAAAAATAGCCTCTCTTATGGGAAATTGACACGGCCTCATAGATCTGAGAGTAAAGGAAATAGAAATATTTCTCCCTTCACCTGAGTTTGGAATGTGACGTTCCGAACATGCGGTCCTGAGCTATGTCATTAACCTTCCTGCCTTCACATATTGCAATAGTTAAGATTCAAAAATAATGTTCCAATTTTAGAACCAAGGGTTTTTATTTAAAAACCATCAGAAGCACAAATATTTTTTAAATAGTGTATATAATTCCTGTACCTGGGGAAAATTCTTCATTTATTACTGTTTGTCCTTTGTTTCTTATAAAATAATAAACAATCCACATTTAATGCTTTTACCACGTAGAAGACAAATAAACATTAAGTGGTGATTCTTGGTCTGAAAGAAAACAAGTTTACTTGTCTAGAAATTATAAGGTTTAATTTTATGAAAAAAATGTTATATAGTTCCCAAATCAGGTATTTCTTCCCAGTTCATATAACCCCTTGTGTAAAACTGAATCACTACAGAGAAAGTATTCCCTCCTCTACCCTCCTGGAATTTAGATAGAACCTTCCCAAGTTGCATTTAAAATTCTACCTTCAGCCATGTATACATCTCATAAACTATTTTACAGTTTCCGGTATGCTCTGGCTGAACATTTCATAGTACATAAACACTTCTGCAAATAATAGGAGGGCATCAAGTTGAATGAATATGTCAAGGCAGTGGCTCCCACAGAAAGCTGATTCTCCAGCAATGTATTTTTCTTATTTTTATCTCCTTACTTGAAATCCAAGATGAAACTTTCCATGCTCTTAGAGTAAAGGGAGGGGGGTGGAGGTAGGCAGGGGACTCTAGCAGTTTTCGTGGAGTTGTGTTCATTAAAGCAGAGGCTTTCTGCAGAGGGCATCAAGCCAAACTTAAACAACAAAACCATGCCTGCAGGAATTGGATATGAATGTGATGGTCAAATAAGGGCCAGATGCCTTTAAAAACTCAAATATTAAAAAAGTCATATCTCTTAAAGTAAGTCTCCAGTGTTGGGAGTGATACTGTAGTGCTAAAAAAAAAAAAAAAAAGCCAACACAAGGAAAGAGACTTGCATTTGTTTTCTGGGCCATCATAAGTCATGGGAGTTTTGGCAATTGAAGCATATTTTAAAATAATCAATTCCTAGAAAGTCACAAAAAAACTACATATAATATTTCATTGTTGGACACCACTGTAATTCTGTATAGAGCATTATATTCACATTCCTCCTTCTGCTCATCACCATCCAATATTCATTATTCCCATTTTTTTCCAAAGGAAAAAAGTAGAAAAAAAAATATTGGGAAAAATCAAGAATCAAGAAGATTGCTTATTTAATTTTACTTAAACCAGGTAACACTTCACTTGCTTTCAAAAATGAGTCTATATTTTACCAGCATTTTAAGAATAAGTCTGACATAATAATGCCAGCACTCCACGTGTCATCCTGTGTACCAAGCACTTCGTGCAAGTTGTCCCATTAGATACTCACAGCCCCTCTATGGGATGTGCCCTGTTATTCCCCCCATTACCCATACATAGTAGAGAGGAAGCTGATGGAGCTAACATTTGTACCCAGCCGCTTTGACCCAAAGCCCATGTCCTTCACCACCGTTCCACAGCATGGAGCATGCTCGAGTATAGGTCTCTAATAATGTGTTAAAGAGAATTGCTGCTCTGAGCCCAGAAGCACTTCTCAGTTCCAAAAATCTTGGTTACAAGAAAATTTCATTTTAACTGAATATTCCTTCTCTAAGGCCAAGTATTAGGTATATAATGGACTATCACATCATGTGTAATAGACTGTAGTTACACTGGATGATGCCAAGTCCTCTATAATGTCTTAAACCTTAATATAAATACATATGATCAATGCACATACTCAGAGTCCCTATACAAATTGTGAGAAAAACTTCCTCAAAGATCCAAGATCCATGTTTATAAAGACTCTCCTGTATGAAGATTACATTTCTCCAGAAGGCTCTAATTACTTACACTACTATTTTATGCTTTCATACAAGGTATGTACATCCTGTTATAAAATAATCCCCATCTTGTTTACATGTGTTTGCAGTGGCAGATACACAGGTACATATGACAGTCACTTGAAACTTTGTACAAATGCCCTTTTTTTTAAATTTTATTGTATTTTGTTATGTTAATCACCATACATTACATCATTAGTTTCTGATGTAGTGATCCATGATTCATTGTTTTCGTATAACACCCAGTGCTCCATGCAGTACGTGCCCTCCTTAATACACATCACCAGGGGACGCCTGGGTGGCTCAGTCAGTTAAGCGTCTGCCTTCGGCTCAGGTCATGATCCGAGTCCTGCATCAGGCTCCTTGCTCAGTGGGGAGCCTGCTTGTCTCTCTGCCTGCCACTCTCCCTGCCTGTGCTTTCTCCCTCTCTCTCTCTCTGAAAAGTAAATAAACAAAATCTTAAAAAAAAAAAAAAAAAACTTAAAAAATACACATCACCGGGCTAACCTGTCCCCCCACTCCCCCTCCCATCTAGAACCCTCAGTTTGTTTCTCGGAGTCCCATGAGAGACCGTGGACTCCAAATGCCCTTTTTAGATATTTGCTCCTTAATGATGACATAGTCATTGTTTCTCCTGGCCCAGGATTTCTGTGCATGTGCTTGGGGGGAATGGCAGACGGGGAGAGAAAATAAAGTGGAAAGAAAGTTGCTGAGCGTGGTATGAATCAGAAATGATTTTCCTCTCTCATCAGTAGTTAGCAGCTTCCCTAATTCAACCCTAGGTCTGCTCTGCCTCAGCTCAAGTCACTTGCTGACTTAGGTCCCTTAGGATTCCCAACTAGCAACACACCAGCCTATGGCCCAGCATACCTGCAGTGTTGTTTTCTGAATGGCATGGATTGACTTCTTCCACCCACTTTACTTATAAGAAGTTAGTTCACCTGCCAGTGCATTGGCCACTTCTTTTCACTTAGCCAAGTCATCCCTAAGCAGCAGTGAGCGTGCTGTGGGTGGGTTGGCTTGCCACTCTTCCATAGATCTGACCTGGGAAGAGACAGTGAGCCCAGATGGACTTAGACAGTTTGTTAGTTACGCGGCAACATAGGTGAGATCAGCATGGTGTCAACATCCTGTGTTCCGGGGGGGCGGGGGGGGGGTGCGCCAGATGACAGCAGACATGAGAGGTGGGGTACTCTACCATGGAGGCGCGAACCCGAAACTACAAGCAAGCAGTTTCTTAGTGTTTCCCCTACATATGTAGGACGTCCTGTGTTTCTGTTGCCAGCATGAAAAATAAATCTGCCTCCCGTTTCCTAGGTTTTCATGGTGGCCTCCTTCCCTAGCTCTTTCCCATAAAGGTTGCCTCAGTGCATGCTACCTTCTGCTTCCTCTGAGCTAATTATGCCCCTCTTGTTCTTTATACTTCCTATTTTGTGTCGCTAATTGTCTCTCTGTGTGCCTTGTAGCCTGCACCAGATTAAGAATTTCTTGAGGGCAAGTCTTGGATGTATACCCTCTTGTAATCACCACATGCACATATTAGGTATTCAATAAACATATGTTGGTTGGTTGGTGGAAAAGAAATTATTCATTTAAACATAAGCACAGAATTTTTTTTTTTTTTTGGTTGGTTAAATCTCTTTAATCTTTTATTGATGCTTGTTTGGCTGCAATCTCATGAACTGTAGATGATCACAGCCTTTTTTCTTTTTTTTTTATATTTATTTATTTGAGAGAGAGAATGAGATAGAGGGAGACAGCATGAGAGGGGGGAGGGTCAGAGGGAGAAGCAGGCTCCCCGTCGAGCAGGGAGCCCGATGCGGGACTCGATCCCGGGACTCCAGGATCATGACCTGAGCCGAAGGCAGTCGCTTAACCAACTGAGCCACCCAGGTGCCCCCGATCACAGCCTTTTTCTTAAAGACAAATGCAGTGGCTCAGAGAAACCAGAGCACTCTGAGCATCAGGCTTCTTGTAGCCTTTATGAGTAGGTCACTGTAACTTCAGTCTTGTTTGAAGGGATTAGTGACCTCAGTGTCCCACCTGCATCTGTACAAACCTGAAAAAGAATTACAGACATACTAGCTATTTCTATATATAGCACCATCTTTGAAAATGTGCCAGTTCTCCTACTGGTTTATTTAAGGACAGTAAGCCATTTTAGGTTGAGATTTCCCTAAAGGTAATGCAGTAATATGTCCACTGACCATAAAGCAAATATGAAGATCTATTTAGCTTGAAAATAATGAGGTTTTGTGAACTGGAAGCAACAGTTTAGCACCCAAGACTAGCTTGCAATTAAAATGTCTGGGTTCTTTGTCTCTGTTATTCATTCATTCATTCATTCATTCATTCATTCATTCATTCATTCATGTAAAAAAAAGAATAGCACCCTTGAAAGCCAAGCAATCAATATGGAGTCTACAATTCCCAAACAGTGAGTCAGGGACCTGTGTGAGAGTGGAATTCATGAAAGGGGCCCAGGAGGCCACCTACATTAAATTACCTGTAGATTAAATAAACATGTTTTGCCCATGTAGGTGCCACTCTAGTTTTAAATATATACATATGTCCCCATGTGATTTATAAAATTCAATTCATTTAAAAGTGATCCTGAAATCCTGGTAGCTTTTTGACATTACATATGATTTTTCATTCAAGAGTTAACAAAAGTATAAGTTACAGAATGCATGGGTCCGGGTATTTCTTTATGTTAAAAAGTGTTTCTCAAGCTCAAAAAAAAAAAAAAAAAGATAGCTATTGCTTTCTGTGCTCTCACAGTAACTTTCATCAGGCTCTTCCGTCCTTTTGTGGTGATAGATTGTGCCTTCTGAAGATTTTTGAGCTGCTATAACTTAGATTTAACTGTATATTTTTCCTGTGACATAAAGTATCACCTGACTTTTTTTTTATATGTCTTATTTTGGGAAAAATTTATGATCTTTTTAACATTAGGAAGTTTTGCTTTTCCTGACATTTTATTGCTTTGCATATTTGAAACATTTCAATCCCAGACAATAAATACTATGTGATTATTGTTTTCATATGGATAGGCTATTTCCTCCTGGTTTTTCCCAACCCCTTTTCCCAGCTAATAATACTCAGAAATTTATTAATACTAAACTGTGCCATTCAACTTTTCCAGAATCGTGTATAATGAATGTTAAAAGAGGGACAGGTCTCAAAGAGGGGGAGTAGCGCTTAAAAAGAAATTGAGGCGTGCAGTTTTCTTTCAGTTGGATTTCAAATGTTTCCTGTTCAGGTGAAATGAAGATTATATGTATTCCATAAATCATTTTTATAAACTATCATAACCAGGGATTGCAGTAAATGGCATCTTTTTATATCCTTATTATGGAAACGAAACATCTCAGCAAAGTAGGTGGATGTGAATTGAGTAGGCCACGAACGCTCGGTGTTGGAAAGCACCCATTTTTAGAGCTCTCCTCACAGCTCCCTCCCCCTTCTTCAGGTCTTTTTTCAAATATCACTTTCCCAAGAAGGCCTTCTCTGCACACCCTTTCAGATACTGAAACCCCAGCCTCTGCCCTAGCACCTCATACCCCCCTTCCCTGCCTTCTTTTGTCACCCTAACACCTGCCTACCATTTCATATACTCATGTGTTTTGTTCATTCCCTCCTCCCTGTAGAACGCAGACTGTCCACTGCTGTACCCCCAGCACTTAGACCAGGGCCCGACACCTAGCACATGCTCAGTCAGTGCTTTACTAGATGGATGAGTCATTGATCAGTCTTGAGTTTTGCAGAGTCTTGCAATGCCACACCCACGGGGTTGCACTCCAGCCTTGCACCGTTCCTTCTCCCTTCTGGCCTGGCTTGTCCTTTACTCCCCACCTTCCCCCTGACTTTCCAAAGTCCTCTGAACCTCCTCAGCTGTGTTCCTCAGCACAACTTTTTAAAAAAGTTTTTACATTTTAGGACTTCCAAATCCCAGGGCATTTTGAACAGAATGAGAAGTTTGGCCACTACAAGCAAGAGTTGAATTACTACGTAGTTAGGTTTTCATTTAATGTCTTGTAAAACTTTTTGAGACATTTATTTCACTACTTATTCAAATTTTCTTTTTCCCACAACTCCAGGTTAGCAAATGTTTTGGCGTATTTATTACCTCATAGAGTGCAATAGTTTTTTTAGACAGGACACATAAAATATATTTCTTCTAAAAAAATTAGTTGAATGCAGTATTGTTTACATACAGTAATAACCCCTTTTTAGATATACAGTACAATTCAATGACTTTTGACAAATAAACACAGTCATGTAACCACCACCACAATCAAGATGCATTAATGCCAAAAAGTTTTCTCGTGTTCCTTTGTAATCAATCCCCACCCATCACTCCTGGCAACCGCTGATCTGATTTCTATTTTTTTTTTAACTTTTCCAGAATAGCAAATAAAATGAAATAATTCTAAATGAGTTTGGATTTAAGGGTTTTTTGTGTCTGACGTCTTTCATTTAGCGTAATGCTTTTGGGATTCACCCATGTTGTCATGTGTATCAGTAGTTCACTTCCTTTTGTGCTCGGTAATATTCCGTTGTATGGATGCACCACAATTTGCTTATCTGTGTAACTGAGTGGACATTTTGATTGTTTCCAAATTCTGGCTATTAAGAATACATCTGCTATGAACATGGATGGACAGAGCTTTTTGTGGATTTACATGTTCATTTATATTGGATATAAATGGTGGATATATCCCACCTAGGAGTGGGATTACTGGATCATATGGTAAGTAAATATTTAATTTTCTAAGAAAGTGTTTTCCAAAGCAGCTGAACCAATGGGCCCTCCCCCACCAGAAATGTGAGATTTCTAGTTGCTCCATAATTTTGCCAGCATTTGTTATGATTCATTCTGTTGTTTGTTTTAATTTTAGCCATTCTGATAGGTAGGTAATAATATCTCATTGTGCTTTTACTTTCTTTTCTCTGATGATTAATGATATTAAGCATTTTTCATATGTTCATTTGCTATCTGTAGCTTTTCTTTATTAAAGTATTCAAATCTTTTGAACAATTGGTTGTTTTCTCTTATTAAAATGTAAGAGTTCTTTTTATAGCCTTTATACAGAAATATGTTTTCCACATATTTTCTCTGAGTCTGGGGCTTGACTTTTCTTAAAGTATATTTGGAAGAGCTGAAATTTTTAATTTTGAAGTCCAATTTTTGGTTTTTATTCTTTTATGGCTCGTACTTTTTGTCTTATCTAATCTTGATCTAACCCGGGCATACAAAGGTTTTCTCCTATGTTTTCTTCTTCATATTTTAAATTTTAACTTTTACATTTAGGTCTTCGATTCATTTTGAGTTTGTTTTTGTATATGATGCAAAGTGAGGGTTGAAGTTCTTTTTTTTTTCTTTCTGCATATGGATGTCTGATTGTTCCAACACTATTTGTTGAGATTTATCCTTTCTTCATTGATTTATCTTGACATATTTATCTAAAACCATATATACATGGGTCTATTTTGGATTCTCTTTTGTTCCATTGATCTGTATGCTTATCTTTAGGCCAGTACCTGACCGTCTTGATTACTAAGTCATGAAATCAGGTCTTATGAATCCTTAAGCTTTTTCTTTTTCAAACCTTTTTTTTTTTCATTCTAGGTTCTTTACTTTTCAGTATTTCTACAAAACATGTGCTGGGATTTTTTTTAAGGGGGGAGGGGCAAAGAGAGAGGGAGAGAAAGAATCTTAAGCAGGCTCCATGCCCAGCACGTGAACCCTATGCAGGGCTCAATCTCATGACTCTGAGATCATGACTTGAGCCAAAATCAAGAGACACTCATCCAAGTCACCCAGGTGCCCCTCATGTGCTGAGATTTTGATCGGAACTGCTTTGAATCTAGAACTCGGTTTGGGGAAAATTGACAGTGGTGTTAAGCCTTCTAATCAGCGAATATGGTACAGATCTTCATTTACTTAGGTCTTTCCTAGTTTCCCTCATCAGTGTT
The DNA here is from genome assembly GCF_029215605.1 of Mirounga angustirostris. NCBI lineage: Eukaryota > Metazoa > Chordata > Mammalia > Carnivora > Phocidae > Mirounga > Mirounga angustirostris. The sequence goes on along the minus strand of NW_026991716.1, from coordinate 40,645,499 downwards.
TTATAATTTTCAGAATATAAATCTAGTACATATTTTGTTAGATTTATCTGTGGATTTTCATGTTTGATGCTCTAAGATTTTTTTAAATTTTAATTTCTGGTTCATTGCTAATATATAGCAATAAAATCTATTTTTGTATATGAACTTTTTATCCTGCAATATTGTTGATCTCATTTATTAACTAAAATAGGTTGTTGTATATTATTTGGAATTTTCTACATTGATAATCATGTTATTTACAAATAAAAAGTTTTATTTCTTTCTAATTTGTATGCTTTTTATTTCTTCTTGTCTTACTGCAGTGACTAGGATCTCAAGTACAGTGTTGTGTACAAGTGGTGAAAATAGACATCCTTGCCTTTTTCCTGATTTTATGGGGGAAACATTCAGTTTTTCACCATTAAATATGATGTTAACCTCTTTGGGAAAAACTTTGGCAGTTTCCTTTCCTTTTTCCTGATTTTATGGGTATTCGGTCTTTCACCATTAAAACATCTGTAAGATTTTCTTAGATGTTCTTTATCACATTGAGGGAAACTTCTTTCTATTCCTAGTTTGCTGAGAATAATGAATGGATGTTGAATTTTATATTATTTTTCTACGTCCTTGGAGATCTTATAGTTTTTCTTTTTATGATGGTACATCATACATTACATGGATTGATTTTTGAAAGTTTCATTACTAGGATGAATGCCACTTGGTCATGATGTATTAATCTCATATCTTGCTGGACTTGATTTCATAGTATTTTGTTATAAGTATTTTTGCATCTGTGTTCATGAAAGATATTGATGTGGAATTTTCTTATAATGTCTTTTTTCTGGTTGTTAGATCAGATGATGCTGTCCTTATAAAATGAGTAGGGAATTACTTTCATTTTTTATTTTCTGGAAGAGTTTCTGTAGAATTAGTTTTTTTTTTCTTTTTTTCTTTTTTTTTTTAAGTTCGGAGGAACTCAACAGTGAGGCTATTGGGATGTGAAGTTTTCTTTGTGGGAAAGTCTTTAGCTATGAGTAACCTTAGATGTAAAGCTATCAGGGTTATCCTTTTTTTTTTTTGGAGAAAATTTGGTAGTTTATGTCTTTCCAGGTTGTCTTTCATCTAACAACAAATTTATTGGCAGAAAGTTATTTATGAAATTCCCTTATTATTCTTAAATATGTATAGAATCTGTGGTGATGCTTCTCTTTTTAATTCCTGATATTGGCAATTTGTTTCTCCTTCCTTTTTTTTCTCAACTAGTCTGAATAGAGTTATCCATTGTACTTATTTTGCAAAACAGCCTTTGGTTTCATTGATTTTTCCTCTTTTTTTTCCTGTTTTCAGTATCAGTCTTCTTTTATCTTCACTATTTTCTTCCTTCTGCTGCTTTGAGTTTAATTCACACTTCCTTTTTTTTATTTGAGATCTTTCTTTTCTATAAGCATTTTGATGCTATCTGCTTCCCCCTAAGCACTGTTTTAGCTATATCTCAAAAGCTTTGATGTGTTTTGTTTTCATTTTCATCCAACTCAGAATATTTCCTAATTTCCTTTCTGATTTTGTCTTTGACCCGTGGCTTATTCAGAAATGTGTTCGTTAGTTTCCAAATATTTGAGAATATTTCAAGTATCTTCCTGTTTTTAAATTTTAGTTTAATTTTATAATGAAGAACATACTTTATATGATTACAGTTCTTTTAGTTTTGTGTTTATTTTATGGCCAGAATATGTACATGTGCACTTGAAAACATGTATTCTGCTCTTGCTGGGTGTAATGTCAATTAGGTCAAGTTGATTGATAGTGTTCAGTTTCTCTAGCTTTTTGCCTTTTAAAACATCAATTCCTGAGAGAGGAATGTTGAGGTTGTCGACTGAAATTGTGGCTTTGTCTATTTCTCTTTTAAGTCTTACTAGTTTTTGCTCAGTATATGTTGAAGTTCTGTTCTTAGTTGCATATACAGTTTGGAATGATATGTCTTGATTAATTGTTCCCTTTAGCATCATATAATGTCCTCTTTATCCCTCGTGATTTTTCATCTTCCAAAGTCTACTAGGTCTGATATTAGTAAATCTACTTCACTTTTGTTATTAGTGTTTATATGCTATATATTTTAACATCCTCTTACTTTTAATTTATCTATTTCTCTATATTTAAAGTGTCTCTCTCATTGACAGTCTATAGTTAGGTCTTGGTTTTTCACCCAGTTTTATAATCTTGGCCTTTTCATTGAGGTGTTTAGACTGTTTACATTTAATTATTGATATGCTTGCATTTAAATTTACAGTCTTATCTTCATCATAACTGTTTAACTTACTAATTTGTCTTCCTTGACTTTAACTTATTTTTACCATTGTAACTCTTTAACTTGTTCTTTATAATTCTCTTTAATTACCTAAAAAATACACATTTTGCAAACAAACAAAAACCTTAAAGACTCAGGAAAGCATAAAGAATACAATTAGAATTATCCACAGCCCTTTAACATTGAGATTAAACGTTGACATTTTAATATACCCACACACAAAATACGTTCATACAGTACATACTTCTTTGTAACCTATTATAACGCTTTCATATGCCATTTTTTTTTACTGCTGAATATTTCATACTATGGCTGATTTACTATTAATTAATTGTATCTTATTATTGGATATTTTGATTTTCCCAAAGTTTTGCCATTATAGAATGTACATTATTTTCTGTATATATCCTATTTCCTTTGTCTTTTGGCTTCTGTCATTTTGGTTGTCAGCATTATTGTTGCCCCCTGTGAAAGTAATGTGTCTACTTTTCTCTGGCTACTTTTGAGATTTTATTTTATTTTCCAGCCCTTGCAGTATGACATGCTTACATGTAGCCTTCTTTGTAAGTATCCTTTTTGGAGTTCGTATAATTTCTTGAATCTGTGGCTTGATATCTTTCATCAATTTTTTAACATTCTCAGCTACTTTTCTTCAGATATTTCTTTTTGTCTTCTAGGACTTTAATCACATGTATGTCAGACTTTTCACCATATACAATATGTCTTCTATGGCCTTTTTTTATTTCCCATGCCTTTTTATCTCTCCTTTAATCTGGATGTTTACTGACCCATTTTATCTTTATTAATCTTCTCTTTTGCTGCATCTGAAATTCTGTTAAACAAACAAAGACTCTTAAATACAGGGAACAAACTGGTGGTTGCCAGAAAGGAAGTGGGTGGGAAAATGAGTAAAATAGATAAAGGGGATTAAGAAGTATAGACTTCTAGTTATAAAATAAATAAGTCATGAAGATAAGCCCATGTATTGAATTTTTAATTCAGTTCTTTTTTATTTTTCCATTATATAATCACCATTTGATTCTTGAAAAGAAAAGAAAAAGTTTAAATCCCTTTCTCATTACACCAGTGTGTGGGTTGTTCATGGATCTGCTTCTGTTGTCTGGATTTTTTTACTCTTGGTTTTCAGTCATTTGGTTCTCTATCCTAGGAGTTTTTTATTGAGTGGCAGACATTGTATATGAAAAAATACAGAAGCTCTGGATGATTATTTCTTCCAGAGAGGATTTCATTTCTGATAGGTAGAAGGGAGTGTAGTCAAATCAAGGTTGATCTATTTTTGCTTTGCCCCTATTCATGGAAAGTATCTCTAGGGCCTCAGCTGAAGGTTTGTGTTGTTTACTAGACCCTTCAACCCTAGTAAGCTCTGAAATCCAGCTTCTGGCCCCAATTACCTGCAGGATGGATGAAATTTCTGCTCACCTCCTTAGCCTCCCAGCTCCTGCTCTCAACCTACACATGTGCAACTTTGGGGTTAACATATATTTCAAGGAGAAACTGCATGCAGAATTATAGGTTTACTTCTCTGAGTTTCATCCTCTCTGAGATCTCAGTCCCTTGGCTATTGGCAACCTCATGTTCCAGCCTCTGGCTCAATGAGACTATCACAGGCCCTAGACCTCTGCTTCCTACATGGCTTTTCTTCCTCTTACATTTAAGTGGCAGATTCCCTGAGAGGGGAAAAAAGTGAATTTTCCTCTTCTTCAATTTCACATCCTTTCACATCCTGACCAGTTTCATCTTTTTCTGATGCCACAAATAAAGTGTGGCCTCTCAAAGATATCCAGACCCAAATCCCCAGAACCTGTGAATGTGTTATATTGAATAACAAAAGGGAATTAAAGTTGGAGATAGAATTAAGGTTTCTAATCAACAGACTTTAACATAGGAAAATTATCATAGATTATCCAGGTAGGCCCAACCTAATCACATGAGCTTTTAAAAACAGAAGAGAGGGGCACCTGGGTGGTGCAGTTGGTTGAGTGTCCGATGCTTGGTTTTGGCTCAGGTTATGATCTCAGGGTCATGAGATCAAGCCCCAAGTAGGGGTCCACATTCAGCAGGGAGTCTGCTTGGGATTTCTCTCTCTCTCTCCCTCTGCCCCTCCCACTCATGCCCTCTCTCTCTGTCTCTCTCTAAAATAAATAAATCTTTTAAAAAATAAATAAATAAAAAGAGAAACAGAAGGTGGAGGCAAAAAAGTGGGTAAGAGAGATGCAACATGAGAAAGACAACATGCAACATGACAAAGAAGATGGAGTAAGGGTGCAATGAGCCAAGGAATGTGGTAGCCTGGGAAATGCCCCTTTGTTTACAGCCAGCAGGAAAACTGGCACCTCAGTCCTACGGCCAAGGAATTGAATACTCCGGTCAATCTGAATGAGCAGGAAGCTGGTTCTCTCCTACAACGTCCAGGAAAGAGCACAGCCTGCCAACATCTTGACTTTTTTTTTTAATTAATTTATTTATTTTAGAGAGGGAGAGAGGGTGGGGTGGGGGAGGGGCAGAGAGAGTCTTAAGCAGACTCAGCTTTGAGCATGGAGCACAATGCAGGGCCTGATCCCATTACCCTGAGATCATGACCTGAGCCAAAACCAAGAGTCTGTCGCCCAACCGACTGTACCACTCAGGCACCCCAACACTTTGATTTTAATCCATGAGGCCCATACCAGACTTCTGACCTGGAGAACTGTAAGATTATACATTTGTGTTCTTTAAGCCACTAGCTTTGTGGCAATTTGTAATGGCAGCATATAAGACAATTACACAATTGTTCTCTATTTTTTTCCTAGCTTTTATAATTTCTCAGGTCAAGGATTAGTCATCCATAGCTTGATGTATCCATCAGAGTTCAGTCACAGAATCAGAACTTGTGTGCATAATGGGATAAAGATTTTGTTATAGGAATCAGATGTGACATAGTTGTGGAAGGAGCTGGGAAAGTAAAAGCCTAGGAAGGAAGTTGGAGGATCAGAGAAAAAGTCACCAATCCCTCAACTTGAGAAGCAAAACACAACCACCTGCCAAAATGGCTGCAGAGTGATGGCTTATGGGAAGGCCTGGAGGAAGCCAGGCTTCTGTATAACTACCACCTCTGTGGGTTCACCACCAAGTGTCTGGTAGTGACATTGGAGCCACTGTTGGTCAACAGGGTCTTCCATCAAGAAGAAGAGCTGCATCCAGAACAGAGGAAAGGGAGAACATGCTAGAGCTATCAGCACTTCTGTGTTTGTCTGTAACTGCATCTAACCACAAGGAACTTCAAAGGTTAAAAACTGCTTCACTTCCATATTCCAAATCTTGCATAAATTTTTTGTCCAACTCTAACTCAGATCCATAGAGGGAAGGGGATTCTGGAAAAGGGGTTTCAGTTTCATCAAGCTGACGCAGTACTGGTGACCACAGTCTACGCTTTGTCAATTTGGCACCCATACATATCGCTTTTAACCATATTTTAAAATCCTCCAAATAAAAACAATAGCAAAATGCTTCCACCTAACATGCTGTATGCTAACCTTTGTGGGCTTCCTCCCCAAAACCCAGTATCTCAATCTAATTATAAGAAAAGCATCAAATAAATCTCAGTTGACAGACATTCTACAAAATACCTGACCAGTACTCCTCAAACCGTCAAGGCCATCAAAAACAAGGAAAGTCCAAGGAACTATCAGAGCCAAGAGGAACCTAAGGAGACACAACATATATGTAATCTCCTACATGCGATTCTGAAACAGAAAAGGACATTAAGTAAAAACAAAGGACATTTGAATAAAGTATGGGCTTAGGTGAATGGTAATGTATCAAAACTGGTTCTTTCATTGTGATAAATATGCCCATGCCAGTGTAAAATATTAATAATAGGAGAAACTCAGTGTGGAGTATAGCATTCTTCAGAGATACTATGGGTTGTGTTCCAGACCACTACAATAAAGTGAATTATCACAATTAAGCAGGTCAAATGAATTTTTTGGTTTCCCAGTGCATATAAAAGTTATGTGTATACTATTCTTTAGTCTATTAAATGTGCAATAACATTATGTCTAAAAAGCAATATACATATGTTAATTTAAAAATACTTTATTACTAAAAAATTCTAATTATCATCTGAGCTTTCAGCAAGTAGTTATGTTTTTGCTGGTGGAGGGTCTTAACTCCATGTTGTTAGCCACTGACTGATCAGGGTGGTGGTGGCTGAGGGCTGGGGTGGCCATGGCAGTTTCTTAAAAGAAGACAATGAAGTTTGCCGCATCGAGTGACTCTTCCTTTCACGAATGCTTTCTCTGCAGCAGGCGATGCTGTTTGATAACATTTTACCCACAGTAGAACTTCTTTCAAAATTGGAGTCAGTCCCTCCAAAACCTGCCACCGCTTTATCAACTAAGTTTATGGAATATTCTAAATCCTTTGTGTCATTTCAACCATCTTCACAGCATCTTCACCAGGAGTAGATTCCATCTCAAGGAACCACCTTCTTTGTTCCTCCGTAAGAAGCAACTCTTCAGCCGTTCAAGTTTGGTCATGAGATGGCAGCAATGCGGTCCCATCTCCAGGCGCCACGTCTGATTCTAGTTCTCTTGCTGTTTCCACCACATCTGCTGTTACTTCCTCCACTCAAGTCCTGATCCCCTCAAAGTCCTCCATGAGGGTAACAATCAACTTCTTCCAAACTCCTGTTCATGTTGATATTCTGACCTCTTACCATGAATTGTGAATGTCCTTACTGGCATCTAGAAGGGTGAATTTTTTGAGAATCGTTTCCATTTACTTTGCCCAGATCCATCAGAGGAGTCACTGTCTATGGCAGCTCTAGCCTTATGAAATGTGTTTCTTAAATAACAAGATTTGAAAGTCTTAATTACTCCTTGATCCATGAGCTGCAGAATGGATGTTGCATTAGCAGTCATGAGAACAAGGTGAATCTTGTACATCTTCATCAGAGCTCTTGGGTGCATTGGCAATGAGCAGTACTATTTTGAAAAGAATCTTCTTCTCTGAGAAGTAGGTTGCAGCAGTGGGTTTAAAATATTCAGTAAACCATGTTGTGAACAGATGTGCTGTCATCCAGGCTTTATCCCATTTACAGAACACAAGCAGAGTAGATTTAGCATAATTTTGAAGGGCCCTAGAATTTTCAGAATGGTAAATGAGCATTGGGCTCCAGCTTAAGGTCACCAGCTGCATTAGCCCCTAACAAGGAGTCAGCCTGTCCTTGGAAGTTTTGCAGCCAGGCGCTGACTTCTCCTCTCTCTCTGTGAAAGTCCTAGATGGCATCTTCTTCCAAAAGAGGGCTGTTTTGTTTACACAGAAAATCTGTTGTTTAGCATAGCCACCATCTTGGGTAATTTTAGCTAGCTCTTCTGGAGAACTCGCTGCAGCTTCTCCACCAGCACTGGGTACTTCCCCTTGCACTTTGATGTTATGGAGATGACTTCTCTCCCTAGACTTCATGAACCCACCTCTGCTAGCTTCAGACTTTTCTTTCCCAGCTTCCCCACCTCTCTCAGCCTTCACAGAATTGAAGAGAATTAGGATCTTGCTCTGGATCAGGCTTTGGCTTAAGGGAATGTTGTAGCTGGTTTGATCTTCTATCCAGACCACTCAAACTTTCTCCATCTCAGCAATATGGCTGTTTCACTTTTTTACCAGGCTTGTGTTCACCAGAGCAGCACTTAATTTCCTTCACGAACTTTTCCTTTGCATTCACAACTTGGCTAACTGGTTGGCACAAGAGGTGCAGCTTTCTGCCGATCTGGGCTTTCAACATGCCTTCCTCACTAAGTGTAATCATTTCAAACTTTTGACTTGAAGTTGACCATGCAACTCCTCCCTTTCACTTGAACACTTTGAAGCCATCGTAGGATTATTAATTGGCCTAATTTCAATATCACTGTGTCCCAGGGAACAGGAAGGCCCAAGGAAAAGGAGATAGATGGGGGAACAGGTGCTCAGTGAAGTAATCATAACATCAGAACACATGCAACATTTAAGGATTAAGTTTGTCGTCTTATATGAATGGGGTTCATGATGTCCCAAAACAATTACAATAGTAACATCAAAGATCACTGATCACAGATCACCATCACCAATATAATAGTAATGAAAAAGTTTGAAATATTGTGAGAATTAACCAAAATGTGACATGGAGACATGAAGTGAGCAAATGCTGTTGGAAAAGTAGCACGGTTAGACTTCCTCGATGAAAAGTTGCCACAAACCTGCAATTTGTAAAATCCACAATATCTGCAAAGCACAACAAAACAAAATGCAATCAAATGAGGTATGCCCATATGTGGGAACTTTGTATTATCTTTGCAATTTTTCTATAAATGTAAAACTATCCTAAAATAAAACTTTATTTCAAAAATAGGATATAAAGATTTATTCATTGGGGGGCGATGTTCTTTTCTCTAAATGATAATTCCCCTTTGATATCCTGTAACTTAAACACAAAGATCCATGGCTAACCACTATTAATACCTCTTATGTTAGCTAACAGCGGAATGGGAAGGCGGGCAGGGGGTGGAGATGAAAGAAAAGAAGTCTTTAATACCTAAATAAATATGCTGTATTCATACAAAAGATTTTTTTTATTTATTTTGAGAGAAAGAGGCAGGGAGGGGCAGAGGCAGAGGGAGAGAATCTTTTTTTTTTTTTTTTTAAGATTTTATTTATGTATTTGTCAGAGAGAGAGCACAAGCAGAGGGAGCAGCAGAGGGAGAGGGAGAAGCAGACTCCCCACTGAGCAGGGAGCCCAATGCAGGACTCAATCCCAGGACCCTGGGATTATGACCTGAGCCGAAAGCAGACATTAACCGACTGAGCCACCCAGGCATCCCGGGAGAGAGAGAATCTTAAGCAGACTCCACGCCCAGTGCATGAGCCCGACGCAGGACTTCCATCTCATGACCCCAAGATCATGACCTGAGCTGAAATCAAGAGTCAGACGCTCAACTGACTGAGCCACCCAGATGGCCCTGTATCCATACTAAAGTAAGGAAGAAACACTCATAAGTGTCCAGTGGTCATAGCTGGTATTTATGACTTCCTTCTTCCACGAGCCAGTCTCCATTCCTGTTGCTCTCATCAGTAAACACTTCAGCTGGGATGCTTTGCCTGAGGGGGTGACCCTTCCTGTTTCTGTTTCAGTGCTCTTTTGCTGTGCAATGAACCACCCCAAAACCCAGTGACTTAAAACAACAGTGATTTATTATTTCTCATGATTTGGGGGGCCAAGGGTTCACGCAGGTCTTCACTAAGTGGTCCTACCGCACATGGCATCATCTAGCCATTACTCAGCCACATGCAGAGGGCCACTGAGCTGCACCAGAAGGATCAAAAAGGCTTTGCTCGTAGATTTGGAGATTTTTTTTTTAATCTTATTTTATTATGTTTATCACCATAACATCATTAGTTTTCGATGTAGTGTTCCATGATTCATTGTTTGCGTATAATACCCAGTGCTCCATGCAGAATGTGTTCTCTTTAATACCCATCACCAGGCTAACCCATCCTTCCACCCCCCTCCCCTCTAGAACCCTCAGTTTGTTTCTCAGAGTCCATAGTCTCTCATGGTGCATCTCCCCCTCCGACTTCCCCCCCTTCATTTTTCCCTTCCTGCTATCTTCTTCTTTTTTTTAACATGTAATGTATTATTTGTTTCAGAGGTACAGGTCTGTGATTCAACAGTCTTACACAATTCACAGCGCTCACCATAGCACATAATTTGGAGATTTTGAGCCTCAGTGATCTCTCCTTTCGCTTGTGACGAGCTTTGGCTTCCTCACAGCATGGTAGTTTCAGGGTAGTTGAACTTAAAAGACAACTGGCATTTAAAAGAGATGAAACAGAAACCACCAAACCTCTTAAGGCATGGCTCAGAAGTCCCACAATGCCACGTCTGCTATATTTGGCTCTCAAAGCTAGCCGCGAGGCCAGCCCAAATGAAAGGGGAAGGGAAGTACACTCTCCCTCTTGCTAAGAGGAACAGCAAAGAATGTGTGCCCATCTGCGATCCACTAAACTGGTCGTGGAAATTTCCTCTAAGGTAAATTCCCAGAATTGGCACTGTGACCTCAAGGGTGTTCATTTTAAAAAATTTGACACATGTCCAAATGGCCCTCCATTCAGTTTTACCAGTCTGCATTCTCATTAGTGGTGTTTACCAATCAACTTCTCTGTGCCTTCACCAACACTGGGTGTCATTACCCTTTTGAGCCTTTACTAGTTTAAAGAAGGGTAAAGTCTGATTGTTGTAGGGTTTTGTTTTTTGGGTTTTTTTCCACATGTGTGAATACATTGACACTGAGCATTTTGCATGTGTTTATTGGCCATGTCTAGATGTTCTTTTTTTGAATTGCCTAATCTTGTACTTTGCCCATTCTTTTCTTCAGCTATTCTTGGTTTGAGTGTTGATGTTGGTCTGAAATCTGGGTTATTAAAGTTTAACCAACCTCAGGCAACCCTACTGGGTTTTTAAATATTATGAATTACTCTTGCCCAAAATAATCTATCTTCATTTCCATTCATTTATTCTTTATTTCCCTGGATCATCACCATTTTCAGTCCTTTTCTTTTCTTAGATTCACAACATTAGAACTGCAGATCACCTCGGTTTTCAGTTGAGGCTATTGACACAAAAGAAGAAAGGGTCTTGTCCAGAGATTCTGAAGGTGGGTGGGGGGGCCTCCTCAGTTTGGACCCATAGGACCAGCCTTTCAGCTTCTGGCCAAAATGACACCAACAATGCATTTAGCCCCTTTACATAAAGGTTTGTGTCCTTAGGTCTGGCACTAAGAAATTCAGTCTATCTTGCCTGGATCCTAAATTCTCCCTGCCTCTAACTGGCTCTACCTCTTGCTATGTGGCATTTGATAAATTAGGTTCACTTTGGGGCCTTGGATTCTCCAATTAAGCAAGAGCATTGAACTTTTTTTAAGTTTTTATTTATTTTGAGAGAAAGCACAAGCAGAGACAGAGGGAGAGAGAGACTCTCCAGCAGCCTCCACACCCAGCTCAGAGCCTGATGCGGGGCTCGATCTCACAACCCTGAGATCATGACCTGAGCCGAAACCAAGAGTTGGATGCTTAACCAACTGAGCCACCCAGGCACCCCAGGAGCATTGAACTTCTGCTAGATGACTCTAAGACATACTTTTTCCATTGAAGTCTGTTATTTAAGAGGGGCATTTATAGAGTATGCATTAGGGAAAAGCAGCATAGATGGAAGGCAAACCCTTTAAGAAATTGGCTTCAGCCTAAGAGGTCTATTTTTGAAGGGAACTTAATCAAAACTTTTTTAAAACAGTTTTTAATTACAGGTTTGAAACTTTGTGTTATTTGTAATACCTTTTTAGAAGCATGAAAATAGCATTTCTCTCTGTACCAACTTTGTGCTTTTCCATTTGGTAAACACTGATTTTATTTCTCTCCGTGCCTGTAGGAGTAAACCAAGCCAACTCAGCACTTCCTGTTTACCTCCTGGTTATACGTATCATAGATGGCAACAAACCTGATTCCTGAAATAAGCTCCCTTGGTTGACTTCTGCATTTTCTGGTGAGGCAACCAGCCTGTCAATACTTGAACAATGAGTTTGGCTATCAAAGGCTTGTTCTGACATTACCCCTCCAAACTGTGGGTGGAAAGGAGAATCACTTAATGTAATGGTAGGGATAACATAATAGTAGGATTTACAGTTAAATGGGGGCATCACACAGTACCTTTCACTGGAGAATATCAAAACAGTTTCAACTTTTAAGCTTGGAACATGTGACATGAGCGAACACAAAGATAGCAAATAAGCGGGTTTCCTCTGGAAAGTCTCAGTGCTCGAAATATCTATTTTTTAAGGAAGAAAACTGAGTTTTATGTGTGTTGAGTGACTAAAGTGTAAGCTTAGAAATATTTTATGTTTCCATCACAGTTTATTCTGCTTCGCATAAATCAGCAGAGCCAACCATAATTTACCATTTACTAGGGCTTTCTCAGTTGTTTTACACTCACGTCAGACACACCTTCGTACAAGTCCCTCCGGGTCAATAGTTTAGAAATTCTGCCTCTTCCATCCCCTTCTCCTCTCAACACTTATGGAAATATATGCTAATTGGAACAGAAGCAGCCTACCCAGCTAATAGGGTTAGACCACTCTTAACACAAGATTAATGAGATAGAAGTTTAAGGAAAAAACAACATTTCTCAAGCAGTAAGGGTGTAGATGCCAAGTAAAAGCCAACACCCCTTCTGGATCAGTCAGACCCCAAGCTTTGTTTGCCCTTGACTTAAAGGAGTGGAAGAGGAAATCTTGTCCATCCGGCCCTGCCGTGCCCTCTGTTGCCACCCTCTGACTCAGCATAGCTGGCTCTCCCACCTTCCCTGAGGCCTCGGCTCAGCAGTCACCGTGGTGGAAAACAAGACCACAGACTCAAGATGTAGAGTGAGACCCCACACACTGCTTACTGGGCAGACACGCCGCCGAAAGGACTGAGGAGGCACGAGCATACCACAGGGGGCCCCCTGTATTCGTGGCTGCTTTTGTAGGTGTGTGATCGAAGTGCATAAAAGAGGGCATTCAGAGACAACGGATATTTAAAGTCACAGATACTGGCAAGAAGTTGTTTGTAAAATGTTCTACATCCCCACTGTGTGACTGAACCATGGGTCAGCAAACATTGAAATACCTTTCAAGCCCAATCAGGGGCTTAGAGAACAGTATCTGCTAAGAGGAAGAAAAGCCTAAGTATCTTATCAATTTGCCAAGACTGTAATTGACATAGTGTGTGATGAATCTATATTACTGGGGACGAGGGGCTGGTTTCCTCTAGATTTCCACCTCTTCCAGGGTCCAAAGCGTGGCACACGCTCAGCTCTTTCTACACGCCCTAAATTCTTCCATTACTTACCAATCACACATGCACACACACAAGCAGGGGGAGTGGCAAAGAGAGAAGCAGGCTCCCTGGCTGAGCAGGGAGCCCAATGTGGGCCTCGATCCCAGGACCCCAGTATCATGACCTGAGCCGAAGGCAGCCGCTTAACTGACTGAGCCACCCAGGTGCCCAATTGCTGATATTGTTAATTAAAATATGTTTTTATCGGGGCACCTGGATGGCTCAGTCGGTTGGGCATCCAACTCTTGATTTCCAATCAGGTCGTGATGTCAGGGTCCCAGGATTGAGCCCCATGTCAGGCTCCCCACTAGGCACTGAGCCTGCTTGAAGATTCTCTCTCTCCCTCTCCCTTTGCCCCTCACCCTGCTCGTGTGCTCTCTCTCTCTCTCTAAAATAAATGAATAAATCTTAAAAAAAAAAAAAAAGGAAAAATATGTATTGTTTTGGTTCACAAATGGTTAAGTGCTTCTTTTGCTTTAATTCTGTCATCAGCCCACGCCATTAAATAAGAAACACAGAAATTCATTTATAACAGTTGAAAAAATATGTCCAATGATGACAAATCCTTTGATAAAACATACTTTGGGTAAATGCCTAATTCAGCTCTTTTTGTTTAGACTCAATCTGGAAACCGTTCTCCCCTCCAAAAGCCAGAAGAGGCTAACTCTGTGGCACAGCAGAGACAGACAGGAGCAGAACTCTGAGCCCTGGGATCAGAGGGAGTAGAGGGAGACTGGGACCTACAGGGCAGTGGGGGCAGAGAGGGGTCTGTTCCCGGACGGCACCTGACTTCCATCTGGTCCCTTCCCTAGTGAGGAGTCTGGCCCTCTTTATTTCCCCTTTTGTGGTCTCTGGGAGACCAGCAACACTGTTTTCGATTACAGTGATGGTTAGGGATCTGCAGCAGGCGGGACGCTGGGGTCCAGAGAGGGCAACCCGGGTAAGCAGGCCGCCTAGATAATGCTGGCTCAGCTGGGCTCCCAGCCACCTGGTTATGTGATGGACTGCACTCACATTCCGGGGGGACGGGACCGGCACCTCGGAGACTGCATTCAGACGTTAAAATACACACCCACAAAACAGCCATCCCAGACCCCTAATCTTACTTTATGACCAAACTGTAATTACATTACAGCAATTACTTGAATATTACATTTTTATTACTGTTATGTCATTATGTCTACTAGGAAAAAAATATGCCTACTTTAACCAATAAAATTCTTAATGACTCATTTAAGCTCTGTCTACATGAAACCCCTGACTTAAACATTTTGGTCAAAATAATTTTTCAGGCCTGGGGGAAGAAGAGGGTTATCCTTCACCTCCATGATTGACCAAAAAGCAGGAAAACTTCCATTTGTAGATGTACTTCTAGAGATGGAAAAGTCCTAGCCCAGGCTAGTCAGAAAGTTACGATGGTTACGCTTAAGAGCTGTATTTATAAAGCCATCAATTCTTTATCATCTGTTGATCAGTTTTAACTACTGACAAAAAGTAGAGCTGAGATCTCAGGACACATCCGCCTCTCCGTCCTCAAATGCATGGAGGCACATTTGATATACTCCGAAAATGTTGAGTCAGTCGACTGCAGAAGGATTCTTTAGAGGCCGAGTAGGCCAGTTTTGCAGCCCTTCTACTCTGGAAGCCAGTGATTTATTTAGAACTCACTCAGGACACTCCCCAAATAAAGTTACTCATGTGAGGTACTTAGGTTTTTTAATCATTATATTTTTCTTCATTACCTCTTTTTAGGTAGCGTCTCATTTTCTGAATGCCTTATCTTGCTTAAGATGTCAGGCTGTCAAACTGAGTACATTTTCTCAGCCGGGGGGACCCTCTCACCCTAACCGCTTCCAGCTTAACCCAAGCTGTGTCCTTTCCTAAGCAGCGCAGGCCTAGACAAGTGTAGCGTGCTGTCTTTCTCAGAAATAATTCTACACTTTGAGAGCCAGAATTCAGGCCCTTGAATTTGGAGAATTGACCATATGAGCTGACTAAGTCAAAATATCCAGATTTAACTGCTTTTGAATTTTATCCACACATACTTTACCCCCAAATAGTCTACGTATTGAACAAACACCTTCCTTCGAGAAAATGAAGTTGGCTAACAGGTTTTGCTTCCCCTCGGTAAACCTAGCCCAAGGTTTGTTCTTTGCCTCATTTTTCTTAATCCTTTTGGCAAATATATGTCCTATATAATTCAGTGCCTAATTCTAAAGTTATGTGCATCTGCTGGACATATACACTGTTAAACATTCATGACTGCCTACAAATGTGAAAAGTATTACCAGGTCTATTTTTAACATTGTTTTGGCAAGGCTGTTGCTGTGGAAAAAAAAAAAAATCCTATAGAATCTTAATGAGAAAACTGAATGAATCTTTGAAATGTGGTTGTGATTCTCTCACTTATTAAGTGGTGATGTCACTGAAAAGCAAGAAACCGAAGCCTCCCTCATTTGCCGGCATGCTCTAGGGCTACACCAGAAGGGAAATGAAACTGATCTTGAGTATGGTTTGTGCTGAACTGTGCCTTCTCCCACTGCTCCGGGGGCCACATACGTCCCTGCCCAGGACATGTCTCGCACACTTGGTCTTTCATCTCTGCAGGCCTGCGTCAATGGAAGGGTGCACTGTCTGCATGTGTTTTTTTAGGGAACGTGATCTGCCTGCTGGCTCTTTCTCTGTTCATTACCCACATTTGTGTGAGAGAAAATAACCACCTTGTTCCAGCTGTTGGAGCAAGACCGGAGTTCGCTCCAGCTCACCTGAGTCCCCGGGGTCACTTTATTAGCAAGTGGCAAGAAGTCCAAAGAAGTCTGGCAGGAGGGGAGAATGTGAGCCTATGAAGGAGGCCTTTCCTCCTGTCCTCGCTCCCAACCCCCACATCTCTCCAGACCTCGTTGCCACCCAACATTTGAATCCTACCAAGGGGGGCATGAGACCTAGCGGAACAAGGTGTCAGGCTGTTTGATTCTGGGCAGCAAGTGGGCTGGCTGGAGCACCAGGCCACGGGGCCCACGGGGACACGCGCTCCTGGCTTGGGCTTCACTTGCCAAGCCTTGTGTCCCTGCACTGACTTGTGTCAGCCAAGATCAAGGTCCCCTCAGAGGGAGCATTGTTTCTTGTTTCTCTACTTTGAGGAGGCACTTCTTGTCATCCTTCTGCCCTGACAGGACACACTTTTCTGGTTTGTATCAACTTGCTGTGTGTACTCACAGGAGCCCTGGGACTGGTCCTGCAGGAATGACGCCACAGCATATGGATGGGGCAGAGTTCTGCTGCTTAAATGTTGGCTGGGTTGGCAGTCAGTATTAATGGTGTCATTACTTCTAGGGAAAAAGTGCTACAGAAGAAGTTATTTTGTCCCGGGCAAAATGGCTCATTGTTCCAAAGTCCCAGGATCACCCCTAGCTTCAGGAGGAGGGTTTTTCGTTATCATTCAGCCTAAAGCCTACAGAACCAGTCTCTACAGAGAGAACCATGTTCTGTTCAGATTCGAGACCAGTTTGGTTCTGGCATTAGGAGAAATGGAATGTAAGCGGTGGCCTACCTGTTCTCCATAAATCTGCCATAAAACCATGGGATCACTGGAGCTTAGAGCAGAAAGAAGCCTCAAGCCCTATAAGGTCCAGTTGCCACTTTCCAAGATGGGCCCACAAACTTGAGGCACTGGCCCTCACTGGCCTCAGCCCCCAAGCCTGCTTCTCCCCCCACATCCATTCTTCCCCCATCCTGGTGCTCTAGATCTTGGCGGGGGGGGGAGGATTCTGATTCTTGGGCACGAACCCACTGGTGTTCCACTTCCTTCCACAAGTCCTTTGGGAAAGGCTTCTCTGACATCAATAACCCAGTGATGTCTACCATCCACACAAAAGGATGTGATGGCTCTCCACTGGCCATCCATGATTTCCAGAGGCTTCCAAAGGAACTAGTCCAGTCCTTGACCCAGTCCCAACCAAGCCAGCATGACACCCATTCTCACCAATGCTAGAGGACTCTGCATTTTTGCCTTGGCTTCCGGGGATCCTTTCCAGTCCACTGAGATGATACAAGAACCCATTCTATCAATCCTCACTCCCCACCCCACCCCCAGGACACTCTTGTTTCCACCCCCTTCACCCTCTCACTGAGATCCAGCTTCAGCTTGGTGGAAGAAATCCCCCGGAGCCAGCCTCCTGAATGTTTCCTCTGCAGAGAGACTCCTGCAGCCCAGAGCCCTGTCTGGACAGTGATTTGGACTAGTGCCCATCTTCTGTGGAGACAGCCCTACCCTCCTTTTAGTGTTGCTAACTCCAGCACCATGCATTTATTTATTCCTTTCTTCTGCCCTTCACCCCCACTGAAGTCCCAGATGCCTCACAGCAAAAGCTACGCTAGGGACGACACATGGCATTTGAACCCACCCGTGGAAGTCTCTTTGTCTTTGCAAAAAGGATATTAATTTGGCAGGTTAATTTGGTGAATCTATAAATCAAGCATGGGGATTCTGACTTCAAACTATTATATTTATGATGCTGCGTATTAGTTTAACAGATTCCACAGAAAGAATTCATTTGTTACAATAATGTTTTTATAAACCTCAAATAAATATTGGTTTTCCTTTTGGAGACTGCCTCTGACACACTAATATATTATTCTTATATTACAAACTCACCTAAGATCTGAACAAGACACCATTTGATGTGACATTCCGTCCTCCCGCCCAAGAGTGTGGCTGGGGAAGAGCTCCTCAGGGCTGGCCACCATATTGTTCTTCTCGGTGACCAGTTGCATATGCTTCTGCCATTGACCGAGATATCAAGCTCAGCCTTGATGATTAGTTCTAACTGATTAATTGTTGGCTAAGTAATCTACAAGCTCTGTATCCGTTAGCTACTGTCACATAACATACACTTCCAAACTCAGCTTAACCCAGTAAAGCTCTTATTGTTGATGAGTCCAGAGGTTGTCTACTCTCAGCTGGCTTCATCATGCATCTGTGATCTGCTGTGGGTTGGTAAGCAGCTGTGTTCTTCTTGGCTGGACACTTGGGAGTCAGGTGACTACGTCTGGTATAGGATGGCCATGGCTGAGACAACTGGTCTCTTCTCCGTGGTCTTACCCTCCAGCAGTTAGCAAGAATCTCTCATGGATTCTTGCTAACTGCTGGAATCCAGGTCTCTTGAGTCTCTTGAGTCCTAGGCTCAGAACTGGTATGGTGTCACTTCTGCCATTTTCTATTGGCCAAAACAAACCAAAGACCTGCCCAGATTCAAGGGGTGGGGGGAAAAAAGTTCTTCTTTAACTGCAAAGTGACCTTGCAAAGGATGTGGACAGGGAAGAGTGACAAAGCATGGATATTTTTGCAGTCAATCTACCAAAGCTTTGTTAATAGCTTTTATTTTCTTAAATCTAAATGTAGGTGACTGACTGAATGTCTTTATAATGCTAAATCTCTTTCAGTTGTATTTTTTTACATAATGTGCCAGCTAAGGAAACTAGAGCCTCTCGCAGTTTAAATTGCTTGCCAGGAGCTAGTAAGTGGCAGCACAGGACTAGAATCCAGATTTCCCGATGGCAAGTTCAGAGCCATTTCCAATATTCCACTCAGATGACCCCCTTTGGCCTGTGACATGCATTTATAAAAATAGTTTCTTATCTGGGGGCGGGAGCAGTGTGTGGCCATGTGGTGAGGTGGGGGTAAGACTCATTGCTCCAAATCAGGCCTGACCGCATGGTCCTGGTCTCTGTATCCCCTTAGCACAGTGTTGGAACCCCCAAGCCAAATAATCCCAGAAAGATACTGTACTCTACACACCACCCTTGGACACTACATTAAAGACTGACTCTGTGACTCTTGTTCACTTGAATTCTCTTATTTCTTGCTAAATTCGGGTCTTCCAGCTATGCCCCGCCTTAGCACTTTTGTCTGTTTCTACTGTTACGCTTCAACTTCTGGATGCATATCCCAAGCTCAGACCTGCTGCTTGCACCCTCAACCCCCTGCCCTCCTTTTCTGGAGGTCTTCTTGACATCTAAGGGTTATTGATTTCTTTCCCAGGACCCGGGCCCTCGTCGAGTTTCTATGGGAACAGCTGGTGACCTCACACCCTGCTCAGGTGTGCTGGAAACCATTTAAATGCAACCACTGGCCTTGGAGTTTTAATAAGAAACTTGACCCGGAACTCCTGGCTCTGTAGCAACTTGGTGGCAGCTCGGTGCCGGCTGGAGTGTGGCTTCCCCCCAGTCCAATCCTACAGAAGGACTGTAGAAGGTCGGGGTTCTGAGGGTTTGGGCACAGGCTGTGGCACAGCAGCTCCTGGGTCCGGAGGGGACAGCTTTGCTCAAGCCAGCCTCCCTCCTTTTCCTCCCTGGCAGGGGTTTGTTCTCCTGACATCTTCACTAGGGACCGTATGCTCGAGATGCAACAGGGGAGGCCAGGTCTGGGGCGAAGAGAAAAAGGTGCGAGGCACTTAGAGGTCGCGCCGGACGCTGCCCTTCGTCTCACACAGACACCACCCCCCTGCCCGACGCTGCTCGCAAGACCAGAAGGGGTGGAGTGTCTGCTTGTAACAGCTGAGTGAAAGGGTGTCCCCACAGGCGCCTGGGTGGCTCAGTTGGTTAAGCGACTGCCTTCGGCTCGGGTCATGATCCTGGAGTCCCGGGATCGAGTCCCGCATCGGGCTCCCTGCTCGGCAGGGAGTCTGCTTCTCCCTCTGACCCTCCTCCCTCTCATTCTCTCTCTCTCAAATAAATAAATAAAATCTTTAAAAAAAAAAAAAAAAAGAAAGGGTGTCCCCTTATAGAAGGAAGAAAAAGACTCTTCAAGGTTTGCTCGAGAATGATGAGATATGGCAGGTCTGAAAGAAGATTTCTTAGCCTCTCCCTCACCACTCCCAGATCTCCTGATAGCAAGCGAAGTGGAGGTGCGCACAAGACAAGGAGGTGAGAACTGCTTGCTTATTTGCAGTGTCCTTGGGGGAAAGGGGTGGGTTCTAAAAAACAAACAAACAAAAACATACAAAAAAGCCTGACACTCAATAAATAGACCATTTCCAGTAACCGAAGTCGAGCCGTTCCTGGGAGCTCCCGAGCCCCTTCTGTTTGTTGCTGTTCTCCAATTAGCCGAGAATGCCCACAGATTATGCTAACGCAGCACTAAGCCCCCGTGCCAAACACCTTCTCAGGTTTTTTTCCCCTCTGCATTCTGCTAATCCCTGGATGAAACATAATCTCCGAGAAATGTTCAAGGTTGGATACAACGGGGAGGAACTCAGCGCTGGCTCCCGCCCAGTGGAAATAACATGCCACTGGACTCGGCAAGGCGGGAATAAGGATGTTGAACAAATACGCTCTCTGCAGCCCTCCTTAGCAACCGCTTGTTGCTTTCCGCGGGAGCCCTAGATCTCCTCGAGCTGTGCCTTCTGCTCCCAGCTTGCAGCACCTGAGAGATGTTTTAGAAGAGGTAAACAGGCAGGGAAGTCAACGAGCACAAAAGTCCAATCAGGAAAAGAATGGAAAGAGAATGAAGTCCTTTATTCCCCTCAAGGGCAAAATGAAAGTAATAAAAACATGTATATGTCATGAATACATAATTCTATTTAATAATCAAACTCCAGCAACATGCAGGCATAATTGTTGTTCGCTTTCTCTGGAACCAGAGGAAAACCTTTCTCCCTATTGTGCTTTTGAGGTGGATTTCTGAACGAGAAGTTCCAGGTCTCAACTGATCCCTGTCATCTGTGTTCTGATGATAGTAAGAGAAAGAAGATCGGAGAATGGGACAGAACTTTCTGTAGTGAAGAGAGAGGGAGAGAAAGTCATCTAAAAGTACTTACGATATTACACATACCATTATCTGACATATACACACATACGCAAATGTTTATCTCTCCTTTAATCCTTACGGCAAATCAAACCCTTCTTTTTTACAGATGAGAATCTGACGTGCAGAGGGGTTTGAGGACACACAGACTGAACTAAGGGGAGAATTGGAGATCCGCATATGATTCTAGACAGAAAACGGAGCTCCGAGCAGTTAGAGAGGCAAAACTCGAGGTTAAAAACTAATCGCAGCAAATCTGTCTACTTTCAGATTGCCAAAAGGCAAATAAATCATAAAACCTGGCCAAAGTTCTAGATCTTTTCCTGAGGGGTTAGAAACACTCAGCCGAGATCTTGCGTCTCTATCAGTTACGGTGAAGAAAACCGAGGCCTTATGATATACGTTTGCCTTAAATTTGTGCTCAAACTAAACCTAAAACGGGTCTCCCTACTCCTGTGGGTCCAGCTCTTGTGAAATCAGGGTGGATCTAAGTGGCCTCTAAGTGACTTGCTCTGGGCCTCTTCCCTTTCCTCTGAAACCATGAACTGCTCTCTGGCCCCCAGGCTACGAAGCCAAACACGGCCACTGACCCCAGCCCTGGCTCGTAGGGCTCCTGTGAATATGTGCAAACCTGGCAACCACTCCAGCTTCCTGCAGACCATCCAGGACCCTCTGAAACAGCCTTTCTCCTTCCATCCATTGAGCCCTCGACGTGCCAAGCCCAGGGCCACCCAGCAGTACACAGAGAATGCAATTTCTACAGTGTTTCCTCCGTCAAGCCGAGTGAAGCTCAACTCAGGGCAGATTTCCAGTTAACTGTGGGAGTCTCTCACCCCACCACCTAACACAGTTTGCCAAACTTTCCTGGACGTGGAGGCACTATGAATTAGTAAGAACCTCCTGGGCTTTGAGTTCTGGTTCTGGTCCTGGTCCGCTGTCTGCTCTGGGGCATGACATTGACCTCTTTGGGCTTCGGTCTCTCACCCACATAAAATGGAGGTGAGAATTCCTCCCTAGCAGGATTGGAGGCAATGCCGAGAGCGCAGCCAGTGAGTGGGTCCCCTTCCGACAGCACCTTCCATTGTCATCAGCATTATCTCTAACTCTCTCATGGCTTCAGAGGATTTCTTTTTCCTGCCACAGTAAACAATCACCAAAAGCCAAATGTTCCATCCACTCCCTGTCTTTCGTTTCTTTATTGTTTTTCCTCTGATGATTTCCTCCAGAAAAGTATTTTGACTGTCTCCTGGGTGAGTGTATTCCTGGCCAAATTTTTTTTGAAAACCTTTGGCAGAGGGGAGCACCCTTCTGCTAAAATGCCATCAGAGAAGAGAATGGAAGGGAGAGACAATAAAACCCTTTCTATCTAGAGAGGCTTCTACAGACCACAGTGCTTCTGAATCCCACAGCAACCCTGAGAAGTGATCAGAGCCCAGACTGTCAGCCCATTTGCAAACGAGAAAACTGAGGTTCGCAGAGATTGTATGGCTTGCCTGGGGCACATAGCCAAGACATGATGAAGCCAGATCTCTAAAATAGGTCTCTGATTGCACATCAGGGCTCCTTCCACCAAAGGGAACCTCTTCTAGGAGAAGTCCTTTTTCTTGTTCTATACCAAAGGCAGGAGAGGTTTTCGATTATGGCCTGAGAGTGTGGGAGTTGGGTCTCAGAGTGGCCCAGGCCTGCCTCACGCCCAGCATTTGCCAAAGGGCTCTTGCTATAACTTCCTCTCCCAGAACACAGGGAGTTAGGCCTCCTGTTTCTTTTTCTTTTTTTTTTTTAAAGATTTTTATTTATTTATTTGACAGAGAGAGACACAGTGAGAGAGGGAACACAAGCAGGGGGAGTGGGAGAGGGAGAAGCAGGCTTCCCGCCGAGCAGGGAGCCCGAAGCGGGACTTGATCCCAGGACCCTGGGATCATGACCCGGGCCAAAGGCAGACGGTTAACGACTGAGCCACCCAGGTGCCCCATGGGCTCCTGTTTCTTAACTTGGCAGTGGGAGTACTCCAAATCTAGAATTGTTATGAGTCCAGGATCTTATCCGCCAGCCCAACCTCACTCAAGTCTCCACTTGCTACTCCATGTGAAAGTGATTATCCTGCTTGGGCCTTAGTCTCCTCATCTGGTCCCTGGGAATAATAATGCCTACTTGTCACTGTTGCAATGATGTATTCTCATATATCAGCAATGGCCACATTATGGGCATCCTGGGCAGGTATATTATATACCAGGGATTATTCTTGGTATTGTGGGTAAGCAGTGAACAAGACAGAAGGGGACCTTCCTCTTATGGAGCTTAACTGCTAACGGGGGAAGATCAATAATAAAAGAACTGACAATGAACAAGGTACGTTCCCAGCAGTAATAACTGCATTACGGATATATGATTGAACATATAAATTAAAATTTAAAAATTATTCAAACTGAAAGAATTTTAATTTTACATAAATTTGGTTGAATCAGCCACACAGAAAAAGAATTCCTACAAGGTTATTTTTAAAACACAGTATTTTGATTATATATTCCTAGTAAGATACATTTCCAGGACAATGAGAACCAGAAAGAAATCTTAAACACCATTTAGTAGCCTTAGTGATTTTTAGTTCACATTGGAAAATTGATGAGTTCATAATTCTTTTTTTTTTTTTTTTCTTAAAAAATGACGTATTTCCTAGTCCTAGCCATTGAAAAGGTTTAGTAGCAATAAGCTCCCATTTTCATGGTCTCTAAATATGATTTCATATCAAAAGGGACCAAAGATTTGTGAATAAATGGTTGATTCTGTTTATACAAGATGAGCCTTGGATATCTTGTACCAGAAAGCAAGAAAACTATCAAAGATTAATTTTAATGAATCTACTCAATAGAACACAGGACTTAGGAGAGTCTACTTGAAGGGGCTCCTGTTGGCCTAAGGATAATTTGAACATCAAAAAGATTGAAACACACACACACACACACACACACACATACACATATATATAAAAGCTTAAAACAATTCTAAAAGAAAAATTCACATGTTACTATTTTGTAGGTTACTGAGCCACCAACTCATTATTCCAAAAATTGCTTTTAAAAATTGGGAGGACTCAAGCATTTGGCCCATCTCTCTGTATGAACAGTATTTTGGAGTAACCAAATTGTTGTTAGGGAAAAGTTTTTCTTTGAAGAAGAATTCCAGATAATAAATGCAAGAAAGAATTATAGAAGTATAAAAATCACTGTTTTGGGGGCACCTGGGTGGCTCAGTCGTTAAGCGTCTGCCTTCGGCTCGGGTCATGATCCCAGGGTCCTGGGATCGAGCCCCGCATCGGGCTCCCTGCTCCGCGGGAAGCCTGCTTCTCCCTCTCCCACTCCCCCTGCTTGTGTTCCCTCTCTCGCTGTCTCTCTCTCTGTCAAATAAATAGAATCTTTAAAAAAAAAAAAAAATCACTGTTTTGCAACTCCTAATGAAATAATGTATCTAGCAACAATTATCAAAGGTTGCCAAAATCATTGAGTAAAAAGATTGATAGGGAGCTTCCCAGTGGAAGGGTGAGGATGGCACCACCTGCACTTCAATCTTAGCACCACTGCAGGTTGGGGGGAGCTGAACATTGTATGTTTCATGGTGTGATGGACCCCGATGAATGGTCGCCAAACAAACTTGAATCTGATCCTACCTGAGCCTGTAGCTCTAACCATCAGTGAACAAGAAATCCAGGGGACAAGAGGAAGAAATCAAGCAATACCATGAGGAAGCAATCAGCCAAATAAAAAATGTGGGATCTCCTCCAGGTCAAATATGTTGATTTCTCCACCAAATCAATGGCATTTAAAAGATACAGGGTGGTGGATGGGAGAGTTTTTATAAAGAGTAAGACTTGGGAAATATAACAACCAAATGCAATGTATAAACATGCTTGGATTTGAACAAACAAATGTAGCAAATCAGGAAGACAAAATCAGAAAGCTTTGAATAGGGACTGGCTATTGCTGATTTTAAATAATTAATTTTAAACTTTTAAGAGATGATAATGTCATGGAGATATACTTTAATAGTTAGAGATGCACACTGAATTATTCTGGGTAAAATTATTTTTTATTTTAATTCCAATGTAGTTAACATAGAATGTTTTATTAATTTTAGGTGTACAATATAGTAATTCAACATTTCCATATATGACCCAGTGCTCATCACAACAAGTGCCCTCCTTTATCCCCATTACCTATTTCACCCAACCCCACCTACCTCCCCTCTGGTAACCATCCGTTTGTTCTCTATAATTAAAAGTCTCTTTTTTGTTTCTCTCTCTCTCTCCTTCCTTTTGCTTAAGTGTTTTGTTTCTAAAATTCCACATGAGTGAATTTGGTAATTTATGTGGTAATTGTCTTTCTCTGCCTGACTTGTTTCACTTAACATTATACTCTCTAGCTCTATCCATGTCCTTGCAAATGACAAGATTTCATTCTTTTTATGGCTGAATAATATTCCATTGCATTTATATATCACATGTTCTTCATCCATTCATCTATCAATGGACACTTGGGCTGCTTCTATAATTTGGCTATGGTAAATAATGCTGCAATAAACATAGGGGTGCATGTATCCCTTTGAATTAGTGTTTTTGTATTTTAGGGGTACCCAGTAGTGTTCATAGGGTAGTTCTATTTTTAATTTTTTGAGGAACCTCCATACTGTTTTCCACAGTGGCTGCACCAGCTTGCATTCCCACCAACAGTGCAAAAGGGTTCCTTTTTCTCCACATCCTTGACAACACTTGTTGTTTCTTGTGTTTTTGATTTTGGCCAGTCTGATGGGTATGAGGTGTTATCTCATTGTGGTTTTGATTTGCATTTCCCTGATGATGAGTAATGTTGAGCATCGTTTCATGTGTCTATTGGCCATCTGGATGTCTTCTTTGGAGAAGTGTCTGTTCATGTCTTCTGCCCATTTTTAATCAGATTATTTGTTTTTTGGGTATTGAGTTTGATAAGTTCTTTATATATTTTGGATACTAACTCTATCAGATATGTCATTTGCAAATATCCTCTCCCATTCTGTAGGTTGCTTTTTAGTTTTGTTGATCATTTCCTTCAGTATGCAGGTTTTTATTTTGATGTAATCCCTATAGTTTATTTTTGCTTTTGTTTCCCTTGCCTCAGGAGACATATCTAGCAAGAAATTGCTATGGCCGATGTCAGAGATATCACTGCCTGCGCTCTCTTCTAGGATTTTTATGGTTTCAGTTCTCCCATTTAGGTATTTAATCCATTTTGAGTTTATTTTGTGTATGGTGTAAGAAAGTGGTCCAGTTCCATCCTTTTGCATGTAGGTGGCCAGTTTTCCCAACACCATTTATTGAAGAGACTGTCTTTTTCCCATTGGATATTCCTCCCTGCTTTGTCAAAGGTGAATGGACCATATAACCATGGTTTTATTTCTGGGCTTTCTATTTCATTCCATTGACCTATGTCTATTTTTGTACAGGTACCATACTGTCTTGATAACTGCAGCTTTGTAATATGACTTGAGGTCTGGAATTGTGATGCCTCCAGCTTTGGTTTTCTTTTTCAAGATTACCTTGGCTCTTTGGGGTCTTTTGTGGTTCCATATAAATTTTAGGATTGTTTGTTTTAGTTCTGTGGAAAATGCTGTTGGTATTTTGATAGGGATTGCATGAAGTCTGTACAGTGTTTTGGGTAGTATAGACATTTTAGCAATATTTGTCCTTTGAATCCATGAGCATGAAATATCTTTCCATTTTTTTGTGTCATCTTCAATTTCTTACATCAATGTTTTATAGTTTTTAGAATACAAGTCTTTCACCTCTTTAGTTAGGTTTATTCCTAGGTATCTTATTATTTTTGGTGCAATTGTAAATGGGATTGATTTCTCTTTCTGCTGCTTCATTATTAGTGTATAGAAATGCAACAAATTTCTGCACATTGATTTTGTATCCTGCGACTTTACTGAATTCTTTATCAGTTCTAGTATCTTTTTTTTTTTTCCGGTGGTGGAGTCTTTAGGGTTTCCTATATGTAGTATCATGTCATCCAAAAATAGAGAAAGTTTTACTTTTTCCTTACCAATTTGGATGCCTTTTATTTCTTTTTGTTGCCTAATTGCCATGGCTAGGACTTCCAGTACTAGATTGAATAAAAGTGGTAGGAGTGGACATTCTTGTCTTCTTCCTGACCTTAGAGGGAACCCTCTGATTTTCCCCATTGAGGATGATGTTCACTGTGGGTTTTTCATAGATGGCCTTTATTATGTGGAGGTAGATTCCCTCCAAAACTACTTTGCTGAGGGCATTGAGGGTGAAATTAAATAATATGCCTGTGTGATGGGCAAATTAATGACCCCCAAAGATGTCTACATTCTAATCCCTGGAACCTGTGACTATGTTACTTTACATACAAAAAGGACCTTCCAGATGTGGTTAAGTTAGGATCCTCAGCTGGAGGGATAGCCTGGAATATCTGGGTGAGCCAATCTAATCATGTAAGTGATAGAGGAAGGAGGCCAGAACCCAAAGAATGTGGGCAGCCTCTTGAAGCTGGAAAAGGCAAGGAAACGGATTCTCCCCTAGAGCCTCCAGAAAGGAGTCCAGCCCTGAAGACACCTAAAAAATAACCAATTTATGTTGTTCTAAGTCACTAGGTTTTGGTAATTTGTTACAGCAAAAACAGAAAACTAATACATATGGTATCTGTTTTAAAATGCTTCTGAAAAAAAATAGTAGAGAATGGATGAAATATTGGGGAAATACCAGTAACTACTGAAATTGGGAGATGGGCACTTTGAGATTCATTACACTATTCTGTCTACTTTTATGTTTGAAATTTTCCACAATAAAAGCACCTTTAAAAACAACTGGGGGGAGGGTGGGGAGAAAGAGACGGTTTGAAGGAAATGGGAGGGTGGTTTGTGTTACGGCACGACACTGGAGGTCTCAGACCAGAGACCAGCAAGAGAGACACATCACATGGGCTAGTGAGGTGGCTCCTAGTCATCAATCAGATGCTGAATGATCTTTGTGGGGACTGAACCAGAAGTAAAGGACTCTCTCTAGAAAAACAAAACAAAAACAAAAATAAAAATCCATCCACTTACTGAACATTTCTTGAGCATCTACTGTGGCTTTGATCACTAGCCCTAGACCCATGCTCTAAAGGCTTGACATTTATGAAAGAAACAGAAACAAAAACCAGAAAGATGGCAGAACTCAAGGCCTAGTCACTGAAATTTCTGTGAAATTCCACTCATTTAGTGGCAGAAGTGACTGCAGAGTCTGACTTATCTCTGAGAGTGAGGATAATTTGTGTCCACCCAGCATTTGCCTTACCCCATCCCCATGAAAAGTATTTGTGTTGTCAACACCCTCACTGAGCTCCCAGTTGGGCTCCCTGGACCCTTCCCACTGCCTCAGGTGGGAAAATAATAAGCATCCTCTCAAACTGGCTCAAGGAAAGGGGCTTTGGTATAAGGAGTCAGGGCAGTAAATGGGGCAGATCTAATAAGGGACAACAACTGGAACCTAGCTAGCTAGAGGAAACACAGCCACTTCTCTCTCTGTCACTTCCGCTCACTAGCATTGTCTCCCTTACGCAGTGGGATAACATCTTGAACAGTTTGCTTTCCTTGGGCCTGATCTTATTTGGCCAGTGCCATCCATTCTTTCAGGGAGTATTGGGTTGTTAGTCTGAAAGGAAGGGGAACAGACTGTTGAGTTCAAAACTCAGATTACGGAAACCCAAAAGACAAAATCCTGAAGAGCTCTAACACCCTAATCCATCGATTGATGGCACTGATGATTACGAGAAGAAAGACACCACCGGATCCCAGAGATTGGCTATTGCACGGTATGGGAAATGGATGGGACAAACAAAGGGGATGTGACAAAGGAAGATTGGCAGGATCCAGGGCAGCAAGATAGTAGTAGGCTCACCATCTAGAGACTGCCAAATCAGCACCCTCAGACTCCTGGGTCACCATTCACGGCCCTACCCAGAAGCCCGGTAGGGAGTCTCATGGCTAACCAACAAGTATCTCCCATTGGTAGCAGTCTGCACACGGCCTAGTGATTGTTCTGGCATTAGTACCGCCCTAAGACACTGCTCAGCCCCATCCTAAATGCATCTATGGTAATGGCACAAAGCTCCCCAAACAGCAGTGACACACTGAAGGGGGTAGAGTACAGAGCACCTTCCTCTGCATGGGACAGAATGGCCTAGGATCTTTCCCTAAGCAAGGAGACTGGTGACACCCTGCCCATTTATACTTAGCTCAAAAAAAGCCACTTCAGACCCAGAGGCACTGGTCAATCCCTGCATCTCTAGTCCCCAGTCCAGGGACAGACGATCTAATCAGCTCAGCTTGAGGAAAGAGTCTATTCTTGTGTCCCTCATTTGTGGCCAAGGAGCTGGAATTACATGGCTTGCAGCCTCCTCCCCAAAGTTTATGAGGACATGTGCTCAGATTCCTCCCCACTCAAACCTGTTCTCCAAGTCTCCCCACTTCTGGCTGAGGCCATCAGTGTGACCCCACACTGCCGAATCTGGTCGTCACCTCTCTCCTTTCTTACTGAGCCTTTCAGCAGCATTTGGCACAGATAATAACTCTGTCCCTTTTCATCCTCTTCTCTGGACATCAGTAACACCATCCTTGCCTGGTTTCCCCTCTCTCAGTTACCATTTCTTCCTGGACTGCTTTGTTGGCTTTTCCTCCTCCGTGGAAGATCTCATCTAGTCTTATGACTTTGAACACCATCTCTTCTCCAGGAACTCCCATATTAATATCCCTAGCCTTGACTCCTCCAATGAGCCTCAAACTGATAGATCCAGCTGTTTACAGGACATCTTCGTTTGGATATCTAATTCAAGCTCCACAATAAATACTTAATAAATGAATCCAGAA
Organism: Mirounga angustirostris; assembly: GCF_029215605.1. Lineage (NCBI taxonomy): Eukaryota > Metazoa > Chordata > Mammalia > Carnivora > Phocidae > Mirounga > Mirounga angustirostris. The sequence goes on along the minus strand of NW_026991716.1, from coordinate 40,615,608 downwards.
GCTTATATGTAGCTGGGGCCAATCTTTCTGTTCCAAGAGAAAGTGTGGCTTAGAAGAACACAAGAGTGGGTAGAGCAGAGAAAATCCTTAGCCTAGGCTGGGTGTTTATGGAAGAAGAAGCAGACTTGAGGATCAGGGAGAGATGACAAAGTAACAGTGCCTTCCGTTCTATAGCACTGTCTTGGGCATTGTCTTATATGGTCAACACAAACCCCCTCCTTAGGGAGAACAAGAGTGATCCCTCATATTTCTCATTTTTTTCACCCATGAGGGCACCAGGAGTGGGGACGTGATTTCCCAAGGTCACACAGCCAGTTAATGGGATTTGGGTCTCTGGAGTCCGGATCTCCAGACTCCCAGTTCAGTGCTCCTTCATGACCACATACTATACGCTGTCCTACTCTTGGTCTTGGGAAAGTGGAGCAGTAAACCATCTGAATGGTGACACTTCTTCCTCCATACTTGGGTTGCAACCCAGTTTGAGGACTCGGGCAGGCTAAGAAGGTGCCCCCCGGCCCCCTCCCACAGGAGACCCTGTGTACTGACTTTCCTTCCCTCGATTCCACTGGATCTCATTGCATAATTACTTCTCAACTTCCTATCAGACCTTTGAGCCATGAAAGAAACGTTAGAAGTGGTGAATTCGTGGCAGAGCTGGGGTACGACCAGGACCCCTGCAAACCAAAAAGCACAGTGAATAATATACTCACGCCCCAACACTGCTGAATTTTTACAGTTTGCAAAGATGGCCTAGTTTTCATTTCTAAATAAAACGTTATGACCAGTTGAAGGTCCCTCCCCTAATTCCATTCCCCTCCTCTCCTCCTCCCCAGAGGTTGTGCCCATCCTGACATTGGCATTCACTGTTCCCACTGGTTTCTATACTTACACAGCAGATGTACATGTCTATAAACAGTACATAGGATCAGTCTGTATGTTTTTAAACTTGACATAAACAGCATTATACAGCACAAGCCTTTCTGCAACTTGCTATTATGTTCTTGAGCTTTAACCGTGATGGTAAACGCAAGGCTCGTTCATCCATTTTAGCTACTCAGATACTGTAATTTCTTTATTTATCATCATTTCTTTACGTTCATCATGATGAACGTCTCAGCTCTGTCTGGGGGACACAACTTTTCCACCGTCCTGTTGAGAGACTCTTTTTGCCCGGTGTGTCGCTGTCCCGGCCCAAGCTGCCGGATCTCCGAGACACGTGGCCCAGGGTTTCTCCAGGGACTTCCCTGGAGAGGGATCGCCAGGCCGCCGGACAGGCACGGCTTCAGCTTTACTAGATATTTGCCGATTTGCTCTCCAAAAGTGGTTGTACCAATTTACACCCCCACCCAGTTCAGTAATCTTTCCATTATGCCAAGCTGCTGCCTTATTCTGCTTTCAATTCCTTATAATTTATGAAAGGAAAATATAAAAGAGGTGCTATTACCTTATTAAAAAATCCAGCTTCCTTTCCCTGCAGAAAGGAGAGGAGAAAGAAGGGCAATTGCATATTGGATTAGGGCCTGGCATGCATTCATCAACTTTATAGTAGCGCCGGCTTGGAATTCAGGTCTCCTGAGGGGGGAGAGTGGGGCCACTGGAAACAAGAGACACTTTCACCACGGCCTTCTCCAGGAACGCAGATATAATTTACTCTAAGGTACAAAAACGTTTGCACTTACAGCCTCCCTGGTTCCAATCAGGACATGAAGGGAAAGTGCCAAGACACCAGAGAATAAGCCAGTTCTCATAAACTTTCCAGCCAAGCTCTGCAAACTCTGGAAGGAGGAATCAAGACTGGTAATGAACTTGAGCACTCAGGCCAGGTCAGCTCTGAGCTCTTTTGAACAGTGACTGGCAGGCCCCCTTCCCTACTTGGGGGGGGGGACCTCACTGTCTCCCCCTCCCCGCTCTGCCACCCTGACGCTCTGCCCACCCCCAAGGATCTGCACTGTGTGTCTGCCCCAGGCCCGCACCCTCTTGCCCTCGGGCTTGCTTCAAGGGTAATACATTGCCCCCCAAAGGCCTGTGGGATTCCCAGCTTCTAGTCTCCTCTGAATCTTTCCCCTCCCTAGTCAAGACTCCTCTCGCCCTTTCCTCGGCCTCTGGGACACTGTGCTCAGCACAGTCATGGTACTGGGTACTTAGCCTTGGTCTGCCTGCCTCAGTCCAGACTGGAGAGTGAATTGTCCCAAGCCTGTGGGCACCAGAAAGCAGGGCTGAAGTCTTCTTTATCCTGGTGCCCTGCCCGGTGCGCACCCCCTGGTTCGCTCTAGAAGGAGCCGAGAAAAAGAGAAACGAAGGACAATTGCTCCAGCCCTTCTTTGTGCCCCTCTGTTCCTTTCCATCGGGTGCTGGCCCTCTTATCACTGCGTGTTGTGATTATCTGCCACAGTCCGTGTAGCAGAGGAGAAAAGCCGAGCGCATGTTCTTGGTTATCTTCCCTCCGAGGCTGCAGGCTCCCCGGGAGCAGGGTCCGGGCCGTGGCCCAGTGTCCAGTGGGGAGTGAACCGTACGAGGTAGGTGTGTGCTCAAGTCTAAGGCTCACTCCCCTGTTCAGCCCAGTGCCTCCTGTCTCATTAGCCACAGGTACCTCTTTAGACTTCGGTGTAGAATGCAGAAACAAGAGCCCCTCTGCGGCCCTGGCCCCGAAGGAAGCCGGAGACAAGAGAATGCCCAAGGGGAGGAAGAGAGAGACCATTTTAATTGGAAGGCTTTTTGTATTTTCCTTTTCTTCTTGTTTTTAAGTCCCAGTCTTGGATCCTAGAAATTACAGGCTCCTTCAGCATCGCCCCTGCGGTTGGAAAAAATGCTCATTTCACTTTTAAAACAAACAATGGAAAGTTCTTTTTAAAGGAAAAATCTTATTAGCCCAAGTCCAAGCAAATCTGCCCAGAGTTTCAGTCAGCTCGGCAGGCACTGCCCACAGGGCAGAGGTGGCCCCCCAGGAGGCAGCCCCGAGGGAGGCTCTGTCTGACCTTCCTACCCCAAAGGCTTCCCTTCTCAGGAGAAGCACCCACCCCTCCCTGTGGGGCCGAGGCGCGCAGAAGACCTCACAGTGAACACACACAGGAGGAAACTGCTCAGACATGAAAGAGAGGAGAATATCCTTTACCCAAATAAACAGCCAGAGGAAGATGCCGAAGGAAGCGAATCCCATCAGACAAAGCCACAAATTAAGATCACAAGAGACTGGGGTTGGGCGTCAGGCTCTGTCTTTACAATGTCTTCCAGGAAGCTGCCCCTGGGGCAACCCTGTCCTCGTGGCGGTCCCCCCGCTCCCGCTGGGCCTCCAGCAGCCCCGCAGTGGGCACCTGGGCAAGAGCCGAGTCCTCGGTGACATGGCAGAGCGGGAGGGAGGTGGAGGGGGGTGGGGGTGGGGCCGAGAGGGACCACAGTTCAGGGTCACGGATGTGTAAGGGGGCCCATGAGCCCTTCACAAAACCCTGGGTGGCACCCGGCGAGGGAGAAGTGGCCTCTTGCTGGGGCTGCCTCCCCGTCCCTGACAGAGCCCTCTCCACCCACAAGCAAGGCTTTAGGCCTTCCACAAAGAATCCCATGAGCCTACACCCCGGGATTCAAAGGTTGTAACCTGGCTCTGGTTGCAGCTGTTCCTCCCTTTCCCCATCGCGCGGCCTAGCCGTCCAGACCATCATGTGGCCCTGCTCAGGAGGAGGCCATTTCCTCTGAGACACCAACGCAACTTGTGTCGTGACAACAGCGTGCAGCATTCCGATGCCACCTGAAGGCTCCCCTGGTCTTGCTTGAATGGGCCAGTGCTAGGATGTGAGGACACACGACCTGCTGGAGAGACACAAACGGGTACAGCCATCCGGGACAGCCACCTGGCAGCATTTAAGAAAACTAAGCATGTGTTTCCCCAAGTTCTAGCGATCGTTTAGTAAGGGGGTATGTACAAGGAGGTTCGTGTGGCCTCACTTCAGTGCTGGAGAGGTAAGGGGAATCCTAAATGTTTATCCCTAGGGGAATGGACAAGTAAAATGAGGTGGATGCCTCCGATGGACACCATGTAGATACTCTGTATCAGAAGCTGGGGTCTGTAGGCTCAGTCAGTCAAGCGTCCGACTCTTCATTTAGGCTCAGGGCATGGTCTCAGGGTTGTGAGATGGAGCCCTGTGCTGGGCTCCGTGCTGAGCGTGGAGTGGCGTGGAGTCTGCTTAAGGTTCTCTCTCTCTCCCTCTCCCACTCTCTCCTTCTCTAAAAAAGAGAAGAAGAAGAAGTTGGGGGCTGCAGCCAAAGAGCGACTAGAAGGACATTACAGCATTCTGTGTTTACATCGGAAAATAAGAAAGCATCAAAATGAGGGAGATAGCCATGCAACTTAAGAAATCAGGAAAAGAACATAATAACCCAAAGGAAGTAGAAGGAAGGAAACAATAAAGCCTAAGGTGGAAATTTATGAAACAGAAAATAATAGAATCAGCAAAGTCAAAAGTTGTTTCTTTGAAAAGACAACCCTCTTTCAAGATTAATCAAGAAAGAAGGAACATGTCTACACATAGTGTGGAGATGCCACCATTTTAGGAACATGTCTACACATAGTGTGGAGATGCCACAGAAAACAAGAGGACATTATGAAGTCTAGAATATCATCATCTCAGTCAGATCTAGGGGCAAACGAGGCTCCCCAAGCATAGCTCCCTAGGTAAGCTCCTTGAATGCAGCACCTTTCTAATTTAAGAACTTCAAACAAGACAGACGAGTTAGCCCCTGACATCCAATGTTGGGACATGGCTAACTGCTATAGTCATTCCTGTTCAAAAAGGGGGAAAATGCGAGACACAAAAGAGTCACTGGGCCATAAGATTTCTGAAATCTGGCGGGGAAAATGGTGGAAGTTCGGTGATAAGGGCTCAGTCCGATTTCTGCCAGGAAATAATTCTCCACGGCTCTTAAGGCTACCTTCTGGGCTCTTCATGCTCCCCTCTGCGGCTCTTGCTTTCATCTCCTGAGTCATCCTTTACATTTTTTTTTTCTCAGTCTGCTTCCTGCCAGTAGAGTTTTGGAGGTCCAAACGTCTATTTATTTTGTACTGTCTCTATGCTTTTCAGTACAGTCTGGAGATTGTGTGTGTGTGTGTGTGTGTGTGATTATCTTTAACATTTTTCGTTTTCCTTTGAGTTTTATTGGGGTTTTCTCCATGAGACATAGGCCACACACACACACACACACACACACACACACACGCCTTTGAGATAAGCCCTTCACCACCTTAGGCTTCTACTACAATGCCTACCCTTGACTGTAAGTTTCTCAGAAGCCCTAGTGTTTATGAGATCTGTGGGACACATCCTTAAGCACTTTATTTTATTTATTTATTTATTTACGAGCGAGCACGCAAAGGGAGGGGCAGAAGGGAGAGACAAGCAGACTCCCACTGAGCGGGGAGCCCGATGCGGGGCTCGATCTTATCACCCCGAGCCGAAATCAAGAGTCGGGCGCTTAACCGACTGAGCCATCCACAGGCGCCCCCATCCTTCAGCACTCTAGAGCACCTTTTGTCTAGCCGAATGGAAGCCTGAGGCGCCCCTCTATCTTTCTGAGGACTTAAACAAAGAATTTCGACAGCCACCACTAGCTCTATTGGGGGATTCATTCTTTCCTGGCAGTGCCCTTGATTTGAACTTCAGTTGAAAGATATTTCTTAATTTTATCATCATTTGGTATCTGAAGTGGCTGGGAAGCTTCTAAATCAGCAAAATCTTGTTTCCCTTTTGTTTGGCAGTCTCTTCTTTACCTTATCTCCCTCCTGTTGCATTTTAGTTCAAGCAGCAAGACTTTTAGCGCTCTGGCTGGAAATATCCTTAGCTAGCTCACCCTGTTCGCTGGGGACATCGCTTATGTCCATTGCCTAAAGGTGACACGGTAGCTAAGCTGGTCGCCACTGCACACCAGGGGTTCCCCTTCATCCAATTTCTAACCACATGCTCCTGATTTCCCTTAAACCCATGCCAGCTGCCTCCTCCACGTCCAGACTATTCAAGGCACTCCGGGCTTTCATCGACACTCTTGTCAATGTCCTTCAAGCTTCTGCTCACTTCCTGGTTCCAAAGCCAGATCTGTAGGTATGTGCTGTGGCCACGCCCCTCTTCCAGATACCAAAATCTATACGAGTGCTTGAGCGTTGTGTGACAAATCACCCCAAACATGTATGATTGCACAGAGCAGTTTAGATGAGAGGTTCTGGAGCAGGGCTTCTCATGTAATTATTGTCAGGACTTGGGCAGGGGTTGTCGTTGTTAAAAGGCTCTCCTGGGACCGGAGAACCTGTTTCCAAGGTGGCCCCTTCCCACGGGGGTGGGCGGGAGTTCTCTGTTCCTTACCACTGGCCACTAAGTGTTGTCAGGACATGGCTGTTGAGAAAGCAATAGGAGAGGGAGTCGACCCTTATGTTTTTCACAAGGATTCTGGTTGCCGTGTGGAGAACAGATTGCAGGAAGCCAAGGGTAGAAGTGGGAAACCTACTAAGAAGCTAATAAAATGATGCAAGCAAGAGATGACGTGGCTTGTACCAGCAAGGAAGCAGTGGAGATGGTGAGAGATGCTCAGATCCTGCATATATTTTGATATTTTGCAGGCAGAGCTAAGACTTGCTGAGAGGTTGGATAGGAGTCTGAGAGAAAGATCAAGAAGACCATCAGAGTTTTGATCTAAGCAAACTAGAGGCGCGGAATTGTCACTCACTGAGATGACCACCTTCCATATGATTCAGGAATCTTGATTATTCATATTTTACAAGTGAGCAAAGTCGGGGGCGCCTGGGTGGCTTAGTCAGTTAAGCGTCTGCCTTCGGCTCAGGTCATGGTCCCAGGGTCCTAGGATCGAGCCCCACATCCGGCTCCCTGCTCAGCGGGAAGCCTGCTTCCCCCTCTCCCACTCCCCCTGCTTGTGTTCCCTCTCTCACTGTGTCTCTGTCAAATAAATAAATAAAATCTTTAAAAAAAAAAAAAAGTGAGCAAAGTGGGAATTTGAGTGTTTTAGTAACTTGAGGAGATTTCCCAACTAGTAAGTGATGTAGCTGGTTCTTAACTACTGTACACTATTATCCACTGAGCTGGGAATATTACTGGATAGCATCACTCGTCAACTCACTGCACTAAAAGCAACTGTCAGATCCTGTGTTGCTTCAGACGGCTGGCTTAGTAGTGGGGCAGGTGCCTAAAGGGGGATTCACCCTGGCATTAACACATGTGAGGCCACGGAGCTCGCCGCCTGCGCCCCTGCTATCCTGGGACCCTGGCCAGGATCTGGTGCTGCATGTGAGTCTTACTGGCGTGGAAGCTTCCAAGCACACACTGAACACTCCAGGGACAAGGCAAAGGTCAGGGAGAAACCTGTCCCCCAAGTGCCACCAGGCCTCCTGCTTTCCAGCCGGAGGATGTTAATGCCACTTTAGGAATTTGCCACCAGAGCCAGCTCTGGAGTGCAAACCTGCCTCTGGCATCACCGTGGGTGATGCCAAGGGCGGGAGCCTGAAACATCCGGCCAATACCCAAGGGACGGTCATTTCTGTAGCTGTCCACATCTGGACTGCCAGGGGAGGCAGAGTTCAGCATTTCCTGTAGACTGGATCCCTTTAGAGACAACTTGGCTCCATCTCCACCCTCACCTCCTAAGCTCTGTTTCACCTCCCACAGAAGAGGAGGAAAATTTTGAGTGGCTCTCCCGGGGACAAGGGGGCCCGATTTCCAAACTGGTTCCCTTGCATTCTGTCCTGGCTTGAGAGTCCCCTTAGAGTTTGGGGGAGTGGGAATGTTTTCCTCTTTCTTTTTTCTTTTCCCTCTTCTTTTCTACAGAAGAGGGTGTAATGGATGTTTTCTATACCTGGTGAAACTTGGGGATAAGTCCCAAAAGAAACAGTAAATGTGTTTCATCTTGTATTAAAGGGGGGAAAAAAATCCTCTAAGGTGAGAAAGAAAAAAAGGTTCAATAGTTTCATTTGGAGCCTAACTGGAGAGAGTTTCCTTGGGGAAATGTGGAGTTGGGGAGGCTTGGAGTCTCCTGCTGACCAGGGAAGGGGTCTGATGTCATCCCTTTTTCATTATAAATAGAAAATACAGAGACCCAAAGGGAGTTTCAAAGTGGGGGCCACAGGTCTATGGGACACTGAGGGACAAATCCAGCCTCACTCGGAATAGGAAAAAAAAATGCAAATTAAAACAAGTCCCCGCTTTTCATCTATCAGATCAGTGAGGATGTTTTGAAATGATAAATCCAGCATCAGTATGTAGTAAGACAGTTGTCCCTATGGCTGTTGGGAAGATAAATCGTCACAAACTCTTGGTGGGCAGTTTGGCAGTTTGCATCAAAAGCGGTTAAAACACCCCCACCGTTCAAGCCTACAATTCGTAAACTAGAGGTACCATAAGGAGATAGTCCTGGATGGGCGCAGGGCTTTGGCTAAACGAATGCTCATGGCAGCCTTGCTTATTTAAGAAAAAAAAATTGGAAAACAAGTACAGGAAGTTAGTTAATAAATTCTGCATCCAAATGCTGACATTAAAACTGGTGTGGTAGAAGAATATTTACTGATCTAGGAAATCAGCCGTCTTGTATTGCCAAATGAGAAGGTAAGTTATGACAAAGGGGGATATACAAGATGACAGCCTAGCAAAATGACTAAGAACTCAACCTCCATATTCATATAACCCAGACAACCTTACCCAGTTTCCCCACCGATGACATGGGGATAAAAGGCCCTTGCTCCTGCCGGGGGGTCAGAAGAGTGCCCTCCAGAAGGCTTCGGGCCAGCCCTGCCCCTAGCTGTAGCTCTGCTCAGCACTGGGTCGGGGGCGGAGGGGGTCATACCCCCTTCGTTCTTACTCTAATTCCACAGCATCCAGGCCCAGCCCCTTCTACACAGCATTAATTCGGGCAGTGCAAGAATGCTTCCCGCCTGCGCTCCCATGGCGTGCCATGCCCATCACTGCAGAGGTGGAGATGGGGAGTGCCCGCCTGAGCCAGAAGGATCCCAACCGTGCCGGGACCACCACGTCCCTTCGCTCCGGTGGGCTCACCTGTGTGCAGCGCTGCTCTCCTTCGTTGCCTGCCCCGCTGCCCTGACTCTTCTCAGCCCTCCAGGCCCCGCTCTAGCCTCGCCTCCTTCTTTAGGAGGTCTCCCTGGGCTGCCTTGGGCTCCACAGTCTCTGCCTCCGCTGTGTCCTGCGGAGCTGGCCAAGCGCAACTGCACCCCTATCTTGGGACCCTCTTCAAAGGCTCTGCCTTCACCCCAATAAACAAACTGGGCTCCAGACTTACTAAACCTCTGCCCCGCAACAAGTGACCTGCTCCATTTCTCCTCTGTAAAATGGGGATCGTCACCCTGAGTTGCCAGTTGTTATAGGCATTAGAAAGAAAACCTGGCAAGTCGGTGCCACTCAAGGGTATGGTGCGTGGCAGCTATGATGATTCAAAGCCAAACGCCTCACTCCCCCATCGATAGCAGAGGGGGCAGGCCTGGGGGGCTCAACTTGGTAAGGAAAGAGCAAGGTCTTCAGTACAGGGACCTTCTGGGACATTCAAGGATTTTCTGCTTCCTTCCTGGTTCTCAGCTGAGGGGTTTCCCAACTTGTTGCATGATTTAACCATTTTATGCAGGTTTCTGTTCCCCTTTGGAAAGTGCGTTTCACATCCAAGGCCGCATACCCTGAATCTCAGTAAAAACTCTCCAGTACTTTCCAGGTTTTAAAAAAAAACTGCCCTATGACAGAATTTCCCACCTTGCATGAGTCAGTTGAGGAAGTGGCATTGGCAAAGACCACCTGGATTTCGGGCACAAATAAGGATCTGGCATGGGTCTCCGGAAGGGCTCACCATGGAGACCACAGATGTGCAAACACCGTCCAAGCCACAGTCCGAGGTGGCCAGAGGTGGCTTCCAAGGTCAGGGCCTGAGTGACACAAGCAATATAGGCTTGAGCTAAGAGAATATGCTGTGAGGGTCCCTGGAGGCCCCATAATCTCCCAAGTTGGGTTTCACCATGTCTGAAACTACCCCACACGAGCTTCATTCCACTGGGTTCCCCCGCCCTCAACATGAACATTCTCTGCATAGGGGAATGATTCAGCTAAGTGTGCTTACTTGAACTAAGATGTTACCAAGAAAGACCAACAGCTCAACTGAAAAATGGCCAAAGGGTATGAACAGTGAGCTCACAGAAAAAGCATATAAATGGCATCTACACACATGCAGAAATGGTCAGTTGCACTCATAATAAAGAAATGCACGTGGAAACTCCAGTGGGATGTCATTTCTCACCTGTCAGCATGGAAAAAATGCAAACATATGACACCACATCTTGACGTATGCCAGTTATTAAGTAATTCATTCTGAGCTCCAAACTCACTCTCCTCCCTTCTGTGCTGTGCCCCTGGGGCTGGGACTCTCCTTTACCAGGGGCTCCCTTTGAGACTCTGTCATTAGGGGGCACTAGAAGAAGCCTGCAAGGTCGGAGGTATGAGAAGGAACTCACTCCTTCCTATTTTGCCCCCTATCTGCTTCCTGCCTGTTCCCTGTTCTTGAGAGGATCACCCTGGCTCTTGACTGATAAAATGGGTGAAGTTGGTAAAAGCCCCAAAAGTATGGTTCTACCTTATGTAGAACAATTTAACAATATCTAATTAAATTGCAAATTCCATTACCATTGGGCCCAGTGATCAATCCCTCTTCATTCCAATTTGGCACATGTTCAAGATGGAGATCATCTATTGCAACGTTCTTTGAAATAGTAAAAAGTGTCCATTTTCTGCAGGGGACTAGCTAAAGAAATGACATATCCACACAATGGAAACTCTGCAGCAGTAAAAAAAAAAAAAGAACGTGAGAATCTTACATTAAGTAAAAAAAGGGAAGTGCATAATGATGAACGTAGTGCTTTGCGTTTGTGCAACTAATCGGTAAGGTTAGAAATTGTGTGTATACAATAGCCAAACTGTGAAAAGAGCCAAGATGTCCATCGACAGATGAATGGATAAAGAAGAAGTGGTATATATATACAATGGAATATTATGCAGCCATCAAAAGGAATGAGATCTTGCCATTTGCAATGACATGGATGCAAGTGGAGGGTGTTATGCTGAGCGAAATAAGTCAGAGAAAGACATGTATCATATGATCTCACTGATATGAGGAATTCTTAATCTCAGGAAACAAACTGAGGGCTGCTGGAGTGGGGGGTGGGGTGGGAGGGATGGGGTGGCTGGGTGATAGACATGGGGGGGGTACGTGCTATGGTGAGCGCTATGAATTGTGCAAGACTGTTGAATCACAGATCTGTACCTCTGAAACAAATAATGCAATATATGTTAAGAAAAAAAAAAGAAGAAGAAGATAGCAGGAGGGGAAGAATAAAGGGGGGGAATCGGAGGGGGAGACGAACCATGAGAGACGATGGACTCTGAAAAACAAACTGAGGGTTCTAGAGGGGAGGGGGGAGGGGGATGGGTTAGCCTGGTGATGGGTATTAAAGAGGGCACATTCTGCATGGAGCACTGGGTGTTATGCACAAACAATGAATCATGGACTACATCAAAAACTAATGATGTAATGTATGGTGATTAACATAACAATAAAAAAGAAAGAAGAAAAAAGAAAGAAATTGTGTGTATATCTGCTTCCAGCCGTACCTAGGAAGTCCGAGAGGTTGCCTATGAAACCAGTAGAAGTAGCTGGGTACCTGCATGGTTCCAATGCAGGTTCTGCAATTCTCTGTGCAGAGGCCTGACCTAGTTTGCTGTAGATCATCCTTCCCAGGGTGTTTTATAGCAATACCCCTAGAAGATAGAGATAGTGTGTCCTCCAGAGCAGAAAACAAGCTTGTTTGTTATCTGGTAAAATTAAGATAAGGTCTCCCTTCAGGGCGGAGGTTGGGCAGGTTTGTTCTCAGCCCAATAGAAAAGATTGCGGGTTGTTAAGTTCCTGGTTCCTCCGAGGTGAGGCAACCCACCCCCCTCTGTGCGTGCTCGGCACCTGCCTGGGCCACTCCACAGCTCCCACCATGGAAATCAGGGACGTGGAAAACCCATGTGAGCATCAAGCTCATGCTGCTTGCTGTGCCATGAATAACAAAGTCCTTTGTCTCTGGTAACAGTATCCATGACAATGTGGCAGACTTACTCCTTAGCTTGCAGGTAGGGTAAAATCTTAGACGCTTCCCAGTTTCTAATGGGAAAGACGTACATGGAGGTGGGACAGGATGAGACTTCTTGTTGTATATTTTTTCATAGTATTATGTTCTCAACCATGGGATTGTTTTACCTATTCAATCATACATAATATTTCATTTGAAATAAAAATGTTACTCCTGTATGTGAGTCACAGAACTTTAGCGCTCTGGACATGGCTGGGGCATGGGAGGGCACCAGTTGTGACCCTGGACTCTTACAGAGGAGACCAAGGCTGAGGGACATGCAGTGACTTGCACAGCTGGTTCCTGGTGGATCCTGGATGAGCTCAGACATCCTGACCTTCAGTCTGGTGTTCTTTCCAGTACCCAGGCTGGGTCAGGGGAGACCACAAGACATAAGTCAGATAAGGATGTCAAAAACAGAGATGAAGACCGTGATCTTGACTTCACAATTTAGCCGAGAACCAGCCCTATCTGACATTATCCTACCAGGGTCCCAAGGAGCTCTCAACATTTTGTTCTTAGTCTAACTACTGCAGAACATACTCTTCGAGTAAACTGCCCCAAATTATGTTCAGAAGCAAATGAAACATTTAAAAATGCATGCTGACATGCTAGTCCAACCTAAAAGACTTACCCATCTTATTCTAAGCAACTGTGGAGAGAAGACCAATTCAAGGCTTCCTGGAATTGCCCTGAATTTCTAATAAATCAGTCACAGCATGAAATGGAAAAGAGAAATATGGGATACAGGGGTTTGGGTGGTGGGGGCTCTTTCAGGAAGATGTTCAGAGGTCCATCTGTTCAAGAATTACATCTGGCCCTTCGAAAGCAGGGTGGCTATAGAATGTGCCTAATAAAGGTGCGTCAAAAAGATGTAAGTATTGTTATCACTCAGGTAAATTTTTAGAATCAACAGTATCAGGCTTGCTAATAACTGAGAGCCAGAGAAGGACCATACCATGTCCCTATTGTTATGAGCTTCATATGGTGTAGAGAAAGGGTACAGGATGAGCCCTGGAGGGTACCTCTTCAATCAGACCAGCTCCACTTGACCCCATCCATCCATCCATTCATTCTTCTTTCCATGTATCCATCCACCCATCCATCCATCCATCCATCCATCACCCATCATCCATCTATCCATCCTCTAACCAACCCCTCAAACCAGGGGCTTTGAGCCTGGCTGGAGGGGAGACATGCAGAAACCACTAGAATACAGTCAGAAAAGTGCCAAAGAATGCTAACATCTAACAGGTATGAGGTGGAAGGGTAAAGGAAAATGTTGTTTGACTCTTACCCTGTCTGTCTCCTTCACCGAATGGTGAGCTCCTTAAAGGCAGTGACCTGAGCTTTATTAATTTCTGTATCCTTGGGGCTCAGGATGGCACAAAGTAAGTAAACATTTGTTTAATAAACAAATGAGTGTGCATGTTAGAGTACGTGTCAGAATGAATTGGATTATGCTTTGATGACCAATAAAACCAAAACCTCAGTGGCCCAGAACAACAAACAAAAAGTTGATTCCTTGCTCATGAAACATGTCCTTCAGTTGGCCCAGAGCTCTGTATTGTCGTCACTCTGGACGCAGACTGATAGAGCAGCCAGCATCCGGAACAGTGCCTGACACAGATGGAGACTGGCAAATTGCATGCTGCCCAGAAGTACCCCACATCACCTCTTTTCATGTTTCATTGACCAGAGCAAGTCAGCAGGCGGCCCTATCACCTGAGAACAATCGCCCTGTGTGCTCAGAAGGAGATCGGGAAATGTTTGTTGTGGAATAGTGTTAATGTGTACCACAGCTATGAGCCCTGCCGCTCACAAAATATTTGCTTCCCTGTCATCCCTAGAAAACTCAAGGTCCCTCCTCCCCGGAGGAGACAATCAGAAAGTCCTCTGGTGGAGGTCCAGCATCACTGGCTGATGCTCAGTTGTCCATCACCGGGTCTTTTTGTAGTTTTTCCTGATCTGGGCTGCCCCCACACCCTCAAAGCACAAGGGGGCATGGGGGCAGAATTGTACTCCGAGGGGCGCCTGGGTGGCTCAGTCGTTAAGTGTCTGCCTTCGGCTCAGGTCATGATCCCAGGGTCCTGGGATCGAGCCCCGCATCGGGCTCCCTGCTCAGCGGGAAGCCTGCTTCTCCCTCTCCCACTCCCCCTGCTTGTGTTCCCTCTCTCGCTGTGTCTCTCTCTGTCAAATGAATGAAATCTTTAAAAAAAAAAAAAAAAAAGAATTACACTCCGATTCAGTTGGAACAAAGGGACACACCTGAGCAGACACCAACGTCCCACCTGAGGGGACGTATCCTCAGAAGAGACTGTTTCCTGTGTAGGCCCTGATCTCACTCTCCGGGAGAAGCTCCATCGTCTGTGGCTCTATGTGACCTCTGGATCAGCCCTCGGGAATATTCCTTGTCTTTTGTTATCCTCTTTGACCAAGTCAGAAGTGAGCTATGGAGACTATGTGCCCCTTGGGTCCGAGGGGTCTTTCTCCGAGCCTCTGCTCTCTGCTACAGTGGCCGTCAACATGGAGGCGGGAAAGCTCAGGCTTGGAAAAATCATGGACCAGCTCTTAATGCTTCCACCCAGAAGTGACACATGCCTCTTTGGCTCATGTTATTTTGGCCAGAGCATGTCACATGGTCGTGCCTCGCTCCAAGGGGACAGGAAAATGGAATCCTCCCACGTGTCTGGAAGGAGAATGGGAAATCCCAGTGAGTGACATTTGTGTCAGTGAGTTTCATCTGGCTCCGGCCCTCCAAAATATGGCATTTGGTTCATTTAGAAAAGGTGCAGGAGAAGGGCAGCTTTGACGGGGAGGATGTAGGAGAAGAGAAAAGGAAGCCTGAACGTGGGGCCTATTCCTTCAGCCCACAAGACATAAAGCTGCGGTGAGGGAGTGTGAGCCAGGATGTGCACCCTCCCCCTGCGAGTCTATTCCGAAAGGTTCTGCTGGGTAAGGCTGCAGAAAGTGTGGCCCCTGTTCTTCCAGCCGAGGAGCTCCTGGAAAACCCACGCCACTTCTTAGGTGATACAGTGGAGGCCCTTGAGTCAGGAACCCAGAGATGCTCAGAAGTGTCCCCAACCTCTTGAGGGTAATGTCACCACGTCTCCCAGCCCTGTTCCCCCTCACCCTGCCCCTGACACTGGAAATCAGGGGGCACCTGGAGGGATTGGGATGGCAACTGTACGGGCCTACCATGTGCAAGCTAACTAGAAATAAATGCAATGTATCAAAACTCTCGATTACAGACTGTTCTTAAAGAAATCAAGCAATGTCTGAAGAAATACAGTTTATTCCTTCTGAGGACAGGGGGTAACCTGATACAGGCTACTGGCAAGAATGCTTTAGTGCTTCGGTTGGTAACAGTGAAGAATGGAGTGGAATTAGCACATCATTTGGTTACATGTAGTACTTAAAAGCTATTTGTTCTCTTAGGTGGCTGAAACACTCCCCTGTCCTTTTTTCCCCCTACCTCTGTCTGCAGTGAGTGAAACAGGCGAGCTCTGGGTTGGTCGCAGGCCCGACTATGGCCACTTGCACCCCCCCCCCCGCCCCCCTCACCGCCTGTGGGTTCTCACCCTACTAACAAGCATCATCATCCATAGGCTGGCTTTCGCACCTTGCCCAGAACGGTCTTAAATCATAGACTCTTTTTGTAACCAGCAGCCAACACAGAAGTCTGAGGCTGCTGGTCTTGATTTTCAGAAAATTTAAAGTATCACGTCCCTTGAGAGGAAACTTCTTGTCGGGAAAGATGTCAGGGAGTGGAAGCCTTTCTGGAGTGAGCAAGCACCATTTGCAGGGGAAAATGCCGAGGGTGGAGGCTGGGGCCCCCTGGGGTTACATGTTTACAGCTTAAGGTGCTTGTCTAAGCCCTGGATTCGAGGAGCTGTGCTCCTGAAGGTCCCAGAAAAAGCCTTCTTGGGACAACACAGACTTGCCATAACTCCCCGACCTGTGAGCCACATGAAGTGATTTATACAGACTGGTGCGGGGAAAGTCACCAAGATGTTAGCGTGTGCTGGGTTTGTCCCTCTGTTGCAGGTCGGAAGCTTCTGTGTTCTTGCACCTCGGTGGAGGCTCGTGATGCAGGCTGGGAGCACAGGCTGCTCTGACCAATCCATCTTCCGGGCCTTTGCCTTCCCGAAGCTCGAGAAGCCGAAGGGGGTCATGCAGTGGGAGGGAGGGCCAAGAGAGGGAGGCTGGACCCCATACAGAGGACCCTGTGGGAGGGGACAGGACCTCCCAGGGAAATGGCCACCGAGGCACCTGATGATGGGAAGTGGGAAGCATTACCGTAAGCCCCCATCCCAGTTTGTCCAGAACTGAAGGGGTTCCCGGGACAAAGGATTTTCAGTGCTTAGCTTAGAAAAGCCTTGGGCAAACTGGGACAAGCTGGTCCCCTTAGGTGGGGCAGAGGTCCCAGCTGACCCCAGTGTGAGAGCCTCCTGCTCTGAGCCACCACCAAGAAGAGCTGAAGGTGAACCTCCCCCTGTTTTCTGCCCCATAAACTTCCTGGCTCTTGCGTTATCCCAGAAGTGGGGCCCCACAAGTGCTCTGAGAGCTCAGGGCCAGACTTAATTTGATTGAAAGCCAATAGTGTGGTTTGATGTCTCTTCTCTGCCAAGAGCGGTCTGCTTATCTCTTTCTGTCTCTGGGTCAAGCTTTTCTCTTTTCTCCCCTCTCCTGCATCAGCCCCACCCCCACCCCCACCGGGTTAGATCACATAGGAGATCTCCCGGTGGCTCAGTGGCCACCAGGATGACCAAGGATAGGTCTGAGCATTTGGCTTTCCTCTTAGCCCCAAGCCTAGAACCTGGATTTTTGTGTTAAAGAGGTGCTGCACTCCAACCTTCCCACCTCGAGGTAGAGGGGGAGCCCCACACAGGCGTTAGTGGATGGGGGGGACTCGGCTCACTCTCAGAAGCTGGCTTCGTTCCCCCTCCCCCCTCCCCGCCAAGGACCCTGCCTCACAAACCCTCGGACAGGAGGGAATTCCTTGGCAGCTTTTGCTCACTCAGATAACTGGCCAGTCGGCAGAGCGTGCCAGCACTCAGAGCAGAAATGAGCAGAAATCGCTTCCGTGTGTGCTGTTTGTTTTCTGAGGCTTGCTCTGACAGTCACAGGCTGCAGCGGGGGCACGGGGCTGTCAGAGGCCATTAAGGCACCAGCCAGGCATCCCCACGCTCTGAGGAAGCTGCCCCCGCAGCTCTCCCTTGCAGAAATCACCAGAACCCCACAGTCTGGCCGAGGCCAGTTGAGGGAGACCACGGTGGAGGGGTGCCTCTGCCCAGCCATAGCTCCAGAAGGACCAGCGCCGGGAGGCCCAGGAAAACAGATGCACACTTAACAGGCTTGCACCCCCTCCCATGGCATGCCTAGTGCCCACCCCAAGACTTCGGGGAATTCTTGGAGATTCACATCCATTCTGGCCTCCTCTGGCCCTGCTTCTGGGCTTCTGCTAAGTTATCCTCCTCTCTGGATTTTGTTGCTCTTTTTATGATGCCTCCCCTGCACTGACCCAGAAGTGGGATGACCCTTTTCCCTGACTCCCCACGCCTCTGCATACAATCAGGCAGAGAAATTGGGTGTCGAGAATTCTCTGAAGATTCAGGGGCCATAGCAGGAAGCATCCATCTCACTCCACGCTGCTGAGAGTGGACTTTGAAGTTCTTAAGAGGTCCTTGGGCTGTTTCCTTCCCCTCAGCTTCGGGTCCACACTGCTCCAGCCCTCTCTCTGCTAATCCCCCTGCCTTACCCCACGGCCAACTCCCCGTCCCTTCTTATGCGGACTGGGATGGTTCTCTATTCCCCCTCTTCCTCCAGCCTCCCCCAAGGGCTCCCGCCCCACTCCAAGTGTCCTTCCTGCATTTTCCTAAACTAAGGTTGGTCCTTTCCTAAGTGAAACAGATAAGGTTGTGGTGATAGTACCTTCCTTTCCCTGAAAGTACCCTTCTTTAGGGATGAGAACATTGGAGCTCAGACAGGCTAAGTAACTTAGTCAAGGTCCCACAGCCGGGAAGAAGCAGAACTGAGATCCCACTCAGATCTGTCTCCAGAGCTTCATTTCCTCCTGGGTTGACTCCAGGCTTGGTTGAGACCTTGGCCTGCAGAAGGGGTCTGTCGCTGGAGGAACAGGTAGTTCTGGGAGAGGGTCTGCATGGGAGGGCGTCTGGAAAGGGTGCCTCTGCCTAGTCATAGTTCTAGAAGCAACAGTGTCTGCAGTCCCAAGAAAACAGACAATCTCGAGATCTCGAGAATTATGGTCAGTGGCTGGGCCAAGACCACCAGGTCAGGGTGTGGGGTGAGGGGCTGATACAGAAGGCAGGGCCTTGGCCCCCAAGCAACAAGATGCAGGGTGGAGGGAGACAGGAGAGTGAAAAGGAGGCAGGCCTGGGAGGGTTGAGGAGGCCCTAAAACAGAGCTACCAATCCTCAGGCACCGGGGAGCTGTGCTAAAGCATTTATATATGTCATTTCTAATCCACACAGCAAGTCTGAGAGTGATTATCTCCCGAACTCACAGATAAGGAAACCAAGATTCACCAAGGTAAAATGACTTGCTCAGTGCCCCAGGCAGCCAGGACTCAAATTGGGCATGGCTACCTCCAAGTTCTATGATTGTTCCTCTTCTCCACATTGCCTGAGCCAAACAAAGATGAGGGGCCCTGGGCTTCCCACCTGTCCTGGGTCCTTGGTTCCTTAGGTGGGTAAACCCAAGTTAGGTCTTGGTTACTAATTCCCAGCCTGAGGTAGGCATCTTTGGCTGACCAGTGTTCAGGGTCTGCCAAGTTGGCTCTGGGAAAATATTCAGCTGCTGGGGGTTGTTGTAAATTGGGTCTTCCATTCCCACCTGGGGACTCTGCCCTGCTCTGGAATATCTCCCCCAGATTTCAACATGGCAGGCCCCATCTCATCTTTGGGACCCAGTTCAAGTGACTTTTCTACCTTGGAGAAGCTTCCCTGACCTCTCAATCCAAAGAAGCGCCCCCTACCCCACCAACCCTCTCCACCTCCTCACCCTACCGTATTTTCTTCTAGGCACTTCATCCATTTATTCACTTATTATTTATCATCTGCCCCTCCCCCAGCGTGAGAGGGTGGGCCATGTCTGTCCTGTTCTTCCCAAATCCCCAGCACCCACATCACTGCTCACACATAGCAGGTGCTCACCAAACATTTGGTGAAGGATCAAATGAAGGGAGCAGACTCTGAACACCAGCAAAGGCCATCTTTGTCCATCCCAACATCCCTCTCTCTCTGTAGCCACAACCACCTCAACCCCATTTCCCTGTGAAAAAGTGTTGCGGGGAGAAATCACATCTCAACATCGTAGACAGAGTGGGCAGCCCTACCTGGTGGGCCTCCGCGCAGGCTGACCAGGCTTGGGCCCCGGCCCTGTGAAGCCCCTCCCGCTGAATTGGCCTGGAGATTCCTCCCAGCCCTGCCACCTCCTCTTCTGTGCACCCACCTCGAGGCTTCAGGGAGACAAAAATAGCTCTGCCCCATAACAACATCCTAGAAATGGTTCCACATGGCCAAACCCTGCCATGAGACAGAAGGAAGTCACGGCCCAGCATCAGAGCCACCCCGGGGGCTCCTGGTCCTGTGGGCAACATGCTTGCCACCACTGGGCCACAGTTAAATTCATCTTCTATCAAACAGATCCAGCCACTCCTTGCCTTGAACTGCCCTGCAGGGAAACCGGGGCAGCAATGAAATATGAAATCGGAAGCAGGTTGTGCTTCTCAGACGAGAAGTGCCACAGTCAGAGGGAGATTCTCGGCCATCTTGCTCACCCATTAAGGTCACATGGCTTTGTCTGGGAGATTTTTATGCGGGTGTGAGGTGTAGGGTTTGAAGAAAAAACGGCTCGTTTCATAGAGCTATTATGGGATTTTCTCTGTAGAAGCAGACAGTCTCCGCACAGCCCTGAAATGTTTTGACAGCTCAGGAAAATCCTCAGGAAAACCTGAGGCCAGGGCATGCCAAGGAGATGCTTATCACTCCGCACACCCCCACCGGTCGTCCTGGGAGCTTCCCGTGCTGGCTTCTCAGCAGGCCCAGCCGCCACCCTGCCCGCGGGGACCAGCCACACATGGTCCAGTTATGAATCAAGCTTGTCCTCCTAGTCAATGCGGGAAAATGGGATGATGAATTCATTTCCATCACCACACTGCCCATAAGTCACGGCTTGAAGGGCCTTTTTTTTTTCCTTTTGGAGTTTCCAATGACAAAGATTTCATTATCCGAAGCAATAATTTTTACCCAGAGCAATGCAAGATTTCACTCTACCTGAATTAGGCCCATATGTGAGAGTGAAGCCCGGAGAACGTCAGTGTCTGGAGGGGAAGGGAGAGGGGGAGGCCTCCTTCTGGGTTCTCCCCCCATCGCCCTCCCATCCTTTTCCTTTTTCTCCCCATGTGGGTATTCACTTTCTTTGTTCTCAGTCTCCCTCCTCTTGAGCCAACCCATCTCCCGTGCTCTGCACCCTCATGTTCTTCTCCCCCCCCCCACCCCGCCCCCACCCCGGTGCCTTAGTGATAGCCACCAGCCCTGGGCTGAGAGTCTCTGTCCCTTCTGCCTGCCTATTCTCCCCGCTCCTGCCGCAAACCCCCTTTTCCCAACATTGGAGCCAAAGAGGGGCAGAGATGCCGATCTTAACCCTTCTCCTGATGAGATGAATCCTCAACATTATTCAAATTGAAACAAAGACTTTCCTTCTAAATAGAGAAACCATTTCAAAACCACTGCAAGAGACAAGATACCCAGGGGATTGTCTTATTTGATTGCTCTGGATATGCCATCTTCTGCTAGGCCCCACATGCCTCCCTGCTTGTTTTCATGCTGGGGCCTTATTTCTGTACCCAAAGCCTAAAGTCATGGGAAGGATAAGTAAGAATCTGAAGACAGAAACAAGGGGACCTTCCACAGCAGCTCTGGAGAAGCCAGGACAGGGCCCTCTGCTCTCAGCTCTCCTGGAAAACAGTATTTTTCTTCCAGGGTTTCTTTTGGGAGCAGGCCTGGCCTGGAAGACAGGGAGCCCTGCCCAGAAGGGCTTATCCTGGGCTAGGATTGGGGTGCCTCTGGCATCCCCCCACTGTCCACATCCCTCACCCCCCAGGCCTCCCTGCTCCACCTTCTTTGTCATCACAGCCCTGCAGGCAAATGCTTTTCTGTCAAAGACACTGGCTCCTCCATCAGTCCCAGGGCAGGCCCAGGTCAGACCACCCATCTGACAAGCCCAAGGGGAAGCCGTTGTGTTAGATTGGAGGGAGCTTTGCAACAATCTGTATTCAAACGGCAACTGTTATTTATGAAATACTGACCAAGCACAAAAGATAAAATAAGTGCATAGGATGCCATTAATTTTATCAAAGGGCCAAGGCAAAGTATGGCTGATACTGGAGTTTTGGAACTACCAAACGGCTGTTTCATGGGACCGACCTGCATCCGTGCCCGGGTAGAGTGAATACGAAGTAAGAGGCCCAGACGGCTACTTCCGGAGTTTGGGGAGGGGGTGTCCCCGGAGGCCAGAGTCGTGGGGTGGTCTTCCAGGAAGATGTGGTGCTCCATAAAGGAAAGCAGAGGAAAGGACCCTGCTGGGGGGCCATAGGGTGTGGAGGTAGGAGTGACTCTGGGGAGAGGGGGTGGTCAAGAGTGATTCACAGAGGGCTGGAAGTGATGCTAGGGGGTTATGGGGCCAGACCTCACAACAGTCCCCAGTGAGCCACAAAGGATTCTCAGCCGTCACCGTCACACATTGTGAATCCTCCCTGGGCCTGCAGTCACCACGTGCCTGGGGACCAGGAGAGAGAAGAGAGGCTGGAAGGTGAGGTGCCTGCCCTGGGTGGCCTCTAGTGCAGCCCCGGCTAAGAGCCGGTCCTTGTGGTCCCCAGCCCCAGCCCCACAACAAGCCAATCCCAAATTTCCTGCCTTGACAACCTCACCAACCACCTCATGTCCTGAATCTGGAGTTCTGGGCGAGCAGGTGCAGGTATGAACGCTTTATGTGTGTACTAGGGCACTTGTGAGATTTGTAGGCAGTGGGAAGAAAAATTTTATTTAAAAATTTTTTATTTTAATTTTTAAATTTTGAATTTTTATTTTAATTTAATTTTTAAATTAAAAATAAAAGTTTAAAGGTATGATTCACATAACACAAACTTAACCATTTGGAAGTATACAGTTCAGTGTCATTTACTACATTACTACGTTCACGGTGTTACGCACCTACGATTCCGAGCCAGTTCCACCACACTTCCATCACCCCAAAATGAAACCCTGTACTCATTAAGCAGGCGCTCCTCATTCCCCCTGCCCCCAGCAATCACTGATCTGCTTTCTGTCTCTATAGATTTACCTATTCTGGACATTTCATATAAATGTCATACATTTAGTGCCTGGCCTCCTTCACTTAGCACGTTTTCAAGGTTCACCCATGAGGTAGCCTCTAGTGGTACTTCATTCATTTTTATGACATTTTATGACTGAATAATACCCCAGGGTATGGGTATTTGTTTATTCCTCTGTTGATGGACACTTTTCTCTGCCGTTGGCTATTGTAAATAACGCTGCTATGAACATGTGTATACGAGTATTTGTTGAGTCCCTGCTTTCAATTCTTGTACACGTAGGAGTGGAATTACTGCGCCATATAAGAGTTATTTGTTTAACTTCTTGAAGACCCACAGAACTGTTTTCCACAGGGGCCGTGTCCTTTACATTCCTGCCAGTTGAAAGGTTCTGGGAATCCTCAGACAAACAGCAAGTGGTAGAGGATTCATCTGGAGGCTTTGTGTGATGCGCAGGAGGCCAAGAAGGGGGCTTCTACCTGGGGCTCCTGCCCAACCCCCAGCCCAGAACGGTGTGGTTTCAGACAAGACCCTAAGAGGCTGGGGTGTTGCAGGAAGTGGGGAGGGAGGGAGGACTAGCAAGTGGGTCGTGACAAAGGTTCTGGGATGCAGAGTTTGGAGATGTGACAGAG
The DNA here is from genome assembly GCF_029215605.1 of Mirounga angustirostris. Lineage (NCBI taxonomy): Eukaryota > Metazoa > Chordata > Mammalia > Carnivora > Phocidae > Mirounga > Mirounga angustirostris. The sequence goes on along the minus strand of NW_026991716.1, from coordinate 40,592,474 downwards.
CCACGGTGAAAAGCAAGGCCAAGTGGCTGGGACTGGGCCGGCTTCCCCACTCGGGCCCCTCCTCCAGGCAGCCGTGTGGGGAGCCGCCGCCTCTGCAGATCCCATTACTGGAGATGGGGCTGCAACATGACAAGATGAGAATGTAACACAGGAGGGAACATGCTATAAATCATGTATTTCGGTTACTTACACCTCCCCGCCACACCCGATCCAAGCACGGCAAAGCGGCAGCCACGGAGGCTTTCCCCGCGGCCTGGACCAGGCTTTCCCCTCGGGCGCCAAGATCCTGACCTGAGAACCGAAACCATGTGAGGAAAACACCTCAGGGCCTGACTCATCCTGTCCTCAGGCCCGGGAGCCTCGCCGGGAGTCTCCTACTGGCTTGGCGCCTGCAGCCCCAGGCCTTGAGAAACCCCCTCCCCCGAGAGCCTGCATTCCCGCTTTGTGCAATGATGACTAGCCTTCCAGGCTCTCCAGGATATTCCAGATGTATCTCTGAGTCACAGAATTGCCCGCAGTCTTGGCTCTCCTCACTTGGTCCCAGGGAGGAAACTGGGAAGCAAAGGAAGAAGTGACCCCCTTTTAGGCCAGGTGGGGGAGCGGGACACCTTGGAATCCTTTCCAAGGACAATTGTCGTTCCCTCTAGTGTGCAAGGCATGCTATGGTTCCCTGCAAGCAGCACCCAGAAAAAAAAATCACACTAAGAAAGAGAGCAAAATGATGGGCTGTCTGCTTCCTAAAAGGACTCACTTCATTCTTTTTTTTTTTTTAAAGATTTTATTTATTTATTTGAGAGAGAATGAGATAGAGAGAGAGAGAGCATGAGAGGGGGAGGGTCAGAGGGAGAAGCAGACTCCCTGCCGAGCAGGGAGCCCGATGTGGGACTCGACCCAGGGATTCCAGGATCATGACCTGAGCCGAAGGCAGTCGCTTAACCAACTGAGCCACCCAGGCGCCCTAAAAGGACTCACTTCAGAATACCTTTCAAGGATTTGTTTTAATCGGGATGGTCTCTCCACACATGTGCAATTTCATGTGTATTGTCTGAAAGTGGAGGTTAGTGTGTCTAGCTTTGCTTCAACTGGGTAGACTTTCCCAGGCCCTGTTTGAAGCTATCCCCTGCAGCCTAGCTCGGCTTGGCCACCAAAGCCAGCCCTGGGTGGGGGTGGGATGGCACATGGGGAGCTGGGCAGGAAGAGGGAGCACATGCGGGAGCTGGGTAGCTGAGCTCTGGTTAGCAGGAAGGCCACTGATGGAGGAGTTAAGACACTCTGTGTGCCCTCCAGTGAGGCTTTCCCATTTCTGGGCCTCAGTTTCCTCCTGTCTACAGTGAGGACATCGGGTCAGGTGATGCCCGAGTCTCTCCAGCTCTTGATGGTACAGGCTGTGGGTCTTTCTGGAGCCGCTGCATGTTCCTGAAGCTCTGGGCAGGCCAGTCGCAGGCAGAGCTCAGAAGAAGCACAAGTATATCCCCCCCGGGCCCCCTAAAGAGCCATGACGGACCCATGGTCCACACACAAATGAGCACACCACTCAATTCCCCATCTCATCTCTCCTCTTTGTTCCCAGGGCCCATGCAAATGGTTCACAGAGAATCATTTGATCTGCCACCTGAATGTCATGCAGCAACACGGGGATCCAGGGGAATCAAAAGACTATTTTATAATGAAGTAAAAGGTCAATGTATCCCATCCCTGTTTACCAAATAGATCAGCTACAACAACTTCCCTGTTGGTGAACCAGTGGGGAAATCAGCTGTCTTTCCTCATCGTGCAGCAAGTTTAGCTGGGGATGCTTCTTCAGTCTTACTGCATGCAACAGTCTCATCTCCTCGGGTTCAGGATTCTTAATCAGAGTCCTTTCATTATTAGCCCCATAGTGCTGGGCACATAGTGGGTGCTCAATAAGGCTGTGTGGATTTGTTTCCAAGAGCCGTCGAGGACAGGAAGATCAGTATTTCGGTTACGTATGGCTGCAAAACAAACTGGGCACAACTTAGTGGCTTAAAACAACAACCATGTATTCTTTCTCCTGAATCTGTGGGTTGACTGGTCTCAGCTGGGAGGTTGGCTGGACTCACTCAACAGATGCATTCGCCTGGGAGCTTGGTTGGGGCTGGAATGTCCAAGATGGCCTCTTCCCCTCAGAGCCATGGCCTCATATTACTCAGTGATCTAGCCAGGACTTCCTTAGAGCATGGTGGCTGGGCTCCAAGAGAGACATCCTGAGAAGATAAGCCTGATGTGCAAACAATTATGAAGCCTTTGCTTGCTTCACACTTGCTAATGTCCTTTCGGGCGAACCCCAGGACCAATGTGGGAGGAACCCATGAAAGCGTGAAATTCTGGGCGGTCCATTGGAGACCACCAAGGCAATAAGCTGGTGAGCCCCCATGGTGGGGACAGAGCCATGAAGCCCTAAACCACCCTCCAGTCTGCCAGGATGCTGGGAGACAGGGCAGGTTTCTCAGCAATCGGAGACATGTCCTAGAAGAAGTGGGGAAGACAAGTTACCCACTCTCAGGCTGGGGCCGGGGGACGGTTCCTTGCGTCCCGTCATGGTCATGCTCAAATCTAGCCAGGCACAAAAAGCATGTGAGGATTTATTTTCAGATCCTGGAGGATAAGTGGGGCCTGCCATTTGCATGTATGCATTCATTCTTTATTTCATTCATTCATTCATTCACTGAACACAGTGCCTGAGCGCTGCCATTACAGGGCACTCAGGGGATTGAGGTGTGTCAAGACAACCCCTGCTACCAACAGCAGCACAAGCATGTCCTCCACATCCTTGTGGGCATTGGCGACCACCTCTGTCTCACGGGGGAGTGATAGTGTCAGGCAGTGGCTAAGAGCATGGTCCCTGCTGCCTGATGGCTTGGCCTCAGGTCCCAGCTCTGCCCCACACCAGCTCTATGAGCCTGGGCAACTAGCCTGGTCTTCCTGAACCACTGTTCCCTCACCTGAATCCTCCTGGGAGTTCAATTCTGTAATCCCTGCCAAGTACTCAGAACAGTGCCTGGCATGAAATAAGTACAAGGCAAGCTTTTGTTCATATTACTTTTTTTTAAAAGATTTTATTTATTTATTCGAGAAAGAGTGAGAGAGAGAGCACGAGTGGGGAGGAGGGGCAGAGAGAGAAGCAGACTCCTTGCTGAGCAAGGAGCCCGACATGGGGCTCGATCCCAGGACCCCGGGATCATGACCTGAGCTAAAGATGGACGCTTAACTGACTGAGCCACCTAGGCACCCCGCTAATATTACTTATGATGAATCCTTACAGTAAGAACTTTTTTTCAAAATACAAAAAATATATATACTCCATGTAAACAGAAACAAAACAATCTTGCAACATCTGAGAAAGAGAGAACTCACCCCCACAATCTCCCCATCCAAAGAGAAGCCTACGAACCACATGGCATGGGTGCTGAAATATGTATATGTGTCCATTCTCTATAAGAAATTGTCTTGAGCTAGTCATACTGTTCATGGCCTCTCCACTTAAAATTTAACAATATGTCAAAATTGTTGGTTATAAATATTATTCGACAATTTGATCTTATTGGCTACATGTATTTCCTTGTTTTTGATCCCTTACGGTGAGACATTTATGATTTGTGATTTTTTTACAAATAAAAATAATGCCGTGATGCATAGCCTCATGCATGTCCCTGATTACGTCCTCAGAATCAATTCCTAAAAGAGAAAATGCTGGGCCCAAGAAGCATGCTCCATTTTAGGGTTGTTTGATTCTGATACTGCTGGACTGGTCTAGAAAGAATGAGTCTCTCTAGAAGGCACAAAGGCAGAGGGACATGTGTGTGCCCTCCCATGTCCTTGTTGGTCATGGGGAAACCTTTTTCTCAATGGAGAGCAATAGTGTCAACCTCAGGAGCCATGACCCTCTGAGCGGTGACAGCCCACTCTGGTGGCCTCTGCTCGGCAGCAAGCTAGTCCAGACCCACCGTCAGCACCCTGGGAGCTCCTGCCTGCCATAAACCACTACTGTTCCAGCTTTTCACCTGACCCTCCAGCACCCCTCTCTACACACCAGAGCTCCCTGGCTTTAATATCTACCCTCCAGCACATGACCCCCAAATCCACATGCTCCCCCCGCCACGGATTCCCACCTCCTGCCTGACAGTCCCATGGGGTCCTCACACTCACCTGACCTACACCTGTTCTTGCCTTTCCCACGACCTGCTGCTGCAAGCTGTTTGAGCAGGTGTACAGCGTCGGGGGGCAGGGGGCGGTGGTCAGGCAGCCTGGGTCTGACTCCCAGCTCTGCCATTTCCCAGCCAGGCGACTGTGGGAAAGTGGCTTGCAGTGCTCTTCAGCTGCAGAATAGGGACGGTAGTCCTGGCCTCTCAGAGCTAGAAGGATTCAGTGGGGTGACTTCAGATCCTGGCACAGAGTAAATGCTTAACAAATGGTAGCAAGAGCGATGCTTATTATTATTTTTATTGTTACTACCCAGTGCTCCAACTGGAAACCTTCTAGTCACTCACCCTCCTCCCAGAGTCTCTGCTCCTCCACAAACCCAGGAAGTAAACCTCAGAAACGGCGCTCAAAGCCCTCCCTGCCGCCTGCTTCATGCAGCATGCACCACGTAGGCTCCCTGCTCGCCCCCACTCCCCAGCCCGCACACGGCAGATGCCTGAGAGCCATTTGAGTGAAAGTACCCTGGTCCCCTGCTCTAATGAGCTGTGTGACCTGGCATCACTTCCTCCACTTTCTCTCTCTGGACCCTGCTTCCACATCTGGAAAGCGATCTCCAAGGGCCCTCCAGCAGCAGGGAAACGCCTACCCCAGGGAACTCAGGAGGCTGGCCGCGTCACTCAGGTGGGCACATTCTGAGCAGCATGACGGCTGCAAAGGTAACTCCTCTTTTTATCTTCGAAACCATCAAAGCCTCCCCGAGATTTCTGGAAGACTGTCCCTTGGCTGGCTCAGAAATTTATTAGCTCTACCAATATTTTCTTTCGTCGTTCTGTAAAGCAAGCTCGAACTCTGTGAGCACTGCCTATGCAAAGACCTTAAACCACATGTTTATTTTCCTAAGCTATAAAAAGTTTATAGGGGAGCTGGACTCCTTGTCCAACACCACGCTCAGGATTGCTACTGCATTCCACGGGAAGACAGAGGGCTCTGTGTCAGCCCAGGGGGGCAGGCGGGAAGTAGGTGGAGTAAGGCTGTCCAGCCCCCAGCGGAAAGGGCACAGGGCATAAGATAGGACAAGGGAGTTGCAAGCTCATGAGGTAGAGAGGACAGCAGGGAGGGAGGATGGGGGTGAGGATGGAACGTGGCAGCAGCGGGCAGCAAGCAACTGGGTCAAAATGCAGAAGGCGGGCTTTATCTCAGCATTCTGCTCTTCCCGTCTTTGTCGGGGCAGCTTTGAGGACACTCAGCAGAAACACGGGCTGGCCCTGGCTAAAGCGCACCTTCTGACAGTCCCTTTATCTTAGAACATGGAGCCATAGACCCTGGACTCCCGAATAAACTACCAAGAGTACGCATCTTCGCCCAGGCGCTCTCGAGTTTCAGGCTGACCACAGCACATCTCTTTATTGATTTCCAACTAGCCCCGTGCTTCATGACAATCAGATGCCCACAGTGTCATTCAGAACTCCAATGCTGGGACATGTTCTGAGATGCAGTGTGTTTGTTTACTAGCTTGGTGGATCCCAGATTTCTGGGATCCCTGATACAGACTGAGCCTTTGCGAGTAGAGTATTTCTATTTGGAATGCAGGTCCAAGCTTTCCCACTGAGCTAGTGCCCAGAGCTTTAAGTGGACTTTTGAAGTGGCTCTTGGACCCCAGCATCTACAATGCCTCATGCCAAGAGCCATAAGGTTCACTGAATCTGGGTCCTTCATCCTCCAGGCCCATCTCCTGCTCTGCCCCACCCCGGGACCCTACAGGGGTCACACTACAGAAGGAAGAAAGCAGGCAGAGGTGTGTGAAGGCCCTGAGTCCTCACTCCAACTGCACGGATTTGAGCACTGGACGGAGGCAGGGGTGGGTCTGGGTGACCCTGAAGGTCTCTTCAAACCCTGAAATACTATGATTCTTAGCAAAAGAAGGAAACTGCTATTTGCTCAGAGCAGGGATTCTCAACCTTCTCAAACGCAGCGCCTCCTCTCTATTTCAAATACTTCATCATGCTCCTTTACTATTCTGAAATGAAAGGAAAGGTACTATGTATGTACGCACAAAATTTTTAAAGGTCGACAACTTAACTCCAACAAAAAGAAGTGATTGATGATCATTTAGTAGGTATTGTCACATGCAAATGCCCAGGCGTGACTATCCTGAAAACCCTGATGAGGCAGAGCTGCACCTGTGAATGGACCCCTGTGCTAGTTACCCCAGCAAGGAAGAGGGATGCAGGTGGGTGGCACTGGGATTCCAAAACCACCAGCAGCATTTCTGGTGGGGACAAATTTTAACTAAATCCTGAACCTTGTTGAAGTACCATCTTAATTTACGTATTGGTTGCATTCTTGGGAAAATTTAATGTACTATAAAACCATGCAAAAATAATTTTATTGGGTTCTAATAAAAGCAGGATTTTCACCTCCAGGAATGACTGTAGAAGCTGGACATTTGACAATTGTGCAGGCTGTGGAACAACTCATTTTATAAGACCATCTCCTACAATCTAATGCAGAAGGTCAGGGTGCCAGGCATCCTTTGGCTCACTTACTAAATGCCAGTTGTAGTCCTCCACGCACCCCTGTAGCACCCTGTTCAGAATGGCTGGAGTCTCCTCTCTGCTCAGGGCTCCGTGAGGCAGGAGGGATATTGGGCATCACAGGGTCAAGGACACCACTGCAGGATTTGCTGGGACATCACTCTGGTTTGCTGAAGCAGACATAGTGGTACCTTTGTGGGGCCACCGAGGACTTCCTCTGACCATGCCCCTGACCCCCAGCCTCATCTCTCACATGGTCCTTGGCCTCCACACCAGCCCCAACATTTCAGGTCTCGTTTAGCTTTAGACCCATTTATCAACAATGCTTTTGGAAGAACCTGAACACCCTCACTTTTGGACCAGACACTGCCTATGGGTGATTTTCACAGCTGTTGTTCTTTTACACCCTACCCCCCATCCAACCACAGAGGCTCTTATAATCAGGAGCCTGAACAGGAAAAAAAGAAATCCAGTAACCTGGATAAGTTGCTTAACCTTTCCATGCCTCAGATTCTACATCGGTAAATGGGAATAATATTATAGGGATAATATTAGCCCCGTAAGGTTGCTGTGAGAATTAAGTAATACTGATGAAAAGGCCTTTCAAACTTGAAAGCACAAATGCAGGGTGTTACACTCTTTTTCTGCACTATTAATAACATTAGGTCACTGAGCCTGTCTGAGAAACATCCAACATGGGTTGACCACAGCCCATCCTTTGACCTCAGTGGAAGAGGAGCCTGAGCCTCCCACTTCATGGACTGGTGCGCTGTACGAGTTGCTCCCCACCTGTGGGGAACCTGGGGGGACCGCCAATCGAAGGTCCAAGGCAGCCAACGAAGCCACTGTGGGGAACTGGCTGTTCTGGATCATGAGACGCTCCCCAGAAGGTGGCATGGTGGAAATGGCAACCAAACACCAAACGACAACAATGGCTTTTACACAGCTTTGCAGGGTACAAAGACTTGGATTCTATTTCCTCTCAATTCTCACTACCATCGGGCAGAAATAAAACCAGACCCATTTTCCTGGGCAGGAAACTGAGGAGTTAAATGATCCATGACAGCCCAGGAAGGGGCAAAGCCAGGAGAGAACCAAGACCTTGACTCCCCGTCCAGGGCGCTCTCTCCCCTGAAGCACAATGCTTTACCTAGAGGAATTCTAGACTACTGCCATGGCTGAGGGAAGCCGCTGACAGCAAAGTGGGAATCCCAGCGGGTGCTGCAGATGACCAGGCAGCTATTCCCAGTTGCCAAGGTCACTTAGCCCTGTCCAGAGGGCAGGACCAGACTCAGGACATTCATTCCAGGGTACACCGGATGGGTCTGTCCCAATCCAACGGAAAGGTCTACGGCTGAGAGTATGATGGGGGAACAGTGAGAAACGAGAAGACACGAGCTGGGATTGAGAGGCCTGAAGAGAAAAAGGAGAAGACTAGGCTCTTCCATGTGCTCTACTGTCCTCCAGTGCTCCTACCCGGCCCAATTCCCCGGCCTGACCCAACCACTGCCCCAGGCACGCAGCTGCCTCAAGACCTGCTCAGGCTGCTGGTTTCCTTTCCACCATCCGAACCTTCCTCCTGGGACCTGTCAAAAATGTCCCGGGTCCTCCCGCCTCTCCCGGGTCCCCGACCCCCCATCCCCCGGGGAAGCCTCCTGGAAAGCCAGGAGGACGCAGGAGAACCCACCGCATTCCGGACCCCTGAGTGCCTGTGCGTAGCACCTGCGTGCCTGTGCGTAGCACCTGCGTGCCTTGGGCATGCGCCGTGTGTGCGTCATGCGTGCCCCTGCGTGCCTGTGCGGCCCCCCGCCCCTGCGTGCCTTGCGCATGCGCCGTGTGTGCCTCATACGCGCCAGGGGTAAACAGGCAGGAGCGCGCCTGCGTGCTCTTCTGGGCCTCTGTGGCAGCCTCTTCTTTGGCCTTGTGTCGCCTCGGGACTAGGGTCGCGGGTTTAGGGTGCTGAGATCCCGGCGTGCTGGTGGAAGCCAGGGGATTGCTGGCCTCCCGAGGTGCCGATGGGGTGACCCAGCCTCAGCTCAGCGACCTTTGCCTGGGCTCGCCAGCCTGTTGTCAGCCCGCTCAGATTTGTGGGCCAAGCGGAAGCATTTGAGACAGCCAGGAAAGACGGAAGACGCCCAGGCACAGACTGAGAAAGAGGAGAAGGGCTGCTTCGCCTAAGCCTCTCTCCTAGATCCATCCCTCCGGACGGGGCTGAGGTGCAGGAGGTAAAATTGGGGCCTGGGGCCACGAAATCCCGAGGAGAGTGGGTCCACGGGCTGAAAAGAACTTGGATGCCCTTTTTTGAAACTCGGTTGTATTGAGCCCCTTGTAAGGACCAGGTGTTTTACATACGTGGTGAGGTAGATATTGCTGTTTCGGTTTTACAGGTAGGGAAACGCAGACCCGGGGGCAGAGAACTGTGCTCTGAGCCACACAGCTAATAAGTGGCAGAGCTCAGATTTGAACCCAAGTTTACCTCCTGTGAAAAGGTTTGTTCTTTCAACCACTCTGTGCGTCCTCCCAAATTTAAAGGCACCCGAGCCAAAGAGGGACCTGAGGCATTCCTCCTCCGCAGTACTCAACTGGCATGTTCAGGCTATAGTGGGGCCAACTTTTGGCCAGCACCTCTCAAATTTTCAAAGGACATATGTGTCCCTAACACGGGGGAGGACACTGTGAATCCCGGAATTGCTGAAGTCCTATTCAAACAACCAGCCACATATACACAAAATGCATTCAACATTTCATGTTTTAGCCCAAAAATTCCTGGAAAGCTTGCTTTCTACTCCATAACACATCCATATTTCGCTTTGTATAAAAATGTTTGAAAAGTGTGACCCTTGAGTAAAACTGATTTTCCAGGGGCCATCCTTATTTATCCAGGAACCAGTGCTGTGTCCTAAAGCAAGTTTGTTGTTGTTGTTGTTTTGTTTTGTTTTGTTTGATAGGAGCCATCCTAATGTGTATGAGGTATGCTGTGATGTAGTTTTATATGTGCTGCTTTAAGACCTTAAATAACAAGCTTTAGTAGTAGGTATGACTGCCATAATACTGAACTAGTGATGAGCTTAAGTAATATTTTCTTATGTATGCAACTATAATATGAAAATATCTGATTTCCTGGGGGATCTGGGTGGCTCAGTAGGTAAAGCATCTGCCTTCGGTTCAGGTCATGATCCCAGGGTTCTGGGATCCAGCCCAGCGTCCAGCTCCCTGCTCAGCAGGGAGCCTGCGTCTTCCTCTCCCTCTGTTTGCGCTCCCCCCCCCATGCTCTTTCTCTCTCAAATAAATAATTTAAAAAAAAAGAAAGTATCTGATTTTTGCTGATGATAAAGCTTTTATTTAAAGGGGAAGGAGGGGTGGGTGAAACAGGTGAAGGTGGTCAAAAGGTACAAACCTCCAGTTGTAAAATAAATAAGTCACGGGAATGTAATGTATAGCATGGTTACTATAGTTGTTAATATGCTGTATTATCCACTGAAAGTTACTAAAAGAGTAGATCTTAAAAGTTCCCATCATTAGGGCGCCTGGATGGCTCAGTTGGTTAAGCGACTGCCTTCGGCTCAGGTCATGATCCTGGAGTCCCAGGATCGAGTCCCGCATTGGGCTCCCTGCTCAGCAGAGAGCTTGCTTCTCCCTCTAACCCTCCTCCCTCTCATGCTCTCTCTATCTCATTCTCTCTCTCAAATAAATAAATAAAATCTTTAAAAAAAAAAAAGTTCCTATCATTAGAGGGGCACCTTGGTGGCTCAGTCAGTTAAGCATCTGACTTGGTTTAGGCTCAGGTCATGATCTCAGGGTCATGGGACCAAGCCCCACATGGGGCTGTACACTCAGCAGGGAGTCTGCTGGAGATTCTCTCTCCCTGTCCCTCTCCCTCTGCCCCTCCCCCACCCCTACCCTGCTGGTGCACGTGCTCTCTCTCTCTCTCTCTAAAATAACTAAATAAACCTTTAAATCAAAATTCTTAAGAAAAAAGATTTTGTAAACTAACTGTGGTAATGGATATTAGTAAACTAACTGTGGCAATGGATATTAGCTAGACTCATTGTGGCAATCATTTCGCCATATGTACAAATAGGAAATTATGGGGTGCCTGGGTGGCTCAGTTGTTAAGTGTCTGCCTTCGGCTGGGGTCATGATCCCAGGGTCCTGGGATTGAGCCCCTCATCGGGCTCCCTGCTCGGCTGGGAGCCTATTTCTCCCTCTCCCACGCCGCCTGCTTGTGTTCCCTCTCTCTCTGTGTCTCTCTCTGTCAAATAAATAAATAAAATCTTTTTAAAAAATAAGAAATTATGTTGTACATCTGAAACTGGTATGTTAAGTGCCAGTTATATCTCAATAAAAAACGAATGCTAAATTTCAATTTGACGTGAATAAAAATAAAAATGTACTTTTTTTTCCTCACCCTAACTCATGGAGAGATTGAAATATCACTCTAGGTTAAGAAAACCCATGCTAGAGCAACATGCCTGATGGAAGAATCCTAGAAACCTGGCAAGTTGAAGCTAAAGGAAAAGGTCTGACAGATTTGCAGGCTCAGCTTCCAACCATCCCAGTGATGTGGCAGAGTGACCTGGTGGGTGAACTTTCTTCCCTTCACCCCAAGTCCAGCCTTGGTCATTGGATGAACTCAAGCCATGATGAGAGTCACTGAACAGGATTTGCAAAACTACCGTGTTCACACACCCTGGCTTCTGCAGTCCCTTACTGCCCGTCCCCACCTCTCTGAGCCTTGACCTCCAAATGCTCTGAAGAACATCACTCTCTGGGTCACATGGTCTCCTCTGGGAACCTCTTGCTGCAGAGGAGATGAGGGGTCCCTCTGTCTGGAGCACTGACTGTCAGTACATTCCACCATGAGGCTGAGACCAGGAAGGGCCTTTCAAAGCCCAGAAGTCAACCACCCAGCCCTCCCAGGCACATCTTGAAGCATTTTTACTATCAAGAAGGATCTGCATGCAAATTTCAGAATCTGTCTGCCGGCTCTCTTTGCAAAGAGTGTTGGAACCGTGGCATGAAAGGAAATCCAGAGAGACAGGGTAATGGGTGTGGACGACTGCTAATGAGACCCTCAAGTCCCTGGGCTGTTAGGCCTGTCTCCCTTAAGCACACGTTTGGAGTTCAAGTTCAGCGAGATGGAGGTGTATTCCGATTTGTTGATTTTGGGGGGGCGGGGAACAGAAAAAAACCCAAATCACTCACCTTTTGGAGCCTTTGTTTAAAAAAAGAAATCAATATTTTAACCATTCATATATTCAGTGAAGGCAAGAGCATATTTTCAAACACTAGGTTGTGGGAATGTTATGAACAATTTTCTTCTTATGCTAAAAATTACTTCTTTGTGTTCAGCTACACACAATATATATTTGGAAGGAAAGACTGACACTGCGTATGAATGGGAGGGTATTTCTTTATGACTTCTGTTACTGGTTTTTTCCCCAACAATTTTTCCTCCTCAAAATCTCAAGATGGAAAATTAAGCGGGAAATTGTAATAGTAATACACCTGGGGTGTCAGTCTTTACATGTAGTTCGGGAGTCAAAATATAACCCCTCCCTCATGATTATCTCAGAGGATGATGCTTGAGGCCCCTCCTTCCCTTCACCTCCCCTCCCCTATGTGTCAAGGAAACTCCAATATGTCAGTCTGGCTGTTCTCAGTGGAAACTAGCTATGTAGAGGATTAGAGTCTCTTTGCCTCTGGCTACTGTCTTAGTACAGGAAGCACTGTGGCCACTAATGAGTGTGCTGAGCTCCGATCACTGCCACTCTACCGGTTTTATTTCAGAAGGCTATTGTACTCTCATGTTACTGGATTATAGTCTGGGCTTTAGATCCATTCTGACTAATGTCCACAACCTGAAATCTCTGGGAAAAGAGAATGAAGTTTTATTCTATTTTCTCCCAGAAGGCTTCTGAATTCCTTATGCAGATTTACTCACGTCTTCCCAGTAAGTTTCAAGTCAGCTTGTTGCAGATGGTGTATCAGTTATCTTTTGCTACATAACGGGGCCACCCCGTAACTTGTGGCTTAAAACAAGAACCATCTATTTGCTCATGATTCTACAGTCTGGAGGCTACACTGAGGCTGGATGGCCCTTCAGTTGCTGTTGCTGGAATAGCCCAGAGCTGATGGAACCTTTCTCTCTGGAGGAGCATCTGACTTACGTGGGGTAGCTGAGGAGTCTCAGGATAGCAGAAGCTTCAAGCTGTCTTAATGCCTGAGCTCAGTTCTAGACTGTCACTTCCACAAAGTCAGCCCCGATTCAAGGGGTGGAAGAATAGACTCTACCTTCAGTGCCTATAAGGTGTGTGAAAAACTATTATTGGTTGAATTTGCAGACAACCTACCCCAGTTAGAATAAATCTTATCCCTGGAACTTTCCAGAAATGACAGTTGCACTCCAAGCTGGCAGGTTCCATGATGGTGTGAGAGGCGGTGTCAAGGACTTGCTCCCAGGGGTTTATGAGGACAGGACGCAGGGGCAATTGTAGGACAAGGTGAAGGACAGGGGAGGATACCACTATTGCTCCGAAAGCAGGATCTCTGGAACCCTATTAAGCCAGCTCAGGGATTGGCTTTAGAAAGCCTCAGCAAAACTAGAACTGAAAACAAGAAAAAACCCTCAAAGGCTGTGGAAACTATTTCATGCAGTGTGAATTATTGTCAACGTTATAAGTAGTTAATAGAAACACGATTTTGGTTAGTACGTAATTCAGCCTGATCAAAGGCAGGAGTGGGCCACAGATCCTCCGACCCCTTCCAAATAAGGACTGCAGTGAAATGGGAAACACCAGCAAGCAGATTATGTGGCAAACTGATTTTTGGCAAATCAGTCTGTTATCTGCAGAGCACTTATAGTTTACAGTGTGCCTTCTCATTACTTATTTAATGTGGCTGATTTAACTCCATCTCATAAACTGCTAAGTTCATGATAATCTTCATTTACCCACAGCGCTATTTATCTTAATCAAGACAAGCAGAGGAGGCCTCAATTGGAATTTGCACTCCTTGGGGTGTGTTTGGGAAGCTTGTGGGCAGGGTCTCCAGAAACATATACAACCAAAGGAGCAAGGAACACCTGGAAGAACACAACTCCATAGACAAGGCAGCCCCATGGGACCAGCTTGGCCCAATTTGGGGAAGTGGTACCCCTATCTGGGTCAGAGGGAAGCCCTGGTTCTGAAGAGGGTTTGAGCTTGAAATCTGTGACTCTGATTTCAGGCGCCTTTGAAACACACAGGATTCATATGTGGGACCTAAGAAGAGAGAAGGCTGAAGGCAAACAGAAGATGGCTTGCTAACAAAATCTCGAAGCAGCATAGCAGTAAGAGCCTTTTACAGCCCCAAATAAGAGGGAGCTCTTTCTCCACACTCCATGGGCTGTGTCTGTGGGGATGACCCCCACAAATCCTTGGGGGACCAAGATCCTCCCTGAACAAACAGAAACGAGAGCCACCGAGTTGTGGGTTCTTACTATTAATGGGCCTCCCTCTGTACTTATAGCTTGTGGAAACTTGGATCCCAGGGGAAAATAATTATCCCTGAAGAAGCTATGTAAATAAAATCATAGCACATTCATTTACGAGTTGTTCTGTGTTATGGACCTGAATGTCTGTTCAGTTCTTGAGATACCCAAAGGAAAATGAGAAAACACATTATTCACTCGAGTGATGGATTACTACGGACTTATCAGAGAACCAAAGGATCCCATTCAGATACATATGTGCCCTCTTGAAGATAAGGAAATTCTGGAGGCTAAAGCAGGACACCAGATGTCAGGAGTCTCACTGGTATTTCTTGTGCCCTCACGTGCTATCAGGTGACTTGGAAATTCACTTCATCTCTCTGGTTCAGAGTAGTTGGGAAAATAGATCTAAAAGAAATTTTTCAGTGGATGTCTTCAACGTTTTCTACAAATTCAGTGATGCTCGAATGGTGTGAGGCCGGAAGTTAGAATTCATTGGTGGACATGAACTTCGAGCAAAATCTGCTGAACTTTCAGGTTGAGACCTGGTTCTGCTGCAGACCCTTCCAAGTGCCTGTGGGTTTTTTGGGTAAAGCTCTTATAGTGCTTATTAAACAAAAACAAAACTGTCTCTGTGAGGGTCCTGCAATGTGAGGTGCATGGTTCTAAGACCTCTAAAACTGTCACGTTGCAAAATGCTTGTGAGCCACTCTTTTCAAGTAACTTTTTGATGCAGAGCTAAAGGCACAGCAGCTTGCAGGATATGCAGATGTGCTGATCCCTAGGGCACTGCTGTTCTCCCTGGTGCATGCCCCGGTGAGCAACAGAGAATCAAAATTCCATGGGCAGCCTTTGAACTGAACCAAACTGTGCACCCAAATCAGCCCAAGCTGCTCTCTCCAACTAAAAGCCAAACCAAACCCAAATGCTAGTTTTCAAAGTTTGTCACTAACCAAACCAGAGATTTTCCCAAAGACCATCAAAAAAGCCCAAGTTTGAAAAAAATAATTGGACCTGTATAAATTTTTTAAAATGAAAATTAAAACCCTGACATGGAATAAAAATAAGGTCATAGTTATGTCACACTGTCGAATTCAGCCAGAGAAACCCCTGTACCTTATAATAATAGTATCTTCCAGCATATGTGCCTTAAGCTATAATCCATTCAGTCCACCCAGTACCTCTGAGACAGGTTCCACTTTTGTCCCCATCTTACAGAGAAGGACTCGAGGGCCCAGGGAGGTAAGGAATTTGCCCTAGACTGGCTGCACTGCTGGAGCTGGGATGTGCCCACTTCCCTGTACCTCCCCTTGTGTCAGAGGCAGGCTGTGGAGCTATCCAAGTGGGACCATCACAGAGCAAGAGGCTCCTTAGCAAGAACAGTGGCACGGAGGAAGCTTTCATCATATGTGGAATATGAAATGACATTTTTATGACCCAGTCATTGATGTGGGTTTGTTTCTTTTTTTAATTAGGAAGCTCGGGAAATAGCTCTTTATAATTTTGTAGCACATATTTAAACAGATTTGGCACCTTGCAAGACCCTTAGGCCCCCATGAGCAGGGCCATAGGCCCTACTCTCGAGCTCCTGGACATTCAAGATGTGCTGCTTCACCTCTGCGCCACCCTGCTCCCTCTGCCTGCTGTCTCTGGCTATCGTTGCCTCTCCATACCCTGCCTCTCCTAAAGGAGGCTTAAGAACTATCTTTTGGTTATCCTTGCATTTGCCTTAGGCAATGCCCTTCAGAACGTCCTAGCTCCATCTAGCTGCCTATGGGTTCTACCTGAGCCCAGGGAGCCCCTCCCAGAGGACAGCTCAGGTGAGGTGCCTCAATCCTTTGACCAGGTGGAGCCTTTGATAGTACCTAGCCCTGAGGAATTCAGAGCATGTCCCCAACTGTGAACTCTAAGGCCACACCCCTGGGGAGCCAATAACTATTACACTTTACTCACCTTGGAAAAGGAGGGAGGATTCTTTGGTGAGGCAGGTGGATAGGGGTGAGCAGAACTGTTTCTGTGCACACATGAGCCCAGGACCTCCAGAAATACCTGGGTGAGGGGGATGAGGTCCTACACTCATACTATTAGGGACTTGGAACAAAGTTGGATATTAATATTGGTGGGGCTGTATTTGCACCCTATATTTGTGGGTGTGGAGTAAACTGTTGTTTACTAATAGACCCAAAACAAGTTTATTTCTTACTCACATAAATAATTCTGGGAAGCTGTTCAGAAAGGCAGGGTGATTCTCGTCCATGTCATTTGGGGACCCAGGCTCCTTCTATCTCATGGCTCTGTCATCCTCGATAGCATGTTCATCCAGTTGCTGGAAGGACAAAACTATGGTGGATCATATATGGGAGACTAGGACCAGGCCTGGAAGTAGGATGCCTCACTTCATCTCACATTCCAGTGGCTAAAACTTAATCATGTGACACATCTTCCCAACAAGGGAAACCGGGAAATGGATTTGGTCGTGTGCCTAGGAAGGATGGGAGAAAAGATTTTGCTGAGCAACTATCACACTTACAGATTGGTGAGAACTCCTGCAACCATTTGAAGTTACTTTATAAAGGATCTGAGGGAAAACAAAAGGAGATCAAGAGAGAAAAATTTAATAATTATTACTGACCACAATGAAGCAAATTAAAGTTATAGGTTAAAGTAACTAGCCCATCTTAAAGAATCCATCTAATCCTGAGAAAGTTGTCTTAATCTTTCATACAAAAACTGTGAACCACTGCTTTATGTGTAATAATTGACTATTACAGATAAATTCCCACTCATAGGGAAAAGACAAACTGAATCTTGGGTATATCCGTTCCTCTAATAACAATATTCTCGGTGAGTAGGTAATAACCCGAAATGCTTAGATTAAATGGGAAAAGCAGGACAGAAAGTTACAAATACAGTATGATGACAACTGTATAACAATACAACACCACTACCAACAAAAACCTACACAGAGAAAAGACCAGAATAAATGCATCAAAATAGCAGTAGTTTGGGCGTCTGGGTGCTAAGTCAGTTGGGTGTCCAACTCTTGACTTCGGCCCAGGTCATGACCTCAGGGTCATGAGATCAAGCCCTGCCTCAGGCTCCGCGCTCAGTGAGGAGGCTGCTTGAGATTCTCTCTCTCCCTCTGCCCCTCCCCTGCTCATGTGCACACACACTCTCTCTCTAAAATAAATAAATCTTTTTAAAAAATAGCAGTAGTTGTCTTTACATTAGGGAACTCTAGGAAATTTGTTCTTCCTAGATCTAAATTTTCTATAATGTCTAAAAGTTTCCAGGAGAGCAGGCATTGTTGTGTAAGGGGGATAGCTTATGGAAGAGAGCCTCAAATGCCTAAAGAGCCCCCCTCTGCCCTCCTGTGTCCTAAATCAGACCTTCCTCTTCTTTTACTCCTCTTCATGCTCCAAAGGATCAGTCTGGATTAGATATCACTGTGCTGTCTGCCGGGTGCAATGGAATGTTCATGCTCACCAATTTACTTACCACCAGCCCAGTAGGTGTCCCAGGATCCTCATCTTCCTGTCAAGAAAGAGGGGAGAGGCCCTTGCTCACAGGACCACCCTGGCAGGGTTTCCTGGGCTAGGAGGGTCCAGAGTTATAGTTGGTTTTTTCATTGTGAGGATTTGTGCATGAGCTCCAGCCCTGCTCCTATCAGCCCCTCGTCACCAGCAAAGTCCTTGCCAGGATCAGGTGTTAACTCGTGTTGTGTGTTAATGTATGTGTGTACACATGCCAGTCTTTATCCTTGTGTTAACAAGGGTCAAAGACTGAACATCAGAGCTACGGCCAGAAAACTTTTCTATTTTCTGCTCTAATTGATGGCTGACTTACATTAAGCTCTTGGGGTTTTGGATCATTATCTATGAATCAAATAGGAGAAGACATTTAAGCTGCAGGATTCTAAGGCAGCAGGAGAAGGGACCAATGGTGTGTGTCTGTGAAGGGCTTGAAATGGGTGCAGGTGTCTGGGAGGAGGAGGCGTAGCTGGACTCCAGGGAAGATGGAGTGGAGTGCAGAGGGGGAAATGAGAGGGAGCTGAGGGAAGCAAGAGTTGGCTTGTGCAGGGTCTTAAAGGTCACAGTGAGAAGTTGGGATTTAATTTTAATGACAGTGGGAAGCCACTAAGTTTTATGCAAAGTGAAGTACATAAAATGCATCATGATCTGAGTTCCATTTTGAGAAGAAAAATGGTCCCTGGGGCAGCTGTGTGGAGGATGGATCGGTGGAAGCACCAGAAGAACAGTGAGTGGAAATGGTGGAGACCATCTTGGAGGTGATTAAGGTTGTCCACACAGAAGATGCTGGTGGCCTGGAGGGGGACAACGGCAGTATATGGATTCTACTTAAACTTCCAGGGCTCCCATTGGACCAGATCCAAGGAATGAGCAAGAAGGAATGATCAAGGAGGAACCTGAGATTTCCAGCTAGAGTAGATGCCATGCCCCTGGCTGAACTAAGGATATCAAGATGGAAACAAAAACAAAGAGTCCCATTTCAGAAGTGTTAAGTGTGAACTAATAAGTTAATTAATGCTTTTGATTTTCTGGGAAGGACCATAGTTGGGTTCTGTGATCGAGTTATCTAAAATTTTGTTTGAACATTAAATTCAGGACAGTCTGATCCCCAATCACTTTTCATGTTGGTGTCATTTTTAGAACACCATGTCCTAAACTGGAAAGCAGGTTCCTCCTTTGAACGATGAAGATAGCTACATGGCAGTGGTACTCACAGGCTCAGATCGGTTATGGAAAGACTAACAACCCCACAGGGCAGACTGGAGAACAAGGGACAGCAACTTCTCTTGATAATCCTGCAAAGCCACCCTGCAGATGTGCGACTAGCATGGCCATGTGTGTGGGAAGGGTGAGGACTGGCCCGGGGGCCACTGCTGGGATCAATAGTTGTCTCCAGCTCTGCTCCCATTTTTGAGCTCAGCCAAACCCCAAATGCATTTGGTCCCCAAATTGCATAGAAGGCCCAACATATTTCAGGGAAATCTGTAACTGATTTGTGAACAATCTGCCTACCCTGGGGCAACTTTGTCACAAAATATAGTATTTTCGCATTCTTGTTGAAACCACTGATGTGTGCCCCTGCCCCCCTCCCCCTACCCCCCCACTCAGCACACTCCCACCCCACCAGTCAGGGCCTCTTTCCACACATGTAACTGTTGCAGAATGGATGCCAAACCCAGTAACTGCTTATCTCCAAAATAATTTCCATCTTCCATGGGGCCATGTGCTCCAGGGGAGTAGTTAGGAGAAGGTATACTGTAAATTAGAACAGCTTATTTTCAGAAGCCACGTTTTAGAAACCTGATAGCAGCTCTGTGTTCTTGATAACCGTGCCCCTTGGAGGGCTGCACACACGTCTCTGTTGATGCCGGACTGGATGCTCCCAGATTAGCTAGTCGGATCAGTCAAATGGCTCAAGCCCCATTCCGTGTATTTTGGGATCATGGAAACCCCAAAGGCTACCCCTCCACCCCCTCCCTCTGGGTTGAAATTCTGTGTATTGCAGATAAATTTTATCCATCTGTTTCTGATTCATTTACCCCAACCCATCATGATATTTGTTTTGCAAGAGATATTCAGCAACGAAAAGTTATTTTCGAATTCTTCATAGAGAAAGGCTTATGTCTTCTCATGTACGAATAGAATGTCTGCTCTTGTAAAAAAAATACTAGGGTCCCTAAAATATAGTCAGGAGAGAAGCCAAGATGGTGAGAATAGAGGTTCAGAATCTAGCTACACGTCCAGCCCCCATTTTTGCTAAATTCAAGTTGTCGAGGAATCAGGAGGGGACCCACTCATATGGCATTCTGGGCTTAGTTCCTGGGATGGGGGGGGGGAGGGGGAAGGCGAGGGAAGACGTTTCCCGAGCGATCACCCCGGAGTCACATGCTAAGGGAAGCAGAGAGGCAGAGGTGCTGAAGTGGCAGTGTGGGGTGAAGGGGCTCCTGCCAGCTGAGACAGCGATGCCAGCCACGGGCGGTCCGTGGAGACCCCATCCCCAGCCCCACAGAAACAAAAGTGCCACTAGCTGATTGCTGTAACTGTGAGAAACACCCCGCCTCATTTCAGAAAGGGTTGGAGACTGCTCACAATAGCAGTTCCCCACGCCACAGTACTGGTGGGGCATCGGAAGGGCCAACTCTCCCGCGGTAGGAGACGCTCTCTGCCCAGCCGGGCCTTCTCGGTGGCGGGACCTCAAGAGAAAGGAGGCGCACCAGTCCCTCAGGCCGGACGCAGGCACCAGCTCTTGCAGCGTGTCATCTCCACGGTGGCAACGAGGTTTCTGTGACCCTGACTTTCTATTGCCCGTTTGCATCTGGCTGCAGCCACAGCCGGGGGACAAGCGTCCAGCTCCAGCTACTACCAGCACGTCTGGCAGGCCTGGACTGAGGCATGGGGGGACACTGAAGCAGGGGCAGAGGCAGGCGCCATCTGGGACCAATTAGAGGCCGACTTCTATCCTGAGGCCTCTATAAACCATCCATCAGGGAGGCAAAAAGAAAAAAGCACAACCTTCTTTCCCTTTTTATTTATTTATTCTCTGCTTTGTTTATAGTGACAGTGGTCAGTTTCCCTGAAAGGAAATCACTGAAAATTACAGGGTGTTTGGCTGGGCTTTTTAAAAATTAATTTCCTCTATTTTTGTATGAATTTGATTTGCTCTCATTCCCTTCCACTAACTCATGCTTAGTGAAAAATCTCTTTTGATTTGTTCTTAATGTGGAAAATGTTGGCAGTTCCACATGGCAATTGGAAACAATCCGAGGAGCACAAACCAGGTAGAGCTTTCCGCTGGCTTCCCAGGGTGAGGAGATAGTCTCTCAGAGGGGAGGCCGTGGACAGAGCCCCTTACCCGGCCTTTGCCCCAGGGCCAGGAAGCCTCCTCCAGCTCCTCCTTAAGCCTCCCCGCCCTGCCCCGCCCCACTATTATCCTTTCCAAAGAATATCCCCCATTAACCCAATTCTCTTGCAAGGTGTCCTACTGTTGTCCCCCAACTGGAAGCTCACTCTTCTGAAACTACCTCAAGATGCTGCCTCCTGAGCTGGGATGGGTTCCACAGGCTAAACGTGAAAGGTCTTCAGGATTCCAAACAGGTCCTTGCATCTTACTTCCTCGCAAAACCAAGCTGTCAGTCTGCGCTGGACATGAAAGGAGGTAGGGGCTTCCAAGGCAGGTGGCAGGAGCTGGGCAAGATCTCCTAAGGGAGATTCAGAAAACCTGGCTCAAGACCCAGTTCTGCCATTTACTGGCCGAGGGTGACCTTGGATAGGTTACTTTACCTCCCAAAGCTTCAGTTTCCTTAAGGACCATGATCATCGTTGTTATTGTACCCTCTATGTACAGAGGCTGTCCTGTGCCAAGTTGGTGCTAAGCCCTTTACTCACCTTGCCTTACTTCATCTTCATAACAAGCTCAAGGGGTAGGCATTTTTATCCCCATTCGACAGATGAGGAAACTGAGGCACTGGGAGATTAGATTTTTTTTTTTTTTTTTGAGAATTGAAAGCTGGGATTCAAACCCAGATTGCCTGACTCTAAAGCAAGAGCTCATAACCACCATTGCTTTATTCTGCCCATCTCCCAATAATGAGAGCTGTTCGTTCTGGAGCATGTGCATGTTTTTATGTGTTTTATGGGGCCTATATCCTGTATCCCTCACAAAACCCTTGAAGACAGTCTACCAGGAAGGGGCGGGGGGTAGGGGGGACCAGGATTCGAGTGTGGTCAGTGAGCCCAGAGTGCCAAGTGGTGAGGTGTGAATGAAAAATGTTTCACTCAGAGTGTTACTTGTAAACCAAGGGTGATCAACCCTGAGCAGCACCCAAGGAGCCCAGAGTTCAATTCTGGAGGCACCAATGGCCCTTGTTGAAGGCTCTTCTGCAGTGGGTACTTTAAACAAACCGTGTCTTTGGCGCCCATGCCTCAGAGCATGTCTGAGCAGTGCCTTCATGCACCTTGCTCGTTTGCTCATGCTTCTTTGGCAGTAGTTGAGTTCCTATGGAAATGAGGGGAGATCCACAGCAGTGCTTCCAGGCCCCAGGAGATGCTCAGGGTGGTGGTCACTACTCCCTCTCCAGGTGGGCAACCTGCTCCGGGACTCCAGCCAAACCGATGGTCTCATTGCTGGGCTGGCTGATGCCGGTCACGGGGCGCAGCCCCTGCCCGCTGAATTTTACATTCATCTGGACATTTCCCTCGTCCCGTTTCTCAGACAGAGCATTCCAGTCTGGTATGAGCACTTCTGTCCAGTTTTTCTGCCGTTTCATTGTGGTGGCTCAGCCCACGCTTGTTCTCAAAACCAAACATGGTCAGTTACCAGGGACATGATACAGATAACCCCGATAGAATCTGGGACCTGGAACAAGACCCCCTCCTAGGCTGGGGCAATGCGGGTTATAGGGTCACTGCCCCATTTGTGAGTGCTGGCGTCTGCCCTGGCCTCAGTGAGCATTTGGGCACAGGGAGCCGGGGGTACTGTGCCCATCACTGCAGAGGAGGAGGGATGGACACAGGCCTTAGCCACTAAGAGTGCCAGGCCCAATCCACTCACTGTGTGGCCTCGGGCAAGGTACTGAGCCTCTTTAGGCCTTGGTTTCCTCACTTGTAACATGGGACTAATAAGAACTAACTCTTGTTGGGGCGCCTGGGTGGCTCAGTCGTTAAGCGTCTGCCTTCGGCTCAGGTCATGATCCCAGAGTCCTGGGATCGAGCCCCACATTCGGCTCCCTGCTCGGCGGGAAGCCTGCTTCTCTCTCTCCCACTCCCCCTGCTTGTGTTCCCTCTCTCGCTGTCAAATAAATAAATAAAATCTTAAAAAAAAAAAAAAAAAAGAAGAAGAACTAACTCTTGTTTAACCAACACTTAAGTCGTGCTTGCTTTGTGCTAGGCACCATTCTATGAGCTGTACATATAATAACTCATTTAGCCCCATGTCAACACTAGAAGTTAGGTGCTATTGTTAGCCCCATTTACAGCTGAGAACACTAAGGTCCAAGAGGTTCAGTAACTTGCCCAAAGATGTCTAGAATGAGGATGATTCACAGATGCTCCGGAAGTGGTAGTTCTTGCCACGTGAAGATATGGTCTGGACGTGGCAGGACATAGCAGGCAGCCTGTGGCAAGGCAGGAGCAGGTCTTGTTCCCAGAGCTGAGCAGGAGGCAGGGACAAGCTCAAAGTTCTGGGACTGGGAAAGGTCCCAGAAAGAGCAAGGCAGAGCCAGAGCTGGGATGCAGATGGGCGGGGCGATGAGAGCCACAGCCCCCGCTCAGGGAGCCAACAGAGGCTAGAGCTGAGTTGGCAGCCAGGGCCCAGAGGAGAAGGGCTGCGGAGGTGGGAGCAGCCAGGCAGAGGGCAGAGTTCAGGGCCCTACCTGCTCTGTGACTCTTCCCACCTGCTGAGTGACACCAAACAAAGGTTGGGTTAGCAAATCTCCAGCAAGGAAAACTGTCCATTTCCTCCTTGTTTCTCTCATAGACTTAGGACTAAAAGAGGAAAGTATTTATTTTTAAAATGTGCAACTTGTCCTCCACACTGAAGTGAAGACTGCAGCAAGAACCCTTCTTCGTCCTCTCCCCCTTTCCTGGGGACAAGTGATGAGGAATCCTTGGTTTTCCTGGTTATACATTTATTTCTGCCCTTTAGAAAGCTACCCTAACCTACAAACCACACATCCTGACCTAACCAAGTCTGAAGCTAATCAGTATCCCTTCCCTCCTTCCTAACAAAACAAGGGCCTTGAAAGGCTTTAACTCTGATTACCACCCCCATCTTCTGCATTACTATTTTTTAGCATATTTTTGTTTTTAATTCCCCCTACTTCAAATCAGTTGTTATTATTACTGTTTTAAAAATCAATCCTTATTTAGAATTACTCAATATTTACCAGTTTCCCTCTGTACCATTTTTTCTTGCATCTCCTCCTCTCCTTAATAGACTCAGTTTCCGGCTTCCTGGAGTCTGTCCTTTAGATCTTTGAGTGAGGGTCTGTGAGTTTTAAATTCTCTTAGTCTCTGCGTTCATGGAAAAATCTGTTTTACTTCCTTTAAAAAATGGTAATTTATGCATAGAGTTTTAGGTGTAGTTATTTCCCTTCAACACATTTAGGATATTATTGCATATTTTCTGGCCTTCATTGTTGCTGATGAGAAGTCTACCATGAGTCCATTACTC
This sequence comes from Mirounga angustirostris, assembly GCF_029215605.1. Taxonomy (NCBI): domain Eukaryota; kingdom Metazoa; phylum Chordata; class Mammalia; order Carnivora; family Phocidae; genus Mirounga; species Mirounga angustirostris. The sequence goes on along the minus strand of NW_026991716.1, from coordinate 40,568,108 downwards.
CTTTAAAGGTGATTTACCTTTCCTTTCCAGTAGCTTTTGTTTTTTTGTTTTTTTGTTTTTTTGGGTTTTTTTAAGATTTTATTTATTTATTTGAGACAGAGAGAATGAGATAGAGAGAGCATGAGAGGGAGGAGGGTCAGAGGGAGAAGCAGACTCCCTGCCGAGCAGGGAGCCCGACATGGGACTCGATCCCGGGACTCCAGGATCATGACCTGAGCCGAAGGCAGTCGCTTAACCAACTGAGCCACCCAGGCGCCCTCCAGTAGCTTTTGTTATATTAGCTTTGTCTTTGGTGTCCTGGAGAGTGGATTTATTTTTATCTAGCTAACTTGGACATGCATATCTTTAATATATTCTAGAAATAATTTGGCAATTCTCTCCAAATATTTTCCCCCATCCTCTGAGTTGACTTTCTCTGCAGCTCCTATGTGTGGCATCTAGCTTCCATGACCCTTTACCTCTTTTTCATATTTTCCATCTCCATGTGTCTCTGGATTCCAATCTGAGTAATTTCTTCAACCTGTTTCCCAGTGCACCAATTCTTTTTTCAACTGTATCTAATCTGCTGTTTAACCAGTCATTGAGGTTTTTGGATTTTTTGTTTTTTGTTTTTTGTTTTTTGTTTTTAATGACTGTTTTTTATATCTAGAAGTTCCACTTGGATCAACACTGAGGATGACTTTTTCTTAGTTACTGTTTTATTTTATTTGATAAAGTCTATTTTATTTGATATGTTGCTAGCAGGTGGTAATAGATGATGATGGTTGTACAGGATTCAGGCAGGGAGTACATTCTTGAGTTAGTCAGAAGCTAGTTCATTGACTTTCTTACTTCTAGTGGCATGACCTTAGAGTTTCAAATAAAATTATGCATGCCTGTGCTGGACTCACTCTCACTAACCTCGTATCTCTCATTATTGTTCTTTTATCATTTTTTCCTTTACAGCAGTCTTTCTAGTGTGTGTCCCATACTACAAAGTCTGGGAGACTAAAAACTACACTTCCGAGATTCCCTTTCAGGCAGAGTTTTAGATGACAGTTAAGCTCTGCCAGTTGGGTGCAGAAATGAGACAGAAGCCTCCTTCCAGATGCTTTTGGCTGTTTTCTGCTGGTAAGCAAGGTTATGGTCCAGTTCCATTTACGTGGCTTTGGAAAATCAGTTGAAGTACTGTACCAGCTAAATACAGCTTTCCAGTGTCCAATAACCAGATTCTTGGGTGTTTACAAGGAACCTTGGTGATGATAACAGCTTCCTGGTCTGGTTTCCTGATTTCTGGTTCAGTGATTGAGGTGGTTTCTGATCTCCTGATTTACCTTTTCCCATCTTCCTGATTGGCAGGTCATTTCTGCCAGTGTTCTGGGAGTCCTTTCTGGTGGTCCAGCTGAGAGCCTGCCTCTTCAACTCTTACAAAGATTTCCTAAGCAACGACTTCATGGTATTAAATCCTATTCCACTTAAAAATACAGAGTAGTTTCTGTTTTCCTGCACTGAACCCTGCATACCATACTATAATGTCAAAAGTAAGTCTCTTTACAAGCATAGTTAAGCTCAAATACCTTTTAGTATATAGCATTGGAAAGAGCTAGCCATGTCTGGGTTGAATCCTTCTCTATTTTCTGCCTTCATGGCTTAGGGAAAGTAACTGAACCTCTCTGTGCTTCAGGTTTTTTCTTTAAAGTTGGGTTACAATATCTCATTCATAGGGTTGTTAGAGAATGAAATGAATTAGTGTATGGATCATTCCTTGTACAGAAAAGGAACTTAACAAGATGTAGAAAGAAATGTTGAGATAATATTTCTCCAGGGCAAAATTTTAAGATCAGTAAAACTTTAACAATATAAATTTCCATCAGTCCTAACCTCATATCTCTCATTATTGTTCTTTTATCGTTTTTTCCTTTACAGCAGTCTTTCAAGTGAAGCCTTCTACTTCTTTCTCCAATTCACCTGTTTGGTGTTAACACCTCCCAAAATGACCAATGTTTGCTATAAATTTTATGCTTAACAAAGCATTGTTTTCCAACTACCAACTCTCAAACTACCTTAGGCCTCAGTTCTTTCCAAAACATAATGGAAACAGGCAAGATGCTGGAGACATAGTTAATCATAGCCAGAATCTGTCAAATCTAATGTGCCAAATCCTACTAGACTCACCAACATCTCTTTGGGAGAATAAATCACTCCAAATTTTCATCTGTACAATGTCAAAATAGATGCCAAGCTTAGAACTTTCTTTTAAATGCAGTGAATTCTCTCGCCCTTACACCTTTATATGGACCACAAATGCAGAGCATGATGCCTCACTCACAGCACTCGGTCATTGGTCAGTCTGCAGGGTCTAGCCCTTGTTACATGGATTCCCCACTTCTTGCCCCCATTCCTCTCTCCCCATTGGCAGCCACTCTCATGTGTTTCATGTATATCCTTGAATTTGTATACATACTTCTAAGTACTCGTGTGATATTTAAGGGTGCAAATATTTACTTTGTATGAATAATACGGTCCTATGAACCTCATTCTGTTTCTTATTCCACCCCCTCCCCCCACTAAACACCATGTTCTTAAGCTTTATCCACATCACACCATGCTTCTCAGCTACGCAGTACTCCACAGTGAGCTTTCACCCCATTGTCTATACAGGGGTTTCCTCTACCTCCCACTTCCACAAACAATGTGTGGTGAGCATGCTCCTACATACGCCCATATGGACCCAGAGGATGAATTCACTGGGCTACAGGTGCAGGAGGGGGACAGCTGAGACATAGGGCATAAACACATTTCATTGACTGAGTATTACCAGGTAGCTTTTCAGCATGAGTGCACCTATCTGCACTTCCCCCAGTGGGACACAAATTTCCTATTTCCCCAGATCCATGCAACTTTGGCATTATCCAACTTTTCAATGTTAGCATCCCAGTGTGTGTGAAGTGATACATTACTGTTGATTTGATTTGAATTTCTCTGGTTTCTGTTGAATTTGAGCATCTTTTCACATGGACAGATGGCTTCTTCAGCCATTTGGGTCCCCTTTTCTGTAAATTGCCCATTCACATCCTTTGCCCTTTTTTTCTATCCGGGTTTCCTTTGTAAAGTTTATTAATGTATATTAATGTCTGGTAAGACAGATCTCTCCTTTTTGCTCATGTTGTGTTGACATAATTATTTGTTGACCTCTATGTTTCCATAAAAAATTTTAAATAAATATATTGAGTTTCTCAAAATATGCAGTGGATTTTTATTTTAGGATTATATTGAATTCACAGATTATTTAGGGAAGATATTTCAATCTTAAAATGTCACACAATCCCATCTAAATGGACTATCTTTCCCAGTTATTTAGATTATCTGTGGCATCTCTTAAAAGAACTTTAATTTTCTTCCATGGTGTATTCTTTTCTTTTTTAGTTTTTAAAGATTTTATTTATTTGAGAGAGAGAGAGATTGAGAGAACAAGTGGGAGGAGGGGAAGAAGGAGAATCAGACTCCCTGCTGAGCAGGGAGCCTGACCCCGAACTTGATCCCAGGACGCTGGGATCATGACCCAAGCTGAAGGCAGACGCTTAACCAACTGAGCCACCCAGGCACCCGCTTTTTTTTTTTTTTCTTATTAAGATTTTATTTATTTATTTTGAGAGAGAAAGCACGCGCGAGCAGGGGGAAGGGCAGAGATAATCCCAAGCAGACTCCAGTGCTGAGCATGGAGTCCTACTTGGGGCTCAATCTCACTACCCTGAGATCACAACCTGACCCAAAATCAAGAGTCAGAAGCTTAACTGACTGAGCCACCCAGGCACCCCTTTCATGGTGTATTTTTTAAATTAAATTCTGGATACTTCAGTTTTTCTGTTATTAACAATAATATTTTGTTTTTCTTATATCCCTAGTTGCCTATTGCCAGCCTAGAAAGAATGCTATTAGTTGATATTTTTATAAGTTAAACTTGTATCTAGCAACCTTACTAAACTTCCTTATCAGTTCTGTGAGTTTGCTGATTTTTTTTTTCCTTATTTGCAGGTAAGGACAGCTATTTCTTCTCTGTTAATTTTCATGCCTTTTCTTATTGTTGTCTTGTTCCATTGTGGATTTTGGGGGGTGGGGGAAGGAGAGGGTACTTAGAGTTTTTGCCAGGACCAATGCTTCACTAAGTAAGAGCAACAATAATGAGATCCTTGTTTTGTTCCAGTATTAAAGGGGATCCCTAGAGTTTAAACATGATGTTTACTCTTGCTTTTTGATGTATTTGACCTTTATTGAGTGGAGGAAATACCCATCTAATTCTGATTTGTAAAGAGGTTGTCTTAGTTCTTTTAGGCTGTTCTAAGAAATCACCATTGACTGGGTGGCTTATAAACAACAGAAATTTATTTCTCATAGTTTTGGAGAGTGGTAGTCCAAGATCAGGACGCCAGCATGGTCAGGCTCTGATGAAAGCCTTCTTCAGATTGCAGACTACCAACTTCTCACTTTGTCCTCTAGTGGTGAAAGGGGCAAGGGATGACTCTGGAGCCTTTCTTTTTTTTTTTTTTTTTTAAGATTTTATTTATTTATTTGCGAGAGAGACAATGAGAGACAGAGAGCATGAGAGGGAGGAGGGTCAGAGGGAGAAGCAGACTCCCTACTGAGCAGGGAGCCCAATGTGGGACTCGATCCCGGGACTCCAGGATCATGACCTGAGCCCAAGGCAGTCGCTTAACCAACTGAGCCACCCAGGCGCCCCTGGAGCCTTTCTATAAAGGCATTAATCCCATTAATGAGGATGGAGCCCTGTGGCCTAATCACCTCCCAAAGGCCCTGCCCCCTAATACCATCCCCTTGGGGGTTAGGATTTCCACATATGAATTTGGGGCTTGAGGGGGTGGACTCAATTCAGCCTATAGCATAGGTTTTATTGTCTGAACACATGTAAGTGTTGACATTTAGAAAGTGCTTCTTTTGCAACTAAGATGAGGTGATAATGTGATTCCTTTTGTCCTTTATCCGTGAATATGAGGAATTATATTGATGGATTTTCTGGTTTTGAACCATCCTTTTCTTCATGAATAACTTCTACATAATTAGGATTATGTGATGTTATTTTTTTTAAAAGATTTATTTATTTATTTGAGAGAGAGCACATGAGAGAGGGGAGGGTCAGAGGGAGAAGCAGACTCCCTGCCGAGCAGGGAGCCCTATGCGGGACTCGATCCAGGGACTCCAGGATCATGACCTGAGCCGAAGGCAGTCGCTTAACCAACTGAGCCACCCAGGCGCCCTATGTGATGTTATTTTTAAAGTAAGATGTTGAATTGGGTTGGCTAATATTTAGGATTTTAAAAATTTAACCTCTATGCTGAACATATTCTTTGAAAATCTATACCAGAAGTAGAGTTTCAAGTCACAAAACTGCACATCATGGTTCTTGTTCAGCTTTAAGAAATCATAGATGAGGATCTGGCAGAGAATTAAGACCAATAAAGGACATAAGCATTATAGTAAAATAAAGACATTTGCTGTATTAGGACTTAATGTTCTCTTTGAGAGAGAAACCCTGCTGTGGTCTGAATGTTTATGGCCCCCCTCTACTCCAAATTCACACGTTGAAATCTTACTCGCCAAGGGGATGGTTTTAGGAGGTGAGGCCTTTGGGGGTGATTAGGTCATGAGGGTAGAGTCCTCATAAATGAGATTAGTGCTCTTATAAAAGAGGCCCAAGAGATATGAGGTTAGAGCAAAAAGATGACTATCTGTGACCCAGGAAGTGGAGCCTCACCAGACAACCAATCTGCCAGTGCCTTGGGCTTGGACTTCCCACCCTCCAGAACTCTGAGAAACAAATATTTGATGTTTATAAGGCACCGAATTATGGTATTTGTTGTAGCAGACTGAATGGACTAAGACAAAAGTTAATGAGAGAAAAAGAGAGAAAAATCTTTGAAGTCGTCAAATTTTCTTTTTTCCAACTCTGACTCTAAATAATCAGTCTCATGATCTTCTGTCAGTTTTCACTTCTTTTCATGTGGTGCTTCATTTTTTTTTAATCTTCCTCAAAGATCTGGCAAAATTGCCACAAAGTTCCAACTTCTCCCAAATATCCTAGAAGGCAGGTTTCTGCTTGGGCAAAGGGATAAACTCTTCATTCCCAACATCTCCAGGTCAGTGGGAAAGGATGGAGCAAGCAAGGGAGGAGCCTGTCCTTTCTTCTCTCATGAAAGCAACACGTTTCCCTGGAGGAAGGAAGAAAGACCTGGCTAGCCCTTGCCGGATGCTCTGTGCAGCATCTCCTCAGGGTGGGTGGTAGAGACACATGAACCACTTTTTTGTTGAGCACATTGTTTTGCACTATCATCTATTCTAAAGAAAAGGGAGAACCATAATTCAAAGTTCTTCTTTTCATTGGACTATAAGACCTTTATAATCTCTTGATGGAAAAGAGCAGATCTCTTTCTCCTGAATTTCTCTGATCCCCCTATGTCCCCAGCTTTCTCAGGACTGTGTCCCACTAACCCTGGGGAGACCACTTCTCAGAAATGCCAGGAAGCACTTAGGAAGCTGGAGGGGCTCACTGCATGAAAATCAGCTTCCAGTGCAGCTCCTCCCAGGTGGAGAATCTGCAGGATCTCCCTCAGTGAAAGGAGCCACACGTTAATTAGGAACAGGTCCATCAAGCAGTGTCAAGGGGACACTTACAAAGTGCCAGGCACTGTGCTGAGACTGTTAAGTAATGCTCTCATTTAATTAATTGACCGATCTGATAGGCAGACCTTATGATCCCTACTTTACAGACAGCGCAGCTGCCACTCAGCAAGGTTCAGTAACCCACCCAGGTCATGCTGCTATGTGTCGGAAAGTAGGGAAAAGGAAGCTGGATTGAAACCTGGCCTGAAGCCTGTTTTAGTGCCTCCTTTAAGCTTAGGCAACACGATGGAGTTGTACAGACATCTCAGAAGTCAGAGCACCAGGAAGGAAGTCTGGACACCCAGAGTCTCGTCCCATCTCTGCCTCTCTGGCTGAGGGACTCTCTGAACTGCAGTTTCTTCATCTGTTCAGCAGGCAGGCCAACCAGATGACTTTTCAAGGCCCTTCTAGCCATGCTTTTAGAGCCAAGAAAACACCACATGCTTTTTCACACTAAATCCCACCAAATTTCTCACCCCCAGAACCAAGTGGCCTACATGGAAGAGCCTCCAATTAACAGCTTTGTGGGTCTGGGGTGTAGATGAGCCACTTCCCAGGGCAAACAAGCCCAAACCATCCCCACAAGCAGAGCCCACCAACGTGCTCTCCAAACCTGTGTTCTGAGTGGCTGGCCCTGATGGAAATCTGCAATTAGCTGTTTTAATCCCTAAAATAGCTTTGCTACTGTTGTATATAGTCACATAGGGAAAGAAAAAGCCAGGGGCCACCACAGTAAGGTCAGGGAGGAGTTGGAGACTCGGGGTTCCCAGTGCCAACCTTCTATTTGAGTTGCATGTGGTTGCAGATAATGTTCTGATTTCCAGCGAGCTGACAGCTGGGAGGAACGGCTGCTTAACCTGATTAGATATGCCCCCGCCACAGACTCTGGGGCCACAGACAACTGCTCATTTGAAATGCATGCCACTGGCACCCGACTGAAAGAATAAAGGCCAGCCTCAAACAGACAACACATTCTTGGATGCAAACCTTATGGTTTCTACACAGCCAAAAAAGGTTTATAACTGCCCGGGGTTCCTTTTCACAGAATATTCTTTGTTGAAGAGTGTTTAGAACAACTTGTAACTTTAGCACTTTACTGTAATTGCAGCTTGTCATTTAGAACCAAGTGGTATGTGAGGAACCCGGCGGGGGCGGGTGGGGGGGGGACCCCAGAGCTACTGAGTTCCTGTGTTCAATCCGCTCTGTGCTCCCTCAGATCCTGGGGGTAGCTCCCCGCCGTTCCCATCAGGATCCCCACGTAGCCAAGCAGCCCTGCTGTCTTCCTGCTGGTTGCGAGGACTGCACAGCCTCTCTTTTACCACCGAAGGGTGTGTCCCTGCTCAGGCACTGCCCTTTGAGCTGCAGTTCTCAGGAGCACAAGGCCTCGCGAGGCATCTCTAGGAGCTGTGTCAGGACTGGTGCAGGGGCTGGCCCCTCGGGAGGGTGGGAGGAGGGCTCAGAAGGACTTCTCTGAGGATTTTTATGGTGCATTTAAATGTCAGTACAACATATTATGGTATGAGCACACACTATCAGCCTGGTATTAAGAACAACGCCTCTTTAGTGTTCCCTCCTAGAAGGATAAGCTTTTCCTCTCTGCCCATCTCTCAAAGGAAGCACTGTGGCCCATGGTCCATTTCTGAAATGGAGGTAGACGTCCAACTCATAGGAACAGCGGGGAATCCATTCTTTCACAAGCCACACCTCAGAGCCGAGTACACATACTGAGGCCTAACAGTTATCCTTCTACACTATGAAACTTTTTTCAAAAATTAGAACCTACTCAAATACTAACCTATAAAGCATCAATCCGGAATCTTCCTGTTTGCTTCTGTCCAAATGATAGACTTTTGCAAATGTCTATTAAGAGACCTCCCTGAGGGGTAGACGAACCATGAGAGACGATGGACTCTGAAAAACAAACAGGGTTCTGGAGGGGAGGGGAGTGGGAGGATGGGTTAGCCTGGTGGTGGGTATTGAGGAGGGCACATTCTGCATGGAGCACTGGGTGTTATGCACAAACAATGAATCATGGAACACTTCATCTAAAACTAATGATGTAATGTATGGGGATTAACATAAGAATAAAAAAAAAAAAGAGAGAGACCTCCCTGCCTCCCCTGTCAGCATAGTGGTAAAGAGCATGAATGGGAGACTCTAACTTGGATGTATACAATATGGTGTATCTAATTTGGATGTATGGAATATGGGAGAATCTAACTTGGGTTTGAACCCTGTTCAGTCTCAGCCTCCCTTTCCTTATCAGTTAATTGGGAATAATATGTGTATCTCCTCACAGGATTGTTATGGGATTAAATGAGATTAAATGTGTGTAAAGCACTTAGCAGAGGACCTGACTCATACTACAGACTGAGTGAATCTGAACCATCCTTATTATCAATAATCTATCCTCCACCCTTTCTTCAGCTTTGACTTTGCTTGAACCTCTCTTTGATCACTTTCCTGGTTTAAGTTTCCCCCATGGAAGCATTATTCTGCCTTGTACTGTAATTGTTGGGGTGCTTGTCTCATTCCCTTTATTAGAGTCATAGGCTTCTTGATGGCAGGACTTGGGTCTAACTCATCTGTGCATTCCATGCAGTGCCTCTCACATAGAATGTGCTAGTTATGTGTCACCTCCTGCTCAAAAACCATCCAAGATGCTCCAGAGCCCCCGATTGAGGTCCAGGCTCCTATCTTGATGTATGAGGGTCTTCACTTAGAGCCCCAACTGTGTCTTCAATTCCTACCACCTCACACATCTGCTCATGCTGTTGATGTTGCTTAGAACCCCCCACCTCTACCTCTTGAACTCTTATTCATCCCTCAAAGCTCAGCTTAAATCACACGTTCTCAGTGACATATCCCAGAAGATAACAGTCAGGTGAGCTTCTTCCTGCCTCTCCTATAAAATTTGACTTTAGTTTGGGGGGTCAGCAAAATTTTTCTATGAAGGGTTGGATGGTAAACATCTTTGGCTTTGTAGGCCATATGATCTATGTCACAATTACACAACTCTGCAAAAGCAGAAATAAATAATACATTAGTAAATGGCATGCTGTGTTTCAATAAAACTTTATAAAAACAGGTAGTGGCCCAGATTTGGGCTGTTGCACTATAGCTTTCCAACCTCTGCTCTAGTCTTCTATGGTGTTCATCACAGGCTGCCTTTATATATAGTTATTTGAGGTCAGATCTCGTCTCAACTTCCAGAGTAAAAATGCCTTAAAGGCAGGGATAGCATTTTTCTGTTGCCATCATTTATAACAGGCACATAGAAATTACATATTAGATATTTGGAGAAAGACCAAAAGAATGGGGTGGGTGAGCGGGCTTGGGGTGAGGGTGGGAGGCAGATACCCAGACAGGAACCTGGGATGCACAGAGGAACCATGAATACAGAGGGTCAGAAAGACAAAGAGAGACAGGGGTGGAAGCAAAGACAGACTGAGCTAACAACCAAGAGAATCTTCCCAGGGCAAAGGTAGAGAAAGCTTGAGAACAGTGTTATGGGCTAAACTGTGCCCGCGCCCTCCCACCCAGTTCCTATGTTGAAGTCCTAACTCCCAGTACCTCAGAATGGGACTGTATTTGGGGCCTCTAGAGTAGTAATTAAGTTAAAATAGGGTGGGTTCCAATCCAATCTGACCAGTGTCATTATGAGAAGAGGAGATTTGGACACACAGAGGAACACCAGGGATGTGTATGCACAGAAAGGTGACCATGTGTGGACACAGAAGGTGGCCATCCACAAGCCAAGGAGAGAGGCCTCGGGAGAAACCAGGCCTGCCAACACCTTGATCTTGGACTTCCAGCCTCCAGAATTGTGAAGAAATAAATTTCTGTTGTTTCAGCCACCCAGTCGGTCGTATTTTGTCATGACAGCTCTAGCAAACTACACAGAGAAAAGCCAATTAGAAAAGCAGAAGGAAGGCCCCGGTAAATGTTAATGATTTCAAGTATTTTGCCTTTTATTCCTCCACAACTATAGCTTTTAGAAGACATTAAGGTTTTATTCTGTTGGGAGGTTAACATAGGGGGGGAGTTAAGTATGGATTCAGTTTCCAAGTCCCGGGTTTCAAGTTTGTAGCTCCGGGCTTGCATTTCTAATACTGTCAAATCCTGATGATTCTGACAAGGGCTGCCCCGGCCAGTTGCCCCACAGTGTTCCAGAAACATTTCTTGCATGTCCACTCAAAGTTAATCACCTAAATACCTGCCATTTCTCATGGACTTTTGAAGGGTTTTGTTTGCTTTGTAGAGTTTAAGGAAAGTATTTGATTTTTTTCCCCCCTTGTAAAAACTCCAGTTGGAAGAAATACTTTTATTTTCCCCTCTAGGTTTATTTTGTTTAGCAAAAGCCATTAGAACTAGCTTTAGTCTTACATTTTTCTTGTCTGCTCGCAAAGTGTGTTGACATGGTGCTTGAATTTCAATGGTTTGGATTGTTTTGAATGACTCCTGGTGTTTTTGTTCCCCGTTCCTCAAATACTGGTTGTAATCTAGGTGACCAGGTGAATGAGTTTATTAATAGGATTTCCACTAAGTTGAAGTTTAATTACGTGTACTGACGTTGGAAACCTGATGTTCCCACAGATACAAGACAGCTTGTGTACCTAGAGACCCAGAGGCTCCCATTTCCTCTGTGCCGCGGTTGACTCTGAGACCTCACGAGGCCAAGTCTTTGGGGTACATGCTGTGGCCTCCATCCCTGGAGAACGTGTCCTCTGCTAGGTCGTAACCAAAACCACCTGGAGGGATCTAACAGAGTTGCACTTCCCTAGATCCCATCTTCTGGCAAACGGCGCAGTGGGGAGTTTTCACATGACTAGTATAATCTGGAGGTGCTCATACAGATGTCTGGACTTCATTACATTTTCTTAACAATCCACTGGAGTCAGGTGCTGTTTTTATCATCACTCCCATTATTTATACAGATAAGAAACTGCGGCTCGAAGAGGTTGTCAAAAGCTGCCTCCCGTCAGGTCTTTTCTGTGCCTCCGCCTTGCCAGTCAGGAGTTTGCTGGTAGAGTCACTGGGGGCAGGACCTGTGTTCTTTCACTTCATGATGTTTCCTCTTGATACCTTGTCATATCGGAAACAGCATTATGCATTGTGACTCTCCACAGTACTTGTAATTTAACAAGATGTTTACTAAAATTAGCAACTTCCTCAGCTGAGGGATTTCAGGGATCGGTGACAGAAAGGCAGTGTGGGAGAAATGTTTTGACCTCAGACTTTCCCAAAAGCACTCCTAAAATCACACTACAACGGTGGCAGCTAATCCTGCCCCTGCGCATAAACCCGTTCCTCTTGTCAGGCAAACATGCCCTGAGGTGCACTCACTTCCCCAATAAAACTTTGAGATGGAGGGGGAGGGAGAGCTCCCCAGGGGAGACCCTCCACACCACAGAGAGACGCTCTCCATGACCAAACCGGGAAAGCCTGGCATGGTGGCACTGGTGGGGTCAGGTGGTGTGCAGGAAACAGCAATTAGGCTGGATCCCTAAGAGGAAGATCAGTTTTGAGGGACAAGAGTCAGGACGAGGAGAGGGACAAACTCCCGAACCCCCAGGAGATTCTCCCCCTTTTGCCAGTTTTGGCCTATCTGGAACTTAATTTTGTGGAAGAAACCAAGCATTTGTACACACACATCAAATGAAGAGAACAGCCTCTGACTTCTTGCCATGAAAAGAGACTTCTGCCTTAAGCAATTCATTCCGAATTGGCACCGTTCCCTTATCAACTTGGAAAGCTGCCCTATCCTGACAAGGTCCCTCAACCAACAGAGCTCCAGTCCTCTGGCCCGGATTACAGCCCCCACCCCCAGCGGCCTTCACACCTGCAGCTCCCTGATTTAATGAGGGCTGTCAGGGATTATCAAGTCATGAACTCGCTTACATCCGCCAGACTCTCATGAATGAGGCATTTTGTTCAGCTACCTCTCGCTTCGTGTTTCTTGGAGACAACACAAAGGGAAAAGGCAGTAAGTGAGCAGCTATTTGGGGCCAGGGTCTAATATTCAAATATTGCATGATGAAATTGCAGGCCTATCAAGTCCGTTGTGTTGTAACTTTCTTGTCTCTCCCGCTGCACCCCCACCTCAGCTCACCTCCCCACCCCCACCCCCCAGCCTGGCCTTCTAAGCCCTGTGGTGCCCTAGCCGGTGGGCTTGTAACTCTGCAGCTGGTGACTCACAGCTCCAGCACTGAGATGGGAAATCGCTGGGGCTGTAAATCCCCTGACGGGCGGTCACCAGAAGCCGGACCTGTGCAGGAGGGGCAGGGGGCCAACATTCAAGCTCCCTGAGCCGGGCAGATTTAGAGGCCGACCCACACTGAATCCTTCTTGATCCAAGTTAATTTTCTGAGGGAAATCTGATGGGAAAAGGCCTTATAATTTAGTGTTTTGAGGCCTAAAACACTGGTCAGTAACAGAAGGAGAAAATGGTAGTGTGGACATGCAGTTGCTTTCAGCGGACAACATTTTGATCACAAGGAGTCAGAAATTTTCAGTGTGAAGTCCTCCTTCCAGGAGAAGGCTGAGAGGACCTTTGGCCTGCAGACAGGATTCTTTTCATTACAGCAATAATAATTGCCATTATTAACAAGAGTTATAAGACATTTTTCATTGCCTATTTTCTAGCTGTCACCCCAGAGAAACCCAAAGCCCTTGGCTGCTGCTGGAAGAGAGAACACGGTGGTCATTTGTATTGCCCTTCAACAGCCTCCTCACAGCCGACCTGAGCAAGCCCGCAGTGGGGCTTCACAGTTCACAGGCTTTGTCACGCGGATGCTGGGCAGAAGAAAATCCTGTCTTGGTATAAAGTATTTCTCCAGCATTGACATTATTTATCTATCTACACCATGAGGAAGTATTTCCTTCTTCAAATACACCAGCATCTGAGCCCCTGAAAGAAGTCTGTAGACTGAAAGACACATGGAAGACAGCAAGCAAAAGGTAATTCTGCCTGGAGGCTCACAGGTGAGGGGTTCAGAGGGGAAGGAGAGAGACCATGGTCAAGTTGGTGACCATTGAAACAGGGTCAGGGCAAGACGGCTCTCCACACGGTAGCTCTCTGTGGCTGTAAAGAACTATTCTGGACTAGGTCCACTACAAACCGCAGGAACATTCAACTTAGAGGCCCTTCAAAGGATTAAAACATGAACCCTGAACTTGGGTGCCCTCCTCCAACGGGCCAGAGGCTGTTGGCTGCGATGTGCATCACATCACGTCTGATCCTTGGACAGCCGGGGGAGCTGCCCCCTCGCCGTCCAGCTTAGGCCTTGGCATTTGACTCTAGAGTTGGGGCCCGTGTGTCCGGCGTACGGATGAGTGTGGCCGTGCACAGCTGCGCATTGTGGCTTAGACTTCTTGTGATTGCTGTGGACGGAGCTGAGTTTATTGTGGTGTCCTGTAACCAGGATTGGTAGGCAATTCCGGAAATCTGAGGGTAAAAATAGCTGCAGAGCCGCCAACCCCTGGCCAGTGCCACCACGGTGGAGAGGAATGGCAAGCTGGAAAGTGCTGAGTTTCATGGTCTTTTCTTCCTTCCGGTGGTGGGAGGTTCTCAGAATAAGATCTGGGCTTTGGATTTCCCCCAAAGGGTTTCTCGGTGCTTCCCGGGCCTGCTGAGTCAGTGTAGTCGGACTTGGGTGAGTTTTCAAGGAGGGCTGTTGGTTTTTGAGAGAGGGGGCGTGTGATCGAGCCAACTCGGGCTCTGCAGCCCAGGGAGGTAACCACTGAGGGTGCCCACTGTTTGTTGTCGACCTCCCATGGCTCCGACATCCTGTCAGGGAGGGTCACAGCCTCCCAACAGCCTTCCAAAGCAGACCGCTCAGGCCCAAAGCCTCTCGCTTCATTGTTCTTGCCTCTTGCCAGTTCTGCCTCCGAACGTTGCCATTTCTTAACTAACACCTTCCCCACGTTCTTTCTCTCCCGTCTCTCCAAGAAATCTGCTTAAATGCCAAGTCTGTGGTCCAGGTCCCATCCCCTTGGTACCATCCTAGGTGCTTTCCATTTGCTCTTGGCCCTGAGTCCCACCCTGCCATATTCTCCACATTTTTCTGGAGAATGCTCATTGCAAAAACACTCTGAGGCCCCCTGAGAAATGGAAAACAAAATCTGCTCACACATGGCCCACTGGACCAAGAAACTGGACTGAGAGGAACATGCATTTGAACTAAATGTACAACTAAATTCTAGAATATCTCTAGAAGGGGGAAGATTTTATTATTTGAAAACTCATTCGGTAGTTTCAATTAGGTTAACCAAAGTTTGAGGTGGTATCAGCCCTTTGATATTCTGCTTTAACAACTTGATGGGAATAACTCTAATTACTAAATTAATCTTTCCAATTAAAGGTTATTTCTGAAGGGGAGAGAGTTTCCAAAATAGTTGATTAGGTCTTAAGCTTTCTTAGACCTTGCCAAACCCAATTCCTCCCTCTTGTCATTGTTCTCATACAGAACCTTATTTTTTTTAATTTTTAATTTTTTAAATTTTATTGTTTGTTGTATAAGCACTTAGATGCTTGCTTCTAGGCTGGTCTATGAGCTCCCTTTAAAAAGGAAAGATTCATTCGGTTTTATATCTTCAGCACCCTTATGAAATATTTATTGAATTAGACAGGATTACATGGATTAAAGATTCTTCTGGGAAATCTTGTTTACATGATTAATTTGCTTGGTGAGTTCTTTCTTCCTAGATAGCAATGAGACACAATCATTGCCAGTTCTTGTTCTACCTCGGGGCGCCTGGGGGGCTCAGTCAGTTAAGCGTCCAACTCCTGATTTCGGCTCAGGTCATGATCTCAGGGTCGTGAGATCAAGCCCCATGTTGGGCTCGCGCTCAGTGGGGAGTCTGCTTGGGATTCTCTCTCTCCCTCCACCCCCCCGCCCCGCAACTCACGTGTGTGCACACACTCTTTCTCTCAAATAAATAAATATTTTAATTAAAATAAAATAAAATTCTGCCTCAGGGAGTTTCCATTATCTTTCTGTGAGTCTGCGGCTGGATATCTCCAATCAGAACTTTATTTCTTCCACAAGTTTTCCCTGGGAGGGGAGCTCCAGCCTGCAGTCTGGCTTCATTGGCTGGAGTGTGATGCCCATGTGGCCAGAATCAGGTGTTTGACCTACTGTGTACGCTCAAATCCATAGCCCCCTTCCTGTTCCCGTGGCCCAAGTCAGCCACGTCAGAGGACAAGGTGAAGTTGGAAGGGCCCATCTGGTACCCATGGCAGGGATGGTGTTTCATGGGCTTTCGCACCAGACCCAACTGGTACAATCCTGGCTCCAGCACTTTCTAAGTGTGTGACCTTGGTCAATTAATTACTCTCCCAGAGACTCAGTCTTTTCTGTAAAATGAAGAAAACCATGCCTTACCTGTAAGAATGCTGAAAGAATTGGAAATGAGTATGCAAAATGGGTATTGCGGTGCCTGGTAGCTGTTGATTGGAGGAAATCTTTTAAGGGTGCGCTTTTCTCACCATGGGTGAGTCAAACCATCTTTACCCAGGTCAACACTTTGCATTTCAGAGTCTGAGGCCAAGGAGATACTGAAGAATTCAGAGGTCAAGTCTAGTTTGCAGCAGGGAGGTCCTGGCCCAAGAAGAAGTCAGAAAATAATAGTAGTAGCAGTAAATACGAAGTGCACACTCACTTTGAACCCAGCGCTATGCAAAGCATTTTACATGGAACATTTGATTTAGCCTTCACAGCTCCCTTTTGGGTTCAGGTTTATTGAGGTTTAATTGACAAATAACATTGTAAGATATTTATAATGTACATCATGGTACTTAATATATGTGTACTTTGTGAAAGGGTTCCTCCCATCTTGTTAATTAGCACATCCATCACCTTACATATTTGTGTGTGTGTGTGTACCTACATATATTTTGTGAGAACATTTAGGTTCTACTCTCTCAGTAGATTTCAAGTATACAGTACAGCGTTGTCAATTATCATCACCATGTTATTCATTAGATCCTCAGACCTTATTCAACTTACAGCTGGAAGTTTGCCCCTTTTTACCAACCTTTCTCTATCTCCCCCAGCCCTTGCCCCTGGTGACAACTTATTTACTCTCTATTTCTGTGAGTTTGGCCTCTTCTTTTTTAAAATTCCACATGTAAGTGAAACCATGCAGTATTTGTCTTTGTCTGGTTTATCTACCTAGCACAATGTCTGCCACAACTCCCATTTGACAGATTAAAAAACTAAAGCTCGGAGAAGCTCAGTAACATGTCCGAGTTCATTCAGCTAGCTGAAGCCAGGTCAGCTCCAGATAAGTGGACTTCTGCAACTTTCAGCTTCATGGCCTCAACAGGAACCTTGGCCTTTTGAGGTCTCCCCTTTCCTGGGCCCCATGGCTGGGGCCCAGCACAAGGGATGGGCACACAGGTAAAGGGAAGAACAGGATGACAGAGGTGGTGAGAGGTGCATGGAACCACACCTCCAGTGAGGAGACAGAGGCCTAGAGAGGTGAAAAGAAGCTTTGTCCCTTCATGTGACCTGTTAGGGCAGAGCTGGGGCCAACCCAGCCCTTCCAAGTGGGGATCCACTAAACTGGAGGGAACCAGCCACTTCCCTAGATCCCCTGCATCCTCTTCCTGACTCATGCCTAACAAGCCTGCAGGGTGGGGAAAGGAGGAGGAATACTGACAAAACCAGTGATAGAAAAAAACCCAGATTGGAACATTTAGCTTCATTCAGGACCAACTATAAACCGCACCTCTGCCTGCCAAGCCCTAATCGTCATCCCGTGGCGGAGTCCCTTCTTAGTCACTGTCTGCCCCTCCAGAGGGGCTTGTAAGACAATTACAAGAATTCAGCGATAATCTCTCCCTATTTACATCTTTCAGTTTTTATTTCCCGGGCTTTCCAGAATTTGCTCTCGTTAAACATCCAACCCAAAGCCAGCTGAAAAGGCTTTGCAGCGTAGGCTGTTGTCTCTCCCTCTGCCTGATTCTATTACTCTGATCAAAGTCCTGTTGCAGTCCTGGGGTTTTGTGTCAGCTTCAGAGAGATCAAAAGAGACAAAGACGAGGCCCCTGGAAGTGAACAGCCATGAGCAACTGTGCGTGTGACGAGCTGGTAGCTCCATGGCATTTTCTGTAGTCAGAGATGGAAGGCCTAGGCCGAGAAGGGGCTGCTTGCTGGGCTGGGGGATCTATACCCCACAGGGCATAAGCCAGCGATGGCTGTACCCTAGGGTCTAGGGAAAAGGCCAAGCCTGGCATGACAGTCACCATCCATCCCAGTTGGACACTTGGCACAACACACAGGATGCAAATTAGAGCATGTTTTCCAGATGGGGGCCTTATTTAAATTCTCAAACCCAACCCTCTCTAGCCCTCACAGCACACACGCATGCACATGCACACACATACACACACACACACTCCACATAAAAGGGGAAAGGTTAGAAGTTCTTGGTCAGACGGGAGGCCTGAGATGATGAGGACTTAAAGACTGCTTCTTTGAAAGGCTGCTCTTCTGAAGTCAAAACTTGGTTGGGACTGAGGAAGAGTGGTCAGAGCTATGGGGTATGGAAGACCACCTTGGTGTCTTGCCTCAGCATCTCTAAGAACCTCTCCCTTCTCTTCTGCTGTCTTACCACATTGGTCCCTTCTACATATGTCCTTGAAAAGGTGAGAGGATTCTCATACATACAACATGCTGACCTTGGACCTTTTATAGTTTTAGCAAAATACACCCTCTGCAAAAAGTGATTATAATTGAGGAGTAAATCCCAGACTGGTGTAGTGGTTAGGATGTAGGCTGTATAAGCAGCTGGAATGGAGACCCCAATCAGGCTGAAAGCTATTTCTCTGTCACGTGATAGCCTGGAGGTAAGTGTCCCCAAGCAGCAGGGAAGTTCTGCTCCACTCGGTCCCTTGGCACCTGGGATCCTTCCATCTTGTTTCTCTGTTGGCCTCTAGAGAGTTGTCCTCTCTAGAGAGCTGGGTCACTACTGTATGAGCATCCCTACTCATAGGGTGCAAGGTAGAGGAGAAATGGAGGGCAATCTATTTTCATGTATTTTTTGTAAGTGATGCAGAAGTTACAGACTTTGGCTCTGCTTATGTTCCACCAGTGAGAACTTAATTACGTAGCCAAACCCAGCTGCTATGGAGGCTGAGCAATGTGGTTATTAGCAAGGTGAATGTCTGCCACCACAGGAATTAAGTTTTTTTGTATGAAATATAAATGTGGGGGGTTCCTGGGTGGCTCAGTTGGTTAGATTAAGTGTCCCACTCTTGATCTCAGCTCAGGTCTTGATCTCAGGGTTGAGTTCAAGCCCATGTTGGGCTCCATGCTGGGCATGGAAACTATTTTTAAAAAAGCTACATATCTACATAGATATAGATATATAGGCTATCCATCCAGAGAACTGTACAATGAGAATTCATTCTTCATAAGATTACTCTGAGACATTCCTAGATCCCTATCTATCTACCCATCCATCCATCCATCCATCCATCCATCCATCTTCACTGATAATATGGTAGAGGGTTGGCAGGAAGATAGACTCAAGATTAAAACATTAAGTAAACTGACCATTTGTTCATTTATTCAACAAACATTTATCAAGTTCTTATTATGAGCTAAAAGTTGTGCTGGGCACTGAGGTACACAGATGTGGAAGCCATGTTCTGTGGCACTGACTAACTTTGTCTGTGGTTTCTAAACTTGCTAATGTGCCCTAACTCCCAGAAACAGAGAGGCAGGTGAGCTTGGGGTTTTTTATTGTTATGTTAATCACCATACATTACATCATTAGTTTTTGATGTAGTGTTCCATGATTCATTGTTTGTGCATAACACCCAATGCTCCATGCAGAATGTGCCCTCTTTAATACCCATCACCAGGCTAACCCATCCTCCCTGCCCTCTAGAACCTTCAGTTTGTTTTTCAAGTCCATCGTCTCTTATGGTTCATTTCCCCCTCCGATTTCCCCCGCTTCATTCTTCCCCTCCCGCTACCTTCTTCTTCTTCTTTTTTTTTTCTTAACATATATTGCATTATTTGTTTCAGAGGTACAGATCTGTGATTCAACAGTCTTGCACAATTCACAGCGCAGGTTAGCTTGTTTTTAAACAGACCTCAAGTGATGTTTCTTAGCCATCTCTGTTTAATTAAAGGGTTTCCCAAAGATTGCAGGCTAATTAAAAAGGATTACCATTTGCAGCTGTTTATCTTCTTAATGACCCACAACAACAAGTGCAGAAATAAATTGCCGATGTTAATGTGATTATAACTGTCACCCCTAATTCTGAATTTTCAATTTTGAGGTCCATCTAAACAGCATCAGTGTGCTCATTTATTGGCTCTATCGTAAGACAATGTTTTAAAACTGAACTTTAAAAAGCACCACTTTGGGTGATTTCATTTTCTCTTGACAAAACTACTCGGAAGATTTGAGGACAGTGGTAACAAGTTTCTCTAGATTCTTCCAATACAGAGGCTCTGTGGCTCCCCAATTCTTCCCTTATGGGGTTGGAATTTTTTTTTTTTTAAAGATTTTATTTATTTGACAGAGAGAGATACAGCGAGAGGAGGAACACAAGCAGGGGGAGCGGGAGAGGGAGAGCAGGCTTCCCACAGAGCAAGGAGCCCGATGCGGGGCTCGATCCCAGGACCCTGGGACCATGACCCGAGCCGAAGGCAGATGCCCAACGACTGAGCCACCCAGGTGCCCCATGGGGTTGGAATATTACGTGGGACTACTGAGAGGAGAGGCAAAGCAGCACAAAACAGTGGGGAGAGGTCTGAAAGATGGGCTTGGCTTGGCAGTGTGTCAAGAGCCCTGATCAAGGACTGCCGGGCCTGGGAGTGGGTGAATCCAAAGGTTGCCCTCCCTGCATATGGGATAGAAGTACACTGGGTGGGAGTCAGAAGTCTGACGGGGCTTGGAAAACCCCAGGGTCAGGGATCCACACCTCCTACAGCTGCCCAATTTACTGTTGAGGGAAAATTATTTTCCTCTCAAATATGTGCTTACAACCCCACAGCTGCCTTACACATGGGCTGTGGAGATGGCCTGGGCCGCCCCATACTGCTCCCCAGGCACCCCCCAGGATGACTGCCAAGAGAGTCTAGCCTCAAGCAGCCAACTAGTGCATTGTCAACAGATGGTCACTCTCCAAAGCATGGAGAGCTGGAGGGGGGTTGCTACTTTTCAAAGTCATTAGTGTCTTTTCATAGTATTCGACCTTCAAATCTTGGAGGGATATAACAGATGACCTCACCCAGGCTCTGGGTGTGCCGAGTGAGCAATGAGATGCTCAAGGGCACACAGCGAGTTAGTAGCTAAGTCCAAATTTAAAACCTAAATTCCAACCATCCCATCACCTGTTCTTTCCAATGTGACAGTAATTTCACTTAACACAATTGTATATGTGGTTTAATGAGCAGTAACAGTGATAGCCCCTATTGCCAAATTTCTGTTCATCCTCCGTATCATTTTAATCATGCCTATCTGAGGCTCTAGTCCCTGCCAGCAACCTTACAGAGTAGATGGGGCAGGGATGAGCCACATGACTTTGGAGGAGGCAGGGTTGAACATTAAGAGCGTAAAAGCCTTAGCACCAGCACACATGTGGTTCATGACATATCTGTGATTTGAACCAGATCTCTTGGCCCCGTCCAGCATGCTCCCCCACTCCACTGCTCAGCTTTTTTTTTCATCCGTTCATCTGCTCACAAAAAGAGAAAAAAATAAAATGAAACAGTAGTGATGGTGTCTCCAAGACAACTACAGCCATAAGGCTTGTAACCAGAGCTGAAGGGCACAGCACGATTGTCCGGTACAAGGCACATGGATGATTCTCCTGTCCCAGCTTACCCCCAGACAACATGCGGAGTCTCTCACCCAATCTCTCCAGAGTGATCACTGTGTGCTAGGTGCTACTGGGCATTTGGGGAAGCACCAAGCAAGACCTCTACCTTCGAGGAAGGGAAGGAGAACTAAGAAAGAAGAGTTAAGGTACTTGCTACGGTGCTCAGCACCTTCCATTTAATTCTGGCAATTGCAGTCTAAGGCATGTGGAACTGTCCCCCTTTTACAAGATCTGAGGCTCAGGAAGGTTAAGTGACACCTGAGGTCATACAATTCATAAGTGGCCAAACTGGAATTTGGACCTACATCTTTCTGAATTCATGAGCTTTCCAGGTTTAGCACTGGGTGTGGTATATAGTGGATGCTCATAAATGTGCTGAGTAAATAGAATGGGCAGAGTGAGATTAGGCCAGGCAGAGGAGAGAAACATGAATTGGTGGTTCATGGTGCAGTGGGTGGAAATTGTGGTCATCACTAAGATGGCGGCTTATACTGTGGGAAAGGATACGATGGTCCTGGGGGAACATACAGATGACTTATCACAGCCACCAAGAGGAAGGCCAGCCTTCCTGGCTGGGGAGGACACAGCTAGAGAAGGTGTTTCTATTTCTCCGCTCCGGGCTTGTCCTCTACACCCACTAGACAAGGCACCTGTGTTCATTTTCATGGTCGTCCCCCAGAAGTGGAGGTGGCTGCCTGCCTTGTCCGCCCCCCAACTCCCTTCCCCTGAGCAAGTGGAGGCCTGGTGGGGCCAGCAGAGTCACGCCCACGAACCTGCCCCATGCACCGCCCTGCTCGGCCGCCCGTGCCTGCCTCTCTTTCCAGAGACGGCGTAAGGACTAGCAACCTGAGAAGAGCCTCCCAAGTGGCCCCGGTCCCACCTTCGGGGCGGTTTGATGCTCAGGGCTGGGTGCCGACAGCCGGCTTAGCTGAGACACATCTCCACACCGCGGGCTTCAGCCGCCACGGTGTGAACTGTCTCTGAGCCTCCTCTTGGGGCAGCTGCAGCCTGACAGTGTGGTTCCTAAACGGCTGACAGATTCTTCTGCGCACTTTGGAGAGTCACAGGAGGATTATAACTGTCTGCCCCATCCCATTACCCCCTCCAGCTGCCTCTGCCCCTGGAGAATCCCTTTCCAGTGTGTAAGGATGCCATCATCGCAGCCACACTAAAAAAAATGTGTGACATTTTCAAAACTGGAGCGTGACTGATTGTGTGTGTGTGTGTGTGTGTGTGATTCTAAGCCAAGAACATATCAAATCTATCCCTCCTGCCTCCCAGGGTGGGTTTTCGGGGGAGAGGGAGAAAGGGTGGAAGCAATGAATGAAATCTCCTTAGGGTCCTACCCACTTCTTGGGCCTGGCCGGGGTGCACTTTTTCTCTCTCGAGATCGCCTGTCCCCGGTCCCCCAGCATGAAAGGAATCCATAGTCCAAGAGAGACCATTAGAAAGGGCACATCTGGAGACCAGCCCCGCAGGCCCACCATGGCCTGAAGGCCAGCACAGCTCGGACAAGCTGGCAGGGCTGTGCCCACCTCCCCTCCTGTCCCGCAGGCCCCAGAATCCACCTTTCCTGCCCCGGTGTCTCCCCCTTCCCCCCCAGCGCACTCCTCCCAGGCGGGACATGTGCCAGAAGCTTCCACGTGTCAGAAGCCCCCTCTCGCGCAGGAACTTCCTTAGCCCCGGCAGGGCTAGCTGAGCCTCGTGAGCTCACTGCAGACTAGTGTGCACTGTCCCCAGGGAGGCTGGTGCAGACCCGCGTCCATGTTGGTCTCACTCCAGGCCGGCGGGGTCCCCCCCACCCCCGTCCCCCGTGAGTCTGGCGGGGCTGCCATCCAGAGCTCGGGAGCTGCAGAGAAACCGCTGTCTCAAGGCTGGGTGCCGGGTGCCCCTAACTGCGCACAGCCCCCATCCCTGGAGCCAGAACCCCTCAGGAAGAGCCTGCACGGCCCCCCCAAGACCAGCACCCCGGGCTCTCGGGAGAAGTGAGGTGGGGAAGCGGTTAATACTGACGGTGGAGCGGGTTTCTTTCCCAGAGGCCCGGGGAGCAGGCTGTAAGTGCCCTCGCCGGGTCCTCTCTCGGCTGGCGTCCCTGGGCGCACACAGCTCTCTGGGAGGGAGGGCAGGGCCGCTGCGCTCCCAGCCGAGGTGTGGGGCCCGTTTCTGTCCCCGCCCGCCTCTGCCCAGGGAAGCTGGCAAGAAACCACGGGCCCTATTCCTTTGACTGTTTTCTGAGTTTTATGAAAAACTGTGGTTATGATTCAACCTCAAACAATGACCAAAAGAAATCGGAGTATTTATTGCTTTGTTAAAATAATGATGATAATAATAATAATAATAAAGTCTGGATTGTGTTATTTTAATTTAAGTTCTCCTTAGTGAAATTGGTTTCCACCATCTATTGTTCATTATTCACGTTAGGAGCGCCCTCTGTTATGCTAGATGTCACGGCCACCATTAAAAATACACAACTATTCATTATGTATTACAAATTAAAATACTGCCTTTTATATATCCCACATCTCCATTATTGAAGGAGTCATACAAAATCATTTATTGAAATGTCATATTTAATTAATTGGCCCAACTTTATTAATTTTTTTTACCTTTAACCCAAAGGTCATTTAGTCACACTGAAGGATTCAATAAATTGAAAGAACATAAACATTTATTATATTTCTCATTTTTGCGTTGTCAAACAATAAACATTTCTCTTCTTCTTCTTCTTTTTTTTTTTTTTTTTTTTTTTTAGCTAGTAGGGTTTTGTGTTTTTCCCCCCTTGGAGTAGATCCTATTTTTTGTTCTTTCAAATGGTATATGAATCAGTCAAGGTCTCAGCAGGAAACGGACACTCAAACTGGGTAATTTGAGGAGAGGGAAGATGGCCAGGGACAGCGCAACACCCAAGGTCTGGGAGCAGTAGGGAGTCCTCGCTCAGCCCAGGCTGAGAAGGAGTGAATTCTACCAAGTCTACAGAGAGAACTGCGGGCAAGGCAGCCGGGCAGGCCCTGGGTCAGGACGCAGATGGAGGTGGGCAGCAACTCCCAGCAGGGAGTTATAGCCTGGCTATAATCACCTTGACCTCAGAGTCCTTCTTTTCTGGGACCTCTTGCTGATCCTCCAAGTTGCCAAAACCACTTGGCAGACCACGTACACGGGAGCCCTTTGATGAGCCCACACAGGCCAGCCTCGACAGAACAGAAAGGAGAACAGAGAAGAGGAGGGAGGGTCCACAGGGGCAAACGGAAGATGCATCCTATTTCTTTGTCTCTATAACATCTCCTGCTTCTCTTCCATAGTTTCCCAGATTTAGTCTTATACGTCGTCCCCCAAATTAGCTCCCATAGAATGTTTTTTCTTACAAGAAAAAAATTGATATTTTTGTTGGGATATCATTTATTAAAGCCGAATCTCTAAAAAAAGTTATTTTTCAAAATGTTCAACTATTACTATTCATCATTCCTGTTAAAACAAATATCCAAATCTTGACACAATCTCCGGCCTGCTTTTGTAGCTCTTTCACTGCAGGCTGCCTCCTGAGGTCTCAATATTCTTCCAGTTTTTATTATTTAAGTTCTAATCTCCTCAAATGTATTATTTAATCCCCAAGAGTGTTTTATTTGAAGAACGGTGGTAAAAATAAAATTTATGGAAGAAAGATTTAAAGTGATTTTCTTTGTTTACATTTCCCATTGCATCTTTCAAAGACAACGGAACATAGTGACTTAGACTATATCTAATTAAAACCTCTGGAGGATTTTCTAAAATTTTGGTTGAAATCTCAGATATTGTCCATAGCATTATCCTGGTACTCTGTACAATGAGGTTTTCATGTAAATGTTTCTCAGTGAAAAATTATTTTTCTTTTTTTTTTTTAAAGATTTTATTTATTTATTTGAGAGAGACAATGAGATAGAGAGAGCATGAGAGGGGATAGGGTCAGAGGGAGAAGCAGACTCCCTGCCGAGCAGGGAGCCCGATGCGGGACTCGATCCCGGGACTCCAGGATCATGACCTGAGCCGAAGGCAGTCGCCTAACCAACTGAGCCACCCAGGCGCCCCGAAAAATTATTTTTCTTAAGCATTGATGATAAACTAAAATATATTACATCAAATGTTACTACTTCCACAAGGTAAACAAAAATCTATTAAACTATCTTCAAAGTTTTGAATTTTACATATAAGTAAATTATTAACAACACTTCAATGTGAAACAGTTGAAGCTTTGTTATTAATGGTTCACGTTTTATTGCCCAGATGTATAAATTTTCCAAAAAACAATTTTCACATTGTAGTAAATAAATGTCTTATAACAAAATCTAGACTACAATAATATGCCCATATTGAAATTATTGTTTTCTGAAGTTTATTATTTCATATCTGAAAATACTGTTATTTTTAACTAGCCACTTGATATTGTTACAAAGTCTAATAGTACTTTCTGTTTTTTAATTTCTTTATTGACATTAATAAACTATCTTTTCAGAAATTCCAATGATTTCAAATGCTGGTTTATATATAAAGTTACTCCTGATAATCCTTTAGTCACTGACGATGGCAAACTTTCTTTCTCTGGACCATGTGCTTCACCAAAACAGGCTCGCTGTTCAGATAACGTATTTAAGTATTTAGCGCTTCAACTTCCAATGACGGAGTTTTTGAGCATTGTTGGCATCCCGTCCATTACTAGCAAAATAAGCTGGTCATGTTTTTGTGGAAATTATCAATCTGTAGATTGTTTCTCATTCCAGAAACAGACATTTGGGGCTTTATTTTGTGCCAATACTTCTACCGAATCATAAGACATTCTGTTTGGGTTTGTTGCATATGGTGTCGGAAGATGTTGCAGGCTACCGTTGATGATGAATATCATATCTCTTTATTTTCCTGCAAAGTCAGAAGATTAACATTCATGATATTTTAAAAGGAACATTAAGAAACTGATCTCATCGACGATGTTCTTTTCATTCTGAGTGTTCAGGGTTTTGTTTGTTTTTAAGTGAGCACGTATAATTAGTGGAAGGAGCATCATGGTAAGACTGATTCAAAGAAACCTGGAATGAGCCAACTATACTGATTAAATAAATGGCGAACTATTGATAGGATTGTTAATTTAGATATAGAACCGGTTAATAACCCACAGAGCAAAAACACTGTAACCTTTGGACTTATCTTTCCTACTAGACAAGTGTAGTTGACCCTTGAACAACACGGGTTTGAATGGCACAGATCCACTTAGACGCAGACGTTTTTCAATAAATCCAGGAGAGTACTGTAAAAGTATTTTCTTTATGATTTTCTTACTATTTTCTTTTCTCTGGCTTACTTTATTGTAAGAATACAGTATATAATACATATAACATGCAAAAAATATATATATATAGGGGCGCCTGGGTGGCTCAGTTGGTTAAGCGACTGCCTTCGGCTCAGGTCATGATCCTGGAGTCCCGGGATCGAGTCCCGCATCGGGCTCCCTGCTTGGCAGGGAGTCTGCTTCTCCCTCTGACCCTCCTCCCTCTCATGCTCTCTGTATCTCATTCTCTCTGTCTCAAATAAATAAATAAAATCTTTAAAAAAAAAATATGTATATATATATATACACTGTTTATGTTATCAGTGAGGCTTCCCATCAACAGTAGGCTATTAATAGTTAAGTTTTGGGAGAGTCACAAGTTATATGCAGATTTTCAACTATGTAGCGTGGGGGTGGGGAGGTCAGCACCCCAAACCCCCTTGTTCAAGTGTCAACTGTGGTTATATCTCCTCTGAACAAAATGCATTTACATTGTTACTGGACAAAAGCCATTACTCTGTTTCCTACTAGTTATGCCTATCTTTATAGATCTATAAAATATCTTAAATTAATAACAATCTTTTTTCCTGCTGTCTTGCTCTATACCCTTTCTCTGGGTATAAACCTTGGCTGCAATTACAACCTGCTTTAGGTTTTGTTGCAAACTCAAAGATGGTCTCGAGACCCTGGAAACAACTTTCTTACAGAACCTTAGCCTTTCTAAAAGTAAGAAAGTTTTGTAGTTTTCTATGTTAAAAAAAAAAAAGGCACAAAGCACAGAAAGACATTCTGAGGGGCGCCTGGGTGGCTCAGTCGTTAAGCGTCTGCCTTCAGCTCAGGTCATGATCTCAGGGTCCTGGGATCAAGCCCCATATCGGGCTCCCTGCTCAGTGGGAAGCCTGCTTCTCCCTCTCCCACTCCCCCTGCTTGTGTTCCCTCTCTCGCTGTCTCTCTCTGTCAAATAAATAAATAAAATCTTTAAAAAGAAAGAAAGAAAGAAAGATATTCTGAAATATAGAATCTCTGCTATCTAGTAAAAAAAATCTTTTACTACCCCCGTTAAGAGCAGACTGAATAATTTGTCCCTTCAGGAGAGAGAAAACAAACTTCTGACTTTTGCATTAACATAGTACTTGGCAGTAAATGTTAAATAAGTTTCTTTTTTAAGACACTTATTAATAAACCCATAAAACCTTAGCCAGGTTTGGCAAAATTTTACATTTGACATTTCACTGCCTTTTTTGAGACTCATTATTTATGAGTATTATAATTCAAGGCAAATAAATTTCTCTTTCCACAAAGCTTCTACTGCTTCTTATCTTCATAGAGGTTTTAGCCCTCACCATCTTCTTTCAAAATCTGAAACAATCAAACTCTTTATTTTAGGACAGAATCACTTTTTTTCGCTTAATAAGCAAAAACACCAACCACTAACTTCGCATAAGCAGACGTCCTTCTCTGTCACTGTTACTCCTGGCATGGCCTCAGTCATTTACAACTTTTTCCAAAGTAGGCCAGTTGTGAGATCTGAGAGGTTCTTTTTTTTTTTTTAAGAGGGAATGTCGGCGGGGGGGGGCGCCTGGGTGGCTCAGATGGTTAGGTGTCTGCCTTAGGCTCAGGTCATGATCCCAGGGTCCTCGGATCAAATCCCGCATCGGGCTCCCTGCTCCTTGGGGAGCCTGCTTCTCCCTCTGCCTCTCTCTCTCTGTCTCCCATGAATAAATAAATAAAATCTTTCAAAAAAAAAAAAGAGAGAAGGGGGATTGTTTGTGTGAAGTTGTAACCCTCATTTACATATAACATTGTGATTGCTAGGAAGGCTTTATAGAGATGAGAGAGATAATTTATGTTTTAGAACTGAGTTTGTTTGACTAAGAGATTCTAGATAAATTCCATACATGCTTGAATGCTGGAAGGTTTGCCTAAGATGTTTAAATCTTGGTGAAATCTTATGGATGCAGACAAGCCTGGACATGTTTGGGAGCTATTGAAGCAGCTGGAGGGGGCTATATTCTCATGAGAGGCCAAGGAGCCTCTGGAAGGATCTTCCATGCAGAAGTCTGCAACCAGTTTTCTATCTTAACACACCTGAAGTAATGTGGCTCAGTACGACAGTGATCCCCAAAGAGGTGAAATAGATGGGTACCTATACTGAATTAGTTAGGACTGCTCTTGGCTAAAAGTAACATAAATCATGTCCAAACGGTACTTAACACAAATTAAGGAGAATTTTTTCCCTCATAAAGCAGGAAGTCCAGGAGAGGCAGTTCCTACTATTACTTCAGGGGTTTAAGAATTCCAAGGCCAAGATCTCTGCAATTTCCTTGGCCTTTCCCTCATGGTCACAATATGGCTGCTGCATTTCCATCCACTTAAGTCCAAATTCCAGCCAGAAAGTAGAAAAGAGGAATAAAGAGCAAGGAAGAAAGGGCAATGCTGGTATCAGAAAAGTAGTATGTTTCCTCCAAGTCCCTGGTAGATGTTTGCTGTGGTTTATCAGTCACAGTGACAACATCTGGACATTTTAGCTGGGCCAATGGCCGGCCTACTGAAACCAGGATCCTCTTCATAAGGAAGAAAGAATGAAGGATACTCAACGTGTGTATCTGTCAGAAAAACACCCCGATTCATGTAGTTTCAGTAGGAAGGCGGTTGGAAGAGGAACTTGAGTCTCACAAGACTGTAGGAAGCACTAGAAGAGGGAACGGAAGGGAAGGCTGGTGCTAGCTCTGAGATACACTGCTAGATTTCAGGGCATCGGGAACTTCTACCGCAGGAAACCGCCACTGATTCTAGAGCCTCTAGCTCCCAGTACTATCTAACTACCTATGGTGCTGAGGCAGGTTACTCACAGAGGAAAAACCAGAGGTGCCTGCAAAATCCCACCTTGGCCGAAACCGACGTGTTTCCTCCATGGCTGGAGTAAAGATACGGCCTGTGGTTCCCTTCTTCCTCCCGGTTCTCACCGCGGAGTCTAAACCAGAGCCTGTTGGCAATAGATTCTGGGAAATGTAGTTGTGTGAAGTTGTAACCCTCATTTACATATAACCTTGTGATTTACATATAACAATGTAGGTCCCGGGGTTTCAGCCCCTGCATTACAGAAGGGATGGGGGCCTGAATCCGGAGGAAGGGGGTAGCTACCATCAATTTGGCACAGTAGGCAACCAGTAGTGTTTACTACACCCATGCAGCGTAGAGGCGTCAGAATCTGTGTGTGTGTGTGTGTGTGTGTGTGTGTGTGTGTGTGTGTGTGTGGAGGGGTTGGAAATCCCCCAGGTGTTCCTACAACCTGACACCTTTGAGAGCCACTTCTTGCAGGCAAGAGAGGTTACAAATGCATCTACTCGGGCGCCTGGGTGGCTCAGATGGTTAAGCGTCTGCCTTCGGCTCAGGTCATGATCCCAGGGTCCTGGGAGGATCGAGTCCCGCATCGGGCTCCCTGCTCGGCGGGAAGCCTGCTTCTCCCTCTGCCTCTCTCTCTCTCTGTCTCTCATGAATAAATAAATAAAAATCTTCAAAAAAAAAACAAATGCATCTACTCGATGTAAGGACAATGGGTTATCTCCAGAAGAGCAGGGGACTTCTCCAAATAACTTGAATGTATGCAACACAGATCATCCTCTCCTTTTGCACGCTCCTTTAGCCAAAGCACTCTAACACAGGTTACCTGGGCCTGGGCTAGAGTTCCAAAGACGGGAGACTGGGAGAGAAAGACGATTGTGTCACGGGATCAAGGCTGATCACCTTGGGGCCGTCAAAAGGGGTTGGTGAGGATGGTTCACTTGCTCTGGGCCATGAACACTCAGAGACAGGGCTGAGAGTGTGTTGGAAACTGAGGCAATCTGGGGGCGACTGGACAATGTCAGGAGGAGAAGCCTTAGTGAAAGAGCCACCGAGTCACCACTGTCTAGATCTGGAGCAGCAGCTTGGAGAGACCCACACGGCCAAGACCCCAGAAGATGTCGCAGCGTATCCGGGATGACTGTGATGCAGGAGCTGGGGGAGGGATCTGGGGCAGGGTTGTCCCAGTTCTGAGCTACGGGAATACTGTTTTGTTCCTATTCCTGTGGCCTTACTGGGCCCCTCCCCAAAGACAAGGATCAAACCTCGGCATCCAAGAACCCCACGGCGTGAAACTTATTACTTAAAGAGTGATGAGCTGTTCCTGGCAGAAAACCAGGTCCCGCTGACAGGAGGGATGTAAGTGGCAGGGTGTGGGTTCTGCCTCTTTCCTCCTGACATGGCCTGACAGCAGCCAAATGCCACCGTTGCTTTCTATGTTTTGAAAATATGAACATGTTTAAAGGGGATTTGAGAAACACTCGGTCGGGGGCTGCAGGGATTTCCGCAGAAGGGGTCCAAGGAGCCAAAAGCATCACGGGCCCCTGTCCTCTCCCTCAGAACAGTGGGATGATCATTACCCGAACCCCCGTCGATCTCAGCAGCTGGGGAGCTCTGCAGAGCATGAGTAGCTCCTCTTAGGTAAGACGGAGTAAGGAAGACCAGTGGCTTTGGAGCCAAACCCTAAAGTGGATGTGAACTTGTCAGAGGAGCCAAGGAGAGGTTTTTAGAACAAGGGTGATGTCACAGCTGCCCTCAGTTGCACGGTCATCGGGTTCCCACTCTGAGGTATGGCTGGAGGACAGCCTCAAAGCCTAGGGGAAGGAAGGAGCGAGAGAGGGCAGGAGAGAGAGGGGGAAGGAGCAACAAGAAAGCGAAGAAGGTGTAGGGAGTGACACACGGGAGCCTGGATGGAGCCTGGGATTGGTGCCCTGGCTTCTCTCCCTGGGGCCAGCTGGGTACGGGCTTAGAGGGGTAACCGCTGTCCGGTGGAGAGGGAAGCCGAGATCCGCAGTGAATCCTGCGGCTGGGGGTGGGAGGTCGCTGGCTTCTGGCCAAGGAGCTCCTGGCAGGCATATCCTCAGGGCGGACAGAGCAGCACTCGCCACCCAGGACGTTGCCACGGAGTTTGTGAGGAAGGGGGCCCCCTCTGCTGATGGCCCCCCTTTCCCTTCTGGGGAAACGAGGAGGTAGGGGGGGCCTCAAACGGATCCAAGTCTGCTGGCCCAAACTGGCCCTCCCCAATCTGGATATCGGCTGTTACACACCTGAGCTGAAGCAAAAAATAAAAGGAGAAGGGGGTGCCTTTGACCCTACATGCCTGTGAGTCTGTCTGGGGGGTGGGGTGAGCCCCAGCTGGAGGAAGGAGCCAGAGCTCTGAGTGGGATCCACCAGCCTCTGTCTTCATGAGCCCCCTCAGCTGATGGCGTTTGGATTCCACTTGAGAAAATGTGGAGGTGTCCGGGGTTGACCTTCAGCAACCACAGAGCTGGGATTAGAGAGCAGGGTCGGAGGATTGGCATAGACTTAGAAGAGCCTGTAGCGGTGGGCGTTGCACGAGGAGTCAGCGGGGTTGGGGTCTCTCAGCTAGTGGGGAGACAGAGCAAACTGGCAGGGGCAGGACAGATGATGGGAGCCAGCTGGATAGGCTACTGCAGGCAGAGGGAGGGAGTGGGGGAAGCTACAGGAAAACCTCCCCATACGTGTGAAAACAGACAACGCGTCCCCAACAGCTGCTCTGATAGACCACAACTGGTCTCTCCATTCAACAGATATTACGTGCAAACCTGTGCGGAGCCTGGTCTAGAGGCTGGGAAAATAACAATAAGCAAAACAGATGGAAGTCCAAGAATAAACAATATGGCACCCTATGGGTTCAAGGAAACAGACCCCTTCTGACCCATCTGTCAGGGCCAAAGTCACAGCCAGTCGGCCCGCGCTGTATGCCCCGCCGTGCGCAGCTCCCGAGTGCTTTCTGATTTAACTGTCGCACCCCGCCCAGAGGTGGGTGTGTCGTCCTCGGTTTGGGGATGAAAAAAGCAAGGCTCAGAGGGAGACCGGAATAATATGCCCAAGGTCACACAGCTGTCACCAGAGGGGCTGGGAAGCCTGTGCTTGACCTTAGTTTAACAGCCCTGCCCCCAGTGTCCTATCTCGCTCTGGACTAGAAGGTAAAAAGCAGGCTCACACCACCCGCCCTCGCACCTCCTTTCTAGAACTTTACTGTTACATCTTTACAGTAATTGACCAGCAAGTTAGGCCATTTCTCCAAGTGCCCAGCCTCTTTTTAGCCTTTTTTAGGGTTACAAATAATAATAATAACAGTAACACTGAGACCTACTCTCTGACCTTGAGGAGTTTATTCTCTATTGGCAAGTCTGATGGCACATCTGCAAATTAACCTGAAGCTGGTTACAAAGCAACCAACCCCACAGATGGAAAATGAAAGCACAGTGGCTAAGGCACACCAAACAACAGGGCATCAAGATGGAGTTGGGGCAATCAGGGAAGGTTTCCTGGAGGAGGTGGTTTTTCAAGGGAATGTTAGAGGATGCAATATACCCAGTTATCAGAGACATGAGAAGTCTATATTCTGAAAAGATGTGAACTAGTCACAAAAGGAGGAAGGACCTGGGGAGCAGGGGAACAGGAGTGCGGGTGAGGGTCGAGTAGGGAAGGAATTGGGTTTGCTTTACTTTGAGCAGATGGTCTAAAGAAGAGAATGTCCTGGGATGTGCTTGGAGAGACTGTGTGGTTGCATTTGGAGGAGAGCTTTTCCTCCAAAAGAGGAAACCCTGGCTTTTCCCAGTATCCCACTCTGCCATCCTGACCCTGACTGCTCTGGGTTTCCACATTGTCACAAGATGGCAGCCATAGCTCCAGACATCACATCCTCCAACAGTAGCATTCAAGCCAGATAGAACGGTGTAATACAGGGACCTTCTTTTCATATGGCTTCTCTTTCAGATTTGAGTCTGCTTCAGTCTCAGATCTCCTATCAAGCCAAAACAACCAAAACTGTTTGCTAGAGGGCACAGCTTAGCATTTCCTTGGGCTCTTTGTTCTAGGTAAAGAAGCTCAGAGCTAAGATTTGGATAAGCCCAACTTATCTGCCAAGGAGCATCAGTGTTCTCTTTCCTACCTCTTCTCATCAGCCACTCCCATCCCTTTGCCTCTCACATTCTTATTCCCATGATCCATCTCTGCCCACGTCTCTATTTGGCATCCCTGAAAGTCTACTAATATCATGCAATGGGTCAGCAGTCCCAGAGGTGGGAGTCAAAGTGACCCTGTTAAATTTAAAAAAAGGATGTTGGTGGTTCCTCTGTTTCTTCATTCACTTGTGCTTTCATTTAACAAGTAGGCAGAGATGCAGGCAGAGGGAGAGGGAGAAGTAGGCTCTCTGCTGAGCAGAGAGCCCGACATGGGGCTCGATCCCAGGACCTGAGCCGAAGGCAGCTGCTTAACCGACTGAGCCACCCAGGCGCCCCTCACCAGAGCCTCTTGCGCATGTCTTGTTCCAATTCTGCTCTCAGTGGTGTCATATCCCTGGCTTGAAACAAACCATAGTGGGTATATTTACACTGTAGAAATTGGCAAGCACTGGGGCGCCTGGGTGGCTCAGTCGTTAAGGGTCTGCCTTTGGCTCAGGTCACGATCCTGGGGTCCTGGGATCAAGCCCCGCATCAGGCTCCCTGCTCAGAGGCCTGCTTCTCCCTCTCCCACTCCCCCTGCTTGTGTTCCTACTCTCGCTGTGTCTTTCTCTGTCAAATAAATAAATAAAATCTTAAAAAAAAAAAAAGAAATTGGCAAGCACTACAAATTAGGGCTTCTCTCCCTGGAGAGCCAGGGACATTTGCCAGCATGCCACTGGGAAGAAGGGTGACTTCTGAGAATATGCAAAGATCAGGTGCTCACAGTCATCATCTAAAGCCATTTCTTCACACGCTTCTGCATGCTTGTGCAGACGAGGTACACATTCTCCCCTAGCGGATGCATCACTGAACTGTTTTGGATCCCTCCACAGTTAGGGCTGTGGGGCAGAGTGCATGGAGGTCTAATGAGAAAGAGTGAGCCAGCATTTAATGCTGATTGGCATGATGATGGTAACAACCTTCCCAGGAGGGTCTTTAACACACAAAGCACCTTCCGGGTCTCCCCAGAACTCACAGCTCTCCTCTAAATGCAACCACACAGTCTCTCCAAGCACATCCCAGGACATTCTCTTCTTTAGACCATCTGCTCAAAGTAAAGCAAACCCAATTCCTTCCCTACTCGACCCTCACCCGCACTCCTGTTCCCCTGCTCCCCAGGTCCTTCCTCCTTTTGTGACTAGTTCACATCTTTTCAGAATATAGACTTCTCATGTCTCTGATAACTGGGTATATTGCATCCTCTAACATTCCCTTGAAAAACCACCTCCTCCAGGAAACCTTCCCTGATTGCCCCAACTCCATCTTGATGCCCTGTTGTTTGGTGTGCCTTAGCCACTGTGCTTTCATTTTCCATCTGTGGGGTTGGTTGCTTTGTAACCAGCTTCAGGTTAATTTGCAGATGTGCCATCAGACTTGCCAATAGAGAATAAACTCCTCAAGGTCAGAGAGTAGGTCTCAGTGTTACTGCTATTATTATTATTTGTAACCCTAAAAAAGGCTAAAAAGAGGCTGGGCACTTGGAGAAATGGCCTAACTTGCTGGTCAATTACTGTAAAGATGTAACAGTGAGTTCTAGAAAGGAGGTGCGAGGGCGGGTGGTGCGAGCCTGCTTTTTACCTTCTCAATCACTAGGCCACTACAACCTGGGACTGCCTATCTGGGCTTCTTGTTCTGTAAGATAACTAAGTGTCTTTATGGGTTAAGCTTTTTAAAATTCAGATTTACTATAATATATAGCCAAGATCATTCATAACCGACAGATCCCATTAAGTGGAATCAAATGACTCCATCGCTTAGGAGAGCCTTCCTCTTGATGCCTGGTTTGCATCAAGGGCCACTCTGGATAGGCAGGGGCTGGAATTGGATGCTTCGCCTCTGCTTAGGGGGATGGAGGCAAAAGGAGAAGCCTGGGGGAGGCTGGGCACAAGGCAGCTCCGCCAGCTCACAGGACCCTGCGGGCATCTCTCTTACCCCTTCTCTCTGAAACAGTGATTCATGTGTGGTGCAGGGCAGGGGTGGCTGGCCCAGTGAAGAAATGGACAGGAAAGAAGAGAGGGGAGCGGGGATCTTGGTGTGTGAGCCCCTGTCTCTTGCAGAAATAGATGGCATCGGCCCCCACTTTGGAAGCGGAGACATGGCCAGGCACACAGGGGAGGCGGGGACAGCACAGCTCCGTGAGACACCTGCCAGGGAAAGGTGCTTGTAGGGAGGGCGGCTGGAGCCCCTGACAGCCACCTGGAACAGGTGCACGCCACCAAGAGACCCTGCAGCAGTCCAGAGGGACTCGAGGACGCTCCTCAGTTCTCCGGGGTGGGGGCCTGAACACCTTCTTCGGACTCCTGCTCTGCTCCTCCTCGCGGGGTTCTGTCTGTGTCCTCTGCCACATGCGGAGTCGGCCCCTCAGGAGCAAAGACATACTCACAGTTACTGCATGAATGAAGGCATGCTCTTTTGTCACCATTCGGGGGACCGTTACACCCCTAGACTGCTGTTACTTGGGATGGTAACCATGGCAACTATGCAGCTTGTGTTCTATTCCAGGAATAGTGCCACGTAGGTCCCCAGCGTATGCACGTGTCTAAGTGCACGTGTGTATAGATTTGTGCCTGAGCACGTGTGTGCATGTGTGTACAAAAATGTATGTATATTTGCATATTTGTGCATGCGTGTGTGTGTGTAGGATAGGGAATGATGCTGTGATCAGTTACTACCTCTTCTCTATCCTTTATCTTTTGGGATCTTTTTTTAGCCAGTGCATGGAATTCCAGCTGTCGGTCAACAAATACGATTAAAAAAAAAAAAAAACTAAACGCTTGCCATTGGTTACATGAAAATACACTGATACTTTATATTTTCCAGTGGGGCAGTCATCTGTGTGAGCCTATGTGTGGGCAAACCAATATATTGGCCCTGCCACATATATTATTTGAGGTAGAAATGCCAATGCATTTGAGCAAAGTCAACTGACAAAAGGGAACCACGTGCTTATGGCACGTAACATCCCCACTCTGGATTGGGACATTCGGCAGGGCCCCAGGGCCAGCTGTGAAGCAGGTGGGGCTTTATTTAGATGGAAGGCAGGGCGATTTGAAAGACACTTGACCCACTTTCGCCGCTGGAAGGTGGAGGGGCACAGTGATGCAGAGTTTGAGTGGCTTTAAGAAGCAGAGAGAGACTCCTTGGCTGACGTCCAGCGAGGAACTGGATTTTTCCAACAACCTGAACGACCTTGGAGGGGAGCCTTCCCCAGAGTGTCCCGGTAAGAGCCTAGACCGCTGGACACCTCGACTTCGGCCTTGTGAGGTCCAAGCTGAGCCATGCTGGGCCAGACTTCTGACCTCCAGAACTGGAGATAATGAAAAGAGTTGTTTAAGGCCACAAAGTCAGCCGTGGTTTGTTACAGCAGCAATGGGAATGGATACATCCTCCCACCCAGCTTTGCAGGGCCCTGCGTGGCAGCCGGTGTCCTGGCTGGTTCCTTATCCTCTCCCCCTTAGGAAAAAAAAATGCTATCTGATCTCCGTTCTATTCCTCTTGGTCCTTGACTTGGGAACCTAGAAACTAATCCCTGCTCATCTATGAGTGGCAGTGACAGGGATGTCTTCTAGCTGAGGTCCTGGAGAGGACTGAAGAGGAGACTCCAGACATTCACAGGATCTTGGATTGACAGTGCAGGCCAGGCCAAGAGACCTGACTCCTGTCCCTTACTCTGCCTCTGCTTGCACCTTTCACACCTGACGTCACTTCTGAGGGATCCAGTCCCAGGAAATTGCCAGCAGGCTGAGTGAGGAACCCTTTCGGGCTGACTCAGCCAGGGGCTTATGGGATTTGAACCCAAGGCTCCAGGGTGTGTAGGACGGGGACAGGAGACCACAAACCAGCATCTCCTCCCCATCCAGCCTGGGCCTCCCTGCCAGCAAGCCCTCCTTCTGCTAGGTGGTGACTGCTTTTGTTTCCTGGAAGTCATTCCATCAGAGCCTCTAACCGCCTCCCCTCCTCCTCCTCTGGGGAGACCACCACCCCAAAAAACAGAGCTCCATGCGGCCAGCCCACCTGTGCTGGCTTGTAGACACAGCTGCTCACCATCCATCCGAGTCACCCACGAAAATGCTCAACAGGACGAGTTCAAGGGCAGCCTTGTCGGAATGTTTGATTCCAACATTCTGCGAATGTGGTTCTCTAGAAAGCACCCTCCTGGATAACACCCACCCAGCCAGTCAGTGCACCCCTGGGACACAGCTGTGCAACCAGCCACTCTCCCGCCCAACTGTGTCGGCATGTGGGCAGAGTCCTCAGTCCTGCCCAAATACAGTTTCCCTTGACTTTCCCTCATGTGCTCGTCCTGGAACCCAGTCAAGGCAACATGGACGGACCGACGTACTTGCTCCTGGTGACTCAGGCTCCTCTCCAGGACGCGCTCCGTGGAAAGGTGTTCAGCGCGGGGGTAGGGCCCCGGCTCTGGAGCTGGGCCCTCAGGTACCGCTGGCCGTGTGGCTCTCACTAGGCAAACTGCTTACCTGCTCTCTGTCTCAATACCGTCATCTGTAGGGTAGAAATAATCACGGTGCCCATTTCGTGAGATGGTTATGAGGACTGAAGGAAGAAGTAAAGCTCAACTGCTGGCTCTTTTTATTACTACTTGCTTCTCCAGGTATTGGCAAAGCCCTCACCTTAAGAATCCTTCTAGAATCCTGGCTGCGGGGGCTTGAGTTTATGGTTGTTATCTTCTTTGCCTGGTATCATAAGAATATCCCATGTTCCCGCTGGGTGGCCGTCATTATACTCGGAGGCTGTACTGGTTATTTAAAACATAGAAATGCAACTTTTCTCATGGGTGGGAACAGCGTTAGGGACATATCCAGACAGCAGGCACACGTTCTCAGACCTTGGGCAGAGAGGAGCTGCTTGGTTCCAGCATAGTAGAATATAAACTCCCTGTGGGTGGCTATCCTGCTCTCTTAGTTCCCCCCTCACGCCCCACCCCCCATCCAGTATACCGCCCAGTTCACACTTTCTGAATGAATGCACTGCGAAACTGCACACAATGAAAGACAAGTGCTTTGCAATTTTTCAATGGAAAGCCTACTACTGTCATTCTTTTTGAGAGCTCGAACTTCGTAAAACTTGGCTTTGACCTGTTGGAGCTGTTTTTGGCTTGTTTTTCCAGATGATATTTCCTTTTGGAAATATCATCCTTTGGGTTATCTAACCTCCAGCGGGTCCCCCACCACTGAGCCCAACTCTTAGCCTTGGGTCTGGGTCTTCATAATCAAGCTTTGGAAAGACAGGGTCTCTGAGGCCCAGCAGTCCTCCAGGAGAAGGTGGCCCATCTGCCTGGGTCCAGGGCAGTGGTCACCATAAACCTTGCGGTAGAGAAGCAGAACCATTAGGGCTGTGTGGGACCTTTGCCCGAGGAGGCGCCGAGGAAACCCTGGTAATTTCTGCACAGCAGGACTACAGTTGGGAGCCAGCAGACATGAGTGACTAATGGCTCCAATGGGGGGGGGGGGGGGGAAGGAGATTTGCATACAGGTAGGGTGCACCTCCGTGGGTTGGATTAAGGCAGTTGAGAAGTCAAATAATAGGTGTTCCAACAGGTACACTTCTGAGGCTGGTTCAATCTGTCCAGACTTCTGGTGCCTGGGATTGACTCATCTTTCCAGTGTCTCTGGCAGGTTTCCATAAAGGCTCCTTCCTTTGGGGAATTCAAATGCTGGGTTTGCTCTCCCCCGCGGGTGAGGATCGCTGCTCTGGTTGAGGCTCCCAGCACAGCACACGACAAAGGCATGGCTCTGATCTCACTGAGATCATAGCATCTTTCTGAGCAGGACTGTTGAGCTGGGGTTCTGCGCCCGAACCTCTTTCTCCATCTTGCCTTGCCTGCTTGCCCTTTAGAGCTCAACTCTTGAAGCTGCTGTGGAAACTCTACGAGTCCAAATGCATGGAAATAGAAGGATCACCATAAAGGCCTTTGCAGATTTCGTTACGAAGTCTGAGCAAAGATGAGCTTTCTCCCCTCAGAAAACTCACAAGTGGCCATTCTGACCTTCCTCTCTCCACTCCAGCACGTGTTAACTCTTGAATTTGTTCCTCCTTTGGTTTCTCCTGCCACCCTAGTCCAAGCCATGACCACTCCTTTCCCATAAAAGCCGCAAGGAGGACGCCCTGCTTCCACACTTGCCCCTATAATCTATTCTCTACAGAGTAGCCAGAGGCTATATTTTTAAAATGCAAACCTGATCCTGTTGCTCCCCTTTGAAAGTCCTCCAATGGCTTCTCATTGCTTCAAGAATAAAAATCCAAATCTTCAGCCCAGACAATAAGGTCCTGCATGGTTTGGCTCTTGCCCCAGCCTCTCCTTTGATTAAAAAAAAAAAAAAAAAAAAACTCACCATACTACATTCTACATCACACAAATCCAAGTTTTCAATTATATAATGGTGGAATGGTTTGAGTAGAGAGCAGGTAGAGCACTTTGTGTGGTCATGTAGGATGTGCACCATATAATTCCAGGGCATGGGGGTCATTATCATAGGTTAGGATGTTACAGGACACCCGGAATTGTGCAGTGCACAACCTATACAATCACACACCACAGCCCATTTGCAGCTCCTGGCACTTGGGAGGTGCTCAGCAAATATTGGTTGAATTATGTGGATGCAACTTCAACTAAGAGGATAACATGAGCATCCTATTAATCTTAGTGAACCCCTGGGACACTCAAAAGATGCTAGAATATTAGAAATGAAATTAAAAGATTTTTCAAATACAAATGTTTTGTTGGCATTTGATCATAATAACAATAACATTTATTGATAAGCTTCTACTCCCTGACACAGTCTTAGGTGGAGTACAAGCTTTATTATACAATAAACTCTTGAAGTTAGTCCCATTATCATTTTCTTATTACAGATGAGGACATCATTCCTCAGAGGGGCAAACTGCACAGCTCCTAAGTGAGAGCACTCCGAACCAGAGCTGCCTGACTCCAAAGCCCATCTCACCCCCTGAAGCTCCACACCGATGTCCAGGGTCAAGACTGTTGTATTTCTTCCCAGAATCTTGCTTGGTACTCTGGAAGCAAATAAGAAGGTTTCAAAGCCTGGTGCCTGCCAGTCCTGAGTATGTCATCTGGAACAATCTTCCCCAGGATGCCCTGGGGCAGTGGATGAAGTAATGAGCTGCATCTCCATGGACCCTGACTCTCGTACTGCCAGAGAGTCTGGGAAGAGGCCCATCGGGTCACCTGAGACCTTTGTATTGGCCTCTGGCTCAGATGCAACACAAAGGGCTTCTCCCTCCCAGTAGGGGACACTGGTGAGTGGGCGGGGGACAGACAGCCTGCTCCTGCGCTGGGCGTTTAAAACTTCTCCCATCACAGTTATTGCTACCATCTATCAGTTCCCTGGGGTGTCCAGGCATCATGCAGACTCTTCTGCATGTATTACTCCTCTGGAAGGTAGGTAGAATTATGCTCATTTTACAGCTGAGAAAACTAAGGCTCATTGAGGTTAGGTAATTTGTTAAAGCTTCCATAACCTGAGAGTGGCAGACCACGGGTCCAAATTGGGTCTGTCAGGACCTGAAGCCCATCCCCTTACTAGGATGCTCCATGGCTCAGACTGTATCCAAGACCAAAGACTAGCTCCCTGGGGAGGTGGACAACGTGGCAGCCTCCCAGGCCCCCTTCCAGTCCTGTCCCACAGCGGGGCACCAATGTTGGTTTGGGGAAATCAATCCCTCCCCCAGATCCACAAACCAATCAGCACAGTCTCATCCTCCTCACCACAGTGATTTGCTCTGGGACCGGAAGGAACCCGGCCAGCCAATCAGTGAGCAACCTTCTCCTGGCCGTGGTGATTGGCTCAGGCTAGCCCAATGAGAGTAAAGCGGAGAGCTCCTGTAGAACACGGTGGCTGTGGCGCTGGGTGGTGAGGCCGGAGAGCTCCTCCCTCTTGCTCTCAGGGGTGTGGTATGTGGATGTGAGGCCCGAAACTGCTGCTGCTGTGTCTGGGAATTGGGGCTGCAATGAAGTGAAGCCACCAACCCAAACCGGCAGAGCTGAGAGCAGCACAAAGAACTGAAGACATAGCCCTGATCAAACCACTCCTGAAGGTTGAAGCAGTCCTAGAATTTCAATTCCATGTCCTAATGTATTACTTCTTTACTGTCCAAGTCATTTTTGAGCTGGATTTTCTACGAGTTGCCGTAGAAATTATCACACCCGGAATCTCCCACGAAGTTGGCCTGGGTTTGTTTTCTCCAAACCCAGCTGCTTCTAATAGAAGATTGTAGCTGGAGTAGAGAAGTAGCTGTATGGGGGGGGGGGGGGGGGGCAAGGTGCAGGGTAGCATAGGGAGCAGGCTGTGAGCAGGTGAAGAGTGAGGGGTGAGGGGGTGAGTGGGTGAAGTGTCCAAAGAATGAGGAGATAGGAGACATGAGGAGAGTAGGATGGGGGGGGCGCGGAGGACAAAAGAAGGGTAAAGCAATGAGGAAGGGGATGAGAGAGTGCAGGGTTAGGGAGGTGAAGGGGCAAGGGAGTGAAGGGGCTGAGGAACCGAAACAGGTAAGGAAGTGAGGGAGCTGAGGCATGAGGGAGGCGGCCTCCCAAGGGCTGTCCCAGACCAGCTGGCTGCCAGAAGCGCCCCTCTGGCTGCTGGCCAACCCTTGCCTGCTCTGGGGTGAGGGTCCCAGGGTGAGAACACTGCTCCTGTTGACGTAAATCTTTGCCTTCCATGTTTTCACTTCCTTGTCGCTTAATTAGAGGAAGCAAGCCCTGGGTTTTCTAGATCCTGGTTCCGGAAAACTACACCGAAGAATTCACCTGCTTCAAGGAAAGGGAAAATTTGGGGATTAAAATGCTCCCACTCCTCTTGAATGAGCCTTTTATCCAAAAGAGTGCTGGGAAGAGCTTGGGTGAGACTCCAGGGGAGGGAAGAGGCCCCACCTTCCCTAGCCTCCGTCTATAAAAATCTGGAATTCCCAACAGTGGGGGAACGGTGCAATTGCAAAAGGCTTTCTCCTGTGACAAAAAGAAGTTCCAAACCAGGTGTCAGTTTACAGGACTCTGGTCCCCATTTTACAGAAGCCATCACTGCTGGAAAGCAAGGCACAGCCAAGGACAGGGCACACTAAGGATCCCTCGGGAGAACGAACTGAATCAGCCTGTCTCCGGCACCTCGCTCAGCGCCTCGGCATCTAATCCTTCTAAACTGCCACCATCAGAGCTCTGGCTGCCAGGGGTCAGCCCTCAGGAAGGATGGCCAGGGCATGTGTTTAGTGAGCCAGCCAGCAGGGTTGGCATCCAGGTCCAGGTGGAAGAATATTGCCAGTAACTACAGCATCTGTCTCTGCCATACTCCTTCATCCACTCCAAAGGCCGCCCAGAAGCCAGCCCAACCTACTCGCTCAGCTGGCCCTTCCCCTCTCTTCCAAACAGCCCAGTGACTGGCTTCTACCTCCTGAAATACTGTGGGACACAGGAGGAGGGCACAGGTGCACAATGCCTTGACTTCAAGAGTGACAAAGACACCGTGATTTTCTTCCGGGCTTTAAAGTCTTCATCTACAATCTGGTGATCATCATTGTGCCTGCCCTGTTGGGAGACTCCAAAGACAGAATAGGTGGGAGAAGCACTTGGGAGAGTGTAGGTTGTTCGTTATCATCGCTCCGAGCTTTCCTGTCCTTCAAGGCTCTGCTCAACACTGACCTCACCCACCAACCCCGCCTGGATCTCAAGGCTTTATTGCTCCCAGAGCCTGCTCAGCATTCTTGGAAATGTTCTTCGAAGGTTGCTAGTTCTCATCATTTAAGGGTTGATCTGATATTTAGAAGCATTTGAAAGCCATTTGAGGCCAATCCCAAGGAATTAGGTGAGGAATCAAACTGGGTAATCGGATTTTTCGGTCAATAACGAGGTGGGGTGGAGTGGTTTATTTTTTTTCCATGTGGCCCACACAAATGGACTCTGAAGGCAATTCCAAAAGAGATGCCACAAGGTACTTGAGCGATGGCAGCTTCCCTGGAATAGGATGGAGCTTTCCAGTGGAATGTCTTTGGAGTCCTAGTCTGTTTGCTGAAAAAACACAGTCATTATTTTATAATCACATCTTTTGCATAAACATCAGCTTTTCTCTCCTGGCTCTGAAACTAGCCTATATAAACAG
Organism: Mirounga angustirostris; assembly: GCF_029215605.1. Classification (NCBI taxonomy): domain Eukaryota; kingdom Metazoa; phylum Chordata; class Mammalia; order Carnivora; family Phocidae; genus Mirounga; species Mirounga angustirostris. Next base: position 40,524,152 of record NW_026991716.1, on the reverse strand, counting down.
TGTTCCCTCAATTTATTTTGAGCAAATGACCATACTCAACAAGCAAAAACCTATAAAAACAGAACATACGTATGTAGAATTTTAGCGTTGTAATTAAATCAAACTTATAGGGAAGTGAATCTGATACATATTTAATCATTTATTTAGTTGTTGCCATGTGGCTTGGTAATAAGGCACGCATGTTCCTCACCTAATTTTGGCACGACAACTTCAAACATGTTGGACATCGGCTAGGATAGGGAGAGAGGGAGGAATGGATGAGGGTTTGGGGCCCCGGTCCTCCCCCCTGACATCCCTCCCCAACAGGTCTGGGCACAGGAGGCTGCCTGGCCGTAAGCTAAGATGCACTCCCAATGCCAAGCCGGGGATCTGAGGACAGTGGGCTGTGGATGCTGCCAGTTCCATCGCCTGGCAGGAGAAAAATGAGTCCGAGCTTGGAAAGATGCTTCTGAGGCCCCAGGAGGCAGGTGGCTCCTGCCATATAGTGTGGACCCGGCCTGGGACCTTGGGCCAATTATTAACTTCTGCCAATCTCAGCAGCCTCCGTGAGGCAGTCACAGGGTCTGTGGGGCAGAGATGTACCACTCCAGGTGCACTGTAGGTGCTCCGTAAGACAAGTCTGTTGTCCCCCGGGAAGCTGAGAAGCCATCAAAGCCCATAAGCAAGGTCAGGGGCACCAGGCAGGATGGCAGGTCCAGGCTGTCATTTCTCCATCGGACAGCAGTAACTGCCCAGAGCTTTGGGGAAGCTCCACTGGAGTGTCCTCTATGGAGCTGTTCAAGTGTCAGACCCTCCTCCTCCTCCTTCCCCTCCTTCTGCTACCAGAGTAATTCCTAATAACTGCATTAAAGGAAGAGGTGGTTTGGGGGGGGGTAGAAGAAAGAAAGTGTTCCCTCAAGAAATATTATGGAATGTGGGCCACTTCTGAAATTCCTGGTGGCAAGGTGACGCCTGCGAGCCAGGAGTCAGGCTTGGAAAGGGGACTGGATGGTGAGTCCAGATGGGGTGGGCCATCGAATATTGGAGGGAAGGCACCAGAAGGAAAATGGGGGTCTTCTGTGCTTTCTAGAAGCTAAAGGATTATTCTTTAACCCTCTGATGGTTGGGCTAGTTCTCCTCACCCCGAGGATGGGCTGTGGGCTGGGAGCTGACCCAAGGCAGACACTGGGGTCTGCAGCTGAAGCAAGAAGGCAGAGCCCAGACAAGACCTGCTCCAGGCAGGTGTGGGGTCAGGCCGGCCTCCCAGATCCAGTACCACATGAAGGTCCGGGGAAACTGGCCTGCATATCCCCCTAATTGGGCTGGATTTTATTCAAGGTGGGCAGTCTCTGCCTTCTGGTGGGAGGAGGGAGGAAGGAGAACGAGGACTCAAGTTGTGGTCCTTATTGATGCGAAAGAGCCTTTCTCTGGAGACAGAAAGAGGAAGAGAAAAACAGCAACAAGTCTGAACAGTCCAAAGAGCCAGAGAAAATGAGATTGTCAGATTCCTCAGCCCTCCCCGACTCCCTTTCTGGAGCATTTTACAGGCCTAAAGACGACCATGACTCATTCATTAATGTGAAGAGAAAACAGGGGACGAAAACAACAGAATCGTCCAGACATGAGCATTCTTCTAATGCCTTCCATTCCCCAAACACACATTTTCAACCAGATTCCTTTGGCTTCCCAGAATGTCTTAATTTTATGCTTTCATGAGTCATTAGAGAGGAGAATTCTGAACCCTATGGAAGGGGCAGCAGGTCAACACAGCTATTGATACTTGGGGGCCAAGACAAGAGGCCTGCCCGGGAGGATACCAGCAAGGCCCTGAGCTCCGACAGCCAGAGCCCTGAGTGAGGTGCCCTGCCCCACACTTGCCTTCCCCCTCCTCCTTTGTCTTCCCCTCCCCGCCCTCCCTCCCAATACTCCCCTCACATCTTTTCTTGTCACTTCTGCTCTCGCCCTGGGTGTCCCTTAAGGGACAGGTCACTTTGGGTCACCGGACACAGCCCCTTTGCTCACCCCACCAAGCTCTGTTCCCCAAAATCCAACCTGTGCCAAGAACGGCCTCTGCCCAGGCTCCTTTGCAATGCAGAACAGACTTACCTGGCTTGACGCATGGGTTTTTAACCAATTATTTGAAAATGAAACAGCCAACATGGAACACCATGTGAAAGAACTTTTCTTACTGCTCTGCTTTTGCCTTTTTTTAACCAGCATCTTCTCCCTCACCCTTCTGGACCTCTCCTCCCCCCCAAATGCTTGCTTTGGCTCGGGGGAGAGGTTTTCGATATCTGACACCTCTTGAAAGTGTAGTTTGGCACAGGACAATTGAAATCCACTCCAGCAGGCCAGGCCCCGCACAAGGGGCTGCAGAAAAACACCTGGGTATCTCCCCACGCCGGACGAAAACCAGGCCTCCTGTCTACAAAAACAACACCCTGGTCTTTCCACCATTCCCTGCCCTGCTCCCTGCTCCACTGCCCCCTGATCCGTGGAAACTGAAATGAATTGAAAGTGCTGGTACTCAAAACAGGTGGTAGAAGCAGGCAGGAGCAGGCCTGGGCAGACTGCGGGCATCTTGCAACAGGGAGCTTTGCAGGTCGGGGCTCTGGGCCTTGTTCTCCACCCCTCTCTCTCCTCGTCCCCTCCCTCACCTCCGACAGGCTCCCCTGGACCCCGCCTGGATCGTCCTCAGAGCCCTGCAGATGTTCAATCTGATGTCAGATGTTCCTGGAAATGACGGGGGTGGGGGGCCGGGGAGACCTGTGTTTAAAGGTGTCTTTAGCAGGCCTCACCGAGAGCCTCCTTTTTCCTCCAGCCGCAGGGAGAGCTGTTGCAGTTGGACCACCTTCCTCTCCCCGGGAACCGAAATTATTTTCCGAGGCCCAGACGTGGGCTGGTGTCCATTGCCCCGAATAGAACAGCAAACACCCTGTCTAAAGAAAGCACTTGTGAGGTTCGCCAGAGCATCACGGCGGTGAGAGCCCTGTGCGCACGCGCAAACCACGATGGGGCAGATGGAGCAACGCACTCCCAGAGTGACTGTGGAACCAACAGAGTGGTTAGCACGTTGTCATGCTGCATCGGAGAGGGACCTCCGCCCCAGAGCTGGTCCCCATCACACTCCCGTGTGCACACACACGCACATACACACATGAGTGCTCGCCCACACTGGCAACAAAGGAATTTTGCATCACGCAATCTGTACTTTGATTGCGCACACCAGAGACCTCATATTTTAAAAGAGTTTTTCCCCCGTAAACTATTAGGGAAAAAAAGAAAATGAATTCCTTTTTCTCTTCTAAAACTGTATTCTCAGGGAAGAGTTCTGTGCCCAAAGATCGTTTCCTTCACCAGCCTGGTTATGAGGGCAGCGCCGGCCCTTCAGAGGGCCCTGTGGTGGGCCAGGGCGCCTGGGTTCTGTCTTAGCTTCCCTGTAAGCCACCCTTAGCAAGTCCCTTCTCCCTGGGCCTCAGTTTCCCGCTCTGCTGTCAAGTGGACATGTAAAGCCCTTTCAGTGTTGGCCCCTGGTTTAGAACCATAAAATGAAAGCTTCGGTTCTTGGGTCATTTCCAATTTTGCCCCCTTGTCCTCCCCAGCCCAGCCTCCTGCCTTTGCTTATGAGGCTTGAAGCAGTTGCATTTGGGCCAACCTGTGAACATTCCTCCAGAGAACTCCATCCTTGCTGCTTGGGGCAGGAGCAGGGTGGCCGCACATGCCTCAGGCGCTGCGGTCGGGCCTGGACACCCGGCAGAGCCCTTGGGTGTCCCCTGGCTCACTGGGCAGGCACAGACCCTAGAGGGGCACGGTCCCAGTGCCACACCGTCCATCTGGACATCTTCAAAACAGGACCATCTAGTCTATACCTGGGATTTCTTACTTATCTAACTCAAGGATCTCCACACACACAGGGCTAGGGAAAAAAAAGATCTGTGAGCTCAGTCCCTCTCTGGCTAAGTGCTTAACTTTTCTTTGGCTCCAGATGCATGTTCCAAATATGAGGGTTTACATATAGACATATCTTTTTGCAGATCATTTGTCTGAGCCCTTATTATCCCGTAGTTGGGTTAAATACTGCTGGGTAGGCAGCAGAATACCAGAGCCATGGCCGAGTCCTTGCAGGCCATCAGAACTGCATCCCCCCGCCCCCCGCACCACCCCCCCCCATTTCCTTCTGCAGGCTTATTGGAAGAAAAAGGTAGAAACATAAATTAAGGCAAGGAGAACATATTTCTTTCTTGGAATGAGCTATTTAAAGAACAAGCCAGATGGTGCAAATAGACATTTTTCCCCTTGCTCTTTACATTTTAAAAGATTGTGTGTGAGAGCGCAAGCAAGCAAAAGAGAGAGAGAGAGAGAAAGAGAGACGGGGGTACTGAAATTTTCCATTCTTCTCTTCCCCTGGAGACTGTAGGTGGGTCTGATATGAGTAGGTGCCCTTTGCCCAAGGGAACAGGTCCTGGGTCTGTGCTCTCCACAAAGGCCACCCACACTGTCCTCGATCGAAGGCTCTTCACCTTTCCATGAGTCTCTAAGTCAGCCGTGGGCCTTGTGGGGGGCCACCCCACTGCCCTGGTGTCCCCCGGGAAGGAGGGGGCCTCTCTGGGAGCCCGTGTTCCCAGTGGCTGACACTGGGCTTTTTACAGTCCCCACTTAGCATGGGAACACTGGCTTCTTGAATCACTAGGTTCTCCCCAGACAATGCACTCTTCGATGTTTTAATTGTTTTATGGAAATCCTTCCAAAACATACTGGGCTTTCGCGTCCTATTTCCTGCATATTGTGTTGAACATCATTTAACTGAAAGACAGAAACTGAAGGATGACTCTGGTGGCCTGGAACAGGCTCTGAGTTGGAAGTCAGAGCGGGGTTCAGATCCAGGCGGCATTACTTACTGTGACCTTGACAGTGCCAGGAGTTGGCCTCATCGCAAAGAGAGATGATTCTGACCTCCGGGGGTGCGGGCAGGATTAAATGAGATAATCCTGTCCTCCCCTTACTGTCTCCACTGCCTTCAGGCACACGGTCCCTTGCTTGCCTGGGTTATTGCCAACCACTAAGGAAACCTGGTTTTGCCCCCTCTCTTTTCCTCTCCCTGACGCTTTCGGCCAGAATAACCTTTCCAAAATGTCCATCGCACTGTGTCTCTCCTCGGCTTGCTCTGAGAACAGTCGTGAACGCACAGAGCATCTCGGCCAGCCCTGCTTCCCCAGCGCACCCCTGATCTGCCCTGGGTTCCCTCATTCGTGGAATCCACCTCACCCGACCCAAACCCTGTCTGTGTGTCTCCGTGAACCTCTGGAGCTCCAGGTACCTTTTCCCTCTTGCTCCCCATCACCCAGAGAAGCTGCCAATGAGCAGTTAGCCCCTCATCACAGAGGCTCCATCTTCCTTCCTTTCTTGATATTATGCCTTCGTGTCCTCAAGACTGAGGATGGCAGTGGTAATTACAACCCTAGGGCTACATGAGTAAAGCTTTTATCTCCACCCTAAATAGGCCCAGACCACTGGGGGGTTTTAATAGTCCTTCTGTTTGTTCTTCTGTTGTCAATTCTCACCTCTCGCTGTTGACTGCGCGTCTCGCTTTATGCACAATTATTGGGCAAGGGCTCGCCTGTCTTACAAATTAAATTGCAGAGCCCTGAGCTGTTTTCCTCACCACGCAGGAGTCCTGTTCCCTATCTTTATCTGTGGCTTTGTCCTGAACCATGGGGGAGGCAGGAATCTGGCTTTCGGACAAGTGATGGAAGACACTGCGTGGGGTATGTGTGAACTACCTCGTGCAGATTTGGGAATGTGAATGGACCACATACCAGCTGCTAGAAACCAGAGATTCCGGATCCTTTCAAGGGTTAATTTAATTAAGAATAACTAATTCCTGGAACCTGCTTTGAAAGCTTGCATCTGTGTAAATGTCAAGTTTCTTCGTGTCAACTTCAAAACCACAGAAGGATAGATACTTTGCTTAAGCTGGAGGATGACTAGCCCTCTTGGGAGAAGGTGGCCCAGGGAGGCCAAATGGGGCCACCAGGAGAGTCCGTGCCCTCCAGAAATGCCTCTTCTCTGACAGTAGGGCTCACGCTGCATTTCCCGCAGGCACGCACTGTCTATGGGGGACGTCGACCAGCGAGCGACACGAGGACCCTGCTAAAGGCAGAGGGCGTGCCCACTGAGGAAAATGCCCGTGCGCGTGGGACGCCCAGGCACAGGAGAGACCTTGAGGAACTGTGTGTGGGCAGATGGAACCGCCAAATTGCAGGCAGTTCAGCGAGCAGAGGGCCGCATTGAACGCACCATAAAGGTACAGAGAGCGTGGTCCAGAGCAGGGGACCTCTGTGGCGCCGTCGAAACTCTGGTTTCTTCAACACAGAACCTGCAAGAAAAACAGAGAGAGGTGGCACCTCTAGGTCTTGGTTTCTCAATGTCAATCTTCTTTTTTTTTTTTTTTTAAGATTTATTTATTTATTTGAGAGAGCAAGAATGAGAGAGAGAGAGTACATGAGAGGGGGGAGGGTTAGAGGGAGAAGCAGGCTCCTCGCCGAGCAGGGAGCCCGATGTGGGACTCGATCCAGGGACTCCAGGATCATGACCTGAGCCAAAGGCAGTCACTTAACCAACTGAGCCACCCAGGCACCCTCAATGTCAATCTTCTTGATATTAAGGCTGGATTAGTCTTTGTAGTGGGGACAGTCCTGAGCACCGTGGGATGTTTAGCAGCATCCCTGGCCTCCGTCCACCCCCTCGATGCCAGCAGCACCCGCCCCCACGTTGCAACAACCACAGAAATGTCTCCAGACATTGCCAAGTGCCCCTGGGACCAAGACTGTCCCTAGATAAGAACTACCACTATAAATTCAAAGAGGCTTCAGAAGCATATTGACCAGGCACAATGCATGGACTTCATTTGGATACTGAATCAGACAAGTAAATTTTTAACTGTTCAAAAACAGAAAAGGAACATTCATGAGACAATCACAGAGCTGTATAGTGGATGTTATTAAGGAGTTGTTCGTTTTTAGACATGTAATGGCATTATGAGTATCTTTTGAAAAATTCCTTATCTTTGGGCCATACATGTTGAAACATATGAATGAAACAATACAATTCTGGGCTTCACTTCAAAATAATCCAGTGTCAGGGACAGGGAGTAAACAAGATGGAACAAGACTGGGCCTGAGTTAAAGATAATCGATGTGTGATGGGGTCACAGAGTTCAGTATGCCCTTCCGCCTATGTTTGAAATTTTTCACATAAAAAAATATGTAAAAGGAAAGATAAAGAATAAAAGAAGGGAAATAGTAGGTAAGATTCTGAAGCTGGAGATATTTTTTTCTCCAAGGGGGACGGCTGTCAGCTTCTCCCCAGCTCTCCCAAACCTGCCCTTTCATCAGACCCCTCTGGACCCCTGTGTCAGTGTGTTCACCACCCTAGAAGGCATCAAGCTGTGCAAAGAAAGGTCACATTGGGATGAGTCCTTGTTCCATGAGTTTTAATAGTCAAGACTGCATGACCCCGCTTGCCCAAGCAGTTCCTTCCGTAATGAGTTCCGGGAAGACACATGGTTTTCACATGTGGGCATACAGGAATGAATGAACTAGTGAGTGGGCAGAGTTCAAGGTCGTCTGCTAGGCTGGAGGGGGCAGGGTGCATGGTGATATTAAGTCATGGTCCCTGCCCTTGAGAAGGTCACACTGTCTACGGGGGCTAGAGACATTAAACAACTGACAGGAAACTAATTCAGAATGAAGTCAATGCTAAGTCTACTCTAAGCAACGCGACAGGGCATGGCCAATTTCAAGGAATGAAGAGAGCAAAGTCCCAGCTGAAACCTTGGGGCTTGATCTCAGAAAAAGCAGCACAAATTCTTATGACATCCAGTTGCTTTTTCCAACTCTCTTAGTCGTGAAGTCATAAAAGCCACCATACTCTAACAGATTCACCAGGGGGGACTTGGCTGGCTACAGAGGGGAAAGTCTGTTTACATTAAAAAGAAAAAAAAAAATCAGTTCAACTACTGTAAGAAACCGAAAATCAGAAAAAGCTGTCGATGGCTTAATATGCTCTTTAGTGGCTTCAGAAGATCTGACTCATGCCTTTCCCTAATATGTCTTCCCGTGTCAAAATCCACCACCTCAAAGGAAGCGGAAGATGGTCTTATGGAGACCGTGTTCAAGACAACCGCATGCGAGCGGTGCCAATGCGTTAGCTCAGCGCCTGGAGCGAAGAGTCCTTTTAGGAAATTGATTTTCCTTGGATAAAGTCATTTCCCCTCTCCGCATCTCAGTCTCCTCCACCGTAAGACGCAGCAGTTGGATGAGATCAGGCGTGGCAAATTTGTGGCACGCTAGCTACTCCTTGCCTCTCTCTGCCCACGGCAGACATTGCTAATTGATCCGAGCACCCTTCCCCACCGAGCCCAGCCACTCTTGGTACGCTCCACAGGGGATTCCGGGCACCCCCAGTCCGTCAGAGGGAGCTGATGCTTGTCTCAGACCTGCTTATCATCTCTCGCCTTCAATTTCCCAGAATTCTGAGTCAAAAAAAAAAAAAGCCCTGATTGAGAATACATCAACAGAGCAAAATGCCAGGTACACAAGCACTTCGTACCATCGTTATTAGCATCCAAACATTCTGGAGATCCTGCCGCTTGCTGAGTGCTGGTGGGAGCTGGGGTAGAGGCAGAAGGCGTGGGCCACACCACCCTCTCCTCCCACGGCATAAGGGGCTGGTGGTTTGGTAGGGAGGAAGGACGAACCAGGTGCCACACCTGGGCCAGGTCGGTGTCAGCAGACAGCTGGGCTGCAGGAGCTGGAGGTGGAGGGGACGCAGAGGGAGGGGGCAGGTCTGAACAGGTTTCTTCAGCAAGGGGAGGCTTGAGTTGAACCTTGAGGGATGAGCAGAATAGACAAAGCAGCAAGAAGAGCCAAAGGCACCCAGAAATCAGGGCCCTGTTCTGGACTCTACCTCTGCTCACAGAGGTGATAAGTGAGCCCCTTCTCCCTCTCCATCGTTTTCTTTGCCAAGAGCCCCCCCCCCCATTCCTAAACCAACTCCCCAGTGATGGAAGGTCCACAGGGAGGTTAGGCAGTGAGGATTCTCACAGCATCCACGATGGGAAAGGAAATGAAGCTGGAGAAATCTACATTCAATGGCATCTTGTCTCCCTGCACAGGGGATATCTGGAAGTTTCCTGGGGGGTGAGTGTTTCATCCATTTCCCCACACAGGTTGTATGTAACACAGAGGATGGAAATGAAAGCATCAGGAATGCCCTGAGCTTAACTGCATAAAAACAAAGAGTAAGACATCTGGTTGTCTGCATGATTGCATTTCTTTTACCTGGATCTTTTGTTTTCAAAGTAGCCGCCCCAGACTTTCATTTCAGAAATGTATGGGGCCAGCCAAGGCCGAATCTAGGGATGACGAAGCCTGCCTCAGCTATGTGGAGAGGGGTATAGACAGTGTAGCAGGAAAAGGTACAATTCAACATATGGAAAGGGAAATACATTTTGATGTGTTACTGATTTCTTAAGAGGGGTAATGGGAGAATTTGCCTCAGCCAAACTGTAAAGCAGTGTATTGGAGGTTTCCTGTGTCTTTCTCCTCGGTCTGGCCAAGGTCAATTGGACACCAGCCTCAAGGCATGTGGTCTCTCTGGAGTGGCCATGTTGTGGGGCAAGCTGGAGCTTACCAGGTTCCAGGACTGTGAGCCCTGGGCGAGCCTGGATTCCTAACAAACTGGCTGGGGCAGCCCCCAGGCGGCCGATTCTCCAGACAGAACTTCTCCCTTTGCACAACACAGATTATGGAGGAAGGGACAATCAGGTTGGCCTTGAGGCATGTCCTTGTGGGCAGAGGAAGCAGCTGTCCTTTGGGGTCCAACATGGGGGACAAAGGACAGGTGACTCTGGATCTTAGAAACTGTCCAGGGCTTTTCTGACTCCATGAACCTTCTCCCAGAAAGATCCCCAGTTTATTCAGGAAGAGTATACTCAGAGATGCTTAGCTTCTGCTCTGCCTTCCCTCACCGTGCCTCAAGTCACAGCACAGCAGTGTCCAAGCCATGAAACCCTCAGGGGCCACTCCGTCCAACCCCTTCACCCAATAGGACCCATTTCTTCTATTTTGATACTTTTAATCTACTATCGTCTGAGAAATCCACAGAACACGTTTGTTGGACTTGAATGTCAATTAAAAATACATAGCTCAGAAGCTGGCAAATTTTCAAATGTCCCTCAACAGTCGAACGGACACGTAAATTGTGGTAGTCATATAAGGGAATAGTACACAGCAATGAAGATGGACAAACTACAACCACACACAACAGGACGAAAACAAGTAAAAGGAATCCACCACACAGAAGTCAGGAGAGTGGCTCTCTCTGAGCAGCAGGATTGGGAGGTAGTATGAGGGGCTTCTGGGAGCTAGCCATGTTCTGTGGCTTGATTTGGGTGGTGGTTACTTGGGTGTGGTCTGTTTATGAAAACTTGTCAGGCCATACAGTTCAAATCGGTATGCTGTATGCATATTGATATCACTGGAAGGTTTTAAAGTCTCTGTCTTACATAAAGAGCTGCTTAGCATATGATTCCATTTGTATGAAACACCCAGCATAGGTAAATCCAAAGAGACAGAAAGCGGACTGGAAATTGCCAGGAACCGGGGGCGGTGGGGCGGGGCTGGTGGGAGGCAGAGAGTGACCACTTAATGGGAAAGAAGTCTCCTTTCTGGGTGAGGAACAAGTTTTAGAACGAGACAGCGGTGGTGGTTGCCCAACATTGTGGATGTGCTAAATGCCTCTGAATCGTACACTTTAAAATGGTTAATGGTTCGTTTTATGCTATGTGAATTTTACCTCGAAAAGAGCTCCAGAGAACTGGGGGTTTCAGAGAACCTGAGGCCAGTCGGCGGTTACAGCGAAGGGGCTCACGGGACTTAAAAGGTCCAGGGCACCTTGCGGGGGACCTCGCAGAGGGCCAGGCTCTGCCCCACTGCCTGGCCCGAGCCATTCCAGAGCTGGCCACCTCCCGGGCCTCCTGCTGCATCCACGTCCTGGGCAGAGCCCGGTCTGGGGGAGACTCACACGCGGCGGTGTGTGAGCCCGGGCTGGAGACCCACGGCCGCTCGCTCTGCTATCCCTTTCTTAGCAATAATGTTTAGGTTCGGGAAAGAGTTCCAAGATATATATAATTCCTCATGCTGAGTCAGGGCCCCAGCCCTGACTCTGCCACTGCTCGGGCTACTGCTCTCTCCAGGAATGTTATTACCCCAGCCACTGGCCCGGCGCTAGGGACGGGGGTCTCTCAATGTCCTCATTATGTACTCCGTATTTTTCAGGTCATGTAATTCAGCTGTAAAAATTTGCCCCTGGCTGCACCTGGCACAAGAGTGGCACAGAGGGGTGTGTTTATTTTTTTTAAGGTGCTGTTAAAAATAAATTTAATAAGAGAAAGAGAGAGCAAGAGACTGAGACTGTGTTTAATTTGAACGATGGAGGAAACGACACGAACAGAAGGTCTGAGGTCTTGGTGCTTTGTGTGTGTGTGTGTGTGTCCGTGGCCATAGGCAAACGTACGTTTCTCCTGAGTAACTCAAAGCCAGCTTTGTTTATTACACCAAGATTTTCCAGATCATTAGGTTGTGATGTGGCTTGGTTTACACTGTGCAATATCCCATTTTAAATACAACACAGGTACATAAGTGCAAACCAACCGAGCTACTTCAATTAGTGAGACTATGGGCAGCAATTCACTTTGAATGAACATTTTTGTCAGCTTTTTCTTCCTTTCCTTCCCTTGGCATGTAATTAATGAATCGCTGAGTGAGCTCAGTCTCGATGAAACTAGCAGATTTTGGCTCTGGAACCCATAACAGACAGATGGAGAGGAGCGCAAGGGTCTCCAGGCTGGAAGCAGACTCCCTGCCGAGCAGGGAGCCCGAAGCGGGGCTCGATCTCAGGACCCTGGGATCATGACCTGAGCCAAAGGCAGACGCCTAACCGACTGAGCCACCCAGGTGCCCCAGAAGGGCCTCGCTTCTGAGGGACAGCCACTGCATCAGAGAGTCTTCTCCTTCCCTCTCTCAACGGCGATTAGAAGCTTGGGGTCTGAGGAGGACTCATCCGATGTAACTAGAGACAATAGCCGGTGTCCACCCAGGGTACCCACAGGGGGCCTCCCAGAGCTGGGGAGGGGCTGGGGATGCCTCTTTAAGGGGACACTAGGAAGAGAACTTCTCAGATAAACAGAAGGAGTCCTCCCACCCACACCTTCCAAGTTCTGTCCCTCCAGCCTTCCTGGCAGGCCCTGCGGCCACAGCCTCTGCCCATTGCTCTGCCTGGACCCCAGCAGGAGCACGGCCATGATGGCTCACTACTGAGACGGGGCGTCCTCACGTAGTCTCTCACCAGAATGCCACCCTACCAGAGCCAGAGCCGGGACACCTCTCTTTCTCTGGCAGTCCCCTTTACCCACTCTATGACAGTTTGTGGATGCTGTTCCCCTCCTAAATGGGCCCAGCCTGACGCTCCCCATTTGGCCTTACTCGGGCGCCACCTGGTGTCCGAGAGGGTCACTGCCGGTGGATTCTGGGCTAATGGAAAGAGCACAGGTTTTAGCTTTTGCCTTTGTTTTCCCTGCTCTTTTTGGGGCCCAGAAAGGCTCTGTGGTGAAAGGTGGGGTCTGTCTCCATTACAGCAGCTGAGCGGGCACAAGCGAACTTGGGACATTTCCTGGTCTGAAGGACGTGCTCTGTTCTGGGCTGGTTTTCACACGTCACAAGGAGCACTCGGTATTTTGTTTTGTTTTTAATATATTTATAGATAGACAAAGAGAGGAGATTTGGGGATAATGGATAGGTTAGGAGTCTTAGCTACTTACTAGCTGTGTGCTCATGGGCAAGTTACTTTCATCTCTCTGAACCTCAGTTTCTTTATCTGTAAAAGAGAGAATACCCACCTCAGAGGGTGATGTGAGATTAGCAATGAGAGACGTCCTGCCACCATCTTGACAACTCAAGGTGTTCAATACCTGTTAGTGCCTTGTTTTCTTAGCAGACCAGGGAGACGTAGATAATGATATTGATTACATAGATAATGATTACACCTTAATTGGTGTAATGACACAGTGAAAATGGTATTTGCTTTTCCTGGTCTGTGTAGGGATGGGCAGAGCAGTTGGGGGTTGGAGGGACCTCCCTTGTTCTCACTTTCCTCCCAACCCCTCCAGAGTCTTTGCGTGACTGGGAGGAGGCGCCCGGGGGTGACCACTACTTTGTGCAGAGACCCTGATCACACCACCGTTGAAGAGACCAGTGGCACACTTCCATCCAAACTTTCCGTGAAACTGGTTCATAAGCAATAAGGCAAGTCACTATTGACTAAAGTTCGTTTCGAAGGTTCTCCAGAGCCCAGCGTGCCCCCGAACAGATCTGTTTACACGCCGTGATCTCTATCCCCATTTACCGAGTACTTCTCCAGGGGAGGTACAGCCAGGTACGTGACAAATGTTGCTTCATGTACTCTTGAAAAAACCCTTTGAGGTCAGTATTACTGTCCCCATTGCATAGATGAGGAAATTGGGGCTCAGGGGGAACAATTCACTTGCCTAAGTTCATGCATCTAGAAAGTGGTCAGGTCCACACAGTCCTAGACCCACTTTGTCTTCTTCCTGCTTCTCCCAACTGCCCCTCACAGCCTAGCTGGCCTCTTAGGGCTCGTGGGGAGCGACAGCCCATCCCCGAACCACTCAGAAGCGGTTTTCTCCACCAGCCCCAGTCCCCGGCATAAATCAAGTCTCAGTTCCTGCCCATGGGTCATTGGTTGGGCTCCCAGCTGTCTTCCGCGTAGTTCCTGGCGTGTGGCTATATTAAGAATGTGAACCATAACATTAACACTTTTTTTTTTTTTAAATATCCCAAAAAGAAAGGAAGAAAGAAAGAAATACCCCTAAAGAGTCTAAAGTCAGGTCCAGCCAAGGGTCATAAATCAACGTCGGTAAATTTATAAACAGTTCATAAATGTAAGTGCTTTTTACAGGGCTGTTTGTTATTGTGTCGGCTGAGATGGGGGCGGGGCGGGGGGCAGAGAGGAGCTCTGCATCCATCTGTCTTCTGTCGGGAGCTGCTCAGATGGCTCCAGCAGCAACAACAACACAAGGAACAAGGAGGGAACCAACACGGCCCCAGTACTGACATGCAGGTGGTCTGGCACGCTGGAACCTCGCGGGATGGTAGGAGAACCAGGCTGGATGACAAGTGAGCCGAGCCCTGAACCTGAACTGAGGCTTGAGGACACTTACAGCAGCAACATCACAAGGATGGATTTCTCTCCTGGTTCTCTACTTTGCTTTTCTCAGTGTTCTGCTCTTGGGGCCTCTTCTGTGCTGGGCTGAGGTCAGTGGCCAAAAGGGAATACTAGAAAGCCAAGAACAGAACTCTGCAAGCACAGCGCCCCTCACACACTCTACTGACACACCACCCCCTCAACACCCCCACCCAGCCCCTTCCAGGACCCCAAACCCCGAGGCTGGGGGTCAAGACAGGCTCTGCTCTAACATACCCTTTACAATGGCAGGAAGGTGACTCTGGCTAGAAGAAATGAAAGGGGAGAACGGCCGACCCTGCCCCTACCACCCTGTCTCTGTGTTGAAAAGCAGCAGTGCTTGGATCCTGGAAGCTCCCAGAACAGGTCTTGAACAGAGCTTCTCAGCTTCTCTCCATCAAGACGGGGAAACACACATCATCCCCTCCATTATCTTGTTTCTCTCTCCGCTTGGATACCCCTTGACTTGTACACATGTCACTTTCCCCATCAGCCCCCAACCAAGAGACCTTATGCCAAAGAACTCTTGCCAAGGGGTCCTTGGGGTGGGGGCCGGGGGTGAGGTTGCCTCGCTCTTCTCCCCAGAAGCTCCAGTTTCTGAGGCGCCAGGGCGGGCCCAGCCCAGATACCCTGTGGTGTGTCTGTCTCGGCAGCTGCTGGCCAGGCAGCCAGTTGGTAAGGGAGGAGTGTAGGTGGGTGTTGACCTCTAGCCTCGGCTGCCCACTTCCCAGTCCCCCGAGCTAAGTCACTGATGGTCAGCTCAGAGCATTTGTGAGCACCTAAAGGATCAGTCAAAACTGGGCCAACTTGTGACTCCACTACCATGCTTTACAAACTCAGGACCCATGAACCTCTCTGGAATGGCACACAATAAAGGTAGGTACATAGATCTGGTGCCTTCTGGAAGCTTCTCTCACCCCAATTCTGAGGCATACATTTCTAAGTGTAAGTGATTGTAATTCTGACATAAAGCAGCTCTTCTTTTAGAGAGACTTGTAAAAAACACATTCGCCTATCTCTTATAAATGTTGTTTCATTATTCTATAACTTTGTCCCCCAATTTCTGGGAGACTCGGGGCACCGCACACTGTTCAAGAGGCTGCTGGGTCTGACGGAACCACCTCGTACAGACAGAACTGCCCGTGAAAAATCCCTTAACCAGCTGCAACTTTCCCAGCCAGCACTAAACAGGGATTTCATTTATTTGAAAAGTAGGTATTAAATATGTCAGATATAGGAAGTTAAATGTAATGGGCCCAATTCCACACTCGGTTCCATATGCGTAAATCCCACTGATGGAGAACAGAGTGCAGCTAGAACAGCAAAAATCGAGGTCCCTGGTCTGCAGGAGGAAATTGCACTCCTGATGGATCTTAGCTGACACTCTAATGGACGTTGAGTCGGGTCTGTTAAAACTGGAAGAGGCCCCGAAGTTGGAGTTGCTTTGGGTTGGGGTTGGACTTTTGTTGTTGTTGTTTTGTTGTTGTTGTTTTAAGTTTTAGGAGTTTTAGGAGTTTAGTCACATCCTGCTTTATTCCTTGGTTTTATTTTCTAACTCCCGATAAACATTTGCCATTTCTCTTCAGAGCTTTTGTTTCTGTTCAACTGTGCTTGAGGTGAGTTTTTCAAGAGGGTGACTGGGTGACTGGACAAGGAACAAGCAAAGGTTTCAGAACCTAAGTTTGGGGGGCAGCCTGAAGACCCCTAGCCGCTGAAACTACATGCAAAGCCTCGCTACTCAAAGTGTGGCCCTGGATTAGCGACATCAGCATGTCCTGGGAACTAGTTAGAAATGCAGGTTCTTAGGCCCTACCCCAGACCTTCCAAATCCAAGGCTGCACTTAACATGATCCCAGGTGATTCATGTGCACAAAACAATTTGCAAAGCCCTGGATTAGAGAACAGAAACTTGACGTGACCCCTTCTTTGACACGAATTTATCACCAGGCTTTATCTTAAGAACTGCAAGAATCCGGCTCAGATGTTGGTGATAAGTCCGCAGTGGTCATTCGCCAGCCCAGTGGCTCTCTTCCCAGACTGTACATTAGAATCGCTGAGAAAACTTTTCAAAAATGCGGATGTGGGGGGGACCATCCCAAGACACTGTGATTCAGCTGGTATCTGGGAAGGGGCTGGACATTTGTATTGGCTTAGAGCTCCCAGGTAATTCTACCGTGTCGTCGGGGCTGGGAGGCCGTGGGACGAAATATCGCCTTGAAGAGTTAGACTTCTTTAGGAACGGGAGAGACATAACTGTCTGATTCTCCCTTCCAGACGTTGAGCGCTGGGCCCTGTGGATGATACCGGAGTGGACCCCATTACTGCCCTGTCAGAGCTGGCAATTCTGTGGAGGAAAAAGTGAGGTGCGTCGCGAAAGCTGCCACGCAGTGTGGCTTTGAGAAGTGCCCACGTTCTGTGAGGAGAGCTGAGGGTTGAGCCCATGCAGAAAGGGATGGTCCAGGCCCAAGCAGAGAGAGCTGGGAAGCGCTGGACCTGACAGCGGTCCATCCATCAGGCATATGGGAGCTGGGGGAGCCTTAGGATCTTCTGGTTTTGCCACAGAATACCACACAGCTGGGTTTTTCAACCTCAGCACCATTGATATTTGGGGCCAGATAGTTCTGGACCAGAAGAATAATAATTTGGGGCTGTCTTACGTATTGCAGGATGTTTAACAGCATCCCTCTACCCACCATCTGCCAGGAGCACCCACGGCCATTTGCGACAACTTAAAAATGTCAGCTGACTTTGCCAGATTCCCCCCGCCCCGGGGGCAAAATTGCCCCTGATTGAAAACCACCAGCTCAGAGCAATTAGGGAAGGTGGTGATGGGCCTGAAACTGACATGGAAGGCACACTGAGGCTGTTTAGAATAAAAAGTAAGTTGCTGACAACATGGGTGTTAGTCCCAACAAAAGGGGTGCGTGTGTGTGTGCGTGCGCGCGCACTTGCATACAAGGGTTGTGTGCACATAGTGGGAGAGGTATCTCCCCTCTAAGTGGCTACGGCGTGGATGCTGGCACTTGCTTACCTGGCTCTCACCCCTCTCACCTACCCTGGCCCAACATCTTTCATCGCCACGTGCCTAAGTTTCTCTGTCTTTAAGGCGGGACTAGCAGGGCCTGCCTCAATGGATGATTATGGAGATTAAGTTCAATGGCTTAGTAGAGAGAGAGCCTTGCGGGCAGGGCTTGGCCCCGGGTGAGCAGTTCCCAGGTTTGAGCCCTCACTGACACTATGGGCCGGGAGCAGGTGATCGGAGGCAGCGATATGGGCCGGAAGGGAGACTTTCAGGTTTTGTTTTGTAAGCTTCTGCCTATAAGAATTCTGTATAATGAGATTGCATTTATATATTAATTGTGAATTAAAGCACAGATGTACAAAGAAAGAAGCCTCTAGTTTTGCCCACCTCATCTTTTTAAAGAAGCTTTTTCTTTTGGAACAGTTTTAGATTTACCCAAAAAAGTTAAAAAACAGTACAGAGGGGCGCCTGGGTGGCTCAGTCGTTAAGTGTCTGCCTTCGGCTCAGGTTGTGATCCCAGGGTCCTGGGATCGAGCCCCGCATCAGGCTCCGCACTCGGTGGGGAGCCCACTTCTCCCTCTCCCACTCCCCCTGCTTGTGTTCCCTTTCTCTATGTGTCTCTCTCTATCAAAAAATAAATAAAAATCTTTAAAAAAAAATTAAAAAAAACAGTACAGAGTGTTTCCTTACACCTCCAGCCCAGTGTGTTTTCCCTAATGTTATCATCATACATTTCCATGGGACGATGGTCAAGACCAAGAAACACCGGTACATTCAGATTAACTAAACTCCAGACTTCACTGAGATTTCACCAGATTTTTTTTTTCCCTAATGTCCTTTTTTTTGTTCCAAGATCCCAGCCGAGATACCATAGCGCATTTACTTAGTCATTCTTTCTCCGTAGGCTCCTCCTGGCTGTGACAATCCCTCAGTCCTTTGTCCTTCATGACCTTCACATTTGTGAAGGGTGCTGGCCAGGTATTTTGTAGAATGCCCCTTAATATGGGTCTTTCTGACATTTTCACATGACCAGACTGGGGCTCTGGGTTTGGAAGAAAACCACAGAGGTCAAGTCCTCCGTGCACCATGCCAGGGGCACTTGTTGCCACCACAACCCATTACTGGTGGCTGACCTCGATCACCTGGCCAAGGTTTCTCTGTGGTAAAGTGCCCCCCACTTCCATGCCCCACTCCCTGGAAGCAAGTCACGGTGTGCAGTCCCTACCCCCAGAGGGGAGAGATTGAGGTCCTCCTCCCGGAGGATGGAGTACCTACATATAATTTGGAGTCTTTTCTGTAGGAAGATTTGTCTCTTCTCCCTCATGGATTTATTTATTTATTCAGTCATTTATTTATACAAGTATGGACTCCTGGATATTTATTTTAGAGTTTGGTTTATAATCCAATACCATGTTATTTATTTTGTTGCTCAAATACTCGGTTCATTTTCATCAGTGGAGACGCCCTGGATTGGGGAGTTGGGGGGTGCTGATTGTGGATCAGGGGTGCCAACAGGGAGAGGGACCATGAGTTACAGATCCAGCTTGGGGTCTTTGGTTTCGGTTGGTCTCTGCGAAAGCCATGGCCCATGGGAAGCAGAAAGAACAGAGGCTGCGTGATTGTGCCAGGGGCCTGTGAGGAAGGTGGGGGTTGGAGGAGGACTTCTAGGGTGAAGGAGGCAGACAAGGAGACCTAGAGGCATGTTAAATCTTGGGGAGACCGAAGCTGTGATGTGGTTGAGAAAGTGACTCTGTGGAGACCCAGGACTTTCTCAAGGGTCTTCGAACAAAGACTGTCAGGGCTGTAGACTTCGTGTAATTTGGGGGGAGGGGGACACAGGCATGTTGAAACCCCCCATGTAAGGGGTAGAGAACAAAATGTGGTGTGAGAAAGATATAATCACAGGCTCTGACGTAAAGTAGGGGTGTATCAGCCTTGTTCCTGTTAGTCAAGCTTGAACAGGGAGTCCCAAAATGTACCCAAGTCTTGACTTCAAGGCTGAGCTTTATCTGCTTTCTCAGAAAGAGTCCACTGGGCTGTGGGAGGCCTTCTTTTCCCCCTCTGCAGCTTCCTGCTGCCTTTAGTCTTTAGCTCCCTCACCCAGGGTCCTGCCTCTTCCTTCTCTTGGCCTCCTCTCAGGGTCTCAGGTCCTCCTCTGCTCATTCGGGCCCCATGAGTCCCAGAACGGGAGAGGGGAAAGGAGGCTGGCAGGCCTCAGAGCTTATGAGCCAACATCCTGGGACAGTCAGGCCTTTCACAGCCAAGCTGGCCTCTCCCAGCATAGCTCCTGGGGGGCATAAGCTTCTGGGGCTTTTCTCTGCCTGGACTCACATCTCCCAGCACCCTTTCCATTCCCCTGGCCTCCTTCTGCGTATTTCTCCAGGAAGCCGGACCTGGGGTGAGGGAGGGGCACCTGTCCTTTCACCCATAGTTGTTAGACATCCTATCGGAAGAATGAAAGATTCTCTATTATTTTCACAAATTAAGAGATAGAAAGACCAGCTCTCCAAAATCTTCTTGGCTAGTGGGCCTGTGCCTAGATAGACTCTATCTACAGAATTAAACGAAGCAATGTATGTAAAATAAGTATCATTCTTCAGTGAAGCCATTTAAAGTATCCTCTGATGGCAGACGTCATGGGATTTCAATACTTAACAGAAGGCAAAATGGTTTACAAATCCAGGGTGGAAGCTGAGACCTGGTCCAACCCTCAGGTTTGGGCAGGTGAGGGGACAGGCCTGGTATGGAGGGAGCCTTGACCAAGGTCACATCCAAGTTCTCTTGAGGAGCCATTCCAGCCAAATGGAAGCTGTGGGCTTCTCCAGAACTTCTACCCATGTGGTCTGGCTGGTCAAGGCAAGAATAACTCACAATGGAAGAAGAGGTGAGTCAAAGAGAAACAGCCTCCCGGAGGAGGGAGTGGAGACGGCCTGACCACAGTCAGGCCCCCTGGATCAGCTTCCGACTCCCACACGCTATGGGAGAGCCTTCCTGGAAGCCTGAACCCTCCAGCCAGGAAAGTTTTTTTTTTTAAATACCAAAATGAACCATATGTGGATCCTGGGACTCAGACCATCAAAGAGGAAGATGAAGAGGAATGAGCAAGGCCAAGAAGAGGCTGTGATACACACTGTCCACACATCAGCTCCTGGAAACCACCAAGGTGGTGACATGTAAAGGGAAGATGCTCCTGAGCACAGGAGGGGCCTTAGCTTGACTCAGCCAGGTGTGGCTCCCTCTCCTGAGCAGTACCCTCAGGATGGAACCCCACTTGGCCACCCCCAGCCGAAGGGGCTTCCTCTGCCCAGCAGCGTTATTGTGAGAAGGAGCAGAGGGAACCTTGAGCTTCTGTGAAGGTGGGAGGGGCTGAACTCGTCCTCTCTTGGCAGGATGCCATGAGCCGGCTCATAGGAAACATCCGTGGCTGATTCTGTTTCCAACAGGAGGTTGAACCAAGGTTGCACAGGACATGGGAGACACAGTCCCTGCCCTCAAGGAGCTGACCATCTTTCTGAAGAGACAAGTCTGGCCTGGGTAGAGCACAGTCGAGGGGTCCATCAATGTGGATTGGAGCCCCAACTAGTCTGTTAATGGGGTGTGTGTTAGCATCTGCATAGGGGTCGTCTTCCTCCTGTTACAGATTAAGCAACAGACCAAGGGACAGGAAAAAGATGTATCAGGAAGATAACTGAGGCTCTTGGAGATTGGAGGGACATGAGGGATGGAAAGAGGACAATGACAACCCCATGAATAACTTTCTCAATGGGCTGCAGAGGGCCAGCCCAAAACTGACACCAATCTAATTGTGATGGGAGAGAGTCCTTCTGCAGACATTGCCCCCTTGGGACACACCCCACTGGTCCCTTCAGGCTCAGGGCAGGTGTCCTGGTGTTCACGCTCACCTCTACTTTTCAAACTATCATCACCCTAAGGACACTTCTGGTGAGCATCTGGGTGGGAGACCTGCTTGCCAGGGAAGTGGGCAGGCCCTGCTATTCCTCAGGAAGTTGCCCTGCAGCTCAGTCTGTCAGCAGGCCTGGAGCAGGGGCTCTGCTGTGTCTCTTTCCTTCTGTCATGTCCCGGGGAAGAGAAGCAGGCCCTGTTCAGGGTCTGCAGCTCCTGCCCAGCTTCTCATGCATCCTCCCTTGACCCCGAGAAGCCTGGCTTGGAAGACCCAAGGGGACTCTGGGATGGGCCCACAGTCCCCAGACTCAGACCAGGGATTCCTCCAGTGTCTTTAAAACAGGAGCATGCAGGAACCTTGCAGGCCCCAGGAGGAGCCAGAAGCAGCAGATGTGGGCAGAAATGGCTGCACCAACACTTCCCAGGGGGTTTGATTTGATGTTGCTGCGGCAGTTCTGGAACCCACAAAGGCCCTCAAGACAGACACACGGGACAGTCTATGACTGACACCTGAGGAGACCGTACCCCATGTTTCTGCCTGATTCCATCCATCTTTTGCTTCTTCGGTCTTAATTTTTTGGCTCTGGGCCTGGTGGTGGTTTGGGTAGAATTCTCTAACAATGGTAACCACATCAATGATCATGGCTACTACTTATTAAACACCTGCCTATAGGAACCGACTCCGGGTCTAAGTGCTTTGCAGGCATTATTTCTAATCCATATAAGAACCAGGAAAAGTAGGGGCGCCTGGGTGGCTCAGTCGTTAAGCATCTGCCTTCGGCTCGGGTCATGATCCCAGGGTCCTGGGATCGAGCCCCGCATCGGGCTCCCTGCTCCGAGGGTAGCCTGCTTCTCCCTCTCCCACTCCCCCTGCTTGTGTTCCTGCTCTCGCTGTCTCTGTCTCTGTCTCTGTCAAATAAATAAATAAAATCTTGGGCGCCTGGGTGGCTCAGTCGTTAAGCATCTGCCTTCGGCTCGGGTCATGATCCCAGGGTCCTGGGATCAAGTCCCACATCAGGCTCCCTGCTCCGAGGGAAGCCTGCTTCTCCCTCTCCCACTCCCCCTGCTTGTGTTCCCTCTCTCGCTATCTCTCTCTCTGTCAAATAAATAAATAAAATCTTGGGCGCCTGGGTGGCTCAGTCGTTAAGCGTCTGCCTTCGGCTCGGGTCATGATCCCAGGGTCCTGGGATCCAGTCCTGCATCAGGCTCCCTGCTCCGAGGGAAGCCTGCTTCTCCCTCTCCCACTCCCCCTGCTTGTGTTCCCTCTCTCGCTATGTCTCTCTCTGTCAAATAAATAAATAAAATATTAAAAAAAAAAAAAGAACCAGGAAAAGTAGGTGGTATTTCCACTTTACAGATGTGAAAAGTGAAGTCAAAAAGGCAAAATAACTTGTTGAAGCTCACACAGTAAGTCAGTGGCTGAGCAGGGATACGAACCACAGTTTATCTGACCCAGAATCCTTGATTTTTTTCACTAAATTACACTGCCAATTCACACCAAATCCTATGGTACAGATATTCCAATTCAGGATCTCCCTCCCCCTCTCCTGTCCCACTTTATGGCAAACATGGGAAGTATCATGTGCCTATGGCCCAGGCAGCAGACAGATGAGGCTGCTTGTCAGGGTGGGGACATGCCTGGGGGCCTTGGCAGCCCCACACCTGGGCAGCAAGGAGGAATGAGTGGACCGAGACCCCTGCACTGTGTGACCCAGCCTCAGAACCCCTTTTTTGGAAATTCCATCCTAAATTATTCATTGGATCAGTAGTTTCCAACTTCGGCTAGTCATTAGAATCACCTGGGAGCTTTAAAAAAAAGACAAACATGGGACGCTTGAGTGGCTCAGTCGGTTAAGTGTCTGCCTTCTGCTCAGGTCACGATCCCAGAGTCCTGGGATTGACTCCGCAGGGAGTCTGTTTCTCTCTCTACCTCTGCCTGCCGCTCTCCCTGCTTGTGCTCTCTCTCTCTCTCTGTCAAATAAATAAATAAAATCTAAAAAAAAAGCAAAAAACAAAAAACCTCTGCCCAGGCCACCCATCCTGTCTGGGAGTGGGCCTGGGGGTAGAAAGCATTAGCTGCCTACCGTTCTTGCTGATGGTTCATCCACAGTACACTCCACGCCACCGCCCGCCAGCCCACGTCCAGCCTCATGTTCCAACCCCCATGCGCTGCATGCCCTACAAATGGGAAGACCCTGCAAAGACCACTGGACGCTGTGCCTCACATAGGGTCTGGCATGTAGTAGCTGCATGACGGATTTTTTTTTAATAAATAATTGTTGAATATCCTGGAAAGATCTCAGGCAAGTCTTATATTTTCCTAATGGAATGGCAACTTTCTACATAGACAGTGATTCATGTCTCATAGACTAATATTTGTCAAATTAACTTTTCTTTCTTTGCATTTACAACTTGAAACATCATTTGTACTTTAACATAGAGGTCTCCACACTATGTGTTATAATCACGTGAGTATCTAAATATACTATCCCAGACTGACTGTTTCCTACGGTTCAGAAAAATGAGCTTTGCTCTCCTCAGGCTCATGAGAAAGTATTTCATTGAGACCCAAAGAGAGTAGAAGGTGACAGTCATTGTGTTGTTCACTCTCCTTAGGAGGAGAGCAAACAGGGAGGAACCACAGGGGCAGGGAATTGTAAAATATAGTGCACGGCGGGGAGAGGGAGAGCAAGAGGCCTGCCATACCGTTCAACTGGTCAGTTCTGAGTCTCCAGTGGAAAAAAACCCAGGCTCCATTGGGCTCCCAGCTGTTGAGGAGGAGCCTGCTGTTTCCAATGGCAAGCGACTAACTTGGTTACATTGTGTTGAGGCTTTGAGGAGGAAAGAAGCTCTGTCTGCTGAAGAGGCTGTGGAAATGGTAGGATTCAAACTGAGGTGTCTGCTTCTAGCAATGTGGTAGACTAGGTGTCCGCACTTGCCAGCCTGCTCAAAACAACTAAAAATGCAGGGAAAAGTATTTTTATTATCTTTAAATGCCTCCATGAGTTAGCAAGAAAGTAAGGAAAATACCAGCCAAAGAAATAAACGAAAGCAGAACTCTAGTGAGGAGAGCACTCAAGCCGGCATGTGAAGGAATTCCCTGAAGGAATTTCCGGGATCTGGTGCACATGAGAATGGATATGTTTGGATCCTTATGAGGGTTTGTGGGCAGCAGACCGAACTCAGGTCTGCCCAAGGTGCACAGTCCCACAGGAGAGGTCCCATAAAATTAGAACCTCCAAGGGTCACACCCTAAGTGTAAGGAAGGACTGAAAATAAAGCCAACCTCCTTCCCAGATTTGGGGAGCCAGTAACACTTGCAAGAAAAATTGCTTATTTTGAATCTTGGCACTGGAGAAGAGAGGGGAATATCCCTCCTGAGAATTATAAGCCAGACTTCTTGTGTGTTTATAGCCTAAATTCACTCTACATGGGTCATCTGAAAAAACCAGGCAAGAACCTTAAAGTGATCCCAGACTAGAGGACTAACAGGCACCCTAAGAAGCAAACAGAAATCTTCTCTGAAGGAATTCACCTTTCCCAAGGCCTTGAAGAATGTCCAGCAATTTCTAAGAAAGATGAGATGCTCACAGCTAAAAATCACCACAAATATAAGGAAACAAGGCACTAAGAGCAAGAGCCAGCCGAAATGACAGCAGAATCAACAAATGGAAGGAGATCTTTAAAATACGAGTAAAGGACAAGCAGATTTGTAAAAAAATAAAACAGAACTTCTAGAAAATAAGGAAATTAAATAGAAATTAAAAAACTCAGTGGATACATTTGACAGAGGCCATACACCACACCAAGAGAGACTTTGGGAACTGAAGGAAAGAACTGGAGAAATTATCCAGGATGTAGCCCAGAGAGATAAAAAGGTAGAAAATATAAAAGAGATTAAAAGCCGTACAGGATAGAGTGAAAGTGTCCAAGAGCTATCTAATCTGAGTTTCAAAAGCTGAGGAAAGAGGAAATGGGGCAGAAGTATCATAGCTGAGAATGTCCCAGAATTCGTGACTGACACCAAGCCACGGATTCAGAATTTGAGCTGAGTCGTGACCGTAGAAAGGATGAAATTTGGCTGCTCAGAGATGAGGCATATGAGAAGCGCCAAGCTGTGCCCGTCCTCCTGGTCAAGGTCAATGGGAACACATGCCCTGTTCCTGGATGAAGTAACAAGAACAGCTGGGTAGTTCTGTTTTGCATTTGGGGGCAATATCCTTCTGAGAAAGGGAGAGAAGAGATGGTATGTACCCACTGTATGGATTAGCGAATCGAAGCACAGAGAAGAGCGCTAAAGAAGTTAGGTGGCAGCGCTGGGATCGGAGATCTTACTGCTGACCGGGGAGGGGGTGGGGCAGGTATCTCTGGGTAACTGACACGGACACTCTGGGTCACCGGGGGTCTGGCGCATCAGCCTCCCTGATGGCTGGAGTCACTGGCATCACATCAGCCCTGATGAGCCTTTCAAAAGTCAAAGCAAACCACAAAAGGACAATGCTGTGCAACAGGCTCTCCTGGGTCTGAAGGCCTTCCCCTCAAGCACGGTCCTAATTACCCATGACCATCTATACCTGATGACTTAGACCCCGCTGATGCAGGGTCGTGACAGCCGTGTGAGTGGCACGCACACGAGCAGACCCGGGCTAAGCAGCGGCCGTCCCTGGGAGCTGCAAATGGGTCTGATGCATAATGTTCCACGTGTGATGAGGAACAGCAGATAGAAGCTCCTCGGTGCCAAATTGGGGGTGTGTGTGCGTCCGCTTCCCAGGCCCTCCATCTCTGCCTTCTCCCCGGTCATTCCAAGAAGAGTCGTTTGGAGAGTAGGGGGCAGTGTTGGAAGTGGGTATGTGCTCCAGCTCATCCGAACTCCGATTCCAGGCCTGTGACGGACACAAGTTAATTAAAGTCTCTATGCCTCCTTTTGATGGCCTGTATGATGGGCTCTGTGCCACCTCGTGGACTGCAGGGAGACGGCCTCTGTGTGGGTGCGTTTATCAATAACTGGTGAATATTCCTATCAGACTTATTTCTGGCATTCCCAGATTATGACTGAATTAAACAGCCAGAGGATTCTATTTGCTTGTAATTAGACATGGTTGCTTTCGACTTAAGGCTTTGCAAAAGGACTTCGGAAATTGCAGAATTTCAAATTCAAGTAGCAAGAATGTCATAAGAAAGAATAAAAATGCCTAAGGGGAAAAGAAGGCGGGTTAGAGTTTCACTTTCTTTAGATTCCTATTTGACAGGGATCCTTAGCTGGGGCAGGCTAACCTTTTTCTGGGTCTCAAAGATACTTTTCCTATTTTGCCACATCCTGGATTTTCTTGCTGCACTGTGCTAAATTTGACTCAGGAAGCTGAGCGAAGAGATGCTGGGACCCTGGCACAAAGAGGTGATGCTTGTATGTGTACATAATAGAGAATCAACAGTGTGGTTAGCCAGGCGGCTAGACCCACAGTGTGTCTGAATCTAAGGGATGGGACCCCAGCACCATAGCCGTGACTGCTGACAATTCAAAAATGTGTCATAGAGCAAATAATGATGGGAAATTCCAGTCCACACGTTTGAAGAGCAGGCACAGTGGGTGGTCCAAAGGGATCCAGCAAGAACATGACAGTAGGAAAACAAGGGAAGGAAAAATTAGATCCAATAAAAGGGGAAAAATTCCAAATGGTGAATTCGTTCTATTTGGCTGCAGTATCCCCCCTCCAGGGAACATGGTGGAACTTGAGTCATTTAAGCCTTGGCTGGGAAAAGTCGTGGAGGATGTACAATAGACAAAGCTGGAGTTTGGATTAGTCTGGTGGTGGGAGTAGGAGGCCCAATAGGCGATTTCAATCGGCATTGCTCTGATCCACCAGACATGCCCCCTGCTGTCCAAGCCTGCTGAGGGCCTGTGCTCAGACGCAGTGAATGGCCGGCCGTGTGTGTGTGTGTGTGTGTGTGTGTGTGTGTGTGTGTGTGAAGGAAAGTGTCTTCCAAGTCATCGTTGCCTCGTTTCCTCAGACTGACTGGGATGTTTGGAAAGTGAGCGTGTTCCTTCTCATAATAAATTTCACATTGCTTGCAGAGAGCTTGTTTTATGGAAAAAAAAATAGAAGCAGGGGAAGGATATTCCATCTGAGTTTGCAGGAAATAATCTTTTTAATTAGAAGGCTGCCACACATTTCAGATTTTCCAGTAGTGCTTAAGTTCTCTGCCGTCATACGTATGTGTGTGTTTTTTCTAAAACACACTACTATTAATTATTTGTTTTTCCTAGAAAGTACTGGTTAAGGTGTGATTTCTGTGAAGTCAGACCGTTTTGTGTCATTTAGGTGATTGATATTTGGTTAAATGGTAAGTTCTGTGGGGGCTTGGTTCATAAAGTTCTTTGATGCCAGGGACCACCACCGTAAACTTGGTATACACCGAGATTTTCCATTGAGTGTCATCGATACCTAGCACAATGCTGGCTAAACAGAGTCCTCAATAATTGCACGTTGACTGATTTGGTAAGCTGGGTATCTGCAAGGAGCACCCCAATGGGGAATTAAGCCCAAGCAACTTTTTCAAAACCCGTTTGCTTTTCACTTCAGAAACACAAAGGAACCCAAGGTGGGGGGAAAAAAACAAACTAGATTTTACATTAAGAGACCTGGATGTGAATGGCAGCCTTCTCATGACTCATCAAAGGACTCAAGCAGTATTCTACTCGCCTGCCCGTCTTAGT
The DNA here is from genome assembly GCF_029215605.1 of Mirounga angustirostris. NCBI lineage: Eukaryota > Metazoa > Chordata > Mammalia > Carnivora > Phocidae > Mirounga > Mirounga angustirostris. Next base: position 40,496,211 of record NW_026991716.1, on the reverse strand, counting down.
TTCTGGGTCTGTGAGATCGGGGACTACCTCCAGCACCTTCTGCACCTTTGCTAACCGTGCAAAGCCTTGCCCTGCCCAGCGACAGCCAGAGCCATGCTGCCCCATGTTAGCCTTCCCACAGCAGTCCACGAGTCAGTGATGGGTACCATCCCTGCTATTCTGAGGAAAGACGAAATGAAAATATTCTCATAAAGTGGTAGACAGGTTATCCAGGGAGTTCTGCCAATGCAGCAGAGCAAAGAGAAAACAAGAATAAGGACACCTGGGTTCTGCTTCTGCTTCTGCTTCTGCTTCTGATCTGCCTTGTTATCTGACCTTCAACAAGTCATTCAATGTGGATCTGGACCAAGTGTTATGCAAACATAAGGGGCATTATGAATTGTTACTAGTAGTGATTCAGTAAGGGTGTGTTTTTCTGTCTGCTTGTTTGTTCGTTTAGCTACTCTCGGATATCTTTTTCCCCAAAGGATTTACAGCAGCTTAAAAATGAGGTAGCACCCTGAAGAAAGCCCCCCAAATCAGACCCCCTAATCCGGCTCTCCCTCAATATTTGAATGCTGGTCATTAAGAAGACAAGGAGCTGCTAGATCTCTTCTTCCAATCCCGGTCCTTCTAACCCATTAGCCGTGTAAGTTGGGGTGGTTTTAAAATATGTGCACAAATTCTTTACACTCTTCCCATAAAGAGATGATGCCTAGTTCCCCTCCCTTTGAACACAACCAGCTCAACAACCCACTTCTAACTCACTGAAACACAAAGTGTGGTGGAGGTGATGTTGCATGACTTCTGAGGCTAAGCCTGGTGCTCTCTCTTAGGACATGCACTTTGGGAGCCCCAACCCACCGTGAAGCCACCTTGCTGGAGAGACCACATAGAGACAGAGAGAGAGAGAGAGAGAGAGATGCCTGGGGGCCCCAGTCATTCCAGTTTCCCAGCCCAGTACCAGACAGGTTAGTGAAGGAGACTTCAAGAGGACCCTGGTCACAAACATCCCATGACCGCAGCCTCACGAGGGGCACTGAGCTACAAAGGCCCAGCTGAGCCGCTCCTAAATTCCTGACGCACGGAAACTGTGAGAGGTAATCAATGACCGGTATCATTCTAAGCCACTACGATTTGGGGCAAAATGTTAAGAGCAATAGATACCCAATACAGGGACTTTCCAGCCCCTCCTCTCCAAGGAAGGCCTGAAGACTCAGCATCAGTCAGGGAGCAGCCCCAAATGCATTTTGGGAAGTGTTTCCATTACCGGAACCCACGTGCTATGGTTTTCCCGAAAACAGACTTTGGAATCCAAGGAGCTAGAGGCTCCTAACTTTGATACTGATCCTGGACTAATGACTTGAGTTCCTTGGGACCTCGGTTTTACCTCCTGTAAATAGAATAGCCTTTCTCCTATCTGTGGACTTCCCAAGAGTATAAATTATACAAGCTGGAGGTTGGTGAAGACTTTTGAACTCCTCAGAAGGCCCTGTTTAAATCCTACTGTCACAATGCATCTTCCACATAAATAGCCCACGTGGCAGGAGTGATGTTGTTCTGCACCTGCCCCCTCCGGTGCTTGGCCGGTCACCTGACCGGTCATTGACATGAGGACCACCTTGCACAGAAAATGGGTGGATTGGCCAACATGCTCCTAATCCTTTTCCAGCTGTGGGATGCTGCGAGCAAGACAAAAAGAAGAAAAGGTAGGCTCACTGCCTGCAGATGTTTCCGACCCAGTGAGAAAGCAGACCCCACCACTGCAAAAGCTAGAGGACAACAGGCAATTCAATGTTAAAAGGGTGGTGCACTTAAAGACAGGCACATCTACAGAATCTAAGGGCCCAGAGAGGATGGTAGAGAAGTCATTTCTTCAGCTGCTCTTGCAGGACAGTGCTATGGATTGAATGCTTGCGTCCACCCCATCCAGAGTCTTGTGTTAAAGCCTAATCCCCGGTGTGATGGTGTTAGGAGCTGGGGCCTCTGATTATGCCATGAAGATAAACCATCATGAATGGGACTGGTGCCCTGGTAAGAAAAGAGATGATCTCTCTGTCCAACATGGGAGGATATATGAAGAAGATGGCCATCTGCAAACCAGGAAGAGGGTGCTTCCCAAGACTGGACGTGCCAGCACCCTGCTCTTGGACTTCACAGCCTCCAGAACTGAGAACTAAGGGCCGTTTGGTTAAGGCACCCAGCCGATGGTATCCTGTTAGAGCAGCCCCAGATGACTAAGACAGTGTGACAGTCGCAATTCTTTTTTTTTAATTTAAATTCAATTAGCCAACATATTAGTGTTCAATGATTCATTCGTTGCATATAACACCCAGTGCTCAGTGCTCTTCACATCATGTGCCCTCCTTAATGCCCATCACCCAGTTGCAATTCTTAGTTGCAAACAATAGAACCCATTCTTGTTCACTTAAGGGGGGAGGGAGGGAGTTTAGTCAAGACTATTAGAGTACACAAATGTCCAGGACAGCCACACTCTGACGCCATTAGCCATAAAGGGCCTAACCACACAAAGGAGTTTCTTAGAGAAGACCCCACAGCCACTTGGCACATAGGACCCTCTGCACTGGAAACCAGAAGCTCAATCTCTTCTATAACCTCAGGAACCAAGTCTCTGTTACTCCCTTGCTGTTCCTCTGATGGGGGTGCTGCCTCCAACCAAGTCTCATGTGGACACCTCACATACAGAACAGGGCACAGGAGCTAGAGATGCGAGTTTCCTAGCTTCTCGCTTCATGATGCAGAATTTTTAATTTGGGAGTTACCCTGTATATAGGGAGGATGTGCGGAGATGTGCCCCGAGGTGACAATTGCCCCCCCAAAGATGGGAAGAGTGTGAATAAGCAGAAGATGGAGGAGGGAGCAGTTAAGGGAGGTTACCGAGGCCAGAAAGAATGTGGGCACAGGACGCGTCCCCGCTGGTGCAGAAAAGCCAGCTGACTGGTCCAGGGCACTGCTCGGGGGAGCCAGGCTGACGAGCCGTGAGTACTGCCTCTCCAGATGCCTGTCGCCTGGCTGTCTGCGCCCCTTCCCCCTGGCTTGCTCCAGTCCTGCTCAGTTGTTTGGAAGCCGTGGTTCTTCCCCGAGCTGACGTTTCGCAGTTGGCAAGGAGCACCTGCTTTCTCTCAACAGCCGTCCGTCTTCTTGTCTTCCCCTTTCCAACAGGGTGAATACATTTCTCTTCTGCTGCGCGTGCCAACATACCTCGAATTTGCTGGCAGCAGGGGCTTCTCGTGTGTTGGTTTTGGCACCTTTTGCAGTTTGTCCTATTTCTCTTCCATCTGGGCTAGAAACATGCCAACCAGGATTTCTCCAGATTTTTCTTAACCCTGGGCTGCGACCCAAGGGAGTAGGTACCCAGATCCCCTGGGTCTCAAACCCCATCACTTCCCCCGCCCCAACACACACACACCTCTCACTGGGCAGCACTGTTTCCTGAGGCATAGTCCCAACTTGTGGTGACCCCTCAAACTTAGTGCTCAGAGGCCAGGTTATTACAAAGGGACGTTTGAGCTTCCACTGAAAAATTGGTAATATATATTCTTGGCAGCAGTAAGGACAGGCTGTGAAAATTCTTTCAGTTGGACTTCATTTAAGACGTGTTCAGATTTAGCACACTTACAGACGACGGAAGTCGGGGGGCACTGTGAAATGGGAAAGCCAGGCTGGAGCCAGAGATGTATGAGGGTGGCAGGTGGAACCCACAGCCATGCATCCAGAGGACATCCTTGACCAGGGCCTGGTAGGTGCTCAGTGATTATCTGCTGCATAGGTGGCTGGACAAAATGTAGGAGCAAGCAATACCTAGTACCATTCCACTTCACTCTCTTAGAGGGGGTCATCAGCAAGTGTGAATCCTGAGTCCCACTGAGTCTACCCCCTTAGCCTTCAAGGGCCTTAGCCACCCCCTCCACCTGCCACAGCTGGAATTCCTGACCTCATCACCTCCCACCAGCCTCTCTCAGATCCCCTGGTCTCTAGACCCCACCTCTCCAGTCCACTCTGCATACCACAGCCACAGTCTAGCTTTCTAAACACAAACCTGCTAAATGTGGGATCCCAGATAGAACCTGAGACACAGAAAGGACATGAGTAGAAAACCTGCAGAAATCCAAAGACTCTGAAATCCAGTGAAGAGTAATGTATCAATGTTAATCTCACAGTGTCGACAAATGTTACCATATGTATGTAAGATGTTCACAATGGGGGAAGCTGGGTGAAGGGTATACTGAATTCACTCCACTATCTTGGCAATTTTTCTCTGAATCTAAAAATATTCTTACAACAAAAAAGATACAAATATTTTTCAAAGCAAATCTGACCATATCACTCTCCTGCTCAAAATTAGAGTGACCAGTTATCCCAGTCTGCCCAGGATGGGGGCAGTTTCTGGAATGCAGGATTTCACTGTTGTGAGAAAGACCCCAGGCAAACTGGGACTGCTGGTCACCCTGAACCCCCTAATGGCTCCTCGTCAGGTAAAGATAAAGTCCACATCCCCTAGGCTGGCTAAACAAGGCCTTCCATGGCCTGCAGCCCACCTGCACCTTTAACCACAGAGCTCACTTTGACCCTGTACCCCTCCGGCCACCCTGCACTCCGCTGTGTGCGCTCCAAATGGGCACCCAGCTGCCTCTCCAACTGTGCCTTGGCTCACACCATCTCCTTGGCCTGGAGGGCTTTCCCATCCCCCTCAGCCCACTGGCCAACACACAGTGCTCCTGTTTCAGGTGTAGCTCCCAATAAAACCTTTCTCTATCCAAAGGATTTGAACACTTATGTCCACACAAAAACCACGCAAAAAAAGCTGTTTATAGCAGCTTTATTCATAACTGCCAGAACTTGGAAGCAACCAAGATGTCCTCCAATAGGTGAATGAATAAATAAATAGTGATACATCCAGGGCGCCTGGGTGGCTCAGTCGTTAAGCATCTGCCTTCGGCTCAGGTCATGATCCCAGGGTCCTGGGATCGAGTCCCGCATCGGGCTCCCTGCTCACTGGGGAGCCTGCTTCTCCCTCTCCCACTCCCCCTGCTTGTGTTCCTGCTCTCACTATCTCTCTCTCTGTCAAATAAGTAAATAAAATCTTTAAAAAAAAAAAATAGTGATACATCCAGACAGTGGAATATTACTCAGTACTTTAAAAATGAACTATCAAGGGGCGCCTGGGTGGCTCAGTGGGTTAAGCATCTGCTTTTGGCTCAGTTCATGATCCTGGGGTCCTGGGATCAAGCCCCGTGTCTTTGGGCTCCCTGCTCAGCAGGGAGTCTGCTTCTCCTTCTCCTTCTGCCCCTCAACCTCACTCGTGCTCTCTCTCTCTTTTAAATAAATAAAATCTTTAAAAAAAAAAACAGGTCTGCTCAGTCATCCCTAGAGCCCTGACAGAGGGTCCCAAAGCCAGCATGTGAATCCCGCATTGGGATCCTTGCTCAGTGGGGAGTCTGCTTCTCCCTCTGCCTGCTTGTGCTCTCTCATTCTCTCTCTCTCTCTCTCAAATAAATACATAAATAATCTTTAAAAAAAAAACAAAATAAAATAAATAAAATAAAAATGAGCTGTCAAGCCATGAAAAGATAGGGAGGAAACTTAACTGTATGTTACCAAGTGAAAGGAACCAATCTGGAAAATGTTACAGACTATAGGATTCCAACTGTTATGACATTCTGGCAAAGTCAAAACTGTGGAGCCAGTAAAAAGATCAGTGGTTGTCAGGGGTTGGAGGGAGGAGAGGGATGAATAGATGGAGCACAGAGGATTTTCAGGGCACTGAAGCTATTATGTATGGCGAACTATAATGGCGGAAATGTGTCATTATACATTTGTCAAAACCCATAGAATATACCACACCGAGAATGAGCCCTCAAGTGAACTCTGGACTTCGGGCCATACTGATATATCAGTGTAGTTTCATCCATTGTAACCACTATGTCCTTCTGTGCAGGAAGATAGAAGAGGCTGTGCATGCGTAGGGCCAGTGATCTATGGAAAACCTCTGTATCTTCCCCTCAATTTTGCTGTGAACTAAACTGGTCTAGAAAATAGCCTATTTAAAAAAAAAAAAAAAAACAAAGAACAACAAACCTTTCTCCACACATCTGTCCCACTTCCTCCCAGAGAACTGGCCCTGCCCTTGTCTGCTTCCCCTGCCCCTACACTCTTCTGTGGAGCCTCTGATTCCCGTGTCCGCCTGCCCCCACTCCATGAGAAGCCCAGACACTGGGGATACATCATATTCATTCCTACGTTCCCAGAGCCCAGAGCACTCTTTGGCTCCTGGTACCTTCATGTGTTTGTTGGATGAGTCAGTGTTATCGATGATCTCTCTCCTGGATGTTTATGTTCTCCAACTCTGGTGCTTTGTTCCCTTCAGCCCATACACAAGTGAAAAGAGATCTCTTGCTCTGGTGTCCTACGTGGTTATTGCCATATTTCCTTGCCATTACACAGGTGACGTTCTCAAGGGGATGCCCCTATATTCGGTGTGCTTTCTCTCATGGCCCATTCGTGAGTGTCTGCCCTCTGGCTTGTGTTCATCTGCAACCTTGTTGGGCATGGCTTACACCATCCTGCCTTGGTTCCCAGCCTCGGTCCTGACTTCCTAGTTTACTTCCCATCTCCTTGGCTTTGCTGGCTGAGCTGTCTTGCCACTTAGGGCCTCACCTTACCCTTGAACCTGGGCAAGAATTCCCTTTTTTTTTTTAAGATTTTATTTATTTGACAGAGAGAGACACAGTGAGAGAGGGAACACAAGCAGGGGGAGTGGGAGAGGGAGAAGCAGGCTTCCCGTGGAGCAGGGAGCCCGATGTGGGGCTCAATCCCAGGACCCCAGGACCATGACCTGAGCCGAAGGCAGACACTTAACGACTGAGCAACCCAGGCTGGGCAAGAATTCCCGATGCAGGTCTTTCCTTCTCTCCCTGACCACAGCGCAGTCCTCCTCTGCCTTCCACTGCCCTGCAGTAAACACCCACCCACCCCCCTGGGAGGCTGACGGTTGGTGCGGCCCTGGATGCAGGCTCCTCTGGGCTGCTCAACCCTGAGAGCGGGCCCCATGGCTTCTTCCACCAAGGACTCCTCAGATCCTACTTTAGCAAAGCAGGCCCATTTCCAGGCTTCTTACTCATCTCCACAGGATTAGACACTATGACCGCTCTTCTAGAAGGCCTGGCTCTGTGATGAGGGAACCATGGAGCTGTATGTGAAAGGGACTTCTTGGAGTGATACTTAGGAGTACCTGGGACAGAGCAAGGACCACTTTCTTCTCACAAGGCAGCCCAGCTCTATGGACAGAAAGCAGACTGAGAAAAAAGGCCCAGCCTGCCTCAGAAAAAGTGCGCATAGCCTTGAGCCCTTTCACCCAGCAATTCCAATTATAGAATTCTACGCCCTAGAAATACTCATGCACATGCCTCAAGATGTATGTACAAGGATATTCTGTGATATATATATAATATTATTATATTGGAAATAATCTATAAGTCCACCAATAAAGAAACAGTTTTATAAGTTGAGGTAAATTCACACAATAGAATATTGAGCAGCCATTAAAACAATGAGGTAGATCTACATGTATTAACAGGAATAGATCTCCAACATATAATCTATGTCAGGCTTTGGCAAACTGAATCCCATAAGCCAAAAACAACCTCCTGCCTATGTTTGTCATGCCCCCAAGCTAAGAATGGTTTTTACATTTTTATTTATTTATTTTTTTTAAAGATTTTATTTATTTGACAGAGAGAGACAGCGAGAGCAGGAACACAAGCAGGGGGAGTGGGAGAGGGAGAAGCAGGCTTCCCGCCGAGCAGGGAGCCCGATGTGGGACTCGATCCCAGGACCCTGGGATCATGACCTGAGCTGAAGGCAGACGCTTAGCAACTGAGCCACCCAGGCGCCCGGTTTTTACATTTTTAAATGGTTGAAATAAAAACAAAAGAAGAGTAATATTTTGGGATGCATGAAAATTATAGGAAATTCAAATTTCAGTGTTTATAAATAAAGTTTTATGGGCACACAGCCATGCCCACTCATTTACATATTGCCCACGGCTTATTTCCTGATACAATGGTCACAGAGACCATATGGTTCACAGAGCCAAAACTATTATCTGGCCTTTGACAGACAAAGTTTGCTGACCCTGGGCAAGAAGAGCAGGACTAGAGAAGGGGGGATGGATAAAGAGAGATTATATGTTTTATTACTTATCCTGTATTTAATTTTTATACCGAGAACATGTATATATCCATATAAGGTACATTCTTGTTATTTGCAGCAGTTATGTTCTATAAAGTCACCACAAACACTGAATTAGTGAACACTGTACCATCGCTTTTAGGGGGAAACACAAGGTTAGTTTCCTGTGAGCCTTTGGTCACATTTTCATCAAGCCAGCAATACCTAGCCTGTTTCTGTTTAAAGACATCTCATTTAATATGTATCGTTGATTTGTAACATTGGCCTCACAGCCAACAGCCCTACAACTCGTACCCGAATGAAGCTCATCTAACACATGTACTTTCTCTGCAAGGCATAGAGCAGCCTCCTTTTGGCTTAGGAACACTACACGGTTTTTCAGCACTACACCTGGGGGACATTTTAAACAGCAAAATCACCTACAAAAAAAAAAAAAAAAGCAAAACACATGGTGCTAAATAGATCGGGACAAGGATATTTGTTTATAGTCTGAGAGCTGAAACAAGCATCACCTTGGTTGACCTCAATAAGGAATGTGCCCATTGGGTGATCCCCAATTTGTCACTCTGCCCATGTCCACAAATGGCTGTGAAAGCACCAGGTACATTGATTTGCGGGTTACAAATAAATGTTCGTGAGTAGGCAAATTCACAAATATGCAATTGCGGGGTGCCTGGGCGGCTCAGTCAGTTGGGCGTCTGCCTTCGGCTCAGGTCATCTAAGATCGAGCCCCGCATTGGGCTCCCTGCTCAGTGCTTCTCCCTCTCCCTCTGCTCCTCCCCTCCCCCTCCCCCCCAGCTGCTCATCCTCGCACACTCTCTTTCAAAAATAAATCATTCATTCATTCATTAAAAAAAACAAATATGGAATTGGTGAATAATGAGGATCAAAGATATATACACAAATGTATTGTTTTTGTACTTAATAAAAAATATGTCTGATGTTTGCCCTTGACCACAGAGTTGCCCCCAAGGCTATCTTTCAGGCAGCAAGCAGAGGGTCTCTAACTATGCTCATTTTTACATCAGTAAACCAAGCTTTCGCCAGGATCCCCAACTGAGCAGAGGCAGCACAAAACAGAGAATAAGTTTGCTGTTTCATAGCTATTTCCTTTTGTTGAAGGACTGACTCCTTAGGGATCCACAAACAGCTTTCTGGGGACCGTTAGGCCATCTGTGAGGCTCAGGAACACTGGCAACACACAGTCAGGCTGCCAGAGGCCTGTGGTGAAGAGTTTGTCTCTTCTCACCTTGACTTCCATTTTGCCATTCACTCATTTATTCACCCCATTCATTAATTCACCCCATTCATGCATGCAGTCGACACATTCCTGCCCTCCTAGCATTCACTCCATACACCTTTATCCAGGGCAGAGCGGAAGGGCACAACTTCTTGTCCTGTTTTGTTCTTTCCTCCCTAGGCAACCCAGCCTTCCAGGGCCGAGTTGGGGTGTGAATAACCACTATTTGACTGGCATGCCAGGAATGAGCTCCTCCACAGACATCTCGGTTGGCCACCTCATGAGAGTCCCCTGGTAGTGAAGGGAGTATGATCAGGATCCTGGGTGGGGTGTTGTGAGCTCCCCACTCTCCCACACCAGCCTCCCAACCTCCTCCCAGAGCCACCCCCGCAGTGGGCCCACTGCAGCCAGACACAGCCCAGTGGGAAGGAGCACTAAGGAGCGCAGAGGCAAAAGGGAGCCTGGGGGCACTACTGGAAAGAGGGTGCATGATTCAAACATTATGGCTTCCAGATGGAAGAGCCACTTGAAACTCCTCTCCTAGAACGAAAAATGTAAATTCAGCCCCACATATGGCACTAAATTACGCATATTTGCCTATTGTCTAATGGGTTTTCAGTCTTTGACTACTCTTCCCACTAGTCTTCTTAGAGTCCTGTGAGTAGAATTGTGTCCTGCCAGCCACACCACCACAGAGCTTATAGAAGAGCTGAAAGGGACAGGGGATCAGAACGCATCAAAGGATGCTGGCCAGAATGGAGTTCAAGGCCATAAAACAGGAAGACTCACATTAAATGAACTCTCAGCCTGACCTGAAGATATCAAAGGAATACTCAGACCATTGGGGTTAGAGACGAGAGGTCCAGTCCTCAGAGAATGCTGGACACCACCCCAACACTGGGGCTGGCATAAAGCTCTGTTGCCATCTTGTGGTGAGCAGAGGTGGGCCTTGGAGGCCTCCCTGACTTCTCCAGGCTTTTCTCAACTTACAAGCTCCCAGGGGAGCTTACACATGTTTCTGGAAATGCAGTCCCTCCTTCGGGCTTCAGCTGCCCAACACGTCCTGCAGAGTGCGGGCCCTGGACCAGGCTCCACTGGGGACCAGCAGTGTGGCTGGAGGAAGCTCCTCTCTGAGGCCCGAGACCCCCCTCTGTAAAACCTCAGAGTGTCCTGGATCACAAGCCCCTGTGATGCCACTGAAGCAGTCACTGTTTGTGCAAGCCACTGTGGGAAACCCGGAAATCTACAGGAGCGGCTTCTCCCCTCAAAGCACCTCCTGAGGGTTGCTGAGACTGCACCCCACATGGGTCCGGGGCAGTCATGGCCCGCTGCTCTTCTTTTGAGATGTTCCCACAGGCAGTGTCTCTCGGTAAGGGAGGAAGAGGTCTTTCCTGTGATTGCCCTCCATGCCCAAAGATGGAATACAATCTCTTGATGTGTGGTGGCCAAAGGGACAGAACAGACAAGACCGTAGAGGACCTAGAAGGAGTGCGTGCCTTCATGCATGCATGTCTGTGTGCGCATGCGTGCGTGTCTTGCGTGTCTGTGTGTGCACATGTGTGCATGTCTGTGCATGTCTGCGCATGCGTGTGATACATGGTTCAGTGTCTGTCCCCAAGTGAGAAGATAAGACCTGGAGGAAGAGGGAGGGGCGCAGAGGAGCATCCTGATCTGGCATCTGGGGGAAGAGAAATGCTGGCTTCTTTTCCATGAAAATCAAGGCTGGGCCGGCGGAGAGGATCAAATCCTACTTCCCAGTGGGTGCCCCAAGAGTAGAAGCCACAGCCTTCCCATCCATGACTTCAGCTCTGGGTGAGACTTGAACCGCCTACGACAACAGTGGCAGAGTGTCCTACTCTGGGCATGGAAGACCACCTGTGTCTTCAGGGGCCCCACAGCAGACCCCACTCCTCACTCCCACCCTGGAATACCCCTCTTCGTTCCCTGTCGCCAGTGCGGCTGTGTGGAGGGGGACCCAGCCAGCAGGTTCCATCCCTGTCCCTGTCCACACCGACAGGCTCACAGCCAGGCTTAATCCCTGGGACTGGTTCTGGCCAGCCATGCCTGGGTTCCTAGAAAGAGGTGGGCTCCCACTTGCGATCCAATGCCATCATGCTTTCTATCCAGGAGGGCCAGCCCCCAACTGGGTAAGCAGGACAGTGATTGACAACTCTGTGGAAGTTCATTTTTTATGCTTTCCAGATGGAATGTTGCCAAGACCAGCCAGGGCTGGGGTGGGATGGGGTAACAGGGGAGGTACCAGGGGCTGGGTTGTCACCATCCCATTATGGGGGAAATCATGCCCCAATCTGGGCCACCAAGCAGGTCTCTAAGAACACTGGAATTAATACTTGAAACTTCTGGACCCTTTGCAAAGGATGATAAGGCAGTATTACTGTGTCCATTTTATAGGAGAGAAAACTGAGCTAGAAGGTTCTTCATCTGTGAAGTAGCGATCTGTGGCTCCAGTAGGAATAGCACTTATATACATATGTTTTATACTTTACACTATAGATATACTCTTTATATCTATTTCATGGTTTTACCTTCCCATTATCTTTCTTGATCCCCAAAGGCTCTGTGAAGCAGAAAAGCAAGGCTGACAGTCTCTCAGCCCACAGTAGAGCTCTGCCAAAACAGGGCTCCTGCATTTTTGGCCACGAACACTGTTGGTTGCTGAACTGCCTTCATTTCTAACTCATTCTCATTCTCCCCCTGCCTTCCTTGCAAAGTCTGCCCCCCACTCAGCAATACCTGTGTCTCAGGGGAACCTGATAGCAGGAGTTAGGGTGACTCAAATCTCTTTGTGTTGAGTTCAGAAATCTGGGTTAGGCCAACCAGCCCAGGATGTCAGCCTCGTGGGTCCTATTAATCCAGGTGGTGGCTTAAATTGACCAGTTCAGACAGAAGGGGGAAAGGTTCCCTCTCTTTCTCCCTGGATATGACCAAAGAAGCAAGTGCCAGAGCTGCTACTGACAGCCATCTTTTAGCCACAAGGAAGTCAGCCTAAGGAAAAGAATTAGAAGGGCAGCTATTGCCCTGATCATACCCTACCTGAATCCCCTGACTCTGGGCTACTTGTTAGCTCATATAGTAAACTCCTTATTGTTTTAGTCAGTTTGCATTGCCTTTTCTCTCCTTTATATCCAAAAGCATCCTCATGGGCATGTCTGGACAGACACACTTTCCCCCACTTTAGCTGTTAGACTTCTCCTTGCCTTCCTCTGGTCCCTGTCAGAGCCAAGTCAGCACACGTTGAAAGGGCCAGAGCAGACTAAATGCATCTTCTGGACACCGCAAATGTCTTTGTGGTATCTTAAGACTCTAAAAACTGTGCAGGGAGCTGTGGCCTAGCTCAGTCCTGCTTCCCATTAGGATAAACACATCCCTCAGTGTAGCAACTCTTGCACAGCTCCAGAAATAGCCTGCCCACCAGAGAAAATGCACTTTATTTGACAGACTTCCACAGCCATATCATTATCACATAATCTCTTTCATCCACCCCTTTCCCCCGCCTGGAACTCAAATTGCATCTTTAAAATGTCTAAACAGCAGTTTGGTGATCTTCAGTGATGCTATACTTGATACTGAGCTGGGAAAATCAATGTCAAAAGCCCAACTTCAGAGAAGTCTGGGTGAAGGGTGGGAAAGATGTTTTATATTCAATTATCTTCCTGTCGAAAAAGATGGATTTTTAAAAAATTGACAGTAGACTAAAATTTCAATGTCTGGAAGTCCAGTTTTCTGCTTCTGCATCAATGACATCAATCCCCACAGACCTCCCCTGAATACCTGTGTGTGACTGTCCTCCCTCATTCCTGGGTGGTGACTCTTACCGCTGGCTTCCTTCTCACAGGGCTGGCACAACCGTGTATGGGTGTGGATGCTCCAGGGGCTCCAGGAGAACTCAGGCAAGGAGCAAAGACACCCCAGCAACAAACAATGACCCCATCTAAAAATGCCAACTGGTGGGGCACCTGGGTGGCGCAGTTGGCTAAGCATCCGACTCTTGGTTTCAGCTCAGGTCATGATCTCAGGGTCGTGGGATCGAGCCCCACATCAGGCTCCATACTCAGTGCGAAGTCTGCTTGAGATTCTCTCTGCCCCCTGTGCTCTCTCTCTCTCTCTTTCTCTCTCAAAATAAATAAATAAGTCTTTAAAAAAAAAAAAGCCAACTGGTAAGGGACAACATCAGAACTGTTCCCATGGGGGCTGCTCAGGGCGGTCAAAGATAGTCTCAGACTAAACCAGACAAAGCTTTCCAAAAGAATGTGAAGACATCTGGGCCAGCTGTTTTGGAGACAGGCAGGAGTTTGTCTCCCGTGCCAGGCCCGCCTCCTCCTGTCTCAATGCCCCGCCTGGATGGAGCTAATGCTCTTCCCTCTTCTGCTTCCTGAAAACCTTCTCCAGATCCTTCCAGGACCTGAATAACAGGCTCCAGCTCCAAGTGCTGAGGGGAAGGCCAGGGAGGCAGCCAGGGTGTAGGAGGGTGGGGCAGCTTCCTAAAAGGCGGTACAGCCTTCCTTCCACCAAGTCCATTACAACAGCAGCCTGGAGGACTTGGTAGGGGAGGGCAGCGTGGGCCTCTCAGCCTTGAGCACCTACTTCAGGCCAGCCACTGCTCTCACACGATCTCACAGCCTCACAAGAATTGCACATCATGGAAATCATTGGCCCCCATGTATAGATGTGGAAACTGAGGCTGAGAGGGGTCAAGGAATGGTCCCAGGGTCACACTGCTCCTAAAGTGGCCAGTGGGATTTAAGTCTAGGTCTTCTTGCCACTCAAGGCCTGGTTGTTCCCTACCTCACTCGGCTGTTTAGGTGAGGTGGGCTCTGAACTCCTTTACTGCCTCTTAAACTGACTCGGGGAAGCATAAAACCACTCCCTTTGTTGGAGGCCACACTCCACAGGCTTGGGCAGGGGCTGGTAGTTGCAGGACTAAACATCAATCTTTTCTCTTCTTGCACGTTTTTCCCAATCAATGCTGGGCAGCATTGGCCATCCCAGGAGAAAGGGCAAGGTGGAACTTTCAGGAAGTCCACGAAGTGGTCAGTTCGCAAGCCATGCCAGATTTTCACATTTCCCTTGTGTCATTGCTCCTTCAAGAGCGGTAACCAGTACTTCCTCACGCCTTCTGTCAGACCCACCATGTTTCTCCTTGTCTCTGCAGAGCTCTTCCCACCCTCTTCTTCCCTGGACCCCCACCCTCCCAAGACAGACATACGCACATACACACACACACACAACAACCATTTTCTCTCAAGATCAAAATATATGAGCTTATATAATCATACTATTTTCTAGATTTCTGGAGTACTGAAAAAAAAAGTTGGGGCACCTGGGGCGCTCAGTCAGTTAAGCATCTCTTGGTTTCAGCTCCAGTCATGATCTCGGCCATGAGATTGAGCCCCAGCCTCTGTGCCCAGCAGGGAGTTTGGGATTCTCTCTCTCTCTCTCTCTCTCCCTCTGCCCACACCCCCTGCCCCTGCTCTCTCTCTCTCAAATAAATAAATAATCTTTTTTTTTAAAGGGTCATTATCCCTATACTTATTGAGAAAAATTTTAATTATCAAGATGAAGCAACAGCAAGAGGGCAGATCTGTTTCTAATGAAGAAGGTTTGGGGAAAGACAGCTTTTGCATGGGCAAGCGTGTGTTGGGCAGTTTCTGTCTGTGTGTGCGGTGGGTGGGCCGCAGTCCTGCTTGTGCGTGGGCCCTCATGCAGCTCTGTGTGCCTGAGCGTGTGTGCCGAGAGATCCAGAAGGACCGAGCCCCTTGGCCAGTCAGATTCAGGCCGCAGAAAATCTGCATTTAATTGCAAATGTTGTAAAAATAATCACACAGAAGAGCAGGCCAGCATTGCAACGATGTGCCCTTGACTTAGTGCCTGAGTGTGGGACATCTTTCTACCGAAATGCTTATAAAGCTGTAAACTAGAAATCAAAATGTCTTCAAGAACATGTCTTCTCTCGTTAGGATGATTTTTTTTTTTCTGAGGGTGTTCCCAGGCTTTTCCGGGAAAAGGAGATGGTGGGGGTGGACATGGGGGATTTGTAGGGTGAAGGAGCCGGCCAGGGAGGCCGACTTAGATCTGTCTTAAAGATGTCTTTGTTTTTAATTATGCGTGTCTTGGGCTGCAGCGAAATCAGCTTCTCTCCTTCTCTCTACCTCCCAGACGGTGGCCTTTCCTCATTTGAAGATTATTTATTGCTTCTCAACCACGTTTCATGCTGTTAAATGATTCTCCATGCTCCGCGAGGAAAACAGCCCAGCGGGATTTTATTTTATGTCCCTGAATGCTGACCTGTCCTCCCACCTCCTCCCAGAGAGCATTTTGCTGGATGTCTGCACTGCTCTCTCCTCTCCTAGGACAGCTCCATGTCCTCAGCCTGGCCAGGGACAGGCCCCCGAGTCCACTAGTCACAGGGCTGCCTCCGGGCCTGCGCAGCTGTATTTTCAAAAGATGGAAGAAAGCAAACTGCTTCTAGAAGCTTGCTGAGAAGGAGCTCAGTCTGAAATGCTTCTCGTCCAACTCCTCCACCCCCCAGGATATCCAGTATGTGGGCACCTCTCCTGGACTTTAAAACACAGATTTAGCCTAAGTGGGTTGATGCCAACCCCCCTGACTTCCCACCTGGGTCCAAAATAAATTCACACCTCCTCATTTCTGTCCTATTAATCAGTCAGTCTGAGGGAAAACAAGCCAGCCAAGCTCAGCCAGTTGGACGAGCCACAGAATACATGTTTTCAGATATTTTTAAATTAATTTTATTTCCTGCTCATATTTTTAATTTCACTTCCGTTACCAGAATGCAACTGTGTCGTAGCCCTTGTAAGGAAAACTGCAGATTCTATAGTTAGACTCTCTCCCCTCCCCCCAGACTCCAGGCTCTATCTGCAGACTCTGCACTGCCCTCCCTCCGAGACTGTGACCCTGGGGAGGGCAGACCCCAGTCCCTTTCCTCCTTTAGGTTCTAATTTTCAGCTCCTGTCCCCTCCCTTGCTGGGCCCCTCACACTTCCTGGCCCAGTTTGGGCAATGCCTTGGGGGCCCTGAGACCAGGGCCCACTCCCCAGCCTTAGGGGCAGAGGCACCCAGGTGTCAGCCTCTCCCCCCCGCCCCTGCACCCCGGGTCTCCTCCTCCTTGCTCTTCCTCTTTCTAGGCCTTGCCCTCCCATCTGCCTCCTCTTTCCACCCCTGAGCCTCTTTAAAAAACAAAAAGTCTCCCCGCTTAAGTGAAATCATATGGTATTTGTCTTTGTCTAACTCATTTCACTTAGCATAATATCCTTTAGGTCCATCCATGTTATGGCAAATGGCAAGAGCTCACTCTTTTGTATGGCTGTGTAATATTCCATAGTGTATGTGTATCACATCTTCTTTATCCATTCATCACAAACAAACAAACAAAAACAGACTCTTACATACGTAGAGCAAACTGGTGGTTGCCAGAGGGGAGGTGGGGGAGGGGGGATGGATGAAATAGGAGAAAGGGATTAAAATGCACAAACTTCTGGTTATAAAATAAATCACAAAGATGGGAAGTGCAGCATAGGGAATATAGTCAGTAATACTTTGGTAACATTGTAGGGTGGCAGGTGGTAACTACATCGTGATGAACACTGAGTAACATGTAGAATTGTAAAATCAGTATGTTGTACTCCCGAAACTAATCTAACATTTTACGTTGTGCTTCAGTTGAAAAAAAAAAAAAAAAGCCTAGGGCGCCTGGGTGGCTCAGTCGGTTAAGCATCTGCCTTCGGCTCAGGTCATGATCTCGGGGTCCTGGGATCAAGTCCCCCATTGGGCTCCCTGCTCACTGGGGAGCCTGCTTATCCCTCTCCCTCTGCCATTCCCCCTGCTTGGGCTCTCTGGCTTTCTCTATCTCTCTGTCATATAGATAAATAAAAATTCTAAAAAAAAAAAAATAAAAGCCTAAAGAGTAGTCAAAATGTTTGAGAAATTTTAAAATGCTCTGTACATACGTAGACCACAACAGCAAACACTCACTAGAGCTTACAAAATGCCAGCCACTGTCTTAAGCCCCTTATGTGGATTCATTCATTTACTGTTCGCAACAACCCCGTGAGGTGGGGACCATCATCATCCCATTATGTGGGAGACTGAAGCACAGAGAGGCTGCCTGATGTCACCTAGCCAAGATGGGGGAGGGCTGAGTTTGGACACAGGCAGCTCCTAACAATTACATTATTCTACCTCTTTAATATGAAATTGTCTCCAGTGGGAGAAGAGTAGATTTTATCATTTTTACTAGTACATTAGTACTTCATTTATAAAAACTGAGCCTAGGTGGCTCAGTTAAGCGTCCAACTCTTGATTTTGACTCAGGTCATGATCTCAGGGTCCTGGGATCAAGCCCAGCATCAGGCTCCAGGCTCAGCAAAGAGCCTGCTTAAGATTCTCTCTCTCTCCCTCTCCTTCTGCCTCTCCCACCCACACACATGCACTCTCCCTCTCTCTCTCTCAAAAAATAATAATAATAATAATAATAAAATAAAAAATAAAAATAGAAAGGTCAATTATTTGACAATCTCAACCATTGGGGCCTC
Organism: Mirounga angustirostris; assembly: GCF_029215605.1. Lineage (NCBI taxonomy): Eukaryota > Metazoa > Chordata > Mammalia > Carnivora > Phocidae > Mirounga > Mirounga angustirostris. Next base: position 40,478,209 of record NW_026991716.1, on the reverse strand, counting down.
AACCAAGAACTGAAAATGTAAGTAAAGGAGGTCTTTGAGAGACTAAAGAATATGTTACAAAATTCAAACCCAAAGGCTCCTGAGGAAAGCCCCTCAGGCCTTCCCATAAGATCACAAGACCAAGTAACTTCTACTTTCCTCACAGTTCTAACAGGCTTGGTGGGTGGTTTCCCAGCCACAGTGTATTAGGAACAATAAATTGGAAAGAAGGGAATATCAACCCAATAAGGAGCATCCCATACAACCGTATTACAGCCGCCCGTGTAGATGACGTTTTCGATGAATTTTAAATTAACATCGGGAAATGCTTATGTTATAATTACAGCTAAAAATAAGCAAGGCGCAAAATTCTATCTACAGTATGACTTCCACATGTAAAACAAGCAAACGGAACTCAAAACTATAAAAAAAGAGAGAGAGAGAGAGAGAGAAAGTAGGAATAGACCAAAACGTGGTTTTCTCTGAGTCCCGGAACATGTTCTTTCTTTCTACATTTGTGGTGTTTCTTGCTTTTTTCCAATTTTTCTGTAATGAGAGTGCAGTCCCTCAATAATGAAAAACTCCCAATGAACTTTAAGAGAGAGAAACAAGGAAAGAGGAAGGGAGAGAGAAAGAAAAAGAAGGCTGGGGGGTGGGGAGAGAAGGCACCCCCAGACAGGTGCAAGCCACTCAACTGGAAATGAAGGAGAGGAAGAGAAACTATTTCACTCGCATCCAAGAATCCAAAGCGCTGGGACAGTTTAAGAGCCACTTCCTGGAGGGGCAAACTGCTCTACAGAAATCGCTTGCTTTGAATCTATCCTCACCTAATCATTGGCCTCTAGAATAATAGTTACTGTGAACTAAAGCACTTACCTGTCTCCCAGCAAGCCCTTTATTTACAAACTCACTGGGCCTCACATGGGCCGTGGGAGGGAGGTATGTTTTGCTCAATGTCCTGTGAAAACCCACGGGAGGTCAATGGACATCCATCAGAATGAAGGTTTGACTGTGTTCGTGACACCCAGCTAGAAAGGCCAAAAAGCAAGAAACCAAAAGCAGACATATTCCCAGGGAGTATCTAACACGAATGAGAGTCTTGGACTATTTAAAGGTGAGTTGCAGGTGTGGCAAACGGTGATGTGGACACCTTGTAGCACTAGGTGGTGGAGACATGAGGAACTCCGTGTTCAGTTTGCACTGGGTGGTGGAGACATGAGGAACTCCGTGTTCAGTTTGCAGTGGGTGGTGGAGACATGAGGAACTCCGCGTTCAGTTTGCTAGGACACCCATGAGCACCCCGAAGAGGTGCATTTCTGTTCGCATGGATGGTGCCCCGAATTGCCCCAACACAGCGCTTGGTGCAAAAGAAACGCTCCACACCAGGTCCACCACAAGGCAAGAAGGGGTGAGGCGGGGAGGGAGGGCCTGTGACCTGTGGGCCCCCAGGACTGTTAACACAGCCCCAGCTACCGAGGGAGCCTCACATGACGACATCCAAGGCCTCTGTGAACACATAAATGGTGTCAGGAAGGCTGCTTAAACTAGTAGATGAGCTCTCCCTCGAGCACAGCGTTAAGGAAGTGGGACCCGGGAGGGTACACTGTGATGGAGGCAGAAGTGGGCAGGCCTCAGAGGAAGGGACACATCACGTCTTTTCCTTTGAGACGCGGTTAATTTAAAATAAAGGTGATGGATATTAAGGAGGGCACGTATTGCATGGAGCACTGGGTGTTATACGCAAACAATGAATCATGGAACACTTCATCAAAAACTAATGATGTAATGTATGGTAACTAACATAACATAATAAAATAAAAATAAAAATGAAATAAAGGTGTTTTTACAGCAGTGGTGTTTGTGGTGTTTTTTGCTTTTTTCCAATTTTTCTGTAACAAGAGTGCAGTCCTTCAATAATGAAATAACATTTCATTTGAGCTCTGAGAGGTACTTTAACCCTCATCTAGTTTCTAGTCCAATTCCCTTATTTACCCGTAAGGAAAGCGAGTCCCAGAGAGGGGAATGGACTGACCTGGGCTCACGTTGCCAGTTCGTGCCCAAGCCCAAACCAGAAATCACTTTCCTAACTTCTTGCTACGGCAGACGCGTTCTGACGGCGGGAACCTAAAGCTTCTCTTCAAAGCCTGCACGCAGAGGGGGAGCATGCTGTGTTCTCCTCAGAGCAGTTCGAGAACCCTCTCTGTGAAGTGGGTTCCGGGGCCACATGCCCCAGCCCTCTCCAGCTGGGACGACTTGAGTCAAGAGTCTCGCAAACGACAACCCTGCAAAACCCCAACCGGAACGATCCTCAGCCCAGGCCTAGCCCTAACCGGCACCCAACCCAAATACCAGTCTTTTCACTGAACCGCAAAAGAAACTGAAGTCTTGCAGAAAAATTCCTAGTGAAGTATTATGAACCAGAACCGAATGGATACATTTTCAAGGCAGCTGAAGCAGAACAGAACCTGGCATCTCAGAATGTTCTCTGACCTCAAGAAGTTTCATCTCTTGGCCATTAGTGTGAAGTGGACAATGAAGAGAGGGAGTACGGGTAGAAAGAAATTCTCTCCTGGTAAAGAGAAAGTGGAAGCTAGCCATCAATTACCCCTGGATGTGCCCTTCCCTGTTGGAAGCCCCATCAGGGCATCTGAGACCCATGCATATGGGGCGGGACAGAAACCTGAGCCATGTCCTCCCCAGCCTCAACGACCGTGACCCCTTGAGGGCCAGAGACCCCATGACAAAGGTGAAGATCGAAAACAGGCAGAATGTCCATGTCTTGTGTGTTTTGTGTTACGGAGGTGATAGTGAGTTAGGAAGACCGTATCTGAAGAGCGCAACATGAATTCTACTTGGCTTCTTAACAGAGGGGCAGCGTTCTAGGAATCAACCCACCGGCTCCATTCAGGTGAAGGCAAACACCCACAGACTGACATCTCTGCACTTGTGTGGACTGACAGGGAGGGCCCCTTGGCCAACCAACATATAACGTGAAGCCAGATTTCCATTCATCTTTCATTTTCCAACTCCCGTGTCCTGCCTTCCACTGAACCACTTGGTTGTTCTGCACTCCCCCAGAGTGGAAACAATATCCCTCCTCTGAACTCTCACGTAAGTGCTGCTGCATTTCTTCTACAAGATTGAGTCATTTCTGCTTCTGATTATGGTTCTCCATGCCTATGAGCAACTTGGGGCAGGGTCTGCCATCTTACTTTCCCCTACTCCCTGGCCCCCTCTTGCAGGACCCAGAATGTAGCAGCCACACAATCAGTGTCTATGAATGAACAGACGACTTTCTGAGGTTGCTACCTCTTACGGGAAGATTCTCAGCCTCCTGGTGGGCTGGAGAAGAGCCATATACCATCTGAAATCACAAGCAGATCTGTGCAGATAGTCCATGTACACGTGCTATGTGGGGCAGAGAGTGCCCAGCTTTAATCAGAGTCTCAGAGGGATCCAGGTCCCAAAATAGTTAAGAACCACAGTTCTAGGATTGTTGTGAGGACAAACCAGATGAGGGGGTGTCTGCTACAGAGCTTGGGAATCCACCTGGGGGAATGTCTTATGTTGAGCTCCTGGAAACTGGGCTCCATCCTTCTACTCTCTCTCCACACAAAAGTAATAACGTTAATTGCCACCACCATTTTTCCAGGACCTGTTGGACACCAGGCTCTGCTCCAGTGTTTGCTGCATAACAAATGAAGAACCCAAGGCTCAAAGAGGAAGAGGTTGCTGAGATCACAGAGCTGGTTAAGTACAGGGCTGGGCTCTGAACCCAGGCCCTACTCCCCTGAGGTAGCTCATAGGACACATGCAAATAGGACTCCAAGTATCACCCCTGCCATGGCAGGGACCTTCAATTATAAAATCCCGAAGTCCCCGCTGTGTAAAGTGTGTGTGTATGTGTGTGTGTGTGTGTGTGTGAACAATGGATGGACGGATCACTTTATGGAGACCGAGAGGAAGAAACCCATCCCTAGCTTCTTCCAGATGTTTATCATCCAAACTCATAAGTGTGGCACAGACTGAATCAAACTGGTAAACCCGGATTTCGAGAACAATCAATTCAAACAAGAAGAATATGTTCTTTGTTATGAGTTAAATTGTGTCCCCTGCCCCCCCAAAACAACAAAAAATCATATGTGAAGTCCAAACCTCCAGTACCTCAGCATGCTACCTTATTTGGAAATAGGGTTGCTGCAGATATGGTAAGTGAAAACAAGGTCAGTCATCTATTCCTCAGAGCAGGTTGGGCCCTTAATCTAATGACTGGTGTCCTTATACAAAGGGGAAATTTGGACAAGGACACACATACGGGGAGAACACCATGTGAGGATGAAGGCAGAGCTGGTTAAGACAGGAAACACCAAAGATGACAGAGCACCAGAAGCTAGGAGAGAGGCCTGGGATAGGTTTCCCCTCACAGCCTTCAGAAGAACCAATACTGTCAACACCTCGATCAGATTTCTGGCCCCCAGAACTGGGAGACAATACATTTTTGTATACCACCCAGTTTGTGGTATTTTGTTGGCAGCCCTTGGAAACCAATACCGCCTCTTTCTGCAAAACGAAGAGAGAAGGTGTGAAAAGATGCATGTGATCTGAACTCTAGTTCTGCCCTATGTGCCAAATTCTAACATTTTACTCCTTTACTCCCCCAACAAAATGGAGACAGACAAGTCCGGCAGTAGCCACATGGCAGGAGTGAGGGAAAGCTATTCGCAATTGATTGAATTTTGTCACGTAGCATGGCTTGGTTTTCACCAAACTTTTCTTTAATTGTGCAGACTTCTGAATTCAAACCACTATTCTCCAGAGGCATGCACTGCTTATTTACTTGTTCACTTTCAGCGAATAATTAACCAAATCAGAAAGCCAAGGTTCTAGAAATCTGGTTGGAACTCACCTTCTCCCAGTTTCTATCTTTACGACTGAGCAGCCCTCAAGCCTCAAATGGGACTGGTGACAGGCTGGACCCTGTGCAAGTTTCGCTGAGGGGGAAAGGAAAGAGGCCTGGGCACAGCCCCAGGCCACAGGGGGTCTACAATCTGACCAAGGAGACAAGACCACACCAAGATGCGCAGTACAGGTCTGAGTCATGATGACGGACAACAGTGCAGGAAAAGCCAGGGCAGCCAATGGCCAAAGGAAAGATATGACCACCAGATGAGTTGGGAAAAGGGAGGAAGTTTGTGGAAATCAACATGAGAACGGATGAATTCAAATGTGCAGTAGTTTGAAATTCAGGCTTTGCCCAAGTCAAGGGGAACTTGAAACTCAAGTTTCCAGATCACATCTAAATTTAAAGCTGGAGTTTTCAGTGGGTTTGAAACCTGGCCAAATTGCCTATCTTTCAGGTTCAATTCTCTTGATGTATCTGAAGCCACAAACATGGCATTTCTAAACTGAGGAACCAAATTCAAGGGAAGTCAGCTGGGTTGGGTCCCTTAATTATGGTTGGTGTCCCCAAGTCCCAAAGGAACAAGTCCTACCCCTGTTTTAAGTGCAAGACAGGCCTATTGTGCTTCACATGTTCTCACTGCCCTGGGCTGGGGGTTATTGAGCACTTAATGTGTGCCTGGCACAATCAGGAGAGCTGCCTGCCAGGCCTGCGCTGGTGACCTGCCCCAGCCTCCGCGCTGGCGACTTAGCCCAGGGACTCAATAATGCACAGGTACAAAGTAAAGGAGCCCACCCTGCCGGGCGGAGCGACAAGTAGGTCACACAGATGCAGGAACAGAAGGGGCCAAAGGCAACAATTTCCACACATTGTCTTCATTCCTGTCAATTTACCCCCAAAATGCTTAAAACTTCAGCAGTTAAAAGTGAAATCCCAGCAATGGAGGACATGCTCTTTGAAGGGTTCTCTACCTCTGACATTCTATTTCTCAGTCCTGGTGAGGTTGACGCGTCATCGAGGAACCCACAGGCAAGCCAACTAAATTGCGGTGCTGGTGTAGGGAAGGGAGGACCATGATTACAACCCTGGCTCTGGGGAGATCATTCAGACATTTCAGAGGGTGGTTGTGCCTGTGCGTGCTTGTGTGTGGTGGGTGAAATCTTCCACCAGGCCCTTCCTGACCCACAGAAGGGATGTCTCTGCAATATGAGATCTGGGCGGGGTCCTCCAGAAAATCCATCTAGGTGGGCCTGGGTCTCAGCTTCTCTCATGCCAGCATCCTTATGGGAAGCACACCAAACATTCAAGGAAAGTAAAACAGAGAAACTGGAAGATCGGACATAATGGAGCCAAACGGATTAAGGACCATGACACGTTCCTCCTGGTGTATTGCAAGCTGCTTCCTGGGGAAACCCCAAGCTTAGCTTAGGGTGCAGGCAGGGTCACACCTTGATTTTGTGGGACACTCAGGGGCACACAGAACCTGAGGAACCAAGGCATAATCACTAACTTACAGGATGGATAAAAGAGAATACCATGTGCCCTTTACATGGCAGGGTAACTGGTATAGTCATCTCTTTCCAGGGGGGATGTTCACTCTAGAAATTAAACCCCCAATTCTCTGAGTGAGCAGAGGGTAATGAAGAGTAAATGGATTGCCTCAACTCTCTGAATCCTGATTTCCTCATCTGTAAAGGAGTTGGATTTGATGGCTTCTAGAGTCACATTTTATGTACCTGCAGGTGTAGCTCTGCTCCACATGTCTTTATTCTGGGCCCAGACTGAAGGGGAACACCCCATCTGGAACATGCCATTCTTGTGGCAGAAGGAAAGTCACAATGGCTTTTAAAGCTTCCAAGCAGATATGGTATACACTACTTCCTAACCACATTCCATTGACCAAAGCAAGTCTCCTGGCCATGCCCAGCAGAAGCCAGGAAGTATATTCTTGGGGGCACTGTGAATCCCATGGCAAAAGGCAGGGATATATGGTCCTCTTTTAGGCAAGGAGCAGATAACAGAAAACGATAAGATCATCTAACACAAGTAATTTTTCATAATTTCCAAAAAATTCATCATTTCATTTGAGCCTATTTAATATGAGATCAATTATAGTTTATCTTATAATAATCATGTTTTAGATTGTGTCTTCCTTCAAGATTTGAAGGTTGTCCCAACCCTCAGTTTACATCTATGGTAGGCTGTTCTCAAGATAGACAATTGCATACATTTTATTGTAGTTTCTATTTCCACCAAAAGATACATTTTCTCATCTTGTCTCCAAATTCTTGGACCTCAACTCTGACCGACATTTAGTTTAGGAAGGAAGAAGGGGTTAAAAGTCAGTGCCTTACTCACTGCCTGGCACATAGCATATTCTCAACTAGTTGTTGAGTGAGTGAATGAGCAAATGAATGGGCTATGGTGATTATTGACCATGTCCTTGGAGGGCCTGATGATTTCGGCAGGAAGAAAGGGTATTCAGTGTTTGAACAAACTTCCTGGTTTGAAGGGGTTTAGGAGCTATGGCAGTGCCCTATGTGATTCTGGCTTCCTGGCGTTCATGTCCTTGTGTGAGCCGCAGTCCTTGAGCTTGAGACCTGTGACTTGTTTCTAACCAGTAGAATATGAAAAATGTGACAGATTGTGTGAAATTACATGTATGTGATAATATGATTTTATAAGATCGTAACACCTATCTTGGTGGAATATCTCACTTCCTTGCTGGCTTGGAAGAAGCAAGCTGCCATGTCATGGGCTGCCTTTGTTGGAAGGCCCATGTGGCAAGGAACTGACAGTAGTCCCTAGGAGTCAATGATGGACTCCAGGAAGAAAGTGAAGCCTTCCGTCCTACAGCTGCAAGGACCTGAATTCTGCTAACAAAAATGATCCTTCCTCAGATGAACCCCTCATGAGACTGAGCCCCAGCTGACACCTTCCTTGTAAACTTGTGAGACCCTAAGCAGAGGACCCAGCTAAGACATACCCCAACTCCTGACCCACAGAAACGGAGGTAAGGAAAAGATTTTTCTAAGCCACTGAGTGTGCAGTGATTTGTTATGCAGTAATAGAAAACTATTAAACTATTAAACTTTAGCTCTATGAGATCCTCCCCAGAGTTGTGAGGAAGATGCTATCCACATTGTACACCAGAAAACTGGGTTCGTGAGGCAGAATGACTTGCCCAAACTTAAGACCACTGTAAGGAGTTCTTTCCCTGGGGTAGTGTGGGTCCATTTCTTTGCTAAGGATTCTGGGATTTTCTGATCAAGGACGGGCCATCCCACAGGCAAAGAATCTTAGCTGTAGTGTTTAGCTGACCATGCTCTAGAAGAGAAGACTCCACCTACCTACCTCTGTCCAAAGCCCTGCCCCTCTCAGGCCCAGAAGAATTAAGTGGGAAACTACTAATTAACCATTCCCCAGAGCACGGGTTAATTGCCTAGTAGGGCTTAATAGCCAGCAGCAAGGAGCTTTGCTCTACCACAATCTTCTTAATCACCCCAACAGGTAAACCACAAATCACTCTGGATGACACAATCACTTCATTCAAAGCTCCCTTCTAGAAAATTGTGAGTTGGTGTTCATATCAAAAGGGCTTATGGAAGCATCTGATAAAAGGCACATGCCACAGAGCAAAGTACCCAGGATAACCAGAACAACTTTTCTGAACAACTACTGGCCATGGGGCGAAAGGTGTGTTTACATGACCCCCTTTCAAGTAGGAGGGCCCCTTTTTAATGTAGAAGTTGTTGATGGGAGTGATTTCTTTTACATCTGTGATAGAGAACATTCCTAAAGATAAAAATCTACTAAAAATTCAGTAACATTTTTCAACTGATTTGCATTTGTTCCCTTTACAACATGACCTACATCTGTTGTGTGCATATGTACAATATCAATATTTTTCTCATCTAGATCAAGACATTGGCTTGCTTACTTCATGGACTCATTTGATGAGCTCACTGGAACAGCTTTATAGATTTTGTCAACTTGAAGTTTGGTTGAAACAACAAGTTTCTACCTTAAACCTGGTCATACATCCAGCTTATTTCAGAATTTAAATTTTGGTGCCATGATGTTCAAAACCAGGGCATCACTTTATAATGGGAAGCCCAGCAGAAGCTTGGAAATGCCCAAATGTTATAGAACAAGTGAGGTATCTCATTGCAGATAAAAGTCATAATTTCATTTCCAAAAACTAGAAAGGGAATTGTTTTCCTATCAGGCACAAATGAAGTACTAACAATAAAAAATAACACCAAATCTGTTATTTATGCTTGTCAGTTGGAAAGCAGTAGTAGTTAAAAATTCAGATTTGGAGATAGACCTTAGTTTGATTACCAGCTCTGCCACTGATTAGCTCTTTGACCTTGGCAGTTTTCTTACATTTTCTGAGGTTCAGTCTCTCACATTGAGATGTTTTTGTTTTCTATTGCTGCCTAACAAATTAGTACAAACACAGGTCTTAAACAAACCCAGTCATTGTCTCACGGTTTCTGTAGGTCAGACTCTAGGGAGGGTCTTCTGTTTAGGGATTCCCAAGGTGTTGGCCAGTCTGCCTTCTCATCTGGAGGCTCTGGGGAAGATTCAGCTTCCAAGCTCATTCAAGTGTTGGCAGAATTCAGCTCCTAGCAGCTGTATGACTGAGGTCCCCATTTTTTGCTGGCTGTTGGACAGGACTGCTCTTGGCTCCTAGAGGCTGCCCTCGGCTCCTTGCCATGTGGCCCCCTCCATTGGCAGTTCACAACATGGCAGCTGACTTCGTCAAGGCCAGCAGGAGAATCTCTCTCCCTGTCTGCTACAATGAAGTCTTATATAACTTAATTACGTGATTAATGATTTCATAATCTTTGCCATATTATGTAACCTTGTCACAGGAGTGACATTCATCATATTCACAGGTCCTGCCCACACTCATGAGGAGGGGATTATATAGGACGTGCACACCAGGGGCAGAACTCTTAGGAGCTATCTTAGAATTTTGCCACCAAAAGTTAATATGGAATTAAATAAGACACTGTCTATAAAGTACTTACTTTAGTGCCTGACCCACAGGAAGCATCAATCAGTGGTAGTCAGAGTTCCCACCATCGATATGTGTGGTACACAGAATAACGGCTCCCTGAAGAAGTCTCTGGAACCTCTGAATATGTTATGGTACCTGGCAAAAAGAATGAAGACTGAAGGTGGAATCAAAGTTGTTAATCAGCTGACCTTACAACAGGGAAATTATCCTGGATTAGCTCCTTATGTAATCACAAGTGTCCTTCAAGGTGGAGGAGGAAGGCAGAAGAGTCAGAATCAGAAAGATGGCATCATGAAAAGGCTTGGCCCCATGCTGTTGGCCTTTGAAGATGGAAGAAGAGGACCATGAGCCAAGGAATGTGGACAGCAAGGAATGTGGGCAAGCTGGAAGGGGCAAGGAATAGATTTACCCCCAGAGCCTCCAGAAGGGACCACAGCCCTGCGTCACCTTGCTTTTAGCCCAGTGAGACCCATTCCAAACTTCAGAGCTCCAGAACTTTAAGATAATAAATGTGTGTTCTTTTAAATTTGTGTTTGTAGCAATTTGTTACAGCATCCACAAAAAACTAATACAATATATTGTATAATTCACTGGGGCTAAATAAAAAGATTAAAATGACAGCATTCAGGGTGCATATTGATTCACTGGCCATTTATAAAAGCTGGCTGAGAAATTGTGGAGTGGAGAATCTAAATGGAGTAGAAGACAGTCTTTCTGTATCCACCTGCTTGGCCTGAGCCTTTATGGTGTGAGGTGTATTGGATGCAGACAAACAGGACACTTTCAAAGGAGATTGACATGTCTCACAGGGAAGAAACTGAAAAGATAGTGGTGATGTGGAGATTGGATGGGGTTGGGGAAATATTTGATGGGCTTTCTTTTGGACGAGACCTCAGAAATGTTGTGTACAGTCCCAAGGGGAGATCTACTGGGTGGAAGCTACTGGAACTCAGCTTAGTATGAGTAATTGCTTCCTGGAAGTTGGTGACTATATCAGTTAGGAATAACAGAGACCAAAACAGCGGCTTAAATAAGAGAGAAGTACCTGGCCTTTCTCAGATCACTTCTCAAAGTTTTCATGGTCTGTCCAAAACGTTCCTTTCTCCTTTGATCACTCAGAGGGAGTTTCTGTTGCTTGCAGCCTAGGACCCCTCACAGACACACCCTTCCCTGAGTCTTCCAGCAGAAGTTTGCAACATCTTGGCAGAACCAAAAGCAATAATATTATAGGGTAGTACAAGCTTTGGTATTGCATCAGAGAGTCAAAAAGCAAAACACCCACTAAATTAAATGATTTACACCAAGATTTATACTACCATCGCTAAGACATTTGGGGATAAGCACTCCAGAGTTGGTACAGGACACACTGATCCCATTAAGCAGGGGTTGTCAAGTTTCTTCTGAAAAAGCAGGATCAAAAGTAGTTTAGGCTTTGAGGGACACATAGTCTCTGTCACAACTACTCCATTCTTCCACTGTAGTATGAAAACAGCCACAGATAATACATAAAGAAATGGACATGATTGTGTTCCAATGAAGTTTTATTGACAAAAACAGATAGCAGACTGCGTTTAACCTATGGTTCCTACTTTGCTGACTGTGCCATTAAGGACTTAATTCCTTCTCTCTTCCTGCTCTGCTCTATCTAGTGTGTGACTTTTGCCATCATGCTTGCCCCATCACTGTCATGGGTGGCTACTCCACATCTAACATCAAATCCTTTTAAATAATCTGTTAGGTCCCACCAATGACTCTCACCTACATCTCATTGGCTCAGATCATATCACATGACCACCTCTATCAGCCAAAAGAGAAAAAATTGGGACAGAGTATTTTTTAGAGGGACACTTTGCCATCCTGAATAAGCCAGGGTTCATCATGGAAGGAAGGGAGGGAGGGAGGGAAGGAAGAAGGGAGGAGGAGGGAAGAGAGAGAAGGAGGAAGGAAAGGAAACAGATTGGATGAAGAGCCGGCAACGAGCAGTGTCTACCCCAGGCTGGGCCTACAACTTGTTCACCCTGGTGTCCCCACATCTAGCACATTACCAGGCACACGGTGAGGAGGAGCAGGAGGATGGTGACCACTATTGAGCCACTGCTGAACTAATCAATTCCATTCGTTTGTTTGTTTAACTCTAAAAACAACCCTGAGGCATAGGTGCCATTATTCTCCCAGGTCTACAAACTAGAGATTGAAGTTAAGCTTCTTGCCCAAGGTCATAATTAGGAAGTGGCACAGCCAGGATTCAAACCTGCATCTATCTGACTTTGAGCCAGCACTCAACACTGCCAGGCCATGTTTATGGAAAGACTGAGGCTGAACCAGACAACCTTGATGCTGACGGCCCCTCCACCCTGATAGGCTATGATAGCTACTGTTGCTTAAGCAAACTGAAATGGAGCCTCTCTGTGGTTTCCACCTCATGCCCAGGACCAGGCTCCAATTACTGTCCTTTCCAATTTCTCTCTCCCAACTTACGCTGACCATATTTTCTGAAACAAAAATCAGGACACATTCATCTGGCATTGGTCTGACATGTGGTCTCCTAACATGGCAGGCTAATGGAAATCAAGACTTTCTTAGAAATTCTGGGACACAGAACCCCAGGGTCTCTTTGAATTGGGAGCACAGGCCTCATCCAACTGAGATACAAGGATCGGGGTCATAGCCTCTGACCCTCATGTCCACTCAAGACTGGGAAGATGGAGAGTGGCTGTGGACATTTTGGAAAGTGTGGAACCTATATATTTTTCTGCCTCAGAGCAGAGGATTGGCAATCAGAAATCTGGAAAATTCGGGTCTGTGAACAACTCTAGAGTATGGGACTGACCCTGCTTCACTAAGGCAAAGATTCTCAGAGAATCGGAAGGTAAGAGCGTCACCATGACTACACAGGTTCTCACTGGAGAACCAGGTAGGAAACCCACAGAGAAAAGTTCAAACAGAAGCTAAGTGGGATGAACTGGCTGGTTTGGATTCACTCAGTGTGTTGACCCAGGAGCAGAAGTGAGGAGGGCACTGTGACCACCCTGTTTTCTCTGTCAGTGTCCTACTCCTCCCCTCAGAAACAAACCTTCTTCTGCCCCGGCGTGTATCCAGGAGCCTCCATGTTGCCCCAAGGTAGCCCAGCCTCCTCCTGGAAGCTACTTGGACATACACCTCCCTCCCAAGAAGCCTCTTCCCATGATCTCAGCTGCCCTTCTCACCAAACAGAGGGACATCCACCTTTGCGCTTACACCTACTTGACAGCCGAGGACACAGCATCACTTGAGGTCGAGAGATCCCACTGTAGCCCACAGGAGGGGCTGGAAAACAAGGCCTAGAGTCCCCCATCACCACTCATGGGACTGCTGGTCTCCCCGAGCCTTCTCTCAATGCAGACCCAGAGATAAATGGGAAGGCTTTGTAATCAGAGCAGGTGCATGAGGTACCATTGGGAGGGTGGTGTGAGGACTAATGGGTCACTACAGCCCTCCAGGCTCAGGCTGAGCAAAGAGAGCATGGTTCAGGCCTTGTCTCCCCACTGATCCTCCTCTTACAATGCACCAGCCACATAGACATGTGCCGACTCCCCAAAGGGCCATGGTGCCTCAGCACTCACGCTGCTCCCTTACCTGGAACATTCCCCCTTGGAAAACAGGACCCTTGAGGAAGGGAGAGCCATGTTGGGTGACCACGGAGCACCATTTCCCATCTGTAAATTGGGAGTTTCATAGAGCTTCCAGAAGGATTTGATGAGCAGATGTAATCAGAGTGCCTCAAACCATACCAGGCACACAAAAGCCTAGTGGTGGAAACATGGGAAAGTTGAAGGGCTCTGAGTATCTGGGCCATCACAAAAGGGATGGGACAGCCCAGGGAGAGAGGACAGGGACTCCATGCGAACTGTGTCAATGTCACAAGTTTTACTGGGGCAAGGAAGGATAGGGTTTCTCTCTGGGCTTGATATGGACCAAGGCAGTAGAACAAGCCTGAACTCTGAAACCTGCCTGCCTGGGTTCAAATCCCAGCTCTACCACACTAACCAGAGATCAAACCTCTGTGTACCCTAATGGGTATGTCATTCCTTCACCTAGGAAGTAGGCTGAGGGGATGCATATGCTGTGGTGTGCAAACTGCTTAGTGGGACTCTTGACACTCGGTGGCACTGGGTAAGTACTATCATTACGCACGCAGACCAGCACTGACAGCCATCATTTCTTGAGCACAGATGACGTGGCTGGCACAGAGCCCCATACATACGTCATTTTCAATCTTCACACAGCTTATCATGTTGAGAAGAACAAGGCTCAGGGACGTGGGGCCATCCAGGTAAAAAGTGACTGGACTGGGATTGGACTGTTGATTATCTGGCTCAAGAGCAGAAGCCAGGCCACAAGCCTTTAGGGCCACTTTTGGGGGGCAGGTTTCAGGGAACTGAAATCCCTCTATCCAAGTTCATCTGTTTTCACAGTCTGTTTCTTGTCTCCCCATCTGAAAAACGATACAGTGCAAATAGAAACAACTCCCAGGGTGCTTTGGGAGCAATCAATTTTTTTAAAAGTTGACCGAAACTTCAGAACTGGTTCTCAGATTCTCCCTCTTGCCCCACCACACCATGCCTCCCTGGGGCTCCCCAAGAGCTGTGTGCACACGGCCGGCTGGGGAGAACTCTGGTGTCCTTTACACACCTCTGCCATCAGCAGGAGTCTGGGCCTGCCACCAGGCACCTTTGTGCTGTCCCCTGCCTGCTCTCTGCCCTGCTCCACCCGTACCTGGTGAATCCTGACACCTTGGGCAGAAGGCTGGGGAAGAAGAGGCCACTTTATCAAATTCCACTTGTCCTTATATGAGGAACCTCCGTTTATTCATGTCCCCAAGACCTTTCATGGGATTAGATATGCTTATCTTTATCTCCCCTTCTTTCTTCTTTTTCTACCCCTGCCCCAGCTAACTAATCAGTGACCCCTGCCAGTCATGACGTTAACCTTCTGCAACCAAGCCTCAGAAGGCCAGGTAGGAGGCCATGTCTGGGGACCCGCACTCCCTGACCTCTTCCCTCTGGCCTGCCCTTGGCCCTGCTGCAGAGGTCCAAGGTGGGGACATTTTAAATAGGTGATGGTGGCCTTCAGCGACCATTACAGCCATGCCCTGCCCCCTTCCTGCTCCCAGCCACCCCTTCTCCTGATCAGAGACCAGACCCCTCTCCTCTCATTAACAGCTTCCAGAATTGTAACCTGCCCCCAGCAGAAGGCCCTTAGCCCTGGATTTATTCTCTATACCAGAGTCAGCACCTCTGATGGGAACCCAGCAAATGGGCATCATAAAACCACAGGCTGTGAGAGTCACCCAATGTGGAACTGGCCTTTTAGGAGATTCTGCCCTCCCATCACCATGCAGACTCCAGATCCAAGAGAGGAGAGTCCAGAAATTCTAATCCCAGCCCCACTACAGAACCCCACACATGTCAGGCCCCACCACCAAGATGTCAATGCCATACACTTGTGAAGGGCTCAGGCGCACGAGTCATCTTAGTGCTGAAGACCACTGCGTCAGACCATCTTCATGGTCTTTGAGGAGCTTTTGTTATGGGTTGATGGCTAAACCTAACTCCGTTCAGCCCACTTGTTTGGAGAACCGCTCTGTTGCACAAATTTGTACCAAGGCATGTGAAGATGAACAAAGCCTGACCATTGCTCTCAGGGTGCTGGCAGGCTTCCAGCCGAGAGTGAATAACTGGAATAAGACAATAACCCCTCAACCCTTTCCAAAGTCAAGACCCACGGAGCTGTGACACACAACTCTAAGGGGAACCCTTCACACTGTAGACCTTAGGTATGTCTCCAGAATGTGCTACCGACATGGGATGGGTGCATCGATGCCCCACGGCCATGCCACCTGGAGCTACTACAAGAAGCGAAATAGCAAATGGAAGTGAACTGTGGGGCTCACCTTTGACCATGCCTGGACTCCCATAAGCTGCTCCAGACTTATCTCATGTCATTCATTCCAAAAACATGAGCTGCTTAATTTTTCTAACTCGATTGGGAGCTCCCCGGGAGCATTTTTATGCTGAAGATAAATACATAATGTATTGTCCAAAGTAGGACACTCCTGAGATTAAAAAGGGGAGCTGATAAGAATTACATCAGAACGAGCCAGGACTGCCCCAGGAAACAGGAAGTGAGGTCCCCCAAGTTATATTCCTGCTGTCTCCCCCTCAGTAGCTAGCACAGAACTTGGCACATCAGAAATATTAAGAACATTAAATATTTTATTGTTTGATGGATTTATGTCCCTCTTATCAGCTGAACCAAGTACAGAAACAAGCTTCATTTTTAGAGAGCCCTACTTTATAGCACCTAAACTTCCTTTGGCTCTCTGCATTGAGTTCATTTTCCTGGTAGACAGAGCAAAACGAGGTTGCAAGTTCCTTCATCAACCACAGAGCATAACAAAAGGGCATGCATCTGACTCACCCCTACCCCTTAAGGGGCATTCAAGCAGCAAAGCCATGATGGCCCTGCCCTCCAACTTGGAACCTCTTAGAAGACTATTAGGGCTTTCCCTGATGTTTGGGTTCAACTGGGGGAGGTAGGAGCAGGATCTTCACTTCCCTTGTAAAACATAGTAGAATAAGAGGAGAGCACTGGCAGAGTCATAAATGAACTGTTAGTTCCATGAACTTTTGGACCCAGTGCATGGCCCTGAATCCACAGTCAGTCGGCCAAGACAGTGAAGTCAGTAAAATCAGGGCTGATGGCCTCTGTTCTTCTCACAATAATTTCCCTAGATGCCAGGTCCCCAAGCTGCTCCTTCCACTAGAGACTTCCTCCCCTGGCAACAGATATTTTCTGGTACCTGCCTCCCTACCAAAGGTGCCTATCCTATGTTACATGCCCTTTACCATGGACCCTCCCTCTCCAAAAAAAACAGAAGCCTGCTCTAGTATTGATGCATGCTAATGGGTAAAGCAGGCTGCCCCTCTCAGATTAACTATTTCTTTTTTGACAGGAGCCTTTTTGACCTGAAGGTATGCTCCTAGGAGGAGCATTTCTATTTCAGGCCAAAGGGTAGTTGGGCATCTTGGAGCTCTTAAAATTACATCCTATGTAAGTGGACACTTCTCCACTTACCCACAAAAACAGGGAGGACAGAGGCCAAACCCATCAGGAACTGAAAAGTGGTGCTCTGGGGCGATGGGTTGTGTTCTTTGGTTTTGTCTGTGACTTGCTCACAGCCCAGTCTCTTGAAAATAGACCCTCTGGCATCCCTGTGGCTCGTATCTGTGTGATTGGTCCTGCCACAGAGCCCAACTGAAATGACAGACACCCATGCAGAGACAGAGGGCCGGCCCTAATCAGGAACCTGGGCAGTTTCTTTGCGGGTCAGAGGATCGAAGCATACGCCCGTTGGCAGATATCATGTTCCCTGTAAAGTCTAAAAGAGAAGGGGGAGAGGAAAAGCAATTGGAATGGCCAAGTGTGTCCCAAAGCTGGAGGGCTGAAAGGCAAAAATGAGGACTCTTGTCTTTTTCATTGGCTTTCTTCACAGCTGTTTTTATTTTGCCAAATGTACTGGAATTAAAATGCTGATTAGAATTAGAGTCTCAGTTTAAGGCTTCAAGCAGGACTCTCTCTCTAATTATGGGACTGCATCTCATCAGCTGCTCAGCAAGGAACACATGGTTTCCACTTGCAGGGACAGCGGTGCCCCTCATCCACTACAAATGTCCCCGGGGCCTCCACATCTCCATCCAAAGGGGATGCTTCCAGGGACCAGGGAATAACCCAACAGCCCTAACTCCCTGACATTGGAGATCACCTTGACGCTCCTGGCACAAGACATCCTTAGCCCCTCTTTCAGCACCATATTCCCACTTCAGTGCCCTTCCCTCACATGCCAAGGACCCTCCTGGACACTGTCCCCTGGACATTGCCCTCTCCCTCAGAACTTTAGGGGGAAGGTGCATTTGTTGAGCATCCAGATCCCCAGGTACTCCACTGAGTACCTGGCATCGCCATTCCATTTCCTCTCCATGGCCCAAAGGCAACAAGAGAAGTAACTTTCTGGTCACCCAGATGTTCCTAGTCAGAGCACAAATTGGAAATTATCTCTATAGCTCCAAAGCCCATGCTCATCTTCAGTCCCTTCTTTCCTACTCTGCCCGACTCAAAACTTAGCTGTCAGCCTTTCCAAATCTTTTGAGTCTACCTCTCAAATAACTAAAAAGCCAATAAACTAATGCTCAGTTGTCCATATTGCTAACAGTTTTAAATGGTTTAAATGCCCGCCCCTTTCTATCTTTGTCAAAGACTGCTGACTTTCAGTTCTGGATATCCAGATGGTGGTATACCCAGCTCCAACATCTCCTCCCTTGTCTCTCTTTCTATCTGTTGGTGACAGATCCTCCCCTCTCCCCCCCAGACCCCAACCCAAACACCAGGGCGAGGGCAGGGTGAGTGAGCTTTGGCCCAGAGGGAGATGTATGGAGACCAAGCTGTCTCCATAGCTGTCTTAGTTGTTGCTGTCATCATTCAAACACTTTCCATCTGTAAACAGGAGGCTAACCTGTGGGCTACAGGCCCTGGTGTCCTCAGAGTTATTGCAAACAGTTTGTGAATCCATATGTGTGTCAGGCAATGTTAGGATAGTGCATAGATGGATATAGATAGAGAGCATTACATACTGTTTCTCAAATGTATATAGATTAATAAAGTACAAATTCATTTTCAAGGACAAATTCAAAACACTTCATACTTTCCAAGTATAGCAATCATCATATCCATCTCCATGAAATGTTTTGAGCTTAAAAGAGGACTTCTCACTGAAAAAGTTTGGGAATCCTAGATTAAAATATTATATAGCCCCCCACCCCCATCTTAACATCCTGGGGTTACAGACATTCAGTTCATTCAACAGTGTGTGCTGGGTGTCCATTGTATGCCAGACACTTTTCTAGGGAGTGGAGTTGTATTCATGAACATAACAGACAAAAACCTCTGCCCTCCTGGAGCATACATCCTGGTAGAAGGAGACAGAAAATAATAAAAAGTGTATTATAGGGGCAGCTGGGTGGCTCAGTGGGTTAAGCAGTTGCCTTCAGCTCAGGTCATAATCCTGGGGTCCTGTGATCGAGCCCCACATCAGGCTCCCTGCTCAGCAGAGAGCCTGCTTCTCCCTCTCCCTCCCTCTCTGCCTACTTGTGCTCTCTATCTCTCTGTCAAATGAATAAATAAAATCTTTTAAAAAAAAGTGTATTATATGTTAGGTCAAAAGGGCCATAAAAATAAAATACTGCAGGATAAGGGGAACTTGAAGGTTCTAGAGGTGGGAATGTGATTTTAAAGATGGTGGTCAAACAATAGAGAACCCAGAAATGGACCCACAACTATATGGTCAACTCATCTTCAACAAAGCAAGAAAGACTATCCAATGGAGAAAAGACAGTCTCTGCAAAAAATGGTGTTGGCAAAACTGGAAGCAAATTGTAGAAGAATGAAACTGGACCACTTTCTTACAGCATACACAAAAATAAATTCAAAATGGATGAAAGACCTAAATGTGTGACAGGAATCCATCAAAATCCTAGAGAATAGAATCTTTGAACTTGGCTGTAGCAGCTTCTTACTAGACACATTGCCAAAGGCAAGGGAAACAAAAGCAAAAATTAACTATTGGGACTTCATCAAAATAAAAACTTCTGCACAGCAAAGGAAACAATCAGCAAAACTAAAAGGCACCTTACGGAATGGGAGAAGATATTTGCAAATGGCTTAACTGATAAAGGGTTAATATCCAAAACCTGCAAAGAACTTATCAAATTCAACACCCAAAAAACAAATAATCCAGTTAAGAAATGGGCAGAAGACATGAATAGACACTTTTCCAAAAAAGACATCCAGATGGCTAACAGACACATGAAAAGATGTTCAACATCACTCATTGTCAGGGAAATACAAATCAAAACCACGATGAGATACCCCCTCACACCTGTTGGAATGCCTAAAATTAACAACACAGGAAATGAAAGATGTTGGTGAGGATGTAGAGAAAGGGGAACCCTCCTACACTGTTGGTGGGAATGCAAACTGGTGCAGCCACTGTGGAAAACAGTATGGAAGTTCCTCAAAAAGTTAAAAACAGGGCTACCCTACGACCCAGCAATCGCACTATTGGTATTTGCCCAAAGGATACAAAAATACAGATTTGAAGGGGTACATGCACCCCGATGTTTACAGCAGCATTATCGACAATAGCCAAACTATAGAGAGAGCCCTGCTGTCCATTGACTGATTGAATGGATAAAGAAGATGTGCTATAGGGGCACCTGGGTGGCTCAGTTGGTTAAGCAATTGCCTTCGGCTCAGGTCATGATCCCAGAGTCCCAGGATCAAGTCCCGCATCAGGCTCCCTGCTCAGCAGGGAGTCTGCTTCTCCCTCTGACCCTCCTCCCTCTCATGCTCTCTGTCTCTCATTCTCTCTCTCGCAAATAAAAAAAAAAAATCTTAAAAAAAAAAAAGAAGATGTGCTATACATAGACAATGGAATATTACTGAGCCATCAAAGAGAGTGATACCTTGCCATCTGCTCCGATGTGGATGGAGCTAGAGTCAGCCAGAGAAAGACATATACCATTTGATTTCACTCATATGTGGAATTTAAGAAAGGAAACAGATGGGGGGAGTGGTAAGGAGAGAGGGAATAAACCATAAGACACTCTTAACAACAGAGAACAAACTGAGCATTGATGGAGGGAAGTGAGTGGGGGGATGGGCCACATGAGTGATGAGCATTAAGGAGGGCACTTGGGATGAACACTTGTATTGTATGTAAATGATGAATCACTGAATTCTATTCCAGAAACCAATATTGCACTGTATGTTAACTAACTAGAATTTAAATTAAAAATGAATGAATGAATAAATAAATAAATAAGGTGGTCAAGATGGACTTCACTGAGGTATGCTTTGAACATGGGAATGATCTCTTATGGGCTTTCTAGCAACATTCTCAAGCCAAAGACTTCCCTTTGGGTAGGCATTTCCAGATCTTAAAAGGGCAAGGGGGAGATGTTAGGAGGCTTAGGGGGTCCCACAAAGATTCCTCATAGGCCCTGTCTGCCCATGGTGCTTGGCCTCATGGAAACATGAAGGAACTGAATGACTTTGATCATTCCCTTTCCTAAAAATACACAACAGAGTTGCTTCCTAAATGCCCATGTGTGGAGGGCCTAGGCCCCTGTCTTGTCCTTCTAGGTCTCTTTGGGCCAAGAGGCCAGATCCCTCAGCATGGAGCCAGCCACACACAAGCAGGCAGCCCGCCCCAGGCACACACTTATTCCAGAACTATCTGCCCTGCCCCACTTCACACGCAGCATCCTCAGTCATCTGTCTGTGTTACATTGACCTTTGACCTGGCCTGGCACACTTCCAAGTTCATTCTCCCCTATGACAGAAACTAACGTGGGCCATGCCCTTTTTGCTCCTGACTAGTCCCAGATACCCTTGACTTTTAGGAGTTGCCCAAATACTCCAACTCCAAAAAGCAAAAGTGTCTTTATAGGCCCAAGACATTAAGAATCCTGAGTTTTCTGGGGCACCTGGGTGGCTCGGTTGTTAGGCATGTGCCTTCGGCTCAGGTCATGATCCCAGGGTCCTGGGATCGAGCCCCGCGTCTGGCTCCATGCTCCACAGGAAGCCTGCTTCTCCCTCTGCCGCTCCCCCTGCTTGTGTTCCCTCTCTCACTGTGTCTCTCTCTGTCAAATAAATAAATAAAATCTTTAAAAAAAAAAGAATCCTGAGTTTTCTGAATCTATTTTTCCACTCTAAGAAAATCACCTTTTAGATCACCAGGAAATTTTTCTTGTGAAGGTCTCTTGGCACCAAGAAACAAAGTCCTGAGATGCACCCCTGATGGGTGAAGGGGGTGCTGGCTGCTCATGTGACACTTGTCCCCATGACTCAGGTCTCAGCAACTTGCCTGATTACCTCTCAAGGATGAATCAAACCTCAGAACTACAGTTGCTCAATCCCCAAACACCAAGGGCTGGCCACATGGAGGCTTCTTGCCCATGCCCTTCTTGGTAGACAATTTGCAGAAAGCCCTACTCATGGTGCTCTCCTCAGAAATGAGGTGGACTGTCTGGGCCCACAGCACCACCCATTGGCCCAGGGTGGGACCCATATATGGGGAGCAATCAAACTTCTTCCTTTGGGGAAGGGAGGTAGGCATGGGAAGCAGGAACTGAAAAATGTTTTGGTATAGAAAGAAGGGTTCTCTTGGGCCTTGGACAAGAGGAGAAAGTACCCTGAGAAAACAAGGTGGGGGGTGGGGAGAAGAAGCCAAGAGAAGCATGGAAGACAGAGACCAGTAGCCCACAGAGAGTTCAAGAAATCAACATTCTTCATTTCCCCAGTGGAGTCTTGGGACAAGCTGGCCTCAGTGCTGGGAGGTGCCCAAGCTCCCCCTTGCTTACTTGGGCTAGTTGAAGTTAGGTTCTGCTCCTTAAAACCAAGATAATCTTGGGGCTCAGTCAGATAATCATATAATTCTTGATTTTGGCTCAGGTCATGGTCTCAGGGTGGTGGGATCGAGCTCTGCGTCTGACTCAGTGCAGAGTCTGCTTGAGATTCTCTCTTGCCTTCTCTCTCTCTGCCCCTCCCCTCCACTCTCTCTAATAAATAAGTAAATAAAGATTTTTTTAAAAGTAAAATAATCTTGCACTATACCACTCCCCAGGCCCTGAATGTATGTGCACTTAGCTGCTGTGCCAGCTATTGGGCCAGCTGAAGCAGCATGCTTTGAGCCAGGCAGCCAGGGGGCCATGCAGATGCCGAGGGTCCATGTCCCCATGGAAGTGGCCTTGCTCCCAGACCTCTGCTCTGGGGCTGCACCTTCATCTCAGTTTCCTGATTTGTTCTTTAGGTTTCTCTCCTTAGCCTAGGTTCCACTCCTTAGCCTAGGTTCCAATCTCCTTTCTAGAGCATTTCAGCCCTGGTCTTGAATTTGTCAACATTTTTTTCTTTATTATAATAACCATTGTCTTCTGATCATAAACTATCAGGATGGTAGTTAGGTCTAGGAGGCACATGATGGGGAGCTTCTGGAGTGCTGATAACCATTCTGTTTCTTGACCTGGTGGTGGCTGAAAGGGAGTTGACTTCATAGCCATTCAGTAAGCTGGGCACATATGTTTTATACACTTTTATATGTAAGTTATTTATTACATATTTTAAAAGATGTTGACATTGAAGACATTGTCCCAGCCCTTGAAGAGGTTGCAATCTCTTTAGAGCCTCACTGGAACTGGGTTCCACCCAGATGCCTCCCCCCACCCCCCGCCCTCACCTCCTCTTCCCTTCCTCCCACTCCTCCTTCTCCTCCTCCTCCCCCACACTTTGTTCTTGCCCACCCTCTGGTTTCTCTTCCTCCCCACCTTCCTGCAGACCTACCGGTAACCCGCAGTCCTCCACCCCTGCTCTTTCTATCTTTGTCCAAGATTGCTGACTTTCAGTTCTGGATACCCAGATGGTGTCTCCCTCCCCAGTTCCAATGCCCCCTCCCTTGTCTCTCTTTCTATCTGTTGGTGGCAGATCCTCCCTTCTCCCCCCAAACCCCAACCCAAACAGCAGGGTGAGGGCAGGGCGAGTGAGCTTTGGCCCAGAAGGAGGTGCAAGGAGACCAAGCAGGGCCCTTAGTTGTTGATGTATTATGGACAGCTAATGCTTGTGGATTTGGAAGTGTTTGCATCTCCCCAAGGTCTTCCATCTGAAAAAAGGACTAGAACTGATGGAGAGGCAAAAAGACTCAAACAAATGAAAGTTGCACCACAGTCTTGGATAAGAAGACTCAATGTCCAAGGAGACCATCAAGCATTCTTCAGTTACTGTTTTGATTCAATGAAATTCCAATAAAAATACTAACATGTATTTTTTAACCAGATTATATTATTTTAAATTTCATATGGAAAAGACAACCAAACAAACAAAAAATAGCCCAGATAACTCTGAAAAAGAAGAAAAATGAGAAGGTCATATCCTACCAGATATAAAACATGTTTAATATTTTAAAAAACAGTAATATTGGCACATACATAGACAAACCGATGGAACATAATAGAAAGACCAGAAATGAGTCTAAATAATATAGGATTTTGTTATGATAAAGGTATCATTTCAAATCATTGGTGAAAAAAATTGATTGTTGAATAAGCAGTATTGGAGTATCTTGCTAATAAGATAGATAAAAGTAAACTTGGACTCAACTAGAAAATTCAAAATTGGGAGCACCCGGGTGACTCAGTCGGTTAAGCTTCTGAGTCTTGATTTCAGCTCATGTCATGATCTCAGGGTCATGAGATTGAGCCCCCCTTCAGTCTCCACACTGGGTGTGGAGCCTGCTTAAGATTCTTTCTCTCTCCCTCTCCCTCTGCCTCCCCCTCACCTCACTGCCCCTCCACACACACACACTCATGCGTGCGCTCTCTCTTTCTTTAAAAAAAAAAAGAAAACTCAAAATTGATGAAAGACTTAGACAAGAGGTAAATAAAACTATAAAGGTGCTAGAAAAAGACTTGGAAGAATTCCCTAAAGACCTGCAGTAGAGAAGGGTTGCCAAACTATAACAGATTATCCATATTATATAAGGAAAGGCTGATTTGATTACATGAAAATCAAAAACTTCTGCATGGCAAAACAAAAAAACAACAAACATCCTAAGCAAAAAAAAAAAAACTTTTAGAAGTCAAACTAGGAAGAAACATTTGCAACTTATTCTCAGTAAGGAAGAGTTGATCTCTACAATAAATGAAGAACTCCTACAAATTAATAAGAAAAAGACCAACAACACAGCACAGAAATAGGCAAGGGATAGGAACAGAAAATTTCTAAAAAAGAGCTACAAATATCTCTTAAGCACTTGAAAATACATACAATCTCACTCATGATAATATAAAACAAAACTATTCCGCTTTTCTCATCAAAATGATAAAATTCTGAAAGTTTGAACACACATTCTGCTGGTGAAATTGTTCAGAAAATGGCACTCTCATACATTGCTAAGAGGAATAAAAATTGGCACGACCAACCCCCACAGAGGGCAGTTTGGCATCTATCAAAATGTAAAATACACCTTATCCTTTGACCCAGCAGTTCCACTTCTAGGAACTCATCCTTCAGGTAAACTGGGATATATGCAAAATGACATACGTGCAGGATGTTGTTGCATTATTATTTATAATTAGCAATGGGGGAACTGGTCAAATCATTCATAGTACCTCCTGTAATGGAATACTACATATCTATTGAAAAGACAGAGGATTCTTTATGCTCTTTATTATGGTATGGAAATACTTCCAGGACGTAGTGAGAAAAGCAAAATGCACTAAAATATGACACCATTCATGAGAAAAGCAAGGATCAAAATAATACAATTACTGGGGCATGAGCCTTCGGCTCAGGTCATGATCCCAGGGTCTTGGGATCGAGCCCTACATTGGGCTCCCTGATCAACAGGGAGTCTGCTTCTCCCTCTCCCACTGCCCATTCCCCTCTTCGCTCTCTCTCTCCTCTCTCTCTCAAATAAATAAATAAAATCTTTTTTAAAAATTAAAAAAAATACAATTATCTTGCAAATTTACAAAACAAAATCTGAATGGAATAATGAGCCAGCAACAATGTCTACCCATCAGATGGGCTAGGAACTGAGCGTAGAGGGGACAAACGTGGGAGTGCATCTTTTTACTCTAGACCTTTAAACGTTTCTAAGTGTTGGAATCCTATATACGTTATCTATTCAAAAAATAAATTTAAAATGATCCAGAAAGAGAAAAACAGAACCAGCACTTCAGTGGCTTAGTTATAAAGGATGTGGCTAGCAAACAGGCACACCCCAAAGAGGGGCCCCAAAGCACGTTGAGCAATGACAGCCCGGTCAGAACGATCGGTGGCTTTGAGGCAGAGCGCTCCTTGGACATCTCCATCCTGCTCGTTTCGTTCTGGCCAAGTCTCTGTGGTCCCATTGTCGCTGGTGCTTCCATCCAGAGCACAGCTGCATCCAGGCACCGGAGTCCCCAGAGACACATTTCCACGGATCTGCATCCCTGGTGCCAGGGGCCTCACACAGGGCACCCCTTGTCTGCAACCACGCCAGCCGTGAGGCTAAGGGGGTGCATTCTCCTGGAAGCTTTCCCTCTTTCCTTCCTTCTACCCTCTTCTCGGCCTGGCCTCCTACCTGGCTCTGTAAACCAAGAAAGGGGCAGCCTCTTCCTTTCACTCTGACTGCCCCCTCCGTACTTTGCTTCACTCCCAACTGTCCCATCGGCTTCTTTTCTAGCTGCGTGACCTTGGGCAAGTCAGTGCTCCAGTTTGCTCCAGTGGAGACACTGTTTCCTAGGGAAAGCTTGTGATATATGACTGAAGGGGCTATGTTGATGTAAGGGGTTGTATTCATCAAAATAATTAATGCGAGCAGTCCCACAGTCAGCCCCCAAAGCGCAGTGGCTTAGCACACTAGAAGCTTATTTTCCACTGCGGAAGATTCCAGGGCAGGTTGGGCAGCCTTGCTCCATCCAACAGTTGAGGCCTCAGGACCACATGGTCTCCGTGCTGCAACAAGGGAAGCGGGTGGTGGAAGAGGTACACCAACTTTAGCCACCTCAGCCCAGAAGTGACCCCCATCATTCTGCGCATCATCCCCTGGCCAGAACAAGTCCCAGGACTCCACCTCAGCCGCACGAGAGGTTGGGAGGCATGCACAGGAGCACCTGGAATATTTGGGGAGCACGTGTCTGCCCTACGTTTTCACCACCACCTCATCGCCTCACCCCGCCCCCCACTCCAGGCCTTGTGCTTTGTCACCTTTTCTGTCCTGAGCCCTAGGCGGCAGTCATGAGAAAATGCAATGCTAATAATGGAGAAGTCCAAAGAAATCTCCTATTTGCCCCATTCGCAAACCCTTCGGACATGAACTCCTCGCCTCCAGCCGGGGCAGCCTTGCTGAGGTAGGGGCACAAGGGGCAGCAGCAGAGACTCACACCTTAGTGGGGGCCCGCATGAGCCCCTTAATTTGGCCCAGTTGGGGGAAGGCCCCGCCAGGGAGGAACGTTGTGTGGAGGTGCATGGCACCAAGAACCAGCTCTGCGGGGACAACACCGTGGGGACCAGAGTGAGAAGAAGCAGCTGGGTCTCTCTGACCTTTGACTTCTGATTACCTCAGCCCCAGCCTACGCTAGCTGGCTGGGTTCCTGCCCCGTGTGTCCAGCTGGTGGAGGTGCCTCGACACTTGGCATTTGTGTAGGACCAGGTGCTCCGCAAGGGGCTCATACATCTCGCGTCATTTTCTCTTCGCCACAAAATTCCAAGGGACTCTCATGAGGGACGGCCTCCTGCAGCCTTCGGTGAGCACCCAGCCAGATGAGCCGGGAGGTTTGGGAGGAGGAGTTTCTTCCCCAGGGGGTCCCTGCCTTGCTCTGTGAAGGTCACTTTTCCATGTTGAGGCCACCATGGCAGTGAGGGTGAAAAACAGGAAAACAGCAAGTCAGAGAGCTGCAGGAGAGAAAACCAAAGCAAATTCTGCCTTCCCGACTCCAGTCCTCATGTCCCTTCCCTCCCAGAATAGCAGGGGGGAAGAAGAAAAGATGGGTGGAGAAGGGCATCCTCCTGGTTCTCCCTGGGGCTCCCTGCAGCTGCTCCCCACCCCCAGCATGGCCAGCTGTGAGGGACTGCTTCCTCTCCTGTGGGCACGTCCTCCCCATGCTTCTCGGGGTGGGGGGTGCCTTCTGTTAGCCACGGGGGCAGACAGGCCCTCCCTCCATGTCCCAGGTGACCCTCTCCAGCCTCCTGGAGTGCACACCACACCGGACCTCCTCTAACAGCCACATGAAGTGGTTCCAGACTCATCCCCCACAAACATGGGGAAGCAGCTTTGACCCCAAGATCCAGAGACTCCTGGGACATGTCCATCCTCCAAGTCTCTGCTCCTGGGGCTGTTGCCCTCTTTCCTCATTCCCATGTGACCCCATGGCTCCTCCTCCCTTCCCCAAACTTCCGTGAATCCACACCTGCTATGTGTGGCAGATGAAGGGAAGACAACCTAACCCAGGAACCCACACAACACCTCCCTGCTCCAGAGGACCTTGGCACCCATCTAGCCACCACACACACACACACACACACACACACACACACACACACACACACACAGAGTCTTGTGGGCTGTCTTCCTTCTGTCTGGCTGCATCTGTTCTCCTACTTGTCAGAGCCCTGTCTCACTGGCCACATCTTATCTTCTCCTTTTAAATATCATTTACCCACCTTCCCCTTTCCTGCCACGGAAGGGTTCCAAATTCCTGATGTCTTTAGCTGTGAGGGTGATGTCTCTCTCAAATATCACAAAGAGGCAGAATAGCATGACAGTTAGGAGTACACACAGCCCTGAGCCAGACCACTAACCCCTGTATTGTTCAAGGGTCAGCTGTTATTTAGCAGTGAAACTAGAGCTTTCAGTCACTGAACTCTCTCCATTCTACAAAGTACTTTCATATCCTCTGTCTTATTTGGTCCAGAAACCCCAGTGCCAACCATGGCCATTAACCGGGATGTTGCTCATCTCCATGGAAGCTGGTGTTCCCTGGGTATTTCTACAAGCTCTCTCACTTCACAGATGGAGAAATGGAATCACAGAAAGCTTGACCCAGAAGTAGGTTTGGCAGCCCACAAGACTCTGGGGTTCATATCCCAGCTCTGCCACTTACTGGCCTTGACTTTGAGCAAGCTACTTCAACCTCTCTGAGCCTCAGTTTCCTCATCTATAAAACCAGGATAATGATATGGCCTACCCCACAGGGTAACCATTCTTTGAGAATGAAATGACATAATGCATGGTTTGAATGCTGGCCCCCAAAAAGATATGTCCATGCACTAATCTCCAGAATCTGTGAACATGAGTTTGTTTGGAGAATGGGTCTTGGCAGATGAAATTAAACGAAGGGTCTCCAGAAGAGATCATCCTGGACTACCTGAGTGGACTGTAAATCTAATGACAATTGTCTTTATAAGAGACACACAGAGGAGAAGCCCAGGAGAAGATAGAGACAGAGACTGGAATGATGTAGCCACAGTCCAAGGAACACCTGGAGCCATAGAACCTGGAAGAAGCAGAAGAGGATTCTCCCCTAAAGCCATAGGAGGAAGTGGGGCCATGCCAACACCTCGAGTTTGGATTTCTAGCCTCCAGAACTATGACAGAATAAATTTCTCTTGTTTTAAGCCACTCACTTGGTGGTACTTGCTACGGTAGCCCTAGGAAATTAATACAACTACTCAAACAGTGCCTGGCACATGGAAAATGTTCTTTAAATATTAGGAACCAATATTATTGGATCTAACTATCATTGGACATAATTATTATTGAACCTAATCATTAAAAGTAATGATTATAGGGGAAAACCCATCCACCTGTTTTGCTAAACCAGACGGATGTCTTCCCAGTTTTCACCCTTAGCAGAGATGCCTTCTAAAGCTCTGATCTGGGCTCCCGTCCCACACCCACAAGGGATTGAGTGGAATTTTCTTCCTGTCACACTCCGGAACCTTCCAGTACATTCTCTTGGTGGTCTAGAGGCTGGACTCTTGGTCTGGGCACTTTCTGATCAATTCTATTTTCCCCAATCCTTTGCTCCTGCCAAATGAGAGGACTTACTATCTCGCCTACATTAGCCATGACTTCCCATCTCACTGCCTATACCCAAATGGTGTTACTGGAGCCTGATATTGCCCTCTGCTATTTCCATGTTCCCCAGTCTTACCCACCTGTCCAGACTCAACACAGACATTGCCGTTCTGTGAGCCCTCTCTGACAGGGAGAATATGAAGTCTCTTGCCTCCTTGTGCCTCTCTTTGGGCACTTATCCATAATGCCAGGCTTCCATATCCGACCCCATTTCTACATTCTGTGCTGATACCAGCAAATCCCTCCTCAGTGACTCTACCTGCAAAACAGGACTAATCATACCCTTTGGTTTTGAGAAGGGCATGAGAAAAAACCAATGCATGCCTAGATCCTACTTGTAAAGGAACATCAGCAACTTCCACACAGTTGTAAACTAATAAAGTTCTCATAATTGCAACACAGTTTAACATTATTTCTGAAAGTTTTCTTATATCCACAATCTCATCTGGATACTCAGTGACCCTATGAAGAAGGCAGGCAGAGATCACTATCCCTCTTTTACTGATAAGAAAACTAAATCTTAGAAGGATTCCTATTTAGCTAATATTTTATTATTGAGCACATTATATGTGACAAACATTGAATTTGGTACAATCACATTATATTTGCTCAGAAATCTTTTGAAGTGGATACTATTTCCCCCTATTTTATAAATGAGTACAGCAAGTGGCTTAGAGGAAAGAAAGTAGCTTGCCCAAGGTCACTCAGCTAGCTAGCACCAACCGCAGGACTTGAACCCAGTCTCTTGAATCTCAAAGCAAGGATCTTTTCATGAACTATGTTTCTACCAGGAGAGTCACGTGGCATAATATGTGGGTGATTTAGAGTGACAAGAGAGCAAACCTACTTCTGGGTCAGGTTTTCTGTGACTCCATTTCTCCATCTGTGAAGTGAGAGAGCTTGTAGAAATACCCAGGGAACACCAGCTTCCATGGAGATGAGCAACATCCCGGTTAATGGCCATGGTTGGCACTGGGGTTTCTGGACCAAATAAGACAGAGGATATGAAAGTACTTTGTAGAATGGAGAGAGTTCAGTGACTGAAAGCTCTAGTTTCACTGCTAAATAACAGCTGACCCTTGAACAAAACAGGGGTTAGGGGCACCAACCCCCTGCACAGTTGAAAATTCACATATAACTTGTGATTCCCCCCCAAATTTAGCTAATACCTACTGTTGACTGGAAGCCTTACTGATAACATAAACAGTCAATTAACACATATATTGGATGTTATATGTATTATATGCTGTATTCTTACAATAAAGTAAGTTAGAGAATAGGAAATGTTATTAAGAAACTCATAAGGAAGAAAAAATATATTCAGAGTACCATACAGTAAAAAATCCACATGTAAGTAGACCCACACTGTTCAAACACGTGTGGTTCAAGGGTCAACTGTAATTCCTCTAGTTAAGAGAAACATCAAATATAGATTTCCACTTTTTAAAAGAATCAGAATCCGTAACACTAAATCCATTTTGAGTGTGGAACAAAATTCACAAAACCCAGGTTTGAAAACACACCCCTGTGTGTAGGCTCATGGGTATGTGGGTCTTAGTGTTCTCACTGATGAAAGAGAAGCTGGCTTCTCTTACAGGCATTTTTTTTTTTTTTAACTGCTGGCAAGCCCCTGGGGTCCTGGGATCCTGGGATCATTTCTGATGTGTGGTGGTGCTGTCACTAGCCCAGCCCCGCACAGTTCTGGGAGAATAATGGAAGCCTGAGCTGTCATTCCATATCAGCCATTTAAAAGCCCCATGACTTGGAGCAAGTCTCAGTTTTCTCATTTATAAGATGGGAATTTGGTCTCTCCTATTCATCTCACAGAGCACTGGGTGGTTGAGAATAAATGACCCATGTTTGTAACAATGACTTAAGAAGAAGGAGAAGAAGAAAGAAGAAGAAGAAGAAGAAGAAGAAGAAGAAGAAGAAGAAGAAGAAGAAGAAGAAGAAGAAGAAGAAGAAGAAGAAGAAGAAGAAGAAGAAAGAAGAAGAAAGAAGAAGAAAGAAGAAGAAAGAAGAAGAAAGAAGAAGAAGAAGAAGAAGAAGAAGAAGAAGAAGAAGAAGAAGAAGAAGAAGAAGAAGAAGAAGAAGAAGAAAGAAGAAGAAGATGAAAGAAGGAGGAAGAGGAGGAAGAAAATGACAAAGGACATCCACTGAGTGACATCCCTCTATCTTGCTGCCACAAGAGTGTCCAAGGATGAAGTTGCTTCTTACAAAGGTTTCAAGATTCCAGGGTCCCCGAGTCCCAGAGAGGGCAGGAACTGGCATGCAGAGCTGGAGGGAGGTCACGGGGTGGAGTGTGAGGCTCACATGTGGCTTTGATTTCCAGCGGTTTGCAACAGAGAAGAGGATCCTTGCAAAGCACTGGCCTCTCCAAAGCCTTATGGGGCAGGATGCTGGAATGAGATGGGATTCAGCATTCTTGAAGTTCTGAAGTCTGACACTTTTTATGTTTTAAATCCTCTCCCTTATTTCCTGTTACCCTCTTCTTCCTGGCTGTAATCTTAACTATTAACTCAGGAGCAATGTGATTTAAAGGGGACACAGGGTTTCAAATAAGTTCAAGATGCTCAGAGTTTTAAATAAACCACTCAATTCCTTTTTTAAATTATTTTTTATTTTGCAGTCCAGAAAAAAATCTGGGTTTTTTTTTCCTTTCAGCACTTTCTCATTGAAGTCAGATTGGTAGAGTTTTTTTTAAAATAATCTTTTAAAAGACAGAATAATTATAGTTTAACTTCATTTTTCCAAAACAAATATATAGATTTTTTTCTGTTTCCTGTGTCTAATGGTCATAGCCGTCATTTAACATTGTTTTGCAGACAATAACTATGCCAACATTTGGAAAGCACTTTCACATTCATTATCTCAAATTTTTTTACCACATCATTCCCATTTTATAGGTAAAGAAACTAAGGCTCAGAGTCTAGGGCCACACAGCCAGTGGAGGCAGATTTCAAATTCTAAATTACTGTTTAGAAGCAGCACTCATTCCCAGATATTTTCAAGGTCTGCCCTTGAAACTGTATTTCTAGACTGTGGGTAGCTGACAAACAGGGATGGCGTGAAAAGACCAGATAAAGAAGAAAGACAAGTGAGTTCCAATGATGCAGGTGAGTCCCCTGGGCTGAAGGAGGTAAAATGTACTATCCAAAGAAGTCAGCTGAGGCCAGTGGAACAAAGCACTATACCCTGCAAGGGCTTATAGAGGAAGAATGGGTGTGCCTTGGTCCAGGGCACTCATCAGGCTCCTAAGAGGTCATATGTGTAATCTGCAGGGTAGGATGTGGTTTGGGAGCATAAAATAATGGGCCTGTATGATGAAATATTTATTGAGCACTTACTATGTCAAGTACTGAGCCAAGTGCCATGGGACTACAAGTAACACATGAAACAGGCGCACTCTCCTCAAGGGGCTTCCAGTCTAGTTAGGGAGACAGAACTAAAACAAGGAATGGCAGAAGAAATAATGTCTGCATTCAATGTCATGGCATAAACTAGAAGTATAGGAGTGTGGAGCAGAGGAAGACCAATGGGGACCAGAGGCATTTAGAGATGTGGAAGATAGAATAAGAAGGGCTACCATTTCTAATCAGAGTTCCAGGAGGAAAGAGAAAAGGAGATGGAGAAGAGGCAATTCTCAAAGAGAAAGTGGCTTCTCTTTCTTTAGAACTGGTGAAAAATCAGGTAGAAGCACAAAATGTATCAGAAGTATTTAAACACACACACACACATACACCTGGATATATGATAGTAAACTAAAGGACACCAACAATAAAGGAAAGATATTAAAGCAGCCTGAGAAAAGACCAATCATCAAAAAAAGGGCATAAAAATTAAAAAACATAACTCTCAAGGGCAAATATGGAAATCATCTTCAAAATGCTTGGAGCAAATCTTTTTCTACCTACATTTGTGTACCTGGAAAAATTTATCTTTTAGAACTTGGGTGAAATAAAGACATTTTCTAAAATAAAAATAAAGAGCATCCAAACAAGCCAGTAGTAAGAAAATAATGATAATTATAACAACTTCAAAAGAATATACTTGAAGAAGAAAAATGATCCCAGATAGAAGGTCTAAGATGCAAGATGGATTGATGAATAAAGAGATTAATAAGTATTTATATAAATCTAACCAAATATTTTATATACATAAATTATGATAATATCTATTTTGGGGTATAAAAAAAGATAGAACTGAAAACCAAACATAAAAGCATATTAGTCTAGATGGTGTGCACAAAAAGTTAATGTCTTGCAAGTTTCTTATATTATCTGGGAAGAGGGTTAAAATAGTAACTTAGAATTTGTTTAATTCCATACAAATTTTAGGATTGTTTGTTCCAGCACTTTGAAAAATGTCATTGGAATTTTGATTGGGATGGCATTGAAGGTATAGATTGCTCTCGGTAGCATAGACATTTTAACAATGTTTATTCTTCTGATCCATGAGCATGGAATATTTTCCCATCTTTTTGTGTTTTCTTCAATTTCTCTCATGAGTGTTCTGTAGTTCCTAGAGTATAGATCCTTTACCTCTTTGGTTAGGTTTATTCTGAGGTATCTTACGGTTTTTGGTGCTATTGTAAATGGAATTGTTTCTCTAATTTCTCTTTCTACAGTTGCGTTGTTAGTGTATAAGAAAGCAACTGATTTCTGTGCATTGATTTTGTATCCTGCCACATTACTGAATTGCTGTATGAGTTCTAGTAATTTGGGGGTGGAGTCTTTTGGGTTTTCCACATAAAGTATCATGTCGTCTGCGAAAAGAGAGAGTTTGACTACTTCTTTGACAATTTGAATACCTTTTATTTCTTTTTGTTGTCTGATTGCTGTTGCTAGGACTTCTAATACTATGTTGAACAAGAGTGGCGAGAGTGGGCATCCTTGACGTGTTCCTGATCTTAAGGGAAAGGCTCTCAGCTTTTCCCCATTGAGGATGATATTCGCTGTGGGTTTTTCATAGACGGATTTTATGAACTTGAGGAATGTTCCCTCTATCCCTATACTCTGAAGAGTTTTAATCAGGAAAGGATGTTGAATTTTGTCAAATGCTTTTTCTGCATCAATTGAGAGGACCATATGGTTCTTCTCCCTCCTCTTATTAATGTGCTCTATCACATTGATTGATTTGCGAATGTCGAACCACCCTTGAATCCCAGGGATAAATCCCACTTGGTTGTGGTGGATGATCCTTTTAATGTATTGTTGGATCCTATTAGCTAGGATTTTGTTGAGGATTTTGGAATCCATATTCATCAGGGATATCGGTCTGAAATTCTCCTTTTTGATGGGGTCTTTGCCTGGTTTGGGGATTAAGGTAATGCTGGCCTCATAGAATGAGTTTGGAAGTTTTCCTTCTGTTTCTATTTTTTGAAACAGCTTCAGTAGAATAGGTATTATTTCTTCTTTGAATGTTTGGTAGAATTCCCCAGAGAATCCATCAGGCCCTGGACTCTTGTTTTTTGGGAGGTTTTTGATCACTGCTTCAATCACGTCACTGGTTATTGGCCATTCAGGTTGTCAATTTCTTCCTGTTTCAATCTTGGCAGCTTATAGGTTTCCAGGAAGGCATCCATTTCATCCAGATTTCTCAGTTTATTGGCATATAGTTGTTGGATAATAATTTCTAACAATTGTTTCTATTTCCTTGGTGTTAGTTGTGATCTCTCCCCTTATATTCAATAAATGGTGCTGGGAAAATTGGACAGCCACATGCAGAAGAATGAAACTCGACCATCCTTTAACACAATACACAAAGATAAATTCAAAATGGATGAAAGACCTCAATGTGAGACAGGAATCCATCAAAATCCTAGAGGAGAACATAGGCAGTAACCTCTTTGACATCAGCCACAGCAACTTCTTTCAAGATACATCTCCAAAAGCTAGTGAAACAAAAGCAAAAATGAACTTTTGGGACTTCATCAAGATAAAAACCTTCTGCGCAGCAAAGGAAACAGTCAACAAAACAAAGAGGCAACCCACAGAATGGGAGAAGATATTTGCAAATGACACTACAGATAAAGGGCTGGTATCCAAGATCTATAAAGAACTTCTCAAACTCAACACCCAAAAAACAAATAATCAAGTCAAAAAATGGGCAGAAGATATGAAAAGACACTTCTCTGAAGAAGACATACAAATGGCTAACAGACACATGAAAAAATGTTCATCATCATTAGCCATCAGGGAAATTCAAATCAAAACCACATTGAGATACCACCTTACACCAGTTAGAATAGCAAAAATGGACAGGGAAAGAAACAACAAATGTTGGAGAGGTTGTGGAGAAAGGGGAACCCTCTTACACTGTTGGTGGGAATGCAAGTTGGTACAGCCACTTTGGAAAACAGTGTGGAGGTGCCTCAAAAATTTAAAAATAGAGCTACCCTATGACCCAGCAATTGCACTCCTGGGTATTTACCCCAAAGACACAGATGTAGTGAAAAGAAGGGCCATATGCACCCCAATGTTCATAATAGCAATGTCTGCAATAACCAAACTGTGGAAAGAGCCAAGATGCCCTTCAACAGATAAATGGATAAAGAAGATGTGGTCCATATATACAATGGAATATTACTCAGCCATCAGAAAGAATGAATACCCAACTTTTACATCAACATGGATGGGACTGGAGGAGATTATGCTAAGTGAAATAAGCCAAGCAGAGAAAGTCAATTATCATATGGTTTCACTTATTTGTGGAACATAAGGAATAGCATGGAGGACAATAGGAGAAAGAAGGGAAAAATGAAGGGGGGCAGAAATCGGAGGGAGAGATGAACCATGAGAGACTATGGACTCTGAGAAACAAAAAGGGTTTTAGAGTGGAGCGGGGAGGGGAGGATTGGTTAGCCCGGTGATGGGTAATAAGGAGGGCATATACTGTATGGAGCACTGGGTGTTATACGAAAACAATGGATCATGGATCACCACATCAAAAACTAATGATGTATTGTATGGTGACTAACATAACATAATAAAATTTTTTTAATTTTTAAAAAAGAATTTGTTTAATATGCATCATGAAATTTTAATGAAAGAATAGAAGGCATGTATCACATAGAAGTTAGTGAGAAGATGGGGAGAATAAAATAAGAAAACAAACTTAATCCAAAAAGAAAGAGTAAGAAAGGAGAACAAAGAAAAAGCAAGACAAACAGAAGGACAAAGTAAAATGACAGAAATAAGCCCAAATATGTCTACAATCACAATAAGTGTAAAAAAACTAAACTCCTCATTTAAAAAACAGGGATATCAGATAAGAATTTTTAAAATATCAACTATAGGCTGCTTATAAAAGATACATCTAAAATATGAGGGAACAGAAAGGTTGAAAGTAAAAAAAGGTAGAAAAAACTACATCAGTCAAATACTAACCAGAAGAATCTGGAAGTGCAAACAGTATCAGACAAAATAGACATAAGGAGCTGAGAAGTCCCAGAAAGCTCCATAGCGGAGCCTTACTATTATTTATGTTCCGCTTAGTATTCAGATGAACAGAGAGGAGGTCAGTCTGGATGGGAAGAACTCAACAAGTCTGTGTAATGGGAAGACGTTTGGAAGGGGGATGGCTCATTAGAAGTCTTCCAGCTATATATGACCATGCAAGGTAGCCCTCTCCTCTCAAAACAGCACAGCAAATTAATGTACCATGTTCCACAAAACACATGGAGCTGAGCTTATGCACATGAGGCCATCTCCCCTCTGCCTGGTGGAGAAATGAAAGCCTAGCTTTGTTTATGTCTGGTCCTGGGGCAACAAGCTCCTCCTGATTCATGACAGTGCTGTAACTAGGGCCTAGATGGCCTTGAGTGAGATGTGAGGACCCCTCTCTATTTGATTTTTCTAAAGGAAGTTCTTTTCAGTGGG
The DNA here is from genome assembly GCF_029215605.1 of Mirounga angustirostris. Lineage (NCBI taxonomy): Eukaryota > Metazoa > Chordata > Mammalia > Carnivora > Phocidae > Mirounga > Mirounga angustirostris. Next base: position 40,440,710 of record NW_026991716.1, on the reverse strand, counting down.
TATTTGGGGTTCAGATGGACAGTGTAGTATATTCAGCTGGTATATTGCAAAAGGCAACATTCCCCAAGGCAACCAAGAGTAGGCTGTCAGCGGAGGGCCATGCCCAAGGAGTCTGAGATTGTCAAGGCATCTTTACTGCTGGTCTTAGTCATGTCTATACCAGCTTGTGCTTATGCATCTAGCTCTACAACAACCCACTCCAAATTCTCTCCTCCCCCACCCATTCCAACACTTCAATATAGCAAAACCACAGGAACTTGAGATCATACAATGTCCACACTCTCAGAGAGAAATCCTCTGCACTTTCTTTAAAAGCTCAGCTTCCAGAATAAACCCAGGATCAGCTTGCATTCAGCCCAGATTCAACAATTCCTTTAAGTGATTATTTATGTTCATAATTCTATCTCTGAGTAACTCTTATTAAACAAAGCATTGATTGTGCTATCAGAGGCCACACCTTCTGCAAAGTGAACAAGGCAAGTGGGTGAGCAGAGCCTCCCCATCCCCCAAAACTCCGACCTCCGTAAACCAGTCCCAGGTCTCCCAGAATGGGGACGGGGACCACCCAGCCATCACACCCAGCATCTTCCACATCATTCACAAAGGGTGGTTTGCATGGACCACACTGTGTAGACATCCTTTACATTTTTGTCTTCTCTCGAGGAGATATGTTGTGTTTGGGGGAAAGTCCAAGTGCAGAATCTATTGAACCAGATATTTTTTTAGCTATTTGAGGAGAAAAATGAAAAACTTCTCTATACTGTGGAAAAGATCAACTAAACACAACTCTGCTTCCCCTCTGGAGCCGTTGCCCCACAATGCACGGTCTTGAATGTGTGAGGACAACTGTCTGACATGAAATCGGGTCACCGCCAGATTTCAGCAAATCGGGATTCAGCAGAGTTCTGCCCTTGGCTCTTCACACGCTGGGACAGTCACTCCTCTGTTAGACAGCCATGGAAACAGATCTAGAGCAAAGCTAGAGCCGCAGCAGGTGCAGCATTTTAGAAGCAGCATAGAGCCACTGAGAGAGAGAGAGAGAGAACTCGTCATGGCTAGTGACTCATACGATAATAAAGTTCTACCTTCTACAAAAAAAGTCAAGAAGTTGTAGAGAAGATGACAAAGGCAGAGTTGGATCAGATTATAAAGAAAATAGACAAAAGATGAATTTCAGAGAGAGCCAATGGCTTTATACCTGACTTCTGACTTGCTGCTTCCAGAGCTGCCTCCCTTCATAGGGACAAGGGCTGATATCTTCTAGCGGGATTTTCATCCCTAAAAATTTCAAACAAAAATGTTGCCTTGGAAGTCAGTGAGCTATTCAGAAGATTCAATCAAACAAAGCCCTTTTCTTAAACCTGAAAGGTACTCAGTGATTAGGTCTACAGGAATGCAGCAAAATCACTTCGGGGCCCTGCCCCTATGTGTTCATTAGCAAGCTTTAAACAACAACAATAATAATAACAACAAGACTCTTGGGCCAAAGTCTGATGCTCACAGTCTAGACAACAATGCTATTATTTCCTTAAAGAGGCAGTCATCAAATCAGAATGTATGATTTAATGAGTTTGAGCTTCAAGGACCAAAAAGTGGATTTGGGTTTTGGTATTGCTGGCAGGAGAAAATGCAGTCTTGTGCCCCACTGCTCTGCCTTGTCCAAAGACTACCACTCCAACTTCTTATCCCACCATAAAAATGACCAGTCCTGTGTTTCATTCCCTCAGAATCCTGCTCTCACAGGTGACAAGTATGAATGGCTTGTATCCATTGGACCACTGGGTGTTAACATGTTCTTCTTCGTAGGAAACATGTATAAGGGAATCTCTCCTCAAGCAAATTCTGTTCATTCCACTTTAAGTCTGTTTTCCTTCCATAGTACCACACAGAGGGATGAGAAGAGCAAACGTGGAGAGAGAGAGTGGAGGCCACACAAATCATGGTGCTGGATGGCCCACAGTGACCTTCCATGGTCATGCCTGTGCACCCCATCAGCTTCTTCAGAGGACCTGCATCTCCTTTCTCTCCCTTCACATCTGTGTGACTCCATGACCCTGGCCATGGTTGTTTGTCAAACTTAGCCAATCACAGTTGGCTGGATTCTATGATTGGTCCAAAGGTGGATCACATGACCAAAGACCTTTCCTGAGATTTTATAAGCTAGGGCTTAAGAGAGAAGCCCTTTCCTTTTCAGTGATAAATCTGGGAAATGTGAGTCAAGAGCAGCCAGCAGCCATGGCCCCACTGTGTGGAGAAATCCCATCTGAGGTAGGAGAAAGTAGAGAAAAGCCACAGAGAGACTGTGACTGACTCCAAGTCCCAACCCATCATTGCATTTCCAGAGTACATGAACAATTAAAGTCCCTTTTGGCCAAGGTTGGTTTCAGTTAAGTTTCTGTCACTTATAGCCTGAAGTCCTGACTAAAACAGGAAGTGCGCGGTCAAGGGTTCTCACCTTGTGTTAGTGGCTGGGCCAAGATAAGAATCCAAAGGCCCTGATTTTACTTCCTCAGGTCACAAGGGGCTTCGGCTGGATCTCAGACGAGCCACAGCCCCACTCTGGGCTAAATATGGGGTTGGACTCCATGATCTCAAAGGTTTCTCAAAAAATAAGTGTGATTTTGTTTGGTTTTAAAGCAATGAAGAAGAAGACAGAAAAACAAAGAGTGAGAAATAGAAGACCTGGGGGAAGGCAGGGGGAGAGAGCTGCTGCTTGAAAAAAAAAAAAAAAGCCCAAATGGCACAATTAATCTTTGTTCCCTACTAGAGGCTAGAAAAAGTAAGAAGGTTATTAGGAGTTCTGAGACAGACTAACATCAATCAGTTGTACAGAAAAATAGATTTTTTTTTTTGGTCAGAGAATGTGCTACCCCAAACTAAGCTTGTGTAGAATCAGATGACCCAGCATGAAAAGAGAAAACAGTGTAGCTCAAGTTTGTGTGGCTAGAAACAGCAGGGGGTCTCTAGGCCTTTCTTGCTCAGTGAGAAGAATAAATGGGTCACCAGGCAAGTACCAGAAACTCCAGTGGCTCAGGGATTTCCATTCTTCCTGGTACGAGTGATGGCAGACGTGGAATGATTCTAGGTCATCTGTGAGGGAAGCAGCTTCCAGACAGGGTTAGTTCTGCAGCATGGTCAGGGAGTGTTCTTGGAACCTCAGTCCTGATTGTATTTCTGCAACTCTTCCAACAAGTCTGGGAGTTCATCACTATCTCTTAATACAATCCTTTTCTGCTTCAGCTAGCCATAATAGATTCTGTTGCTTACAACTGAGAACCATAGTATGAAGGTGTCCTTATGGTAGAATGGAGCATGGTGAAGAGAGTAGCTACCATGTGCCAGGACCTATAAATAGTGCAAGCATAACATTATGTATTATTTCCTGCGAAGCCTGTGAGATAGGTACCGCTGCCTCCATTGAGAGAAACCCAAGTCAGACAAGTTAGATAGCCTGCCCCCAGTCACCCAGCAATCATCAGAGCCCAGATTCAAATTCAAGTCTGAATCTAAAGCCTACACTCTGTTCTCTGCTCCAGATATTTCTCATGTATGCTCAATAATTCACTTCATGAAAAAGCTAATTTTCATTGTGCTTAAAAATAACTTGAGAATTCAATCTGATAGATTCGAGAAATGTCATGGGTTACCCCAAATCCACATGGCCTCCTTCAACCATGTCTCTCTGTGTGCTGCTTCTCTCAAGACTGCAGATGAACAAATTGATCTCTCAAGTCATCTAGACCCTGCATGACCGGATCCCTGCCTACCTTTCCTGTCTTGTCCTACGTCACTCTCCCCAATCACTTAACTTGTTCCTTGCCATGACTTGAATGTTGGTGTCCCCCCAAATTCATATGTTGAAGTCCTAATGCCCAAAGTGATGGTATTTGGAGATGGGGCCTTTGGAGGTGCTTGGGTCATCATGAGGGTGAGCCCTCAGGAATGGGATTAGTGCTCTTACAAAAGAGATCCCACAGAGCTCCCTAGTTTTTCCACCATGTGAGGACACAACAAGAAGTCTGTGACCCAAAAGAGGGCCCTGACCCAATCATGCTGACACCCTGATCTTGGACTTCAGCCTCTAGAATTCTCAGAAATAAATGTTGTTTATAAGCCATGCAGTCTGTGGTATTTTGTTATAGCAGCCTGAATGAATGGACCAAAGCACTCCTCACACTGGCCTTCTTTCATCTCCTGGAACATTCTAAGCTCTTTCCTCTCTGTTGGTTCAGCACTGTATCTCCAGAGCTAGCGCCAAAACTGACCCTTAGTAAGTGCTCAATAAATATTCATTGAATGAATGCATACATGATTCTTCAAGGGTTTTGCTGTGTTGAGTCTTATAATATGGCAGGAAATGCTTAGACTAATTCAAGTTCTACTCTGGGCCATTTCCCCTTGGGGATGAGGGGAAGCAAAGACCATCTGGGACTTTTCTAAAGGATCTCAATGCTGCCTTTCCCATCTGCAGTGATCTCACGCTGGGAGCATATTTGGAGAGTTTGGAATGGATGGAGAAGGGATCCCAAGACACCCTCATTGGAGTTCATTAGAATACCACTCAACTCCACCCAACAATTACTTACACACATGTGTACATGTGCATATATGGAAGTGTATATGTTGAGTAGTTGATTCACAAACCTCATGAATAGAGGACAAACCTTCAGAAAAGAGGGGAGAGATGAACAGGTGAAGAACTTAACTGCTAGAAAGATGAGCAAAAGCTGCAAGCATTTCCCATGGGGGACTCTGATGGAGTCTTGTCCTCAACCAGCAAACATTTATGTCTAGTCCCAGCAACATAGTTTGGGTCCCAGGGATGGCCTCTCTGGATCCAGCCTCATGCCTTTTCCCCTCCTGTACTCTCTGGTGGTAGTGATGTAAGTCAAGCATCATTATAACTGTATAACCTATCATGGTTCTTTTGTGGTTGTTTCACCTAAAAATCACAAATTCTTTGGAGGTTAGTGAATGATGTATCTGCATTCTTCTCAAGTAATAGAACAAATCAGTCTAAAATTCACAAAATACCTTAGAGACCACCAACTGTGGTCCCTCCTTATTTTAAAGGGTGGGGAAATTGTATCCCAGAGAAAGGAAAGAGCTTGCCCTGAGTCACACTGAGGGCAGAAACAAGCACCAAGCCCCGGTCTCCCAACAGCCAAGATCCAACACCAGGCTAGGTCTCTTGTCACAGCACCACATATCCAGCCACCCAGCACCACAGGTTTGATTTACATCACAACACGTGGGCTCTTGCAGCCTCCAGCCGGGGCTCCCCACCATGCTGTGGGGCTCTGGATGTGCCCCTTACCTCACACGTTGACTTCAGCAACGCCACCCGATTGGTTGCTCTGCCATGGAGCCAAGTCTCCCATTGTTAATCATCTTTTAAAAGAGTTTAACATCTGCTGCAGGGAAATTTACTGGCCTCAGGTTACCAGCTATAATTTTGGTCATTTGGGGGAAATAATGATGCTATAGTCGTCACTTTCCAAATGTTGCAGGAACCTGACCCAAATCAAGAAACCTCTCAATAAATCAGCTCAAAAACAGCATCAATTTCTAGCCTCGCAATTTAGAATGTTGCAGCTCTGAATCAGTGTCTGGGCTAGAGAAAGCATCCAACTCAAAGTCTCTAGATTTTAATAATAGCTGCCATTGTTCAAAGAGGGATTCATAACTCTCAATGGACTCTGGCCAAAAATCTTGAGCCAGACTCTATATTTATGTATGTTTGGATGTACTAAGTGCTCTGCAAGTTTTGTGTGGTTCTTTCAATGTGGGAGCTACCCAGTTCTCCAAGCCATGGTCCTGCTTGTGGACATCACCCCAGACCCTCCCTGCTGAGAAGCCTTCTTTGGCCCTTGATTTATGTATAGATGGCTGGATCATTGTACATAATGACATAGGTCACCAATAATTTTTTTTAAAAAGGTAACTCTTATGGAGTCCTTGCTCTGTGCCAGAAGCCATTTTTAATTCATGTAATCTTCACAACACTGTGAGACTACAATTATCTTCATTTTACACATGGGGAAACTGAGGCACAGAGTGGGTAAATGACTAGCCTAAGATCACAAATGTAATCAGAAGAGCTGGGGTTTGAACTCAGTCTGGCTCCAGGGACTGACCTCCTTCTATTTTTTAAACAGCTTTATTGAGGGGCACCTGGATGGCTCAGATGGTTGAGCATCTGCCTTCGGCTCCGGTCATGATCCCAAGGTCCTGGGATTGAGCCCAACATCAGGCTCCTGGGTGAGCGGGGAGCCTGCTTCTCCTTCTCCCTCTGTCTCTCCCCCTGCTCATGCTCTCTCTCCCTCTCTGTAATCTCTGTGTTTCAAATGAATAAATAAAATCTTTTTTAAAAATTTTTAAAAAATAAATTTAAAAAATAAAATAAAAAAATAAACAACTCTTTGAAATATAATTCTCATACCATACAACTAACTCTCTTAAAGCGTATAGTTCAGTGGGTTTTCAGTGTGTTCACAGAGTTGTGCAATTATCATCACTAATTCCAAAACATTTTAATCACCTCAAAAAGAAGCCCTATGGGAAGCCTGGGTGGCTTAGTTGACTGGGCATCCAATTCTTGATTTTGGTTCAGGTCATGATCTCAGAGTTGTGGAATCAAGCCCTGCATTGGGCTCTGCACTTGGCATGGAGCCTGCTTAAGATTCTTTCTCTCATGATGGACTCTGAAAAACAAACTGAGGGTTCTAGAGGGGAGGGGGCTGGGAGGATGGGTTAGCCTGGTGATGGGTATTGAGGAGGGCACATTCTGCATGGAGCACTGGGTGTTATGCACAAACAATGAATCATGGAACACTACATCTAAAACTAATGATGTAATGTATGGGGATTAACATAAGAATAAAAAAATTTTTTAAAAAAGGCAAAACAAAGAAGGAGAGAAAAAAAAAGATTCTTCCTCTCTCTCCCTCTGTCCCTCTCCCCACCCCACTTGTACTCTCTTGTGCTCTCTCTCTAAAACAAAAACAAAAACAAAACCCTATATTCATCAGCAGACATTCCCAATTCCCCCCTTCTCCCAGCCCCTGGCAATCACTAATCTACTTTCTGTCTCTATGGATTAACTTGTTTGGGACATTTCATGTAAGTGGAAGCATACAATATATGTGACTGGCTTTTTTCACTTAGCATAATGTTTTCAAGATCCATCCACGTTGTACCATGTATCAGTACTTCATGTCTTTTTCATAACAAAATAATATCTCATTGTATAGATATACCACTTTTTGTTTATCCATTCATCAGTTGACAGGCATTTGAATTGTTTCCACTTTTTGGCTACTACGAATAATGTTGCTATGAACATTTGTGTGCAGGTTTTTGTGAGTATATATGTTTTCTTTTCTCTTGGGTATACCTAGGAGTGGAATTGCTGAATCACATGCTAACTCTATGTTGAACTCTTTGAGGAACGGCCAAACTATTTCCTAAAGTGGCTGCGCCATTTTACATTCTCATCAGCAGTGTATGGAGAGTCCAGTTTCTCTAAAATCCTCACCAACACTTATCATTTCCCACTGTTTTGATTACAGCCACCATAGTGAATGTGAAGTGGTATCTCAATGTGTTTTCGATTTGCATTTCCCTAATGACTGACGATGTTGAGCATCTTTCTTTGTGCCTGTTGGCCATTTGTGCACATATTTTCTTTGGAGAAATGCCTATTCAAATGTTTTGCCTATTAAGAAAACTGATTGTCTATTATTGTTGAGTTGTAGGAATTCTTTATATCTCCTGGATAAAAATCCCTTACAGGTAAGTGAATTTCTCCCATTCTGTGGGTCATCTTTTCACTCTTTTGACGGTATCCTTTGAAACACAAAAGTTTTCATTTTCATGAGGTCCAAGTTATCTGTTGTTTTCTTCTATTGCTTGTGGGCACTTGATGGAGTATCTAAGAAGGACTTTCCCAACTCAAGGTCATGAAGATTTGCTCCTACATTTTGTTCTAAGAGCTTTAAAGTTTTGGGTTTTATATTTAGGTCTTGATAGGGTATGAGATAGAAGTCCACCTTTATTCTTTTGCATTGGTTTTTCAGTTGTCCCAGCATTATTTGTTGAAAAGACAAATATTCCCCCTCCCATTGAATAATCTTGGCACCCCCAAGGCCTCTCTTGACTACCACAGTCAACTGCCTGTCTTGAAAACTTTGGGGAGATGAATGCCTCTGTGTGTGTGTTATAAAAAGCAACTGAAACTAACCAAAGCAGTGACCCACAATGCCAACCTCTGGTGAACTTAAGTCATCAGATGTCTGAAGGTCTAAAGAGTAACAATGTTGAAACAAGACCAAGGCCAGAATATCTACCTGATCTCCAAAGACTTAAAAACCATTGGAAAGGAGATGGAATCTTAATAAAGGTCTGAGAAAGAAAATTCTCCCAAGGAAGAAGGAAGGAAGAAAACTCCATGAGGAGAAAATGCTGCCTAAACTAGCAGACATCCTCTGGTCACCTCTTAGATGAGATCTAGTGTTCTCTGCCCAAGACACATCCGGATGAACATATAGAGTCAGATGGAGTCAGCCGATGTTGAGATTAAAGTTTCAGATCTGTGATGATTTCTATCAGTCCTTCCTCTGAAATCTTAGGGTTACTCCTTTCTTTGCAAAACTGTTAATACAATAGCTTCTTCCCATTATTTGGGCCAGATTCTGCCCCATTGGTGACTCAGGGTCCCCATCTTCTTGCTGCTTCTAGAGTGGAGAGGCCATGATTTTATTGCCCTGCCCTTTGCACAAACATCTCTTCAACCTCAGAAGGAGCTCTGGCACTACCCAATTAGTGATTCATTACCTCTTCTCCAAAAACAGCACCCCACACACGAGGGGTACTCAGGTAACTCGGATAGCCACAACTTTCAGAAATAATTCCTTTGGGGTAGAGGTGATACCACGTTGAATAAGGCATCATACTACATGGAACTTACTTAGAAGTGATCAAGTTCTAATTATTTTGCCTTAACTTCTTCAGGGTTTGCTTTCCTTTCCTCTACTTTCATCATGAGCCACTTCCTCACTCTCCAAAGGGTTTGTATAAGCCAGGGCAAATAACACTAGTTGCTATATCAACCCCCCAAATTAAAACAGTTTAATTCAATAAAAATTCATTACTGTCTCCCACAAAGTCCAACGCACATGTTCCAAGCCAGTGGGCAGACTCCCATGTGGTCTTTCAGTGCCCTAGGGTTTTTCCATCTTGTGTGTCTGCCATACTCTTAAGACTCTAAGTCCTCTGCTGGACCCTATCCATCCAGCCTCGAGATGGGAGAGAAAGGATATGGAATCACTCAGTTTTTGTTAATGGGCTAGGCCTGAGTGACATATTTAGCTACATTCCATTGGCCAGAACTCAGTCACATGGACACATCTTACTCAAAAGAGGGGACAAAAGCCTCCTGTGGCTAGGAGACAAAGGAAATGTTTTTGGTGAACAACTTGGCAGTCTCTTCAGCAACTATGAAGATGCAGAATTCAGGTTCCATGACAAAATCTTTATGATGCTTCCAAGCTGTCCTGTTGTCATCGTTCCTCTGAGCTCAGAAAGGTCTCCCTGGCCATTTATTACAACTATATCTGTATGAAAAGGGCCCATGGGCAGATTTGAAAGCCAGGCAGTGAGATGAGTCTGAGTAGGAACCTTCCTTTCCATTAACAGCTCAAGGTGGTCACACAAGAATTCTGCAAATACGGGCACCTGGGTGGCTCAGTTGGTTAAGCGACTGCCTTCGGCTCAGGTCATGATCCTAGAGTCCCTGGATCGAGTCCCGCATCGGGCTCCCTGCTCGGCAGGGAGCCTGCTTCTCCCTCTGACCCTCCCCCCTCTCATGTGCTCTCTCTCTCTCATTCTCTCTGTCTCAAATAAATAAATAAAATCTTTAAAAAAAAAAAAAAGAATTCTGCAAATACCCAAATTTGGTAAAAAATCAAGAAGATGTTCTGAGAGCCTGAGCTGGGTACAGGAGACTGAGGCTGATGTATAGGTTGAAAGGATAGGACCCAGGGAAATCAGACAAACAGTCATGTCTCTCCAGAGATCAGACCACAGAGGCAAAGCAAGATGCAAGGCATTGAAGCAGGGACTGGAGATATCAGAACAAAACATGGATTAATTAATCAATCTAGGCATTGGGGATCAACAGCTACTAACATCACAAAAAAGAGACAATCAGACCTTACATGGCTCCTGATGAATCAGCACACTACTACCTATCACCTAGGGAGAAAAATCAAACCTGAATGTGATCAAGCCTCAAGATCTAATTATTAATTTATTAAAAATGCACAGGGTGGAAGAACATGCTAAACAACACCATGAGGATGCAATCAGCAAGATCTAGTCTGTGTGAAGCCCTATAGGTCAAATGACACTGGCTCTTCAACAAATACATGGCAAGGAACAAAAAGGGGATGGGAAAGGAAAGTTTATATAAAAAGAGACTTAAAAAGATATGTCAAAGATGTGGGCAAAACTAAAGGGCAGTGCTTAGGAATGCATACTTATAAACTATAAAAAAAAATGTCTGCCACAAAAGTCAGCCATCTTCACATAGGAGGACAGCCCTGGTGTCCCATGTAGCTAAGGAAATGACATGAGCTCAGGAGAGTTGGGTTCAGTTTCCTGTCCTGTTTCTGGTTTTCAAAATGAATTTAGGCAAGTCTCTGCCTCTCTCTGGACCTCACCTCTTCAGTGGCAAAAATAAGGTCAACTATAACCAATTCTGCCAAACTTCTAGGATTGTCCTGGGAACCAAATGAGCCTGTGCCACCCACCTTACTCCTTGTCCCCCTGATGAGCTCATCACCTTCTGTATTGAACCTCACCTGATCCAAGAGATGCAAACCCTCCATTCCTGCTGACCCCACAGTCATGAACACAACACTATGATGTTCCAGCTAGTTTCTTATGACACTTTCTCAAGCTGCAGTTTTGCCAGTGCCCAGTAAGGAATGTGGGCACAATAGGTAAAGTCTGTCATAGACATTCAATAAAGTCCACTGAATGAATAATATGTAGAAAAATCTATAATGATTAAGGTGTGCTTATGAGTGTAAATTATTATAATTATTTGTTATCTTCACTGAGCTATAGGATTAGGACACTGGGGGAAAATGTCATCTTTATTAAGACTGGATGATTTGACAATCTGTTGCCTTTCAGGTAGAGGGGACATTTTGATGAAAGAAGGGGAAACAAAGTCCATAATCTGGTCCATTGCTTTGTCTTGGTAGGGTAGGCTGATGGTAGCACCAGAGAAGGTAGCCAGAGGAAGTGGTAAAAAGAGGAGAATGGAGGGGATGTCTAAAGCCAAACCTATATACAATTTTAATTTTGCTAGGGTCTGAGTGGATGGTAGAAACACTCCTCCACCTGAAAACAGCTTGGAGCAGAGGCTTAACTGTCCAGACTCCAGGGCTCTGCTGCTGGCCCTAATAGTGAGCTCAAACTATCCTGTGCTCTCTTCACAGTCCAGGGGGCCTCACTGGGAGGCCATGTGAGCATGAATGAAAATTCCACAGGGCCCTGGACTAAATGATGTCAAGTAGGTCCACCCAACCCTTAGTATTTCTAGAAGCTTATCCTCCAGACCTGTGTTTCCCAGTAGACTATATGTGCCAGGCTTCATATGCCAGGGAATGGTTTTCAGGAAAGGCTGCTCTGAACAGATGCTAGAGGGGAGACTGGAAACATCACTGAGCCTTAACTATGGTCTTGGAGGGATAAACTACATGCAATTACAAAACTGATATTCACATGAGCTACCAGCTTTTTTCTCTGAGGCTGGTGTCCATTCACCCTCACTTCCCTGCCCAGTGCCTTGGATAGGAGAGGCTGGAGAATCTGGGCTCTCAGTTCTGGCTTTACCTCCAGGTGCCACAGGAAGGCTCTTTGAAGGACAGGTTTCAGGACATCAGTTATTGCCTCTTCCTAAATAAGGAACAGGAGTATACACAATAACTCAGAGACTCCCAAACAGCCACTCAGTGTAGTTAGGCCTGCCTACTCCAAGGCCAGAACTCAGGGGTATCTCAGACCAGCTTGGTACAAAGGTTTATCATCCCACACACATGGCAGAAATCACAGCTCAGGAGTTCTGAGAACAGTTTTGTATAATTTCTCAACAATCCAATGTCCTGTCTTTCCAAAAACCAGAAGGCACAAATAACAGAAGTAACATGTCAAATGCATCCCAAGCAACAATGTCTCTTGTCTGTGATGTAGGCTGTCTATAGAAGGTCTACAAGATGGTATCACAATTTTCTACCTGAGAATTCTCTGCCCTGTCCCTACAGCTTAAGAATAACATCCTGGCCCTCTTTCTGTGACAAGCTTTGGAAAAACTGAACTGAGACTGGACTGGAAGAAGGTCCATGAGCCACGTCCCAAGTCCAGGTCTGTGAAGAAGTGAGAGAGAGAACAGCCAGTACCAGTTCTTCTTCCTCCTGCTGCTGCTGGGCTCCTGTTTTCTCAGCCACCTCCAGCAGCTCCTCCTTTCAGTGGCAGCTCGGATGAGAATTATGGAATTGCTATTATTACCCCAGCCCATGTCCAGGGCTTGATGGCTGCTACCCTGGCAGCTCCTGCCTACAGAGGAGCCAACTGCAGTGACAATAAAACAAAGTCCTTGGCAGCTGAAGGCCTCTCCTCTGTGTGCCGGGGCTGACGAACGGGTTGTGAAGCCAGCCCTGACTCCAGCTCCTTGGGAAGTCTTGGAGCTGGCCCTTTGCCTCCCTGGCATCTGATTCCAAAGTCATTTTTCAGCCCAGCTGGGAAGGCCGTGACAGTCTCAACAAGGCTCATTCTACCAACCTCAAGAAATGAGAGTCTCCAAGCCTGGGCTGTCTGACCAGGGCCTCTTCTAGGAGAGAAGGAGATTGGTTTGCCCTAATTTGGCTGGCCTTCTCAAGCAACCAAACAAACAAATAGCACTTAGAGAGCACCACTGCCTACAAGGGCATTACTCAAGATTCATGCATCTAACACATCTTTCTGTAGCACCTACATTGTGTCAGTCACTGTGTTAGGTGCTGAGGATATATCCATGGATGGGGCGGGCAGGGGTGGAAGCCCTGTTCTTCTGGAAGCCATATTCTATTGTCAGGAGAATGATGAGAAAAAAGAATAAATAAGTAATTTAGTGAATTAGAAAGTAATAGATGCTATGGGGGGATTTGAGCAGTCAGAGAGATTGGGTGTGGAGGAAGCAGGAGTGAGGTTTCAATGGGTGGTCAGGGAAGGCCTCACTAAGAATGTGACATCTGAACAAGACTTGAAGGAGATAAAGGGTCAAAACCTAAACCCCACACTGATCGCCTTCCAGGAGTTTGCCAGGCCTGTTTACAGACGGCTGTGACAGCAGATGTCTCATGAAGTGCCAGACTGGAGGGTGGTGGGGATCCAGAAGAGGAAGCCAGTGCAGCCCACTGTGGCCCAGCAGGAGAGCACGCCATCTTGGAACTGTTCCCAGAGAGCACTTTATTACCTGAAACTTGGGCAAGACACCGAAGGCAGGTCAGGTTTCTGCTGAGGTATGACCAGAAATATGAGGAAATGGTGTGACTGGGGCTCAGGGGAGCAGTATAGGGACCATGCAGGGAATAAGGCAGGGCCAAAGGCCCATTCCAAGGTGGGGGCAGCCCAGGGAAGAGAAATACCTGTGGAGTTCTCACAGGCTGAGCTAATGGGAAATCCCCCTTCTTCCGAATTGGATACTCCCAGATCTGAGTGTTCTCCTAAGACCAAGCCCACTAGACCAGAGTGGCTCAAACCTGGGCCCATCAGTGTCACTTGGTTTTTAATAATACAGCTTCCTGGGTCCTGTTTGGGACCCATAAATCAGAGTTTGTGTTTTTTAAAAGCTCTCTAGATGGTTCAACAGATCCATCAGGTTTGGGGTCCACTGTTCTGGCCTTACATTGTCACATTTTTACTACCTGAATCATTTTAGAGGCAGCTCATGTGGTAGAAAATTCATATTAGGGGCTCTGTTAAATGTCAGTCCATGATGAGCCTGTGAGCCCCTTGAGGACAGGGACTATATCTTACTTTTCCATATGAAAACTTGGACATTTTCTGTATGAAACATAACAGGCATTGATAAATATGTTCTGAACTGAACCAAACCAGGGACTAGCCATCCAGCTGTGGTCATGATACTTAGCATCCCTAAGCCTCTGCCTCTATAAAATGGGTATAATAATTGCTGCCCTTCCTATCTCACAAGATTTGTGAGAGGCCCAAAGTGAGGTAAATCAGATACTTGCAGGAACAGGTGAATAGGTTTTTTTTAGGAATTCCCAATGGGGAGGAAGCTAGACACAGATGATCCAAAACAGATCATCTTACAGATCTGCTAACCTTGGAATCCAACCTGTGAGTAAGTCTACCTTCCTGAACTTTTTCTTTTGCTTTAACTAAAAAATCACTCATTCATACTGAACAAAGAGTTGAGTATCTACTATGTGCTATATACTATATTTGGCAATAAGAACCCACAAATGAATAAGACACAGTCCTGTCCCAGAGCACAGATATGAACATGGACCACAATAGCTGGTACAAGCAAGTTGTGGGGAGGGGTTATGGCCAAAAGTATTACTTCTAGGCCTGAAATAATGAGCAGAAAAAAATCTCTAAAAGTTCAAGGCAAAAAGTGCACAGTGGCCAAAGGCAATGACACAGAAAGCAGAGAAAAACAGTTATCTCTTTCAGGACCAGCAAGTCGGGTGACATGATCAGAGTGAGGGGTGGGTACAGAAGAAGCAGGAAAGGGGCTAGGAGTAGTAAGCAGCCTCGAACATGGCACCCAAAGATCCCTGCCTCCTGGCATTCCTGCCTTTGTATAATCCCCTCCCTTTAAGTGTGGACTGGACCTAGCAACCCACTTCTAACAAGGAGAGTATGACAAAGTGATGAGATGCCACTTCCAAAATCAGTTGCAAGAAAGACTACAGCTGGGATGCCTGGGTGGCTCAGTCAATTAAACATCTGCCTTTAGTTCAGGTCATGATCCCAGTGTCATGAGATCAAGTCCCACATTGGGCTCCCTGCTCAGCGGGGAGCCTGCTTCTCCCTCTGCCCGCCACTCCCCTGCTTGTGCTGTCTCTCTCTCTCTCTCTCTGATCAATAAATAAATAAAATCTGGAAAGGAAGGAAGGAAGAGAGAGAGACAGAAAGAAAGAAAGAAAGAAAGAAAGAAAGAAAGAAAGAAAGAAAGAAAGAAAGAAAGAAAGAAAGAAAGAAAGAAGGGGGCGCCTGGATGGCTCAGTCGTTAAGCGTCTGCCTTCGGCTCAGGTCATGATTCCAGGTCCTGGGATCGAGCCCCGCATCGGGCTCCCTGCTCGGCGGGAGGCCTGCTTCTCCCTCTCCCACTCCCCCTGCTTGTGTTCCCTCTCTCACTGTGTCTCTCTCTCTGTCAAATAAATAAATAAAATCTTTAAAAAAAAAAAAAGAAAGAAAGAAAGAAAGAAAAAAAGAAAGAAAGAAGGAAAGAAGGAAAGAAAGAAAAAGAAAGAAAGAAAGATCTCTGAGGAAGCCAGTGCCATGTTGGGAGCTGCCCTGGGGACAGATCCATATGTCAAGAAATTGATGTCTCTGGCCAACAGCCAGCAAGGACCTGACACACTCAGTCCAGCTGCCTATGAGGAACAGAATCCTGCCAACAGGCACATGAGTGAGCTCAGAAGTGTGTCCTCCAGCTGAACCTTCAGATGAGACCACAGCCTGGCTGCTATCTTGACGGGCTTGCTGTGACCCTAAGGAGGACCCAGCTAAGATGCACCCAGATTCCTGTGAGACAATAAATATTTGTTGTTTGAAACTGCCAGGCAACTTGTTACACAGTAATAGATCCAGGTGGCCCTCAGAGTTTTCAGGCATGAAAGTGAAATAATTAAACCCGATCAACAATTGTGTTGATTGGCAGTGAGGGGCCTCCCTAGGAAGCCCTGTGAGGAGTGATGGGAGTTTGAATGAGGCAGCAGGAGAGGGAACAGAAAGGAATGAACAAGAGATTCTGCAAGGTACAGTGGGTGGGACGTGGCTTCCAAGAGGCCAGACTGCCCATTCATCTGGTTACTCAGACCAACAGCCTTGAAGTTGTCATGGATTGCTCCTTTACTCACACCCACACTCAGTCCGCCAGTAAATTCCATCTTCACCTTTCCCTCCCTCCCAGATCATGCCACTTCCCTGCTCAAAACCCACCAATGACTTCTAACTGCCCTTACAACTAAATCCCAAGTCCTCCCTATGGTCTGCAAGACCCGATGCACCCTGGCCTCTGGCCATTCTCTGAGCTGTCTCCCTGCCTGCCCTGCTCACGCAACCCAGCCAAACTGTCCCTTGCTAGCCCCTCTGTCTGGAATTCTCTTCCTGCAAAGGCTGTTTGCTCCACTTGCCCCTTTAGTCTTTTCAGAAAAGGATTCTGATGATTCTGATTCAGAAAAGGATGAGGAGGCATTTAAGCTGAGGTCCTGAAGAAAACCCACGGAACTGGCCATCTTGGATGGCTTAGGGAAACCGGCCTCATTCGTTCAGACTCACATCACCTGCAGCATGATCAGTAGTATTAGGTGGGGTGAAAGCCTTCCCGGATGATGCCAGGAATGTGGGGTCTGGTACCCAATGACCAGAGAGAATGGGGGACATTCTTCTTCGGGGTTATTGCACATGACAGCCCCTCCCACCTGTCACAGCCACTGTACCTGTCCCCTCCGCCAGTGGGCTTGATCCCCCAGCGAGGCTACAGATGCTGTGTTCACCACTGCCTGTGCAGCCCAATGACAGAGGCACAGGAAGGTGGAGAGATTTGTCCCAGGCTTTCTTGTTCCCAGTTCAAATGCGCCTCATCATCTTGGGTCTTCAAAACAATGAGCACTGGACAAGAAAAACTAAATAAATCCTAATAAGAAAATAAGTGACATGTAAAAAGTCCTTTGTCTATTGCATAACTATTTTAGCTTAATGTGGTGTGGGTGTGAAGCAGTCAGTCATTAAGTTGACCTTAACTGGCCACCTACCAGCCATGAGGTCAGGCACCGTGCTAAGCAGCAGCTGCTCACTCTTCGTGCCCCGTACGTGCCAGGACGGGGCATGGGGCTCAGTCTGCAGGGCCCGGTGTAATGGGCCAGGGAAGGAGGGCTCTCTGGGCAGTATCCTGCAGCTAAGGAGGGCCACAGCCCCCAGGGGGCTCTCTGTCATCTGCTTGATGAAGTTTCTTCACAGCCCTTGGCCAAGTGGCTGTCCCTCTTCCACTCACTCGGGGCTCCCGGGAGGCCTCCCAATGGCCCTGGCAGCTAGCCCACCACAAGCATGGTGATGGTCTCTTGGCAGTTAGCAGGGCCATGATGGTGTGAACTGGCTCCATGGGGTAACCGGTGAGTCAACAGTGCGCTCCTCCCCCCAGTCCTCTACCTCATCGTCCCCCTTATAGGCCACCCACAATGTCCTAGAAATGCCAGCTCTCCTATTTTCACTTTTTCCTTAAAGACAGAAGAAAAAAAACACAGAATCGGAAAAGCAAAGGGGCCAGGTAGTGAGCAGGGAGGTGCCTTTGAGAGGAGTCAGACAAGGTGGGAGCAGAGGGTTTCAAGGACAGGGGACCTTCAGTTTGTGAGGGCAATGGGCCCCGCTCCAGTGGTGGCAGGAGTCCCTCGGACCCTGGGCAGACCTGGAAGGGGCTCTAAACACCATCTCACTCAACCTTGGTTTCAAGTCAACTGATGTTCAAAGAGGTTAGATGCATTGCCCGAGTTCGTAATTAAGCCAGATTTGTTCTGGCCTTAGAGAATGGAAGAGAATGTTGGAAAAATAGTTACCTTGGACAGAAAGCCTGCATTTTAAGGCACTCAACCATATAATGACACCTAATCATTTACCTACGATGGGTCTCTGCCTGGTTTCCTCTAGGCTAGCCTAAGCTCCTCAAGGGCGGGTGTTTCTGAGAGTCTCTTGTGTCATGGACACCCAGGAAGTCCTGGCTCAAATTGACAAACAGGAAAAAACAACAGCAGGTAAGACCGAAGTAATGAACAGAATAAATGATGAGCAAAGAGATACCCTCTAAGTTGCCCACAGCTCACTCCTGCTGAGAAGTCGAAGCCAAAATTCAAAGGCAGCGCAGTCCAGTGGAAAAGCACAGCATCATAAATAATTATAGGCACATTATTGATGATAGCAAGAATGTACAGTGCATGGCACTCTATTTTGTCACAGAGCCTTGTCACCGTGGTCAAGGACTGCTGGCTGGGGCAGGTCAAGGCCACACTTACAGTACCCAATCCTGAAAACCTCACAGTGAGAGGAGTTGCAAAGAGAGGAGTGTTCTTTCTTACCTCAAACCCAGGCAGCGCCCGATAAATTCAATTTCCACACCTGCCTGGAATGAAAAATGGCATATTTCAGTGCCTGCCTCGTGTTTATCAGACTCTCCAGGGGACGTGAGAAGTTTGGGAAAAAAGCATGCTCTAAAACTATCATTGATTTTTCTAAAGTCACTATTTCATTTATTTTGAAATTTCAAAAAGCATCAAGAGAGGGCACGAGATTTTTTTAATGCTCATCAGAAGGCGGTCCAGGTTTGAAAGACTGAGAAATCCCAAATGTGTCTGCTTCTGCCGGGGGCACCCTCCCCACTCCCATGTGTCCTCGCAAAGAACGCAGAAGGGGGTGAGTCGGGCTCTCCCGGGTCCTCACCATTCTCCTTCTGACGGAGACAAATAGCCCTCCAGCTGTGTTCGGGAATCACTTTCATCCTCCCCAGTTTATCTGATTGGGCGGGTGTAACGTCTCGGGGAGCCGGGCAGGAGCCTAACTCAATTTAACAAATACTCATTGAAGCCTGCAGTGAGCGAGGCCCAGTGCTCAACAGTCGAAGACACCGGCCCTTCAGGGTTCAACGACCCCTAACCGAGGGCCTGGAAGCGGAGCTAGGGAGGCCCAGAGAGGGAGAGGAGTTGCTCTCTGTCACCCAGTCAGTGTTAGAGTCAGGACTCGAACCTAGGCCCCCCAAATCTTCACAATCCAGTGTTCCATCACCACAGCACATAGCCCCTTCAGTTGTCCCCTGCCCTAGAGAAGGAGAGACAAGGGAGGGGACTGACACAGATGGGGCACATGGGTCTGCCCGCAGCGTGCTGGGCCACTTAGTGGGGACGGTTTATAACTGTGGTCTTCAGCACTCCTTTACTTGGCGCGGCACTTTCCTGTCTGTGTCATTTCACACCCACCGTCCAAGCACTGTGAGTCTCCGAGGCCCTCGATGTCTGGCTCGTTCATCTGTAAACGGCCATAAGCACACGAGCTGCCCAGGGGTGCGGTGAGGATCGGGGACAGCAGAGTCGTGCCACGCCCACCTCCCCCTATACATCACAGGATGGCTCCCTGCCCTTATTTTGCATCCAAATCACAGAGATGTGATGAACCACTGCTGGCCTGTGACATCCACTCCCAACTGATGGCCCTTCCCCAGTCCTGCTATGGAACCAGCCTGCAATGTTTTTTTGAGAGTGAATTGGAATGTTTGATTTTCTGAGTGACACTGGGCTGTGAATGACATTCAGCCTATTCTGAGCTCTGTTTAAAGTATAACCTGTCCTCCATGGAAGAATCAGGCAATTGTGGGTCAGAACGTAAAGGGACATTCACAGTAATCCCCTGGTTACAAATGAGGTAGCTGTAGCAAACACCACCACCACCACCAACAGGGACCGAGAGACAACCCAGGGCAGTGAGAGACTGCAGTTCACACCCCCAGATCTACTTTTCCCCAAATCCATTGCGTCCAAACTCAGATTTTATCCATGAGGTTTGCTTGACCATGAGGTCTGTCTCAGGCACTTGGCAACTGCTTTTAGGGTTGGGAGTTCCTACGGGGTCACCAGCATCATTTCATGATCGAGTCTCCGAAGGACACGGCCGTTTAGGCTCTGACGCCAAGCCGACTGCTCTCAGGCCACTTCTCCCCTGTGCACCAGCGTCCGCCTGTTCCGGACACTCACACAGGGCGTCCTATTCCAGGCAATCATGCCACAGCTGCAAGTCTCCTTGGGAAAATTGGTAAACTCTATATGGGAAGTTTCTACACATGGGAAACGTCTAGTCACCAAAATGTCGATCTTTAACTTTCAAAACTCATTCACCACCCCACTGATATCAGAACGATGCCAAGCCTGTGGGTCTGGAGTTCCCATCCTTTCGTTTTTCAACCTTCCTCATGATTCTTTCCAGGTCCATTGGGTGGGTCTTCAGCGTAGTTCACTGCAAACAGGAAGTTTACAGACATCAGAAAAGTGTTCTCACTTCACTGTCTTCTCAGAATATGCACGAGGGAGATCAGATGGCCAAAGGCAGCTGGCAAGACAGTGGCAAGAGCTCTGGCCATGGGGTCCGGCCATAGGGCTCTAGTCCCAGCCTTGCCACCTTGCTGTGTGACCTTCGGTACGTTACTCCTCTCTGGGCCTCAGGGTCTTAGTTTGTAGAATAACCTGCTTCTTGGGGATGAAGTCTAGGGGGCCTGCTTGCTTGGCGCTCATGATTCCAGGGGTCCCTGAGAGCCTGGACTCAGGAACCAGAGAGATCTTGGGCAAGCCACTCAACCCTAAGTAACACGGAAGTGGTAATAATAAAATGCATACATGTTTCGGTTTTGTGAGGAGTAAATGAACTGATACATACATGTAAAGGGCTTGGAACAATGCCTGGTATGCCGTAAGCACTCACTAAGTACTAGCTCTGACTTCTGTTACCTCCACAAGGGTTGTATCTATCCATCTTTGTGTCCCCGGCCACCACCACTACCCCCCTCCCCCGCTTCCCCACCATGTGGGACCTGGCAGGCTCTGGCTGAATGGAAGGTTGAATTAAAATAATGAGTGAAGAAATATCCAAACCGAATATATGAGAGGGAAGCGGAGGCTCAAGGGGGTAGGGACAAATATTTCTTCTGTCCTAGCCCTTTGAAGTGTCTTTGTTGCCACAGGGATGGGGGTGCGATGTGAATACCTTCAGCCCCTCCCAGCCCCCCTTCTCCCTCCCCCACCCCATTTCTGGAGCCAGAGGAAATCCTGCCCCCCTATTCCTGGTCTGTGATGACCCTGCACAACCCCACCCCCAACTCGTCCCATCTCAATTGCCCCTCCGTCTTCTTTCATCCCATAGTTCATCTTCCAACTCAAGGGAAACAGTAGTCAAAAAAGAAACAGCCCTCCGCCGCCCCTCAGCCCCTGGCCAGTAATCTGAGCTGCAGAAGGAAAGGGGCAATTATGGTTTGGGGTTTCTCCTCCTCCTTTTCCAGCTCCTTGACTCACTTTTCATCTTTCTCCTGCCTTTTGAGAGCTCGGCATTCTAGGGGTGGCTGGAGGTGGGGGGCGCAGCCAAGCCCCCCATTTCCTCCGAAGCAAGACTGGGGGGCGAATAGCAGCCCTTGGGGGGGCCCTGGTGCCCCTCTGCTAATCCACAGCCCGATGACTGCCAAGTGCCTAGCAGGCTCACCCCTCTCCCAGAAGGAAATTTATTAGCAGAGGCTTCGGGGAGGGCTGGGGTTACTGAGACTTCATTACTCTTACAAAATACACTATGGGACATTTACTAGTGTCCCGTGAAGTGTGGCCATAAATCAGAGGCTCTGCAGCGCTTGTCAGACGAAACGAGGAAAGTGCGTTTGCTCGCACCCACCGTGGCCTTGCTATTGACCCCAACCCCAAAGCAAGGCCACGGGGCTTGATAAAGCCTCAGCGCTAGCAGCCCTCGGGGCAGCCTCCCCGCCCCACGGCTGGGCACAGGTTTGTCCCAGCTTGCACGGTCGGAACGAAAATGCCGTCCAGTTTCAAATCCACACATACCACGCAGTGAATCTCTCCTGGAAATAATATTTCCTCTGCCAATTTTATTCTCCTGGCCCCAGGGACCTACAAAACTTCTGTGCAGCATGATCCTGTTTCTAATATATATACATATATATGTATATATATGAAGGAAATACACTCAAAAGTTAACAACGATTCTCTCTGGGCACAACAATTATGGGTTATTTTTATTAACTTCTTCATACTTTCCCAGATTTTCCACACTTTAAAAAAAATAAATATGGGTGATGTTTATAATCAGAAAAATGTTACTTTTTTAAAAAAAAGAAATTCAAGACTCAGTCCCAGAGGAAATATGCCGATGTTCCTGTTATTTATAAAAATGTAAAACTAGGGCGCCTGGGTGGCTCAGTTGGTTAAGCAACTGCCTTCGGCTCAGGTCATGATCCTGGAGTCCGGGATCGAGTCCCGCATCGGGCTCCCTGCTCGGCAGGGGGTCTGCTTCTCCCTCTCCCCTCTTCCCTCTCGTGCTCTCTGTCTCTCATTCTCTCTCTCTCAAATAAATAAATAAAATCTTTAAAAAAAATGTAAAACTATAAACAACCTCAGTATATAATAATTATTCCACATTCCAGGACAGAATATCACACAGCCACTTAAAATACTGGCTTTGAAGAGGTGAGGGGAAATGCTTATGATTTAATGCTTAGAGGGGAAAAAAAAAAAGGGCAAAAAACCCAGGCCATTTTATATGCATATGCTGACTTGTAGTATATAAAAAATTATACATACCAAAAATGCCTAGAAGAAATATTATTATTGTATTAAGTTGTGGGCTTCTGGAATATTTTCTTTTGCTCTTCTCTGTTTTCCAAATCTTGGGTAATGCGGTTATAGTTCTATTGTAAGTTTTAAGTGTTTGAAAGGAGAAAAAAATGCAAGCCAGGCTGGGGGTTCCTGCTCCCTCCCCTCCCTGCCGTGGCCCAGAACCACACACGTGTTCTCGCCCCACATTAAAACATGAAGCCTGGGGTGCTGTGGTGGGTTCAGTTCCGTTGGGACAATCTGGAACAATCAGCTCCACCAATGAACTTTTTATGCAGTTTCTGACTTTGAAGCGAAGTAATGAGACTTGGCCCCTGACCAGGCCTTGAAATGTTCAAAGTAGCCCTCCCCCCCCAACCCATCAATTAGCTAATCCAAGGCATCCGAAGTAGGTAGGCGGGCAGGCGGGCATCAAGGCCCTGGTTTCTAGAAGAGAACGGGAGAGGTAGGTGCCCCTGTCTGAGGCCCAGCTGGGAGTGTGAGGGACCCCTCTAGCCTCCGGCCAGACCCAGGGGGTGGGGATCCTTCTGGAGAAACACCCTCCCCCAGCTCAGCAGCCTGAGCACACAGGTCCCTTCCTTCTGTCTTACATTGAGGGGCACTCCAGAAAGAGAGATTGGGTGGAGGGCTCTAAGCTGATCTCTGTGGGGCAGAGGAATGATTCATCTGGAAATGAGAGGTCTGTTTGAAGTAAACAGGCTGGTCTCGAGCACCCCCTGGCTGACCAGGATGTCCACTGCTACAAACCACCACCCCACGCCTCAGCACAGGCAAGAAGTACCACTGGTCTCTCTTCAACAAAAAGTCCCTGGGAATTTTCTAGATGCTGGGTAAAAAGGTACGATCCCTCACTCCCTCTGTCCCTCCCTTTATTTATTTTAAAAATAAATCAACCTTCCTCATGAAGGGATCCCTCAATTCCAGGAGAGGGGTGCGTCTTGCAAGGTTTGACTTGGGTTGGGGTTGAGGGGGCGGTTGGCAGGCTCCCTGCCCTGCCTTTATTTTTTTTTAATTTTTTATTGTTATGCTAATCACCATACATTACATCATTAGTTTTTGATGTAGTGTTCCATGATTCATTGTTTATTTATAACACCCAGTGCTCCATGCAGAATGTGCCCTCTTTAATACTCATCACCAGGCTAACCCATCCTCCCACCCCCCTCCCCTCTAGAACCCTCAGTTTGTTTTTCAGAGTCCATCGTCTCTCATGGTTCGTCTCCCCCTCCGATTTCCTCCCCTTCATTCTTCCCCTCCTGCTATCTTCTTCTTCTTTTTTTTTTAATATATATTGTATTATTTGTTTCAGAGGTACAGATCTGTTGAATCACAGATCTGCCTTTATTTTTGATAAGAAGTCACTCTCTCCCGATGTGGTGGGGTGGGGGCAGGTGAACCTCTGGCCTACCTCTGATCATCACCCTTTACTCCACATTTTGAATGGGTCTCACAGCATTTGGAATTTCAGTGGCCTTTGGTTTTGATTTTTAGAAAGGGTTGGCGGGGCGGGGGGGGCAGGACCTTTGCCTTAAAGCAGTGAGTTCTCTTGGCAGCTCTAGAGAGCCTGGCAATGTTGAGACCTTTCCTGGAAGGGCTAAGAAGATGAGCTGGTTGGTTGTGGTGTGTTTAGAAGTTTAAAACGGCAAAAAGAGAGATGGTTTGTGGGAGGGGGACTTGGGCCTGGAAAGTGAAGGGGGTGGGGGGGACAAGACCTCCAGATCTGCTCTCCTCTCTACTGTAAATTACAAGCCTACTTTTTTAAATTTCCTTTCCCAGAACAATGTTATTCATTCAATTCCAAAGTAAACATTGGGCTTAGATACTCAACAGTTTGGGAGAACAAACTGTCCTCGTTGTTAGGGTCTTTACCTGTCAGGGGACTGATTAAACCCATATATCTTCATGGCAGCCATCAGCAGCCCCAGTGGGCTGTGAGGAAGAACCAGGCACCAGCCCGCCTGTCCCCACACAGGTTAGGGCAGTCCCCCCACCCCGGTGCCAGCCCTGGGCTTGGGGCTTTCCCCTCTCTCCCAGGGCTGGTTACCCTAGGGTGTCCGATTGGGACTCCAGCCTGACCCCAAGACCCCAGACACTTACTCTGAGGTAAGGGGGCAGAGGAGAGGAAATGCTGAGGCCTGGAGGGTACCAGGGAAGGGGGAGGGGAAGGTGGTGCTTGAACAGCCTTCAAAGTGATAGATGCTTGTAGTACAGAGGAGTTGATTTGGGGAGAAGCACAAGCCATGGGTAGTAAATCATGCAATCCGATGTTGGTGCTAAGAATATGGAAGCCCATTTCCTTTCTCCTAGGGGAAGGCCGCTTAATTAAGAGATCTCTGGGTACTCAACTTTCCTCATAAATTTTAGAGAGCTGTAAAACTCAGCATGTGTGTGTGTGTGTGTGTGTGTGTGTGTGTGTGTGTAGGTCTACGTGCACCCGCAGGGTGGGCAAAGAAGAGCACATTCGGAGCTCTGTTCAGAGTGGCACTCACACTTCAGCTCTTTTGTTCTTTGGGCTCCTGCTCAATCTTTTGTGCCTCAGTTTCCCCACATAGGGAATGGCAGTAACAGGTTGCTGCTCACATCCCCGCTTAAAGTGAACATCAAGAAACTGAAATTGGAAAGCACGAGATGAAATGTTGAGTGAGTGGAGGGGGGCCGGGGCTCCCACAGGGGGAGGTGGGAAGGGGGATTGGGGCCTGTGTTGGGTGGGGGTGGACGCCGAGCCCAGCCCTCGGCCTTAGATGACAGTTGCAGATGTGGGGAGCAATGCTTCTCAGCCCTCACCCCAGGGATGGCGTAGTCGTTCTGCTGAGCCGTCCTCAGAAACCTCTGGCTGGAATCTTAAGTTTCCGGTGCTCCTCCAAGGAATATTTAATTTCCAAAGTGCAGTCTGTTTCTCTTCCCGAAGAACTCGTTTCCCCTTCTGGCTTATCTGATTGTGGGTATCTCAGGGAGCAACCTGTCACCTATCATTTTCCGCAAAGTGAACATTAGCAGTTGGGGGGCCGCGATGGGGGCCCCTGAGGAGGCAGAGATGCTGGCCCGGGGCAGGAAGAAACACAAGCAAGATACAGAAGGCCAAGGACGGAAAGAAAAAGCCATCTACCCTAGAACGGCCCGAGCTAAGTCAAATTTTCACTCACATGGAAAGAAAATGCTCTCGCATGCTGTTCCCTCCATAGCTCACTTCATCTCTCATTACCTTGGGTCGCACTGTGTCCCAGAGAACAGACAGGTAAGGCCACGGGCCTGCCCCAAGTTGCTGAGGGAGAGCTCAGCCGAGGAGAGGAAAAGCGGCCCGTGGTAGGTCACGCTGCCAGAAATGGGTAAATCCAGTCCCCGGACCCACTTCTGCCAGGCTCTCCTCACATGCTGGCTCAGCTGGTGTTGGCACAGCACGTAGTTAAGCTTACAAGGTTTAGGTGATGTGCTTTTTGTTGTTGTTTTTTGTTTTTTGTTTTTCATTTCAGGGCTTCTCGTTAATGGTACTGCAAGACAGCTGGGGACAAATGTATGGAAGTTGCTCTGAGCCCTGTGCCCTTGACGTAGGACCGATCCGAGGTGCTGTCTGGGATGGCTTGGGCACACTCCTGACTCACAGCCAACCTGCTTGAGTTCTTTTAAGCCCCAGATTCCACTGGGTGGGTAGCGCTGGTGAGGACCGAATCAGGCAATGACCTGTGCACATGCCAGCCGTGAAGGGGTCTCCCATGACACGTTAGTTACACTCTTCCAGAAAACAGGAACATGTGTTTGAGCTAAAGAGCTGGCATTCGGCAGCCCTACGCTGAGCTGTGCTTGAGGAAACAAGATTAAATGCTGGGAACTGGTTTGTTCATGGGGCTCCCTCCTTCAAAGATGATGATGCCAAGGACCAGGGAATGGGGATCAGAACACAGAAGTGAGGTCTGATGCTACAGGAAGAGAGCTGAGAACTCCAGAACATTCCAGCTCTGCTTAGCTCCATGGTTCCATGACATTCCCATTGAAATGTTCTCTCTCTCTCTCTTTTTTTTTTTTTGCTTATTTGTTTTTTTCTACAGTAAATATTCATCACTTGTATAACGCATGAAATAAAAAAATGTTTTTAAAAGAAGATCCACATATAAGACACAAAAGACACCTATTTCTCTTCCTTTCCTTGCTGTCAGGTACATTATAAGGTAGGTTGAAGTTATGAACATGTCACTAAGACAATCCTTTTGGAAGCGTCGCTGTCACATGGTTCAGCTAACAAACGTGTGGCGTGCTGACCAGCTCGAAGGTGTCAGGTGCCACGCCATCTCGTGGTGACACAGATGATGAAATCACTCTCTCTGACCAGCACCACACAGCTGAAACCAGAGCCACATATATTCTCACACCCGCTACCTGTAGAACGTGTGGAAGACCCGGAGACCCACCAAGCCACAGACTCGAGGCCTCAGGGCCAGACAGGACATGAAGGAAGTCCCTGGCCCTGGCCATTAGGCTGTGGCAAGAAGGCCCAGAGACCCAGGAAAGTCCAGGGCATCCTTCCTAAAGGGAGCCACCTCTACTCAGCTCCAGACGGTCGTTCTGCCTGGGAATGTGGACATAAGGTTGGCATGGCTTCCACTTGTTTGTGAAAAGCTGAAAATCTGTCTTTTTATGTGAAATCCCCAGATTTTCAAAAACAGCGTTTCAATTTGAAACTCTTGGTAGAGAGGGACCCTAAAATAACTCAGTAACTAAATATCCACTCACACAATCTTGCGAAATGCATAATATGGCTACCCCAATTCTATGCTGAGGAAATTGAGGCCCAGAAAGAGTAAATAATGGGCCTAAGGCGACACAGTTAGAAGTGGGCCGGGGGAGAGCCTGGCACAGGAGGACTTAAGGGAGGGACTGTAGGCCCCTGTGTTGAATCAAAGGAGACAGGGCCCATTTTTCTACCATAACAGTAAATGGGCCCCAAATTAAACCAATACCTAGTTCTTATTGCTTCTGCAAGGAATTAATAAACCATGACATCTTCTGAAAGGGGGGAAGGTCAGCTGCTCAAAGAGATGTCAGAAAGCCCTTTACAGGGCTGGAGTGGTTCTGCCTTAGCGAGTAAAATGATTATGCCACAAACACGCAGAGAGGGAAAAGCAGCAGGGATTGCCAACGCCCGTGCCCGCTCCTGGCTCGGCTCAGAAGTGTGCCCACCGCTGGGAGACAAGGCCCTGCAGTAGCCGGCTCTCAGTCAGCAATGGCTGTGGCCTCTCAGAGAACACTCTGGAATATTTTAGGTTTATATTTTGCAGATGGCATGCCAAGTCATTCCCTCATTCTGCCTATTAGATGGTTAGTTTCCTTTTCCTAGTTAAAGGATTAACTAGAATTATCAGTAATCATGAACTTCCCCCAAGGACAGGTCAAAGGAAATTAATGGAAACTGCAGCAATAGGGACATGGGTTAGCTCCGCAAGAGGAATTCCTGACTGGGAGAATTACCCTGGCGTGGGTAACTAGAGAGTGGAATTAGAACCCGTCATGGAATCCAGGCAAAGCTGAAAATCCCTTCAGGCTCTGGCTCAGAGAGGAGGTTACAGGCAAACAAGAAGGAGAGGGAAGGCTGGTTAAATACTTTACTGTGGAAAGTTCTAGAAACTCAAAGCTGAAGGGGGACCTTTGAAAGATTCCGGCTGACCCTTTAATTCACAGAGGAGAAAACTGGTCCAGAGTTGGACAGGGGCTCGGTAAGGATCACACAGCTAAGTAACAGCAAAGCTGGAGCTCAAGGCCCCAGTCCAGCCACCACTTCCCCCCTTGAGCTCGTGAGGTTCACTAGAGATGAGATTGCAGACTTCTCAGGTTCTCAGTTTGTCATTCTCTAAAATGGAGCATCAGACTTAGCATGTCATCATGCAATATCTGTGTACATGTCTATGCCCTCTCTAGACTCTGGGTGAATGCCTCAGGGCTGGGGACCATGACTTCCTCATCTAAAAAGATGAGGTCACTGTGTGCCCTCCACATGGCCTTACACAGGGTGGGCCCTCAGTAACTGGGGCGGAACTGGGTGAACAGTCAACTTGGAGGGTCCTGAGGCTTAGTTCCTGTGTGTGCAATCTCTGTGAAGTACTGGACAAGATGTCCTTGTGCAAGACAATGTCATTATCGCAACTGGAGCAGATAAGAGACCTGGCTTCCTGGGAACTACATCAAATATGGTAAATGCTATTCGTTACATCTAGGTGAGGTGCATAGAGGCATTCATTACACTATCCATTATGTTCAAAAGTATTCATTACACTGTTCTGATAGTTGGGCCATTTTCATAAAAAAAAAAAAAGTCAAAAAAATTTAATAGGAATCAAAAGCTTATTCCTTAAAGACACGCACTCATGAAGCTTGATTCTAGAAAATAGCCATGCCGTTCATTCAGCAGATGTCTATTGTTGCTAATGGAATGTTCCAGATTCTTTGATGGCACAAAAGTCAAATAGACTTAGCTCCTGTCCTCAAGGAACCTGAGGGGAAATGATACTTGGGTGACAGTGCCACAAAACAAGGTGGATGTGACGGCAGGGGAGACGTGTGGACAGCTGGCTCAGCCAACGTACAGCCATTGAGCCCAACTCCTGACCAGCAGAGCCAACATTAACCCACTGCACACCCACAGTCACACCCCAGGCACAGCTGGAGGCAACCAAAGGCTGGCTAATGACCAAGGTCCCCCCTGAGGAGAGCTTGGGATGCCTCACCTCCAGCTCTCCTCATTTCCTGCTATGGAATATTTGCACACAGGACCCATGAGGTTTAATTGAAACAGAGAGGAAAATGGGGCCCTGAAAGGGCATTCTGGGGCATGCCCGCATGGAAGGGAGAGTTCGGGGTCACTGCTGTGGGGACTTGTTTTGGAATGGGGAGAGGGGCAGTGTTTATGGGCTGAGGATATGGTTAAGAATGCCACTGCGAGCAGCAGGGCATCCCAGGTCCAGGGTCATGGCTGATGGCATAGTTGTAAGCTCTAGGCTACAGAGCTTGGAAAAGCACCATATTTAGAGTCAGATAGCACTGGATTCAAATGTGAGTACCACTTAGTGACAGTGTCCAGCAAGTTGCTTGGCCTCACTTTTCCCATCTGTAAAATGGGATCAAATGAGTATCTACCTCACAGGGCTCGGGCATACGGCGGCCTAACACAGCCTGGCATACAGTGTGTGCTCAGTAAACGCTTCCTTACTCACCCACTCCTGTCCCCTTGCAAGACAAGGTCATCTACACAAAGGAGTGTGAGCATATGCCCAGTTTCTTATGGCTCAGAGTAGATACACAAATCATCTTCTATAGGTTTTCACTTTGAGTCCTGTGTGTTAACAACCATTTCTCCTGTGGAGGCACAGTCTTGGGCAAACACTCAGGGAGGTCAGTGGGTGATGATACCTCCTGAGTTAGTTTGGGTTCCCTAAGAGGCTGACCCAGAGTTTATTTGGGAGGTGATCCCAGTAAACACTGGTGAGGGAGTGAGGAAGTGAGACAGAAGGGAATAAAGCCAATGAAGGGAGTGTGAATGTACATGTTACTACAGGGGGCAACTGGTAACAACTTTCAATCCCACAAGGAAATTTGGAGAGGCTGTAGAACACACCTCGATCACCCACCTTAGGAGGGAGGGAGCTGGGGTATTTATCCTATCATTGGCTAAGGGATGTGCCTGGGCATGCGACCTCCTAGGAATTTTCCATCTGCTGTGCAGGCAGGCTAAGAAAAAGCCTTCAGGCCCTCAGGAGCAGGTGCTTGTAGAAGAAAGTGGTAGCATATTCTTGGTGCTGATTGAAGTGAGGACCAAAGAGTATGAATGGGGTACTGCCAGCACACTATATCCCCTTACATGGGATTCCTTCTCATCACATATAGCGTGGGTTTCTGATGGCTTTGGGTTTCTATTTACATGAAGTCCCTACCTACATTTCCTCGTAGCATTCTAAAATCTTCCAGCTTTCAATGAGCATGTAGTATAACCTACTGAGACATGCATAATATATACTCAGATGGCAAAATCTCTTAGGGCAGTAATTATATTTACTTATATTTCTTTTACTGTGACTTCTAGCTAGTGATGTGCCCTCTCTAGCCTTGGCTTCTTTTTTTTTTTTTTTTTTTTTTAATTTGAGAGAGAGAATGAGAGAGAGAGAGCATGAGAGGGGGGAGGGTCAGAGGGAGAAGCAGACTCCCTGCCAAGCAGGGAACCCGATGCGGGACTCGATCCTGGGAGTCCAGGATCATGACCTGAGCCGAAGGCAGTCGCTTAACCAACTGAGCCACCCAGGCGCCCTGGCCTTGGCTTCTTTATCTATAATATCAAGAGGGTTGTTACGACAGCCTCCGAGTTCCCTACTCTGATTTTTATGCTGCCCACTACCATCGCAAGCCCCTGGAGCCATGTAGAGCACATGGCAGGCATTTCCAGAAGTTGGTGGACTAAACAGACACAAGCTGCTCCATGTCAGAGGCTCCATCCACTCCTCCAACTGGTGGAGCAGGAGACTCAGCCCTCCTGCCGAGAGCTGGCAAGGACCAGCGGGCAAGAGGGCAGCCAGCGGAAGCTGAACAGAGGAGAGCTGAATTCTGGGAAAGGAAGCTGACGGCAGAAATGGCAAAGTCCGATTTGTGTGAACAGGACCCCCAGAGGTCACAAAATCCACCCCACTTAAGACTGCAGATGACAACACAGGCTACTTTGAAAGAACTGGACAACCCCCGGCCCTCCCACAATAAACCACCAACCACGCTGTCCTGAAAAGTCAGAGACAGAGACACAGGGAGAGCAAGTAATTGTTCTAGAGTTTTAAGCCCCAATATCCAAGCCCCAGTAGCTGGGCCCTCAGGTGACACTGGGAATAAATAGGTTTCGGCCCTGACCCTCCGGGAACTAACTTCTGCCCTCCCCGCGCTGGGCCAGAAGTTGCCCAGAGCCCCAACCACTCAGTCTCCTTCTTCTGGCTCCAGGCTCACTGGACATGGTGAACAGCTGTTTGCTATTCTGAGTGGAAGAGCCTTTTATATACTTGATGACATATTAAATCATATCTTAATGATGACGGGGGAAGACTTCTTGTTACAGCTACTGCGTGGATAAAAAGTGATGGGCCATACGGTATTGGTGTTAATTTCATCTGGGTTATGGCCGGACAGGCGCACAGAAGAAACTGGATGAGTAGAATAGTTGTAGTTTAACACTTCGCCTTCAGGCGGAAAGACTGTTAAAAAGTATATTGCTTTAAAAGAGTAAAACACTAGCAGCAGTCTAGTTCTCGGTGATGGAAAGATGGGTGGGTTTTATGTCTGTGTATTTTCTAGATTATCTACCATGAACGTGAATAACTTTTACAACCAGGAAAAAAAATAAAGGAGGTATGTTTCAAACATATGTGGGGGTTTTTTTTAAGCAGGTTGTAAGTGTGTACCCACAGAGACTTTAAATCAGGGCTGTCTTTGAGATGGTGGTGGGACAGAAGTAGCAGAGGCTAAGAGAGAGAAGGTAACAGATTTCCCTAGCCAGTGCCTAACACATAGTAGGCAGGCAACAATGAATTGGGGAAATGCTACTAGTCCAGTGTGTCTTAATCGCAAACAGCTTCCCTTTACCTCGAGAAAACAGCAGTTGGCAGGTAGACACAGCATCTCCTAAGGAAACTTTAGATGAAGTAGCATGTGTTTGAGCTCTAATTATTCTTACCACTGAGTTAAAAACTATCTTTGGCTTTTGGAGTGTGACTGGGGTCTAAAAGGGATACCTGCATTTGCAAGGGATAGAAGGAATTCCCCAGACATGCACGTACTCACCAAAACACATGTATTCTGGAGAAATGTCGATAATAAACTATTAAATGAAAAAGCAAGCTATAAAATACTACGTACACTACAACCACATCTATGAAAACACTATGCATAGATACAAGAGCTGGAAAAAAATCAAACTGGTTGTGTTGGGATAGCTTTTTACAAAGTTCTTAATGTAACTGTTGGCCATTCAGGGTTTTTATCCGATATTTTATTATGAAAATTTTCAAACAGTACAGCAAATTGAGAGAATTTCAGGGTAACCCCCTATTTACTCACCACACTGATTCTGTCTTTAATGCTGCTGAGTTTCTAAACTATTTTAGAGTGTTTTAAACTTTTCTATTATGTCATATTTGGCATTTGCATTAACATGTATAAATTATAAAGTTTAATTATAAACTGCACACCGGTGAACTCCTCACCCAACTTACACACCAGAACATCACTTTCACACGTGCATCTCCCTGTGTGCTCTATCCCGTTCCCAACCCATTTGCTCCCTCCAGAAGCAGCCACATTCTGAACTGTGTGTTGATCATTATCCTCCTCACCTATCACACGGCTTTTGTGTGTGTCTGCATGCGCCAGGGCCGGCTAAGTCACGCTGCGGTAACAAAGAAGCCTAAAATCTCAGCTGCTTAGCATGTCATCGGAGGTTTGCTTCCTGCTCAAGCAAAACCTACTGCAGGTCCCACTGGCTCTCCAGGACACCTGTCCTGCGTGTGGCAACTCCAGTCTAAGATGCTTTGACTTTTGGGGGTAGCACCATCCAGATATGAGGCCTCCCCCAAATCACCTCCACAGCAATGAAATGCTTCAGCCCAAGAGTGGCACATGCCCATTTCAGTCCTCTGCAGCCTGCTTTCTTCATTCACTGCCATATCTCTATGATTTCTCCACACTGTTAGAGGCAACTGGGTTTTCATTCATTTTCACGATTGTGTAATCCTCCATCGTGTGAATGGTATAGTTCAATGTTTTGTCCATTTTCCTATTGAGCGACATTGGCATTTCCAGTCTTGTGATTACTAACAGTACCGCCAGGTACGGGCTTCCCAGGGCACATGCTCAGGAGTTACTCTGGGGCACAGATTGTTGCGGGAGGGCAGGGGAGGTTCTTACAGCTAAATTTTTTAAGAAGAGGGAAAAGAAAAAAAAAGAAGGTAGAAGGTGTTAGGTTGGCATTTTTCCATTTTGCAAAGGAAGGTTGGGGACACAGGATTTTCCCTAAGATTATTTATTTATGGGGGGAGAGCAGAGGAAGAGGGACAAGCAGACTCCCCACTGAGTGCAGAGCCTGACACGGGGCTCCATCTCAGGACCCTGAGATCATAACCTGAGCCAAAACCAAAAATCAGACGCTTAAGCGACTGAGCCACCCAGGCGCCCTGGGGACACAGGATTAAAAAAAAAGGAAAGCAAGCAGATGGCAGGGGGCAGAAAGATCACAGCTTTTTACGCTCCTCTTCAGCAAGGCACAGGTTGGACTGAGAAAGAAAAAGTCAGAGATTAAATCAACGTTTTGCACAAAACTGCAAATTTATGAAGAAGAAACAAATGATGAACCTAAACAGCTATTTCTCTCACAAAATTTGGAGTTTCTAAAATGGTGCTTCTCAATGTCAAGATGTCATCCTTTCAAGAGACAACCTGACATCTCAGAAGATTCCAATGCAAAGTTAATTTTCATTTGCTTCCTTTTTAAAAATAAATGACACACTGATCTTTTTTCCTTTTTTGCTGGAGGGAGGCATGCCTTGGAATCAAAGAAATAATGACAAGGTATTTCAACTCCCCAAAGATTGGTAATCACCAGCACATGGCCCTGGAAGGAAATAAATGGAACAGGGGAAGTAAGGCTATTCATGACAGATTTTGACATGAGCTAACCAGGAATAACGGTAATCACATAACTTATCCTACTGGTTTCCTAGGAGGGCCTCTCATGTTAGCTTTGACCATAAGCAAGGAACTATGGCTTTGATGAAATTCGTTTATTTACATTCAATTTGGGGGGATAATAGAGGGAATCTGGTAACCCACGTCTTGATAGATCAAGAAAGAAATTGAGAGATAGACCTAAACAGCTTTGGAGTAGATGGCCCATGAGCAAAATGGATAAAACCGTGGGAGAAGTCTGAGACCTGTCCCCCTTGGTTTTGTTGATAAGAAGAATGAGCTGGATCTTAGCTCTGACCTTAGAGGACCAGGACACATAGTTAGCCTCTGACCAAGGGCAGAGGAAGAGCATTGAGGGAACAGGGCTCCTTTCCATGGGAAGGTAAAGATGACCAGCTGCCCATGAATTAATAGGAGCCACAGCTTGTAATTCAGTGATCAAAGGATGGGGCTCTATCAAGTTGAAACAAAAGTAGATGCACTGTTTATTCTTGCTGTCACTAATGAGGCATTTCCAAGTGCCATCTACTATGACTTGTCTCCTTATTTCTCAGCAAGCCAGTAAGATGGGTAGAGTTATCACTCAGGCTTCTAGGTGGCCAGTGACAGAAACAAACTAGGGCAATTTCATCAAAAAAAACAGCTTACCAAGAGGATATTGGACATCTCGGAGAATTACAGGGAATGTTCAGAAAACGGGCAAGAGCCAAGGGAAGCCAGGACCTGAGTTCAATCACGACCAGCTAATGTCATCGCGGAATGGACCACCGCAGCTATATCTGCTAAATCAACCTCCACCATCACTTATCTCTGTGTCTCTGCATCACGTGTCCCAGATTCAAACTCCTGGAGGGACAGGTGAGCTTAGTTGAGCCTGAGCCAGTGCGTGCCAGTGTCCTGGGCCAGCAGGTGGAGGTGGAGATTGGCAGCCCAACAGGGAGAGGCAAGAGTGCTTTAATTTAGGCTTTCTTACTTTGAAACAGTCCTACTTCCCACCAAGGCCCATATGGGAGGAAATTCCCCAGTTGTAGGAAGGACTTTCAGAGGCTTGTCAAAGGCAAAAAACTGGCAGGTGTCCCCGAAAGCAGGAGTTACTATGGTCCCTATCTGTGGATGAAGTGTTCTGATACGCCTTGTCCTGGTGCATCATGACTGGTGGTGACTCCTCACTATCCATACCTGTATTAGGCAGACTCTGACAAAGAAAGAGCTAAGATTCCCCACAATTAAAATGAGGCATTGTGCACAATGTAACAGCTAACATTTTATGGTGCTTTACAAAGTGCATTGGCCCATTTGTTTCACTTAATCTTTACCCCAAAACTCCTTACACTGACCCTGATGGGTGCAGAGGGCAGGAGGGTATTCTTGTCATCCCATCTGGCACATTGAAACTGAGGCCAGGGCAACTCAATGGCTTCTCTGTGAGCAGAGGTTAAAAGGAGATATTCTGGCCACAGTCTTCATGCTGTATCATGTGACTGCTTAAGTATTTGGTTGATTTTTGTTCGGTATAATGGGCCATTTAATGTTTTTAAAGGTTATTAAAGCGGGACTTTTTGAAAGCTAGTGGGCACAGGAATCACCTGGGGATCTTTTTAAAATGCAGATTCTAAGGGGCGACTGGGTGGCTCAGTCTGTTGGGCAACGGACTCTTGATTTCATGATCTCAGGATCCTGGGATGGAGCCCTGTGTCAGGCTCCATGCTCGGTGGAGAGTCTGTTTGAGATTCCCTCACTCTCTCCCTCCCTCTGCCCCTCCCCCCAGTCACATGTTCTCTCTCTCTCAAATAAATAAATTTTTCTAAAAAAATCAAATTCTGGTTCAGTAAGTCTGGAGTGAGGCTGGAATCCTCACTTCTAACCAGCTCCCAGGAGATGCTGATGCAGTTGGTCCAGGAACCACATTGTGAAAGCAAAGATTTAGAGTGTTAGTAATCAGTTTTAAGAGCAATACATGTTTTTAATCTGTACTACACAACTGCAAAATTTTAATCACTTGGTGAAAAATTGTTTGTGACACAGTTGAGAATTTTTATTTCTTCCATGTTCTGATCATTTGTAGTATCCCTTTATTAAGTTCAAAGAAGGAGTTTTGGGGGCACCTGCCTGGCTTAGTTTGTAGAACATGCAACTCTTGATCTCAGAGTTGTGGGTTTGAGCCCCACGTTGGGCGTAGAGATTACTTAAAAATAAAAAAATTTAAAAATCTTAAAAAAAAAAAAAGGAGGAGGTTTGAGGGAGTAATGTGTTGCACAGATGAAGTAGCTGTTGACTTTGCTTTCTGCTCCAGAAGGTGACCCAACAGGGCAAGGAGGGAGAGAAAATGTAGCCCTACTGCTCATGGGAGCAGGCCTTTCAAGACAGTCTTATCTCAGCATGCGGCCCCAGAAATTCAGAAGCAACCCTCTCATTTCAAAAGTAAGCTCTCCTGAGAAGTTTATAAACACCCAATATCCTGCATGGAGAACCACAAATAGAAAAGAGGAAAAACAACACAAAAGAAATGAAAAACCTCCCCCAAGAGAAATGGCAGCCACACATCTCTGAGGGCCTGAGTCAAGCTTGAAGAAGCAGCTGGCCCTGTTGGGAGCAGGTCATGGAGAGCCCAGTGGAATGGGGGTAAGCGAAAGGCCGAGGACAGCTGAAGCAGAGCAAAAAACAATTGCAGGATGGGGGGGGGTAGGAAGGGGTCATAAAAACTACCATCTCCTCCTAAAAGCAAACAAAGACAAAGGGAGAAAGAAGCAAAGAGAAACCAGATGCAAGGTTGGCCCAAAAGCCCAGCGTCAGAGGCAGAGCCGGGGCAGCGTGGGGATGGTGGAGCAGATGAGGGATTCAGGGGAGCAGAGCTGGGGAGCAAACACAGCACCTGTAGGGAAGGGTGGTCAGCGAGGCAGGTGGGCAGGAGCCAGCGCCAGACTGGTCACTAGCAAGTGAAGGGGAGCGGGCACCAACCAGCCCTCAACAGTGTTTAGGGCAATGATTAGAAAGAAGGCTATTTGGGGGTTTCCTTGGTCTCCCTGAGCCACCAGCTGAAGCTACACACATGCTCATCTGTTCTGGAGCCTGAGACAGCAACACTGATTTCACCAAAACCCTTGCTTGGGCTTTGAAAAATAAGGAAAGAAAAGGGGTGCCTGCCCGGCTCAGTCGGTAGAGCATCCAACTCTTGATTCCAGGGTCTTAAGTTCAAGCCCCATGTTGGGTATGGGGCTTACTTTAAAAATAAAAATAAATAAGAAAAGAAAACACCCTTTGAAAGCTTCCACAAGTTGTTGCAGTTCTTTTTCAAAGTCCGTATTTCTTTTCAAAAGGATGTTACTCAGCAGTTTGGTTTATGTTTTTCCTCTCTCCAACTAGATCACTTCATGTTCACACATCAAAGTGAGAAAACATTGGTGGGAGTATTTTTAAGTCTCTAAATTGTAGCCTTGGAGGGTGCGGAGCATGTGGGCTCTCCCTGGCCCCTACATTTCAGAAAGGTTCTCCTTCCCCTGCAAACTCCAGCCTCCTCCCCTAACCCCTTCCCTCCCCGTGAGCTACCTGCTCCCTGCACCCCCTGGAGTGTAGACCAGGCTCTCTGGATGGCCTAGAACTCAGTCCTAAAGAATCACTACTTTCCCTCTCTCCCTGGGCCTCTCTTCCTTCCTGCTTCCTATGCTTACGCTGGTCACCACTCATACCCATGCTCATGGTCACCCTAAGTAGGCAATGCTCTCGGCCCACCATCATGGCCCAGGTTCTCCAAGAAACTGCCCACCCTCCTCCCCGTAGGTGAGTCCCAGGAGCTTCTGACTTTGGGAAAGTCCAGATCTCACTTCACCTGAGTCACATGAGACTCACAAGTGTACCTGGACCCTGTGGTCTCAACGTTCTGCTTTGAAGAGTCTCACATCTATACTACTTGAATTGTTTGCTATGAGATTCTATATGCCTAGACCTACCATGGGCTCTCCAGGTAGGAGGCAGACCTGGGTGGGGCGTCTTTCTGTATGTGGCCCTCTGATATTTGGGCTTTTCATGACTGATCACTGAGGACTGGGGAGTGGGCACTGCAGAATTGATCTGATCTACAAGGATACTGTCAGGTGTGCCCTTGATATGCATTCTAGCTTTCCTTTTCCACAATCACATCAGACAATAGAAGGGCATGGTCTTTAAAGGCACACATGCAGAAATGCGGCTGACCCATGTCCTCTCTATCTATCCAGCACCCACATCTTCCAGGAATCCTCCCATGACCCCGGTCCCTATGGATGTCTCCTTTCTATAAACCTCCAGAGCAGTGGCCAGCAAACTAAAGCTCATAGACCAAGCCTGGACTGCCATCTGTTCTTTTAAAGAAAGTTTTATTGTAACACAGCCATGCTTATTCATATACTTATTGCTTATGCTGCTTTTATGCTACAATGGTGGACTTGTGTAGCCACAGTAGAGACCATCTGGTCTGCAAAGACCAGGGTGTGTTCTATCTGGCCCTTTACGGGAAGGATTGCCCAAATCCTGCCATAGAGTATCTTTCTTTAAAATTTTACACTTCTTACTTTGTGCTTTTCATCTCTTCAATCAACATTTGAGAACCCTGAGGAACAGGAACTGTGGACAAATGCTTTCCCCTTCAGATAACAGAAATTCTCTCCCAGCTTTGCTTGAACAGTCTTGGCTTCTATTGTTTCACAAACAGGAAGTCCAGAGGTAGGGCAGGGCTCAGCCACAGAACCCATGTTCTTTGCACTTTTCTGCTCTGTCAGCAGCTGTGCTGGCTTCATCCTAATACCATTCCCCCACCTCTACCCCCAGTGGTCTTACAATGGCTGCCAACAGCACTCGGAGCCACATCCTGCCTTGTTCACAGCCAGAAAGGTGGGAGAACTGGCTGCTCTTTCCCAAAAGCTCTGAGCAGGGCCCCCCACCCTTGAATCTCATTGGCCCAAACTGGCTCACACCTGCCTGGAGCTGAGCCAATCCCTGGCAAGTGGCATGGG
The DNA here is from genome assembly GCF_029215605.1 of Mirounga angustirostris. Classification (NCBI taxonomy): domain Eukaryota; kingdom Metazoa; phylum Chordata; class Mammalia; order Carnivora; family Phocidae; genus Mirounga; species Mirounga angustirostris. The sequence continues at coordinate 40,401,355 of NW_026991716.1, read as the reverse complement.
ATTAGCATGACTGACTTAGGCTGCTTAACCATCTGGGGTGTAATGGATGCTTGGGAGTCAACCACAGCATCCTTACAACCAAAACTTTAAAAAATAATTTTGTCACAGGGCACCTGGGTGGCTTAGTCGGTTGAGCGTCCAACTCTTGATTTTGGCTCAGGTCATGATCTTGGGTTTATGGGATCGAGCCCTGTGTACTTGCTCAGCTCAGAGCCTGCTTGTCCCTCTCCCTCCTCCCACTTGCTTTCTCTCTCTCTCTCTCTCATAAATAAATAAAATCTTAAAAAACAATCATCTTGTCATATCTTCACTTCTCAGCATACTATGTTTTGAAATATTTCAAAGCAAAAGCCAAATTGGAATTCAATTCCTCAGAATGGTAGTGTATTTTGTGAGTCACCTGTTCCTCATGGCATCATTGAAACCATAGTGAGCATCCCTTTAGTGCTGCCATCCCAAATATACACAAGCTCTGCCCTCCAAAATTACACCCAAAATGACCCAAAAACATATTCTCCATATATTATATATTTATATTTCAAACCAAAAATATCTAATTCCAACGTGTTCTAGAACTTTTAATTTACTAAACCACAGACATTCCCCCCCTCCAAAGACCTTCATTTCTAGAATGCCGAAACAGGAGCCTTCGTCGCCACCCCCCGCCCATGCCCCAGCTAATTGGAATTCCAACCATTTAAGATCATAGGAAAATACCTGATATCTCTACAAATGAGATGTTCAGTCTGCTTTAACACTTTGCTAACCGGCTCAGATTTTTTTTCCAGAGGTTGCTGAAATGCTATTTCATTCCGAGAGGAAAAAAAGAAAAGAAACACAAATAAATAAATAAAATAAAATAAAACCAATAATTCCTTCCAGAAAAGAGCCAAAAGGGCAACCCCACTGTCACTTTGCCCCATTGTATAATGACGTGAAGAAACAGGGGAAATGGCTTTCATTGAACAGGTGCCATGACTTGGACACATGTCAGGAAAATCGTGGACAGCTGTGAGAACTCTGCCCACCCAGAGATGGGCGAGGCCTTGACCAAGTGCTCCCCTCCAGGAACAGCAAGGACCCACAAATAGCAAGTCTGAGGTAAATCAATGGGCAGCCCTTGCAAGAATGTGTTACGTGGGTGCAAAACATCTACCTCCAGGCAGCCATGACCCATCTCACCACCTTTAAGGTGGGGGGCTGCTGCGACACAGGCCCAAGCAGAGCCATATTTCCTCCTTAACATCAGGTGGAATGGGCATGTGCAGGAAGAGGGGAGCAGAGCTGTGCTCTGGTTACATAGAGTAACACCATGTCAGCTGCCGGGCCGGGTGAGTTATAGGCTGGGGACCCGACAGTGGTCTTCTCACAGGGAAAGGGCATGGGCCTGCCTCTGAGTCATTCCCCCTTCTCCCAGAGAAGCTATATGTCTACCATCCCCAGTGAGGCCCCACTCCAGTGAGGGAGAAGTGAGCTATTAAATGTCACTTTGATATAAGGGCCTCTGTCTAGAAATCCAGTGTTGAATCATGGTGCGCTTGGCTCGAAAAATATTGAGGGGGGCCGCCTGTGTCCCCTGGGTAGGTCAGCCCAGGTCTGGACCCCGATGCAATGATGACATTGCTGCTGACGTGAATCATAAGTGTGATTTATTTGTTCAAGCTAAGTATTCCAGGCAGGAGTTTGACAACCCACAAATCGCAAAGTGGAAAGTTTATGAGGCTGATTTATGGACAAAGTGAAGGGCCACTTCTCTACACAGAAAACAACCAAATGCCTCCTGAAGCAAGGTCTTATTCTTATCAGGCTGGGTGGCATCTCACAAAGTCTGACCTGCCCATAAAGAAAGGAGGCAGGAGGACACCAAGTCACTTAGACTCTTACTGGTGCACAGTGCTCACCATGATTCTCCCAACACTCACCAGTACCACAACTCAGAGTGTCCCCATCACTGCCTCCATTGCCTACTGTAGCCCTACCATCATGGCCTCTGTCATGCCCATTAGCACTCTCATCACCACCAGCATGGTCCTCACCTTCACCATGACCTTGCCACCACATTATCATTCTTACCGTCAGCCCACCATTGTCAATAACCCCACTGCCATGGTCAAAAACTCCTGCAGCCACTTCACAGCTGCCTTCATGATTCCCTCAGCTCTCCTGGGGGGTCATAAGTCATCTTATAGTCTCCAGTAAGACTGAGCTATGAATGGGCCATTCCAAAGAGACAAAGCCTGCAAGGAGCAAACACACTTTTTTCAGCATCATCGCTTAGTGGGTTCACAAGCCTTCACAGGTTTCCCCACCCATTCACCATGTTAAGAATCCTGTGGTCACACAAATCATATTCTTTTTATTTCATTCATGTCAATAGAGGCTCCAGGAAACAAAGGTGTACACCCTCAGTGGGCTTCCCATGTTGCTAAGTGTTTTATTCGCTCTGGGCCCTTTGACTCCCCCTGGGTTACACATTCCTGGTCTTCTGGGGCACCAGCTCCTTGCTACTAGCCTGGATCATTAACTCTGTAAAGCCTAATAGTGTCATCAATATATAGAAAGTCTGAGTTGGGAGTTCCTCCTCCTTAGGGGATTACTAAAGTTACACCAAACTACCCGCATTCATTAACACAAATGTCACCACCAGAACCATGACCACTAACCTCATCTTTACCGTCGTCAGCATCGTTGACTTCACCTGACCACTAGCATCAGGAGGCCAGGTTAAGTATGAAGTTGTGCAATGCATTCTGCTAGGTACTGAGTAGAGAAATTCAGAATCCTAGTTTCTAGAAGAACAGTCCCCAAGGAGTACTCTTCAGAAAACAAGTCTCGGGGAATACACCATGTATAAGAAGAAGAAAGTTCCACTGCCAGTTGAATTTGGGAAATGCGGCATGCCCAGTGTCCTTTAGCATATTGAAGGCCCTGAGATGACCTGCAAGAGAGCAATCTGTGTAAGGTTGTGGGACCCAATGTTCTCAGGAATATTTTACCACTAAATCATTGTTCCCCCTAACCTCTATTAACATCACAATGAACCCATGTTCCACAGGACACACTCTGAGAAGCACAGCTCTAAAAGCTTAAAATTGGGGCGCCTGGGTGGCTCAGTTGGTTAAGCGACTGCCTTCGGCTCAGGTCATGATCCTGGAGTCCCTGGATCGAGTCCCGCATCGGGCTCCCTGCTCGGCAGGGAGTCTGCTTCTCCCTCTGACCCTCCCCCCCTCTCATGTGCTTGCTCTCTCTCATTCTCTCTCTCTCAAATAAATAAATAAAATCTTTAAAAAAAAATAAAAGCTTAAAATTGCAAAGGCAACAGTGACATCAACAGAGATGCACTGGTGGGCTACCAGTTTGAATGCTTCTCGAGCACACACACTTTAGCACCCAATCACAAAGACAAAATGGTAACCTTCCCTGGGCACTGGAAGACAGGGTGGTCATTGTCTCAGCCTGTACAATATTCACTGTGTCCTCTGAGTATCCTATGAAGACAAGCATTATTCGTGCTGTCCTCAGTACCTCCAGTTTCCCCCTCCCAGGTCTGGGGACATCCCATAGCTTTGGATGTGCATTTTCCAAGCCATTAAGTAACTAAGGAACATTTTACGGACACCTGAGCCTCCAGACAGCCATCCCTAAGGGCAGAATGCCCAGCCTCAGAGGCAGGAGGGACCAACCCCCAAGGACACAGAGGTCGGAGGAGGGGGGAAGACCCCCCAGGGCCACAGTGGCTGCTAGCCTGACCCATTTCCTCCACACAGCAGAAGCCCACAAGCACCAGTCCAGGATGGGAGCCAGTCTAAGTCCTATCATTGGTCCAAGGTGAAAGAAAAGAACTATATCCCCAGAGTAGATTTTGCATAAAGCTAAATGCATTCAACTCAGAGGATATCCTGAAATTGTCAGTTCTGCTCTGGGAGTTAGAATATCCTAAACATGGGTGATATTAGACGGTGGGTGTGTTTATTTCCTGGGGCGGCCATAAGGAAGGACCACAAACTGTGTGGCTTAAAACCACAGAAATTGATCGTCTCACAGTTCTGGAGGCTCAGGGTCCAAAATCAAGGCGCCCGCAGGGCCCCACTCCCTCTGAGACTCTGCGGAGAACCCTTCCTCGCCTCTTCCCAGCTTCCGGTGGGGGCTGGCAATCCTTGGCCTTCCTAGGCTTAAAGCTGCCTCTCTGCCCCTGCCTTCACATGTCCTTCCCCCTGTGTCTTTGCCTTCGCCTTTCCTCTGGGTCCAAATTTCATCTTTTTATAAGAGCACCAGTTATACTGGATTAGGGGCCCATTCTACTCTGGCCCGACCTCATCTTAACCAATCCGATCTGCAACAACCCTATTTCCAAATAAGGTCATATTCACAAGTACCAGGAAATAAGACTTCAACATATTTTTGCAGGAGACACAATTCAATTCCTAACACTGGTTTTTCTCCTGGTGTCCTCACTGGGCAACAGACAAAGCTGGCAACCCTTAAGTTGAATCAAGATGTTGTTTGCTTTTTGTCTATTTGGGGGGTTTTTTGTTGTTGTTTTACAGGTGAGCGAAATCCCACCAACCTGGAAGCCATAGGTGAGGGCATTTTCCACAGTACCCACTCTCCCACCTCCTGACCCCACCTTGGCTGCCCCCCTCCCCGCCAGGCCTCACCCTGAGGGCACCTCGCAGGAGGGAGGGCTGGTTTCAGCCTCACTGCTGTCCTCCTGGGGGACCCGAAGGGCATTAGTGGCCCCTCAACCTCCCCTGGCAGGTAAAGAGTGTAGAGCAGGCCTCCTCCCTCATCTCCTGCCAGGACCCCTCACCCGAAGGAGAAGGCTCAGCGGCCTGGCCCAACCCCAGGGCGAGGGGCTTACCCTCGAGCAGGGCGGACCTCCTCATCCTTCCTGCGATGGGCCCGCAGTCAGGACACGTCCACTGCTGGCTTGGCCTCGTGGCTCCAGGTGCAAAACACAGAAGACAGGCTCATGCGTGAGGCCTTGTCAGCCAGGCAAGGGGGAGGGCCCTCTTGTTCACTCTGAGCATGTCTGGCCTGACAGTTGCTTTGGCATATCGTCGGTACTCAAGAGAAGCGTGGAATGGAAGAGAATCAGCTGAATTTCATATTCCCCATTTCCATTTCATTTACTTGGCTCCTTCTGTTCGCCTCAAACCCAGCCAATTGGCTCACTTTCCCCACACAGGCCCTGTCAATTCCGACTTCCATCTCCTATATCCCGCTATACCTGCTCCCTAGAATACCTTTCCCTCTCCTCTATTTAGACAAATTTCAAGCACGTTTCAAAGATCAGCAGAGTCCCTACTCCTCCGTGACCATGCCAGCCTCCAGAGTCGCGAAGCTCTGTGCCAGGCGTTTGGGGTCCAGACATTGTCTAGTGCTGCATGTTATCTGCTTATCAAAAACACATTTTCTGTCCCTAATTGCATAGGAAATACATCGATGAGCCACTCTAGCAACAAATGTTATACATCACTATACTCTCCTAACTCGCAGCTCAACGTCTTCCTCCGCACATCTTGCCTCCTCCCCATCCCCTTCCCAAGGTATTCACCCCTAATAAACATCTTGTGCCCCAAACTCCATCTCAGCATCTGCTCCTGACAAACCAACCTGTTACAGAGATGGTGACAATTTTAACTTATGATCTAAAAGCACTCGGGGGCGCCTGGGTGGCTCAGTTGGTTAAGCAACTGCCTTCGGCTCAGATCATGATCTTGGAGTCCCAGGATCGAGTCCCGCATCGGGCTCCCTGCTCAGCAGGGGGTCTGCTTCTCCCTCTGCCCTCTTCCCTCTCGTGCTCTCTGTCTCTCATTCTCTCTCTCTCAAATAAATAAATAAAATCTTTAAAAAAAATTAAAATAAAGTAAAATAAAATAAATAAAAGCACTCGGCATCATTCATGACCCATAGTAGGCACTCAGGGACATCGCTTCCATCCTTGCTCCCCGGTGAGGCATAATGGAAGGCAGTGTGCAGGCAGGTGTGAGTTAAATCCCTCCAAGCGGGTAGGAGAGCCTGAAAAACACCACATGCCAAGTTCCTGGAAAGGCCAGGCAGGAGGGCCCAAAGACTCACAGCGACCTGTGATTAAAGAGACAGAAGTGGATTCAGATGGCCAGGAAATATCGAGACTCAGCACGGCGAGCAGGAGCGAGGGATGGGTGGAAATCTATATGCAGAGGTAATGTTTTCCAGCTCCTCAGGCACCGCTGTCCTGCAGACTTCTGCTGTCTGCCCAGGAGTGGAGGCTGCTCAGCTTTGAGTTTTTCCTATAAAAAGAGCCCCCTGGCTATTATTCTTTGCAGTGTGAAGTGGAAAATTACCTGGATGAGGTTTCACATGAAGCAGCAAGTTGTTGGAAACGGCTGGAGGGACTTCTGAGCTGAGAACAAGCTATGAAACTCGTTCTTGGTGGGGAGGTGGGGGTGACTGACTAACGGGAAGAAAGAAAAGGAAAGAAAGGAAAGGAAAAGAATGAAAGGAAAGGAAAGGAAAGGAAAGGAAAGGAAAGGAAAGGAAAGGAAAGGAAAGGAAAGGAAAGGAAAGGAAAGGAAAGGAAAGGAAAGGAAAGGAATAGAAAGGAATAGAAAAGAAAAGAAAAGAAAAGAAAAGAAAAGAAAAGAGGAGAGGGGTCTGACCTCAGGGGCCTGGTGCCCAAGTACCTTGGCATGAGAAACTGAGGTTTGATCAGTAACAAGACCCTCTGCCTACCTTTTAATACCCCTTCAATCTCCCTCACACCAACTCCCCAACCTCAGCAACCTGAAGGGCGCTTTCTGCTAAGGGCACCATGGGGTAGAGGCCCAGGGAGAAAGCAGAGCCGATATGCCCGCAGTCTTCAGAACCAGGCAGCTCCAACTCGGCCTCAGCTCTGCCACTTTGTAGCTGTGTGACTTTAGGCAAGTTATGTAACCTCTCTGGGTGTCATTTAGCTATTATTGTCTCTATTATCATGCTATTCTTGCCACCAGGAGTTACAGTCGCTGGGGGAACAGAAGAACACTCCTTGAAACAAAAGCAAATTGTGTGTTCCTCCTTGTGGGAGTTCCCCAGAACCAGTACCAGCCGGGCTTGAGCTTCTAGGAGGACTTCATGCATTTGAGAGGGGCCTTGAAGGACAGACTTTGGACGGGCCTGGGAAAGAGAGAGGAACAGGGAGCATAAAATATTGAGATGAAACCACAAAGGCAGAAAAGGGCGTGGGGTGCTTGTGGGACAGAGAGGAGCCTGGGGCACCCCATGGATGCAGCATCTGCTTGCTGGTGCTGAGGATTCCAAGGTGAGGGATACGCAGTCTGGAGGGGGCAAGAGAAGTGAACATTCCAGGTGAATCAGGGTCTGGTCAGGGAAAGAGAGACCCACAGAGGATAGCAAGGCATTCCAGTTAGCAAGAGCCAGGAACCCAAGCCAGCCAGTGGGGGCTGAGGCCATGGAGGAACCCTGGACCCTGCCAAAGTCTCCATCAGAAGAAGCTAAGAAATACCCACTCTGCTCCCAACCTCCTGCCATTGCTTCCGGCGATGGGACCTAACCAGAAGCCATTGCTGGCGAGGAACCTGGGAAACATGGTTTGCAGCCCTCAGCACCCATCCCTACTCCGCAGTAGGAGGCAGAGCAGACAGAGGCACACAATATAGCGGCGACCGTGACAGAAATACTCACAGATGCCACAAGAGGCCTTGGCAGGATGACTACCCGGGGCTGGAGGTCAGTGAGGGCTTCACCAGAGGAGCCAACCCCTGAGCTGAAGCTGGAGGAGGGGTTAACAAGGAGAAGGCAGGAAGGCTCTGTGCTGAGCCAGGGAGCAGCGAGCGGAGATCCTGGCGGTGAGGACGCATGGTGCCATTGTACCCAACAGGACAGGCGGGTGTAGCCCACAGGAGGCACGGAGGCGGGTGGAGGCCAGAGGGCAGAGAATCTTCCCGTGGCACCGGGGCCCAACCCTGAAACCTCCTGGGAGCCCTGGAAGGTCTGAAGCGAGAGTAGCCCAGCGGTACCTGTGTGAGCATCCCACTCTGGCCGCACCGAAAGTTCTGGATTTGAAGGGGGGCAGACTGAAGGCTGGGGGCCCGGGGCTGCCCATAGCTGCTGCAGTGGGAATGGAAAGGGAGTTTGCAGAGACAGTGCTGAGGTGGGAGTAATAGCGTTTGGGGGGCTATAGTGGGAGCGGGGAGGAGGGAGCCCAGGGGACACCCAGGGGGACAGCCAGGTTTCTGACTTGAGCATCCAGAAGCTGTGCCTCTTCAAACAGCATCTCATTTGGCCTTCACAGAAGTCTTGAGTTGGTCAGTGTTGCCATCCCCACGTTACGGGTGAGAAGACAAGGCTCCGAAAGGGGACTTATAGCTGTTCAGTCCCCAGCCAGTAACAAGTGCACGAGGGACTAGGCAGAGGCTCGTAACGTGGGCTCAGCGCGTGGCCAGAAGCACGCTTCCTCCTCCCCACCTTGGCCTGAAGTCTAGAACTTCCTTCCATCGCGAATGTGGGCCCCCAGCACTGCGGTCAGCCACCGGGACTCTGTGTGCCACAGCAAAATTTCCACGGGAGGGTTCTGAGCTGTTCCCTCGAAATACTGTCCACACTCCTCACGTCTGCAAAATGGCATCGCCGGGACCCGCTGCTCGATCTCCCGGCCTAATGCGTGAGGAACGGTGCACACATACTGCTCCAGCGGGGTTTTTATAACTAGGTCAATGTCATTGGCTTACTTGGTAATCCTTGGGGGTTTTTTTTTTTTATCTCAGGCTTTTGAAAACATTGTTCTGAAAAGGGTCTGTAGGCTCCAGCTCGCCCAGAAAAATCAAAGATCTAAGAAAGAACTCTCCCCAACCCGCCCCGCCCTCCACACCACAGTTCTTAGCTCACTTGGCCCATCCATGTCCCTGGGGGGCTTAATGAACTGGGGGTGGGGGGGAAGGCGCCCTAATGCCTGGAAGGCTCTCAGGAAAGAATGGAGGACCTCATGTTTTTCCTCAATTAACACCACATGGATACGTCAGCTTCAGCCCCTGATTTTTCAGCATGGCTCCTAATTAAATCGTATTTGTCTCTGTCAGGCCATGGGTCCCAGACTGGGGCTCAGACACCACGGCCACAGAACACAGGAACCCCTCGAGTGCATGACTAACCCTCACACAGCCAGGTGGGCAGGGAAGGCGGAGGAAACGGAAGGCTGGAGAGGCTCTGAGGCTTGGGCCGGGGACTCCCACCCCACCCAGGGCTTAGCTGGGATGTGAGGAGCACTCAGTCTGGGCTCCTTTGACCTGGGGCATGCCTGGCACCACCCAGTGCTTCCACAGCTTCCCCCACAAGAACCAGGGTCTCTCTGGACGCCGGCCCTGAGTGACCCACACTGCCATGGCTCTTGCTTTGTCTTCTCAGGACTAAATGCATTCCACATGGTCTCCAGCCCCAGTTCTCCCCTGGCAGAGGCCGAGGGTCCCTCTGCCTCGCATCTGACCCCCTGCCAACCCCAGCCAAAACCATGTATCTTTGTCTGCAGCATGTTCCTTGCAGAGGGAGACTCTGATGAAGGCCAAGCCTCCCACCCCCTCACTACCAGTCCAGCCCCCTGTCACCTGGGGCCAACCAGCCCGAGTGCACGTAGCAACCCCTCCATCCCCTTCTTTATATCATCCCTGGAACCCAGGAGGGGTTCCCTGGGATCCAAGACCCAGCAGAAGAGCTCAGAAAGGATGATAACCTTGAAATTGCAGGGTTGGAGGCTAAAACATAGGCAGGCAGAATGTGAGTGCCCCAAGGGCTGAGTGGAGAGTGGCCCACCTAGCACTGGGCAGGCCTGGGGAAAGAGCTGGGCCCGTGGATAGAGTGACGCAGCTCAGGGGCTTCAGGAGGGCAGGTGCTCTGCACACAATGCAGGGCTGAAGGCACCTGGATAAACCATGCATGCACCTATTAACCCTCTTCTGGGCTCGGTGCTGGAGATACTCCTATCACCGTGTCCTCACGCTCTCTGTCCTAGCGACCCCATGCGGTAGACCCCATACAGAGTATGGAGGAACAGAGGAGAGATCGTTCATGCCCCTGGGGGTGCTGGGGTCCCTCTGAGGTAGACACTGTCAGGTACCATCCCGATCCCCCTTCAAGGAAGGACTTGCTTCTGCAGCTGCTGGGAGCGGTTAGCTGTTAGCCCCTCATGCCTCAGCTGCAGAGAGCTGCCTTGCTCAGGGTCTGTCCTCTCCCAGCCACCCACCTCCAGGACCGATCTATCCGTCGCGGGTACTGGGAAGACTGACCTCAGCCCATGGCAGGTGGACTCTGACTAGGCCACACTTGCTGCAAAGCCCCCCATAGGCTCTGCCAAGGCTGTCAGACATGGGGCCTGCATGGCAGCTTGCCCTCTCCCTCTGCCCACGCCTGCTCCCTCACCCCCCCAACCCCCGGGGCCCTCCCCACTGAACATCCTGTGCACAAACCCCTTCTCGGAGTCTGCTCTCCAGGGAGCCCAAGTTACAACCACGTCCCTCAAAGGAAGTGACAGCATTTTCCAGGGTCCGTGGCAGAAAGCACACAGCGTGGTGGCTGAACCAGACACAGTCTCACTTCCACAGAGCTGTGTCCGGTGGATGGGCGGTGTATACCAGGCAGCCACAGATCTGCTCTGGGGAGTCCTGGGGGAGGTCTTTGCCTGAAGGAGTGAGGGGTGGCTTCCACAGGAGCGGATGTGGGGCTCAGCATTGAAGGAGAAGAAAGAGTCCACAGGCAGAGGAGAGAGAAGTATGGGGTGGGGACCCTCACCCCGGTATCTGCATCCTCACAGATGCGCGGAGAAAGGAGGCCTGTTGGAAGCCTGTAGAGGGGATCATGAGGTGACTGGGGAGACGTTTCCAGGAAGGCAGGCAGGGGGCCAGACCACGAGGGCCTTCTCTGGACTTCAGTTCTCGGACAATAGGGAGGCTTTAAGGGATTTTCGGCAGAGGAACGTCCACATGGGGGTGTTTTCTGGGGAAGTAACTCAGGTGGCAGAGAAGGGGGAGGGGGAGTGGAGTGGGCATGGGGGCTGCCACTGCCTATCACCAAGTCCGGGAGTCAAGGAACTCGAGGGATCCAGGATGAGAAAGAACAGGGGGACATTAGAGGCAAAATGTGAAGTTAATAAAAATACTTTATTCAATCAAACCCTGAAAGCAGCCGCACCCCTGCAATGGCGGCCCAAGCTGGCTTTCTGATTTTTCACTTTGGTTAATTATCTAATGGCTTGCAGGGCTCCCTGCTGCTTGATGACTTGCACATTTTTCGGTTTCTTCTCTCGCCCACCCGGCCTTCCTGCGCAACTCTGGTCTTCCTTCTCTGGAGTCTGCCTCCCCTCGAAATCAGCTTCACCCCGTCTCCTCTTTGTCAGAGGGTGCTGAGTCACAGACAGGAATTTTCTGGACCTTCCTCTGCCCTGATTGAGCAGGTGCTTCCAGGGAGCACAAAGAATTAGTGATCTGGACCCTGTCTCTCAAAAGTTGATGGTCAAGGTGAGGCAAATACTTTTGTATTCACACACCCAGTATAGGGCGAGTGGGAGCCAGGACTAATTATCAGGCTGGAGGCCAGGGCAAAAAGGTTTTTAGCCAGTTTGCCCTTTGGCAAAAGGACCCAAACTCTCAGGCTGGAATTGAGATGTGGTAGGCAAAGGATTTGGGTTTTGATCCTATAGGCAATGAGAAAAAGGTATTCCTTGGGCTGGATTCTCCTACAAACAGAGCCTGAGACAAGGATTTTGTCCAAGTGGTTTACTTGGGAGGTGATCCCAGGAAGCATCGGTAAGAGAATAGGGAAGGGAGACAGGGAAGAGAAGGAGGCCAATCTGGGGTGTAGTAATGAGCAAGTTACCACGAGGGCATCTGGGGCTCAGTGCCACTGGGACCTCCAAGAGTCTGAGTAGGATATGCCTCAAAGTTGTCCCAGCAGAGGCGCAAGGGAGCTGGGGAATTTATACTCCACTGGCAACAGTGGAGGACTGCTCCTTGGAGTGTAAATGCCCCAGTGTTTCTAGCCAAACTCTCAGGCACAAGCCACAGGGCCTGCATCAGGTCACCACCAGTATGTAAGAATGGTCAGTGCCAGGGGCTGTGGGCAGGACACCAGCCAAATCCCCTACAGGTGCAACCAAATGGAAATTCCACTCTCATTACTGCCTCAGAGACCCATGGGTCCGGTGAGCACTGATGTGAGAGGGGCAGAGGTGGGGGTGGGAATCTGAGCTGACTAGAGAAATGTGTAGAATTCAGAGATGCAGGACAAAAGATAGGAAATTCCAGAGAAGAGTGAAAGCCATTTCTAAAAAAGGCCTGGACCAGTGGGGGAAGGTGCAAGATTGTCATGGAAAAGACCATCATCCATGCTCCATTCAAGGAGCCTGGTAAGAACACAATGGGAGTAGAGGTGGGTGAGCGGGATGCGGCTAAGATGCCCTCAGGCTCTGCTCTGTAGACCGAGAGCCAGGCTCAGACCCCAGGACTCTCTCCCTCATGGCGGGCCCAGACCTGCCCACTCTGGGTTGCCTTCAGAACCAACAGCCCGGGGGTAAGGGACTTTCTCTCTCCCACCCTGCCAGGCCCTTCAGTGAGGCCTGTACTCAATATAATGCCTGTACAAGCCTTAAATTAAGATGGCCAGGGGCACCTGGATGGCTCAGTCGTTAAGCATCTGCCTTCGGCTCAGATCATGATCTCAGGGTCCTGGGATCGAGTCCCACATCGGGCTCCCTGCTCAGCAGGGAGTCTGCTTCTCCCTCTCCCTCTGAGCTTTCCCCATGCTTGTGCTCTCTCTCTCTCTCTCTCAAATAAATAAATAAAATCTTTAAAAAAAAATGAGATGGTCCAAGGAATAAAATCTGACCATAGTTGCTTAAATTGTAGGATTCATAATCTCTGCTAACAAAAAGTCTAGAGGTGGATGGCTCCTGTCTGGGTTCTTTCAGCCCCCCAGTGATGTCAAGGCTTTTCTGTGTAAGTCTCTTGGCTTTTCTCAGTGGTCACAGATGGTCATCACCATCCAAACATTACACCTTCACATGATGATGTGTGAGGCAGGCTGGAAGGAGGAAGGAAGTTTCTCCTCTCTTCTCATCAGGGAGAAATGGGGTGTGAGCCCAGCCAGAGCTAGCTTACACACCCACACCCCGTTCTTGAGTGAAATGGGGTTCTGTAGCAGGAAGGGAAGATGGCTGCTGGCTGTGACCAACAGAGTCTGCCAATCTCTGACTTCAGAATCCCCTCACCCTGTGGTTTGAGTGTGTGGACCCAGTCAAGGCCAGTTAGGGGTATAAGGAAAGATCTCCAAATACTTATCTTCCTGGGCAGCCCAGTTTTCCCACATTGTCCCCACATTGTCCTGAGGGCACACACACACACACACACACACACTTCCCCTATCAAAACCCTCTCTTGAAGGTACCTGGGTGGCTCAATTGAGTGTCAGACTCTTGATTTCAGCTCAGGTCATGAGCTCAGGGTCCTGAGATCAAGCCCCATGTCAGACTCCGTGTTCAGTGGGGAGTCTGCTTGAGATTCTCTCCTTCTGCCCCTCCCCCTGCTCGCTCTCTCTCTAAAAATAAATAAATAAATCTTTAAACACACACACACACAAAACCTGCTCTTGGTAAGACCCGAGAAACCCATTCACTAAGGTGCAGGTAAGAACCATTACTCCAACCAGGGGATTTGCATTGTAACAGAAAACAAGGAACGTTACACTAGACATTTCCAAGTAAGCTTTCAGGAGGGCCATGAGGGGGCCCTTCATTTCCTTATTTCTGGAACCCTGAAGACAGCCCGTGTTTGTCTGTGATGAAGTCAGACAGGGAAACTGAAAGTGTGGAGCTCCCCTGCCCTAGCTGTGAGTGTATCCCAGCAGTTCGGGTCAGCTCGTCCAGTCAGAAGCCTCGGAATGATAAAGATCGGAAAATAAATTAGTGAATAAATGCAGTTCGTTTGGCAGATGAAATACTCCCAAACCTACAGTCTATGGAGGTGAAAATTTAATAATGACACTTTCTGCCGTGGCCGTGAGTTTGGAAACTGTTGCTTACATACTCTAATGATGGGACATACAGTGGAAAAACAGAGAACCACAGTGTGGGGGGGCCAAGAGACCCCTCAGGGTCCCCCGAAACTTCATCATATACTCGGCCTCTTTCTCCCACCACTCTAAGGTCCGCCCTCCCATTTCCTCTCAGTCGATAAACTCAGATTCCCCCTTCTATGCACCAGGCATCACAGGCAGGACAGAGATGCCGGTCCTGCCCTCCAGGATACAGACTAGGAGAGGAGACAGGAGGAGCCGCAAGCAGGGCAGGCACCAAGAAGCTTCCTGGAGTGTGGCCTTAGCTCCTTCTTGGCTGGGAGGGTGGCCACTCAGACAGCGGGAGCAGTGGGAGGGACAGCCTGGGGCGAGGGTGCGGGCACACTCAGGGGTCTGCGGGGGGCTCTCAAAGCAAAGCGGTGATGGAGGCGGGAAGAAGCTGGCAAAGTAGATTGGGACCAGATTGCAAAGGGTCTGGAATTCGAAACTGAGAGGTGTGCATTTAATTCATCAGAAAATGGGGAGAAGTGAGGACCTATTTCTGGGGGTTTTGTTTAAATAGAGGAGAAACAGGCTCTGAGCCACGGATCTGTGCCGTTGTTGTGAAAGTCACCTTAGAGTTCAAGATCTTAAATGGCTTCACCTCCAACTCATTCATCCGTGTGAGTTAGGACAAATGAGGCACTCCATGACCCTGTCATTTTATTTCCCATGGAAGTTGGGCCAGGGCAGGGAAGGAAGGGTCGAGCAGAGCTGGAGATGGCCACACTCTGGGGCCACAGGCCGGGGTGGGGGTGGGTGTCAGCCCATGGGGGAAGGTGGGAGAGGACACAGTGGTGCCAATGGAGATGGGGGTGGCATCCGGGGGGGGAAGAGCTCATCACGCCCACGGAGTAAGGAAGTCAAAGCATGCAAGACCCAGCCAGGGTCGCCAGACTCGGGGGGAAGGATGGACCAAACCATCTGTGAGAGATGAGTGAGTGGCACCCGCCCCCCATCTCTGGAGGGAACCATTTCTCCAGGTCCAGCCAGGAGCCCAAGTAACAGCCCCTTGCAGCCTCTCCCCACCATGCATCTCTGGGCAGAGCCTGTCCCGGGGGGCTCTGGCTGGGCCAACAGCCAGGCTCCAACCAACACATCAAAAACCCACCAGAGATGATTAGAATCTCGATTTCAGATGACATTCTTCCCCTTTTACTCCTTCAGGTAACCCTAAACCTTATGATGTCTAAATTATTATGCTGAAAGCGAAATCGAGTCTTTTCTAGCAGCAGGCGGAGGCTTCCCAGGGAGCGCGTAGCCCCGCGAGCCAAGGTAATGGTTACCAGATGCAGATACAAACCCCAGGCCTGCGCAGGTCAGTGCATCCGGGGCCTTTGGGCACTGATGTCCACCTGCACTCACACGGGGGCTCTGAACTCCCACGAGGACAGCGGGGGCCTGAGGAGCACCCCAATTAAGACATGGTGAAGTCATGTAGTCCTTGCCACTGTCCTCGAGGCCCCGACGTGGTCAGAGACTCCACAAATGTGAGTGCTGGAAGAACTTTGAAGTATATAGTCTCCTCCACTGGTTTAAAGAAACTTGTTTTTTAAAAAGGAAAGAAAAGAAAGAAAGAAATGTTATTGGGCGCCTGGGTGACTCAGTTGGTTAAGCGACTGCCTTCGGCTCAGGTCATGATCCTGGAGTCCCTGGATCGAGTCCCGCATCGGGCTCCCTGCTCGGCGGGGAGTCTGCTTCTCCCTCTGACCCTCCTCCCTCTCATGCTCTCTGTCTCTCATTCTCTCTCTCTCAAATAAATAAATAAAATCTTTAAAAAAAAAAAAAAAGAAAGAAAGAAAGAAAGAAATGTTATTTGCAGCCCCCGGGGTATCTGACAAAAGGGAAAGCCTGTGGAAGAGGGGTAAGGGAGGGCCCAAGCCCACTCAGCAGGCGGGTGGCCACACCAGGAAGAGGGCGAAGCTGCTCTCACACAGGCCAGGGGGAAGCAAGGAGCAGCTTGTGTCCGCATAGCCGGCTACCAGAGCCTCTGGAACACGGACCCAGGACTCAGCTCTCCTACTGCCACATTCCACTGGTCCCACCGCCCAGCCCCCCCACTCCAGGCTGCTGAAAAGTCAAAGCCATTTGGTTTTGTTCCTTGGGATCTGCAGGGACGACGGAGCATCCGGAGAGAACTGGCTGTGGATGTAGATGATGTGACAAATGGCAGGTGCGAGAAGGAGACGCACACCATGCCTCCAAAGTCAGAAATGATGATCATTTCTTAACCATGCCGGTAACTGATATTTTGTTTTGATAGTTTGTTTTTTTCTTTCTTTCTTCCCTTTTAACAGTAGGAAAATTCATTAATCCTCCTCAGTCTTTCACGGAAACAACCTTATCTCAAAGCTGATGTAACCCCACTAACTCTCACTTTCTTTCACCTCTTGTGTCCAGACAGATCTTTAAAAGAACTCTCACCCCCCCACCCCCACCCCCCCATGGCTACCCCAGTTCAGCTCCTCATCTTCCCTAGGGACTAGCTCCTGCCTCCTCCCTGGCTCCCCACCCCACCTGTCCTGTACCCAAGCTCAGCGGCTGTCCCTTGAGGTCTAAGGCAGCATCTAAGTACCAAGGGGAACTGAATGTACTTCCCTCCCTCCTGCTGTGGGCAGGGCTCCTAAGAACCCGCTGTGCTCTCTAGGAAAGCTAAGGATTCCATCCGCTGAGGGAAGGAATGTCTCCTCCAGGATGTTAAAGCTCAAAAGGCGGGGGCTCCTGGGTGGCTCAGTCATTAAGCATCTGCTTTCAGCTCAGGTCATGATCCCAGGGTCCTGGGATTGAGCCCCGCATCGGGCTCCCTGCTTGGAGGGGAGCCTACTCTCCCTCTCCCTCTACTGTTCCCCCAGCTTGTGCTCTCTTGATCTATCAGATAAATAAATAAAACCTTTAAAAAAAAAAAAAAGCTCAAAAGTCGTGGGCCCTGCCCGCCCAGCTCTCCTGTTCATGGTTACCTCAGCCAAGCCTTCTTGGAACTATCTCTGCTTCCAGCCTAAACCTCTTGTCAAGGTAGTAAATTCTCGACACTTACCCTCACACCAGTGTTTCAGTGGTCCAAACCCACCTCCTCTGAGGTTTAGACAATGCAGGGTTTGGATGGGGCTGGAGGGCCTTACCTCCAGTGAACAAGCACATAGCCCAGATCCATTCCCTTCACCATTGTTTCCTCATCTGTGAAATGGAGATAAACAGGAGCCACCTCTTAGGATCATCGTGGGGGCTAAAGGAGATTATGCGTTCTAGGCACCAGGGACATTGTCTGGCTCAGAGTAAGGGCTCCATAAACATTAGCTTAAAAAAAAAAATAGCACCCTACCTGCCTGTAAGGCCAAAAAGGAAAGAAAAGAGTATTTCTTGAGTTCTCCTACTGGCAAGGCCTGGTGCCAGGTGTTCTCCTAACTTATGTCAGTTAATCTGCGTGGCTAGCCCTGCAGTTATACTATATATTTTATCCCAGTTTTTACCATTTTCTAATTCAAGAAGCTGAGGAATTGTGATGTCACTTGCCCAGGATTCCTAAATGAGTCAGCCCTCTTTTGGTTGCAAATGATTACAGCCAACTTGGCCAATCTTACCAAAGAAGAGACTCCGGGGTTCCCAAGATGCATCAGTGTTTAAGAAGCATGTGTGGGAAAGGCAAGAAGCAGCCAGGCCTCAGAGCAACCAGCGGCCGGGGCTTGGATCCCGTCACATCTCTCTCCCCACCTCCACTGGCACTAGGGACTGGCCACGCGGACGTCATCCCCAGCCTTCCCCCAGCAGAGAAGGACCGACGCCATTCCTCAGTTCCAGTTTCAGAAATCCCAGGGAGAGACTCTGATTGGCTCAGCTTGGGCTAGACACCCACCCCTTAACCAATCAACTGTGGCCAGGGGTCGGGATCATGTGCCACTTCCCACAGAACCACATGGAGACAGCAGGGATATGGGCAGAAAGTGAGTGTGCAGCCCCCAAAAGACAGGGCTGTGGGCGGGCCACAAAATAGTGGCACACTCTAGTTTCATCGCCAGTAAGTGGAAGAAGCTGGATTGGTGCCTGGGTCTGTTGGGCTCCGAAGCCCACATTCATGCTCTGTCGCATACTGCCTCTCTGAGGCTCTAAGTGTCTACTCCTGCATTCGGAAATCAGTTGGTCAGTCAGCCTCTCCAGAAAGTTCAAACAAATTGACTGCCTTAGGCAACATGATACCCATGGATGCTTCTGGCGTCCAAAGCCAGATGAAGCACATCACTAGGCTGGAGGCCACATCTTTCATCTTCTATTCCATGGTCATTGTCATCACTGCCTCTATCACTCCCTGCTTTTTTTAATCTTTTTTTTTTTTTTTTTACCAAACTCTGTCCCCAGCCTGGCTGGAAAGTAGGGTTTTCTGGCAAACTGAGAATTTCTTTAAGTGTGATATTATTAGGGTTCCCAATTTTCTCACTATGGAGATCATAGATTGTTAGAGCTAAAAAGGGATCTCCAAACTATTAAATAGCTCCTTCTTTCTCATTCTGCAGATGAGGAAATGCTGAGCAGGGAGGGAAAGCAATGTTCCCATGGGACCATCCATGGCTCCCCAATCCTGGTCCAGTGCCCCTCCCCCACTGAGTCTTTTCTGGATCACACTGCAACACAATGTTGTATTGCATTATGATATACCACACGTAATTCTGGTACAAAATTTTTTTTCAAAAAAATTTTTTTAATGATCCAATAAGCACTTCTGTTTTCACTGGGTAGGAAGAAATGCTGTAAATTCCTGAGTTCCTCAAAGAAGTTCATAACATCCTTCACCTCCTAGCCTTAGCTAAAATCCTGCCGGCCGCTGAGAACTCTTCTTTGGACCCCTCTTAAGTAAAAACCATTCATCCTCACACCCAGTGGATCTGGAGCTTGAAAGTGTTGACAGTTCTCCAAGGGTCTTTCACATTTCAGTATATCTTGCCGGCAGATGCATTGACTACTTTCATTCTGGACTTTCCTTTCAAAGTGTTTGTAGAGTGACCAGGCTTGGACAATAGAGATGGTGTCTCTCTCCAGAGCAGAGGGCAGGCCACCTTACTGTCCATTATAAAAGATTCATAGTCTCTAAACTCAGGGTTCCTCTCTTGAAACATAACCTACTTCATGTACATATATCACTGGAATCTCTTTGCATCACTCTGGAGGAATTGAGGCTCAAAGAATCCACGCAAGTGATGTGAGTAATAAACTGTCCCTTGTCTCTGACTCAGGACTTTCTTTTGCCAGCATGCATGAGACTGTGTCAGGCTGACTTGTTATAAATTACCAGACCCTGAACAGTTATTTTTTTTTAAGATTTTATTTATTTTTTGACAGAGAAAGAGACAGCAAGAGAGGGAACACAAGCAGGGGGAGTGGGAGCGGAAGAAGCAGGCTCCCCGCTGAGCAGAGAGCCCGATGTGGGGCTCGATCCCAGGATGCCGGGATCATGACCTGAGCAGAAGGCAGACGCTTAACGACTGAGCCACCCAGGCACCCCCCCTGCACAGTTCTTGAAAGAGAGGTGAACTCCATCTCTGCAGTCCTCAATGCCACTTCCAGATCACTTCTTCTAACTCCTGTTAGAATCCCTTGTGCCATGATGCTTTGATCTTATCTGGCAAGACCACTCTAACTCTCTTCATCTCTGTCATATACTAACCTTCTTCTTATCCAGTAATACCTTTGGCACTTAGCCTCCCCCACCTCAAGTCCTGCCATAATTTTGGATGACTTCGCAGGTCACATGAACGACCCACCCAACCCCCTCCTTCTCAAGTCCTCCATCATGTCAACTCCTCTGAAGAACTCCTCCCCTCTCCTCAACCACAGGCTCCTCATGGCCAGACTCTAGACAATGTCAACACAAGTAATTGCTTTACCTCAGAAGGTAGAACATTCTCTATTTTGATTATTATATTTTTCAGTTTTAGGAATTCTGTTTGATTTTCCAACCTATGTCATTGTTTATAGTTTCCTATTCCCTGCAGATATTTTTAAGCTAATTTGTATTTCTTTGAACAGAATAAACATAGTGTTTTCATAATCTGTATCTGATAATAAAAGTATCTGAAGTCAATGGGTCTGTTACACCTACAGGTTACTCATGTTCTCTTATTTCCATGCTATAGTTATCTTTGACACTGTACTAGTCATCATACTTGAAAAATTATTTATAGAGATATGTGTCTGGTAACCTTAGTCTAGACCCACCTTTAATCCAAAATTGAGGTTTGAGTTTTTCTGAATCACCCAGATGGTACAAATCAGCTATAAGACCATGTAACAGTTGATTTAATTTAGCTCATTCTGGGGCACCTGGGTGATTGGTTAAATGTCTGTCTTCAGCTCAGGTCATGATCCCAGGTTCTGGGATCAAGCCTTCTCCTTCTCCCTCTGCCTGCCATTCCCCCTGCTTGTGCTCTCTCTCTATGTCAAATAAATAAATAAAATCTTTAAAAAATAATAATAGGGCTTCCTGGGTGGCTCAGTCATTAAGCATCTGCCTTCGGCTCAGGTCATGGTCCCAGGGTCCTGGGATCGAGCCCCGCATCGGGCTCCCTGCTCAGCAGGAAGCCTGCTTCTCCCTCTGCCACTCCCCCTGCTTGTGTTCTCTCTCTCTCTGTCAAATAAATAAAATATTTTTTAAAAATAATAATAATAATAATTTAGCTCATCCTGCTTTAAGGCTTCTTAGGAAGCCCAACTTATAGTAAGGAAAGCTTCCTATTAGACATTACACTTTATGCTGGTCTTTGACTTCGATTTTGGTAGACAAAAGTTCAAATTCACTAAAATGTGAAATTCCCTCAAAACAAAAACAGATCCTGTGCTCACCTACCTCTCTGACTTCTTTTTTCCCTTAAATGCTGGCCTAATAATTCCTTACAATCTTGTCAGCTCTTGTCATTTTTAAGGAGATTTTTTCTTGTATTTTATCCAGAATTTTTGGTTGTTTTCAGCATACAGGATAGCCTAATTAACCTAACTCACCATTACCTGAAAGCAAAGTTCTCATAGTCCATTCTCTATCAACAATCACCTGTATCTTCCAACATTTTTCCTCCACTAATCTCACAGCATCCGGTTTTAAACTTTTGAGACCCCCAGACCTTTGGCTTCTTCATTTCTTACAATGTATTAACCCCTTTTGTCTCCACTCTCATCTTTATGCCCCATGATCAATTATTTCAGCCTGTCTTACAAAAATTCTTAATCCTTTTGCCCCATCTTCCTTCCCTTAGATCTACCTGGGGGGGAAAAAAGAAAGAAAGAAACTAATCCTAGACTGGGCCCTGCTTTCTCTGCTCCTATATTCATAATGCTGAGTACTTCTGGAGAAATTTACCCAACCACTCATTTTGGTACTACTCTTCCCCCATGGTCCTTGACAACTGCTGGGCCCCTATCACCACCCATTAGACATCCTCTATAACACAATAGGCCACGATGCTGTTCTGCCAAGCAGCTTTGTTAAACTTCCCCCTCTCATGAAGCCCTTTACCTTCCCACCAACCCCCACATAATCATAAGGTGCTTATACCTCCTGGTTCAGCCAAAACAGCTGCATCTTCCTATTTCCCCACTGCTAGTCTCTTGTCTGCTCACCTACATCTGTGTCCACCCTTGTCTCTTCCTCATCTGCTTCACAGGGAGGATTCTCCTTCCTCCTAAGGCTCATCCTCCCGCCTGGCTCCATCCCCTTCCACCTTCTTAGGAAACTCAGGCCAATAACTGAGCTCAATCCTCTCTCTTTCTAGTGGCTCCTTCTCATCATCTTGTAAACGCACTCAAGTTCTTTGTATTTTATAAAGGAGCTCTTTCCTTTAACTCTCCAGTCCATCCAAGGAAGTGTTCTTGGCTCTGTTCCCTCAATACAGAGTAGTTACTCCTTCTACAAGTTCCCATTGCACCCCAGGATTATAGTCTGTTTCCTTGTACTGCAATTCCTCCCAAAAAAAAAACGAGTTTCTGAAACTTTGTCTTAATCACTATTGAATCCCCAACATCTAGCATAGAATTTGCAAGAGGAATGAAAGAGTAAGGCCTGGGGTCATTGTTAGGCTCAGCAGCCCCCATTAATCTCTGTGTACTGGTTACCAAGGAATTCTGCTTTGATGGGAGGCCAGTTGACAGAGTGCTAACTTTACAGTATTACTGATGCTATGCAATTCTTTTCAGTCTATGGAAATTCTGGCTCTATTTAGTTAGTATCTAATTTGCGGGTTAGTAAGTCTTTGTGTGAAGGTCTTGGTGCATAGTGCAGGGCTAGGATCACCTTTCTCAGACTCCCCTGGGGCTTGGGGTGGGGAGATGAGTGTGTTTTGAGCCACTGGTTCTTTGTACAGCTTACAGGATCTCAGACTGGGCGTATTACTCGTTAGGGTTTATTTACCTTTTGTGGTGGCCAAGAAAAAGCCAAGCTTAATGAAGTGGTTACCAAAAAAGTCTTTAACATCATATTTTCCACAGAGTTCATAAAAATGTTGACCGTGGACGTTACTGCCACATTGCATCTTTCAAGGAGATGAACAAAAATGATATTAAGTATATTGATTTGGTTTTTTATAAAGCCTTCCCAGCAAGAAGCCCGGTGTGTTCTCATTCTCCATGGTAACAATAGGACCTTCCAGTGGTTAATGAGTAAGTTGACCACATGGCCTTGGGCATTCCAATATCCTTCCCTGGGTCTTGGTTTCAACACCATAAAATAAGAAGCTTGGATGAAATGAGCTTTAAGGTTGTGTCTATTTCTGAATAGAATGATGCTATTCTTTCTAAATTCACTCCCAGGACAATCCACTGCCTTTGCTTTAAAGGAAAGAACAAGGAGTATTATTTTTCTCCCAAAAACATGATAGAAACCTGGGGGTGATAATAATAACATTGATCTCATAGAGCAGTGGTAAAGATTAACTGAGATATGGGTACAAATGACACACAGCAAGTATACAATATGCATTCTCAGGTCACCCAAACAGGTGCTAAGGGCCTGTGTTAGGGCAGAAAGATGCCATCCCTACCATGTCCCATTCACCCCATGTATATATACTGTCTGTCAGTGAAGTCTGAAATCCCAGGATGGCACATCCAGCAGGGCCAGAAGGGAAGGAAGAAGAACATGCTGGGCTCCTTTTCTACCACCAACCATGGTCCCCTGCCTGGCTCCTGGACCCCCTCTCATGTATACACACACACCCACAAACACATGCACACATCTCCGGAATAACACTGGACTAGCTTGGGGATTAATATTCAAAGGAAATTCGAGTCCTTGAATGACACCCAAGGGTCAAGCCTGCCTCATGGGTTCCTGATCCTGAACACCTTTCCCATTTCCCTTGATAAAGCTGGACTAGGCCTGGTGGGGTCTACCCACCATCCATCCCCCACTTCTCCCAGCTAACAGAACCAATTTTATTCTGGTGGCAGCATATTTAGTCCTCAGAGATGAAAACTGGTTCAACTGAAACCAGCCATTCATGGCCACCCCATTTCCCTTTGCCAGGGTTGGTGTGGGGATGCCGTGAGACCCTGCTCTGGTTAATGAGATGCAAAAGGAACTCTCCAGGTGCTTCTGGAAGAGACTTTCCTCCGTGGTAACAGGCGAGGGTAGCACAAGAGAAAGTGCTTGTGTCCCCTGGCCCCAGCTTCCTGCTCTGGAAGCTGTTGTATAGTGGAGGAAATCACAGAGCTATAGTAACCATGACAGGACACCCAAGGGAATCACAGAGACACTGACTCAGCATGCTGATGTCCCTGAGCTCCTGCATAACACAGACTGCTACCTCAAGACCTGCCAGGACAAAGCAGCAGAAAAATGTCAACCCCGGGGCCACACCAACTGAGAAACAGTCAAGTCCTAGCTCTATCACTCACTTGAACTTGGGCATGGTGGCTCAGTTTTCTCACCTGTAATATGGATACCATGTAGCATTTCCCTCTTAGGAAGGATATTAGGACTAAGTATATGAAGAAAGCATATGGAACAAAGGCTGACAGGCATACGGGTTCACTATGATGATGTGAGATCATTAATTATCTTTATTATTTAAACCACCAAAAGTTAAGACTTCTATTACTTGCAGCTAAATGTATCCTAATCAATCTACATATCTAACAGCTATGACTTTTTACTGCATTTCCTAGTGGTTAGCTTGGCAGAAGCAGATGATTCTTGCTTGGAAACAGAGTTCTTTTAATTAATCAATCAATAACTCTTTATTAAGATGACAGCAGAGGCAGGAGCCTTGGAGGAGCATAAAGGCATATCAAACCTGGTCACTGCCTCCAAGGACCTCAGGGATCAGTCCAGGCGATTGCTCCTGTAAAAGGAGCAATCTCAGTTGAGTGGCCCCAGGAAAGCTGTCCAAGCAGGCAGGATTTCACTCATTGATCAACCAGCTCTGACCCAGAGCCCACGGAGCTCTGCCCTGCAGATACCATGGTGAATATGCTGGTAAGATCCTGCCCTTGGTCAAGTATACCCAGAAATAGGCACAATAATGGCAAACTGTGGTATGGAAGTGCTATGGAAGACTCAAACAGGATGGTGTGGTACGTACTTAAAGGAGGGGTCTCATTTGGAAAAGTCAAGGAAGGTCACTGTGAGGAGGTCGCATATAAACCAAGACGTGGAAGGTAAAAAGGAATTGTCCAATGACCAAGTGGGGAGCATGTTCCAGGCACAAGGGACGGCATGTGTGAAGGTTCTGAAGCAGAAAAAAAGATTTACTTATTTAAGGAATCCAAAGAAAACCAGTGTGCCTGGAATAAAGGGAGGAAGGGAGAAGGCTGAGGGCAGAGCTGGCTGGGCCCCGTGAGCCATGGTAAGAAGTTTAGCTTTTATCCCAAGAGAAGCAGGGATCTACTAATGGGCTTATGAGGTGGTGATAGTCCCCTGGGTAGAAAGGAGAAGAGGTAGCCTTTCAGGAGAAGTCAAAGATGTCATGGAAGAAAATAAAGGCTGAAAGCTAATCAAAGAATTATCCATAAAGTGCTTAAACCTTCCAAAGTGCACAGAAACTATAATGATGGGCTATTTTAAAGTTTTCTCTCTCTCTGTTCTGAAAAATCCTTGAGAATTTTAAGCACTAATTTTTAAAAAAGGACGCTGAGGAATTTTAGGAGATTTTAAACAGCTTGCACAATTAAAAACCACCCTCAGATCCAACACCCACATGCCTCCTGATAAATGTCAGCTGGAAAGCATTTCACATTGAAGCCATACAGGGTAGGAATGGGAAGGGTTGGTTTAGCTTGGGATGGCCATCCACAGACATCCCAACATGGCAAGTGACAGGGGCTGGCCGCCCGGAGAGTATTCCAGGAAGGCAAATGCCTCTCCCCATCAAACAAGAACACAAAATCCTTCACCCCATTGCACATGAAAAGTTCAGTGAGAGTTTGAAGATATTAGGCCAGGATTTCTGGAAGCCGAGTAAAAACGACCTTGAAAATAAACCACATACTGCTGCTAATTAATCTTAGTTCCTAGTTCTTTCCAATCAGACCCTGAACTATAATCCATCTTCATTACACTTCCTTTAAAGCAAAAATGGTGCATTTCCGCAAGTCTAATTAAGGAAGGAACATTATAAGGCCTTGGGTCATAACTCTCTTTCTGTCACATACATGTGCATAAGTCTGCTACACACACACACACACACACACACAGAAACAAATTATTTTTAAAACCCTCCATGGCCTATTTACTTGTAACTACAGGCAGGTCACTCAAGAGCCCAAATATAGATGAGATGGCCAAGCTGGGTGCCATCAGAGTTATGTCAGCCAGAGGTTCTCCCCACTCCAGTGTCCCCACCTTGCACACATCTACCCACTATATTGCTGTACACACACCTAGTGGGCAGCCATGGGCTCAGAGAAGGGCTGCCTCCCCCACAACCCCCAGCCCCAGGGGACGAATCAAGATTAGTCTGAACTGGTAGTAGCAATTGAATGGCTCTTTGACAGTGATTGAATTTAGAGTGACATTTGACCCACTTCTCCTGAACAATTAGACAAAAGGAAAATTCTGCTGGGGACTTCTGGGAAAGATTCTCTTCCATGATAAAAGGGATGAGCCTTGAATGTGATTGGGTGTGTGAGGGTGAGATGCTTGTCTCTTCAGCAGCCAACACAGTGGAAAAACTAGTGACCCCAGAAAGGAAAATTACCTACCAGTGTGGACTTGCCAAAGACATGACTTTGGGAGTTTGGGAGAACTTGGGAAGTAAGTATTGGGATCAAGCTGTGTTATCTCTGAGGGCTTGTCTGGTCGTAATTGTCTCACTCCAAGATTTTGACTTGGGATCCCAAGGAAAGGTTGGAATGGTTCAGGACCCATCTTTGAGTTGGACTTCACGTTGTGGGTGCAGACCAAGTTGGGGTTTGAGGGGTCTGGTGATAGGTGTTCCCCAGCTGGGGATGGATCCTTTCCATTGACACATTCCTCACTCCCATTTCCATCACCACCCCCACAACCCTGGATGAACCATAAAGTTGATTTGAGTTTTCCCAATTGTTGAAGATTGGAGGGTTCCTACAAGCTTGTCAAAGATTATTCATCAAAGTTCAAGAGCCTATTAACCCTTAAGTGACCTCTGAGACTTACTGAAGTCTCTCTCTCTCTCTCTCTACCCACAACCTTTACCCCAAACCCACTTACCTCTTCCCATCCCCCACTTATTGCTGCAGTTCCTATCAGTCAAGCCCTGGATGAACTTCCAATTCCAGTTCTAGCCTAAATTGTATGACCAATTACAGATTGTAAAGAGAGATACATGAGCCCTTGAATTTCTTGCTTGGAAGATTTAACAATCCACCCAGATGATTCCCCCTTGTCACATGATCATTTCAACCCAGAGCTGATCCATTCTCATTAAGAGACTATACACCAGTGTAGTTTAGAAAGTACCTAAGTACACAGGTGTGGGTGATACCCTCTTAGAAACCGAATTCACACACATAGATTTGTACATATTCACATGCACACTGTGAACCCTAGCCAGGGAATCTCCAACAGCAGGGCAGAAGAAGAGGGGTGCTGAGTGGTATAGCCAAGAGGTTGTATGAGAACTTGAAGGGACAAACCCCTCACTATACAGATGAAAAGCTAAATCCCAAGAAGGAAAGGGTATTAGCCTGAGTCCCAAAGCCCCAAGCTTAAAATAAGTGAAAACAAGTGAGTTAATAGTGCTATTAAGGATGCTGGTTTCCTGCATAGTAAAATTGTAGGAATGGCTTTGTACACTATTCAAGGTTAAGCCCTGCTAGCATGGCAGAATTTCACAGAATACCATAGACACCTCTTGGGTAGCCCCCTGGAACTCCCCCTTCAGTGGTGGACAGAGTCAGGCATTTCAAGGTGGGCCCCAAAGGCCATGTCTATGCTACCTGATCCTGGCCACTGGCCACAGCTGACTGATCAAGGACGCATGACCCAAAGGGGATCAGAGACATTCTGCTTCCCAGGATTTTGACGTCCATATCAGCACACATGGACTAGAAATCTTTGGGGCTGGATTGTGTCAATGGGAAACAATCGAGAAGAGGATCTGGGAACTCCTGCTATAAGCCATCAGGGGCTGCCCCATTTTGTTCCAAATCTTAGTTGTTCGGGGCTTCCTTTGATTTGTGAGGCACCCATAGTCTCTCTAACAAATTAAGTTTTTTCTTTGCCTAAGCTAGTCAGTGAGGTTTCTGTTGCATGCAACTAAAAAACAAAACAAACAAAAAAGCTTAAGAGAACCACAAGTCTGGTGCTCACAGGTGCCCCAGTTTGCTGTTTCATGGACAGCATGTCTCAGAGATCCATGAAGCTAACTAAATAAAATTATATGGCTTTAAATCCCCCAACACCTTTCACTGGGGCAAAACAAATTAAATGAATAAGGCTATACAAAGCATCAGCAACCCAATGTTTTAAAGGACATGTTGAGTTTTATTGAGAATATTTGACACTGTCCATAAACATTGTCCCAAAAGGATGACATTTTTGTTTAGACAATGACCAAGCTCAGGGGGCAGAGGCTGGACAAGGGAGCACCCATGCAGAGACCTTGGGCCAGATGTCTGGACTCCAAATGTAAGGTTCCTTCACTGTCCAAAGCACTGCAGATCCAGGAGTTAAGAGCTTGGATCTTTCATCTTTATCTAGCCGCAAACTCACCCTCTAGCCTGAAACAGGCCATTTTGCCTCTCTGGAAATAATTTCTTCCTCTGTAAAATGGGAGTATAGAAATACCTCACTTCTAAGTTCCCTCTTAACTACAAAATATCCCAATTCTATTCAGCTATCTTTCTGTTTATTCATATTTAGGCACTGATTCCAAAACTGGTCCTTCTAAGGCTCATTAAAAGGGTTATGTCTCAAAGAGATCATTGTAAAGAACTTAGCTTAAGCCTCTGTGGTCTCCAGCCTCCAAGATGGCCCACAGTGGTCTTTGCCTCCTACTCTGCACACTATTCTGTAATCCCCCCTTCACTGAATCAGGGTGATTCATGTGAGTACAGCATACCATGGAGGGGATGGTGTGTGCCTTCTGAAGCTAGGTTATAAAAGGCATTGTGGTTTTCTCCTTGTCCTCTTGGACCACTCACTCTGAAGAAAGCCAGCTGCCACCTTATGAAGGTGCTTAAGTAGCTCTAGGGAAAGGCTTGTGTGAAGAATTAAGACCTACCGCCAATAACCAGCACTGGCTTGTCAACTATGTGAGTGAGCCATCTAGAAGCAGATTTTTCATTTGACCATAGCTTTCATTGCATCCTGAGAGCATCCTCATGAGAGACTCCAAATCAGAACCACCTAGCCCAGCCAATCCTGTATTCTTGACCCACAGAAACTCTGAGAGATAATAAATGTTTATGGCCAGTTTAAGCCACTTAGCTTTGAGGTAACTTGTGGCACAGTAAAGAGAGGTAATTCCACCTTTAAAATTTTATATCTGATTCATTTGAAATAAAAATTAAAAATTCTGATAAAGGTAACAATAATGATTGGATCATTACGGTATTTTTTTCTTCCTAAGGTCCAAAATCCTTCCAAATATCTGTCAGAATTTTCCCTGAGAGACTGTGTGAGGTAAGTAGGGAACTGTGAGGGACTTCCCCATCTTCTTGATGCCTGAGAAATTTGTATATTGTTTTTAAATTATAGTAGGTTTAACCAAACATTGATAAGCTAATGGGTACCTGGAGGTCCATTATGCGATTCTCTTTACTTTTGTGTACACTGGAAGAACGCTATGCTTAAAAAGATTGTAATTTTTAAAGCTTCACTAAAGTGAGCAGGAGAGGGAGAATATCTTGGCAGTAGGCCTGGCCTGCATCTCCATCTTTATCTGCTACCCTCTCTCCTCCCATCTCACTACTCTAGCCACACGGCCTTCTTTGCTGTTCCCTGAATACACCAAACTCACTCCCTGATCCAAACTTTGCACTTGCTGCTTCCCCTGCCTCTGGCAGAGACCACTGGCCATCCCCCAAAATCCATCTTCTCTTGGTTCCTGAGCACATGACTGGACTACATTTCCCAGGCTTCTTTGCAGTGGAGATGACTACGTGACCAGCTTTGCTCTTGTGCTACATGAGTCTAAGTAATGTTGGTCCCATTCAGACTGACCCAAAGAAAATCCCAACATACTTCCCTAAGCTCTTTGACCTTCTATCCAAATGGGATGGTGATGCCAGGAAGACCTTGGAAGTCAAAATTTGAAGACAATAGAGCAGTCATTAGCCTTAGTCCCCAGATGACCGTATAAAGGAACGCCATCCCATCAGCCTGAACACCAACACTGAAGCATTATGTGAGAAACAAAGAAATGTCTTACTCTTTAAATTGTTTGATTTTGAAAGTCTATTTGTTATGCCAGCTCAGCTTATAACTAACATTATATAATTATAAATATATGGTTACAATTATAACATTATATAACTAACTTCGTAACTGTCCATATTGCTTACGCCTTCATATCATTCAGACCTGCTCAAATGACGCTTGCTCTGAGAAGCCTTCCCTCTCAGCCAATCTAAATCAGCTTGTCCCCACCCTCTACCATATTACCCTGTTTTCTTCTGCTTCATAGCAGGGACTCCTACCTGAAATTATACGTGACTGTGTTTAAGCTGTTCTTTGTCTGTCTCCCATACTAGAAGGTAAGCTCCATGATAGGGCCCAACATATGATAGGAACGTGCTCAGTAAATACTTGTTGAATAAATATAGTGGGCCAGGCCATGTTGGGAACCCAGGCTAGGAGATCCCAAAGCATAAATAAACTTAACCAATCAGTGTCCAAATCTTGGGACCATGTCACCGTGGAGAGCTTATTAAATGCACAGTTTCTGGATCTCATGCCCAGAAATTCTAACCTGTCAGGTTTCGGCATGGAGTAGGAACCAAACCTCTGTGTGTTCACGCATGACGAGGTTTGAGAGTCACTGCTCTGACTCTGCTCAGGATCTGGACATGCCCCTCAGATACAAACTGAGTGTCCACACAGTGGAAAGGAAGAGGCCTTCATTTAACCTCCAAAGGCTTGGGGAGATTGAAGAAGACCAGCTCCCAGGGAAAGACAGTGCTCCTCGTGGGCAAGTGGGCCTATTACTTAGGATATAGACTTGGCTGAAATGGACAGAGACCTCACCTAGCAGTGGCCTAAACATCAGGGTAGATGTCTGTTTCTCTCTGAAGTAGAAGATTGAGCTGGGATGGCAGCTGTGCTCACCAGGGCCCAGCCCCTCCCATCCACTGTTCTGCCACCTATAGAGTGTGGCCACCACTCAAATGGTCAAGAAGGCTCCCCATCATTTCCATGATGCAGCCAGCAAGGAGGAGGAGGGCATGCCCTCCATTCCCTCTAAGGGAATGATACTAATGAGCCCACAGGGCATACGAATCCCTACCAATTGCCACGGAGTGCCAGCTCCAGCACTTTCCAGAAAGACCTCCTGCTTGCTCCAGGGTGGGCAAGGGTGCAGCCCCCTGAATGACTCATAACCACCCTGTTGCACTCCATTACCAAGTTTTATGGCAAGCCAGGGAACAGGCCTTCCACGTGTATGCTCTCCCCTCTGAGCAATAAAAAACGCCCAAACACAAGAGTCAGATGTGCTGTATGTTAGGAGTTTTCTGTCCTCCCTCAGCTTCTGAGTGTCTGCCAAGTCCCATAAATTAGGCAAACGTCTCCGGGCTCTGGAGCCGCAGGAGAATGACCAGCAGCCAGAGCGGCAAATCCAGAGAACAGGAAGAATAGATCAACAGAGGGAGGGAAGTGGCTCATCCCTGAATTTCCCAAGGAGCCCTCAAGAGAGTTTTGTGCCGCTTTGCAATTCCCTAGGGTGGTGATTCTCAAAGTGTGGTCCCTGGACCAGCAGCCTCAGTGTCACCTGGGAACTTGCTAGAAATGCAAATTCTGGGGCCTCACTACAGACCTCCTGCATCAGTAATTCTGGGGCTCAGACTGGCAAAAAACCCCTTTAACCAACCCTCCGGGTGGCTTGAGTGCTCACTGAAGTTTGAGCACTCCTGCATTAGAGGCTTTCTTGTCTACCCCAGACCAGCCACACATCAGCTGGACAGATCAGGAGGAGGGTGAGGCCAGAAGGACACAACGTGTAAGAAGGTGCTCCTTTTTCAGGCTGTGGCCTTGCATGACCCTGAGAGCGAGCACCTCATAGTCCCAGCCCTGTGTGGCAATGATATATGGATGGTGAAGTGTTGTAGGGGGTGGTAGCTGGAGCCAAGGTGGGGCATTTGGGGCCTGGGAGAAGTGGTGATCTACAGGAACCAAATTCCATGGAGGCCACCCTGGGGGAGGGCAGGGACCAGGCAGGGTCTGGACTTGTCGCTGGTGAGTGCCCACGGTGGATTATGCCTGGGCCAGGTACTTTGTGCCCACTCTCCCACTTGATACCCTGGACCAGTGGGGAGGAAGGTAGCATGGCCCCATATAGCCAAGAAGGAATCTGAGGCCCTCAGAGCCCATCATTTACTCAAACTCATCCGGCAAGTGAGTGTGGTGGTGGCTTGGGGAAGGGAAGTGGGGACAGTGCCTGTGCAGGGCAAAAAGGAGGTGAAGGAAGGAAAGAGAGAGCTTCTCTACTTGTCATTCAGGACTTCCCCTTGAGGATTTTCAGGAGTCTTTCCTTCTCTCCTCAAAGTTCTGCCAGCAAATCTCTAGTTATGACTTTTACAACTATTATTTTGGAAGTCAACCGCCTGAACAACAAATATTTCCTTCCCTTTGCTTCCTGTTCAATCAGTCTTCATCCCCATGAGGCAACGTGGACCCCCTGACACACAAGGGGTTGGTCCAGAGCCAGTCAGGGGGGAGGAAGCACAGACCAAGATGTCAGGAAATCCACTCGCTAGATCTGTCCTAAAACACAGAATTTTAGAGCTGGAATGAACCTTGGAGATGATCCTGTCTGACCCCATCATTTTATACACAAGGTACAGAGAGGGAAAGTGGTACACTCACGGTCACCGAGCAGATTGGTGGTTGAGCTAGGGCTATAGTCCAGACCGAGCGCTGTCCTGCTATGAGAAACACATCTGACCTAGCCTTGCTGCCCAGGGCTGCTCCGTGGACTGGGTGGGGTCCATCACTCCCGACTCCACGTTTTCATTATTCTGTCATCCCATAATTCTATCACATTACCAGAAACGTCTTTCTCTCTTCTTCTAAAACATGAGCTGTGTATCAGTTGATGTGGCTTATTCTGTGGTACCCAGTAGCCCCACAATCTAAGCCTTAGCCCATACAAGGTTATTATTCCTCCCTTCTACACCCTCCTCACTGGGAAGTGAGTCTTCCATGAGCCCAGAAGGAGAGATGAACTGGCTATATTTGGGTACTAGTAATGTTGTCATAATCAGTGACTGAGCCTACATGTGACACATAGCAATCACCCACTAGCTCCTAGAAAGTGTGAATGGATAAACAAATGAGACAAAACAAGGAAGGAACAGAGAGGACAAGGGAAAGATGGGCCTGGCTGTTCTCTGCCTATCTGATGGCATTCAATCCCCAGGCAACAGGGGAAAGTGGAAAAAGCCACAGACTCGTGGTCAGGGGGGCTGCAGCAAAGTCCTAGCTCTGCCACCAGTCTGGCTCTGTGGCTTTGCACAGGTGTGTAATCATAACAAAAATATAAGTGGTCTCGCTGGGAATTGTGCAAGACTGTGGAATCTCAGATCTGTACCTCTGAAACAAATAATGCAATATATGTTAAGAAAAAAAAAAAGAAGAAGAAGATAGCGGGAGGGGAAGAATGAAGGGGGGGAAATCGGAGGGGGAGACGAACCATGAGAGACGATGGACTCTGAAAAACAAACTGAGGGTTCTAGAGGGGAGGGGGGTGGGAGGATGGGTTAGCCTGGTGGTGGGTATTGAGGAGGGCACATTCTGCATGGAGCACTGGGTGTTATGCACAAACAATGAATCGCGGAACACTTCATCTAAAACTAATGATGTAATGTATGGGGATTAACATAAGAATAAAATAAATAAATAAATAAATAAATAAATAAATAAATAAATAAATAAATAATATAAGTGGTCTCTCCCCGCAGTTCCTGGCACAGGGCTCCTAAAACCCTTGTGATTCCCCGAGTGATAGGAACATCTTTTGTTCTTGGTAGGCTCCTGGGTAGGGGGCTGGTTGCCAGAAAGACCAAACCATGATCCAAAGGCTGAAACTCCCAGACCTGCTCTTCATTCTCTGGGATGCAGAGAGGGTCTAGAAATGGAGTCAATTATCAATCATATGCCTGCATGATGAAATCTCCATAAACATCCCAAAAGAACAGGGTTCCAAGTGCTTCCAGGTTGCTGTACGCATGGAGGTCCTGGGAGGGTGGCGCACCCAGAGAGGGCACAGGAGCTCTGCACCCCCTCGCCAGGGCTCACACTTTGTGTCTCTTCATCTGGCTGTTCCTCTGGATTCTTTATCCCATCCTTTATTACATAATAAACTGACAAACAGAAGTGTTTCCCTGAGTTCCATGAGCTGTTGTGGCAAATTATTGAACCAAGGAGGGGATCATGGGATCCCTGATTTAGAGCTGGTCTATCAGAAGCACAGGTAACAGCCTGGGACTCATGATAGGCGTCAGCACTGGGGGCAGTCTGTGGGACGGAGCCCTTGTGGGACCTGACGCTGACTCCAGGTAGCCAGCATCAGAACGGACTGGAATTGTCGCATACTCAAGCTGGTGTCCGAGAATCGATGGGTGTGGGGAAACATCCACACATTTGGTGACCGGCAGTGTGAGTATGGTAAGTAGTTTTTCCTGACAGCAGGTCACTTCCCTTCTCTGGGCTCTGGTTTTCTTTTTTCTTTTTTCTTTTTTTTTTTTAAGATTTTATTTACTTATTTGACAGAGAGAGACACAGTGAGAGAGGGAACACAAGCAGGGGCAGTGGGAGAGGGAGAAGCAGGCTCCCCACTGAGCAGGGAGCCCAATGCAGGGCTCGATCCCAGGACCCTGGGACCATGACCTGAGCCGAAGGCAGACGCTTAACGACTGAGCCACCCAGGCGCCCCTGGGCTCTGGTTTTCTTACAAGGAGAATGACACCATTGGGCTATCGGGAAATCAGCTCTAAGGTCTCTGTTGGCAACAATATTCCGTCAGCCTACAACTGCACAGGACTGGGACAGCACCACAGAAGGGGTCCGGCGGTATGCGTGTGTAGCTGGAGTTTAGTGGACCAAGTATAAGGATATGCTTAGGGAAAAAATGACCCAAACTCTATGCATTGTAGACTGAATTAATCATCAGTTATGACTCAAGAATTCCTAAAGATAACGGCAAATGTGTTCTTTGCCCCAAAGGGTGGATGTTATCTGAAGGAGTACTGGAGATTGTATCTCTCCTGGGCAGGCCCCTGGACAGCCAGGTCCACAACAGTGAGTACAGGGAAGGACTTGGACTTGGAGACAGCTAGAGAAAGTACAGAGGGAAGTGTCTGGGCCTTCCTTTATTGCAACCCATCCACCCTCCACCCTTCTCTCTGCTCTAGGCCCCAGGCAACCAACCATGGGCTACATCAGTGACCTACTTGTCCTCTGGATTCAACCAATGAGGAGCCCTGGCAGGAGCCAGAGGACAAGAGAGAGTGAGGCTTGGGTGCCCATGCACCTCTTTCCCTCCCTGCATCTCCACCTCGGGCCAGTTGCATACCTCTGCTTCTCTAGATGGCTCTCCTTCCAGGTACCAGTAACCACCCCACCTGGCTCCCTTGGGCCTAAGAGTGGTAACAGCTCAGCCTATACCAGCCCCGGGCAGGGCACAATCCCTTATGGCTCCCCTACACCCACACCTTTGCCCATAAACCCACCTCTCAATGCCCCACTGTTAGTGAGCCACCAGTCTCCAGTAGGAATGTAGGGAAAGGCCTCTAATGGGAAAGGCAGACCAAAGAGATGAACCTCCCAGACTGGAGGGAGAAGGCGGAAGGAGACAGGATGTGGCCTACAAAAGGCAGATCTTGGGAGACACAGACTTGTTCCCAGACCTTAGAATATGAGATCAGGGGAAATGCCCCCATCAGCAGGACCCAGGCCTGCGACAATTATGGGGAAGTAGGGTGTAGATGACACATCGTAAGGTATCTGCTCCACCCAAGCCCTCTTCTCTGGGTACTGGCCCCGCCCATAACATTTGCTGAAGGTGGGCCTAAGTGGGTCCAGCTGTGCGTGTACCCTGCTTTCCCACCCCTCGCTGCCCCTGACTGGACCAGGCACAGACAACTGACACAAGCTGGACCAATCATATGTGCTCTATCCAGAACCACAAACAAGAGACCCAGCCACTGAGTCAGTGACTGACAGATCCCAGAGAACACATTCTATCACATAGTTACTAACTTATAGAAGCGATCACTCTAGAAGGTGGTAAAGACCAAAAACATAAAGCAAGACGAAACAAGTCAAATATATCCACGGACCATTTACTATAAATGGATTTGGATTTTCCCCATACCTTTTTATATATATAATATAGATCTTAAATATATTGTAGTACATTAATATTTTACAAATTAATATATTTTTATTAATGTATACAAGTTTACACACATATAATTTCTTCCCAGCCTTTCTAGAATAGAATCTTAAAGCAGTTGGTTATTGGGAGGAAGTAGGAATGTGGGAAAAAGGACCTGACATTTACTGAGCACTGTTCTGCACCAGGCTCAATGCCATGCACTGTACTTAAACCTCACTTGTCCTCACTACCCTTTAAAGCACCTGTAATTTTCCTCATTTTGGAGTTAAGAAGCTCAGGCTCAGAAAAGTTTGGCTCAGGCATTGGGCAAATGGTTTTTGAGCTCCTACGATGTGCCCAGCAGGGTTCTAGGCTCTAGGGAATGTCTGTGAACAAAACAGACCAAAGATCTGCCCCCATGGGGTAATGCCTCACACCCCATGGAGAAGAGAGACAAGAACTGAACAGCTGGAGTGTGCAGCCATCAGTTGACAAATGTCATAGAGAAAAGAGCAGCAGGGAAGGGGCAGCGGAGGGAATATGGAGGGATGGGGGGACAGAGAAGGGGATCCCTAAGTGCCAACTGGTGCGGGGTTTTATAGAGGCGGCAGCATGAGCCACACAGCCATCTGGACTAGAGTGTTCCAATAAAAAGGATCAGCAAATGCAGGCTTGAGGCTGGACGGAGGGGCAACAAGGAGGCCAGTGCGTCTGGAACAGAGTGAGCAATGGGGAGGGAAATAGGAAATGATGGTAGAGAGGTAGCCAGAGGGAGCAGGGCCCAAGTGCAGTGGGAGGCTTTGAGGGATCCTGAGCAGAGGAGAGACATGGTCTAAGTTGAGCTTCACTGGCTCCTTCCAGGCCATGGTGCAGAGAAGAGACTGAAGAGGGGTGACAGGAGGCTGTTGTAATCATCCAGGGGGAAAATGAGGTGACAGCTTGGCCTGGAGACACAGCAAAGGAGTCATGAAAAGTGGTCAGATTCTGGGTATAGACTGAAGATAAATCCCACAGAATTTGCATCCAGGTGGGATGTGTGTCTGAGAGAGAGAGGGAGAAGTCAAGAACGGCTCTGGGAAGTTTTGAGTCTGGTGACTGGGAAGATGGTGTTTCAGTTACCCACTGCTGTGGAACAAACCTCCCCAGAACTTAGTGGTTTGAAGAAACCATCTGTTTTGCCCATGTTTTTGTGGGTCAGGACTTTGGAAAACCTGGCTGGGGAGTTTGTTTCTGTTCCATGTGGCAGCAGTTGGGGAGACGGGGGCAGCAAGTCTACCCCCAAGGTGGCGGCTGCAGCTTCTTCTCCTTCCCCTCC
Source organism: Mirounga angustirostris (assembly GCF_029215605.1). NCBI lineage: Eukaryota > Metazoa > Chordata > Mammalia > Carnivora > Phocidae > Mirounga > Mirounga angustirostris. The sequence goes on along the minus strand of NW_026991716.1, from coordinate 40,363,975 downwards.
TCTTCCTCCTCCTCCTTCTTCTTTCTTCTTCTTCTTCTTCTCCTTCTTCTTCTTCTTTCTTCTTCTTCTCCTCCTCCTCCTCCTCCTCCTCCTCCTCCTCCTCCTTCTTCTTCTTCTTCTTCTTCTTCTTCTTCTTCTTCTTCTTCTTCTTCTTCTTCTTCTTCTTCTTCTTCTTCTTATTTCTTCTTATTATTATTATTTCTTCTTCTTCTTCTCCTCCTCCTCCTCCTCCTCCTTCTTCTTCTTCTTCTTATTTCTTCTTATTATTATTATTTCTTCTTCTTCTTCTCCTCCTCCTCCTCCTTCTTATTATTATTATTTCTTATTATTATTATTATTTCTTCTTCTTCTTCTTCTCCTTCTTCTTCTCCTCCTCCTCCTCCTCCTTCTTCTTCTTCTTCTTATTTCTTCTTATTATTATTATTTCTTCTTCTTCTTCTTCTTCTTCTTCTTCTTCTTCTTCTTCTTCTTCTTCTTCTTCTTCTTCCCCCTCTCCTCCTCCTCCTCCTCCTCCTCCTCCTCCTCCTCCTCCTCCTTCTCCTTCTCTCTCTCTCTCTCTCTCTCCTTCTCTTCTCGCAGCATAGTGGTCCCTGGGCAGCTGCACCTCTTACATGATGGCTGCCTTCTGCAAGGCAGGAAGAAGAAGCTGCCAGGCTACTTAAGGGCTATGCCCCAAACTGGGGCAGCGTCACTTCTACCATAGTCTATTAGTCAAAACAACTGCAGAACCTCACCTATTTCAAGGGGATGGAAAATAACTCTACCTCTTGATGAAGGAGCAGGAATGTCATATCGCAGAAGAGCATGGCAGGGGCATCAGGGACATTTTCTCTTTGGCAAATGCAATCTGGCCCAGAGGAAGGAAGCATTTTCGAAGATGGGGAGGACAGCATGGGTTGGGGGGAGATCAGAATTTGGTTTCAGGCATGTTAAGTTTGAGCTACCCATTGATCATCTAGGCAGAGATGGAGGATAAGACCCCAAATCTGCCTTCATCCATCCACCCACCCGCCTACCCATCTGCCCGGTGTTTATGGAACAAGCAGGACCTCTGTGGTTGGCCTTTCAGTATCTGAAGGGTTTCAGAGAACTTTTATAGCTTTCTGCTGGGGAGGACAGGAGAGTGGAGATAAGATGAAAGCTCAACACAGCCTCTTCCCAGGCAATGTCAGGCCATTTGTAGTTATAATAAACCCTTCTGCTGGCTCCATCCAAGGCCCCAGCACTAAGGTGTTGTAAAAAAGGCTCTGAGTCAATGAGAGACAGCTGGTTGAAGCATTTCCCAGTTTTTCATATGACTCATAAATTTGTTACATGGTGAGGAAATTCCCTGAAAGCTTTTTGGCAGTCTCATCCAGTCTGACCAGTAGCTAAGAAACACATAACCTTCCAGTTAAGAAAAGGAAAGAAAACACACAAGGCTTTGACTCCAGGCTTAAATGGAGGGTCACTTTGAAAGCTTTCCTTACATGAAGTTCACAACAGCTTTTCGGGAGAGATCAGACATTTATCAGGAAGGTTTGCAGTTGCAAGCAGACTTCACGCTATAGATAGATCACCAGGAAGTGTGTGTGTGTGCGCGCGCATGCTCATGCCTAAAAGACAAGCCCCTGGATGCGGTAGATAAAAAGAGAGTTGCTCCCCTGACAGGCCCTTCTTGGATTGCTAGAACACATGGCCTTCTCCCTAGACACACAGTTGCCTGCACCTCCACCTAGCAAAGTCAGGGCCAGGACAGAGCGAAACTGTGGGTCAGGCCTAGCCCTCCTATAACTGCCCTTGTGGGAATGTTGTGCACTTCGGGGGCTCATGTTATAGGTAGTAGAAAGACACTGGTCCCTTCACTCAGGGAGTAACCAGGCAAACCCTCACCTGTGAGTTAGAAGCCAGATGATGGCTATCTTTGGGAAGGAGAGCAGGGGAGAAAGGGGGAACATTTCTGGGGCACCAGTGGTGGTCTATGTCTTGTTCTGGGTGTGGTCAGTGGATGTGTTCACTTTGTGCTAAGCTGTCAAGGTTTTCAATCACCAGACCTAATTATTCTTTTTTTTTTTTTTTTAGGCAAGTTACCTGCTACTTGACATCTTGGAGACATATGATTCTTCAACCAATCTCTTCTCTCATGACATAGCTTTCTCTGTAGAGGATGTGTGTACTTCTCCATATGTATATTTCCATAAAAAGTTTATTTTCCAAAATTACCTTTTTGTTTCCAAAATTACCTTTTGTTGTACCTTTTGCTCCTCGGGGCAGTGTCCCTGCCTCTCCTGCCTTGCCTGCCTATACTCCATTCCTAACACAGCCGTCAGGGGCATCCTTTTAACACAGAAATCGGGCCATGTGGCCTGTCAGTCCTTGGCTCCAGACTTGCAACAGCTTCCCAAATCAGCGAATCAAAAGCCAATCTTCAGGGGTGCCTGGGTGGCTCAGTCAGTTAAGTGTCTGACTCTTGATTTTGGCTCAGGTCATGATCTGAGGGGGGTCATGAGATGGAGCCCCGCACTGGGCTCCATGCTGAGCATGGAGTCTGCTTAAGATTCTCTCTCCCCTCTGCCCCTACCCCCGGTCGCATGTGTGCTCTCTCTCTCTCTCACAAACAAACAAACAACAACAAAAAAATCAATCTTCACAAAGACCTATTAGGTCCTACAAAACCTGCCCCACCCTCATCTCTCTGATCTCATCCGTCCTGCTTACACCCCTCCAGCCACATTGACCTCTCGGCTGGTCCTCAGATACAGGGTACCTGTTCTTCCAGAACTTTGCACTGGCTGTTCCCTCAGCTTGAAATGCTCTTCCCTGGAGATCCACATGACTCAACACCCACACTGTCTTCAGGTAAAAAAAAAAAAAAAAAAGATCATTATGCTGCACCCCTTAAATTTACGCAGTGCTGTATGTCAATTACATCTCAGTAAAACTGGGGGGAATTACCTTTCCTGTCTGAGCCTTAACTTCTTCATCTGTAACATGGTGATAGTAAGCAACACCTCACACCTCCAGGGGGTGTGGTAAGGATTAGTGATATTGACTCAAAGTGCTCAGCAAGACACCATCACAAGGTAAACATTAGACACCTGCTGAAGCTACACATGACAAAATGTTTTTACATGTTGATATCCTGCGATATGACATGATTGTCATGATAGACCATGGCTTCTATTTCCCATCCTTCTCATCTACTCCCAACCATCCACCCCAAGGTGTCTGTTGGTTGTTTGGCACTGGTATTATTTCCATAGGTTAGATTTTCAAATTTAAATACTAGGCCAAAGGATAAAGAAAAAAATTAAGAGTTGGAATATATCGGTAACCTCACGTATATTTAAAAACAGGACGCTTTGAAGACCTAACAGTTGTTGCTTATGCTGAATAAAAACCACTAAGGACATGCTAGTGGAAGGAATTTCTTGAGAAAGGCTTGGAGGTATGGAGGTAAGGAAGGGCCTGGAACGCACCCAGAGAGTAGGAGGACGTTAGTAAGAGCAGAAGGTAGATAATGGACATGAGAGCAGACAGGGAACCTTCCATTTCCTAGTGCAGATTTGGATTGTATCCTGAAGGCAGAGGGGGAGACACTGGGTTTTAAAGTAAGTGTCAGGGCTGGAGTCACATCTCAGGAAGAAAGCAGCATGGAAAGTAAGGATTGAGAAGAGGGGCAGACCAGAAGATGCTTAAATCACTTTTTTAAATTATGGTAAAATATATACATATAAAGTTTACCATCTTAACCATTTTCAAGTGTACATTTCAGTAGAATTAAGCATATTCACATAGTTTTGCAAGCCATCTCCGGAACTTTTTCATCTTGCAAAACTAAAACTCTGTACTCATTGAACAACTCCCACGCCCCACTCAGATCACTTTTATAGGGCTTATTGACCTACTGGATGTGGAGTTGAGGAAGATGGAGGTGACAGGATGGCCCCCAGGTTTTGAGGTTAGAAGGCTGGTTAGGCGGCCGTGCCACTAACCAATCTGGGGGATATGGGATACTTCACTTATCTATTGCTCATAACAAACACCCCAAAACTTAGGAACTTAAAACAACAAAGATTTATGGTTGCTCGTGATTTGGGGGTTAGCTGGACGCCTCCTCTGCCAGCTTTGTCTGAGCTCACTCATTCAGCGGTAATAAGCTGGAAGATGTGCTAGGTTGGAAAGTCCAAGCTGGCCTCACTCCTGAGCCTGGCGGTTGGCACTGGCTGTCAGCTGGGGCACTTTGGTTCTCCCCCACCTTGCACCCTCCGTCAGGCTAGACTGGCTTCCTTACATGGCAGCTGGCTTCTCCCAGACCTACGCTTCAGACTCTCACAGAGTCACAAGGCCAGCCCAGATTCAAGGGGAGGAGAAGTAGATTTCACTTCTTGATAGGAGGGGCTACAAAGAAAGTGTGGCCATATTTGATCTGCCTCAGAAGAGGAGGACCAAGTTTAGCAGGGAAAACGAGTCTATGGCCACAGAGATAGAAGAGGAAGTTGACATCAACTCAAAGGAAGAGACTTCCCAACCCAAAGGGAACATAACACTATATGAGGAATATAAAAGATAGGGGAAGAGATGGGCCCAGAGAGACCAAGATGAGGCTGCCAGAGGCATAGAAAGAACCAGGAGAAAACTCATCTAGAAGCTGAGAGGAGAGTGGTTGACAGAATCATATGTTGCCAGCACACAACTTCTCTAAAAAAGAGAAAAAAGAATCGCTACATGTGATAATGATCATGGTAGAATGATCATGGAATTTTGGTAGAATGCTAAGAATAGACTCGAAACTACTCCAGATAAGTCTGAGGGTGCTGAATTTTTCCCGGTATACCCAGAACACATCACCTCCGTAAATGGAGATGCTTGTGGTAGCCCTCCCTCCTGAGAGGAAGTCTTCCTCCCCACTCCCCTGACTTCAGGCTCGGTCACATGACCTGCTTTGGCCAATAGGAGGCAAACAGAAGTCGCGTGCACCACATCAGAGCATAAGTATTAAGAGCCACCCAAGTTTGCTCTCTTTTTCCCTCTTGGTGCTACTCCTTCAGCCTGGATCCCAGAATGAACCACTGAGAAGTTAGGGTTATTGGTTGACACAGAATAACCTTGCAAAAGCTGACTCATCTGGTACTCAGTAAACGTTCATGGAGTTCTATCAACTAAAGACAAAATGGTAAGAGCCCAGAATTGGAAGAGCTCAATTGTGACTGAGGCGACAGTCAGAGAGGGACCCCAGAGAAGGGAACATTTGTGCTAGACCCTGAAATCTGGCCAGGATTTAAAGAGGAAGCAACTGGAGAAGTGGTACGTTGGTGTCCCAATAACCAAGACCACGTATGCTCTTGGGAGATTTTTTATGTTATAAATTCTGGATAAAAACTTTCTAGTTTCTATGAATTACTCATTTAATAGTATGCTTTGGTTCTCTTTTGAAATATGCTTCAAAAACCTGTAACAGCAAACAGGGGCTGCATATTAATGGCTTGGCCCAGCTTATGCATAGGAAGGAGGTCCAAATAAAATTAGAGCTACAGAGTAGAGAAAATAAAGAGGGATCTGAAAAGAGCCCCAGATTCTTGCCCGGAAAAAAATTACTCTCCTTTTAAGAGACAGACATCTGACACCCAGGAGAAGCTCACCCAGAGAAACCAAGCCCCTTTCAGAATGTGGGCATTTGGGGCCTTGCTGTAATGATATGGCCCCACTAATTCTCCCCTCTCCCTCCTAGGAGCCTCGTTGTCTTCCAAATGTAGCAGGAGAAGGCAAGCTGTGAACAGGTTGGGAGCGGGAAGCCTCTGGAATTCAGAGGCCGTCCCTACCCTGTTCCAAGGCTCTGGGTGAGCATCTCTAACTGGGGAGACTCTGTGAGTGTGTGTATGTGTGTGTGTGAGTGTGTGTGTGTGCACTTGTGCACGTTCAATTTAGCAGAGGAAGTCAAGGCAAATAGTTTAATCACAACCATCCCTCGAGGCAATTTGGAATAATTTTCTCATTAGAGGATGTAACGTGCAGCATGACTAATGTTCAATCAGACAGTAGCTTGCAGTCCCCATGCTCACCACCACTACGCGGGCCTCAGCTCTGATTAATGGGGGAGGGCGTCCGTCCTTCCTTTCTGGGCCTGGGATGGTGGCTGGAGTCTGGTGATGGGGAGGAGAAAGGCAGGGGAGGGAAAATCTCTTTTCAAATATAAACATGAGAACTAAAATAATGGGACCCCTCAGGGCTTCGAGCTGCTGTGATTAGATCTGAAGGCAGTGTCACCCCCCAGGGGACCAGGAGGTTGGGGCAGCATACTCCACCGCTGAAGGAGGCAGAACTGGGACCTTCCACTTCTCCCCATGCCCCCCCATTTCCCTCTGCTCTCCATCTGTGCTCTCGGAGACTGTCCTCCTTCTCTGTGCCTCCCTGTCTCTGTCTGTGCGCAAGTCTCTCCTCCTGTGTTCTTACTATGCTCTGCATCCCTCGCCTTGTCTGCTCCCGGCCACATGGTGTCCACTGCCCGGTTTTCCATCCTCCTTTCTGCCTTTGTCTCTGGTCCTGTGATGTGTGTATGTGACGTCTGGGTCCAGAGCTGTGTGCTTGAGAACCCCCTGAAATGGGAGGACCCCAGCTCTGCTTACCCACTTCAAAACCGTAGTTCGGGACATTCGCGTGGAAAGGACTCTTGAGGCGCCTGGGTGGCTCAGTTGGTTAAGCGTCAAGCATCTGACTCTTGGTTTTGGTTCAGGTCATGATCTCGGGGTCATGAGATGGAGCCCCAAGTCAGGCCTGCTTGAGATTCTCCCCTCACTCTGCCCCTCCCCACCTAAAAAAAAAAAAAAGGAAGAAAGGATGGACTCTGGGCGACTTTCTAGAGCTTTGTCATTCCAAGTGTAGCCTGTGGAGTAGCAGGATCAGCTCCACTTGGCACTGGTTAGAAATGCTCTCAAGCCCCTCAGATCTACTGAATCAGAGCCTGCATTTCCTCAAGATCCCCAGGGAATTGATGTGCACAGTAAAATCTGGGAAGTGCTGGCTTCCCTGCCTCTCTTCAGAGGACATGCTGGCCTCGAGGCCCAGAGTGACACAACTCACCCTGAGTTACAGATTGTCGCAGCTCCAAACCCAGGGCCCCTGCCTCACCATAGTCCATACCCCACCTGTAATGATAAGAAGCCCTGTTATTGTCAGGTTGCCTCTCATTTTAGGATGTCCAGTGTCAAGTGTTTCCTTCAGAGATCACGGTACAGAAGGTTTAGCCCCAAATACAAAAACGATCCCGCTCTTTGCAGGGGAACCATCCCCATCCCTTTTCTCCTAGTGCATTAAGTTATGAGCATTCAGAAAACCTAATAACACACACATGTTTTAGATGCACATCTGGGGTATGGCAAATGTACCCATTGTCAGGCCATGATGAGGAGCTGTAGAAAACTCAGAGCTCAGTTCTTGCCTCCAAGAAACCTGCATTCCCAAGGATTCCCACCTGCTCCAAGATACATCAATAGCTCAAGTCCTCAGGTGCCATACACACTTGTATACTAATTATGCCCATGTCAACACACACACGCACACATGCACACGGGTTAAATAAATCAAATAACCGAGCCAGCACAGAATGACTGGGGCCAGATATACAGTTATCAGGCAACACTACTCCCCTGGAGCTAGAACTTCTTGCAACCCTTCTGAAAGTAGCTTTGGGGCAAACCACCTCCTCCCGTGCCCCAGTTTTCCCCATGTGAAAAAGCAACAGCACTGGGGCAACAGGAGGGAGTCACCCATGGTAATATCCTCTTTTCTACCTCTCAGGAGTCCAAGGTTCAGTGAAGCCAGAAATGGAGAGACAGGAGCAGATGCAGAGCCAGGAGACCTCAACTCCACATTTCCCTTCCCCCATCCCCGGCCTAGGGACAATGAGCATCCGGCTACGGAATCTCAGTGTACACCAAACAGGAAGCTGCGAAGGCCAGCATGTACCGGGCACGTCACAGTGAGCACATTCCCCCACCATCTAGCCTAAATGCTAGAAATCTGACCGACATGGAAGAAGCATCAGCTGCGGGGTCAGGCAGACCTGCGCAATCCCAGCTGCCTCTTGCAGTCGTGTGGCCCACCCGTGGCCCTCAGCCTCCCTCAGCCTTGCCGTCCTCGTTGTGAAACAAGGAGCATCCAATGAGGGGAGGTACGTGAGGGCCTTAGAACATGGCTTGTGTGCAGATGGCAGAAGGTGCTCCCAGGGGTGCTGGCAAAGTGTAAATATTGAAGAGACCCTCGGCAACTCCAGACCCCTAAGGCACGAGGACAGAGGCCTGGGTCAAACACTGGGATCTGCTGAGTGTTGGTTTTCATTACAGGGCTCATGAGAACTCAAAGGTCTGCCAGGCCTCCCCTGGCCCCGAGCCCCTCCTGGCAGCTTACGGAGTCGGGGGCACAGGAGCACAGCTGGAATCCATCAGCACCACAGGTGGGGACCCCTCTCAGCACCACCCCCAACTTCCACAGGCTGGAGTGGGAGGTGGGATGTCAACACCAACGAAACTGCTTCTCCCCCTACCGCCTCCCACTGAAGCCGCTGGACAAGCCCCCACCTGCAAGCCTGAATGCAGAGGAGGTGTGGAGCGCCTATGTGGAGAGCAGGATTTGCTCTGGGGCCCCCCATTCTCTCCACCACACCCACATCATTGGGGCAAGTGCCAGCCACTGCCAACATCTCACACCCACCATTTAAGCAGCTGCCCTCCCCTCAACATGCCCAGCCAGCATCTTCATGCCCCCAGTTGCCCAGACATCCATGTGAACCTTAATAGGGCATTCAGTAGCCCCCCCCCACAAACCCTCGGTTACTTTACTGGAGTAGCCACTTAGTGAGGGGCTGATCTTTTACCTGACTCATTCAAGGTTATTAGCCCAAAGTCATGACGTTAAAAAAGCAATTTAACTCTAAATTGAGATGAGGGGATGCAGAAGGATACCAGCCAGGAGAGGCACACAGAGCAACCAGGGTCTGGCAGGGACTTTCAGGTTCCACGGCTGGAGGAACTGGACAGGGACGGGGCAGGGAGAAGTGGACCTGCTTCAGCTCTGCCCTGGATGCAGCATGACTGTGGGCAAATATCTTCCCCAGTCCCACTTGCCCAGGGAGGGACAGACAGATCTCTATGTTCCTAGAATCCTGAATCACCTGGGCTGCGAGCCTCTTCCCATATTGAACCTGAAGCCTCCATAGGAGTTTTGACGTCAGCTGTCTTGTCCCATCATCCCTCCTCCCTCCGAGGGCCCCCATCACTTAGGGCTTTCAGCAACTCCCCACACAGAACCAACTCCCAGGAGGTGTTGGGGGTATGACCACGTGGCAGGTGACTCGACTCAGCCACCCTCTAGCAAGGACCCAAACTCTGATTTTAAAGACTAACTGGGACAGTGAGAGCAATGTTCTTAGAGCTATTTGTATCTTGAATTCTCTCCCTTGTCTTGAGGGCAAGGACCTGATTCATTCATCTTTGAATATCCCTATGGCACATAGGGCCATTCCTGGCTCCTGGTAGGAAAGCAAAAGACATTTTGGATAGATGGATAGATGGCTGGTTCCATGGTTGGGAGGGTGCAGCCAGCATGCTGGCAGACAGAGGATGAAGGAGTGTTGACTGCCAAACCCAGGGAATGGCCAGCCCTCCTGTGAACAGGCCTGGAAGTTGGGCCCAGTGATAAGCATTTGGACAGCATTCTAGTGTTCAGCAATCAATATGGAATATTTGCCATTAAATTCAAATCAGTCTTTAAAAAAAAAAAGCCCAGGGGAGTACCTGTCTGCATAGAAGGGCCATGCCCAACACCTTCACTGTCTAAACCATCTTCCCTGGTCAATTCTTCAAACCGAGCTTTGCCACGATGGCAAGACACAGGAAGAAGGAACTCGGACAGGGAATGGGGACTGGGATCCAGCAGCCACCAGCTGCCAGTAGCCATCCCAGGTGGAAAAGACCCACGTGGGATCCAGAGTCCTGGCCTCTGGCTCAGCCCTGGCTCCCCGACCAGAACCTCAGTCTTCTGAACTAGCTGGTCTCCTGGGCGCTTCCGGCTCTAAAATCGTGTGTGCGGTGGGTACTTCTGATCTCTGGCACTTACAGTGATTGTGGTCCAAGTGCCCACCAGACTGGAGGTCACCCAAGGCCCCCACACCGCAAACGTCTTCTAGACACTAGTGATGCTACCTACAGGAAAACCTAGTCGCTCCAAGTGTGGTCCAGACCTACCAGTGGGTGAGCACCACGTGGGAGCTTAGGGGAAGGGTGCCCTCCCCGGACCGGCCGGATCGGAATGCGCATTGTCACACCATCCCCAGGGCATGCATGTGCACACTGAAGTGTGAGAAGCGGGTTCCAGGGGTGCCTGGGTGGCTCAGCTGTTAAGCGTCTGCCTTCAGCTCAGGTCGTGATCCCGGGGTCCTGGGATCAAGCCCCGCATTGGGCTCCCTGCTTGGCAGGAAGCCTACTTCTCCCTCTCCCACTCCCCCTGCTTGTGTTCCCTCTCTCACTGTGTCTCTCCCTGTCAAATAAATAAAATCTAAAAAAAAAAAAAGAACTCATATATCATCAAAGAAATCAAAATGGAAATGAAAAATATATATATTAAAAAAAAAGGGGGGGCGCCTGGGTGGCTCAGTCGTTAAGTGTCTGCCTTCGGCTCAGGTCATGGTCCCAGGGTCCTGGGATCGAGCCCCGCGTCGGGCTCCCTGCTCGGCGGGAAGCCTGCTTCTCCCTCTCCCACTCCCCCTGCTTGTGTTCCCTCTCTCGCTGTGTCTCTCTCTGTCAAATAAATAAATAAAATCTTTAAAAAAAAAAAAAGAAGCGGGTTCTAAGCGAGAGGGCCTGGGGCGGGGACCCAAGTGCCAGCAGACTGCCTTACTGGCTTCGCAGCTACACGACTTTGGCGCGTCTGTGCTCTGGCTTTCTGTGGGTAAAGAAGAGGGATGATGCTTGACCTATGCCCATCAGATTCCAGACGGGGATGAGTTTCTGTAGGTCATCTCATGACCAGTTAGGTGCCAGCCGACACAGGGGTGTTTGCAGCTGGTGCCAACAGCAGCAGAGCTGGGCGCACCCTCAGTGTCAGGCGGGAGGGGACGGCTGCCGGGACAGAGCTGCGGCCACACGGGGCAGGACAGACCACGGACAAGGATACACGAGGACTGTGGGCTCACCGTCTATTTGCTAAGTGGATAAAGCGGGATTACGATATGTGTAGTGTGAGGCCAGCCAGGTCAAAAACAAAACACTCACACAGACCTGTTTATGTACAGATGGAAAAGTCTAGAAGATTATAACCCACACTGCTCAGCGTGGATAACTGAGAAATAGAGGGAACGGAACTGGGGGCAGAAAAGAGGCTTTTGCTTTCTCAGTGTTGTTTCAAATATTAAAATGATCAGAAAAGGGCACCGGGGTGGCTCAGTCAGTTAAGCGTCTGCCTTCGGCTCAGGTCCTGATCCTGGGGTCCTGGGATCGGGCTCCCTGCTCGGCAGGGAGCCTGCTCCTCCCTCTCCCACTCCCCCCTGCTTGTGTTCCTGCTCTCGCTGTGTCTCTCTCTGTCAAATAAATAAAATCTTCAAAAAATAAATAAAATAAAATACCCTCAGTCTATAATAGTATACAGGTTAAAATGGCATCCAATTTAGAGCAGAGTTATATCATACTCAGTCATTCTGACTTGAATATATCTGTATCTCATGGGGTTCCACAAAGTCCTGAGCCCCGCAGCTGTGGCTAGCAGGTGGGGGAGGTCTGCGGGGTGTTCGGGGGGATGCCAGGAGGGCTACTGAGGGGTCAGAAGGCACTGCAGGAGAGGGCCATGCCCAGGCAGCCTAGGAGGGGGCCCCAGGAGAGGAAGGGCGCAGACCCCTGCCTCTGCCCGGAGATGCCCAGGAAAATCAGCTCTATGTGAGCCATCCAAGAAGGAAAGATAAAGATTGGGGTCCAGGGGCTTCTCAATGGCAGCCCCAGTGCCGTCCACTCACACCTGCATAAAAGATTGAGACTGGTGGCTCAGTCGTTAAGCATCTGCCTTCGGTCAGGTCATGATCCCAGAGTCCTGGGATCGAGCCCCGCATCAGGCTCCCTGCTCCGCGGGAAGCCTACTTCTCCCTCTCCCACTCCCCCTGCTTGTGTTCCCTCTCTCGCTGTCTCTCTCTCTGTCAAATAAATAAAATCTTCAAAAAATAAATAAAATAAAATACCCTCAGTCTATAATAGTATACAGGTTAAAATGGCATCCAATTTAGAGCAGAGTTATATCATACTCAGTCATTCTGACTTGAATATATCTGTATCTCATGGGGTTCCACAAAGTCCTGAGCCCCGCAGCTATGGCTAGCAGGTGGGGAAGGTCTGCAGGGTGTTCGGGGGGATGCCAGGAGGGCTACTGAGGGGTCAGAAGGCATTGCAGGAGAGGGCCATGCCCAGGCAGCCTAGGAGGGGGCCCCAGGAGAGGAAGGGCGCAGACCCCTGCCTCTGCCCGGAGATGCCCAGGAAAATCAGCTCTATGTGAGTCATCCAAGAAGGAAAGATAAAGATTGGGGTCCAGGGGCTTCTCAATGGCAGCCCCAGTGCCGTCCACTCACACCTGCATAAAAGATTGAGACTGGTGGCTCAGTCGTTAAGCATCTGCCTTCGGTCAGGTCATGATCCCAGAGTCCTGGGATCGAGCCCCGCATCAGGCTCCCTGCTCCGCGGGAAGCCTACTTCTCCCTCTCCCGCTCCCCCTGCTTGTGTTCCCTCTCTCGCTGTGTCTCTCTCTGTCAAATAAATAAATAAAATCTTAAAAAAAAGAAAAATAGATTGAGCCTCGGTTGGTTCCGAGGAGCCCAAGGGGAGGCTAGATAGGTAGGGTCTTTGGGGGAAACCACTCCTGACCCAGGGCCTTACCTGAAGACAAGTATAGAAAGTCAACGGCTGAAGCCCCAGAGTTATTTTCACATACACTGCCTGACGAGGCAAGAATTGGGCCCGGGTGCTGAGAGGTGAGGTCTGGGAGGGCAAGGGAGTCAGGAGCAGGGTTAGCACCTACAAACGGGGGGTAAACATGGAGACTGGAGTGCTCACCACCTGCCGGGCGCACAGTAGGTGCTCAGTAAACAGCAGTGCACGCTCCCTACCCCTGCTGCTCCAGGGCCTCTGCCCTCCTGCACTTGTCAAGGATGGATGAGCCCTGATCTCCCCGAGAGAAAGGAGCCCTCTCTACCCAAAGGGACAGGGCCAGCTGGGGCCCTGAGAAATCATCTTGCCAGGGCCCATCTCCAACTCACTTCCACGTGCTCCATCCCAGGTAGGGTTGCCAGAGAAAATAAAATGAAATACTGCATGGGACATATCTATACTGAATAATTACTCATGGTTTATTTGAAGTTCAAATATAACTAGAAATCTTGTGTGGTTTTATGTTGCTTTGTTGTTTTGTTTGCTTGTTTGCTTGCTCAATGGGGCTAAATCCAATCCCAGAACGACCTTTGGGCAGGCAGGCATCAAGGATGTCATCATCCCTACACTGCAAAGGAGAAGGTGAGGTCCAGGATTTCTCACCATGCTCGCATTCCCAGGGCTGGTGAGTGGTGGGGCCAGGACAGAACCTCAGATTTTGGATTCCCAGCCTACTCTGTCCCCCATGATATCTCCCCATCTTCCCATGCTGCAGAACCAGCTGAGGAACTTAGTAACACTAAAAATGAGAGGTGCATCCCTCACCCAGGGGTCCTTGGGGGGACATGCTCAGCTGGGGAAACCCAAGGACTGGCTGTTTTGTTTCAGACACCTTCACACTGTTTGGTTCTCCTTGAGCATGCGCTTTTTTGTCATTTTAAAACTAAGAAAATAAATGAGCAAATGCTCCCCGTTGGAAGGGGCAAGAGGTGGGTGTATTAGGGGAGTGGAACCCGGCACAAGGGAACGCGCAAAGCTAAGTATTTCGAGTACTCTAAAGCTTTGTCACACACCCGAGAACCCAGCCCATGGAAGTAATCAGACATGCAGACAAAGATTCCCTTATGTGTGGCCTGCACAAAACATGCTTTCAGAAAATACTGAATGTCACGGGAAAACACTCATGATGCGCAAAAGGAAAAAGACACCAAAGTGGGCATGTGGCACTTCTCCAGATATAAAGATATGGACAATAATAAAGACTGGAAAGTTTGCAAAAACGCTCAATGTGACTGTTGGAGGGGAGGAAACGTTTTGGTTTATACTTTCTTCATTCTCTAAAGGTTTTAAATGAACATGGACACTTAAATACTTTTTAAAATAAAAATGAAAATGCTTGAGTCCCACACGAGGTAGACTAAACTAAAATCTCTAAAGGCTGTGAATCCTAGAAATCCGTAGTTGTTGAGTGTTTGGGACCCTGTACCTACACCGCACCCTGGCTTCCTAAGTCACCACTAGGAACCAAAGGCCGGAAGAGGGCTCGTCTGTGCAAGTCTCTGCCCCCCTGACTCATTCTGCCCCACCAGGTGGTCCTAGGAAAGGAATGGCTTTAGGGGAGAGGGGCCTCATCGGGGAAGAAGGGCACCTCCCCGGCAAATGCTCACCAGCACGTGACTTCCTCTAACTTGAAGAAAATAGAGCTCTGTGGCTCTATGGAAATCACTTTGCAAACAAAATGGAAAACAGGGCCTTTGAGACAGCCAGCCCCCCAGCACACATCCAGAGTCCCTCCCTTGGAAACACAGTTATCACCAGACAGGTGGCATCACCCAGTGTAACTCAATCAGAGTCTTATCTATGAGCTGACTAAGTAACAAAAATGTTTCACACATCACTCTGCCATGGGAGCCGCCATTTTGGCCTTTGGAGTCCAGGAGGCCCTTGGGCTTCACAAGAAGAAATCTGCACACAATCAGACAAAGCCAATGAGTAGATGGTCTGAAATCATCTTAGCCAGGGGTCTGGTGGCACCTGGACGGAATGGAAGCTAGAACAGGCCAGCTTGGATAGCTGAGAATAGGTGGACCCCTGAGGTCTACCCCCTACCCTTGGCATCTCTTCCCCCACACGCATACCAAAGTGCCCAAAATGCCCTCCCACAGGGGCCACCACCTGGGCCCCCCTACAGGTCTGTTTAGCTGAAATTCCTTCTCTCTCAATCCATTCTTTCTCCCAAACTTCTAGCCCCTCAATGGGCAGGGACTGACTACGTTATTAAGCAGAAAGAAAAATGATCCAATTAATTCACATGAAGGTGTGATGGACCCGCAAACGGACCCCTGTGAGCCACAGGAAATGGGCAAGCCATGAAGAACGCCTTGGTTCCTGCCCCACTCTGGGCTCGGGGCCCCTGCACCCCGTGAGAGGCTCGGAATAGAGGTTCTTTTAGATAACTGCCACCATCCAGAAAGGAGGCTTCTTCCTGGGCCGCCTCAGTGACCATCAGCAGGCCTGGAGCCCTGAGGACAGACTCACGGGGCAATTACATCAGCACAGGACGCCTTTGTTTTGAGCTGAGGCTGGTTTTCCCACAAGCGACTGAAATAAATTAGAGCATTTTCAACGAGGGCGGTTGAAAGCGCACTCTTGGAAAAATCTCAGCAGCTGCTCTTTATTGGATTATAACTAGGAGCAAAACACCCCAAACCACACAATCGCCTGCAAAGGGGGGAAAAAATCAAATCAAATGCAACATTGTTGTAGGCTCTGGAAAATGTTTCCCCAGGAAAACCAGCCTGGGAACCTGGTCAATGTTCTCTAGCTCGACTGCTCAAGGAGACAGACACTGCTCCTCGGGGGTCAGATACAGTTTGTCTACACACAGGCGGCCAGAGACACTGACAGCCA
The DNA here is from genome assembly GCF_029215605.1 of Mirounga angustirostris. Taxonomy (NCBI): domain Eukaryota; kingdom Metazoa; phylum Chordata; class Mammalia; order Carnivora; family Phocidae; genus Mirounga; species Mirounga angustirostris. Next base: position 40,348,187 of record NW_026991716.1, on the reverse strand, counting down.
GCCACACACAGGCAGGCTGGAGACAGGGAATAGGCACCCCAGGGCAGGCCACCGCCACAGGGGTGTGCAGAGGCCCCGCGAGTAGGTCCTATCTGCAGGGGTGGCCCAGCCCCGGACCGAGACACGGGGGGCCCTCTTTGCCAAGAGATCTTTAAAAATAGGTGAAACCACTCTGTGAGGCAAGCAAGTCCCACTGTGCCCTGAAAGCCAGAGGTGGGCTACATTCCCTAGGAAGCCCACGGAGGTACTAAAGCCGCTTCCCCGTCCAGCAGCTGGCTGGAAATGGAAAGAGGGCGCACTTAGCTGGGAAACCGGAAAACTGGGTCATTCGAACTCTGCCACCACCTAGCTCCGTGAGCTCAAGCAAGCCGTCTGCATTTCTCTGAGCCTCAGTTCTCTTATCCACAAAATGGGTATTATTTTGTTTTCCCTCTTTCCAGGGTGGTGGGGGCGGCGGGGGGTGGTTCTAAGCCTCAAATGAGAAGCAGAAGGAGACAGAAATGAGAACAGTGCTTGTTTGGTGGGGGTGGGATGGACCGGGACGGGGCAAACTCTCTGGGCTGACGCAAATGCTCTAGATCTTGACGGGGGCACCAGGTCCTCGAGGATACACATCTGTCAGAACCAATCAGGCTGCACATTTAAGCTCTGTGCGTTCCACTATATTTAAAGATGAGGAGGAAGGTCAAAATGCTGAACAAATGAGAGTTACTCCTGCCATAAGGGAAACTCTGCCGGCCTGCTGGGAACAGGACACTCTCAAGCAAATAAAGTCTCACTTCGCCCTCGGATAGGAGATTATTTTGAAGTTCAGGTTCAATAGTTTCAGAAAACACATATGTTTGTGTCTAGTTCAAACTGGCTTGGTAGGTATTTAGGAAAAAAAACAGCTCAATTCAGAGCTCAGTCGAAAAATAATAATATTTGGATTCGGTTTGGGGTTCAGTGAATCAGGGCAGTGTTTTCCAATTTGGGGGTCATGGTTCGGTTCAGTTCAAGTTCTTGTTAGAGCAGCCCAGCGTGGGGCTCAGCCCCTGGGATACAGCCAGCTTGGCCCACCAACCATTGTCTGCACACTTTCAGCCCTTCCAGATCAGCTTCGCTCAAGGGGGCCCTTTCCAGCCTCTTTCCTGTGCCTTCCAAAAGAGAAACCAGAACACAAGAGAAAAAAGAAAATTGCTAAATTCTCTGGCTACAGAAAGCCAAACTTGGGTCCACACTGGTACGCACATGGGTGAGAGGCAGGAGTGGGTCCTCGAGATGCGGCCACCCACCAGGAGGAGGGTAAATAATCATGACATCCGGGCAGCTTATGCCTTGGCCATGGGGTGACTGGGAGCTGCTGGACCCTTCTGCAGGTGGGGGTGGGGGGAACCCGGTGCCCTCGTCAGGGGTGGACACGGTGCCCACAGCCAGGTCTACACAAGCAGTAGGCAGGTGTGAGGAGTATCTTCCAGACCAGCCCAAGCACAGGGCTGGTTCCTTCCAAGCACCGCCCCCAACCCCGCAGTCTCTGTCCCCTGTTACTCCCAGCAGACACACGGGTGGCATCAGAACTCTCTTCCTCAGATGCGGCATTTCTGTTGAGAGTCAGGTTCCCAACTTTTATTCCCAAGACTCCCAGCAGGGGCAGGCACGATGGGCAGAAGACAGAGCTCAGAGCTACGGAGGAAGGTCTCTGGGCAGAGCATTCATGTGGGATGGGGCTAAATATGAAGGGAGCCTACAAAAAGAAGTGTTTCCTCCCCACTGTGCCTCCCTCACCTTGCTGCCCCTTTCTCTCCAGTCTGGCTCATCCCATCCTCAACTACAGAACAACGCACAGACGCCCAGGCCTCTGCTGTCTGGCCCCTGCTCACCTCGTCCCCACCATCCCCATCTTGCACCCTACCCTCCAGATAGCCTAGAGATTTCATTCCTCTGTGCCTCTCCGCATGTTATTCCTTTTGCCCAAGAGGCCCTTCCTCCTCCTTGTCTTCCTGAATAACTTCTCCTGGGTGCTTCCCAGGCAGAGTTGACCCACTCTGAGCACACTCCAGCTTCACTCCTGAACCCACTCCTGCCTGTCACTCTCCTCCCTCCTGACGGATTCTCTCCCAAAGGGCTTCTCAGTCCCTGACACAAACAGGCTTCCGTCCGCAGGACTGCCCATGCACAGCTGTGCAGTTTGTGCACTGCACAAAGGCACCCAGCTGAGGGGGCTTTTGGGGTCTGAACGTGCAAAGCTGTGCTGCTGAGAGTTGTGCACATCTGGGGCGGGGTATTTCCCTTCATTCTCACCTGTGAAGGCTAGTAGCAACCCTGCTCAGCAGACACATGCAGATTCCAGGAGGGGACAGTTGTCTTAATAAGCTCGACACTCATCCTGGTTGCAGTGCCTTGCTAGGGAGTCTGTCAGCAGCTGAACTGGGAGCTCTCGCAGGCAGAGACGGGAAAGCTGGGACTGCTCTCTGTAGGCCGGGGCGGCCCTGAGCACAGCACTCAGCCTGGGTTGACAAGAGTTGCTTTTACGGGATGGATCCAGGACCCTGTGGATCATTTCATTTGGGTTTTCATGAGAGCTTGAGTGTGTTCCCAGCTTCTCTGTCAGAACCTGACATCTTTTCATGACAAGCGGTCATGATCCTTCAGGGTCTGCTTCTTCCTGCCCACCCGGTCCTGCCCGGTTCAGCACACATGAGTCCTGAGCCCACCAGGCTTAGGCTTTTGTTCTTGTACTAAAGGATATTTCCAAAAACTGTCCCGGCTTTTGAGGAGGTAGATGAAGTTATCAGGGCCTTCTTGGTGGTATGGTCTGCCTCCTCTCCAGCTGACATAACCTGGTGTTATCTCCCCACAAGCCCCGGCAGCCCCAGCAGTGCCCCCTTGGCCTGGCCCACTGCACACCTTTCTGCCGCCTGCACGCTCGCTGACATGTCCGCATCTCCCCCCACTTTCCAGCACGCTGCTTCTCTCACAACTCCAAGCCCTTGAGGAGCTCCTGGGTTGCTGCCCCAGCTCGGGCAACCACCACAGCGCACGTTATAATTATCTATGCCCACGACCCACAGCTGCCTACTGTTTGGGCCTCCCAGATTTGCCTTTGAAAGTCACTTCTCTTGGGGCGCCTGGGTGGCTCAGTCGTTAAGCGTCTGCCTTCAGCTCAAGTCATGATTCCAGGTCCTGGGATCGAGCCCCACATCGGGCTCCCTGCTCCGCAGGAGGTCTGCTTCTCCCTCTCCCACTCCCCCTGCTTGTATTCCCTCTCTCGCTGTGTCTCTCTCTGTGTCAAATAAATAAATAAAATCTTTAAAAAAAAAAAAAAAGAAAGTCACTTCTCAACTCCCAACTTCAGAGGCATCCAAGAGACCAGGGAGTGCCATGGAAAGACCACAGGTTAAGGGGACTTTCATTCAAATGTCAGCTCTTCCCTCCCCATTCTGAGACTTTGGGCAGCTTGTTGAGCCTCTCTGACCCTCGGTTTCTTCTTTTGAACAATGGAGATGACAGTGCTACCGCCAATGTGGATTAAATGAGATAAAGCCTGGGGGCACCTGGGTGGCTCAGTTGGTTAAGCGACTGCCTTCGGCTCAGGTCATGATCCTGGAGTCCCGGGATCGAGTCCCGCATCGGGCTCCCTGCTCGGTGGGGAGTCTGCTTCTCCCTCTGACCCTCCTCCCTCTCATGCTCTCTGTCTCTCATTCTCTCTCTCGCAAATAAATAAAATCTTTAAAAAAATAATAAAATAAATGAGATAAAGCCTGAACAGTGGCTGGTACGCAGTTAGGATGACCAAGGTGTTCCCGGCTGCCCTGGGCTCTCCAGGGTTTAGCACCAAAGTCGTGCATCCCAGCAACCCCTCAAGTGCTGAGAGAACGGAACCCTCGGTGACCCTCTAATCCCATTCGGGTGAGCTACTTCCTTTTCTCCTATTATTCAGAGGAATAACTGAAAACCTAGAACAGGACCCTTAGTACAGCCTCTGGAGTAAAGAAAAACCGGCTGGGAAGGAGATGGACTCGCTTGCCAGACCCAGGCCGGGCCCCTCTTTGTTACACTTGCAAATTCCCCTCCAAGTTGTCCCATCCCCTTGCTGGATTCTGCGGTCCATAACGGCCCTTCACCCCAGCACCGAGCACCCCGACGGCTCCAGCGGTGCCCTGGGGCCCCGCGTGCTGAGCCACGCCGCCTGCCCTGGCCTGGGGGCGAGGGAGGACACAGCGCGGCCAACCTGCATGGAATTCTCTTCCGACAGCACCTTCCCAGCCTCCTGGGAGGAAGAGGAAGAGGGCTGTCACTCCTTTTCTTAGGCAGCAGTAGGCGCGTGGGGGAGAACAGGCTTCTGACCCCGTGATTGCGGACGGTAGACCCTGCGGGGCGGGAACCGAGCGGTCGGGGCGTGTGCGCGGCCGTCCGCTGGGGCAGCAGCGACACCTGCTGGTCGGGGCCGCGGGGGCCGCGCTCGGCTGGGGTCCGGGGCCGCCGTTCGCCGCCGCAGCGGGCCTCCCCTCGCCCTCGCCCGCCGCCAGGCCCCTGGGCCGGGCAGGCGCGGCCTCCCCCAGCCTGGAACGACGGGGACCGCGGGCCCGGAAAGAGCCGCGGGGCCTTGCAGCCGCCCACGCCCGCTCCCCGAGGGCCCCATCGCCCCTCGGAGCTCCCCAGATGCCCCAGGAACACATTGTTTCTCCCGTAACACTTCCGAATTGTAAGAATCATCCCGTTCTCTTATCATCTTCATTTTGTCTCTGTTTCAGTTCTAGAGCTAATAGCCGGTTCTCGCTTCAGGGCTTCTTCCAGAAATTAATATTTTCGCAGTGAATGAGCACGATGGGGAGCAGCTACCGCCTGCCCTTCAGCCTCACAACAGCAGCGACGCAAAGATGCGGCCTCTGCAAGATCTCTGGCCATCACCTGACTCCAGGGCCAATGATCCGTGCAGTAGGCTGTCCCCGTTGGACAGATGGGGAAACTGAGGCTCAGAGAAATGGAGCGCCTTGCCCAGGCTCTCCCAGGTACCTTCCACCGCTCTATGTCACGCTTTAGGCTCCTGGAAGAAGTCATATGCATATTTGAGGATGTCATGATACCAAAGAGAGAAGCTGAACACAACCCTAAATGTTTATCAGTAGAGGGACTGATGATGTAAACAGTGCCCATCCACTCAATGGAATACTGTGGAATACTGTGCTCACCTTAAAAAGCAGGAGAGCTATATACACATATAGATATATATACACTGCTACGTTTTGCCCACACACACACATATCCATATACATCTGTATACGCAGACTACAAAACACGACACGAGCTGTGAGCCAGGACAGAGACACCCGGCAGAAAGGTAGCTAGCCAGGGAGTGAATACCAGCACACTCTCGGGGCCCTGCAGGGGCAGAGAGACGCAGAGCAGGGTGGAGGCCCGGGACACACCTGGAGGAGTGTCCAGGGAAAAGACCACGCGGGTTGCGTACAGATGAAAACGTCCAAAAGGATACACAGCAACGTGCTACAGTGTTGAGAGTGTTCATCTCGGGGGCAGGGGACCAGAACTGCAGGCACCAGGGGAAATGACACTTTGCCCTTTTACTTCCTATGCCTCTGCATTTGAATTGATAGCAACCAGCGTACGTGAAATGTACAATCTCCGACAAGAACAAAAATATTCCATTTTGGGAACAGTCCTAGACTTCAGTGAGCTCTGATGGAAAGAGGCCTGTGGGGGAAGGAAGGTCACCTCCTACAAGAGGTCCTGCCAGTCTGCCCACTCCGACCACCCTCAACCCTCCCCTCTCAGAGCACCACGTGGGCTCCCGCTCACCTGGGGCTGCTCTGGACTGTTCCACTTAAACGAGGCGTGTGTATCCACGGCTCGACAGCAGCCACCTCCCTGTCCTTGCCAGCCACCCAGCTCGGGGCACAGAGGAGGTGGCCGGTAAACAGGCGGTCATGACAGACTGATCTTGGAAGGCGCAGGGCGACCTGCATGGTGAGTCATGAACGCGGTGGCCTCATCTGTCAAGTGCAGAGAAAGATGGAGGCCTTGCTCATTTCCCAGGGCTGCTGTGAATGGGAAGCATTCCGAAGAGGCAAAAGCACACGCAAACCCAGTGTGTCAGGAGTAACACGCTTGGATTCATGCACCTTTGCAAATGCTTTTCTTTTCATTCCTTTTTTTTTTTTTTTTAAGCGTATATAAGAAGAGTGATCACTTCTCTTCATTTCCGGCCCTCTCCCCTTCACGGGGGCAGGAGACATTTCATTCAGGGTCGCAGATTCTGTTTCCGTCTGGGGGAGGTGGGCCTCGGGGGAATGGCCCCCTTTAGGAATTCATACCGGCTGGGAAATATAATCCAGTGTTTTCCAGCCATCATTTAGCAGAGAGTTGTCATCAGAGTGGTTTCCTCCCGCCCAACGCTGCCTCCCACCAGACCCCCTCCCGGCCCCCGAAGGACCGACTCGGTGACTCTCTTCGTAGTTATGAACAAGCAAATCTGCGAAAACTTAGGAGGCCTCGGCTGAACCGAAACGTTTTTCAAAGAAACACTTTCCAGCCCAAGAAAGGTAATATCCTGGAGGGCTGCCTGCCTTCCTGCAATTAACTAGAATACCACCCAACGGCGCTTTTGTTGGCTACCATTTCCCGGGGAAATACCTCAAATGCTTTTCCTCCTGGTGGCTCAGCAGCTAGAGACATGGAAACAGACAGCAGTCCTCAAATGGGACCTTTGTCTCTTTCCTGTTCAGGCCGCAGATGGGCAGCCGGGACCAGCGAGCCCTTCCTTTGCCGCTCACCGCTGCCCGGGCACCGTGGGCAAGGGACGAGGGGCCTGGCTCCCAGGTGGGCTCTGGAGGCCAGGGCCCAAGGGTGGGAGGGAGGGGAGGGGAGAGGAAGGGGCACGGTCTTGAGGACGGGCCAGGGGTTGAGACTCGACCAAATGTGCTTTTCAGTGCAGCGCCCCTAGAGTCACCAGCTCTGTGACCTTGACCGAGTAACTGTACCTTCTCAAGCCCCCAAACCTCCACTTCCCTATCTGTTAAATGGGGAAGTAAACCCGTCTGTTGTGGTGATGAAATGAGGTGATGCTTGTGCCCCCGACACCCAGTAGGTGCTCATTACACCCTAGTCCTCATTGTGTTCTTTGGGTTGGAGCATTGTCCTCTCCAGATGCCCCGCTGTCTCCTTTTATAATATAAATACTCCAGGAAGGGATCACGTTGGAGGGTCCCAGGAGCCTATCAGGAAGAGGAAAGGAGGTGTTGGCATCAGGTCGAGGGGGCCAACGCAGGCCTGTCAGAGGGGCCAAGCCACAGAGCAAGCCGGTCTAGGAAGTAAGATGAAGAGTAAAAGGAAAAAAAGAGGTGGGAGAAAGGGAGATTTGCTGTGTGATTCACAGGCAGCATGGAGACAGGTGAAATAATTTTATTTATGACTCTACCTTGCGTTTTATTTTGCTCACTGAATCTTCTCATTCGGTATTATTTTCTCTGATCAGTTTTGGACTCAAGCAATGTATAAATTAGTTATTTCGTGTAAGTTCGATGTAGTCCATTTCAACATATAATTTGGTCAGAAAATAACAAATACACTCATTGAATTTCATTTTTTACTTCTTGGTGTGTGAAAAACAGGGCTACAAGCTACCGATCCTTTATAAAGGTAGCGTGTTGACTTTTGTCAATCTCTGAAAAGCCGTTAAATTCATATTAAAAGAAGAAATCTTTGCTATTACAGAGCAAAACTTTGGGTGTTTGTGTCCTTCAGACATCTTCAAGGAAAATTATTCCTTCAAGGAACAATTCAAAGCAAAAATAAAAGAGCCGAAGCCTGGGTGTAAGAGGAAGAGATGGAAGGGTGCCTGGGTGGCTCAGTCGGTTGAGTGTCTGCCCTCGGTTCAGGTCCCGCATCGGGCTCCCTGCTCTGCGGAGAGCCTGCTTCTCCCTCTCCCACTCCCCCTGCTTGTGTTCCCTCTCTCGCTGTGTCTCTCTCTGTCAAATAAATAAAATCTTTAAAAAAAAAAAAGAGGAAGAGATGGAGAATACCCGTCGATCGATCACCTGCCACGTTGTACAGAAGGTCAAGGGTGGTCGAGTGCAGGCTGTGGGGAGCAGAAGCGGCCACGAGGACAGTGGTAACAGGGAAGGAAACTGGAATGAGGAATTTTGAAGATAAAATTTACCTAATTTGCAATTTTACTAAAAAATGCCAATGGTTCCAAAAAACCCCTTAGCAGATGTATTTGGTTTTGCTGACAGTTTTTTTAAAAGATGTCACACAATTGAATCTTCCAGAAATGTTTTAGATGATCTAACTTTTTCTGAGAATTTTTTTCACTGAATACAAAAGATTATAGAGAACAATGCCAAGCACTCATATTCACATCACACTGAAATGGGTTGTTCATTTTCTAGGGAACATAACCACAAGGTATGAACCACGATGATCATGCCTACTTGGCTTTTCTTAGAGACTCGTGACCAGAGATCTGTATTTGGGTAGTGCCCAGCCGCATTGGTTGGCAAAAAGTTGAAGTTCTTGTATAGTGGTTGGCAAATACCCCTCGCCCTGGGCCCTTCCCTGGGACTCCTGCACCTGTCCACAACCCAGTGCCTGAAGAGTCAGCACTTGGCCAAAGCCCAGGGCCCCTGGAATCTAGGTTCCTGCCCCACCAGAGGGCAGCCCTCTGGACCTGCCCAGTGCATGATGCCATACATGCTTCCTCGACCACAGCAGCCTGAACTCCATGTCAGTGGGGCGCACGTTTCCAGCCCCCAGCCCCACTCCCAGGGGCTGTAGCTGCCCTTGCCCGCTGCCACCGATCTGGAGTTGCCCTCCCATGGCCACATGGAGGAACTGCAGGCTCTGAGGGACCGACAGTGAGAGGCAGGAGAAGTGGGCACCCGTGTGAAAGGGGGAGATGATATAGGGAGGCCCAGATCTGTAGGGTGTAAATCCCTCCTTCCATAGTCCCTGCTGAATTTCACCTCCTTTGAATGGAACACATACTACAACTCCTTAAGCCCCAGCCCATCACCAAGATGAATAATCTTAACTTAATTAATAGAAAGGAGAGTTGACACTTAGCAATCCAGCAACGGAGCCCACACGCTCAGCCAAGCGTGCTGCCCTACCTCTCACCTGCCTGAAACACTGGACTTGACCTAACTAAACATGACATTCCAAGGAACGATTTTCAATGATGTCAATAATTAGAGATATGGGGGCGCCTGGGTGGCTCAGTTGGTTAAGCAACTGCCTTCGGCTCAGGTCATGATCCTGGAGTCCCAGGATCGAGTCCCGTATCGGGCTCCCTGCTCGGCGGGGAGTCTGCTTCTCCCTCTGACCCTCCTCCCTCTCATGCTCTCTGTCTCTCATTCTCTCTCTTGCAAATAAATAAAATCTTAAAAAATAATAATAATAATTAGAGATATGGAATATGCAGAAAGCTCAGATAATTTCATAAGGCCTAGAAAATGGTTAATTACCGTTAGGTTAGCAGAATCTGAGAAACGATCAGCATCATTTATAATATCACCAACATTCAGAAAGATTTTCCACCTATGGAAGCTACAAGTTACCTAATTTAGGGAACATACTAGGGACATTGCTAAAAGAGCTTGATACTATTTCCTGCATCAAATCATGGCCCAGACAGGGGCATCACTTCAAGAGGGTCAGCCCCATCAAACCAGAGCCTGCACCAACAGTCCCTAAACGTGCACAAATAATTTGGAAACTATCAGGTGTGTTTGATGGACCATTTGTGCTACAACTGGGAGAACAAAAGAGAGTGTAGGTTTTAATTTATTCTGTCATTCTGAAGAATGACAGACTTAAAGTAACTCGAGTTCTGCTTCTTAGTCTTTACAGTCATCGCGCCATCATTGTCCATTTCGAGTCTATCGTTTAAAAGCAGGAGGACAAGGGGCGCCTGGGTGGCTCAGTTGGTTGGGCGACTGCCTTCGGCTCGGGTCATGATCCTGGAGTCCCGGGATCGAGTCCCACATTGGGCTCCCTGCTCGGCAGGGAGTCTGCTTCTCCCTCTGACCCTCCCCCCGCCATGTGCTCTCTCTCTCTCTCATTCTCTCTCTCAAATAAATAAATAAAATCTTTAAATAAATAAATAAATAAATAAAAAATAAATAAAAGCAGGAGGACTCACCCAAGGGTTGGAGACATGAATTGCTCACCAAGCCTGAGTGATTTTGGGTAGTTGTGAACTTCTTCTCCAAATGAATGTATACACGGAGTCTCCATGGGTCGGGGGCCAACCTTAGAACTGGGTGCTCTCAAAGTAACTTCCAGGTAGAATATAATATTTATTTCTTTTTTTTTTCAAAGATTTTATTTATTTATTTGAGAGAGAGAGACAGAGAGAGAGCATGAGAGCGGGGAGGGTCCGGAGGGTCAGAGGGAGAAGCAGACTCCCCGCGGAGCAGGGAGCCCAATGCTGGACTCGATCCAGGGACTCCAGGATCATGACCTGAGCCGAAGGCAGTCGCTTAACCGACTGAGCCACCCAGGCGCCCTATAATATTTATTTCTTAAAGGATAAGAAATTAGGGCGCCTGAGTGGCCCAGTCGGTTGGCATCTGCCTTGGACTCAGGTCATGATCCAGGGGTCCTGGGATGGAGACCCATATTGGGCTCCCTGCTCAGCGGGGAGTCTGCTTCCCCCTCTGCCCCTCATGCTGGCTCTCTCTCTCTCTCTCTCTCTCAAATAAATAAAATCTTTAAAAAAAATAAAGGATAAGAAATCAAAACAAGCTAATTTGACGTTTACATGTATGTTACCACAGTAACCTACCGATTGTTTATGACTTAAGCCAACAAAACATTTTTTCAAGGAGTATGTTATCACTGCCATGGTTCGGAATTGCTTAGGGCTGATGCACGCTGATCATGAAAAGTCCATTTTTATTCGGTTTTGTTGTTGCTGTTGATACTTCATACCTGAGTCAGTGTACCCCCCTGCCGATTGTGCCCCCCACTCACCACTGCCCCACTCAGAAGTGTTCCAGCTTAGATGATACTTTATTTGGCCAATAATTTATTTTCATCTTTGTTTTTGCTTAGATAGGGACTGGGGGGAAAGGAAATGGCCCTCAGGTACCAGCGGGAGAGGAGGGAAGCACGGAGCTACACCGAGAACAACCAAAGGCCCAGAACCCTTGAGGCATAGCCCTGCACCTTCGGTCATCTGTCTCCATGGAACTGCCACCCTGGCCCTGCTTCTCGCCCTTGAGGTCATGGGGGGAGAAAATTAAGCTTCTTTCACGTGACAACCCTCCAAGTATTAGAAGAGGGCTTGTTATTGGTTGAATTGTATTCCTCCCCCAAAAAAGATGCTGAAGTCTTAACCCCCAGTACCTGTGAGTATCTTATCTGGGAATAGGGTCTTAGCAGATGAGCAAGTAAAATGAGGTCATTGTGGAGTGAGCCCTAATTTAATACGACTGTGTCCTCATCAAGGGGGGAAGATTCGGACATAGTGAGAACACCATGTGAAGATAAAAACAGAGAGAGGGCTGATGTGTCTACAAGCCAAGGAAGGCTGAAGATCGCCAGTAAATCACCAGAGGCAAGGAGACTGGCACAGAAGAAGGAGCCAACCCTACCAACACCTTGATCTTGGCTTTCTAGCCTCCGGAACCATACAACAATACATTGCCATTGCACCAGAAGTTGGCTATGGCAGCCCTAGGAAACTAACACAGGGCTCTTGCTTCATTTCACCCCATCCAACCAGCTCTTTCCTCAATCCTCAACTGGCTCTCCCATCTCCCTGTGTTTGAGTCTCTTCTGGCTGATGGCCAGTTGCCCCCAAATTCACAACTCAACACAATTCCCGCAGTGGGAATTATATTGAGGCCATTGGTGTCTGGGCCCCACATCAGGCAAATTCTACAGTCCGGCCTCATCTCGTGGACCATATTGTTACATTTGGCCCATAAGGCTGGCTGTCCTCTTCCTGTTTCTCTTGCTCGTTCACAGCTGACCCACCCTCACCAGGCGCTGAAGCCTGGTTACCCCGACTGAAGTCTTCAGTAGGGAATTGGAAGAAACCAACCTCTTTAGGGATATTTTTGCATGTTCAGGAAGTCCAGAGATGGTCAAGCTGGGGCTAGCATAGCCTTCCTTGGTGTTGGGGACCTAGGAACCTCTCCCAGCCAGGCTGCCCTGCTCAGCATCTCCTTGGGGTACAGCGGCGACTCTGCCCTGTCCTCATTTCCTGACACAAGGCTCCTACCACCTCTTCGGACTTCCTGAGTCGTAGGGGTGATGGGAGCGTCTTTTGTTATTCATAACAAGCCCCTTTAGACTATACATGAGTCTACGCTAATGAGGTGACTCTTGGTGGTCCCCTAGATAGCTTCGGGATGGACAGCTAGCTGCCAGAGGAATCAGCCATGTGATTAGAGGAGTGGACCTTTCTGCCCACCCCCACACTCCAGCGAGGGTCAGGGGCTGGAGGTGGAGTGCAGTCACCAATTGATTATGATTTAATCAATCATGACAACATAATGGAATGTCCATTAAAACTCCTCAGTGACAGGATTCAGAGTGCTTCCAGATCGTGAACGCATCCACATGCTGGGAGGGTGGAATGCCCCAACGCCTTGGGGGCAGAAGCTCCTGGGCTTGGGACCCTTCCAGATTTCACCCTATGTACCTCTTCTTCTGGCCGTCCACTAGTACCCTTTATCATACCCTTTATAATAAACCAGTAATAGTAAGTGAAGTGCTTTCTTGAGTTCTGTGAGCCATTCTAGAACATTGCCAAAACCGAGGGGGTTATGGGAACCCCCGATTTGTAGCCAGTTGGTCAGAAGCACAGGAGACAGCCTGGGACTTGTGACTGGCATCTGAGGTGGGGACGGAGCCCTTACCCCGTGGGATCTGACGCCGACCCCAGGTCAGTAACATCAGAGCTGAACTGAATTGCAGGACACCCAGTTGGTGTCCAGAGAACCGGAGAATTGGTTGGTGTGGGAAACCAAACCCATACATTTGGTGTCATAAGTGCTGTGAGTAAAAACAGTGGAGAAGGAGGGAAGAGGGGCACACAGCCTCTTTTTAAGACACGTCTCTCACCTCCATTTCTGCTTGCTTCCCACCGGCCCAAACCGAGACAGATAGCTCTTTTATACGTGGACTTGAAAACTTACCACTGGAAATGCTAACTGAGAAAGTGGGAGTTATTTTGGAAAAATACAAAACAGGCTTAAAGGCTAGGCCATGTGGAGGCAGTCTGGGGCTTGTAACTTTGGATGCCTCTCCTAAGAGATGTGGGGAATTTATTTGTAAAGTAAGTGTATTAGTCAGGATTAAGTTCAGCTGTAACAGAAAACCCCAAAGTAACAGTGGTTTGGTCCTGTTTCCCGTTTCTGGGCGTATTAAGTGACAGTAATACTACCGTGGACTGGAGGCCTGCTGTGTGCCGGGTGGGGGCCTCGACACTTTACATTTCCTCTTCACAAGACCCCGTAAAGGAGGCCCCCGCTTTACAAGAGAAGAGACTCAAGCCCAGAGAAGGTAGGTCACTTGCCCAAGGTCACACAGCTCCTTCGTGGTAGAGGCTGCATGAATCCAAAGCTCTCCCCACTCTGCTGCCTGCCCTTCGGGGGGCAGATGCCGCCCCCATCGCTCCCCCATCAGCATAAGGGAGGAAGGTCATCACCCAGCTAACTGTACGGTTGACAGAAGCATGTTTTTGCAGAGTGGCTTTCAGAACATATGTGTTAAGGGTTGAAAACTCAAACTGAAATGCGTTTCCACACTCATCCCCCACACTGCTCTTCCTGTTCATTTGTTTAAATCCCACAAAGGAACATATTTTGGTTGTGCTTTTGGTTCACCAAGTACAACTAATCAGCACATCCACTCACTCAGATACAAACCAATGCCAAGGACTTCTGAGTCAAGACACTGTGGAAAGATGAGTCTGCAGGCCCTCCCGGCCTCCCCCGCGCAGTCCCCTTTTCCTCCACGGTACGATGTTTTGGCTCTGAACCTGGCACAAGGCTTTCTCTAGTATCTTTCTCCATGAACTATGGTCAAGAGGTTGTGAAGAGCATGGGTGATAAGGAAGCTTTGCAGGTGTGGGCGCTCAGCAGCTCACAAACCTCACTAACCCGACTCTCGTGACAATCCGTGAGAGCAGACAGCGGCCTCCCACACAGAGAAGTTCAGAGACATCAAGTCATTTGCCCCATGTCACACAGCCCGGCAATAAACAGAGGCAGGACTCAAACCCAGGACTTGTGACTTTAAGAACAGAGCTTGTTCTCATCCCCAGGAAATTTCTCCTCAATGACTCCCTTTTTCCCATTCCCTCTCTCCAGCGCAGCAGAAGTCCTCGTTTGGTGACTTCCAGATTTAAGGCTCATCTGCTGGCGTGGGTGTCAGGAGCGGGGGCTGACAAGGGGATCTGGTGTTGGTGTGGCCAGAGGTGCCAGGAGACAAGAGGGAGAAGGGAAAGAGACCCACAGAGACAGAGAAACAGAGTCGGATCCAGAGAAAGAGTGAGCAAGATACCAAGATACGCAAGAATCCTTCTGGGGAGATCCTTGAGAAGACGTGGTTCAAAGAAGCTCATGATCTAGCTAAGGAGCTAAGATAAGACACGGGAAGAAATGAGGTCTAGAATACATGAAACCAAATGCATGTCAGCCCCACGGGGGACAGAGGAGGACTGAGCGGGGGAGGGGGGGCCGAAGCTGGCCTTGCTGGACTTGAACGGGGCCCAGTGGGAGGACAAAGACCAGCCTGAAGCAGGGGTGAGGCCCTCTGCTCCCCCAGCCCCGGGGCAGAGGCCTGCAGAGTGCTCCAGGGCGTGGGTGTTGCCATGATGAATGTAACCCGTTTGCAGACATTTCCGGCGGTCCAGGCACACAGCAGCGCACTCCATCTCCCTCCCCCGGATACCCCTAGTTTGCAGGCAATCTTATTCCACGCCGCCGTACTGCAGGATGGGATTTTTTTTTCCCCTGCCACTGTGCTAAGACAGCCCCAGAACTGCCCTCCTGCTTCTTTCCAGCTCCATGATGTGGAAATTTGTGCCCTGATCGTGTAGTTGAGGAATCGTAGGGAAATTAAGGTTTAGAAGCTTATTCTGACCTTTTCAAATGTACTAGGGGGCCTAGACAGCTCTGCACACCCCACAATAACTCTCAAATACAGTGAGCACTCTCTCTTTTATGTGCTGTGGGGAATTGTCCGGGTTTCAGATGGACTGGCGTTTGCTGGGGGGAGGACCGTGTCCTCTGGCAGCGACCTCCACGTCCCCCGGCCCGAGATGGCCAAGCAGACACGAGACTGAGAAGTGGGCTGAGCCATGAAGGCCCCCTAACCCTTGTCCTCATCCTAACCTCGTCTTCAGCTGTGGACCTTGACTTGGGCATTCCTTCTCTCTTGTCCACTTCAGTGTTGCTTAGCAAGTTTGCACCTGTGATCAGTGTCCATGTGATCTCAATGGAGCTTGAAATACATTGAAATAGGCTACCAAAGACCCATGCACGGAGAATGAATGCTGAGACGCCACTGTCCTTGTGTGCGAGGAGAACCAATCAACAGTGCTGACTAAATGGGTCAAAAGGAAAAAGCTTCTTACCGACAGAGGAGAAAACTGCAAAGACAAGGCGCTTTGAATTTTAGGCAGGAAATGTACAGACACATTTTATATAAAATGTTGAGCTATAGAAGAATGCGAATACCTTGGGCACCTGGGTGGCTCAGTTGGTTAAGCGACTGCCTTCGGCTCAGGTCATGATCCTGGAGTCCCAGGATCGAGTCCCGCATCAGGCTCCCTGCTCCGCGGGGAGTCTGCTTCTCCCTCTGACTCTCCCCCTTC
The DNA here is from genome assembly GCF_029215605.1 of Mirounga angustirostris. Lineage (NCBI taxonomy): Eukaryota > Metazoa > Chordata > Mammalia > Carnivora > Phocidae > Mirounga > Mirounga angustirostris. The sequence goes on along the minus strand of NW_026991716.1, from coordinate 40,332,358 downwards.
TCATGTACTCGCTCTCTCTCAATCTCTCTCTCTCAAATAAATAAATAAAATCTTTAAAAAAAAAAAAAAAGAAGAAGAATGCGAATACCTTTGTGTTTGGATGGAAAATATCGTTTTGCTGAGCTGCCAGACAGCCTGTGACGTAAACAGCCTACAGTCAGGGTTAGTTTCGAACCTGTTCAAACTGAATCTCAAAAGCACAACTGAACTTGGACAGCTTCATATTCTAATACAGTTTAAAGAGCTCACTTCTGGGGACGCCTGGGATGCCCAGTCGCCTAGGTATCAGACTCTTGATTTAAGCTCAGGTCATGATCTCAAGGTGGTGAGATCGAGCCCCGCGCCGGGCTCTGTGCTCAGCGTGGTGTCTGCTTCCCCCTCCTCCACCCCCTCCTTGAATGCTCTCAAATAAATAAATAAATAGTTCACTTCTGACTTGCTCACCATGCCAGTTTTCTTCTAGAGAGAAAATATGCACATTATTGGAAGTGCAGGGAGACAAGAGTGTATTTTCTGTTATTGTTGTCGTTTGCTTTTGTTGTTGCTGTTGCATCTACGGAATGCATGAGTTTTCATCTTCTAAGCCCCGTGTGCAATTCAGAACCACACCACTTCTCTCTCCCTCTCTCTGGAGCCCAAGCACACTTCCCAGTCGGTGACACACAATGTCCTTACGTAACGAGACCACTAGCATTCCCTACTGTGTATGTGACAAACAGAGTGATGCAGGACATTGAAACGGGGTCCCTGGCTTTGGGCTCAGTACACGGCCCACGGCTCCTTATCACTTCAACAAAATGAGCACAGTTGCCCTTGTTTTGTCTTCAAAGCATCACGGAGCTGAAAGGCATACTTACCCACCACGTCTGCCTGGAAGACCAGGCAGATCTTCGGACCGCCTCTTGTACAGTCAGTTTTGAGTTAGAAAGATATTACTGCTGGGACGCCTGGGTGGCTCAGTTGGTTAAGCGTCTGACTTCAGCTCAGGTCATGATCCCGGGGTCCTGGGATCGAGGCCCACATCGGGCTCCCTGCTCAGCGGGGAGCCTGCTTCTCCCTCTCCCTCTGCCTGCCAATCCCCCTGCTTGTGCTGCCAAATAAATAAATACTTTTTTTTTAAATGTTCATTTTAATAGCTATATGTAGCTGATGTCCATACTGGACAGCATAGTTCTAGAACGAGCACCTTTCTGAACCTTTATTTTTCCTTGGATTTCTCTGCCTCTTTGTTAAAGTACAAAAATGGGCAACTTATGGATACAGCAAGAGTCCTTGTTCTCCCCATCCTCACCCCGACTCCCCCTGCCCTTTCTACCATTCCCCCTTCCACCCAAGTTCTCTAGAGTTTTCTAGGACCAAATATTATTTCTAATAACAGAGTTTTCTCACTCCAGTTATAATCACAAATCCCTCTGGGGAAAAAGTCTTATACTGAAACAAATGGCCTATCCAAAGGTTTCAGAAAATCGCTTTTTAAGAACTCTTTGGAGTGGACTATGCAGGGAAATGAAATAAGTATCAGGTTGGTTTGAGTAAGTTATCACATAAGCCCCATGAGCTTCAGGGCATGTTTTGAGAAGGCTTTTTTCACTGTTCCCAAATAACAGACAAATTGTTGATATAATGAGTGATCGAAGGAAGGGGTGGTCGGCAGCCTTCAGAGCAGGAAGGCGTCTGCAGGGAGGAGAATATTAATCAAGGCTTCCCGAGAGTGGGGAGCAAGCAGGAGAAAAACAATCTTCTCCTTCATGGATAAGGCAGCTCCTGGGTACGATTCCAGCAGTTTCCCAGACTTTAATGTGCATGCACGCCATCTGGGGAATCATGTTAAAATGCAGATTCCCATTCAGTGGGACCAGTGATGCTGAAGCCACTGGTGGAGACCACACTTGGTGTAGGGAGGTTTAAGGCCACAATGCTCCTGAAGTCCATGGAGACAGTCCATTGAGAACAGCCAGCAGGCGGTTCCAGGGCCCTGACCCCCCGCCCACCCCTGCCTGCTGAGGGTAGGTTCTCTTGAAATCCTCATCTTGAAGCCTGTCTTCTAGGAAACCAGCCCTGCTTTATAAACGGACCTGCTGCCATCAGCAATCAACAGAACTTTGCGAAGTTGCCAGAACCCATCCAAGCACAGAGGACCAAAGCCCTGAGAGACCAGTGTCTCTCAGACAGGCAGCAGTCGGAGTGAATGCTTCTGCTCCACAAACTCACCCTGGCTCATAAGGGGGCTGTGCTGAGTGGGGGGAAAGTACTAGAAAGCCACCTGTTAGCACAAAGCTAAGCCCCATCTTCCAGTCTTGTTTCATCAGGAATAATGTTGATACTTTCATTTATTTCTTCTTGTTTCCTACTCTCCCACTTAATTCAGTCTTAACTGGGGATGAAATGGGTATAACCTGCCCTCTGAAACCACTTTGCCTCCATCTATAAAATGAGGATATGAGAGCCTACACTCCTCAGTTTTGTGAGGATTAAGTTACTGCCCAGGGGTTTAGCACTGTCTCTCACAGGATAGGCACTTACTAAATGCAGCTGTTATTATAGGCACTTTACAATGTTTGTTTCATGAATACGTACAGTCTCCAGCGATGACAATCCTCTTGACCTCCAGACCCAAGGCCTGCTTGATAGTTCCATTAGAAGCAAACATTTCATCTTTTCTCCAAAATCAGTTCCCCTCACCATCTTCTGTCAGAGACCACTAACCCAGAGCTATTTTTCTGCCTCCATATCCAGGTCCCATCACTTTTCAATTCTGCCTTCATAAAACCTCTTGAATTTTTGTCATTGCCCCCACCCTCATCACCTTGGGGTGACCCCACCTTGAGGTCCTGCAATAACTTCTCACCAGTCTTCCTGCCCCCATCGGTCTCCTTCCCAACCCCATTACAGACACGGCCTCCAAGGCAGTCTTTCCTGAGCACCACTGAAGAAATTCTAAACAATTCCAATAAGCAGTTCCAAAGGCTTTTTTTTCAGCAGGGGCGGCACTGTTGGAAGTAAGTGCATGGCTTCCCAGGGGACTACTTGGGAAAAGTCCACACACAATGCACCCTGACATTTAAGAAATTGCTCCACCATCAATCATGGTACTTTAGAGCCACATCATAGGTACTGTGGGAGAGAGATGCAGACAGACCTTCGCTGCCTCGTCCACACTCTGGGAGCCCCTACTAGGGCTAGACGGTGAGGCATTAACAGCTCGGTCTATTGAGGGAGAGCGTTAAGTCTCAGGTCAGATGAACCTGTTTCTCAGACAGCACTGGCTTTGTTTCGGTTTTTCCTTTACATATATTTGTTGTGATTCTGTCATCAAGGAAAAAATCATTGCTTCTATGTCATTACCTGTTAGGGATTTTAGGGCCTAGTATTATTCTGGAATTCACCTAGTTCAAAATAAAGACTTCCAAAGAAGCAAGTTCACTTGAAAATAGCAGTGACACTTGAGAATGAACATGTTCTATTTCTCAGATTTGAAGGTCAAAAAGTCTTAACCCAGTTGTTGGTAGTCACTAGATGGCACTTGAGCCATAGTATGCTGAGACAGCTGGGTGGCGTTTAGGGCCACACCCCAAGGGCCTCACGGAGACTACTGGAATTTGGAAGGTGTGTCAGCCACTTCCTTAACCAATCCTAACAAGCATGTCACTCCAGAACTGACTATTAAAGGCAAGAACAAAATACTTGATTATCATCAAAGCAATAGCAGAAAACCAAACAGGTGACATGGAAGTTAATTCCATGTAAGAATCTGTCATGATTCTCCCTAGTCCCACCCTCTAGTTCCAGCCCCTCCCCCTGTGAAAATGACAGCTACTGCTGGTTGACTGCCCCCAAATCCCTCTGGCTTAGCACCTGGTCCCCATCTGCAGGCTCATCACTGCTAAGACCCCCGCCTTCCCTCTGAGCCCAATTCTCCAAGGTGCTATCCTGTAGTATTCAGAAGCCATTCATTCACACAGGCTCTTCTTAACTCATCAAGCAGAAAAGAAGTGGCTCACTGCCAGGCCTCAGTTCCTATAACCAAATACCAAATTAAAACATGGCTGCCATCCTCTTCTTCCTCTACCAGATTTTATGAACCAATTCTAACTTTGGAGGGCAGACACTGGACACTTCCATGGATGTTAAAAACTTGTAGGTGAGCGCTGTGAATTGTGTAAGACTGTTGAATCACAGACCTGTACCTCTGAAACAAATAATACAATATATGTTTTAAAAAAAAAAAAAGAAGAAGAAGATAGTAGGAAGGGAAAAATGAAGGGGGGGAAATCGGAGGGGGAGAAGAACCATGAGAGACTATGGACTCTGAGAAACAAACTGTGGGTTCTAGAGGGGAAGGGGGTAGGGGGATGGGGTAGCCTGGTGATGGGTATTAAAGAGGGCACATTCTGCATGGAGCACTGGGTGTTATACGCAAACAATGAAATCATGGAACACTACATTAAAAACTAATGATGTAATGTATGGTGATTAACATAATAAAAAATTTTAAAAAAAACTAAGGATGTAATGTGATTAACATAATAAAATTAAATAAAATTAAATTTTAAAAAACTTGTAGATTTCTCAAGCAAGCAAATCCTGAATCTGGGCAAGTTTTCTTGACATCTCCTTCCTCAAGTAAAGAATTTAAACATAAAACTATAGTTGGCAGACCTAATCAACTGGGAGTAGGGAATTCTCCTTGGGAGTAATGAAGTAACCAACACCCACATATTTTGAACAGTTCTACTCTCCATCAAATATTAAGTTTCCGGGACACCTGGGTGGCTCAGTCGGTTGGGTGTCTGCCTTCAGCTCAGGTCATGATCCCAGGGTACTGGGATCGAGCCCCACATGGGGCTCCTTGCTCAGCGGGGAGCCTGCTTCTCCCTCTGCCTGTCGCTCCCCGCTTGTGCGCTTGCTCGCTCTCTCTGACAAATAAAATCTTTTAAAAAAAATATTGTTTCCCTGCAAGGGCTATTCTGGAAGCAGAGAATAAATTATATGTATAATCTTCCAATTAGCCCGTAATATGCCTAGAGGGCAAGCCATATGCATTGCTTCTAAAATCTGGTCCAACTTCTGCTTTTTGGCCACTTCATTATACCAGGACAATCTTCAAGTATATTCCGCCAACTGTTCTCTGCACGGAGGGACATGGCAGAACATCAAGTGATGGTGGTGGGAAAGGATGACAATTGCTCTTCCATGAAATCAGTTTCAAGGGGAATCAGTACAAGATATACTCCCAAGATATAGAAAGAACCTCCATAATTATTCGTGACTATTCATGAAAGGTGCATTTTTTAATTATTCAAAAAGATGGATTTCTTCAAACCTTCAGTTTATGCCAGTGTTCAGGGAGAGGAGTCCCTCAAGTTTATTAGATACAGTAATATAAGCGGTTATTTTATTTAAAAATGAACAAGTGTCCTGGGGTGCCTGGGTGGCTCAGTCATTAAGCGTCTGCCTTCGGCTCAGGTCATGATCCCAGGGTCCTGGGATCGAGCCCCGCATTGGGCTCCCTGCTCTGCGGGAAGCCTGCTTCTCCCTCTCCCACCGCCCACTGCTTGTGTTCCCTCTCTCGCTATGTCTCCGTCAAATAAATAAAAAAATATTTTAAAAAAATAAAAAATAAAAATGAACACGTGTCCTTGGATTCATTGTGTTTGAGATTTCAGATCCCATGGTGACTGGCTACAGTGGAGAAACAAGGCCTGGACTTGCTTTGAGCATCAATTTCACTATTTGAGCAAATCTCTTCCCCTCATGAGATTTCAGTCACCCCATCTGCAAAAGAGATTTTTATTGCACTAACTGCTATTTTGCTCACCTAATATCAAGACAGGAAAAAGAACAATAAAAACAACAAAATCTGGGGCGCCTGGGTGGCTCAGTCAGTTAAGCGGCTGCCTTCGGCTCAGGTCATGATCCTGGAGTCCCGGGATCGAGTCCCACATCGGGCTCCCTGCTCAGCGGGGGGTCTGCTTCTCCCTCTGACCCTCCCCCCTCTCATGCTCTCTCTATCTCAGTCTCTCTCTCAAATAAATAAATAAAATCTTAAAAAAAAAAAAATAAGTTGAAAAGCATCAGAATCCAAGAATGAGAGAGTAAAGACAGGACAGTGCCACACCGCACATGCAGGACACAGCCACCACCAGCCTCTCTCAGCACCACACTTCTGATCAAAGACCACAGACAGCTGTGGATTCTCTGAGCACAAGATGTTTCTTATATCCAGCCAGTTTAATCTAAACTGGCAGTTCTCAATTTCGGGGCATCTCAGGATCCCTTTAAACTTTTAAAAATTGAGGACCCCAAAAATCTTTTATGTGAGTCATATCTGCCCATTATTTACCGAAGGCATCACACTCCCTGATTTCTAACTCTATTACGAAGCTATAGTAAGTACAACAGTATGGTGTTGGCATAAAAACAGACACACACATCAACGGAACAGGATAGAGCCCAGAAATAAACCCATGCATATATGGCTAATTAATCTGCAACAAAGGAACCAAAAATATACAGTGGGGAAAGCACAGTCTCCTCAATGAATGGTGCTGGGAAAACTGGGCAGCTACATGCAAAAGAATGAAAGTGGACCCCTGACTTACACCATACACAAAAACTAACTCAAAATGGATCAAAGACTTAAATGTAAGACCTGAAACCACACAACTCCAGAAGAAACATAGGCAGTAAGCTCCCTGACATAGGTCTTGGTGATGATTTTTTAATCTGACACCCAAAGCAACAAGAGCAAAAATAAACAAGTGGGGCTACATCAAACTTAAAAGCTTCTGCACGGCAAATGAAACCATCAACAAAATGAAAACGCAAGCTATTGGATGGGAGAAAATATCTGCAAATCTTGTATCTCATAAGGGACACTAATATCTAAAATAAATAAAGAACTCATACAACCCAATAGCAAAAAAACAATTGATTAAAAATGGGCAGAAGCCCTAAATAGACATTTTTCCAAAGACATACAGATGGCCAAAGGGTACAGGAAAAGATGCTCATCATCAATCATCAGGGAAATGCAAATCAAAACTGCAATAAGACATCACCTCACACCTGTCAGAATGGCTAGAATCAAAAAGATAAGAAATAGTTAAGTGTTAGCGAGGATGCGGAGAGAAGGGAACCCCCATGCACCGTTCACAGGAATGTAAACTGGTGCAGCCACTATAAAAAACAGTACGGAGCTTCATCAAAAAATTAAAAATAGAACTACCATATGATTCAGCAGTTCCACTCTTGGGTATTTATCTAAAGAAAATGAAGACACTGAATCCAAAAGATATTTGCACCCCCATGTTCAATGCACCATTATTTACAATAGCCAAGATGTGGAAACAACTCAGATAATCTACCAATGGCTGAATAGGTAACAAAAACGTCACACGCACACACACATACACAGGCTTGCGTGCACAAGCGCGCAGAGTATTATTCAGCCATAAAAAAGAACGTTCCCTACTTGAGTACTCTCTCAGTCTACAGGTACGGTTCCTCTCTACATCTGCTAGCCCTGTATTCTTTAGAGTTGTCTTTGCCCGTCTTAGTGGTTAATCTCCTGTTATAGTTAATAATTCTTCATATTAAATTTCCCTGTTCAAATTACTGGTATGGTTTCTTTCTCTTGCATGGGTCCTGAACCCTAAATGATACCATCATCATTTGTAAAACTTAAAAGAGAATGCGTATTTCCTAAATCACTAAGAAAATTAAAACCCAGAACATTACAGTCCATTTAGGAAATGAGAGGCATCAGTGAGAAAGCATAAAACATGATCACAGAAGACCAAAGTCAGTAATTAACATAAAAGCAAATGGATTATCCGTCTCCCCTCTTAAATTGCAAAAACTCTCCAAATGGGTTAAAATAGAAAATCCAACAAGACATGCTATTTATTTTTTTTTTTTTTTTTAAGATTTTATTTATTTGCGAGAGAGAGAATGAGAGACAGAGAGCATGAGAGGGAGGAGGGTCAGAGGGAGAAGCAGACTCCCTGCTGAGCAGGGAGCCTGACGTGGGACTCGATCCCGGGACTCCAGGATCATGACCTGAGCCGAAGGCAGTTGCTTAACCAACTGAGCCACCCAGGCGCCCCAAGACATGCTATTTAGAGACAACAAAAAATTATATAGAAGTTAAAAAAAAAAAAGACAACTTATCAAGCAAATATAAACAAAAAAGAATATTCCAATCTCAAAGAGGTTAATTTGAAAGTAAAAGTATAAAGGAGAAAAGGAGTAACTTTATAGACTAGCAAGTCTTTTATGAATGACCCCTAACAGACACAAGAATTTACATACTAAACAACAGTATCAAAATATATGAAACAAAAGCTCTAGACAAGCTGAAATTGAGAAAAAGATCTAGAAGACTTTAAGACAACATTTAGTCTATGGTAGTTTACACCCCAAGATAAGAAAATAAAATTTGAATAATATAATTAAAGTGGTTGAATACATGTTCACCTCTGTCCCACATGAACTAAATAAAGCTTCATTTAAAACATCCATAAAACGTTTTTTTTAAATGCTGGGCTCCAAAACCTCAGTCCTAAAAAGCAGAAACTACATAAGCCGTATTTCCTTGCTACAAGGTAAAAATGCTACAAGGAGCAACAATTAAAAAAGAAAAAAGCCAACCACACAGAAATTTATTTAACCAAAAATTTAAAACACAATGATAAACCACTTAGAAAACAAGACACATCAATGTAGCTGGGATGTAAACGTATCTGAAATTAGAGATAACCAAAACCCTTCATTTGTATACAAATAAAAACAAAAAATAAACATCAGACTCAAAAAGTTACAGGGCAAGAAACTCTACAGAAAACAAAAGAAATACACATAAAATGAGACATTAATATATTTTAAAACAAATGACAAGTGATAAATCCAAACACTGGGTTTTTTTTGAAGGGAAAAAAGATGACCTGTAGCGAAGTCAAATCAAGGAAAAAATAGGAAATGGTAAAATTAAGGTCAATTCCTTGTAACTTAGAAGTAACAAACTTAATATAGGAGATTTCTTACTCTCTATTAAAACTCTCTGCAAATAAATGTGTAAAATTTCAACAAAATTAAGTTTTCTGGAAAAGTATAAATTACTTAAATTTAGCAAATAACAAACACCAAAGGAGAAATACATTTTAAAACAAAATTTTAAAATCAAATTTAAAGATACTTCAATTTAAAAACAGATAACATAGTCACAGAAGAAACTGTTGTCAAGAAATTACTTCCCAAAAGGGCTCTCAATTCAAAGGTTTCTCAGCTCAATCCTTCAATCTTTAATGGAACAAATCCCTCCAATGAATAACTGCTTGATGCAAAGAAAAATATACATAGTTATCCTATTCACCTTATACAGCTAGCAAAATCTCCATGTCAGAAATTGGACTGGGGCGCCTAGGTGACTCAGTACGGTGAGCATACAACTCTTGATCTCAGCTTAGGTCTTGACCTCAGGGTTGTGAGTTCAAGCTCTGCTTTGGGCTCCACACTAGGTGTGGAGCCTACTTATAAAAAAAAAAAAAAGAGCTAACAGCCCAAAAGACTAAATTCACTTACGTAAAAAATGCAATTTTCCTAAATAACCTATTAGCAAATCAAAGTTTACAGGGCCAATAGGGCAGCCACATTTTAGGAGAAATGCATTGCAGGACATCACGTACTTCACAACTAAGGTTCCCAGAAAAACAGATGTGAAAATAGTGAGGATAAAATGGTTGGACAGCAGAAATCTACACGTGCTGTTAGGTATTTTTTCTCTGGAGACTGAATTTTCTTATCTCAGCATTATTTCTAATATTTCAAAGATGAGATCTCACTCCTTCTGGTGGGTTTTTTTTGGGGGGGGCTCTGTATCATATTTAATTTCTGTCCCAAAGTTACTGAGACTTAAACATGCTTTTCAACACAACCAGTTAATGAAAAATAAGATAAATGTGAATGTGAAAAGTTACCAAAATCGCTCTCAGAGTGCTGCTGGTAAAGAACCCTGGGCTTTACAGGGTACTAACAAAGATGATGCAGAGCTGTTTACCAATTAAAGCTGCACTGCTATATGGCAAAAGCGTGAGCCATACATCTACAATGCACTGAGACTGCCAATTTTGAAATTATGCAAACCTTGGTCATTTTGTAGGCTGTAAGTATGTGCATTACTTCAAATTTTGAAAACAAAGTGAGTATTGTTAGATCAACTATTTTATTTATTTATTTATTTTTAGATTTTATTTATTTATCTGACAGAGACAGCGAGAGAGGGAACACAAGCAGAGGGAGAGCGAGAAGCAGGCTTCCTGCGGAGCAGGGAGCCCGATGCGGGGCTCGATCCCAGAACACTGGGACCATGACCTGAGCCGAAGGCAGCCGCTTAAAGACTGAGCCACCCAGGAGCCCCAAGATCAACTATTTTAAATCCGTATCATTCAAGTCTACATAAGATGCAAGTAAAATGTAAATCTTAAAAAAAATTTTTTTTTTAAAGATTTTTTATTTATTTATTTATTTGACAGAGAGAGACACAGCGAGAGAGACAACACACGCAGGGGGAGTGGGAGAGGGAGAAGCAGGCTCCCCACGGAGCAGGGAGAGCCCAATGCAGGGCTCGATCCCAGGACCCTGGGACCATGACCTGAGCCGAAGGCAGATGCTTAACGACTGAGCCTCCCAGGCGCCTCTTAAAAAAAAAATTTTTGTAATTAATCTACCTGATTCCAGGCATTCAAAGACGGTTTAACATTGGAAAATCTATTGATATGTCATCAACAAATTAAATGGAAAAAAACCATCTGATAATCTTAAGAGATATCCAAAAAGCATGTGTGACAAAATTCCAGAGCCGATCCTAATTCAGATTATTTATTTTTATTTTTTTTAAAGATTTTATCTATTTATTTCACAGAGACACAGCGAGAGTAGGAACACAAGCACAGGGAGTGGGAGAGGGAGAAGCAGGCTTCCCGCCCAAGCAGGGAGCCCGATGCAGGGCTCGATCCCAGGACCCTGGGATCATGACCTGAGCCGAAGGCAGAAGCTTAACGACTGAGCCACCCAGTCGCCCCTAATTCAGGTTCTTTAAAAACTAAAAGTGGAGGGGTACTTCCTTTCTAGATAAAGAACTCAAAACAGCCAGCCTAAAAGTAAAATACTATGGACATTCCCATTAAAATCAAAAATAAAACGTCTACCATCAGCATTCTTATTTAACACTCTTCTAAACATTTCTGCCAACAAAACATGCAACAAAAATTAAACTACTAGAAGAAACATTATCATTATTCATAGATGATATCAAAGTGTTCCCTAGAAAACCATGTGAAATTACTGAAACAAGTACTAGAATTAAGCGGCTAGATACTAGAAAAATATATAGTCCAATGAGACCACAGAATTATTACCACTTAAATTTTTGCACCTGTCCCCACCAGGACTGCCTCTATCCTGGTTTGAGTCAGTATGGCTGTTTGCCTGATTACCACTTTATGCTCCTCAACTAACCGGCTTCCCTGTCTTCAGCCAGTGAGACATTATGCAGTATGACCACAGGATATTTCTCTAAACCAAATCTAACCATGTCATTCCTTTGCTCAGAATCTTCTCATAGCTTCCCATAATAGAATAAAATCTAAATTTCTTACCAAGGCCTTATAAATATGCCCCTATTCATGTAGGCCTTACTCAAACGCTATTCTTGACATTCCAGCCACATGGTCATCTTTTCTATTCCTCAAACACTCCAAAGGGGCTTTGTGCTTGTTCTTCACTCTGCTGGTATTGCTCTTCCTTGAGTCCCACAAGAATAGCTCCTTCTAAGATGTTAATCACATCTTATCTTAAAAGTTACCTCCTCAAAGACTCTTTTGATCATCCAGCCTAAAGTAGCCACCCAGTCACTATCTCCCATTACCCTATTTTAATTCCCTCCATAGAATCTAAGTTCATGATCTGATACTTTTCCTGGTATACGGAGTATCTCCTCCTCCTACTGTCATCTCCGTGAGAGTTTATCTCCAACACTTAACTAAGTGCCTGGCACATACGAAGAGTCACTCGATAAACACCTGATTTTTAATCACCTAAAATCCCCAACAGGCCATAAGCACCACAAAACAGGAGTCATGCCTATTTTACTCATTGTTCTATCTCCACGAGTCTGACACCCGGTATATAGTTAATAAATATCTGATGAATGAATGAATCAATCCTTCCTTACCTCCTTTTAGTCCCTAGGATTCTTAAGATTAGGACATCTGCCTGGTTAGTCCAACATACTGTTGGTCTATACCAAACTTGTAGCCAATTAATAACTGTCCCAAATAATTTCATGTGAATTATAAAGTCAGGTCTTCCCACTCCTACCCATTCCCCAAATTCTACACTTGTGTAATGAACTTGTTAAGATAAACACCAAGCTTTAAAAAAGTTCCAACAGTCTTACTGAAATTAATCTTTAACATGCCTTTATCAAAAAGACATTTACAAGAAAAGAACAGGTTGATAAAAATTAAATCTTTTGAGTCCTAATCCATAACTGTGTGAGTAGCTGGGCAGAGAAGAGACCTTCCCTAAAGTTATACTAAAAAAAAAAAAAAAACAAAAAAACTGAGGTGTTAAAATGTTAATCTTGTCAGTGTACTGAGAAATGAATACTCTATGCTAAAACTAACAAAGCCACAAAAGGACTCCTCTTAAGGAATTAAAATACTGGATCACCATTTTGATTACCCAAGAGTTACTCATTAAATATGACACAGAGTACATACTTGCTGGTTTGTGGGCATTCTAAGTATCTAATTACTTCAAACAAAAGGCTACACTCTCAATTTTTTACATTTTGTTTTTATTCAAGAGTTTACTCACAGGCAGCACTTTAAAATCAGGCTTTTAAAATTAAAGGCCAAAACTAAAAAAATTTTGCAAATATGACACTGCTAAAAGAATGATCATCTTAATAATTTAAACCCTAAAATGTCCTGTGGAGTTAAAGTCTTTATACATAGACTGTGTAAGATTGATATCATTTAAAACAAACAACTGAAAAACCACAGATTGTGGGTAAATTTGTCAATGAAGATAATCATCAGTTTCAGCCTTCCAGAGTATGAAAACCAGCAATTAATTCATCTTGTGACAGAATATAAACTATGCTTCAGAATTTGGACTTTAAAGTCTCTTTCTCCAGCAGCAAGTCAGCATATCTATGCTGAAGTTCTTTTTCTCTTTCCTGTTGTCGCTGAACATCTTCTTTTAGACACTTGAAGAGACAAAAATATTAAATAATTATTTCATATGTAAGCACACTGAAAATTAAAAATATCTTATGATACTTTATCATCTTACAAATAGCTGAGCTACGTCATGACTCTTAAGGGCTAGGTATTCCCCCAGAGAAACAAGAAATAGCAACTACTTGTGCTGTAAAACAAGTACTGCAACCATTCTCTGGTCAAATGACTACCATTTGTAAATCTTGCAAAATCTTATAAAATCTCCGCTGCCGTGTCAAATAAACAAGCCACTGTCGTCCTATCAATACCCACGAATGCACTTCTATTAAGCCCTGACTGCCCAAGTGTGACTATCATGCACACTTGAGAAATAAACCAAATCTAGCCAAAGGAATTTCATGCTTGAGAATGACCAGCTATACTCCCAGCATCCTAAATTACAAAACAGACACTGGTTTAATGTACGTCAGAGAGCTAGAAGAATGGGATACAATTAAGCTTCAGGGGGACAAATCACAAGGCTTACTTATTCTATTTCACAGTGTATAGATATACAAACCAGAAAATTAGTAAAGGAAAAGCCACTGTATCCACCATTGGCCTGGTCTATCCATCTACACACAGACAACTCTAGATAAGTCAAAAACTTCAGGCTCTCATTGAAAAAAGCCAGACAGTATCAACTGCAGAGATAGTCTGCACAGGAAAAAGAAAAAACAGGAAAGCCCTGGTAATTCTTTGCAGTTCTCTTTTGAAGCAATGCTGCAAGGCAATAATGTTACCTCTAGCCTCCGGGGAATAGCAGAATCTTCATGTTTCTTGAGTTCTTCAAAAGTGCGTAACTCCAAATGAGCCTGCTCAATTTGGTCCCATAAGTCATTCAACTGTTTCATGAGCCCCATAGCACGAGACTGGTAACCCCCAAGCAAAATTTTCATCTTCTTCTCCATCTTTGCAGCTCTCTTAGCTTCCGTTGTCATGTGACCCCTGTTTATCTGGGGGTTGGGGGAAGATCACATCAGCAGACATGAGAAAAACAGGCTAAATAATGGAACTAAAAAGGCACTATTGGTTCATTTACCTCCTCAAAGCAAAGGTACATTAGAATTCCTTATATTTTAGCTACCATAACACAAAATTTGGCCTAAGAAGGGTTTGTCTTGTACTAGAAGGGTTTCACAGTTTAGTCCCACATCATCTGTCTATAACTTCATCCATGATTCAATTTCAAAGCAAGTTTGAATTTCATAGTATAAGAAAAACTAATCTCTGCTTCTGAAAATAACTTCTGCTATCATTAATCTGCACTGATTTGGGGACTGGCAGAGACCCATCTTCACCACTTTTATCCCAAAATGTACTTCTATACAATATGATGACTACAGCTAACACTGCTGTATGATATACAGAAAGTTGTGAAGAAAGTAAATCTCAAGATCATAAGAGGACATTTTTTTCTTTTTTTCTTCTTTCTTCCTTTATATTTTATCTACATGAGATGATGGAGTTAACTGAATCTATCGCGATAATCATTTCACAACACATGTAAATCAAACCATCATCCCGAACGCCTTAAGTTTATACAGTGATGTACAATTATTTCTCAATAAAAGTGGGGGAAAATGCACGTCTATATTATACATCCAGTACATTTTTAACAACTGAATAATGTCCAATTAATGCACCATAGTTGTAATCAAAATGTAATCCCCTTAAACTATAAAACTACTGGTTTATTTTTATAATGTTATAATTCTAAATGTGGCACAAAACCCATAAAGGAAAAAGAATATCACATTTGGCAATGAAAAAAAAATCTTTAGTTTTTGAAAAGTGAAGACACCAGAAAATTGAGAGATGACAGTTTTCCTATTAAATATGTATACTGAGCATAGATGGGCTGCCTCCTCAACTCATTCTAAAAATTAGGGGAAAAGAATTCAAACTCACAAAAGAGGAGGAGGATGACAATTAACAAAAGCAAGATACCAAAAAAATGCTAGAGCTGATGCAGGGCCGAGAAAGCCCCAGGTGAGGGAGTCCAAGGAGAGCTGGCTGAGAAGGAAACAGGTGTGTAATACAGAATCCCATTCACATAACACCTACTCTAGGTGTATATTCTACGTCCCACAATATAATCACTTCGTATTTTAAAGTGATCTGCAAATGCATGTTTTCAACATACAACACTTACAATTATGAGGTCAGAGCCACAAGAATAACCATTAAATCTGTGTTACTTTCTTATGTGTGGGTCTGTTCTTTCTTTCCTCCCCCCCTCAACTTACTTCCTCTCTTCCCCCACTCTCCCACCCCACCTCAACTGATTCCATCAAGTGACTCTGCAACTAAGTAGTTTCAAGATAATGTACACCCAAATAATAATCCATAAAAAGCTAGTAAGCTTTTATTTGTCTGCAATTCATTTGGATAATAAATAATGTCCTTTATAAAGGAGCCATTTTCCTCTAACAGATAACAAAGTAAGTTCCATGGCACCGATGTCTAAGGAAACACTGTGCGGAGTCAGGCAGCACAGGAGAGGGCGCACCGAGTCACCCTCACCACCTAGCACTGCCACCCCACTGTTCTCAGGTGATGCGAGCTATTTAACCTGTCTTCCTTTCCTCATCAGTAAAATGGCAGTCACTGCTATAAGTTATTATGGAGCTTAAGTAATATAATAGATGTCAAACCCTTAGCCTCCCAGGGACTAGCACAGAGGAAACAGTTAACAAGTGTCAGGTCTGATTACAATTACCTTATATATACTAAGAGTTCAACCATTTTGCTCTCCCCTCTCTAATGGACCAAGGGACTAATGATGAGGCTTTAAAACCTTAAAATTCCAACTTTAATAAAAAATGACCCAGAATCCTTCCTGGAAATAAAGCAAGGAAAAATAGCTATTCCTTCTTTTAAGAGAGCAGTTTGCCTCTTGAGGACAACCATGGCAAGTAACATGTACTGGAATGTGTCTTCTCCAGCCAGTGGCTTTCAACCCCAGCTCAACTTTAGAATCACCCGCGGAGCTTTTCAAATCTACCAGTGCCAGTGCCCTAAGCCCAGAGACCCTTATTTAAATGGTCTCAGATCTTGGTATTTTTAAAGCCCCCAGATGACTCTACTAGGCAATCAGGATGGAGTTGCTGGATAGAGTTATATTATGATGGAGTTATACTATAATTCAGCATGTTCTAAGATACTCTAATCATATGTGGATTCAAATAAACATTCCAAAACCCTAACATTAACAGCACAGAATTTCAAATTAATACACACAGCACTTTTTTTTTTTTTTGAGAGAGCGAACAAGCATGAAAGTGGAGGGGGGGTGGGAGGGGGTGGGGAGGGAAAGAGAGAATCTCAAGCAGACTCCCTGCTGAGCACGGAGCCCTACACAGGGCTCAATCTTACCACACTGAGATCATGACCTGACCCAAAATAAAGAGTTGAATACTTAACCGACCGAGCCACCCAGACGCCCCTATATATAGCACATTTTAAAAATTAGACATACAAATTTTCATTTTCATTGGTTAAGATAATTCAAATAGCTATGCACTGCACTCCATGGATATTCAATTTCCAATTTGGTACAAGAACCTAATACTTATGTTCTAAAAGTGTTTAATTAGTCATCAAGACACATTTTGAATGACTGGTACCTTGTATCTGGTGATTACCTCATATGGTTGAGTCATTTATGCTCCCCAAACTATCAAGGATTTTAAAACTTTCAAAGTTGCTAGCTTCCATTTCATGCCAACAATTTTATTTAATTTAGTTCAAGCTTTATATAAAATCTTCTGGCTCAAATACTGTACTAAGATTCCAAGCAAATATGGAAATAAATTACCAAAAAATTAAGCGAAGGAAAAAATTTATAGTCAAATAACTACATAAATTTAGTCACGAAAAGTATAAGGAAAAATTAAATGCAGCTTTTAATATTCAATTTAAGCTCAGTTACCTTACGTCTGCCATCTGATCATTAAAATGTGAAGGAAGATTATCTGTACACTTTGTAAAATGTTCAACCTATGCCTGCTCAATGCGCTTTAGGAGGGAAAAATGCTAACCTATAAGGTCTGGCTTTTTTCTAGCCAAGAAACCTCAAACATGAAATGCACATGCATTCATGGAACAGAACTGCCCTAAATTAGTCCAACTCCCCCACCCCATACTCATACACCACAGAAATATTAAAGTCCAACAGGGTATAAGACCTTATTGTTTAAAATACAAAAAAATCAGGAAAAACCAGACTGTGACTTAACTAAATTCGTATTTCTAAGCCTTTCTAAAAAAATTAAGTATTAGCAATTGCCCTTCCAGAAGGACAACTTATTTTGAACAAAACAATATTGGCTTAAGGAGCTTCGACAGTATGGTTAGAGCTGACTTATAAAAAGTTCTCAAAAAAAAAATTTTTTTTTTCAAATCCTTATCTGCACTTAGAAATGCACTTCAAATTCTTCTTAAAACATCCAACAGAGATAGTAGCAGAGATAGGAGTGGAGATAGGATTAAATACCTTGTAAACTTGTCACCAGACAAATCTACCAGATATGGTTGTAATGGAAGCTTAAGCTTTAAATATGTATCAACACAAAATTCACTATTAGAAAACTGTACCTAGGGGCGCCTGGGTGGCTCAGTGGGTTAAGCGTCTGCCTTTGGCTCAGGTCATGATCTCAGGGTCCTGTGACAGAGCCCCGAGTTGAGCTCCCTGCTCTCCCTGCTTCTCCCTCTCCCTGTCGCTACCTCAGCCTGTCTCTCAAATAAAATCTTAAAAAAAAAAAAAGAGGAAAAGAAAACTGTAACTATGAAAAAATTAAAGTAGGACAACACTTGATATAATTAAAGCTGACTACATCTAAAATGAAAAAGTAAAATTCAATCCAAAAGGGGAGATGAATGAGAATGTATCTACATACCAATGTGTGGGGGAGACCAAACTGACAAATTTCATGTACCATAACTCAGTCTTATAATACGATGTCTGGAATGTGGTTCAAAATAATGGGAAAGAGAGAATAATATATGAAACAAAAGTGGTTGTGAGTTGATATCCCTAGCTGGATGCTAATATTTGAGGACTCATTAAACTAATCCACGTTAGGGTTTATTTGAAAACTCCCATAATAAAAGGTTCTAGAAAATTCAAATTCAGTATCTACTGCAGAGGCTATTTTGTTAAGACTGTACACCACAGGGGCGCCTGGGTGGCTCAGTCGTTAAGCGTCTGCCTTCAGCTCGGGTCATGGTCCCAGAGTCCTGGGATCGAGCCCCGCATCGGGCTCCCTGCTCGGCGGGAAGCCTGCTTCTCCCTCTCCCACTCTCCCTCTCTCGCTGTGTCTCTCTCTGTCAAATAAATAAATACAATCTTTTTAAAAATTAAAAAAAAAGACTGTACACCACAAACCATGAATCAATACAATGAAATATAAGAGACATCAAAATTTACAAGTATGTCAACGATTTCAACACACCAAAATGTATATATGAGATGTTAAATTACAATCCACAATTATGTTAAAATCCATTTATACTAACCAAAATCTGAGCCTTAAGCCTTACTCAATCTCTGTGAAAATCAACCCATGTCTCAAAT
The DNA here is from genome assembly GCF_029215605.1 of Mirounga angustirostris. Lineage (NCBI taxonomy): Eukaryota > Metazoa > Chordata > Mammalia > Carnivora > Phocidae > Mirounga > Mirounga angustirostris. The sequence continues at coordinate 40,313,494 of NW_026991716.1, read as the reverse complement.
TTCAGACAGTCATCAAAATTTATAGAATAAAAACTCAGCCACCCTGTTGTTCAAGGTACCAAAGTTACTTCTTGATACCTGAGAGTATCAAACCAAGTTTAATCCAACAGACCTGAAGCGACAGGGAGAGAATTTCCACTCACTAAACCTCGTAATCGCTAGGCACACAGTATTTCATTTAATCTTACAGTATCTCAAACTCTCACTTCCGAGATAAAAACTATTAGCCACCCAAATATTACAGGTAAGGAAATTTGAGGCTCAGAGAGGTTAAGTAACTTGCCCTAGGCCACACAGTGACTAAGTGAAGAAACTACAGAATGTGTCCTACTTGAAAGTTCAACACATTAGGCCACACCACTACTAATAAACCGAACATCCTCCTTGCCTCAGCCCCTGAAATGCAAACATGCCTGAAGAAATTCAAGCTGTGGGTCTAAATGGCTTAATGCCATCAGACAGTTCCCTGAAAAACAAGTTATTCTAGACACACATAAACAAGATCTTAATTAATGGATCTGCCCATCATTCTTTCTGAGATATTAGCCTACAAGAATTTTATTTGACACTTGAGAAAAACTTTGACTTTCCCCAGCTTACACTTTTAAATTCCTAATTCTTTTATTCTTAACAAGCTATAAGATCATAAGAAAACAAACATCCCTTAGAAAAATTTTACAGGGAAGAAAAGGTTATTTAACAACTTTTTAAGAAGTTGGGCAGAATATAACGAGTATATAATTACTTGGGGATTTCGCCAAAGCTGTTCTTTGCCACAACTTTATAAATGAGAGCAAGTGATCGGGTTTCTTTTTTTTTTTTAATAATATTTGTAATAATATACTATTAAATTAACAAAGTAGTATACGGTGATTCCAATTCAGTTTCTAAACACCTTCCTCCTTTCATCCACACATAGATGCATATGGTAATTTTTTCTATCTTTAGTCATATATATACATACACACACACGTGTATATAAATATATACATACACACATACGCATCCCTCAAAATGTTTAAGGTGATTATGTCTGGATGGTAGGCTTCTTCTCAAATTGTTTTTTAATTTCTTTTTAAATTTTCTACAAAGTACAGGTATTATTTTTAGAAAAACGCCTACAAATGTTATTTTTTAAATGCATAGAAGAGAAACTGTCTAAAAAAGACTGGCCAGAGACCAATGGAAAACTGATGGTCCCCAGGAGATGAATCAGTGGAACCATAAGTGTTTCCTCGGGTCATTACAAAAGGGGGCTGTATGGGACTTATAAAAGTGTAATTGTTACTTTCGAACTCACTAAGTTTGTTAAGGTTACTAAGCTTAAGTAATTCCAAAATAAACACATTATCCTTGGGTCTCCAATACTGTCTTCAGTTAAAGTCTGTTACAGTGAGGTTCAGAAACATTAAGAGCATCCCTCAGTGAAACTCTTGATTGGGGGCCCAGAATATAACTTTATACCACTGGAAAAACAGGTTTAAGGATACCCAAAATAAATAGAGTTGATGGCAGTTCCACTTCCTAGTCCATCATTTAGCAATATGATCCTATAGTAGTAACGATGTGGTTCAACCACCAAAATGTTTGCAAACAATAAGAGTCCATGAGTGCCTTTCCTTTAATCTCTATACTACTCACTAGCATTCAGTTCTATCAGTGAACCCTCTCCATACTGATGAGCTGCAGGTCTGAGAAAGTGATTACCGCTAGCATCTCCCCGAGTTAGCAACCACCAGGCTGCATTCCCACAAAGCAAGCTAAGAAGTGAGGCAAAACCTTACTAAAAGCGTTTTCAAGAACAGTAATGTACCAACAAAGCAATACCAAGAGCACTTTACATTGGCATGAGTTAGGAATAGGAAATGAAACACATGAAACAAATTCAACTCAATGTTGAGGCATCACAGAAGCTACACAATTGTACCAAGGAGATCTCTGATCCAGCTCTAGAGTTCTTGCTAGAAACAACCAAGAAATCTGTCAGTGCCTGTAAGGGTCAAGGGAAAGAACAGAACTTGAGAAAGGGAGCATTCCAGAGTACTAGAAACTTCTCTCTTGTGCCCCGTGTCACCCCTCCCCACACACACCCACAAGGGAACATAAACTTGCCGAGTGACTACAACACAGAGTCCTCCACCCAGATTTGCCCAACAACTTGATCCCTACCCTAAGCTTTCACTCTTTAAAGTATTAAGGGTGAATTTTTTCCTATGTAAAAATATCTGACTTTATAATGAAAATCACTGAGAAAATATGATCCATTGTACAGCGAATTTTGCTGAAATATTACCATTCAATAAAGGCAGGGGTCCTCATAAGAGTTCTACAAATACACTGAGAAAGATTTTAAATGTGTTATCTGTGTTAAGTTACTTTATTTCCAAGAAGTCGATGTTACATAATATTTCTTGCCTAAGCTGACTGTGCCAGTAAAATACAGGGAGAAGTATTACTTCTGGACCTAGTTTCCACCTCTAAGGAAAACCTTTCCATTTTTATAGCTAACATGACAAAATCTACTTTTCAGCCAAACTTCCTCAACACAGCAGTTTAGATACTATTTCAAATACTATTAAATTTAATAGCAGGCCTAAATTCAAACTTCTCATTTCACTTTTGCACCTACTGGAAATTATTTCACTCAAAATAATTATGTCTTCAGACGATTTCCTAGTTCCACTTAAAGTGGAAACAAATTAGAACACTTCAAATTCCATTTGCACTTCCCAAATACAGTAATGACTCATTTATCTGGCATCATCAGAAAATGAGGCTCTCCACATGAAGCATTTTCCAGATAACTGAAGTCCCCAAGAGCACAGAACCTGTCTGCTTTGTTCCTGCTATATTCCCAGGGGCTAGAACAAGGGCTGGTACGTAGCAGATGCTCCGTTATAGTCACTAAACATACGATTACATCAAGTGCTAAAGCCCATTTTATTTTTTACCATCTAATAAAAATTTTCCTGTTTTAGCCATCCCTCTTTAAAAAAAAAAGAAAGAAAAGAAAAAGAGATGACCCTGAACAAAAATTGTTTTTTTTCTTAAATCTGGGACATCACTACAAACAGCAATAACTCTACTCTCCTACCATACACCTACAATGCCCTCAGAAGTTATTAAAATACCGTATTTAAATGGCCTCAACGTGCTATGCTTTCTAACTTCTCCTTTTCTGATATTAGCTATCACTTGCGTTTGCTGCTGCTGCACATGTATCTGGCAAGGTTCTGAAATTAATTCTGCCTCCAAAGCAGAATAAAACACATGAACTTGGTTACAATTCTGAAGTCTTAATCCCACTTACTTCTGACCTGTGACTACATTCTGATTCTATGCATTTAAGAGACTCCTTACACCACCCACCACATTCTACATAAAATCTGAGATGGTTCTATTAGTTTTAAATGAGTATCTTATGGGTTTTCATTTAAGTTCTATGTTGCAAATACTAATCATGAGTAATGGCTCAAAGACCAGCTCCACTACAATCCTCGGGGCATATTTTTTAATCCACTTAGGAGACACCAACCACGACAAAGCTGGATTTCATCTTGCTTGATACACTGTGATAGGACCATAATTTAGATTCACTGTTCCAAAGTTCACGACAGCAAAAATCAAACACACTGGCAGCCATGGTGTACTGTGCTTGCACAGAAAGGCATATCTCCCTGAACCTAAGCGTGGAAAGAATAATTTAAGTATAGCATTTAGTTTATATAATACGACTGGAGTTCCTTCCCCACAACAAACTTTGAATAATGTTTATAATTTAGCAATCAACTGAAATGATGAAAGAATTACCACAATTGAAATAAAATATTTATGTATTTCAAACCAGTAGAATTGTGTCTTCAAAAACTAAAATAAGCTAACAAACCTAGTTCTGAATTAGGGATGGATACAAATAAAATGGGGGATTTGTTTACTTGGGTTTTTGAGTCTCTTTTCTTCTTTTTAAAGATTTAACGAACTTTCATTTGAAATAAGTGTAGTTTACTAAATTAAAGGATTTGATTACATATTCTTTAAAAGTAACTAGCTGGGTAAACAATAAAGTAAGTTATCCAGAAGTCAAGAAAAGAAAAATTACTTCAGACTGTTTTATGAATATTCTTCCAAAATCACCAATCCTTCAACAAAAATAGTTCAACGGAAGATTTCAGTTCCTGGTACTGAACTGAACAAAGAGAACCACATGTTTTTAATGGTTGCTCATAAATGACCCAAATAAATCTCCAAAAGAACAGCAGTGGTTCTTTCTGTATTTTTCCCTTCAAAACTCACAAGACCAATTCAACATAAAAATAAAAATTACTGTACTTTATGGCACCACTCACTTTGTGACACATTTATTTGCTGTCATGAAAGTTAGTGCCTCAACAAAGTAAATGAGATTTAGGGAAAAACTTTTTTTATATCTTAAAGAGCACAAAATGTCCTTACCACTTGAAATAGAAAAAGTTTACCCACCTCAAATGAGAAGCTTTTCAAACTAAGTGAGAGACCAAAGTATTTATATATCAATGTTGCAAGGAAGCTTTCCAAATAGCTTTCTAATCAATTATGATGTGACCTTAGATCAGGATTACACTGCTAACTACCACTTATAAATAAGAAACGAAGCCTACACAACAGAAAATAGAACTTAAAATGTGACCACTGATGTTCTCCTTTCCCTGACTTTAAATCGTGAATTAAAACACAGCACAACAGCACACCCTGCTGGAAGTTAGAGTAACAGCAACTGGATTGTAAAGATTTCACCCAAATATGAGAATTACTTCCAAAACAAACTACATTCCCACTAAATGATAATAGAGGCCCACAGGTGTTAACCATCAGGTGCCTATATATGTGATCTTAAAGGTAAAATTAAGACTTAGAATAATTTCATATTCAAAGAATGCTTTTTCATCTGCGTTGGTGGTATAGTGGTGAGCACAGCTGCCTTCCAAAGAATGCTTTTTCCTGTTCATTTCGCTAAGCCCCACACAGCACCAATCACCCCAAGTAATATTACCATTTTTTATTTTCACCCTAAATAAAAATATTTTCCAATCTGCTTTCTGTAAAAAGAAATTGGTAATCACATAAGAGGAAATTGAGGCCATTTCTGCATGTGATTGCCTGTAGCACCCCTTGCTCCCCCATCCCATCCTGGCCTCAGAAACATCCCTGAAGACCACCATTAAGAATCCACAAGGCAACCTAGTGGTGGATGAACCACAATTTACATGCCATTGGCAAAATGCCTACACAGATTCTGGAATTCAAAACACACAGACTATATTAGGAAACCATATGCCATGAAACTCCCATCCAGTACATTTCAACATTTTCCTCAGATGTGAAAAAAATCACAGAAGCCATTGTCTAATCCAGCTCGGTGCTCTCTCTGTAACAAACTCAAAGGAATCAGGATGAACGGAAAGGAACCAAAGTTTCATAAATGTGCTCCGTTGGCTATAGGGAAAAAAGCTTCTTGGTACCACTGAGCTCTCTCCTATTCTAGCATTGATGTACATTGTTTTGAGTGACTAGTGTTAACTTCTTGTCTCTTGCTCCCACATTTAAAAGGTTCTGTTTGACCTGTGATCAATCTGGAGGGCACCTTTATCATAAAGTCCAGCAATTCTGAAAACCAATAAAAAGTCAAAGAAGATCAAACACTTCAGTGTAGTTTTCCCTCAAGAACTGCAAAAGCAAGGGGCACCTGGCTGGCTCAGTCAGAAGAGCATGCAACTCTTAATCTCAGGGTCGTGAGTTCTAGCTCCACACTGAGTGTAGAGATTACTAAAACAAATAAATAGACTTAAAAAAAAAAAAAAAGAACTGCAAAAGCAATAATCACCTCAGACCTCAGGTCTACCTTTCTGAAATTACCTCCAGTTGTATTATTTGGTTCATTATTTCAATCAAGGTACACTTTAAATTAGAATTTTAAAAGGATACCAACCTCAAGCCTCTTTTCAAGTGACTCAATCCTGTCCTTTTTGCTAGCTAGGTTTGCCCGTGTGTAGCGGCTCTGCCCAGGAAGATACAAAACTTGACTGTAGCATTCTTCCCACACCTGGTTATAAGCTTCACTTGAGAGTTCTCCGTGGCTCATACCTTGTTTGACCACTTCCATCTCCTGTACCAGAACGTCCTGGGCCTGTGTACAGTAATAATTTCAGTAAGTTTGGGTACTACAGTAACTTGCCATCAAGAGAGAGCTTTTTTAAAAAACTAGTTTTTCCTCTCTTTGGTAAAGGCAATGAGTTTTGGTTGACTGGTTGTTTTTGGGAAGGGAGGAACAATACCTAAGCAAAATGAATTAAAAAGCCAGTAAGTTGGTACAGACTGATCTGAAAAGTCAAGTGTCCATGTATCCCCAATAATATAAACATCCTTTGCCTTCACTTATTGTAATTGTAGCCACCATTTCTTGGATATCTACTGTATGCTGGAAACATTTAAAGGTTTCACCTACATTATCTCCAAGCACCACAACCACCTTACAAAGTAGTTGGTATTAACCTCATCTTAAAGGTGATAAAACAGGCTCAGAGAGATTAAGCAACTTGCTCAAAAACACATCTCTAGGAAAGGCAAGGCAGGATCATGCCCAAGCCAAATGGTACCTATGCTTGGCTGTGCTCCTTCTACTCTACCAATCCCACCCTACACTTCAGGGTTCACAGGACTGTGAAAGGGAACTAGGCGTTTCTTCTGGTACATGCCTTTTTCTCATCTGATGAAATGCCCCTGACATTGCCAAAGAATGAGATGGGGGCACAGATCAAAAAATAATGAATCACAGACCAGCTTTTACTACTAAAGAAAGTTTAAAATGAGAGAATGAGGGGGATAGAGCTGGACAGGCCTGGATACAAATCATAGCTTTACCATTTAAGGAGCTGTCTGAACTTGCTTAACATCTCTGAGCCCATTTCTCATCTGTAAAATGAGGATAATACCTACCTGACATGTTTGTTATTAGGATTAAGTGATACAATATACATACAGAGCCTAGCCCAACATCAGACACAATGACTCCATGACCATACCACATGAACTTTTTCCAGCCCTTTGCTTCACGGCTCAAAACTGACAACTATTTTTTTGTGCCTTAAAGAAACCTTTCAATCGTTCTAGTACATCAGAAAATAAGACAGACCAAAATATATAAAATCAAATACAAAAAACTTAAAACAATGGAAAATCATGTCTATAGGAGATAAAGACTAGATACTTTAAAACAGTATCTCTGAGGGGAAATAATGAAAACAAACCATTGGGGCGCCTGGGTGGCTCAGTCGGTTAAGCGACTGCCTTCGGCTCGGGTCATGATCCTGGAGTCCCGGGATCGAGTCCCACATCGGGCTCCCTGCTCAGCAGGGAGTCTGCTTCTCCCTCTGACCCTCCTCCCTCTCCTGCTCTCTGTCTCTCATTCTCTCTCTCTCAAATAAATAAATAAAAAATCTTTAAAAAAAAAAAGAAAAAGAAAAAGAAAACAATTAACATCCTTAATGAAAATCTGACACTTCATAAGAGAAATGGTATTTCACTCCCAAACTGTACATAATAAAAATTTACAAATTCAGCTCTTGTAATTATTCGAAGAGAGTATGACTAAGTTATCTTAAATTCTCCATAAAGAATCTGCTAAGTAAACAGCTGCTTCAAATTCTCTTTGGAACACAGAGGAATATAAATACACACATAAAATATAAAAGAATATTCAAACTGCTCTTTAACGTGAATAATCCAAAGCACTAACTACAATGATTATTTTCAAAAACTTTATTAGAACCTACTCCCTACAGAACCTTCTATTAGGCAACAACAGATCACAGTGTGATCCTTATTTCAGGTTTCCATACATGTAAGTAAATTCCTAAATCCCAGCTTCCCCTATTTTCACTCTAAAAAGAGGAGACTGTTCAAGTATGGAGTTCAGAGTGTAATTCTCAACCTCAGTCCACTGATTAAACATGCCTTGCCACAAGCACAGGCCCTCGACAAGATGTCAGTTTCCGGGCGCCTGGGTGGCTCAGTTGGTTAAGCGACTGCCTTCGGCTCAGGTCATGATCCTGGAGTCCCGGGATCGAGTCCCGCATCGGGCTCCCTGCTCGGCGGGGAGTCTGCTTCTCCCTCTGACCCTCCCCCCTCTCATGTGCTTGCTCTCTCTCATTCTCTCTCTCGCAAATAAATAAAATCTTTAAAAAAATAAAAAAATAAAAATAAAATCTGGAGTCTCTTGATACACTTCTCAGGAACTGGATATTTGCATTTTAATTGGGGTGTTTTAAAAGATTGTCTAATCCCCAGCGCCTGCGTGGCTCAGTGGGTTAAGGGTCTGCCTTCGCCCAGGTCATGATCTCCAGGTCCTGGGATGGAGACCGGAGTTGGGCTCCCTGTTCAGTAGGGAGTCTGCTTCTCCCTCTGACCCTCCCCCCTCTCATGCTCTCTCTCTCTCATTCTCTCTCTCAAATAAATAAAATCCTTAAAAAAAAAAAAAAAAAGATGTCAGTTTCCCATCGCACTTACTAAAAAAGAGTAATTCAGAGTTACTCAGAAATCCGGGGCAAACTGTTTCAATATAAATCTAAACCTCCTTCCTTTCTCATTTTCCAAAAATGCTTTAATAAACACGTTATTACTTTTGCAACAAGGAAAACGGAAAGTAAGAAAAAGGCAGAGGGAAGGCACAGGAGAGAAGATAGAAAAAAGATATTTTAGGGGTTTTCTCCCAAGTATGCAATAGCGCATACCAATCAACAGGTCTGTCATTGCCCCTTGGGGCTAAGGTCTACAGAAAAAAGAGTAAAGCTAATGACCGCTTCCAACCACGGTACCAACTGTATTTCCTCATACCATGGAACAGATTTCTATTCACAATCACAGCTGTTTGCTCTGTCAAAGCAGAAATAATCAAATGCATATGGAGGAAGAGGCAGGACAGACTTTATGCAAGAAAATGTTTCTGTATTTACTTATCCAAAAGGATAGTGGGAAATCCTGTGAGGGGAATAAATTCAGTAAACAGTATTTCCTTTTTCTGACTAGGTGAAAGAAACATTTCGAATATATGCTTGCTTCTTATTAATCTAAATAAATGAGGTTTAAGTATTAAAGGTATTCAATTCTAATCAGAAGTAGCAGAGTTAAACACAGGAAATGGCAAATCGCAACTGTCCATCAGACATACACCCATGAAACAAAAACACCTTGCCACCTAAGCCACTGATCACCTGAAGCAGCTCTATCACGGAAGGGGAAGAGGGCAGGTCAAGTATGTCTCCTTCCTAACACTTACTGTGAACGTTCACCTCCTAATCACCTAATTCATTTGTTTATAAATATCAGCATGAGAAAATAAGCTCATGAACATGATACACAGTACTTAATAAATACTTTTAATAGAGACCAAAACATTCCTTTTGAATCCTACCTTTTTCAGCTCTTCTTTGGAAAATTTTTCATAAGGATTATGTTCCAGATAGGCAATGTGTTCTGAATTATTAGTACCAAATCCTACAGTTTTTCCTTTTTTATTTCCAGATGGTTCATAAGGGTGATGTAGAAGGTCATAATGAAGCATTGTGATCATTTCTTTTTTGATGAGTTCTTCACTTTTTTGTAAATCTGTTAGAGGTGGTTCTACATTTAGGGGCCTTAGAATAGTTTCATTTACCTAAAATTTTAAAATAAGTACAATTACCAAACATATCACTGCAATACTGATGCTATTACTTGTTCTAGCATGAATTAAGTAGCGGTTTTACATTTTCAAAAGAAACTCTTTCTTTCCCTCTAAAGTCTTATTTGTACAGTGAAACATTTCAGCGATTAAATCTGGGAACTGCTTTACTCTATTACAGAAAGTAGATAAAATTATGTTTTACAGACTTTATGAATGATATAAAAACATCAATCATATAAGAAGAAACTTAAAACTTCCTAAGCCAGAAATTCTAACACTTACTTCTGATGGTCTTGGCAGATCTTTCTGGACAGCTTTGTGCATTCGTTTCATTTCCTTTACACGCTCTGCCTCTCGTATAGCCTTAAAAAATTATTGTTATATCCGTTATTACAGCTATGCAGTATTTGCCACATTTCAATAAAGCTGAAAACACTTCCGTCTATAAGAATATGTATGCTCAAGAGCTAATGCTGTAGAAATCTGTGTAGGCTTGTAGAAAGACAATATAAGGCAACAGAAATCAGTCTATTCACTCTCTCATTACAATACAAACTAAGAACTGCCAATAGCTACTAGAGCATTCTCCAAGTTTACATGGCTCCATCCATCAGATAGTCATTCTTTTGTTTAAATTGGAATCCTAATAAAAATCCTAGAAAAGAGCACAGGCAGTAATGTCCCTGACATCAGCTGTAGCAACCTTTTTCTAGATATGCCTCCTGAGGCAAGGGAAATAAAAGCAAAAATAAACTATGGGAATTACATCAAAAGCTTCTGCACACTGAAGGAAATGATCAACAAAACTAAAAGGCAACCTACTGAATAGGAGAAGATATTTGCAAATGACATATCCAATAAAGGGTTAATATCCAAAATATGTAAAGAACTTATACAACTCAACACCAAAAAACAAATGGTTCAATTAAAACATGAGCAGAAGGAAAAAAAAAGGGGGGGGGGGGGCAGAAGACGTGAACAGACACTTCTCCAAGATGATGTCCAGATGGCTAATGGGACACATGAAAAGATGCTCAACATCTCTCATCATCAGGGCAATGCAAATCAAAACTACAATGAGATAGGGGCACCTAGCTGGCTCAGTCGGTAGAGCATCTGACTCTTCACTCTCAGGGTTGTGAGTTCAAGCCCCACACTGGGTGTGGAGCCTGCTTAAAAAAATTTCTTAAAAAGCTACAATGAGATATCACCTCACACCTGTCAGAATGGCTAAAATCAAAAACACAAGAAACAACAAGTGTTGGCAAGGATGTGGAGAAAAAGGAACCTTCCTGTACTGTTAGCAGGAATGCAAACTGGTGCTGCCACTCTGGAAAACAGTATGGGAGGTTCCTCAAAAAGTTAAAAATAGAACTGCCCTACGATCCAGCCATCATACTACTGGGCATTTACACACACACACAAAACCCCTAATTCCAAGGGACACATGCACCCTTATATTTAGAGCAGCATTATTTACAATAGCCAAATTATGGAAGCAGCCCAAGTGTCCATGGATAGCTGAATGGATAAAGATGTGGTGTATGTAGGTTGGTGTGGATATACATATGTGTGTGTGTGTGTGTGTGTGTGTGTATGGGTAGAGAAGACATAATACATACCCACACACACTACAATGGAGTATTATTCAGCCTTTAGCCATAAAAAAGAATGAAATCTTGCCATTTGCAACAACATGGATGGAGCTAGAGTATAACGCTAAGCGAAATGTATAATGCTAAGCGCAATTAGTCAATCAGAGAAAGGCAAATACGGTATGATTTCACTTATACAGAATTTAAGAAATAAAACCAGCAAGAGGAAAAAAGAGACAAACCAAGAAACAGACTTTTTTTTTTTTTTTTTTTTAAGATTTTATTTACTTATTTGGGCGCCTGGGTGGTTCAGTCGTTAAGCGTCTGCCTTCAGCTCAGGTCATGATCCCAGGGTGCTGGGATCAAGTCCCACATCAGGCTCCCTGCCCAGCAGGAAGCCTGTTTCTCCCTCTCCGACTCCCCCTGCTTGTGTTCCTGCTCTCGCTATCTCTGTCTCTGTCAAATAAATAAATAAAATCTTTAAAAAAAAAAAAAGATTTTATTTACTTATTTGACAGAGAGAGACAGCGAGAGAGGGAACACAAGCAGGGGGAGTGGGAGAGGGAGAAGCAGGCTTCCCACAGAGCAGGGAGCCCGATGCAGGGCTGGATCCCAGGACCCTGGGATCATGACCTGAGCCCAAGGCAGACGCTTAACGACTGAGCCACCGAGGCGCCAGGAAACAGACTCTTAACTACAGAGAACAAACTGATGGTTACCAGAAGGGAGGTGGGTGGAGGAAGGGTGAAATAGGTGATGGGGATTAAGGAGGGCACTTGTCATGATGAGCACTGGGTGATGTATGGAAGTGTTGAATCACGACACTGTACACCTGAAACTAATATTACACTGTATGTTAACTATATTGGAATTAAAATAAAATTTAAAAGTTAAAATAAGTAAATTGGAATCCTAAACTTATTCATCCTGCAATACAACCCTCACTTCCACCCTGAAAGTTACTGATTTTTAATTCAAAAAGCCAGCCAATGAATGTGTTGTTTCCTGATTCTTAAATCATGAATAATGTGAGTTAACACATTAGAATTTCATAGCACCTCTAAGAGTAAATGTAGGGCAAAGTAACTAAGAGAACTAAACACAAAAAGTATTATCCTGTATCACCCACCAAAAAGCACACACTCGTGTGATTTCTAAAATATATTTGTATTGATGCTATTCACACTTCTAAAAGCTATTCACACTTAGAAATTCTAAAATCATCCTGAAATGGACTGCAGCAAGAATTCCTAAAAGGGGTCACAAGACCTCAGTGTGAGATCAAGACTCACCCCTTTCCAAATATGAAAGCTGGGGAAGATAATTAACCTGAGCTTATTTCCTTACCTCAAAAATGAAGCAATACCTATCCTTTTTACATCACCAGGTTGGTAAGTGCAAATGAACAAGTAACTAACTATAAGATTATCAATACAAGATGTTACTAATATTATTCTGACACACTCTAAATTTCCCTCCCCCCGCTCCGCTTGCACACTCACTCTCTAAATAAAAAATTAAAATCTTTAAAAAATATAAAATAGGGGCACCTGGGTGGCTCAGTCATTAAGCGTCTGCCTTTGGCTCAGGTCATGATCCCAGTGTCCTGGGATCAAGCCCTACCATCGGGCTCCCTGCTCCGCGGGAAGCATGCTTCTCCCTCTCCCACACTCCCCCTGCTTCTGTTCCCTCTCTCGCTGTTGTCTCTCTCTGTCAAATAAATAAATAAAATCTTTAAAAAAATAAATAAAAATAGAAGACTATGTGTATACACACATACATACATATACACATTTTAAGAACGCCTATCAAGACAGTCTCAGTATACCATTAATTACATGACTTTGTATTATTAATGATGGTAAGTAATTTACTTTAAGGCAATCTTTTTAAATACTGAAAAAACTTTTTTTTTTTTTAAGTAGGGATCTTGACAAATTTAATGACCATTCTTTATTCTTCCAGCCTACCGACACACTCAGCAACTTCTCATTTCCCCTCTAGCACAATTACCTACCTGCTTTCGTGCATCCACATCAGCAGCATCTTCAATATAAGTATCATCTATTTCACGGTCTTCCAGCTCCTTCTCAGCATTTTCTGGCAGAACAATTTCAAAGTCATTCTTAGGGGCAGGAAGGCCCAACAACCCTAAACGGAGATGTTCACGAGATTCTCTTTCCTGTAGAAAAAAATTGGTCCTTCTCAATTCAAAGACATTAAGATTTCAACCAATATTCTTTAAGAGTTTCTAAAAAATAGTCTATATTAATTCTAGAAAAATGATCCCTAACTTCAGAGCTGAGACAAGTTTTTTGCTTGATTTCTATCTCACGTTCTTCTCTAAATTATTATCAAAAACGCTGATCTGTGATCAATACAATTACTTTGGGATATTCTAATAGAACGTTTGGGAATTACCTCTGTAGGGGCAGAAAAATCCTTTAGGATTTCCATTTATGGAAAACATTTGACATTGAAATTTAACAGCAAATGAAAAGAACAAGTTCAAAAGTCAACTTGTCCTTGGACTAATAAAACCTAATCTGAAAAGATGCTTGAATTTTTGTGTTTATTTTTCATAGAAATTATTATAGGGCACCTGGCTGGCTCAGTCAGTACAGCATGCAACTCTTGATCTCGGGGTCGTGAGTTCAAACCCCATGTTGGGCACAGAGTTTACTTAAAAACAAATGGAAGGAAGGGGTGGGGGGAGAGGAAGGGAGGGAGGGAGGGAGGGAGGAATTACTAGATCATATGATGGCCAAAGAAAACAGTCCACATTTCCCAAAAGAAACTGCCTGGTACCCAAAGTTTTCCCCAGTACATCCCTGGCTTACCTTTCCAGTCTCACTCCCCATAGCTCCATTACATGTATGGTAGGTGTGAGGACCCGATGAGCTGCTATGTCCAAAACATGCTCCATGCTTACTCATATCGTGGCCTCCATCTGAGATAGCCCCCAATCTCCTTCTGAGCATACCTCCTCAGCGAAGGCTTTCCAAGTGCCCACCCAACAAATGTGATTCTTTCTTTCTTTGGCCACCCTAAGTATATTGGTTTTACTCCGAGAGCTTATTCTGTTCTTCTATTTTTCAGACTTGGTTTAGTACACCAATCTCTCCAGAGTATAAATTTCCTTAAGACAAAGGACATCTTTACTCAACCTTAGATCCTTTCAAGTCTCCAGATCAGCACTTTGCACATATTACATTCTTCACTGGTTTAGTTGTCATATGGCCATTCACAGTTGACATTAGTTGATATCAATTTGGGCATCAAAAAAATTCTAAACTAACCAAATCTATACATGAAGTTAGAATTAATTTGTAAAGTAAAAATAGGCCAATATCGTTGGAGCTCATTTAAAAAAAAATCTCACAATGATTTTCTGTGGCATCATATAATAAGATCCAATAATGACATAATAAAGGCAGTAACAAGGGTAGAAATAAAACTGTGGCTTTTATACTTAGCTGTCTATATCAGCTTGCAAAATATACAAAGGAAAACTTCACTAAAATAAGCAATAAACATCAACTTAACTTTGAGATCTAGACTATTCTAAAAGTATAGAGCAAACAGAGGAATCAAGGCTCAAAACCTAATTTATGAGGTACTCCAAACTCAAATTTTATTTCACAGAAATAGAAAAAAAAAGTATCATTCAAGAAAGTAAACTAATTAGTAAATGATAAGAATAAAATCATATGAGATACAAGGACCATTACTATCAGCATAATCAATATTCACAAACATATTAAGTAGGCTTATGAGACCAAAAAGGTTCTCCTTCTCAAGTCCTCCAATCATTCTTTTCTGGCATCTGCAGGTGTACAGTATCTTAAGGTGCATGCAATACGCACCAACAAAGGGAAATATTTTAATACGGCACCCAGGAGACAGCGCAGTTTTTTTAAAAAAGAGTATTAAAAGGGAATTGACATGTACCATCTGCTTCACGTAAGAGGGGTCACTGTAGTCTGCCATTCCATCCTCAGGATTAATGTTTAACTTGTCTCGAAGAGGAGTTCTACCTGGGGTGGAGTTAATAACTGGTTTGGGAGTTGTCCCACTGCGGGGAGTCAACCCTTCAGATCCATGAGAAGGAGTCCTAGAAAGACAGAAATTCCAATTAATAAAAGTGCCAATTTTATCTGGATCATGCTTTCAAATGTTTTTCACATAAACTATTTTATGTGAAAATAATTTTCACAATATTTTATGTGAAAGCATAAAAGAAAGAAACAAAGATACAGAAATTCTGTCTCCCCACCTGGTTTTAAGTTAGCTCTCTAGGTTAAAATACAGGTTTAGTTCAAGTACCTTAGTACTTACACATAGTATTTTCACTTTAATTACTTAAGTTATTACATTTGACATTTTCTTGCCTTGCTAAACTAGGCCCACCAAACATTATTTCAACCTTTCCTTGACATACTGCAGGGTGGCTAAGAACATGGAGGTCAGCCACCATGCTCAAAAACCCCCAGGAAACTCTTTTTGAGTTCAGTTCAGTGTCTTCATCTTATCATTTGCCCCTCACCACCAGGGTCTGTTGGCTAGAGCACCACTATCATGGGTGTGCATGATAGCTCCTCCCTTTACATTTTGTTTGGAAACTGAACACCAGGCCTATATATACTGAGTGAGGGCAGAGACTCTCTTAGGAATAAAGTCCACAGACCCCACAACTTATATTTTAATTGATCAAAGCCTTTCATTGTTGTTGCTGCTTATTCCCTATATCTTGGCTCTGTTGCAAATAAGTGGTGCTGCCAGACAGGTGTTCCCAAAGGTGAGGTGAGGTGTTATCATTAAGACATGGTCCCTATCCCCAAGAAGCTTACAATCTAGTTGAGACAAGACATACACAGGAAAAAGAGGGATTAGGCTCTCCTACAAGCCTGGCAAAAGTACTAAATATTATTTAAGGATTTGGCTGCCAATGCTTCTTGATCCTGCCGTCAGGTACAGTTCCAACAGTGTGAGATGCTTCCCATACTAAACAACTAGAAGGACTGACGCTAATACTGAAAATTAGAAGTAAAGCCCAAAGATTTCCAACCTTAAAAGCTCAATTTTCATTTTAATATGAATTTCTTCTACAGCGTTTTTATCTTAAAAATTCTTAAAAGTGGTAACTTAAAACAAAAAAAATTGTAAACAAAGACTGAACTCTGACCTCTAGTTAATGATATGCACAAGACAGTGTTAGAAGTGAAGGGACAGAAACCTGCAACTTACTTTGAAATGCATTAAAAAATCAGATGGACTGACAGATAGATATATGATAAAGCAAATACAGTAAGATATTAACAACTGTAGAATCTAGGTGATAAGTGATATAAATGTTTGTTTTCCCATTCTTTTAACCATTTAACTGAATGTTAGAAATTTTCAAAATAAAATGCTGGGAGAAAAGCAATGGTAATACACAGATAAAGGACTACAATTTTTATAAAATTCAACAAATGATCATTAACAGTGGACTGATTTGTTCTTTTAAATCAGATAAAATGTATTCAGAAACAAGGTGACAGCATCAGAAACTCTGAAAAAAAAAAGAAAGCTCCATTTGGTTTTAACCAATTCCTGGATATTATTATGTTATTTACTACTATGAGTGAGAAGAAATCAAAAAGGCAAGTTAAACACTTATTTCCATTCTCTATCAACATACTAAAGCAAACATGTCCAATCCTTGAATTTGAGTTTTCCTAAAACAGGAAAGATCTATTTATTCACAATACCTGAATGGGGTAGAAAGAACTGTGTTTGGAGTCTGTACAACCTGCCGCTGTGGAGTCACACCTGAGAAGTCACTCTCGTGCAAAGGGGTATTAAGTCCACCTTTTAATGGAGTGTCCACATTGGTCAGGGCCATGAGGTTCTGAGCTTCCTGATAAACAAGAAGGTAAAGAAATGTGTTTTAACAGTTCAGCCAGGATAGCAGAATCCTCTCTTCTGGTCCTACGATATAAATCTCAAAGGAGACAGAATTCTTATACGTTTTCTTAATGAACACCAAGAGAGAAAATGAACCGTGGGCCATGGCAGAATTCAATACTTCCGTTCCTCTGTCAGCCTAACACAGCATGTCAGAGGTTTTGGAATGAAGTTTAAATGTTAAGAAATGTTTTGAAATGAAATTATTATGACCCAAAATCTTCTATTACCTGTGCCAAATCTCTTTACAATCATAAAGAACAAAGAACTCAAATTTCCCAACGTGAGCCTAGGCTAAATGTCAGAACACCCAGTTGTTTTTTTGTTTTTTTGTTTTTCTGAGAGAGAGAGAGAGAGCACGAGCGTGTACACACACATGAGCAGGGGAGAGGATAAGGGCAAAGGCAGAGAGAAAGAATCTTCAGCAGGCTCCACACTCCACACGGAGCCCAACACATGGCTCAACCTCACGACTCTGAGATCATGACCTGAGCCAAAAATCAAGAGTCAGACGCTTAACTGACTGAACCACCCAGGCGCCCCCAGAACACCCAGATTTTAGTCTGGCTTTATCACTAACTCTATTCAGTCTTCATTAGCCCCTGAGTCTCAGTTTTTTCTACTGAGAAGTTAAGATACCACTAACTCGTCTATCCATTTCCTGAGAAAATTCATGAGAGCAGGTTCCTTTCTGAAGTCTTGCTGTTCTCTTTAGGTAGGTCTGACAATGCTCTCTTTAGCGCCTCTACCACAACTCTACACTCACTACTATGACTGCACCCACAATCTCCTCATCCCCAACTCCAGCCCTGTGAGAGACTACATTTTTCAAGATAGTCATAGCCGTATCTCTCATCTCATGTGCTCTTCTTAGGATCCAACCTTGATTACGCCTCCCATCAAGAGGTGGAGGTCTATGTCCCCTCCTTTTGAATCCAGGTAGCCTCGTGAATTACCTGCAACTAACAAAATGCAGCAAAGTGACACTGCTTGACTTCCAAGGCAGGGTAAGCAAAAACACACCTTTCCACCACGCTCACTACAACATCCCCATTGGAGCCTGGAGACACCATGGGAGAAGTTCAACTGTTCTGAGGCCACATGCTGAAAGAAAGCCCAAGCCATAGAGAGGCCACAGCAGATGTACTCCCCATTCCCAGGTAAGGACCTAACCCACAGCCAGCATCAACTACCAGACATGGAAAGATGATTCAAGCCCGTATGTGTCAAGATACCCCCAAATGTTGAGTCTTCTTAGCTGAGGCCCTAGACATCATGGAACAGAGACAAGCCATTCTTTTGTGTGCCGTGTCCAAATCCCTGACCAACAGAGATCATTAGCACAATGAAATGTTTTAAGCCGGTAAGTTCTGGGGCAAAAAGACAATAACCAGAGAAAGACTTATTCCATTACTCTGTTGTTCATATTCATGGAAAGAACCTTGAATTTCACATTATCAAAGTCCTGTGTGTGTTCTTTTTGCTAGTCCAAATACAAAACATTTTTCCCCAACTAGGCTCCCAAAAGGCTGGCCAGCTTTATACCTCTGGGCAGGAGACTGGAAGCCACTTCTCTCAGGAATCTGATTAAATCAACCCCCCAAAAGAAGATGTAGAAATATTGACATCAAGAATTTGCCAGTGATGGGCGCCTGGATGGCTCAGTTGGTTGAGCATCCGACTCTTGATTTCGGCTCAGGTCATGATCTCAGGGTCATGAGATTAAGGCCCACATTTGGTCCCATGCTCCGTGGGAAATCTGTTTGAGATTCTCTCCCTCTCCCTTTGCTCCTCCCCCTGTGTGCATGAGCTCTCTCTAAAACAAATAAATAAATCTTTAAAAAAAAAAAAAAAAAAAAAGAATTTGCCAATGAAACCCCCAGCCAGTTCAGCCTGGAATCAAGGAGGCCTTACCCATACCCAAGGAGCTTCTAGTCTACTTTTAATTGCCCTGCCCTTAACCCCTAGATATAAGCAGATGCAGGCAGAGAGCTAAAGATTAGAAGATATTTGAGGAGGGCGCCTGGGTGGCTCAGTTGGTTGAGCGACTGCCTTCAGCTCAGGTCATGATCCTGGAGTCCCGGGATCGAGTCCCGCATCGGGCTCCCTGCTCAGCAGGGAGTCTGCTTCTCCCTCTGGCCTTCCTCCCTCTCATGCTCTCTGTCTCTCTCTCTCAAATAAATAAATAAAATCTTTAAATAAAAAAAAAAAAAAAGATATTTGAGGAAACAGCCAATACGAAAAAGAGAGAACAAAAGAAACTTAAATACTATGCAGGGAAAAGAAAACTTATCAGAACAAAACAAAACCATCATTAATAGCCTCAGAGAAAGAAAACAAAATATTCATTAAATAAGATACTTAAAAATTGAACACATTTTTTTTTAAAGATTTTATTTATTTATTTAATTGACAGGGAGAGAGAGAGAGAGAGACAGCGTGAGAGGGAACACAAACAGGGGGAGTGGGAGAGGAAGAAGCAGGCTTCCAGCTGAGCAGGGAGCCCGATGCGGGGCTCGATCCCAGGACCCTGGGATCATGACCTGAGCTGAAGGCAGTCGCTTAACCAACTGAGCCACCCAGGCGCCCCTGAACACATTTTTAAAAAGAGCTCTTAGAAATTAAAAATGTGATAGTAGGGGCGCCTGGGTGGCTCAGTCGTTAAGCGTCTGCCTTCGGGTCAGGTCATGATCCCAGGGTTCTGGGATCGAGCCCCGCATTGGGCTCTCTGCTCCGGAGGAAGCTTGCTTCTCCCTCTCCTGCTCCCCCTGCTTGTGTTCCCTCTCTCGCTATCTCTGTCAAATAAATAAAATCTTTAAAAAATAAAAAAAATTAAAATGTGTTAGTAAAAACTGAACAAAGATAAAATTCAGAAAATCTCCTACCAATAAATCAAAAGGTCCATTAAAATAGAAAACCAGAGAGGAATAAGAAAATTTGAGGTTCATAAAAAGGAACGGACCAATGAAAGGAGGAAACAAAAATTTTCAAAATAATGTCCCAGAATCGAAGGCCATGAGTCAGTCTCCAGAAGGAAAAGATCCACCAAGTACCTAGCACAGTGACTGAAAATAGACCCACACCAAAAAAATATGCATGTGAAAAAGAGAAGGTCATGTAAGCTTCCAGAGGACGAGAAAAAGGGGTTTGCTATTAACAACCTAAATGGCACAGGTGATCTCAATAGCTGTAACAGAAGCTATAAGAGAAGCCAGAAGATGTTGGAGCACTGCCTTCAAAACTGTAAATAAAAACCATTTCAATATGGGAGTGCCTGGCTGACTCACTCAATGGAGCACGCAACTCTTGATCTCAGGGTCATGAGTTCAAGCCCCACGTTGGACATAGAGCTTCCTTAAAAAGGGGGGAAAAAAGAAAAGAAAAAAGACTTCAATCTGGAATTCTATACCCAGTTATACTATCAATCAGTTAAGAAGCTAGAACAGTAATTTATAGATATGCAAGGTCTTAAAAATTCCATCTGCCATGAACCCATCCTCAGAAAGTTACTAAAGAATATGCTTCACTAACAAGCGCATAAACCAAGAAAACCAAAGGCATGGGAGCCAGGGAAAAGGCAATCCATGGGACTTTCTAGGATGCCAGGAAATCAAGAGAACAAGCTGTAAATAAGATCTAAAGAGTAATCAGTCCAGAATAGAATGTCCACAAATTCTGGGAAAGACTTTGTCAAAAAGCTAAAAATATCTAAAATTTGATCACATTACAGGAGATTTACAGAGATAGTGTCAAGTCTAGAGTTAAATTCCTGCTAAGTAATCAGAAAATTTAGCATCTGAATAAGCATTAACTCAAAGAAAAACCTAATAATGTGCAGTATAGTAATTATAAGGCACTTTGTAGGCTCAGCAATATGGTTTACACAGTCATAAAGTAAACAACGAATACAGAGCTAACCAAAATTATGATATAACCGTAACAGAGTATGAGGTAATGTAAAGAGTTCATACAATGCATGGTACAGGAAGAGGGTGTGAGAGCCAAATGTTCAAATTCCCAAGTGGAAAAATGGCTAAAACTAAAAATAAATCAATAAGTAACAAGTGTCCTAGCAATAATGTGATAAAAACAAAGAGTTGTAACTGGTGTCTCTAGACAGCAAGCAATGAGGAGCACAACTGTTTCTCTTACTAAGTTTACAGGAACTACGTGACTCCAAATCAATACCTTAAAATTACATTTCTGGGGGTGCCTGGGTGGCACAGTTAGGCATCCGACTCTTGATTTCAACTCTGGTCATGATCTCAGGGTCGTGGGATTGAGCCCTGCATCAGGCTTAAGATTCTCTCCCCGACCCCACCACTCTGCCCCTCCATACCCCACTTGTGTGCACTCGCTCTCTAAAAATAAAAATAAAGTGGGCGCCTGGGTGGCTCAGTCGTTAAGCGTCTGCCTTCGGCTCAGGTCATGATCCCAGAATCCTGGGATCGAGTCCCACATCGGGCTCCCTGCTCGGCGGGAAGCCTGCTTCTCCCTCCCCCACTCCCCCTGCTTATGTTCCCTCTCTCACTGTGTCTCTCTCTGTTAAATAAATAAATAAAATCTTTAAAAATAAATAAATAAATAAAAATAAAAATAAAGTAAAATAAAATTATATTTCTGACTATCAGAGAAGAAGAAATGAGATGTAAGGGTGATCAAGTATTTTATTAGGTGTAGCTATCCTCTGGCATATAAACTCCCTAAGAACACACAGAGCTGTACATCCCATGTGTTTAGGAGAGAGGAGAACAGTACTGATGGCAGCCTGTCCCAAGCTAAGTACAGAAATGCAAGAAGTTTTAAAAATCACTACTACAACTCCTGAAACCAATACTGACTATATGTTAACTAAAATTAAAAAAAAAAAAAAAACCAGACTACATACATCTGCTTTCTAGGATTGCTAAGCAATATGAAATTTTGAAACGTTGTGCTTTAGTAACAGATACTAAAGATTAATGAAGGAGGAAGAGCTGGCTTCGAAAAAAAAAACCTATGGGGCGCCTGGGTGGCTCAGTTGGTTAAACGACTGCCTTCGGCTCAGGTCATGATCCTGGAGTCCCGGGATCGAGTCCCGCATCGGGCTCCCTGCTCAGCAGGGAGTCTGCTTCTCCCTCTGACCCTCCTCCCTCTCATGCTCTCTGTATCTCATTCTCTCTGTCTCAAATAAATAAAAATAAAAAAAATCTTTAAAAAAAAAAAACAAAAAACCTATGAATTGATAAATGTAGAAATGAAACCATGTAAATTAATCTGCTAATTGAGCTTCCCTAATAAAATCTCTAGAATCTATGCATTCAGGACTCAGTTTTAAACTGTTTACCCTAAAAGAAACACACCAAATCTCATACTGTCCTCCTTCGTAACACTTTCAAGGACAACAAGATGAAAGACTCGCACTACTACATGACAGCGTACCTGCAGAATTCTATCCTGGGAAGCTGGTGTGCGAGGTGTTCTAAGAGCGATGCTGTTGTTGGTGACATTGTACTCAGACAAAAGAGTACTGGAGGCAGAGTTTGTTATGCCAGATTCCTCAGCAGTCTGACGTGCAATTTCACTTGCTTGGCCTACTTTCACAACCTCCTGGAGTTCTGCATCTGAAATCTAAAAAGATACAGTTATCACCATACAGCAGTATTTTAACCAGAGAATAACACAGCTTCAAACTTCCACATTCTGGAAAGATGAATTGCTGAAGCTGTGTGATGAGTACACAGGGGTACTACTTTCTTTACTATTTGTGGATTTGAAAATTTCTATGATAAAGTTTTTAACAGTCTACCCTATATAATATGGGGAAAAATTCCATGTATGATATACTATCAAGCTGTAAAGTCTTTTATTTCCATAACGAAATTCTTTCAAACCAACTAACATTAATAAACCAAGAACATAAAATAATCGTGTTTGTATAAAACTATCAAAGGGGGAGTGGACTGAAAGCCAATTAAAATATCAGAGTCCAAGGGTGCCTGGGTGGCTCAGTCCTTAGGTGTCTGCCTTTGGTTCAGGTCATGATCCCACTCCCCTGCTTGTGCTCCCTCTCTTGCTATCTCTCTCTGTCAAATAAGTAAATGAAATCTTTAAAAAAAAAAAAAATCAGAGCCCAGAGGAATCTGGGTGGCTCAGTCAGTTAAGAGGCTGCATTCCGCTCAGGTCGTGATCCCAGGGTCCCGGGACGGAGCCCCACATCGGGCTCCTTGCTCAGGGGGGACCCTGCTTCTCCCTTTGCCTGCCGCTCCCCCTGCTTGTGCTTGCTCTCTCCCCTGCCCCCTCTGTGTGTCAAATAAATAAATAAAATCTTTAGGGGCACCTGGGTGGCTCAGTCATTGGGCGTCTGCCTTCAGCTCAGGTCATGATCCCGGGGTCCTGGGATCAAGCCCCACGTTGGGCTCCCTGCTCAGCAGGAAGCCTGCTTCTCCCTCCCCCACTCCCCCTGCTTGTGTTCCCTCTCTCGCTGTGTCTCTCTGTCAAATAAATAAATAAAATCTTTAAAATAATTAAATACATACATACATACATAAATAAAATCTTTTTAAAAAATCAATCCACTGAGCCACAAGATCCCTTGAGAAAAATCAAAAGGCATTACCCTTGGTAATTTTACAAAAATAAGCATCCTAAGGAGAACTAAGAAAAAAAGTTACAGGCAAACTCTTAATTTAAGAAATATCACTACTTGGGGGCGCCTGGGTGGCTCAGTTGGTTAAGCGACTGCCTTCGGCTCAGGTCATGATCCTGGAGTCCCAGGATCGAGTCCCGCATCGGACTCCCTGCTCAGCAGGGAGTCTGCTTCTCCCTCTGATCCTCCCCCCTCTCATGCTCTCTCTCTCTGTCTCATTCTCTCTCTCAAATAAATAAATAAAATCTTTAAAAAAAAAAAAAAAAAGAAAGAAATATCACTACTTGGAATGACATCTGACAAATTGATGTCATGTTTATACCCAAGAATTTTGTGTTGATGCAGCCAGCACATCATTTGGAGAAAGAAGCTCTTCTGTCCCCCTAGCTCCATCCGTCTGCTCCATTAAACCATCCAATTCTACGGAGCTGTACTACTCAAAATAAAACAAGAGCTTATTCAGAACTCCCATAGTTTTGACCAACTAAAATTAAGTCAAAGGAAGAGAGCGTGGATAAGCTGAATGAGGATATGTTTCTTTCTCTCTTCTCCACAACTCCCACATTAATTTTCACACTGTTGTCTCAAAAAGAGAAGTATGACACAACAAAACGTTCCCTATAAGAAAGCAGCCTAGGGGGTGCCTGGGTGGCTCAGTCGGTTAAGTGCCTGACTCCTGATCTCAGCCCAGGTTTTGATTTCAGGTGAGCTCAAGCCTGGCATTGGGCTCCATGCTGGGCAGCACTGGACTCCACACTGATCTTGGAGCCTACTTTAAATAAAAAGGGGGGGACGCCTGCATGCCACAGTAGGTTAAAGCCTCCAACTCTTACTTTCAGTTCAGGTCATGATCTCAGGGTCATGAGAAGGACCCCATATCAGGCTCTGCGCTCAGCACAGAGTCCGCTTGTCCCTCTACCTCCTACTCTGCCCCTCCCCCAACTCATACTCACACGAGCATGCACTCTCTCTCTCAAATAAATAAATAAAATCTTTAAAAAAGAAAGCAGCCTAAAGTCTACAAAGCCAAATATCACCTTTATGCTAGTCAGCTACAATAAGAGGCCAGGAGCCCTAACCTGTTTGCAAATTGCTAAGAGCTGACAAACCATCACAGGAACAGTTTAAGGCCTGATATAATTTATACAGAGAAGTTGTTACTTATTTACCATACTATATCACAAGGACTTATTTTTATGTGGCTCACCTATTACACTGTGAACTTCTTAAGGGCACCCAACACCTAGCAAAAACCTGGCACATAAACCCTCAAACATGTGCTTGCTAAATAAATGATAAAGATAGGAGTTCACACAATGAAAAACTGAATTAACAGATTACCTGAGGGGCAGGAAGTACTAGTTTGCTTCTCTTTTTAGTAAATTCAGAAACACCACTTGTCTGAAGAATAGCTGATGGTAGATCAGATTCTTTTTTCCTTTTCAAATGTTGCTTGTCTTTTTTTCTGTCCCTTCCTTCTTTTTCACTATCATGAATCAAAGTAAGTAAGAGATTTTGTAAAGTTACATATAATCAATAACAGTAAAAGCCATATAAATACTCATACACTTTGAACAAAATAATTCCATTCCTAAAAAAATTACTGATAAAAAGACAAAATCCAAATACATTAAGTTGTGCCCTACACCATCACTTACCCACTATATTCAAGAGGAATGCAGCTTAGAATAGCAATAGAATTATTAAGAAAATAAAAATACAGTACTAACTATGTACCAAACATTAAGCCTATATAAAGACTATGATGATAAACAAAATGTTATGTATAATTTCAAAATGAAAACAAAACTACTCCTACATCATGATAATACTCTTATAAAAGTATGTGTGTGCACATATGAAAATGAAGGTTGACAAGCATACAAAATGGGAAATAATTATATGAACAGGATGGGATTAAAACACTAAATTTTTAAATTTCCCTTTAAAACTGTTCTTTGGGGCACCTGGATGGTGCGGTCAGTTGAGCATCTGACTCTTGATTTCGGCTCAGGTCATGATCTCGGGGTTGTGGGATCAAGCCCCTCATAGGGGTCCACACTCAGTGGGGAGTCAGCTTGTCCCTCTCCCTTGGTTCCTGCTCCCACTCTCTCTCTTAAATAAACAAATCTTTGAAAATATCTGTTCAATAGTTCGTTATGATTCTTTTTTTCCATTATGATTCTTTTTAATTCACAAATTTTTTTAAAGGATATTTAAGTCCTGACAATTAATTATGAACACCAGGCTCAAGGCCACCTTTGAAAGCTCCAAGAATGCCTCCTCCCGGTCTGCATGTCAGCCTCTTCCCCATCTAGCCTGCCCCTTCCAGACGATCCGCTCCCACTTCAACCTCTTCATTTGCACAGGCTACCTAAAACAAGGTTTTAATTTGAGAAATAAATTTAATGGAGTACATCCAAGAAAATCCTGTTTCACAGTGCCTGACATCTGTCATTTAGTACCAATCCATGTCAACAAAAATGGAAGGTCAGTGAGGGAGCAGAAAACCAAAACTCTCTTGACAATCGGAAAAGGTTCTCCCCACGATATTCAGATGCAAGAATGGAGAAACCCTAAAAATCCCTAAAAATAGGCAAAATCCTCTGCACCCTTAGACAAACATTTTACAAACACACTTATCCCCATTAGTTAAAAAGATTTAAGTATGCATCAGTAACTTTTTTCTTTTAATTTCATTCTAAGAGAAACAAGATAAAATTTTCACTAGGAAAGACAAAAAGAAACATCCAATTTGGACAGATTCCTCAGGCCATTAGTGAAATAACTAACCCGCTCACAAACGTACATAAACGTTAAGATGGTGACTCAGTGAGCAGACAGTACACCAGAGCCAAGTGCTGACATTTCAAGAGATGCAAACACCCTTTTGTGCCAGAAACATGACAGCAAGGGTCACTGGTTTTCTCAGAAAGGTGAATCCAGTAAATAAATAAAAACACTATGTAGGCCACATTGTCCTACATAATAAAAATCTGGCTCTGACAAGAATAGTACATGGCCCTCCATAAAATTCCTACTATACTTTTTCATTTTCAAAATCAGAAAGGTGACTTACGATCTTAGTTCCCCATCAAGATCCTGTTGTCTTAATTTTCTGAAATCTGCATCAAGAGCCTGGTAGTTTTCCTCAGAAGTATCATAGAAACCAAGAGCAGGCTTTTTTTCAAACGGGATTTCAGCATTATAATCAACTCCTCTCTTCTTTTTTCTCTTCTTCTGAATTTCTATACCAGCTGCTCGAAGTTCTCTTCTCTTCTGGAGGGCTGCAAGGCGCCTGAAGAAAACGAACCCAAGATCACTTTCAAAATCACATACCATGTAATTTTATGAAGAAATAGAGTGAAGAAAACTATCTGGTTATTTGGGGAAGAAATATTTATTTAAATCCTCACCTCACACCATTCACCAAAACACTGGAGATTGGAATTCCCCTTCTGATTTAAAGGTTACACACACAAGCAAAAAGAAAAACTAAAAGGAACTACAAGTAAATATGTGTCTGGTCTCTGGATGGGAATGTATTCACTTGATATAAATTAAACAAAGGGCAAAGGTAAAGATCAACAGCTTTGCATTTTTTTTTTTAACATTTTATTTCAAGTAATTTCTACACCCAATGTGGGGCTTGAACTCACGACCCCGAGATCAAGTTGAATGTTCTACCAACTGAGCCAGGCGGCTGCCCCAACAGCTTTGAATTTTAAATTTTATATCTCTATACCACTATTTTTATTAAATCATGAAACAAAATTAACAGGCAAATAACAGGAAAAACATTTGCAATTAATATTGGCAATGGTTAGATATAAAGAATCTATGCAGGTTTTCGGGTTTTTTTTAATGTATCCTAAGGGGGGATAAAAAGAAGGAAATAAATAGTTCATTAAGGAAAAAGATGCAAATAGCCAAAATAATAAAAGGTATACTTAGCTAAGAATCACAAATTAAATCAAGTACCAATTCTGCATATCTCATTAGTAGTCTTCAGTTTTTTTGTTTTGTTTTAATGGCAAGCCATGCAAAAAGTGGACAATCACCCACACTGGTAATGGAAAGTAAATTGGTAAAGCTTCCCCAAAGAGAATTTGGAAATATACATTAAAACCCCTAAAGTTTCTCACATTTTTTAACCCAACAATTTCACTCCTCAGCCTTTAGCCTAAAGAAATAAATACCATGAACAAGGCCTTAGCTACACGACTTCACCAAGCCCTGTTCATTAGCTGATAACTGGACACAATCTAGACATCCAATAGTAAGAAATTAGTTAAGAGCATTTACAGCATAGCTATAAGATAGGATATTATACAGCCATCTGTATAACCTTAAAAAAAAAAAATCTGTAAATCTACTCTGCCACAGAAAGATGCTCAAGACATATTGGTATGTCAAAAATGTTACCAAATTCACATGTTACAGAGCAACATGTAAAAAATTATATGCATATCTATCAGTGAACCTATGCATATAAGATGTGAAACATGTCTACCAAAATATTAACAGTAATAATCACTGGAGGTTGGAATTTCATTTCATCTTTACTTTTTTGTACTTTCCCGTAATGCTATAATTTTAATGATTTAATGATGAGAAAAGCTATTTACAGTATTAATGGGGGAAAATCAGTATGCAGAGCCTCATGCTGGAAGTTGCTCTTATGTTTTTGTTTTTGTTTGAGATTTTATTTATTTGACAGAGAAAGACACAGCAAGAGAGGGAACACAAGCAGGGGGAGTGGGAGAGGGAGAAGCAGGCTTCTCGCTGAGCAGGGAGCCCGACGTGGGGCTCAATCCGAGAACCCTGGAATCATGGCTCGAGCTGAAGGCAGGCACTTAACGACTGAGCCACCCAGGCGCCCCTCAGTCTGTACTTCCTAATTGATTAAGTTCTTTCCAGCTTATCTTTTAACTCAGACAAAAGACCCTGCAGGCAAAGCAACCCCCCCTCAAGCAATAAAGACTGCCCTGAGCCAGCGAGACCCTGTGTCAGTGACTCCTAGACAGCGATCCACCTGCCCTTTCCGGCCCACCTGCACGTACCCACTGACCTTTGTCCCACATTTTCCTTATATAAACCTGGAAATATTTTCGGCACTTTGGAGACAGTCTTTGAGATGTTAGTCCGTGGTCTCCCCGGTGGTGGCCTCACCAAAATACATTCCTTTCGTGATTCACCACCACTCATCTCTCTGCCTTTGGAATTTTGTTGGCAGCAAGTGGCCAAACCCGGTCTGTTTGGGACCCCCCCGGAGCTGGGTGCTCTTACACCCCTGCACCCCAATCTAGCAAAATTCAGTTTAAAAAAAGTGTGGTAGCTGAATTAAGACCCACCTTCTCTTCTCTTACCCCCTCTCAGGTCTGGGAGATAGAAACTCTACTCCACGCTGATGCAGCCAAAAACACAGGGTTCTCTCCCCCACACCACTCTAGTTCCCAACAGGAGTGCTTTCATTCCAGGAGGGGCAGAACATCAGCAATTCCCATCCTGCCTCCAGACACCTGTTGCAGAGGCTAAATTCCAACAAGAGTTGCCCAGACCAGGGCCACTTCCTTCTTCTGCCCAAATAGAAGCTCTACCTTGGGACAATGCTGTTAAGAATATTGGTGCTCCAGTAAGTAGTCCTTGTCCCAGCTTGAGGGATGAGGCTTCCACAGTAGGAGAAGCAAGCCATGGAGACCTGCGGTTGCTGCCTACACCTAGCACTCAGCTCCTACGGTGGGGATGTCATTCAAAGACAAACACACCAGAGCACAGGCGTAGAACAGAGAACTCCAATTCTCCCCCAAAAGAAACTGACTTCATTTGCTAGAGTATGGAGAAAATGTTCAAGCCTAAAGGTACTCTCAAAAACAGTGGAACTTGTGAAAGGTAACTGGGAAGAAACTGGTAGATTCACTGAAGATACAGGCTAAACTATAGGCCCACTAGTTTGCCAGAGAGAAACAAAGAAAGAAACAAATGGGAGGGCCTTCCTGGGGTCAGAACAAATACCTGACCTGAAGGTTAGTTCTGAAACTACCCCTTCAAAGGAGCCCAGGTTTAATTGGATCAGTTTGTGGAACAATTTGTGCCCCACGACATTGTTGGAAACAATACAGCAATCAGCTGGCAATTAGTAGAGTTTAAAAACTGGGTGTAGCCAGGGAAAAAGATGTCAAAGTATGGTCAAAACCACATCATCCCAGGGTGACTGTGGGCATACCCAAGACCGCAGCCTCCATGAGGAGCAACATCAGAGGCTTTACATTTCTGAGGAGAGGGAAGGAGAGAAGAGACTTCACTAAAATAACCCACAGTCACTAAACAAGCAAACAAATAATATAATAAGTTGGGGGTAGGGAGAACATAGTACCCAGAATTGCTCCAATGTATCATCTAAAGTGTCCAGTTCCCAACAAAAAAATTTGAGACACGCAAAGAAACAGGAAAGCATGACCCATACACCAGAAAAAAGCTGGCAACAGATGGCAACAGAAACTGCCAGTGAGAACAACCAGATGTCAGATTTAGTAGACAGACTTCAACAAAAAACAAAAGGAAACTGTGATTAAAGAAGCAAAGGAAGGTATGATGAAAATCAGTAAAGAGACAGAAATAACTTAACCATATACAAACTGTGGAGTTGAAAAGTATAAAGCTAAAAGGAAAACTTCACTAGAGGGGCTCAACAGTAGGTGTGAACCTACAGAAGAACTAGTGAACTTATGGAGAGATGGGTATACAATCTGGAAAAAAAGAGAAAATGAAACAGGAACAGAGCCTCACAGAAATATGGGGCATCATTAAGTGAACCAACATATGCACAATAGGAATACCAAAAAAAGAGAGAAAAAGGAGAATAAAATATTCAAAGAAATAATGGCTGAAAATTCCCCAAATTTACTGACCCTACACATCCAGAACAATCAACAAACTCCAGGTCAGATAAAAAAGAAATCCGCAAACAGAAACATCATG
The DNA here is from genome assembly GCF_029215605.1 of Mirounga angustirostris. Classification (NCBI taxonomy): domain Eukaryota; kingdom Metazoa; phylum Chordata; class Mammalia; order Carnivora; family Phocidae; genus Mirounga; species Mirounga angustirostris. The sequence continues at coordinate 40,282,644 of NW_026991716.1, read as the reverse complement.
CTAAAAATGCTAAAAGCCAAAGACAAGGAGAAAATCTTGAAAGCAGCAAGAGAAAGATGATTTCATGGCTTAGAAGGGAACTTCAATAAGATTAATAGCTAACTTCTCATCAAAACAGCATATACAATATGATCCAATTTTATACAAATATTACTATGTGTGTATGTATACACATAAATGCAGCTCTGCATTATTTTTTTAATTATTATTTATTGTTATGTTAATCCCCATACATTACATCATTAGTTTTAGATGTAGTGTTCCATGATTCATTGTTTGTGCATAACACCCAGTGCTCCATGCAGAACGTGCCCTCCTCAATACCCATCACCAGGCTAACCCATCCTCCCACCCCACCCCCCACTCCAGCAACCCTCAGTTTGTTTACTGAGATTAAGAATTCCTCATATCAGGGGCGCCTGGGTGGCTCAGTCGTTAAGTGTCTGCCTTCGGCCCAGGTCATAATCCCAGGGTCCTGGGATTGAGCCCCGCATCGGGCTCCCTGCTCAGCTGGAAGCCTGCTTCTCCCTCTCCCACTCCCCCTGCTTGTGTTCCCTCTCTCGCTGTGTCTTTCTCTGTCAAATAAATAAATAAAATCTTTAAAAAAAAAAAAAAAAGAATTCCTCATATCAGTGAGGTCATATGATACATGTCTTTCTCTGTTTGACTTATTTCGCAGCTCTGCATTATAAGAAAGGCCTGCAAGGACACATTTACAAAGTAAAGTAATTTCATTCTTTAAATAAGGGAAATAAAGACTTCAAATGACATCAGAAAACCTTTACAATATCACGCTAAGTGAATAAAACCAAGCCATATAGCATCGTATCAACCACTCCCCCCAAAGAGAAAAAAGTACAACACGGGAGGAAAAGTGTATTACTTTTATAATCAATAATCAATAAAAAGCTTTAAAACACCCAGGGACGCCTGGGTGGCTCAGTCTGTTAAGCAGTTGCCTTCAGCCCAGGTCATGATCCCAGGGTCCTGGGATCGAGTCCCACATCGGTCTCCTTGCTCAGCGGGGAGCCTGCTTGTCCCTCTGCTTGTGCTGTCAAATAAAATCTTTAAAAAAAAAAAAAGTTTTAAAACAGATCTGTAATTTAGCATTAAAAAAGGAAACAGGCCTGCAATGTATTTTGCATACAAACCAATCTAATCTAAGATACATGTACAACACAAGTTATTAAGATTTATAGATTCTATAAGAAAATCTACAAGATAGTACAGATTTAAATCTGCTGAACAGTATTTAAAGCAAGCAATACCAGTTATACTCAGCGAGAAGCATCCTTGGCCCGACCTACGTGGCTAAAAGGCTCAAAATATTTGGTCTCCAAACACCAATGGACAAAAATGAAAAAGTGAATTTTTTTCAACCCTACTCACATTACTTAATCTTAAATAGTGTACAAAAGAGAAAAATGACTGAAACTGGGCAGAAAATTGAGCATCTCCTCTTGGTTTACTGTTTCAGGCCATTCATACCCCCCTTAAGTAACTATTTTGGTCTAGTGACTCGCCAGCTATGCCAACAAGCATCCTCAAGCACGAATCCTCCATCCCAGGATCTGGAACCTCAGAGTCATTACTAGGGAAACTATCACATCCTAGTCATCAAGTCAGGAAGCACTTCCCAGTATGGGGACCAAAAAGGCAGCTGTGAAGACTGAGAAGGTTATTCCAATGCCTGAATTCCAAAAGCTAATAAGCTCTTATACAATTCATATTTTCCTTTTATCCACTTCATCTTGGTTTCTGGGCCATTAGAAATTATATCAATCATGGATCTAACCAAAAGGAAAAAGGAAGGGGAAACTGGAGAAAACCTTGAACAGACAGCAATACTTAATTCCACTCACTTTTTTTTTTTTTTTTTTTTAAGATTTTATTTAGGGCGCCTGGGTGGCTCAGTTGGTTAAGCGACTGCCTTCGGCTCAGGTCATGATCCTGGAGTCCCGGGATCAAGTCCCGCATCAGGCTCCCTGCTCAGCAGGGAGTCTGCTTCTCCCTCTGACCCTCCCCCCTCTCATGTGCTCTCTCTCTCTCATTCTCTCTCTCAAATAAAAAAAAAGATTTTATTTATTTATTTGACAGAGAGATAGACAGAAGAGCACAAGCAGAGGGAGTGGCAGAGGGAGAGGGAGAAGCAGGTTCTGCACTGAGCAGGGAACCCGATGCGGGACTTGATCCCAGGACCCTGAGATCATGACCTGAGCCGAAGGCAGACGCTTAACCATCTGAGCCACCCAGGCGCCCTCCACTCACTTTTTAAATGAAAATTTCTGAGAGCCTAAAATTTGGTTCAAGCCTCATTAACTCCTTCTACATTCAGCCAAGTTTCCTATTTCACAACCTGCACAATACTAACCAAAAAGATTAAGTGGCAGTCATGCAGAAGTCACACAGCCTTGTGTGTCCTCTAGCCATCTGACTCCAAGATGGCTATAACAAATGAAGCTCTCCTATGTTAACAGAACAAATTAACATATCAAATGACTATCTGGGCATTACCTCTGCCAACATCTTTTACTTCTTACAACATCTTTTCAAATACATTTTTTTCCCTGTATCTATTCTACAATGGTTAAGGGGAAAAATAAGACTTTTCCAAAGTACAGGGGTGCCTGGTTGGCTCAGTTGGAGGAGCATGCGACTCTTGATCTTGGGGTTGTGAGTTCAAGCCCCATGCTGGGTGTAGAGATTACTAAAAAAATAAACTTTAAAAAATTTTTCCAAAATATAAAGGAACTAAAGAATATTAGCATAATTGGAATTGGACAATTCCAATTATTACTCACCCAAAAGAATTGATATATCAGTTTTACTGGGCCTAAAAATGCACAGACTAATTGTTCAACTATAGATGGAAACAACCATACCTTGCTTCTTCCAATTGCTTCTCTCTTGCTTTCCTCTTGGCTTTCTTTCCCTGAGTATTTGCCAGGCGGGCTCTAGCTTCAGAAAGCATCTCAAGTTCATCTGCAAAAATAAAAAGAAGAAAAACTAAGTTCTCCAACATAAGCAAGGTATGTGAGACACACACTGTATTGCTTAAGAAGAGAAAAACCATAAATGTAATCATTATATAGCAGAGCATAATGGTAATAGCTTGGGTTTTGAAATCAGAAAAACCGAAGTTAAAAACTAGGCCCACTTGCTAGCTATGTGACCCTGGATAATTTATTTACCCTCCCTGGGCACATTTACCATCTATAAAAAGAGAATAACAAGTCCTATTTCATAGGAATGTTGAGAAGAACTAAGTAAAATATAACAGGTTATATTTTTAATTTAATATATTTAATATATTATATTATTACATATATATATTTATATATATATTTAATATATATATTTAATATATAATTTAATTTAATAATTTAATTACATCCTTCATTATCGTAACTAACTGGCACAGCACCAATCGTGAAAAACCATTACAAAAACTATTTAATTATAAAGAAACTGACAATCTCCATTAGATACACCTTTCTTCCCCTCTATTTCTCTCTTCCAATACATTTCCATGGCTCCCAGAGTAAAACAGATTTCATTACTGATGCCTTAGAGCAATTCCTATATAAGGCTGTCCGGTGGAATCACAAGGGAACTTTAAAAAAAAAAACTCAGGGGCGCCTGGGTGGCTCAGTCGTTAAGCGTCTGCCTTCGGCTCAGGTCATGATCCCAGAGTCCTGGGATCCAGCCCTGCATCGGGCTCCCTGCTCAGCGGGAAGCTTGCTTCTCCCTCTCCCACTCCCCCTGCTTGTGTTCCTTCTCTCGCTGTGTCTCTCTCTGTCAAATAAATAAAATCTTAAAAAAAAAAAAAAGACGCTTTTTGTTAAAATTAATTAATTAATTTTTAAAAACTCAGATTCCAGAATTACCCTCTCCACACTCCAGCTTACTGACTCAGATCTCCTGGAGAGGCCCTGGTACCTGTGTTTTTAAAAGTTCACCAAATGACAATGATGCAGATGGAAACCACTACCTTTAAACTTTAAAATTTTTAAATCTCAACAAATATTCACTGAATGCTTCACAACAACCCTGTGGGGTAAGATAACTATTACTCTCTATCTGGCAGGAAAGAGAATCAAATCTCAGAAAGATTATGACTTGCCTAAGGTCAAAGAGCTAGTAAGTGGCAGATGCTGAGTCTAAAATCCAGTTCCTCTGATTCTTGATTCGAGGTCTGAAGAAGGGATTGTAAGTCAGCCTCATAGTAGTGCAGTGCCGCCTTTTCACAAAGATTAAATTACCTGCCTGAAGTCAAAGCTGTTAACAGGACTGGAACCCCAAATCCTGTCTTCTTATTGCTGCCTCTCTCCATGGAATGGGAATGAGAAAACAGAATCCTCAAGTGCTTACCACTAGCCTTTAGGAAATTTGTCTAGTAGTATATTACGCTGCTTCATTTATTACATGAATTAAAAAATCAAAAGCTAAAGACACAGTGTCCAGAAAGAGCAATTACTTTGTCACAGAAGACTGGACACATTTAGAAAGAGAATAATAACTGCAGACAGAACTGGGGTTCTAAAAAGTCAGAGGAGCTTAGAAAGAAACTCAAAGAGTTAAAACGAGACTGGAGGAATCTATGGTTACCAAAGAAATAAATTCCTGAGCAGCATATACTCACCCTCATCCATATCAATTGGATCAGGCCTTGCTGGTTTTGTTTCTGGATTTGGATCTATTTCTCCAGGTTTAAGTTTTCGTGGATCATCTGTTGTTTCCTCTTCATTGTCTCTCTGTGCAGCTTTATCCCTAGAAAAAGGCCCAGAGAAGTTAAGTCACACTATCACACCATTCAGTCTTAGAAATAACCACGTTTCCTAGCACTAGCACTCTTTTCTTTCAAAAACCGAACAGATGGGGGCGCCTGGGTGGCTCAGATGGTGAAGCGTCTGCCTTCAGCTCAGGTCATGATCCCAGCGTCCTGGGATTGAGCCCTGCATCGAGCCCCGCATTGGGCTCCCTGCTCAGAGGGGAGCCTGCTTCTCCCTCTCCCTCTGCCTCTCTCCCTGCTCATGCTCTCTCTCTCTCTATCTCTGTGTCTCAAATGAATAAATAAAATCTTTAAAAAAAAAAGAAAGTAAATCAATAAAAAAAAAAAACCAACAGATGCGCATTCACAAAATAGTGATTCTACTATTGCTTCACCTGAAAGAAATGGTATTAAAATTCTAATTTCAATGAGTGTTTCCATTCACTATGAAATACAATCCAAGCAGCTCCTTAATCACAAATGCAGGAACACTATACAAATTAAAAATCTTTTAACGAAGAACCAAGAGGTCCTGACTAACTCTCAGCAACGTGATTATGGGTGATTTTTTGCTTTTTTACTACTTTTTCCCCGATTTTCTAGAATAAATACATATGATTAGTCTAACACGTTCGAATTATTCTTTTAAAAAATATGTAACAAAGGGCGCCTGGGTGGTTCAGTTGGTTAAAGCATCTGCCTTCAGCTCAGGTCATGATCCCAGGGTCCTCGGATGGAGCCCTGCATCGGGCTCCCTGCTCCGCAAGAAGCCTGCTTCTCCCTCTCCCACTCCCCCTGCTTGTGTTCCCTCTCTCGCTGTGTCTCTCTCTGTCAAATAAATAAATAAAATCTTAAAAAAAAAAAAAGTAACAAATATATAATTTTAATCAATATAGTATACCCTTAGAGTATATAATTCAATAGCTTTAGCTCCTCTGGCTTTACTCCGATGCAACTAAATGTTTAAAGACAGAACATGCTAAAAGTTTATTCAGTCTCATTCAGGAGATATACATATATTTGAATACTGCGTTTGGAAATTGACTTACAAAAGAAACTCATAGTGTTCCAAGCACTGGGCAGCTGTTCTTCCGATGATTGGTGCAATGGTCCTCCACTGAGTTGGCATCAACTTGGCCAAGTGTAAGAGTTTTTCTTCTTCTTCTCTGGACCATTCTGTTTTCTTAATGCTTGGATCCAGCCACTCGTACCTATTAAAAAGATACCATTTTAAACATTGATTGGTCACCTAGCATGAATATCCTACTTACACATTAGATATACTAACCTCTAAGGTCTGAAAAACACAAGCTAACTCTCAGCCTTCAATTATGAAAGCTGTTCTTTGTTCACAACAGAATGTTCATTATTTGGCTAACTTTACCCCACTCAATATTCTCTAAGTCACCAAATTCTACTGTATTTTAATTATGCAAGACTAGAATGCTTGAAAAAGGTAAACTAACTGAAACATGATTATATGGCTTCTTTCTCATCATTTCCATTCATCCTACACTTTGTTAGAGGCTTTGAAATTACCTGAAATAAGACAATAACACCTCACATTTTTAGTGTTTCTAGTTTTCAAAACACTGTCTCATACTTTGATTCAGTTCCCATTCAGTTCCCAACACCTTGGTTTACTTCGAGTTTACCTGCCTGAAGTCAATGTAGTTAACAGGACTGGAACCCCAAATCCTGTCTTCTTATTGCTGCCTCTCTCCATGGAATGGGAATGAGAAAACAAAATCCTCAAGTGCTTACCACTAGCCTTTAGGAAATCTGTCTAGTAGTATATATCTGACTTACACTCATTAAATGGCTTTCCAACATCATACGCTTTATTTGGAGTTTTTAAGTAAAACTACTATGCCATCCTCTATCTTTCCTATCACACCACCCAACCCACCTTTTCCATCCAGTCTACATAGCTGGCAAATAAGATACAAGCCTTACTAAATATTGGGGCAGGAGCTTAACTCCACTGAGAGAAGCAGAAATCAAAACTTCTTCAGGCTGAGGACCATCTTCCTCTTTGGGATCCAACCTTTACATTCTGATCCTTTCTCCCACCCAGGTGCCTAGGAAATTAAGTCACACTTGTACAATCCAAAATATGATCCTAGTACCACATGGGTCAAGGCTGAGGCCAGATCACTCATGCCAAGCGCTTAATAGCAAATATACAATATTTCAACTATATTAGGGCACCTGGGTGGCTCGGTCGGTTGAGCATCTGCCTTCGGCTCAGGTCGTGATCCCAGGGCTCTGGGATCAAGCCCCGCATTGGGCTCCCTGCTCAGCAGGAAGTCTGCTTCTCCCTCTGCCCCTCCCATTGCTCATGCTTGCACTCGTGCTCGCTCTCTCTCTCTCTCTCTCTCTCTCTCGCCCTCTCTCTGAAATAAATAAAATCTTTAAAAAAACAATATTTCAACTGTATTAATAAGGGAGCTCAGCTAACTGTGAGCTAGCCTAGAAAATTAACCATTATTTATCATTAATTTCTTCGGGAAAGTAAGTTCTAAATCAACTTACAAACTTTTGGAAGTTTATGGAACGCAATCCATTTACAGTACTAAAATTTACTTTAGTAAATTTTAGTACTGTACTAAAAGTAAATTTATTTTATGCTTCACAAAACACTCAAGTACATTAACTTGTTTGAACCTCATATCTCCATCAGTTAAGGCCAAGTATTATTATCCCAATTGGGAGAAAACAGGGACAGGAAAGAGGGGATAGAAAAATGGCTTGCCTAAGACCACAAAGGAAAAAAGTGACAGCTAAGGCTTAAATCTAAATTCTCATCTCCCACTCCGTCACACTTTCTGTTCCATCACACTGCCTGCTTTCTTTGGCAAGGTTCAAAGAACTGACATCTTCCTCATCATAATTAAGGTCGCTTTCTGCTTTCCACTCATTAAGTGGTACATACCATCTGGCTTTGCACTGCTTTGCTGATTTTCTATGCAGCAGTGAGGCAATCCTAGACCACTGGTTTTTTCCATATTTCATTACCGCTGCTTTCAGAATTTCATCCTAAAAAAATTGTCGAAGAAAAACAATATATTCATCACAAAATTCTAAGTGAGAAAAGACAAAATTTAAATTAACTCTAACAGGATTGCTAGGGAGAAAGTCATAAACACACATACACACACACACACATACACACACACACACACCCTAGGTAAGGGGGGAAAAAAGTACAAAAACTTCATTTACTATAATAATAAACAACAAACCAGAATTGGCAAAACGCAAAAAATTAAGAAGAAATCCCTCAGAAGGATATCCTACATCTCCTTATACACAAACCCTCCCCCACCCCAATAAACTGGGAGTACCGACCAATCTGAGAAACCCTACTTGGCAGTGATTAACAAAAAGTACTCTCCAATGTTTGGCTGTCATCCTCCTCAAAAGGATACAGCTCAATCATCTATTTATTCATTCAAAAAACATTTCCTGAACACCTACCTTGTACCAGGTCTTGCATACTTAGAAAAAGAGAGTGAAATAGGCCTCATCCAGCCCTCAAGAAGCAAGTCAAGACTCTGGTGAATCCATTCTCCACTCCAGTTTACAAATATCATTTTCTCTCCAGTCCCATAACCCCTGCTTTGACCTAAAAATCCACATTTCAGGTCTAAACTAGAAATTAAGTATTTCTTCCCTGCCACACCAGTCAGTTCTTCCTCCAGGCTCTAGTTACTATTTCACCAAGGAACCCATTCTGATATGGAATTTACCAATTCCAGGGGAGTCCAGAAAGGTAAGCCACAGACCCCAAAGATAACAGAGCAATAGAGGAACATATTTGGGGCTTTTTACTGTTAGGCTTTTTTCCACATTGAACTTGAGATGCATGCCTCATACATGAGCCATTCCACCCCATTCCACACCCCCATAGTCCCCCCCTCATCATCAGAGATTTAAAAAGACTGCAGGGGGGCGCCTGGGTGGCTCAGTTGGTTAAGCGACTGCCTTCGGCTCAGGTCATGATCCTGGAGTCCCGGGATCGAGTCCCGCATCGGGCTCCCTGCTCAGCAGGGAGTCTGCTTCTCCCTCTGACCCTCCCCCCTCTCATGCTCTCTCTCTGTCATTCTCTCTCTCTCAATAAATAAATAAATAAATCTTTAAAAAAATAAATAAATAAAATAAAAAGACTGCAGGGCTTTGGCCACTACACAGGAATCCGGCTGTTACTTGATTCTGTACATCTGTCTCTCCCCCAGAAGTCATCTCTTCCCCAGTTTAAACACCCTGGTTCCCTCTGTGCAAGCTGTGAGACAAGGCTGTCATGAATTTTATGTGTAACTTTGTCACAATACTGCTAGCCTTAAATACATCTTCAACTAAGTACATATAGCAGTTATCCACCCTACTAGATTCATTCCGCAAACATCTGCCAAACAACCTATTTCATATTGGTTACTGTCCTAGGTTCTAGGGATTCCAAGACCTGGTCCTCTTGCGGTGCTGCCTGCTGGGAAAAAGCAGTACCAACTAGCACTTACTGAAAGACTCCTGTGTGCCAGACTCTGTTCTAAATGTTGACTCATTTAATCCTCAAAAGAAGAAGATGATGATGATTCCCATTAGAAAACTGAGGCTCTGAGAGGTTAAAAAACTTACCAGCATCACACAGAAGAATGTGATGCTTGCAAAAGGGTAAAGCATGCTATCCCAAATGGACGAAAGAGGTGCCATGGGACCACTGGGGGTGTAACTTATTTTTACAGAGTGACTGGGCAAAAATTCCAAGAGTTTTTGACGGTTTTGAAGGATGGTCAGAAAGATGTCAAGCAGTAGGACATTCCAAGAAGGCACAAGAAGTAAAAAGACACTGCCTAAAAAGATACAATGTGCTCAGGAAACTGACAAATTCAGTGCACTCTGAATACAAACTGCACCAAAAATCTTACTTGCATTTTACTCCTTCACCACTGCCTTTCTGCTAGTCATTGGCATCATCCATTGCATTTCTGGAAGCAAAGACACTACTGTAGGCAGTTTGTCCTATCTGGTTTCTATCCTGGCTGAGGCGGAGTGACAGGAAGAGACAGGCCTTGGATCTGTCGTGATGACAGACAAGTTATGCCTTGGTAACAGGTAACAAGAGGGTTGCGGGCATAAACGAGCTCTCAACTTGGCACTCAAGCTGCTTCCCCTCTGCAAGGAAGTCAACGAAGAAACAAAGTTGTGGCCACAGCACTTCCCTATATTGGAGTTATCAGAGAGGCACCGCACCCGGGCTGAGGGACGGGGGTGTGCCAGATTACCAACTCTCACTGATACCTGCCCCGCCCCCTCTACACTGCGAGTTCCTAAAGGGCGGGGGCACATCCTCAATTCAACAAATATTCACTAAGGGCCTAACAAGTGCCTCGCACGTCGTCAAGTGGTTAAATCACAGTCCCCGTCCTTGGGGTGCTCAGATAACGCAGGGCCGGACACCAGATTAAGACCCCGAGGGTCCGCCCCGCGGTGCCCCCCCATGCAGACCAAGCAGGGCATCCTCCTCGCCTCCCCGACCTCCGCGCGCGTGCGCATAAGCTGCCGAAGGGGGCGGAGGGCAGCGGACGGCGGGAAAAGGGGACTTACCTCGGTATTCCTCCATACGCCCCCCTTGATCATAATTCGAGGCATCTTGGCTGTGGGGTGTCTCGGCAAGCAGCCGAGAGGAGCTTCACTGAAGTAGTAACGGCGCTGCGGCCACGGGACCTAAAGCCGCCACTTCCTCCAACCGCGACCTTCTGGTTTGAAGAGATCTGCGCAGGCGCAAAGCTGGGGGGGGGGGGGTGAGCAGAGTAGCAAGTCTCGCGAGAACCCGGTTGCTGAAAGGAATAAGTGCCCTGTTGTGAAACCTCTAGTCTAGGAAGACAGATAGAAAACCATCAAACCCCTCTGGCTTAAAGCGCTCTACGCCGCGCGCATGCCCAAAACAGGATGGAGGAAACCACGGCTCTCGCGAGATATCGCCGGTGGCTCTTAGTAAGGAGGGTTGTGGTGGAATTGGTCGTGACGTCACCTAGTGGCGAAGAGAGGGAACATCACGCGTGCGAAATTGGCCCAGGGGCTCTAAGAAGAGGTTTGTTAATTTATTAATTTAGCACTTTATTAAGCATTTAACTAATAGGAATTAGTTCGCAGACTACTCAGGAAAAGGAAATATTTTATTTAAGCCTATTTTTCTAATCTGTAAAATAGAGGTAACAGTATAGCAACCTCATAGGGCTGTCCTAAGGATTAAATGGGATCATAAACCTAGCCCAGTATTTGATACATAATAACTGCGCCCTAAAATGGCAGCTATTGTTACAAGAAGGACAACCCCGGATGATCGGTGATTGTCCCAGAAACCTGCAAAAATATCTTGTCAGAGTTTGTCATACATCGCTCTTCAGTCTATGTGGATTGATAGTTACCATTGATAGGCACTGGTATTAGACAAACTCCGGTTGGATTGAAATCTTGGCTCCCTCATCAGCTTGGGTAATAACTTTGCGGAGTCTCAGTATCCTCATCTGAAAAGTGGAGTTAAAAACTACCTCATAAATTTGGGTGGCAAATTAATTGAGACATACCTAAAACCCGATGTGGTAGAGATTGTCAGACTGCCATTCTGCCTCCCAGGGACTCACTCAGTGTCCTTTGCCCTTTCAAAACATCCCCTTGGTGCCAGCCCTGGAAGGTATGAAAATATTTAGTGGACTGGGAAACATCTGAGTATTTATATAATGTCTTTCTCTTTGTATTTCTTCATTTCTTCATTTGCCTCTTCTGGAAAAGCTACAGAATTTTCTGATTACATTTTTGTTAAATTTCTTTACCTTGAAATAGGAAGTTGTACCAATAAAATCACTACTTTGTTGAGAGAAAGCAATGTTGGCTTATGAAGGACACACAGACTCCATGTAAGATCTCAGTCCACTCTTACCTCTGCTATCAACTGTCTGTGTGACTGGTGACAAGCCATTTTCTGTCTCTGGACCTCTGTTTGCAGTGCTTCTCTGTAGGATGTGTGACCATTACCTCCTGTCCAGCCCAGCTCCCATCATCTACTCAGTTACTGTGGCTACAGTGTCTCACTCTTTTTCACTCTCTCCTTCTCTTTCTCTGTGTGTGTGTGTGTGTGTGTGTGTCTCTCTCTCTCTCTCTCTCACACACACACACACACACACACACCCCACTGGCCATTTGATTGATCTAATCAAAGCTGAACCAATTAAGTCTCCTCCCCAGGAATTTTAACACTGGAACCCAGAAAAGACCGGTCTCTCTGCTGGCCAATGAATCTCTAACATGTGACACCCAGGAGTTGTCTGTCACCACATTTCTGTATGATGTACACTAAGAAGGGAAGAAAGCAAGTTCCAGATGCATTGAGAGAAGCAGAGAGGAGAGTATAAAACAACAGAGGTAGGTCCTGACTATGCCGGAGTCCCTGGATCCAGTATGTTCCTCGGTCTTAGGTGTATCCCTGTTCTTGAGTTATGATTAGTTCCCTTTCTGGCTTTAGCCAGCTGGAGTTGGGTTTTTATTATTTATAAGCAAGATTCCTAACAAATCAGATTTGGACCAGTCCTCTCTCAAGAACGATTTCAGATCTAACATTACAAGTGTCCATGATGATGGTTTCTCCTCACTCAGGACCACATTTACCCTATATGTGAACCTTTGTACCAAACAGAAAAAGGTGCTTCTTCAAGGCACTTTATTAACACCTGCTGGAAAATTGTCACAAAATACTGATGTTTTGGAAATAAGAGATAAAATACAGGAAAGAGATCTACCATGTCTACGATGTAAATTGTGCCCCCTAGAAGCATGCATTGTACAACCTGCCCACTGGAACAAAGCAGCCCTGTCAAATGTCCTCCAAGGCACCCTTGAACATGCAGACTGCATGTCTCACTTAAGGATTCAGAAAATGCAACATCATGCCAGTTCCAGGATGTCTAAAACCAGACCGCATAGCCATGAATACAAGAGGCTGTCCTCCAATATGGCATGGATTGGCCAGCACCCCCACCATATCACCCCAACCTCATCAGCCAGGACTCAGGACCCCCACAAAGAGGCCATTGCCACCCCAGGGGCTGCCAAGGATCTCTGGCATGGTAGCCATAAGGAGCAGCCATCATTAAGCAACCAGACTATACAGTCAGTCATTGTGATCTTTAAGAAAGTGAGTGGTTGGGGCGCCTGGGTGGCTCAGATGGTTAAGCATCTGCCTTCGGCTCAGGTCATGATCCCGGGGTCCTGGGATCGAGCCCCACATCGGGCTCCTGGCTTGGCCGGGAGTCTGCTTCTCCCTCTCCCTCTGCCTCTCCCACTGCTCATGCTCTCTCTCTCTCTCTGTATCTCTGTGTCTCAAATGAATAAATAAAATCTTTAAAAAAAAAAAAAAGAAAGTGAGTGGTCATTTCTAGACAGAAGCTTAATGAGAAAGAGACTCCACTTCTTCCTCACTCACCCACATATGTTCCTCAGAGCACTGGCTGCATGGGGACACTCCATTAAAAATAAACAAGTTTTGGGGCGCCTGGGTGGCTCAGTTGGTTAAGCGACTGCCTTCGGCTCAGGTCATGATCCTGGAGTCCCGGAATCGAGTCCCACATCGGGCTCCCTGCTCGGCAGGGAGTCTGCTTCTCCCTCTGACCCTCCTCCCTCTCATGCTCTCTGTCTCTCATTCTCTCTGTCTCAAATAAATAAATAAAATCTTTAAAAAATAAAAAAATAAAAAAAATAAACAAGTTTTTTACAATTATTTGAATTTGAAAAAAGCAGCATGCTCTATCCACTCCCTTTTACACAGTTGCCAAAATCAAAACCGGTAGAGAAGTTGTAAGATGAAGAAATTTGTTTCTCCCTGTTGTGGGTTAAATTGTGCACCCCAAACAAATATGTTCCAAGTTCTAATCCCTGATACCTGTAAACATGACCTTATTTGGAAATTGTCTCTGTAGATGTAATCAGGTTAAGATGAAGTCATATTGGAGTAGGGTAGACCTTAATCCAATGACTGGTGTCTTTATAAAAGAAGAGACAAGACACACAGGGAGAATCCTATATGAAAAAGAAGGCAGAGCTTGGAATGAATGATGCATCTACAAGTCAAGGAAAGCCAAGGATGGCCAGCAACACCGGAACTAAAAGAAAGGCATGGAATATCTTCTCCCTTTGAGCATCCAAGGATGAACCAACCTTGCTGACACCTTGATTTTGGACTTCCAGCCTCCTGAACTGTGAGAGAATAAATTTGTCTTATTGTAAGCCACCCACTTCGTGGTACTTTGTACAGCAGCCCTAGGAAATGAATACACTCCCTTTTTTTTTTTCTTAAGATTTTATTTATTTGTTAGAGAGGGAGAGACAGAGAGCGAGAGCACAAGCAGGAGGAGTGGCAGGCAGAAGAAGTAGGCTCCTCGCCAAGCAAAGACCCTGGGATCATGCCTTGAGCCAAAGGTAGGCACCTAACCAACTGAGCCACCCAGGCGTCCCTACACTCCCTTTTTAATATAGCATTTCCAAACTAATTTGACCCTGGAAAACTTTCTTCTTAAAATATCTATTGATATTTAGGAAACACAACTGGGGAAAATCTGGCCCAGGAAAAAGAAGCTGGGGGTCCATCCAGTCACAAAGGAGTAGATGTTAGCAGGAAGGTTTGTAGGTTGCATTGTCCCACATTTTCCCACCTCTCATTCCTTCCTGAGGAGCCGGCTCTGACTAGGCCAACTTTGCTTAGCCAAGAAAACAATCAAAATTCTAGTTTCCTTCTTGTTTTTACCATCACACTGTGCAGGAAAGGGCTAAAGTTAGGGTCAGAAGCCTGTGACAATACCAAGCCATTAAGGGCTGGGGATAGCCATCCTCAAAACCTTCATCATCTCCCCAAATAAGCAGATGGAATTTCAGTAGAAACACTGTGCTACTTTGCAAATATAACTTCAAGACAAAACCTCTAGCCCTGCCCTGTCTACCAGATTGCTACCCCTAAGCCTCTCCCTTCCCTTTAGAAACTCCTCAGCTAATGTAAGAAGAGGCTAATGTCTGGGTAGAAATGGTATTCCATTACCCTAAATGCTAGTAATTCATACCATGATGCTAAATTGGCTTGGATTTCACTTACTGACAATTCTTTGTGGTGGATCCAGTTGTAGTTTGTAATTTTTTTTCCCCTCGGGTACTCATATTCATTATTTCTAGGAAGTCCCCTGTGTCCTGAGGTGGCAAAATGTTCCCAAAAAGATTTTGTTTTTTCTCAGGACACAGAGGCTCAACAGTCTTTTTGAGTTTATTTCTCGGTTTGGGATCAATATTCTGATCAGGTAATTTATATCTAGACCCTGCATCCACATGGCACAGACTTGGGATTTATATTTCTCACAAGAGACTTTTCTATGTTCATGTACCAGACCCCAGACCCATATACGCAATTACATCCCAAACAGTTCCACTTGTGTGTGTCACAGCTTCCTCAAATTCAACTTTCCAAAACTGAGCTCCTCCATAAAGCTTATCCTTCTCCAGCATTCCTTATTTCAGTAAATAGTACCAGGCTGCCACGTATGGTAGTATAAGTAGTTCACTGCACAAGGGACAAAAGGAGGCTGAAATCTAGTTTGCACGCTGCTTACCAAGCAGTGCATCCACAGGACTGTGTCCACCAAGATGGCATCTTTCTCTAAGTGTATAAAGATACCACATGGGCTTGGGGCACCTGGGTGGCTCAGTCATTAAGCGTCTGCCTTCGGCTCAGGTCATGATCCCAGGTCATGATCGAGCCCCACATCGGGCCCCCTGCTCGGCGGGAAGCCTGCTTCTCCCTCTCCCACTCCCCCTGCTTGTGTTCCTTCTCTTGCTGTGTCTTTCTCTGTCAAATAAATAAATAAATAAATAAATAAATAAATAAATAAATAAAGATACCACATGGGCTGGACACCACATGTCACCCTGGCAAGAGCACCACCATCTACCTTGTGGCCATTTGTCCTTTTCCCATGACTCCCCCCACCCCAACCATATCCAAGTTATCTCAGAGTCTTGCACTTTTACCTCCTAGTTAGACCTCAAATCCATCTCCTTTGTGCCACTTCTGTAAGTTGCCAGATTTAGCAAATAAAAATACAGAACTCCCAGTTAAATTTGAATTTCAAATAAAAAACATAATTTTTAGTATAATTATGCCTCATGTGTCCGTTCTGTCCTCCCTTTCTAAAAGGACCCCGATTTCTACTCCAACCCACACTGTACCCAAAGAAAAGAACACATTTCTAACCAGATGATCTGAGCCACGTGCACACCCCATCACCACTGAAAACTGCCCCCACCTCGTTCCCCTATTTGGTGGAGACCAACGCATTTCCTCAGAAGACAAATCATTGGGATATTTGGCTTCTCGTTTGATATGAGGCTGGGTCCCTCCATGCACCTTAAGAAATGTTTACTTCTCACATATGTATTTCTTACAAAGTCCAGGTTTGAGAGCCTCAGTGTTGGCTCCTCAAGTCAGTAAGGGCCCCCTCATCCCCAGGGTAAGCTCACACCATAATCCTTCCTAGAGTTCCCCAGCATTGGAAGGACACCAAATGGGCTCCCGTGTCCTTTCCCAGAGCCTACTGGGAACCTAGCCAGTAGACCCCCTAAGAGGTGCACCATCCCACATCAAGCCCGTTGCTAAGTTTCAGGTCAAGGCATCACTCTGTCCTGATTTTCCAGCCTCTCAGTCACTGGCATAATCTGGAGGAGCTCCAGCTCTAACATACTTCAGCAAGTCAAATCCTATAAACAAGGCTTTTATCCGCCCAGCTTTTGAGGGCTAAATGCAGAAGAGCAAAAGGAAACGATCTAATCAAACTGGGTACCTCATACTGGAAACGTAGACAATGAAAGGAATTATACAGAATATTCATAAACCGTGTGTGCAATTGTAAAGGTTTAACATTCTAAAATCTTAACATTTTGACAACTGAGAGTGCAGAGACTACAGAAACAGCCTTGGAATGGTCTTCAGTTAGCTTATTTGGACTTCAGAGCCACTAGCACTAAACAGAATATTCCCGCCAGGCCACAGGAGCCAGTTTTCATTTTTCCCAGGATCTGAAATTAGAATACCTTGTGTACAACGTCAAGTTGTTACTCTAGTGCATTTACTTGGAAATGTCACGTACAAGTTGTTTCTATTAAGCCTTCGAGCTGCAGTTATTTAAGGAAATGAACACACGCACACACCCACATGCACACCTGCACACACATGCTATTTATCGAGGACCTAAAGTGAGGGGAAGGGGAACGTCACACCTTAAAAGGTCCAACATTGGGGGCACCTGGGTGGCTCAGTCGTTAAGCGTCTGCCTTCGGCTCAGGTCATGATCCCAGGGTCCTGGGATCGAGCCCCGCATCGGGCTCCCTGCTCAGCAAGGAGCCTGCTTCTCCCTCTCCCACTCCCCCTGCTTGTGTTCCCTCTCTTGCTGTGTCTCTCTCTGTCAAAATAAATAAATAAAATCTTTTAAAAAAAAATTTTTTTTTTAATAATTTAAAAAAAAGGTCCAACATTTTTGAGCCTAGAAAGGACGACTGGAAAAGCTAGGACACCCACATAGTTTTGCCACTTGGCCATTTGTTCTATGCCTTAGTCTCCCCAAAAGATGCATGCACATGCATTTATGTCCTGCCCAAAGTTAGCAATGGAACTCCTCACCTGCTGGCTGTTGGCAATGCCAAGGAGTCTAAGACCTGGCCACTGAGATGTGCCCACAGAGCACCCCAAATCCAGTGAAAATTGCCCTGATTTCCAGGAGATGGAATGTAGCACTACAACTCCAGGAGGTCAATTATTCAATAGTTTTCTTTTTTAATCCTATCTACTTTGGTTTAGAGCCGCGTGTAGGAATTATGTAGACCTCTTTGAAATCTAGAGGCTGCTATTCATCTTCTGAAACTGTACTTTGGTTCTTTTTCTTAATACCTTTGCTGTGTAGGACTTCTTCCCTCCAAAACACCAGAGTCCCCTCTGAGAGCAGTTTCCTGTTCCACTTAGATAATCCCATCTGGAAATTCCTGCAGAATCACTTTTTGCATTTATATTGTGTTCTCCATTATGCATCCACACGGGTGGTCGCAACTGACTTTTTTATATTTTAACTCATAGAAGCACAAAAAATTATTTTTTTCAGGAGTGGACGTATTTGAGAAAATCTGTTGGCAACCTCTTCTTTCCTTTCCTAAATTGTTTGGTTTTATTTTCTTTTCTGGATTTTGTTAGGGGTGAGCTTTGTGTCCCAGGGACAAGAGAATCAGCACAGAGGCATGTTGATGTCAACCCAAGGAGTGGTCAGACACAGTTGCTGGTGGTATGACCATCATGTTCTCTGTTAGTAGGTCCAAAGGCCAGTATGAAGAGACCAGGAATGTACTGTGTTCTAAACCTGCTTCATTTACTTCGGCTATGGCTAGAAATAATGCTTTGACAGGGAAAGAAACCATATCTGTGTCTTGGGCATTTTGAGTGTCAGTCTGGGCCCCAGTTCTCTCTTCCCATTTTGAGGTTTGGGGAGACCAGACCTGCAGCCCTCATTAGCCAACCAGCGAAGTCTCCTTAGTAGAGCAGATTGGCTACGAAGATGCTGAGTCACTGGCTTGACTGCGGAGGGTCACAGCCTGACTGTATACAGTTGGCTTTTGTTCCCATCTTTTTCTCCAAATATTTGCTTCTTGCCTGATTGATGAAAGGCCTTAAGACTCAGGACTGGGGGACACCTGGGTGGCTCAGTCAGTTAAGCGTCTGCCTTCGGCTCAGGTCACGATCCCAGGGTCCTGGGATCGAGTCCCGCATCGGGCTCCCTGCTCCGCGGGGAGTCTGCTTCTCCCTCTGCCTCTGTCTCTCTCTCTGTCTCTCATGAATAAATAAATAAAATCTTTAAAAAAAAAAAAAAAAAGACTCAGGACTGGGTCCTCATTGAGCTTCAGTCCTGCATAACTGGGTGGACAAATGCTACAGAAATGGGGAATGGAGTTGCAGGAGGATGGTATGAATTACCTGTGCAGATCCAGCCTTCACATTTTTCCAACACGTACCAAGCGAATAGTAGAGAAAATCTCAAATAGTATTAATAAAATGAGAACAATTTTACCAAATTAATGAAAGCTCCGTGTCTGCATTTTACCATTGATTTGAGAGCATCTTTCGAAAAGTAAATTTAACTGAATAAAACTGAAGGTGGGCTATCTACCAGTAGAACTGCATCAATGTTAAGTTCCCTGACTTCAGTATTTGTATTGCAACTGTTGGAGAAGATCCCTGACCTTAGGAGATACATACTGAAGTATATAGTATGTAGGAGTAAAGGGTTATGATGTCGGCCACTCACTCTCAAATAATTCCACAAAATAATAAGAGTAATGAAAGAGAGAGAAAGAATGCACAAAGTTTGACAAATGTTAACAATTGTAGATTCTGGGTGAAGGATACGTAGGTATTTGTTCATTGTATGAGTCTCATGACTTTTCTGTAAAGTTTGAAAGTTTTTCAAAATATAAAGTTAAAAAGAGCAAAGCACAGTGATTACTCATCAAAGGCAAACATTTGATTTAGAGCAGTCACACTGACAGAAGCAATCAATTGAAAGAGGCTCTCCAGACTACAGTCAGTACATGCTCTATGGGCCTGTGTCTGTTCAGGATCATCTTGCAGAATCCAAAGAACCTGTGGATAGAGGCACGGAGTTAAAGGCTGTGCTCTGTTACAAGACTAACAGTGCTCAACCAACATACTCAACCAGCGATGCGTGGCCGTGACATAGGCCCAAGGAACCACGTTGGGGCAAAGGACACCATCCACTCCGGGAGAGGCTTTGTCTTCTCTCCTCTCCACCGCGAAGCCTCTCAAAAGCCTGCTCCTCTGTGCTTGCCTCCAGTTTTTATACTATTCTTTGAAGGTTCTTTAACCCACCAGGAAGGAGTAAACCGTGCATCAAGGGGGATGCTGGTTGCCAATTGTCAAGCTCCTCAACCTCTCTTATCTCATTCTGCAGCTTGTTGGCCTTCTCCTTCACCCAGAAAGGCAAGCTGTGGAAAGAAAACAACAGCTGGGTTTGAGTTTGTCTGCTGCGAAATGTACAAACACCTTCAAGGGATATGGTACTGCATCCTCAAAAGTAAGAAGGCCTCCAATTTAGGAGACCAGTGATGAAATAAAACACCATGTTAGTTGTTCAGCATTCCCCTCTCTCCCAAACCCAGACCTCTTTTCTGCCCTTCTCTGCCCAGAGAGCTGACCCCTGAAACTTGCATCACCTTGACCCCACCATGTGCCCCTAACACGTTGGAGGCACCAGCAGGAGACCAGAAAGCAAGCAGAGGTTGGGGTATTTCTCACCTAGCTCTTCTACTCCCGCTCATCTCCTGAGGAACCCCAGTTCTGGCC
Source organism: Mirounga angustirostris (assembly GCF_029215605.1). Lineage (NCBI taxonomy): Eukaryota > Metazoa > Chordata > Mammalia > Carnivora > Phocidae > Mirounga > Mirounga angustirostris. Next base: position 40,262,437 of record NW_026991716.1, on the reverse strand, counting down.
ACAGCTGCACTCTCCACTGCCACAACCCCTTCTGGACAGCCCTTCTCCATTTCCCACCAAGCTGGGCAACAAGATCACTCTTCTTGCTGTTCAGACCTGGGAGTGGTAATAGCTGCCCACTGGAGAGAGCCTCAGGGGGGCTTCGCCCTTCCCTATAATGTCCCTTGACCTGTTCACTCATCTGTAAACAGTCCTTTCATTAAGCTCTCTTCAGAATCCCACCTGAGTGTGTCTTCTGTTGTTTTGCTGTGGCCTCAGCTAATGCAGACCCCCGGCACCCTCCCAAGTCTGCAGAGATTTGAAAGGACATATGCTGGACTATACTGTGTATGTTCCAAGAGGTACCAGGAATTCTGTGACTCCTGGGATGAGTCAGAGAAAAAAGATGAAGAATCTTTTCCTCTTTTGGTAGCTACAATTTTCATACATTTGGGGAGAAATGCACCATGATTGGGAAGAATACCCTGATAAATCTGCTAGGGATGGGGAAGTCCCTGCAGGAAGGAAAAGGGATTACCACATAGGTAATAGGTGGGAGTCAAGGATATCATGTAAAGCTGACAAACCAATAGCAGAAGCCCAAATAAGACCAGCAGGACCTTATTTGGGCAATATAGAAGATACTAGCATAAAAAGGAATCACTAGAACAAAACCACAAGCATTCCTTAAGATCAAAAGAAATCATTTTTTTAACTTTTGTTGAAGCAATCAAAGAAAACAGACTCATGGTAAAAATAATATAATACACATAATAAGTGTAACAAAATATTATGATAGAATTGAAATCAAATCATTAATTCAAATGATCTTAATTCACCTATTTTTTTAAAGATTTATTTTTTTATTTTAGAGAGAGCGCGCATGCGTGCGCACGTGAGTGGGGGGAGGGGCAGAGGGAGAGGGAGAGAGAATTTCAAGCAGACTCCCCAGTTAGCGCAGAGCTCTATCTCACAACCCCGAGATCATGGCCTGAGCCGAAATCGAGAGTCTTGGATGCTTAAGTGACTGAGCCACCCAGGCGCCCCTTCATTCAGCTATTAAAGAAAACAATTTTCAAAAAAAAAAAAGAAAAAAGAAAACAATTTTCAGTTTGGCTCACAAAAGCAAAATCCAACTCTGTGTGTAAAAGACAGACCTAAAACAAAGTGATTTGAAAGTCTAAAAACAAAAGAATGGGTAAAGGTATATTAGTCAAATGCAAACAAAACAAAGTAAGAATTATAATCTGAATATCTGGCAATGTATAATACAGGACAAAAAGCATTAAATGAGAAAAAGAAGATTTTTAAAAATTTTAATTCCAGTGCAGTTTACAGTGTTATATTTGTTTCAGGTGTACAATATAGTAATTCAACAATTCTATACATTACTCAGTGCTCATCATGACAGGTGCACGCCTTAATCCCCATCACCTGTTTCACTCCATCTCCCCCCACCCACCTCCCCTCTGGTAACCACCAGTTTGTTCTCTACAGTTAAGAGTCTGGTTTTGGTTTGTCTAAAAAGAAGACATTTTTATAATGTTAATGGCTACAGTTAACAATAAAGATAGAAATACATTAACAGACCCATTTTCAGTCCAAGCTAGGCCAAATGAACAATTTTAATCAAAATGATAAATCTGGAGTGCCTGGGTGGCTCAGTCGATTAAGCATCCAACTCTTGGTTTTAGGTCAGGTCATGATCTCCCAGTCATGAGATCAAGACCCGCATTGGGCTCTGCCCTGAGTGCAGAGTCTGCTTCAGATTCTCTTTCCCTATCCCTCTCCCTCTCCCTCCCACTTACACACTCTCCCTCTCTCTCGTGCACAATAAATAAATAAATAAAATCTTTTAAAAAACCCAAAAAGGTAAATCTTCTGGGTATGTATCTAACTTTGCATCCTGATGAAGTAGACACACCTTCAAAGGTATGTAGAGACAGTCCCCAAATTGAGTATGTATTAGGTCACAATGAAAAGTTGGTAAGTTCCATAAAATAAAAATAATAAAAACAATATTTTCTGGTCATTAGGTGATAAAAGTAAAAATGAATTACAAAATAAAAATCAAAAACCTCTTCCACTCGGAAATTTTAAATCTATTAAGTAATTCTTTAGCCGAAAGGAAGAGACCAACACAAACTGCAGAATTCTTTAAAAAATAAGGATAATCTGGGGCACCTGGGTAGCTCAGTCGGTTAAATGTCCAACTCTTAATTTTGGCTCAGTCATGATCTCAGGGTTGTGAAATCAAGCCCTGAGTTGGGCTCTGCGCTGGGCATGAAGTCTGCTTAAGATTTCCTCTCCCTCTGCCCCCCTATCTCTCCTTCTCCAAAAAAAAAAAAAAAAATATATATATATATATATATATGAGGCTAATCTACACATCAAAGTTTACAACATATAAGCAAAGCAGTGGACAGAGGCACTTTCATAACCTTCAGTATAGATATTAAGAAAAATTAAAGAATTTAAAAATGAATTAAACATCCCATTCAAAAAATAGAAAAAGAGGGGCACCTGGCTGGCTCAGTCAGTAGAGCATGCAACTCTTGATCTAGGGGTCATGAGTTCAAGCCCCACATTAGGCATAGTGATTATTTAAAAAAAAAAAATAGAGGGGCTGGGGCACCTGGGTGGCTCAGTCGTTAAGCGTCTGCCTTTGGCTCAGGTCGGGATCCCAGGGTCCTGGGATTGAGCCCAGCATCGGGTTCCCTGCTCAGCAGGGAGTCTGCTTCTCCCTCTCCCTCTGACCCTCCCCTCTGCTCGTGCGAGCACTCTCTCTCTCTCTCTCAAATAAATAAAATCATTAAAATTAGTAAATAAATAAAAAAATTTTTAAAAGCTCTTACTTTCATTGATTTTTTTCTATTGTCTTTTTAGTCTCTATTTCATTTATTTCTCCTCTGGTTTTTGTTATCTCCTTCCTTCTAACAACTTTGGGTTTAGTTTGTTCTTCTTTTTCTAGTTCCTTGAGGTGTAAAATTAGGTTGTTCATTTGATATCTTTCTTTTTTCTTAACATAGGCATTTATTACTATAAACTTCTCTTTTAAACCTGCTTTTGCTGCATACCATAAGTTTTGATATGTTGTATTTCCATTTTCATTTGTCTGAAAATATTTTTTATTCCTCTTTTTAATTCTTCTTTGACCCATTGGTTGCTCAGGAGCATGTTTAGTCTTCATTATATTTGTGAATCTTCCAGATTTCCTCTTGTAATTGATTTCTATTTTCACACCATCATGGTCACAAAAGATACTTGATACGATTTCCGTCTTCTTAAATGTATAAAGACTTAGTTTGTGCCCTGGCAATTACTTTTATTTTAAATATTCTAGAAGAGTGTTTACAAAAAGTGTACAGTACAGACATGAGAGGCCCCAATTATGTGCCTCAAGTAATAATGCAGTATCATGAAGGTATTAAAGCTCCCAGGTTTGGAATAAAAGGCTTTTATTTCCACTGAGCTCCAGGGTTTGGTCTCCCAGCTGGACTCTGGTGGGTCAGACAGTGGGTCACTTGCCCACTCTAGCCATACTTATGTGAGACTGTTTTGTATTAGAAAGTGAAATTTTGGGGCGCCTGGGTGGCTCAGTTGGTTAAGTGACTGCCTTCGGCTCAGGTCATGATCCTGGAGTCCCGGGATCGAGTCCCGCATCGGGCTCCCTGCTCAGCAGGGAGTCTGCTTCTCCCTCTGACCCTCCTCCCTCTCGTGCTCTCTGTCTCTCATTCTCTCTCTCTCAAATAAATAAATAAAATCTTTAAAAAAAAAAGAAAAGAAAGAAAGTGAAATTTTGGAGGGCACCTGGGTGGCTCAGTCAGTTAAATGTCTGCCTTCAGCTTGGGTCATGATCTCAGGGTCCTCAGACTGAGCCCTGCATCAGGCTCCCTGCTTAGTGGGGAGTCTGCTTCTCCCTCTCCCTCTGCCCCTACCTCCCCACTCGTGCTCTCTCTCTCTCTCAAATAAATAAATAATTTTTTTAAAAAGTGAAATTATTTTAAGATTTATTTATTTATTTGAGAGAGAGAGAGAAAGCACACACACACAAGCAGGGGAGGGGCAAAGGGAGGAGTAGAGGAAGACAAGCAGACTCCCACTGAGCAGGGAGCCTGACGCAGGCTCAATCCCAGGACCCTGAGATCATCACCCAAGCCAAAATCAAGAGTCTGTCATCTAACCCACTGAACCACCCGGGAACCCCTGGAAAGTGAAATTTTTTATACTGACACATATCATTTTCTAGGTCTAAACCCTACTTGGGCAAATAAATGAGGTTCAGAATGGAGCTGAACTTAAAATATGAGATCAGAGGGATGTTACTTCCCTCAAGCATTCCAATGGCTTTTTCTCTGCCTCTTCAAGCTCTAACCATCCTCCCTGGTTGCACTCATTTAAGCATGGGTCTTTCTTTTCCAACAACGCTTGGGTTTTGGAAATCAGGGACCCTGTCTTTTTGCTCCATATAAACCCCCCACAGTGCATACCTAGCACAACACAGGGCCTCTGGCGGGCTGTCCATCTTATCGGCTGAAGATGTGGGCGACCCATCTGCCAGACTCCACAGCACTTGCCCTCCAAGTGTCTCACCAAAAACCCTCCATACACACTGCCCCACCTGCTGGGATACCAAAGGTCCCTCTCTGTTGGGTGTCTATGAGCTCCTCCACCGAGAAACCTGTAAATAACCGATAACTTCATAAAGATCGGATAATATGAAAACATAATAAGAGAACTCACGTAGGAATTTGTGGAAGAGGCTCAAGTGGAATAAAAGTATCGTATTTCTTTTCATAAGGCACTCTGAAAAACAGAACAGACAACTGTATGATTGGTATGGCTTCTACAGCAGAGAGATCAATGCATCATCATATTCAAGAAAATGTCTTATTTTCTGGTTTTAATGGGCACCTAGGGGCTTCACAACTGTAAAGGTCATAATTCTTATTATAATGTTTACTAAACATCATTAAACCAAACATGAGTAATTTTTTAAAATATTAATGTAATATACCAACTATATTTCTTTTAACTTAATGAACCTCCCTTTCTCCTCAACCGCTTTGGTCTAAGTTTAGTTCCAAGTGTACATCAATCCAAACAGTAGTCACCAATAACCTGATTCAGTATGAAACTGAAAAGTCTTCAGATTTGTGGTAGTAACGATTGGGACAAAATTAACAACCTCCTTTTTGTAGTCAAGATCCTGTGTATAATTTCAATTACACACACGCATGTGTGTGGACACTAAGGAACTAGAGATGAACGTTTTTTTTTAAAGATTTTATTTATTTGTCAGAGAGAGAGTATGAGCATGGGGAGCGGCAGGCAGAGGGAGAAGCAGGCTCCCCTGAGCAGGTTGCCCGACACGGGATGCCCGACACGGGATCGATCCCAGGACACTGGGTTCATAACCTGAGTGGAAGGCAGATGCTTAACCAACTGAGCCATCCAGGCATCCCTAGAGATGAACTTTTTTAGGAACTGTCAGCAACCATGTTTTGTTGGAATGTACTTCTTATGAATTATAACATATATAGTACAGAGAGATACAATTCCTTTAAAATTAACAAACTAACCCTACTATTCACATACACTTACATGGAGAAATTCACTGGTGGGAGAGTTGATCCTGCTTTGTGGAAGTCTTTACTCTGTTCTGGGTACATATATGGATTATCTCCTGGAGTTAACTTTGGTATTCCATTCCTAGGATCAATATCTGTGAAAGATATTTAAAAACAAGATCATAAAAAGGACTGAAAGTAATCCAAAGATAGACTCTATCGATATGCTAATGGAAACTAGATAATTTCATGTTTTATTATGAAGTGCATATTATTATTATGTTTGTGATTGTCTTGCCTTGAGAAGAGGAAAAGTGTGCTTGAAACGCTGTGTTTGGGAGATTTTCCAGAAAGTGTCATGATTACCCCACCCTGGGAAATAAGAATAGCTTAGGTTCAGAGGGGATGTTTTGGTTTAAAGTGAACGGTGAATCAAAGGTATCTGCAAAGGATATGCAAGAAGTCTGCTTAAAATCTGAGCAATGGTGCACTTTGAATCCCTGTGCCCTATAAAGCTTAAGAAACAACCGTAATTGGGTCCTTCTCTCTGACTGGATCTCAGAAGGAAATTAGCGAATGAGGAAGAGCTACAGAAGAGAAAAATTATATTTTCAGGTCAACTTCACTACAACCTATAACCACAGACAACATTTTGTTCTTCCTTCTATGATGACAAATTAGGCCTTTAAGGAACTCCACCAATGGCCTGATCGTAACTAATGTGTTAGAGTCAACCATTAATGAGACATATTTTAATTGTTTTTTTCCTATAATAAAGGTGTTGAATTTCAGTTCATAATGGAAGCTGACTGGCAGGCATGATGCTGCCTCTCCATCTTATCCAAGAAATAACAAGAGAGAAGAGAATGTCACGAAAGAAGAAATGCCCCGTGCCAAGCTTAATAGTATCGAGTGCCACAAGAGATTGAGGAAGAGAAAAAAATGGAAAAAGACCATCGTATTCAGGGTTTAAAGAAGTCATTGCACATCACCTAAGAAGTAATCACACTAAAACGAATCAAGCCTATAGGTCCAACTATCAGTTTACAAGAAATACATAGGACAGAGAAACCTGTTAAATGGTACCAAGGGGTATAATCAGCAAAATCCTGACTGTGGCAAACTCTACAGGATACATGACCTAGTTTCTTTTTTTTTTTTTTTAAGATTTTATTTCATTATTTGAGAGAGAGAGAGAGTGAGTGAGTGAGAGAGCACACACAGGGGGAGCAGCAGAGGGTGAGGGAGAAGCAGGCTCTCCACTGAACCGGGAGCCCAATGTAGGACTCGATCCCAGGACCCTGAGATCATGACCTGAGCTGAAGGCAGATGCCCAACCAACTGAGCCACCCAGGTGCCCATGACCTAAAAAAGAGGGGGAGGACCTATAGTAAAAAGAGACTTGAGGGACGCCTGGGTGGTGCATTTTTCGGTATGTATAAAGACCATAAAGGAAGGAAGGAAGGAAGGAAGGAAGGAAGGAAGGAAGGAAGGAAGGAAGGAAGAAAAGGAAGGAAGGAAAGAACGATGGAAGGGAAATAATAATACACAAAATTCAGGATAAGTTTACCTTGAGTTAGGAGGGAAGTGACAGGTTAGGGTAAGGATTTGAGTTCATCGTGATAACCCCATTTATTGTTGATAAATACTTGCAGCTGACCCAGTGAGACACAGGTCCTAAGGACCATATGAGAAAATTTTCCCTTCGTTCTAAAAGGGAAAGGCAACAAGAGAGAGTCCTCTTTTTCATGTTTTGAAATATAGACGCAATGCTTGGAACTGCAACAGTTCTCTTGTGACCATAAGATGACAAGTGTGAAGACAATAATCCAACACAGTCTAAGAATAGCAGCACAGAAAGACAAAATGAGCCTATCTCTTTGATGACATCACTGGGCAACCAGTCCATATAGGCCACCTAGATTTCAAAGCTTCTCGTTAAATTTATAATAAATATTTTATCTTAAAAAAAAAGCATATAATATCTGGGGCACCTGGATGGCTCAGATGGTTAAGCATCTGCCTTCAGCTCAGGTCATGATCTCGGGGTCCTGCATCTCGAGTCCCGCATTGGGCTCCCTGCTCAGCAAGGAGTCTGCTTCTCCCTCTTCCTCTGCCACTCCCCCTGCTTGTGCTCTGTCTCTCTGTCTCTCTCTCAAATGAATAAATAAAATCTTTTTTAAAAAGCATATAATATGTTATGATTTAAGCCTCTGACAGTTTGGTTTTCGTCCTACTAGGGCCAAGAGCATTCCTAAGTACTATACAGCTAAACTTAGCCCCTTCCTGATTTTTCTCAGTTGTTTTATATTTAAATAAATCTTTCTTATTCTACCCATCTCTGTTGGGAGTGAGAAGTCAGGGTGTGCACAACAGGCTCACTTATCAGGGCTTTGGTGGAAGGCTTTGGGTCCTGGGTCACCGACTGCAAACCATACTGGTATCTGACACTCACCTTATCTCTCATACTCTCTGAAGGCTGGCATTTATTTCTGTTGTCTGCTAAAATGTGTCATCTAGTCTGATCCTCAGGAAGCCAGCCCCCACCACAATGCATCAGGCGAAGCATCAATTTATTCTCCTATGATCCCTGCTTGATGGTCCCCAGCACATCATACAGTGGTCTCCCAGCATTTCAGTTGCGAGATCTGGGCAGTTCTCCCGGCTTGCTCTCTGTTTCATTCTTTCTCCGTGTCCCAACCTCCACAGTCTTCATGGAGCACAAAAATGCAGCTATTCCTCCACATCTCCTGGGTGGGTGACACCCTGAGGCTGGCTTTCTGCCCAGATGTTCCCCACAGCTATCACTACCCTGCTGCTCAGTCAGAGCAGATGTCACTTGATTCTGAGGCTCAAAGTCTCGCCCTAGCCAGGCTCTGAGGCTGAAACCCCAGCTAAGGTACATCTGACCACCTGCTAGATTTCGGTGTCAGGAATTGAGCAGAATGTGGGACTCCTCAAGGCTCTCCCACCTCTTCTAGACTACTCTCCCACCTCCTCTAGCACGCCTTCTTGTGTATCCTCTATCCAAACAAAAGCCTTGATCTTCAAAACCAGTTGTCTCTGCTCTGACAAGCAGCCTATTTTGAAATTCAAAATGGGAACTTTCTATTTCTTTCTGTCTGTATTCCTGCAACAGCAATCCATGAAGCAATGGCTGCCTCCCATATAGGTATTTCCAGAGAAGAATGTGCTATAATGGCCCGTTGGTACTCAGCAACCCTAGGATCTTTCCATAAACCTATTATGGGTAGGTTGGGACAGAGAACTCACCATATATATATATACACACACTCATCTCAATTACCTTTAATTAAATAAGCTATGAAATAACAGCATGCACTTCAGGCTGAGGTCTATGGGAATATTTTCCTTTTGAAGAATATAATGTACAACTTAAATACATATGATGGGCAGCATCTAACTGAAACATAAATTATTTTCTGCAGACTTGAATGAAGGTTTCTATTAATAAGTATCTGAGAGAACTTATCTGAGGACTTAAATGTCACATTAGCATTTTATGAAAATTCAGAGAAAAACAAAAATGTGGATCAGCATATGTTGTGAGTTCTTTGCCAGAAAGTGCAGTCTGCCAACCATCCCCTTCACTTTCCCATCTTCCTGGCTGTGCTAGAGTGACATGGTAACCCCAGAGGGCGGATGCCAGCCATGGAATGTTGGGCCTGCAGAACCACAGCTCAGGGAGTATTTTTAGGCATGGCACAGTCAAGGTCCAGGAGAAAAATATTACCGTATTTCTTCCTCCCAAAGCACTTGTCCACCCTTCTCTCTGACAGAGACCTCCTGTTGCCAAGGAAGACCCCATTGAAGAAACACTGCTTTCCAACATGGTAGGTGTGGATATTGCTGCTAAACCTCGGGTAAAATGTCCATTCGGGACGCTGCCCATCTTCTGCAAGACATCAGAAATCCTTCCATCAGCATCGCTTCCAGCCTCACATAATGCAATTAAATCACGGAAAAATCGTCCCAGGCATCCTCTGACTGGCCTGTACTTTATCAACGTGTATAATCCCTTGGTTCTACAACTGGGGCAATGCTAACCTCTGGGGAACTAGGCCTGAAAGGAAAGGAAGTGGGGAGAAAGGTATCTAAGAAGCTTCTTTTTTTTCCCTTTTTATCCTCTCATCCAAAAAATAAAGCCAATTTTACGGTTGGAAGTAATGTATGGAATGGGAAGCTCAGAGACTCTTTTACAAGCACCTACGATCCAACCTTCACTCAGATAAGTGGGTAGGAAAAAGAGAATGCCCATTGGCCAGGGAGGGGCCAGGCCAACAATGGCATCTTAGCCAGATGACCCGCGGTGTTGGCAGCAACAATAGTAGATGCATCGCTAGAATGACACCGGAAAATGTCTCCATGCAACCCTGGGCAAATGACAAAGGCCCCTGCGGGACCTCAGGCAGGTTACTGGATCTGTCCGTGTCTTTGTTTCCTCATTCAGTACTTTTCCTATAAACCGTGATGTTAAACAATGAGAGACCCCCTAACAGCGCTAGTGTTGCGTGAGAAGCCCTTGGGCTCCGGGGTGGCCAAGAAAGCACACAGGCTCTGGAGACAGGCATGTTCGGATTCCAATCCCACCACTGTACTTCCCAGCTGGGTGTTCTCGTATGAGTGACTAAGTCTCTCCGAGCCTCAGTTGCCTTCTGTGTAAAATGGGTAGGTCTATATTAGCCACCTAGATTTATACGTATGACACAGAAAGAGGTCCATGATCTATTTGCCCTGAGTGAAAATAGTTTGTCTCCTATTTTCCACGAGTGCAAATATGGTTGTACATATCCTACAAACCATATATACCTAAGTACATACATACACGCTTCAAAATTCCTCATGGCTACAGGGCATAGTGGGGATACTGCTGGAAAACACTGGGTAAGGAGTTTCTATACTCCAAATATTCCCTTATTATTTTAATACTTTACTATGGTACTTTTATGGTTTTTATATAAAGCCATTTTAGTTTTGGAAAACATATAAAGACAGCTCCTCAGCAGAGTCACTGTGAGAATTAGAGATGAAGCGTGTCCAACACCTGGCACTTCCTGAGTCTCCAATGAACAGTGCCTAACCCTACGGCAGACTTCTGGAAAGCCCTGGGCATGGAGGCACGCAGGGGAGGGGCTTCGACGCACTCACTTGTCTGCAATTTAAGTAGGCTGAACTCCTCAGGATATTTCTGCTTTGGGACGTCAGGCAATGAGGTTTCAGAGGAGTGATCAGAATGTGAGGAGGAGGATTTCAGACCCAAATCTGCAGCCAGGCTGGAAAGGAAGCTGAAGGATTAGATTCTTCCATGTGCTTAAATTGGTAGTTAGAACCTGATTTTACATATTTTACACTAGAATTACCCTCCCTTATGACAACTAGGCCAGCCCCTCCATAAATGTCCACGACATATTATTTATTTGCTCACAATTTGAGGGGACCGACACATAGTCAAAAGATGCATCCTTAAAAACAGTGTGGTAGTTCCTCAAAAAGTTAAATATAGGGGCGCCTGGGTGGCTCAGTTGGTTGGGCGACTGCCTTCGGCTCAGGTCATGATCCTGGAGTCCCTGGATCGAGTCCCGCATCGGGCTCCCTGCGCAGTGGGGAGTCTGCTTCTCCCTCTGACCCTCCCCCTCTCATGTGCTCTCTCTCATTCTCTCTCAAATAAATAAATAAATAAAATCTTTAAAAAAAAAAGTTAAATATAGAATTACCGTATAACGCAGCAATTCCACTCCTAGCCATATACCCCCAAAGAATTGAAAACAGAGACTCAGATACTTGTAAACGATGTTCTTTGCAGCATTACTCACATTAGCCACACAGTGGAAACCACCCAAATGTTCACTGACCGATGAATGGATAAGCAAAAGGTGACATTGACATACAATGGAATATTATTTAGTCATAAAAAGGAATGGAGTTCTGATACATGCTACAACATGAATGAAACTTGAAACATTGTGTTAAGTGAAATAAGCCAAACACAAAAGGACAAATATGTATGACCCCATTTATATGAAATATCTTAATACATAAATTCAGAGAGACAGAAAGTAGATCAGGTTAGTAGATTAGGGCAGATGAGAGTACCAGGGTCTGGGGAGGGGGGAGAATGGGGAATCACTGCTTAATGGGTACAGCACTTCTGTTTGGACTGATGAAAATGTTTTAAAAGTAGCAATGATGGGGGCGTCTGGGTGGCTCAGTTGTTAAGCGTCTGCCTTTGGCTCAGGTCATGATATTGGGGTCCTGGGACTGAGCCCCGCATCAGGCTCCCTGCTCAGCGGGGAGCTTTCTTCTCCCTCTCCCTCTGCCGCTACCCCTGCTTGTGCTTGCTCTCTCCCTCTCTCTCTGTGTCAAATAAATAAATAAAATCCTTAAAAAAATAGCAGTGATGTTGAAAGGTAATTAATGCCAATGGGTAAAAACGGATAAAATGGCAAATGTTATGTTATGTATAATTCACCCCAAGTTTTAAAAAAAAAGGAATGATGTACTGATACAATGTTGCAACATAGATGAAACCTGAAAACGTTAACACTGAATGAAAAAAGCCAGACACCAAAGACTACATATTCCATTTATATGAAATGTCCAGAATAGGCAAGTCTATAGAGGTAAGAAGTACATCAGTGGTTGTCTAGGGCTGGGGGCGGGAATAGGGGACATGGTGGGAGTGACTGCTCAAAAGGATGGGCTTCTCTTTGGGGGTGATGAAAATGTTCTAAAATTGATTGTGGTGATGGTTTAGTAAATATACTAAAAATCATTGAATTGCACACTTTATAAGGGTGAAGATTTTTTTTCTTATGCACATAAAAAAATAACATCAAAATGTTAACATTAAGGTGTGCCTGGCTGGCTCAATCTGTAGAATGTGTGACTCTTGATCTCGGGGTTGTAAATTTGAGCCCCACATTGAGTGTAGAGATTACTTAAAAATAAATCTTTAAAAAATACGTTAATATTGATTCTCTAAGATGTGGAATTACCATGATTTTTATTTTTAATATTGTTTTTATACTTTCAAAATTTCTACAGTGTACTTACTTTCCTTTTTTTTTTTTAAAGATTTTATTTATTTTTATTTGAGAGAGAGAGAATGAGAGAGAGGGAGTACATGAGAGGGGGGAGGGTCAGAGGGAGAAGCAGACTCCCTGCCGAGCAGGGAGCCCGATGCGGGACTCGATCCAGGGACTCCAGGATCATGACCTGAGCTGAAGGCAGTTGCTTAACCAACTGAGCCACCCAGCGCCCTGTACTTACTTTCCTTATAATAAAAGCCATTAGAGAAAAAAAGGCTTCCAAAACTTTTTACTGTAAAGAAATCTAAACAGAGAAAAGCACTCACAACAAATACAGTTTTACAAATAATTATAAAGCCAGCCCTCCCCTCCCACTCTTCCCCCAACCCACTGCCCTCCAGAAACCATTCGTATATCTCCATCCACTAGAATTAACCACTATCCTGACTCTAACTCTTACGGTAATCATGGCTTTGCTTTTCTTCAAGATTTACCATTTAAGTATGTATTCCAAAAAATATAGCTTAGTTTCACTTGCTTTTGAACTTCATAATAACAGGCATGCCTACAACACATATTGTGTGTCATGGAGTCTTCCAATCACTTTCCATGTATTAACTCATTTAAACCTCAAAACAATTCTATGAAGTATTATCTCCATTTTACAGATGAGAAAACTGAGGCCCAGGAAGGTAAAGTAATTTTCCCAAGTTCACAGAGATGAACTTGGCAGAGCTGGGGTTTGAACCTAGACAGCCTGGCTCCAGAATCCATGCTCTTGCCAAACATGTCATGCTACCTCTCAGAATGTTGGCTTCCTGGTCAGAATTTACCCCAATAGTTATGGTCTTTATTGCACCCTTACTTATTCTAGGTGAACAGACACTTTGCAGAGGCCTGGAGGCTCACTCACACTAAGACATGTTTCAACAGAAGATGAGGGGCCGATCTTTCTGCCAGAGGATGTCGTGTTAGCAAAGCATCCCTTAGATTCCAGAAAATCACTGTGTCTAGTACCCGTAACACATCACCATTGGATTTCATTAATGAAATGAAATACCTACCCCTCCGTCTTGTTCCCTAGATTATATAAATTACTTTTTTAAAACTAACATGTATTGAGCATGTACTGTGTATTGGGGATTATGTTAACATTTTACATGCATTATCCCACTTAATTCCCATAACACCCACAGACATAAGTATTGCTTATCCTTCCGTTTTACTGATGAGGGAACTAAGGCACAGATGGTTAAGCAACTTGCCTGAGATCACACAGAAAATAAACACCTGGGTCCAGATTTGATAGCAACTCTTGTGACACTAAAGTCAAAAATCCTAACCATATGCTGGACTACTTGACCCTCCAGAGTTCACCTACTTGGAATTAAGTGGAAGAGATAACATCTGAATCAAGCTATATATCTGTACATTGTATTGAGCACCTCAAGACAATCTTCCAAAGGATTTATTCATGGAAAGACGATGAATAATCCAAAGACCTGCCATCAGAAACTTCCATGGGTTCCCCTCCCACTGGAGCATTGTCATTAATTTATATACACGTCTTCCCCACCAGATTTGTTATTATTTCTTATTCATCTTCGCAGCACCCAGAAAAGTGCCTGACACGAAGTAGATGCTCAACAAATATTTGAGCAAATAAGTGAAAAAGAATGATAACTCCCCAAACTCCCCTAAGGGAGTCCTGAAAGCAGGGGCTCTCAGATACAGAATCATAACCATTATCTTCACTCTGCTAAAGAATTACTGATTCATGTTCTTTCATCATTCTACAGAGCTGTGTGCCTGCCCAGTCACTAAAAAAAAAAAAAAAAAAAAAAAAAGTCAGAGGAATGGATATTGCTTTCTTTATGCATAACTTTATAGCGCATGGAAGCTCAATAGACACAATGTAACCTCTAGTTACAAGAAAATTACAAAAAATAGGAGTCAGACTTCTGTGACTGGAGTTCAATTCCCTCCCCTCCCAGGATCCCCATTCTTGGGTTTTTCAGGGTATGGCATAAGGACTGTCTGCATCAGAATTACCTAAGAACCCTGTTAAAAATACAGATTCTTGGGCGCCTGGGTGGCTCAGTTGGTTAAGCGACTGCCTTCGGCTCAGGTCATGATCCTGGAGTCCCGGGATCGAGTCCCGCATCGGGCTCCCTGCTCAGCGGGGAGTCTGCTTCTCCCTCATCCTCCCCCATCTCATGCTCTCTCTCTCTGTCTCATTCTCTCTCTCAAATAAATAAATAAAATCTTAAAAAAAAAAATACAGATTCTTAAATCCCATCACAGACACTGAATTAGAATCTCTCTAAGTGAGGCCTGGGAACCTGCAATTTGAACTCCATCCCCTGCAGCAACTAGGCTCACATTCTGCAGCTCCACCACTGCATTCTATAGCATCCCACTTCCTGATGCCGAACTGCCCAGAGTTTCTCGAGTTTGCTCAATCACGAGGATCACCTTAGGGCACTTGGTTCAACACTCAGGATCCCAGGGCTCTGACCCAGACCTGCAGGGGAAGACCTGGGTGTCAGTATGGTTAAGAAGCACCGCAGGTGATTCTCAGAGCCGGCCAAGCATGGGAAGATCTGTTCTGGAATATGCCACGGCACCTAAAGCCGCCCCAGGTAAAGGAAGGGTCAACTGGTTGCTTGAGGTGTGAGTAGCTAGCTGGGTGGAGTGGAGCACAGAGGAGGAGCTGAGAAAGACATGGAGCTACGAAGAAGAGAGTACAGGTTCCCGATAGCCAAAGGAGTAACCGCCCACCTACAAGCCATAAAAGTCGTGTCAACAAATGTAACATAGACCACACTCTCTGACCACAATACAATACAATTAGAAATCAATAATAAAAAGACAGCCAAAAACATCCGTAAGCTTGGAAACTCAAACCACACTTCTAAATAAAAAGAGGACATCGCATTGGAAATCATGAGGTGCTTAATGGCCAATGACTTAAGTACTATAAATCAAAACTTGTGGTTATCCAAAGTAAAGCAGTAAGTAGAAATTAGAGCCTGAAATGCATTTACCGTATATCCTGTATTTCACCGAATATGAGGCACCAGCAATTGTAATAACATTTGTATTTTACATGGGGCGCCTGGGTGGCTCAGTTGGTTAAGCGACTGCCTTCGGCTCAGGTCATGATCCTGGAGTCCCGGGATCGAGTCCCGCATCGGGCTTCCTGCTCAGCGGGGAGTCTGCTTCTCCCTCTGACCCTCCTCCCTCTCATGCTCTCTATCTCTCATTCGCTCTGTCTCAAATAAATAAATAAAATCTTTAAAAAAAATAAAAATAAAAATAAAATAAAAAATAAATAAAAAACATTAGTATTTTACGTACCACAAAGAATGAAACTACGACAGAATGCTTTACCACTTAGAGTCTTGATTATATATTTATTGAAACACTCTTTCAGACTTACTTAGATGTAGATTTTAAGCACATATCATTCATGCGCATGTTTAAAGAAGGAAAATATAAGCAAACAAATTGGTTAAGCCTTTCTTAAACCTTGCATTCAAAAATCTGATTATTGAGTCACTTTTCAATTCAATCACTGATGTGCACATTTTCCACCTAAATTGATCTCTGTGCAACAAGCACACAGGTGATGCAGCACTTCTTAAATGAGTGCTCAATTGCCTCTGGAATGTTCTTCCAAGACACAGACACACCTTCTGCATTATTCAGCACTCATTCAGCAAAGTTTCTAACAACTACTTCACACCTGCTGCTGGGCCCACTGCACTAGGAAGACCAATCCAACCTCCAAGGTGCAAATTCTGAAACATGTCCATCTGAGAATTGACAAGTTATAGTGTTAAAAAAAAAACAAAAAACAAAACGAAGATTCCCAGGGTGCCTGGGTGCCGCAGTCAGTTAAACATCTGACTCTTGGTTTTGGCTCAGGATCATAAGATCAAGCCCCGCATCGGGCTCCATGCTCAGCATGGAGTCTGTTTGAGATTCTCTCTCCCTCTCCCTCTACCCCTGCCACTGGTGTTCTCTCTCTCTCACCCTCTCTCTCTCTAAAACAAATAGGTAAATTTTTAGAAACAAACAAAAAAGCAAAGACTCCAAAATTAATGAGCTAAACTTGCAATACAAGAAATAAGGAAAAAAAGAATAAACCCCCCAAAACAAACAAACAAAAAAGGATAACATAAAATAAAAACAGAAATGAATGAAATAAAGGTTATTAGAACTATGGCTTCATGGAAAAAACGAATAATGTAGATAACAAAGTTCAAGAAAAACCAATATTTAAGAAAAGTAAACAGTATTAGCAATGAAATACCATAATTGCAAATAAAACAGAAATAATTTTACACATAAAGAAATTGTCGAAAATGTCCGATTACTTGTTCAAGGTTACAGAGCTATAGAGTATAATTTATAAAATGTAGCCTGATGTTACAATAATCAAGATGATACTGACACTAGCCCTAACAGATAAATCAAGAGAACAAAACAGAAAATGTAGATAGAATAAAATTTTATGTAATAGTGGAATTTCATGTCCATGAGGAAAGAATGGATTATTCAAAAATATTGCTGAGGGGTGCCTGGGTGGCTCAGATGGTTAAGCGTCTGCCTTCGGCTCAGGTCATGATCCCAGGGTCCCGGGATCGAGCCCTGCATCGGGCTCCCTGCTCGGCGGGGAGCCTGCTTCTCCCTCTGCCTCTGCCTCTCTCTCTTTCTCTCTGACTCTCATGAATAAATAAATAAAACATTTTTAAAAATAAAAAAATATTGCTGAAATAATTAACCATTTCCAGTGAAAATAAAATTAATTAATCCCCAGATAAATTCCAGATGAATTATAGATTTGAATATAAAACTTAAAGGATGTACCTGAAAAAGTGATCATTGAATGTTTGGGGAAATTATTTCTAAGAAAGATATCAAATATAGGCAAAATAAAGGAAAAGATGCATAGATTTGAATACATATATATTTAAAACTTCCATAGCAAACTATAAGCTAGAGGAAAGTTCATAGCATATACAATAAGAAAAAGCGTTAATAGTCATGACAAATTATGAGTTTTTATAAATTTATAAGATGACAATAAATACCCAAAGAGATAAAAAAATGGGCACAGGACATGATTAGGTAATTCATTAAAACACACACATGCACAAATAACCGATACACACTTGGAAAAAAATCCATCCTTCCTAGTAATTAAAGAGCTGAATTTAAAATGAGATACCAGTATTTGCTATGAGTTTGCAAATACCCAAGGTTGGCACCGCTTGGAGGAATGGCATTCTTGTACATTGCTGGTGGAAACGTCTCCATCTTACTAAAAAGCACTTTGGCCATATGCATCCTCCAAAGCCTGTGAGAAGTGCACTTTTGACCCGGTGGTTCTACTTCTAGAAACATATCTATGAAAAAGATATGAGGGCGCCTGGGTGGCTCAGTTGGTTAAGCGACTGCCTTCGGCTCAGGTCATGATCCTGGAGTCCCTGGATTGAGTCCCGCATCGGGTTCCCTGCTCAGCAGGGAGTCTGCTTCACCCTCTGACCCTATCCCCTCTCATGTGTTCTCTCTCTCTCAAATAAATAAATAAAATCTTTAAAAAAAAAAAAAGAAAAAGATATGAAATTTATAAGGATGCAGAAAGGATCTACACATGTCGAGAAGAAATAAAAGCAAGGGTAGAGATATCTTCTAGGTTGATACTCATATGTAAGTTCTGAGTTATTTATTAGAGTATTAGAGCATTTACTTATAATAAGTTTTAACAGTTTTAACAGTGGTTGCCTTTTTTTTAAATTTACTTATTTATTTTAGAGAGAGAGAGGGAGGGAGAGAGTGCATGCTGGGGGTAGGGGGCAGAGGGAGAGAGAGAATCTTAAGCTTGTTAAGCAGGCTCCACACCCAGCCCAGAGCCTGAAGTGGGGCTGGATCCCAGGAGTCAAGAGTCGGATGCTGAACCTAAGTCAGCCAGGCACCCCAGTGGTTGCCTTTTCATAGCACGTAAACAATTCTAAATGTATATTTGCCACTAGAGGACTTGAGAGTTCACCAAAGCAAGAATTGGTTGCTAGGGATGGCATCACAAGTTTCTCGGTTTGTTTTGTTTTGTTTTTTTAATTTTAGGGGCAAAATTTAAATATATTACATAACCCTGAGCCGCAAGCAGTGAAATCGCTGTCTCCAAATTTAGCATATTTCCTTGTTTGTTTAAGAAGTTTTGTGTTGGCAACTGTCCAGAAGGTGGCTGCTATAACAGGGAAGGCTTGTCTGACAAGCAAGGGTAGGAAGAGCGGTCTCTCTGCTAAACAGGCAGAGAGCACATCCTCCAAATCCAGCTGACTACAGGATCTTCCTAGAAGTAACTCAGCCTCAAATACAACCTGGAGACACTTAAACACGGCCTCTGGCTGCCACTCCACATCTCCTCAAGTAGAAGGAGAGCTGCAGTTGCAAGTCTGACCCCTTCCGTTCTGACAGTGACGTTCCCATTGTGTAAAGTAACCTCCAGTTACTTCTAGCAAGTCAATTACCTCTCCAGCCCAGCCACCCACACCTGCCCCCACTCTGTCTAGCTCATGAGGCTGCGGGGATACAGAGAAGCTAAGGCACATCCTTCTTGAAAAGGTCATCACTTTGCATGATAATTGGTATTCAAACTCAATGTCCAGCCAGCCGTAAGACATGAAACTCTCAACAAGTTCGCAGAAATGCTATAAGATGACTCAATAGAAGGGACTGAGAGAAGGTTCTGGCAACTAGAAAGGAATTCAAGGGGACATGGGGAGTGAAGAAAGTCTGTTTCTTTGGTACCATCTGCGG
Source organism: Mirounga angustirostris (assembly GCF_029215605.1). NCBI lineage: Eukaryota > Metazoa > Chordata > Mammalia > Carnivora > Phocidae > Mirounga > Mirounga angustirostris. The sequence goes on along the minus strand of NW_026991716.1, from coordinate 40,243,011 downwards.
AATTCACGCTAATTATTTCCGTGTCTTTAGGCAGGAATAACACCCTACATAACCAAGGCGCTTATCACGCACTTGTCAATCACAGCTCATTTACACAATAGCATGGTCTGGGGCAGAAAATAATACATCAAGCCAAGTTAGCTTAACGTGGATACCTTTTAAACAAACACTCAGTTTCTCACCCCTGCTTATCCGCAAGGCAAACAAACTAAGGGTGTAGGACGGTGGTTTTTAACCCTTTTTTGGATCCTTGACTCCCCTGAGAAGTCATGAAAGCAATGGGACCTCCTTGCTGGAAAAATGCATATCCACCCCCAGTTTTGCATTCATTTGCAACTGGTTTGTGGAGCCCCTCCCTTCCCGAAACCCATGGACTCCACATTAGGCTGAGCTCAGATGTGGTCTCCTGAGGGGACACACCTACAGAGCAGAAAAGGAAGTCATGGATCTTCGGGGATCTCAGCGTCCCATGCTCTTCCAGTACCGCCTTAAACACGTTTAAACACCTTTGAAACGGCAATTCCGTTACCTGAGCTCAACCCGGAAAACTGTGGGAAAGTTTGGAGCTTAAAGTTAGAAGCCCAAAGCCTTTTTCTCCTTGCTGACCTAGCCACACTGGACAATTAATGGTTCTAACTCCTCCTGCTTATTAGTAATATACCTCTGGGGCTGTTACCGGATCCAAGGAGGTAATTTGTGAGAACCTCTGCTTTGACCTACTATCTGCCTCATCAGATCTTGGGTTAAGGGGCAACCCTCTTGGGTCCCTCCCTCTCTGGGAGCTTTGTACTATCACTCAATAAACTTTGCTAAAAAAAAAAAATCTTGGGTTAGCACGGGCATAGGCTACTATTCAAGGAATTCTTTTTATATGCCCGCAAACTGGCCTCCCTTTAAACTTTAAGTGGTTTAAACTTCCCGGCCTTGGTATACTTGGATCTGGCGACCAAATCCACACTCAGCCCTCCCGACTTCTTCAACTCAACTGTATCTCCTCTCCACCGCGGTCAGGTCGGAGTCTCCTTTCTCTTGAAATCTCCAGCTCTCTGCCGCAGGGCGCTCTGCAGATGGAGGGGAGAGGGCAGTCCCGTGCACCGTTTCCAGGGGACATGGACTCATCTACGCGTGCATTGATTTTAAGTATTAAAAGCAACCCGGAGGGGCGCCTGGGTGGCTCAGTCGTTAAGCGTCTGCCTTAGGCTCGGGTCATGGTCCCAGGGTCCTGGGATCGAGCCCCGCATCGGGCTCCCTGCTCCGCGGGAGGCCTGCTTCTCCCTCTCCCACTCCCCCTGCTTGTGTTCCCTCTCTCGCTGTATCTCTCTCTGTCAAATAAATAAAATCTAAAAAAAAAATAAATAAATAAAGCAACCCGGAGACCAAGAAAAGACCTTTGTAAGAAAGGCATCAATCAAAGCAAAGAGAAAGTCCACAAGCCATTGGAAAGTCCAGAGGGCAGGGCTGGCATCTTAATCAGAGCTTCCCTCTCCCCGGGCTTTTCTCGGTCGAGACGTCTCCGGAGTTCCCGTGGGTTCTCTCCCCCGCCCAGACTCGCTGCCCCCGCTCGCGCCAGGTGCTCCTTCCCTTTCCACCTCCGGGGCTTCCACCCGGTCCACCGAGAATGCGGCGAGATCAACGCCACCAACCGGCCGCAGAACTGCGGGGCGCCGGGCGGGCAAGGAACCCGAGCGGAGGGCAAGAGCGCAGCGGGGCCGCAGGCTTCCCGCTCGGAGGCGCGTTCCGGGGTTGCCAGGACACCAGCCCCGCGCGCTCCGGCCCTCCGCGGGTGCCCGGGTCCCCGAAAGAGCGGCACTACCCACCCCCAGCCAGCTAGGACGGGCGGCGCAGGCCAGGACCGCTGGGAGAGCTGCTCAGGGTTGCTGGATTTTTTTGTTTTTTTAAGGGTTGTGGTTTTTCTCCAGGCAGATTTTCATTATTGGAACTGTAGCCTCTGGTGGCAGTGAAGGATGGGCCGTGCACAGAGCTTGCAGATGCCTGTTCATAATTGGCATTGATTAGGTAGGATCACCTACCACTTTTCTGGGCCAGGCGCCCTGCTGGATGTTATCTTCCCTAAGCAGCCAGCTGCATTTTTCAAAATAGAAAGCTGAATTTGAGCAAGGACTCGCTCAAGGTCACCCTCCCCCCCCCAAAAAAAAACCCCTAAGATTCATTTCCAAGTTTCCCCACTCCAAATGGACCACTCTTTCCATCATACCAACTTGGATATGTCTCTAATGCTTTCCAGCATCTAATTAATCTTGCATGGAAAATTTTTCCCCAAGTCTGGTTTAAGTCCCTCAATTCAAATTCAGACCTAATTTCTCCCTTGGTGAAGTGGTAAAAAAAATTAGACCATGTTTTTCTTCTTCTTCTTTTTTAAGATTTTATTTATTTATTTGTGAGAGAGAGAGAGAGAGAGCATGAGTGGGGGCAGGCAGAGGGAGAGAGAGAAGCAGATTCCCCGTTGATGGGGAGCCTCATGCACGGCTGGATCCCAGGACCGGGAGACCATGACCTGAGCCTAGGTCAGCTGCTCAACCACTCAATCAACTGAGCCACCCAAGCGCCCCGGTGTTTTTATTCTCAATAACAATTTCTAATCAATTATAAAAGAAATAAATGGTTGGGGTGCCTGGATGGCATAGTCATTAAGCATCTGCCTTCGGCTTGGGTCATGATCCCAGGGTCCTGGGATCAAGCCCCGCATCGGGCTCCCTGCTCTGCTGGAAGCCTACTTCTCCCTCTCCCACTCCCCCTGCTTGTGTTCCCTCTCTCGCTGTGTCTCTCTCTGTCAAATAAATAAATAAAATCTTAAAGAAAGAAAGAAAGAAAGAAAGAAAGAAAGAAAGAAAGAAAGAAAGAAAGAAAGAAAGAAAGAAAGAAAGAAAGAAAGAAAGAAATGGTCACTGCAGAAATCTTGGAAAATATAGAAAAGCAGTGATGATACCCAGAATCCCACAATCCTAATAAACCACCTTTTCTGGATATCTATTGCTGTATAACAAGTCATCCCCAAACTCTGGGGCTTTAAACAACTATCATTATTATCTCCTGATTCTAGGGATTGGCTAGGCTGTTAGGCTGTCTCTGCTTGGGGTCTCTCATGAGGTTGCAGTCAGAAGGTACCTGGAGCTTCCTCCTTCATGTCTGGTGACTTGTGTTGGCCATCAGCTGGGACCTCAGCTGGGGCTTTGGCATACACTTCTAGCAGGTTCCACAGCGAGGTCAATGGTAGGTGGCCGGTCTTTAGCTCCCAATTTCCCACTCTGACATGCAGGACCCTATTTCGTGTTCACAGACCTGGACCAGGATCAGCTCTGAGAAGGGACAACAGACAGAAGGCTGGGTGGTGTAAGCAGGTGGATGAGGCAGGCCGCTGCAAGCACCAGCTAGGGAGGGTCCATTCCCGTTCTCGCTTGGCTCCGACGTCTCCTGTGACCGCAGACGCTTAAGGGCAGCTGGGACAGCTGTAAGAATGAGGTGCCCAGGGATTCAGAAGAAACTAGACAGCAGATGGGGAATAGTATCAAATAAACTCTACTCCATTCCTTTTGGCCAAGTCCAAACACAAAGTGCCTGAGAAATCTGAGCCTGCTAAGATGGCATTATCTGATGGCCAGAGTGGTCAGGGACGTTGGTAAAAAGCCTCTTGTGTTTGGCAAGCCTCAGGAGTTGCAAGCTAAATTGGGAAGGGGGTCTTAAATACTACCTCTCCTCACAACAGCACTGCAAACAGCCCCTATAGGGGAGCCTCTATTCCCCAATGTCAAGAAAAAGTCACCGCAAACCCTCCCTTAACACGCTTGTCCCGCAAGCACACGGCAGAGGGCAGTGTAAGCCAGGCCAAGGGAAATACAAGGTGCCGGAGAGTACTGTTGCCTTCAGGCTGAGGCCTCACTGGGCCTGCGACAAAGAGGGCGCTGGGAAAATGGGGGTAGAGTGGATTACTGACACACAGTCACCTTCGAAGACCTTCAGGGGTAGGCAAGGGGGCTCGGCAGGGACGAGGGAGAGGGAGCATTAATTATCTCAGAGCCCGCTAACACTAGCAGGACCCAAATCCTCAAAGGGCCTCAACATCTTTTCAGGTCAGGAAACAGCTCCCAAGCACCTGCTGTATGCCAGGCCCTGTGCTAGGGGCAGGGATTGCAAGGTGAGTACAGCCCAGCCCCTTCCCCAGGGGACAGTCTGATATGCCAATCTCTGTACATTCATGATCTCATTTAATCCTCACCACAGTAAAGCCCTGTAAGAGCCATCCCCATTTTACAGATGAGGAAAGACAAACTCCAGGCATGAAGTACGAGTCCAATCAATAAGTGACAAAGTTGGAGTGTAAACCCAGTCTCTCTAGATTCAGAGCTGAGAGTCTCACCGCTCTATGAGAACCTTCTCATGTGCTCTCAGCAGGGAGAGGGTCCATTTGCCATCTCCGTACCGGCCAGGCTATTCCCATCCTAGGCTGCCAGACTGTCCGGGAGAGGCCTGGGGTGATGTTTGCCCCCATAAGCACAAAAATCCCCTTGGCCTGGATATCAGGGTAACATAAACAAATAAGATTTTAAATGTATTTAAATAACATACACAATATATAAAACAGACACACAGAGTAAGGATCCCAGCAAATGGAGTTTGAGGCCTGTTCTCTATAGATCCAGACGGGAGAAGGCTGAATTTGGTGGGGTTGTTGTGGAATTCCTTGAATACCAGTTTGACCCAATAGGAAATGGTCCCTGCAGATCCCTCAGTGGAAGAAGGAGGTGAAAGTCATGTGTGCTATGTATCCTCATATCCTCCCTTTGCCCCTCCAGGTCCACTCCCCACTGTCCCCACCCTACTCTGTGCCCAGAGGCTGACCTGTACAGAATGCGTTCCCCTGCAACCTTGGGAGGCAATGGAGAGAAGGAAGAAGGGGGAGGGAGGGGCGGGGAGAGGGAGCTGTGCACCTCTGGGCAAGCTACTCAGCTTCTGTGAGACTCAGTTTCCTCATCTCTAAAGGGGGATAATTTGTAGTACCCAGTCTGAAAGGTAATTGAGAGGATTAATGAATAAACACACATAAAGCACTTAGAATGACATGCACGTGGTAAGAAGCCAGCAAGGGTGCGCTTCTGTTAAGAGCATTTCCTGCTATGACTGATTTCTATAATGAAGTACAAACTCAAATCTGATGCAAGAGGAACTGAACAGCATTTGGCCTGTTCCCTTGGGGAAGGAGAGAGGAGAGAAAACAGTAGAAGCAATTTTCAATGTTGCAAGTTGTTGAAGAGTCAGAGGCCTCTGGGGAGGGAGTAAGGTCATCCCCCTTACCCTGCGCACCACATACTCTATGAAGAGGGCTGCTAAACCCCCTTGTGCCCCCAACTCAGGTATTGAACCAGGACCAAGGACAAAGAGCCTCCAGAAGGACTGGCTATTGGAAGCAAATGCCTTCTTGGGCAGATGGGCTCTTCTACACAAACTCTAAGAGAAAATGTAAAAATGGCTGGGCAGGGAGCCCACTGATCTGGGAAATTCTCCCCCTGGAAAAGGAGAGCACAAGACGGAACTAGAGCAATCATATACAGTAGATTAGGAAACTAAATGCAAGTTAGTGTCTAGCTAAAAATACCCCAGCTGAAGTTGTGATAAAGGTCATCTGATCCTTTTTATATACCAGAGGTGTGACAGAGGGGTTACCCAGCTCGTGGCAGAAGAGCCAACTAGAAAATAATGCTGCCCACACCCCAAGCTGGTGGTAAGGTGGGGCATCCTACTGAGCTCTGCCATCTGCTTCTTCAGGTCCACCTCCAACTGGCTCTCCCCTACAAACTCCAGAATAAACAGACTTCCCTGAGAAAAACAGAAGAGGAACAACAAAAGCCAGTGACTTTGGACTGATGTGGACTGAAGAAGAAAATAATAAGTGGTGGGAGAACTGCTTTCTCCTCAGAGTATGCCACTGAGAGTTCAGGACTTGGTCAGGTGTTATAATCCATTGGGTGGGACTCCTGTCTTCATGAAATATCTAGGCTCAGAAAAACAAGATGTGTCAGTTCCTTACTGAACACTGGATATCAGTTCTTGTTACAAAATGGCAGCATGGTCACTGGTGTTAATCTAGGGAGGGCCTCACTCTGCGCCAGGCATTGTGGCAGGTGCTCACTGTCTCTCACACCTCAGGACAAGCCTATGGGGTAGGTACTATGACTATTTCCATTCCCTAGATCTCCATCTGAAGAGATTAAATAACTTCCCCAAGGTCACAAGACCTTACAGACCCCAGCTCACACCAGGCGTATGTGCTTCAGAGGGCCCATCCCCGTCATGAGTTTGAACCCCACATTGGGTGTAGAGATTACTTAAAAGAAAATCTTAAAAAACAAAACAAAACATTTCGGCAACTGGGTGATGGACATTAAGGAGGGCAAGGGATGGAATGAGCATCTCACATGCCCCACCTTTCCTTTATTGCTCCATCCATATATTGCAAACATGAGCCCAGGTGGACCCTAAAATTGGGAGTCTACACTTTCCTGGGAATCCAACACCAACTCCCTCCCTGGAAACCTCTCAGATAACATTGGACAATGACACCAGAAAAGCCCAGTGCTCGTCAAAGGCACAGAGGGGCTAGGTTGTGTGTGTGTGTGTGTGTGTGTGTATGTGTTGTTGCTATGCCAATGCCCATCCCAACATCTAAAGGAGCTGCAGCAGCTCTAATACCCCTTGCCTCTCATCCTCACCTTATTCTTCGTGGAGGCCCGTCCCTACTTGCTCTTTGTTCAGACCCCACCATCACTTCCTTCCTTCCTTAGGCATCAGCCGTCTGCTTCACTTAGCCTTTTACTCTCTGCTTCTGCATTTTGGTCTTTGCATGAGTCATCTATTGCCATAATACTGCCCTGTAACAAACTTCCCCAAAATATAGCGGCCTACAACAAGCACATATTTAATCATTCATGAATTTAGAGGCCAACGAGGTCAGTATACTTTAGGCTGCGGGTCAGCCTGGCTCCAAGGTGCAGCTCAGATTCAGGTTTGCTCCCTGAGATTGGTCTCATTCCCCTGGGATCGGCAGCTCCCCCAGGGCATACTCTTCTCACATCAAAGGCATCAGCACAACCGGGCTGAGTGAGACGGCCCACTGTCACTTCTGCCCATATTCTGTTGGCCAAAGCAAGGTACCTGGGAAAGCCTAAAACCACTGAAGGGAGGACAGATACTCCATCCATACCAGTGGGAGAGTAACACAAAATCACGTGGCACAGGGCGTGGCTGTGTACTTCTAATACAGGGAGGGCACTATGAGTTGAGAACCATAATTTTCCAGTGAAACTTCATCCATCCTCAGTAGTTCCTCCAAAACAACAGGGGGTTAGAGGTTGTTGGTCCTTGTTACTTTATTTTCTTTTTTAAGATTTTATTTATTTATGTATGTATTTATTTGAGAGAGAGAGCGTGCACGCACAAGCAGGGGAACAGCAGAGGGAGGGAGAAGCGGACTCCCAGCCCAGCAGGGAGCCCAAGCGGAGCTTGATCCCAGGACCCTGAGATCATGACCTGAGCCAAAGGCTGACTGAGCCACCCAGGCGTCCTGGTCCTTGTTACTTTAAAGTGGAAGGAAATACAGCTTCTCTTCTGTCTTCTCCAACTCCTGTGACAAAATTCTGATCCACTTTTCTGACGCCTGGACCACTCACTGGGTTGGCTCTAAGGGGCTTTGGAGAGAGTTAAGGCCTCATTTGCAGGACTGCCCGCTTCCTCCAAACCAAATGTCCTCACGATTCTCATACTCTGGAATAAGGCATGGACATGTTCTCCCAACGCATCCGATCTTTTCAGTTTCTGAGTATGCTTTTTCATGTTCCAGAGACACTCTAAACCTTTCTCCCAGATGAAACGGGTCTTTAAAAGTTCCAGATGTTCCTTGCTCAGCTACACAGGATTCCGATTTAGGGAAGGAATTGGGGCAGGAACGAGGCAGAACTGCATGCTTCACACATTTTTCTTCGAAGCCAAGGCACTTGAATACAAAACCTTCGTATTTAGGGAGCAAGCCTTTCAGAGCAGATGAAGAAGAAAAATTCAGAAATCATCACTATTGGAGGCAGCATCCTTCAAACGCGGCTTCGATTTATTCTAAGAGATGGTATTCAAACCACCACTGAGCATGTAACCGAATCCACTTAAAGGGAAGGAATCCACTGATTACCGCGACAGGCAAGAGCAGTTCACTGGGAAGCGGACAGCTCCCGTCACTCACCCTGGAGACCACGTTCTGACACTGAAACATTTAGCAGCAGAGCAGTTTCTCCCGGTCATGGTGGGAACTGAGAGGAAAATCCATGAGTACAATCTTCAAGGCACCCTTGCTGGTGGGGACTGTCGGCACACAGCTGGACATTAATAAATTTACATGAGTAAAAAGAAATGAGCGGCACATGGTGTCTGGTCTCAGGGCCACAGGCAGTCCACTTCATCTCAGAAGTCCATGGCCCTTCAGGAGGTCCCCGGAGGCATCAAATGCTTAGAGACAGAAGTAGAATGCTGGTTCCCGGGCGCTGGGGAGGGGCCTAGGGGGCTGGTGTTGCCTGGGGACAGAGTTTCAGCTGACATGGCCGAAAATGTTCTGGAGACGACTGTCCTGAATGCCACCAAATTGTACACTGAAAACAGCTGGAATGCTAAGGATGTTATGTATATTTCACAATAAGAATAAATTCTTTAAGCCCATGATGATTGAAAAATCCATCCAGCAGTTCACCTAAATGCACTTTTCGGCACCTATATTATATTTCAATAACAAGGTTTAAAGTGGTGGAGGGACGCCTGGGTGGCTCAGTCGGTGAAGGGTCTGCCTTCGGCTCAGGTCATGATGCTGGGGTCCTGGGATCGAGCCCTGCATGGGGCTCCCTGCTCTCAGTGGGGGCTCCCTGCCCCTCCCCACCCGTGTTCTCTCTCAGATAAATAAAATCTTTTCTAAAAAAAATGGTGGGGAAATAAATGTGAAGATGAGGGATGCAAAAAAGTCCTGTGAAGAAAGTGAAACCAGTGGCCTGGGTGGCTCAGTCGTTAAGCGTCTGCCTTCGTTTCAGGTCATGATCCCAGGGTCCTGGGATCGAGCCCCCATCGGGCTCCCTGCTCGGCGGGAAGCCTGCTTCTCCCTCTCCCACTCCCCCGTTTGTGTCCCTGCTCTCGCTAACTCTCTCTCTCTGTCAAATAAATACATAAAATCTTTAAAAAAAAAAAAAAGAAAGAAAGAAAGTGAAACCAGGTAGGGGGACTGCAAATGCAGAGGGGGAGACAGGGCTTGGGATACAGGCGGCAGATTTCACTCTCTCCTAAGAACATGAGGAAGCAACTTTATACCTTTTTTTTTTTTTTTTGCAGGGAGTGATTAAATTAAAATTCAAGTACTTAGCACAGTGTGCCAAAGAGTTACTGCTCAATATATTTATCTATTATATCAAAGAGGACAATGTTCATTCCAAGCAAATACTTATTTATAATTGAAATTTCATTTCAGCAAAATTCAAGGGCTTTTTGTTTTGTTTTGTTTTGTTTTGTTTTGTTTTGTTTTGTTTAAAGATTTTATTTATTTATTTGAGACAGAGAGAATGAGAGAGAGAGAGCACATGAGAGGGGGGAGGGTCAGAGGGAGAAGCAGGCACCCTGCCGAGCAGGGAGCCCGATGCAGGACTCGATCCCAGGACTCCAGGATCATGACCTGAGCCGAAGGCAGTCGCCCAACCAACTGAGCCACCCAGGCGCCCCCAAGGGCTTTTTGTTTTGATTATTTATTTCATTTTAGGATATTTTTTATCTGGCCACAATTTTGCATGAGAAACAAATGTGATAAGTGTTCTTTAAAAGTCAAAGAAAAACATTTTTTTAATTTAAAAGATTTTATTTATTTATTTATTTGAGAGAGACAGAGAGAGCACAAGCAGGGGGGAGGGGCAGAGGAAGAGGCAGAAGCAGACCCCCCACTGAGCAGGGAGCCTGCTGTGGGGCTCCATCCCAGGGTCCTGGGATCATGACCTGAGCTGAAGGCAGATGCTTAATGGACTGAGCCACCCAGGCGCCCCAAAGAAAAACATTTATATATATATATATATATATATATATACACATACACATATACATATATGTATATATATGTGTGTGTGTGTGTGCACAGTATGTGGCGGGGGCAAGTTTTCTTAAAATAAAATTTAAGCAATTTTCTTAAACATCCATGACCAGCCTGGGTGGCACAGTGGGTCTGCTAGTCCCTCTCCCTCTGCCCAACCCCCCCCAGCTTGTGCTCTCTCTCTCAAATAAATAAATAAAATCTTAAAAAAAAAAAAAAAAAACATGACCATATACTGCTAAATTTAGGCTTTGACTTAGGACTCAGCTAAATTCAGACCCAAGTCCTAACTCTGGGGACTAGAGAGGTAAGGGAAAAGTCTGGGGCGAGATCCCAAGGAAGCTAGCCTCAAACCCCAGTTCAGGGAAAGACGGCTCTCCTGACTGCTCTACTCTTTCTTTCCTAGCTTCTCCTCTGTGTTCTGCAGCTCACCCCTCTACCCCAGCTACCACAAACTGGATGCTTCCCCTGAGTTCATGCTGTCTGGGGAAAAGAAAATGTCAAGTGTCTTTCAGGCATCGGTATTTCGCCTTTTTTTCCTTCAGGCTGCCAGTGCCATCTAATACCTTCGATTTATCATTCCCTACAGTCCCCTGCTCCAGTGAGGGTACCATCATCATCCACAGAACTGACAACCGGAGTTAAAGAACTTGCCCATTATCTATCAGCCTGTCATTAAGGGCGAGAGAGTGAGCCAACTCGTGCTTTCATGAGCCCAGATTTAATTTCTGAGGCTCCCAGCCACTCCTTCAGCTCTTACCGCTACTTAACAATGAGAGAACAGACACTATTAGCTAAAGACCCTTCTGACTGCTGAATGACATATCCTAGGTAATGTCTGCTTACCCACATCCTACCCTCAAGTTTGCTGGAATCTGTCCCATGCATGGGAAGATCTTGGAAGAAAAAGGAAAGGAGAAAGAGGGAAACTCGAGATGTTAGTTTCATCAGTTACATTTCTCAAGGCAGAGAAGCCTCTGAGTGGGCTTTTCAGCTCCAGCTTCCATAACACACAGATAGTCCTCTCTTTAGGGAAAGTGTAACACTGCCAGGAGCTAGAACAACGGCCAGCAAAGCTTCCACTCAGCCTTAGGACTCTGCTGGCATGTCCCCCAGAAAGCCTCGCCCAATGCCCCAAGTCGGGGTTGGCTATGTGGCCACCAATGTTAATCACTTTTTACATCCACGTGCTCACCTGTCAGGTCCCTGTACACCACCCCCACTTGACTGTGAGCTCCCTGAGGGCAAGGACTCTGTTGGCACGTAGCAGCCATACCATAAATATTTGTGGGACCGAACTGAATTTACATCCTCTACATAGTACATCAACCAAGTGGAGTATACTCCTTTCTCTTCCAGCATTCATAAAGTTTCGGGGGATGTTTCCAAACAAGTAAAGTTGTCCCTATTAGGCCTCAAACACTGTCACTGAACTCTTTCTAAAATGCTTTGAATATTTCCTTGATTTGTTAACAAAATACAGCAAACATAATGTAACCTTTCCTTGACATCCTGGGTGTATTCATTGGCTTGTGAGTTTGGCTGTTCTAAGGGAGAGATTTAAAATGGCTTAAATGACCATCTATGAAAAACCCACAGCAAATATCATACTCAATGGGGAAAAACTGAGAGCTTTCCCCCTAAGGTCAGGAACACGGCAGGGATGTCCACTATCACCACTGTTATTCAACATAGTACTAGAAGTCCTAGCCACAGCAATCAGACAACAAAAAGAAATAAAAGGCATCCAAATCGGCAAAGAAGAAGTGAAACTCTCACTTTTTGCAGATGATATGATACTTTATGTGGAAAACCCAAAAGACTCCACCCCAAAACTGCTAGAACTCATACAGGAATTCAGTAAAGTGGCAGGATATAATATCAATGTACAGAAATCAGTGGCATTCCTATACACCAACAACAAGACAGAAGAAAGAGAAATTAAGGAGTCGATGCCATTTACAATTGCACCCAAAACCATAAGATACCTAGGAATAAATCTAACCAAAGAGGTAAAGAATCTGTACTCAGAAAACGATAGAATACTCATAAAAGAAATTGAGGAAGACACAAAGAAATGGAAAAACGTTCCATGCTCATGGATTGGAAGAACAAATATTGTGAAAATGTCTATGCTACCTAGAGCAATCTACACATTTAATGCAATCCCTATCAAAATACCAAGTTTTTTCAAAGAAATGGAACAAATAATCCTAAAATTTGTATGGAACCAGAAAGGACCCCAAATAGCCAGAGGAATGTTGAAAAAGAAAAGCAAAGCTGGTGGCATCACAAGTCTGGACTTCCAGCTCTATTACAAAGCTGTCATCATCAAGACAGTATGGTACTGGCACAAAAACAGACACATAGATCAATGGAACAGAATAGAAAGCTCAGAAATGGACCCTCAACTCTATGGTCAACTCATCTTCGACAAAGCAGGAAAGAATGTCCAATGGAAAAAAGACAGTCTCTTCAACAAATGGTGTTGGGAAAATTGGACAGCCACATGCAGAAGAATGAAACTGGACCATTTCCTTACACCACACATAAAAATAGATTCAAATGGATGAAAGACCTAAATGTGAGACCAGAATCCATCAAAATCCTTGAGGAGGGGGTGCCTGCGTGGCTCATTCATTGAGCGTCTGCCTTCGACTCAGGTCATGATCCCAGGGTCCTGGGATCAAGCCCCGCATCGGGCTCCCTGCTCTGTGGGAAACCTGCTTCTCCCTCTCCCACTCCCCCTGCTTGTGTTCCCTCTCTCACTGTGTCTCCCTCTGTCAAATAAATAAAATCTTCAAAAAAAAAAAAAAAAGTCCTTGAGGAGAACCCAGGCAGCAACCTCTTCAACCTCAGCCTCAGCAACTTCTTCCTAGAAACATCGCCAAAAGCAAGGGAAGCAAGGGCAAAAATGAACTATTGGGACTTCATCAAGATAAAAAGCTTTTGCACAGCAAAGGAAACAGTCAACAAAACCAAAAGATAACTGACAGAATGGGAGAAGATATTTGCAACCAAAATCTATAAAGAACTTATCAAACTCAATACCCAAAGAATAAAGAATCCAATCAAGAAATGGGCAGAAGACATAAACAGGTATTTCTGTAAAGAAGACGTCAAATGGCCAACAGACACACGAAAAAGTGCTCAACATTGCTCGGCATCAGGGAAATCCAAATCAAAACCTCAATGAGATACCACCTCACACCAATTAGAATGGCTAAAATTAACAAGTCAGGAAAAGACAGATGTTGGCAAGGATGGGGAGAAAGGGGAACCCTCCTACACTGTTGGTGGGAATGCAAGCTGGTGCAGCCACTCTGGAAAACAGCATGGAGGTTCCTCAAAAAGTTGAAAATAGAACTACTCTATGACCCAGCAATTGCACCACTAAGTATTTACCCCAAAGATACAAATGTAGTGATCCAAAGGGGCACATGCACCCCAGTGTTTATAGCATCAATGTCCACAATAGCCAAACTATGGAAAGAGCCTAGATGTCCATCAACAGATGAATGGATAAAGAAGATGTGATGTATATATATACAATGGAATATTATGCAGTCATCAAAAAAATGAAATTTTGCCATTTGCAACGATGTGGATGGAACTAGAGGGTATTATGCTAAATGAAATAAGTCAATCAGAGAAGGACAAGTATCATCTGATTTCACTGATATGAGGAATTTGAGAAATAAGACAGAGGATCATAGGGGAAGGGAGGGAAAAATGAAACAAGATGAAACCAGAGAGGGAGACAAACCATAAGAGACTCTTAATCTCAGGAAACAAACTGAGGGTTGCTGGAATGGAGGGGGGTGGGAGGGATGGGTGTGTGTGCGCGCGCACACACACACGCTCAGCCAGAAGTCAGGAGAAGTGGTTGATAAGCAAGGCTGGGGAGCCAGGCTGCCTGGGTTGAAATTCCTGTTCTATCACTCACTGTCTGTATGCCCTTCAGCAAGTCACTTAACCTCTCTCAGTTTCTTCATCCATAAAATGGGAACGATAATAGCAATTTACCTCATTAGATTGTGAGGATTAACTAAGTTATTACATAAAAAGCATGTAACCTGGCACAATAGTAAGTGCCCAATAAGGGAAAGCTATTATTATTAATATAAAATAAGTTACCGAGGGTGCCTGGGTGGCTCAGTCGTTAAGCATCTGCCTTCGGCCCAGGTCGTGATCCCAGGGTCCTGGGATCGAGCCCCGCATCGGGCTCCCTGCTCCGCGGGAGGCCTGCTTCTCCCTCTTCCACTCCCCCTGCTTGTGTTCCCTCTCTCGCTGTGTCTCTCTCTGTCAAATAAATAAATAAAATCTTTAAAAAAAAAAATAGTAAGTTACCGATTCCACAGTCCCTGAGTGAGGGTGGGAAAGAACCTCCTTTGAACTAAGCTTCTCGAGCTTTATGGCGGTTCAGGGGATCTTTTTCCTCACCCGCATGCTCTGGGCTGGGCCCCAGATGGCTAAAGCTGCTAGAAGCCAGAGGGCCAGAGCAATGGAGTGTCAATGGAAATTGGAATCAGTTTGAATTTTGATATGTTTTATCTCATGCACATCCTGCATGCATTTTTAATAACATCTCCGAGACATTGGAGTAAGCTGATAGGAAATGAAAACTGCATTAATGTTAGGATTCCTAATTCTGTGTTTGGATTTCCATTCTCCAGACATCTTCGCAGAGAGATGGAGGCCCCATTTCAAGAACAGATAATGGAAGTCTGTGTTCTAATTTATTCAATACATTTTGCAGAAGGGCTTCTCATCAGAAGTCTCTAGACCAAAGTCAAAGTGACTATCTCTCCATCCCTAAAAGCTCAAGCGACAAGGAGGGAGCCGCAGGGAAGTCAGATACTCTGGCAAGTGAGCGGATTTGATTCCCAGGAACCACAAACATCCCATAATGCCTGCTTTTGGAGCATGTGCTCTAGAAGACAACATTATTCTGCATCCCCCAAATCCCACAAAGCCTGGGGTCTGCCCAGATATCTTTGTGAAAGGGGAAGCATGTGAGCTTAAAGCCTGCTTAAGATTCTCTCTCTCTCTCTCTCTCTGCCCCTCCCCCCTCAAAAAAAAAAAGTCTGGTCTTATGACTGAAATTGTGCTTAGTCTTATGACTGAAATTGTGCTTAGTCAGGGAATACCAAAGCCCTAAAATTTCCCGTTTTTTTGTGTTCCATACTTTAATTTTGAATAGGAATCATGTACCTAGGTTGCAAACTCAAAAACTATAAAAAGGCAAGCCTCGCTCCTCCTGCCCCGCTTCCCCCATACAGCCAGGCCTTAGTCCACCCAATATCCCAACAGAAGCCACGATTACTGCTTGTGTATCCCTTCCAGAGCTAACCAAGCAAATATGGGTATGTTCTCTCTCCATCCCCTTGTGCACAGCACTAGCATACGTTCACACTATTCTCTTCACTGTTGGAGGTATTTTTATAGCATTACATACAGAATTTCTTTATCATTTTTTTAAGCAAACTCTACCCCCAACGTGGGGCTCAAACTCACAACCCCGAGATCAAGAGTCATG
Source organism: Mirounga angustirostris (assembly GCF_029215605.1). Lineage (NCBI taxonomy): Eukaryota > Metazoa > Chordata > Mammalia > Carnivora > Phocidae > Mirounga > Mirounga angustirostris. The sequence continues at coordinate 40,227,358 of NW_026991716.1, read as the reverse complement.
TGCTCTATCGACTGAGCCAGCCGGGCGCCCCCAGAATTTCTTCCTTCCAGATTTCTCTCAAGGTAAGAAAAAACACTACACAGGACCCCTGGCCATGGTCAACACTGATAAGAGGAGAGATTCTTATTTGTGCAGCCCCTAAGAAAGCTGCTCGGGCGCTTCCGCCAATAGTATTAAGCGCTAGTCAAACCCACTGCTGAGCAACAGGCCAGGGCTCATGGACATGCTCTCTGTATATTGTTAAAATGAAAACCACAGGCCCCAAATGGTGTCACTTAGGTTAAGGCTCCAAGTCAGGAAACCCAGACTTAATACCTAACCTAACTGCAGGTTCAACCCCCCAGAAATGTGACCTTTCACTAGTCCACACAGAGATTTCCTGGGCAGCCCTAAGAAATTTACTGATAGACGCCATCAGTTCCCATTAAGAGGGCGACCTTGCCTAAAACAATGGATTCTTTGCCGATAATTTCCTCTTTTCCACTCCCTCTCTACCTTTAAAAACATTTCCTTTTCTGTAGTCCTTCGGAGCTCTCCTTTACTTGCTGGATGGGGTGCTGTCCGATTTGTGAATCTATTAATAAAGCCAATTAGATCTTTCAAATTTCCGCAGTTGAATGTTTGTTATTTAACAGCTTACCCCCTCTTCCAGCCCCAGAGTATCTCAGGCCCACAACGGAAAGGTGGTTTCCCACACAACACAACCTCATCATTCACAACCACACTTAAATGAAGCTACTCAGTCTTCAGCTTTTTTACAATACACATGCACTTCTTCTGAAATTAGAAAAAAATTAATAAATACTACTTTTTACATACAAATCAGTAAGGGATGTTGCTCCATTAACATGTGGCCTACAAGCTCTGTGTCTGTTTCCCCACTGTCTAAAATGAAGATCTCTAAAGTCATCCTATTCCGGATGCATTTCACAATATGTTACAAATACCAGTTCAGCATGCATGTCATCCACTAGACTCAATATTGGTTTAGTGTGTGTGTGTGGTTTTTTCTTAATTACACACAATGAAATGTTTTGACACCAGTCTTGACAAACGCCTACAATACCTCAGTTAGCCAAGATCGTGACGATGCGCAATTTTCTATCTGCCAGTCAGGTTGCTGCTGTTAGGAGCTGCAGCTGGGATGGTGAGAGAGAATCCCATCAGACTCAACATTAATGATAAGTGGATACTTGATTGAGCTCAAACCAAAGATGCACTGTAGGAATAGAATGTTACAGAAAAATGCCACTTTCCAAAGCATCAAAAATGGTTCCATGTTCCAGCTGGGAAGGATAAGTGGGAGGCATGAAAACTCACAGGATTAAAATCCAAACAGAAGCCGCAGAGACCATAAACTCTGAAAAGGGACTGACTTAAATAGTCTGGGTACTCAACTGGCTATCTATCTCTACAACCACCCTTTCTTCTTTCTTAGCAACTCCCACCCCCACCCCCCAACCACGGGTTATTTTATGTACCTCTGACTCCTGTATGCAAAGGTGTGGTTAAGAAGTCATTGAAAATACCCGGGGGGTAATTGACTTAAGAGGTCACAACCTAATCCATTGTGTCACATGAAGGAAAAAAAAAAAAAATCTGTTAACAGAAGAAATGTAGCATCTAGAAAGGAGAAGACCACGGGTCAAGAACGTGAGAATGTGTCTCCAGCCCTGTCCAGGGGAGAGTGTGCTAAGTCCGGCCAAGGCAAACATTCCAGTTGGACGTGCAGGCCTGCATCCAACCAGCCGAAGTCAGTGTCAACCACTAACCCATCGTCCCAGTCATTCCCCTCATCCCCCTTGCTATGTTGCTCTGCTCATTAAGGAGGCTTCTGAAGATAGCTGTTTCTCAAGCCCACAGGAGAGAAAATGCAATGGCCATGTGCCCCAAGCATCTGATCCACTTGGCAGTTCCAGATCTCACCATTCTGGTTTGTTAGTAATCTCCTGTGAAGTGGGCTAGCAGGATCTGGGCACACATGGGGCACTCAGATGTTTTCACCTCTGCTTTTGCAATCCTGAGAACCTAACCCTAAGCCCTGATACTATCTTGCCATTTGGAAATGCTGCCCAAGTAGCCAGCTGAATTTCACTAGCCCACATTGCTATCTTGGCTCTCTTGAGCTTTAAGCGCCTAAGACAATAGGAAAACCAGTAAGTAATATATGTAATCTCCTTGTCCAAGGACATTCAAAGGTAGATTCTAATTGCCCTCCTTCTTTCCCACTCTCCATACCGGGCCCCTTGATCCTTTTACTCTTTCTTGTCCCACCCCAGCACCCAGGTGCCTCCAGGGTCCTAGTTCCAGGCCAGTTGGTCCCCCCCAGTTTCCCCCTGAGGCCTCTGCATTGTTGGAGGGGTCCTCTCAGCCTCTCGGGGGGGCCCCATTCACTAAAGGCTCTCACTCCTTCACAATAAACCTTCCCCAAGACAATAAAATTTCCCCCAAGAAAAGATCATGAAAACTTTAAATACAAAGAGATACTCATATGGACTTCAAATACAGAGAAATTCTACAATTGTTAACATTTGTCTGTATGTGCCTTATCCCCATACCACACATCTATCCCACCCATCAATGAATCCATTCTATTTCTGATGCAATTCAAAGTAAGTTGCAAATATCAGGACACTCCACTCCACTCCTAAACACTTTGGCAGGCTTATCATAAACTAGACTCTCTTTGTTTAGGGTTTTTTCTAAAGCCTTTTCTACCGTTTACTCTTGCTATCAAAAATAGTTCATGGGCTGCACTTCTTTGGAGTGAACTACATTGTTATAATTCCATTTTAACTTCTCCATTGGCTTGTTCTTTTTGATACCTTCTTTTCTTTTCTTTTTAATATTTTATTTATTTATTTGAAAGAGAGAGCGAGAGAGAGAGAGCAGGAGCAGTGGCGGAGAGGGAGAAGCAAGCTCCCCACTGAGCAGGGAGCCTGATGGAACTGGATCCCAGGCCCCTGGGATCATGACCTGAACTGAAGGCAGATGCTTAAGGGACTGAGCCACCCAGGCACCCCCTCCATTGGCTTTTTATCTATACTTTGTTACGTTATTATTTTTTTATTGAAGTGAAATTCACATCACATAAAGTTAACCCATTTAAAATGTTCACTTCAGTGACATTTAACGCATTCACAATGTTGCGCAACCACGACTTCTATCCAGTTCTAAAACATTTCCATCTTCCCAAAATAAAACTCCATACCCATGCGGCAATCATTCCCTATTCTCCCCTTCCTCAGCACCTGGCTACCACCAGTCTGCATTGTGTCTATGGATTTGCCTACCGTGATCATTGCATATAAACGGAATCATGCAGTATGTGGCCCTTTGTGTTTGGTTTCTTTCAATCAGCGTTAACGTTTTCCAGGATCATCCACATGGTATCATGTATCAGTACTTCATTTCTTTTTAAGGCAGAGTCATAATTCCATTGTATGTATACACCACATTTTGTTTATCTATTCCTCCCCTGATGAACATTTGGATTGTTTTCACCTTTTGGCTATTGTGAATAATGCTACGCATTGCATCATTTCTGAGTGTTGGCTCTGCAGCAGCCATTACCAAGCATTTTGGTTTCAGGACCACTTTGTACTCCTAAAAAGTACTGAAGTTCCCCAAAGACCTTTTATGGGGGACAGACATAGATATACAGATATATGAAATTAAACTGAAAAATTTTTAAATATTTAAGTATTTTCATGTTAACATAAACAACATGTTTTTATGAAAAAATACTTTTTAAAATATATTTTAGGGGCACCTGGGTGGCTCAGTCGGTTAAGCGTCTGCCTTCGGCTCAGGTCATGATCCCGGGGTCCTGGGATCGAGCCCCACATCGGGCTCCCTGCTCTGCGGGAAGCCTGGTTCTCCCTCTCCTACTCCCCTGCTTGTGTTCCTGCTCTCGCTATCTCTCTCTCTCTCTGTCAAATAAATAAATAAAATCTTTTTTTAAAAAAATAAACAAATAGGGGCGCCTGGGTGGCTCAGTCATTAAGCGTCTGCCTTCGGCTCAGGTCATGATCCCAGGGTCCTGGAATGGAGTCCCACATCGGGCTCCCTGCTCAGCGGGAAGCCTGCTTCTCCCTCTTCCACTCCCCCTCCTTGTGTCCCTGCTCTCGCTATCTCTCTCTCTGTCAAATAAATAAATAAAATCTTAAAAATAAATAAATAAATAATAAAATAAAATATATTTTAAAAACTTAGTGAGAAGAGAGGCACTGTTTTACGTTTTTGCAAATTTCTTTAATATCTGGCTTAATAAAAGACAGATGGATACTCATATCGACTTCTGCATCAATCTGTTGTGATAGGCTGTTTTGGTTGGCCTACAGGAAGAAGAATGCAGCCTTGGGGCACCTGGGTGGCTCAGTCGTTAAGCGTCTGCCTTTGGCTCAGGTCATGATCCCAGGGTCCTGGAATCGAGCCCCGCATCAGGCTCCCTGTTAGCGGGAAGCCTGCTTCTCCCTCTCCCACTCCCCCTGCTTGTGTTCCCTCTCTCGCTGTGTCTCTCTCTGTCAAATAAATAAATAAAATCTTTAAAAAGAAGAAGAAGAATGCAGCCTTATAAACATACCTTGTTGGAAAAAGGAGGACCTCGCAGCCCTCCTGAATGAGTTTCCGGGATCCCCCAAAGTCTTTGTATCACACTTAAAGAACTGTGGCTCTAAGGATTTTAATATATATCCTTAACTATCCAGAGCCCACCTAGGGTGAATATTATTCTGCTCCTTATAAAATGTAAGAACTTTGCAACTGTATCGTTCCACTACCACGCCCATCCTTTATGTTATAACCATACTTATGACATATGTATTACATAACATAATGGACAGGAGCAATAAATGGAATGATACAATTACAAAATTATTTTGCTTTAAATGGCTAAATTTTTTTTAAATAAATTGAAGAAAAAAGATAGGCTTTTTATCCATAGTTATCAATCCCGGTGTTCTTCCTTTACCTAAAGACTCAACTTCCCATCAGGGAGTATTCCCCTTCAGCCAGAAGAATTTCCTTGTGGTGCTGTCTAATGATGATAAGCTCTCCTCCTTTTTATCTGAAATTGTATTTTGTCTTCATTCTTCAAAGATAACATACTATCTCTTTAACATGACTTTTAAATGTTACAGGCTAAGAGTCTCTTGTCCCTTTTCTCCACCTTAAAAAAAACAAAGCTTCCCGGGACGACTGGGCGGCTCAGTCAGATAGGCGTCTGCCTTTGGCTGGGGTCATGATCTCAGGGTCCTGGGATCAGGCTCAGGCCGGCGTGGGGCTCCCTGCTCAGCGGGAAGCCTACTTCTTCCTCTCCCTCTGCCTCTCCCCCTGCATGTGCACATGCTCTCTCTCTCTCTCAAATAAATAGAATCTTTAAAAAATAACAACAACAACAACAAGCCTCCAAAGGAAGAAGAGAGGGAGGAGTCACATATATATATCATGTTTTTGTTTAAGGTTTGTGTTTCAAGATTGGGCAAATAATGCCAACTAAAGCTATTGGTTGAGATGAGCACCTGCAGATAGGGTTTAGAACTCGAATACTGAACAAAGTATAGGCCTTGATCCAGTTCCCCGCAAACACCTTACTCGTGTCTGCCCCGCTCCCTCCATCACACTCAGATAGCAGAACCCCAGCCCTAATTATGCCCAATGATCCATCTGCTCTGGGCTTGCACCTGAGCAGCTAAGCATAGATGGAGAAAATCCCACTGTGTTGACCAGTCTCAGTTTAAATCCATGACCTCAAATCTTTCTCTTTTTTTTTTTTAAGATTTGTTTATTTATTTGTGAGAGAGAGTGCGCACTCCCAAGCGTGCTTGAAGGGAGGGGAAGAGGGAGAAAGAATCCTCAAGCAGACTCCCCTGCTGAATGTGGAACCCCATGCGGGGCTCAACTGCAGGACCCTGAAATCATGACCTGATCCAAAACCAAGAGCCGGACGCTCAACTAACTGAGCCACCCAGACGCCCCCAAATCTTTCTGTTTTTATTAAGGTATAATTGACATGTGACATTGTGTTAGCTTCAGGTGTACAACATAATGATTCCAGTATTTTTATACATTGAGATATTTATATACATGATCACCACAATAAATCTAGTCACCATCTGTGACCCTACAGGGTCACAAAAAAGTTATTTTTACCTTAAATCTTATATATGGGCAGCCAATACTGTCAGCTAATCTACTACACTTTCCTAAATCTCCCTCAAGGAGATTTTCAAGGCAGGGGCACCTGGGTGGCTCAGTGGGTTAAGCGTCTGCCTTTGGCTCAGGTCATGATCTCAGGGTCCTGGGATGGAGCCCCGCATCGAGCCCTGCATCGAGCCCCACGTCTGACCCTCCCTGCCCCCACCCCTGCTGGTGTGTACTCTCTCTCTCCCTCTCTCAAATAAATGAAATCTTTTTTTAAAAAAAAGAATCAAATGCATGTTTGTTTTTTTAAAGGAGCTTTTTTTCAAGGCAGCAATTTCATCTCTTCACTCACTACATGTTCACTAAGGAAGGAGATGCAGGAGGATGAATGAGTCTTCCCTCGCTTTCCCAGCCCTACCTCCACCGACCTACTGGCATTGGTACCCAGACCTCTGTTCCTGAGTATAATAGAAGGAGTGTCACAGCTCCTGGCGGTGGCCTATCTCTCCCCTTTGTACTGAAGTTTTCAATCTCTTCAAATACTTAAAAACTTTGCTGCTGCAATAATCCTCTCATTCTCTGGCTTTATCAGTTTCTTCTCTCTAGTGGGTCATACCCACCTGCACACAAGCCTTAATGTGGCTGTTCTTACAAAGAAAGAAACGTGGTCTCTTGAGCCCACAGCCACTTCCAGCCTCTACTTTTTTTTCCTGCTTCTCTTCCCTGCCAATTTCCTCCAGAATTGCCTGTATTTCCTGGGTCCGCCTTCTCACCCTGCCTCTCTCACCGCCTTGGCCTTTCCTTCCCACCAGCCCACTGAACCTTCTCCAGTCTCGCTCAGTCTGCTGGTCAGGTCTCCCCTGCCCAACCCTCAGCAGCACTCGGTACAACTGGCCACTCCCTCCTTCTCGAACATCATCTCCTCTGTTTGAGGCTTTGGTGTGGCCACCCTCTTTCTCGTTTTCCTCCTGACCCCCAGTGTCTTCTCAGGCTTCCCTGCAGGACTCTCCTCTTCCAGCTCCCCAGGATGCAGCTGAGGACGGACGCTCTCTGCTTCTCCTTCATCTCACTCTTCCGTCAGGTGATCTTATCTCATCCAGGACCACCGATGTACTAGTGACTCCCAAATCTATAGCTGCAGCTCTGACTTGCCTCTGCACTCCAGACTTTTATACCCATCGGGTGACATCTCCACTAAGATGTCTGAACTTAAACTTAATATGTCCAAAGCAAACTCTTGTTTTCCCTTCCACAGACCAGCTCCTTCTGCAAGCTTCCCCATGCCAGTGAATGGCACCCACCACGCGCCCAATTCCTCAGGTCATAAACTTAGAACTGAGTCTCTTCCCTCCTTCCCTGCACTCCCTCCATTAGCATATATAGCTGTTTCCACATATAGCCTGAATCCAAGCTCTTCTTGTCTCTGCTGCTTCAGTCTTGTCCAGCACCGCTCTCCTGAAAAACAACATCCTAATAGGCATTCCTGCCTCCCCCTCCTGCTCTCATAGTCCATCCTCTCACAATGGTATGCTCTTTCAAAACCTTAAATCAGGTCATGTCTCTCCTGTGCTTAAAACCTTCTAATGGAGGGGCGCCTGGGTGGCTCAATTGGTTAGGTGTCTGACTCTTGATTTCACCTCAGGTCATGATCTCAGGGTGAGATGGAGTCCTGCATCAGACTCTGCGCTGGGTGTGGAGCCTGCTTCAGATTCTCTCTCTCCCTCTCCCTCTCCCCCTCCCTCCTCCCCTCCCCTGCTCAGTCTCTCTTAAAAAAACAAAACAAAAAACCCTCTAATGGAACATTTTATCTGTAAATAGATATTCTTCCCATTTCTGTCCTCCATAAAAACCTAGAAACAATTACCAACCCAGTAGCAATGAGCATCCCTAGCAGCCCGTTTATAGTTTGGGAATATCATTTCCCACTAAAAGTAACCAGGACTTTTGGAAACAACAGTTTCAAGTCTAAGGCAAGAAATGTGCAATGGGAGCCAGAAATATCTTGTCATAACAGAAAGCAAGAAACCTATCAATGACTACCAGGGTCATGACAAAAGGACTTGGAAGTCAAATCAAAGGGGCTCCCACTGAGGAAAGATGGAACAATCTGAGTTTTAACAGAGATAATAATTGCAAAGGAATGAAACCATCAAATATGCTGCAGTTCATGAGTTCATAATTATACTGAAAAATATGGGCGCCTGGGTGGCTCAGATGGTTGGGCGTCTGCCTTCGGCTCAGGTCATGATCCCAGGGTCCTGGGATCGAGTCCCACATCGGGCTCCCTGCTCCTTGGGAGCCTGCTTCTCTCTCTCTCTCTCTCTCTCTGTCTCTCATGAATAAATAAACAAAATCTTTAAAAAACAAAACAAACAAAAAAAATTATACTGAAAAATATAATAACAGGTCACCTTTGAAGGGTAATGGGAAATAAATTCATTATCTTAATTAAACACTGATAACTCAATGGGGAAAAATCAAGCACCTATCCTGCCTTTTCTACATTAACTGTACCACTGGTGAAAAAAAGATTAGAGGAAGCATCTCTTTTTAGAAAGATTCCAACTAATAAATGAAAAAGAGATGATAGAGCGTGAATACCACCATGTTGCTCCGTTCAGTGAATTAACAGATATAGACATCCTGTATATGTCGCTCTGAAGATCATAGATAGATAACCAGACATCAATGTGCCCTCTGGTGAAAAAGTATACCATGTAGAGTCTCGCCAAAGGGATCCAAACCTGTGTCTGATTACCATTCTGGATCCACGTGCTAATTTGATTAAAATAAGAGAGGGCAGAAGAACATGTTAAACAAGTTGAACATTGAATATGCAGTCAGCAAAAACAGACTGAAAAATTCTACACACTGTAAGAAAAAGGAGATTAGGAGGGAATCCACAGATAAAAAAGACTGAAAATGCCTTTCAAGTAAGCTTTTTAAAATACATCTAAGGATGTGATACATCTAAGGGGTGATAAAACTATAAAGACACCCAAATCGTGATTACTGTGAAAGTCGGGGTAGTGGTCACCTTTGGAAGGAGGAAGGTGGTTGGGGAGCGGGGGGAGTCCAGAGAGGGCTCCTGGGGTTGCTGCAAAGTTCTATTTTGCGATCTGGATTGTGGATACAAAGATGTACATCTTCTAATAATTAAGCTATACATTTGGTTTGATTGACTTTTCTACATCTGTGTTTTACTATGTGATTTAGGGGAAAAAATATTAAAAAGAAAAACCACCTCTAACACAGGGGTTGGCCTTTTTTTTTTTTCCCCAAAGGGCCAGATAGAAAATATTTTATTTAGGGGGGCCTGGGTGGCTCAGTCGTTAAGCATCTGCCTTCGGCTCAGGTCATGATCTCAGGGTCCTGGGATCGAGCCCCGCATCGGACTCCCAGCTCTGCGGGAAGCCTGCTTCTCCCTCTCCCACTGCCCCTGCTTGTGTTCCCTCTCTTGCTGTGTCTCTCTCTGTCAAATAAATAAATAAAATCTTTTTTAAAAAAATTAAAAAAAAAAAAGAAAATATTTTATTTAGATCTTCCTGGCCAAGAGGCAACTCGAAAATAGGTAGGTACTTATATATAACCATTTAACATGTAATCATTTTAAAAATGCATAAGGACAAACGCGGGCATTGAGACCCTGAGGGTCCACTAATTGCTGAATTCCCGATCCCGGGAGGCTTCCATCCGTGGAGCCCCGCCACCCGTGCCCCCATGCCCTCGCTCGGTTCCGCTCGGCTCCCATCCCCCGCCGCCGCGCCCCTCAATCTCCACGTCTCTTAGCAACAGGAGGACGCAGACGCCACCCTCGCGTGGACCCGGGCTGGAGCGGGTGAGAGCGAGCACGCATGCGCACGAGGGGCTCCTGGCTCCACCCGCTCGCTGAGAGAGAGAGGGGAGAGCCCAGGAGCACCCAAACCCTACGACCTCGCCCCAAGCAAAAGTCTGTGTCCCGATTCTTCCCAGGAGTCCTCTACCACAGTCTTGCCACTCAAGGTATGGTCTAGTAGGCTAGGAGCAGCAACAGCTTCACCTAGGAGCCTGCTAGGTATACAGAATTTCGAGCTGACCCAGACCTACTGAATCAGTGTCTGCATTTTTTTTTTTTTTTAAGATTTTATTTATTTGAGAGAGAGAATGAGAGAGAGAGCACATGAGAGGGGGGAGGGTCAGAGGGAGAAGCAGACTCCCCGCCGAGCAGGGAGCCCGATGCGGGACTCGATCCAGGGACTCCAGGATCATGACCCGAGCCGAAGGCAGTCGCCCAACCAACTGAGCCACCCAGGGGCCCCCAGTGTCTGCATTTTTAACAAGATCCCAGGAAGTCCCCTGCATAGTGAAGTTTGACAAATGTTGCTTTCACGGGGCGCCTGGGTGGCTCAGTTGTTAAGCGTCTGCCTTCAGCTCAGGTCGTGATCCCAGGATCCTGGGATCGGGCCCCGCATCGGGCTCCCAGCTCAGCGGGAAGCCTGCTTCTCCCTCTCCTACTCCCCCTGCTTGTGTTCCCTCTCTCGCTGTGTCTCTCTCTGTCAAATAAATAAATAAAATCTTTAAAAAAAAAAAAATGTGGTTTTCACAATCCAGATAAGGCAAAGCTATAAATAAATAAATAAAACTAGGAATACCTCTTATAGGTTGAACTTTTAACCCCGACACTAAAATACAGCTTTTATGATAGGGAAGTTCCCAAAGCTGAGTTCCCTATGCTCAGTAAGGGTAAAAATTCCCTTGTGTCTTCTCTGACCATCAGTCCCGGACAGAATGCATCACTGACCTCAGGTTCCTGCTCTCAAAGCCAATGGGGAAATCAGGAAGGACCATTTCCATTCCCAGAGTAAGGGCATTGCTTCTCATGAATAAGGTGAAAAGAGAAGGCACAAAGAATGGGTGCCTTGGACCTGCCAAGATAAGTAAGTCAAACAACACAAGGGCAATCCCAGACCCAGGGAAGGCAGTGTCCAAACCCAGCTGAATAGCTCCCAGGAAACAGACTCAATTTGTACCTTAAACCCCAAAATGAAATTCTTTTTAAGATTTTTTTTTTTTAAGATTTTATTTATTTATTTACTTGAAAGAGAGAGACATAACGAGAGAGGGAACATGAGCAGGGGGAGTGGGAGAGGGAGAAGCAGGCCTCCCGCCGAGCAGGGAGCCCAATGCAGGGCTCGATCCCAGGACCCCAAGATCATGACCCGAGCCGAAGGCAGACGCCCAATGACTGAGCCACCCAGGTGCCCCTCTTTTTAAGATTTTTATTTATTTTTTTGAGAGAGAGAGTAAGAGAGAGAACACAAACGGGGAGGGGCAGAGGGAGAGGGAGAAGCAGACTCCCCACTGAGCAGGGAGCCCGATGAGGGGCTCCATCCCAGGGCCCCAAGATCACGACCTGAGCCAAAGGCAGATGCTTAACGACTGAGCCACCCAGGTGCCCCCCAAAATGAAATTCTTACAAATACAAAGGCATAAGTACTTCGGAGAGCATTTCCCAGGTCAGTAACGTCCCAGTCTGGTAAGTTCTCTCAACACGTATCTATCTTGAGAAACTGCAGACCTTAAGCTTCACTTCCTCATCCGAGGACAGTGGCAAATCAGAACAAATACATCACAATCCTAAAAGAACCACTTGGCTTCCCTGGGGGAAAAAAGAGACTGACTTACCAGAGAATACCACATTTAAAGAAAAGAAAATGATCATCTTTTAATGGCAGGGACAAATAGTAAGATGAAGGAAAAACCCTTCTTCAAACAGAGAACGCAAGAAATGAATTTCTAAAAGTCCACAACACAAGCTATAACATGGATGAACCTTGAAAACATTATGCTAACTAAGCCAGGTACAAAGGACCATATATTGTGTGATTCCATTTATATGAAATGTTCAGAATAGGCAAATCTACAAAGACAGAAAGTAGATTAGTAGTTGTCTAGGGATGAGAGGGCTGGGGGTAGTTAACGGCTTAAAGGGTATGAGGTTTCTTTTGGGATAATGAAAGTGTTGTGAAAGTGATTATGGTAACAGATAAGGACTCTGTGAATGTACTGAAAGTCACTGAATTGTACATGTAAAATGGGTGAATTGTACGGTATGTGAATTATATTTCAATAAAGCTGTTTGGAAAAAAAAATCCATGGCTCCACACTATTTCCATGTTAGTCTAAAGATAAAAAGTTCCTGGGGTGCCTAGGTGGCTGTTGGTTAAGTGTCCGACTCTTGGTTTTGGCTCCAGGCGTGATCTCAGGGTCATGAGATCAAGCTCCAAGTCAGGCTCTGCGCTCAGCACGGAGTCAGCTTGAGATTCTTTCCCTCTCCCTCCCACTCTCACTCTGCTCCTCCCCCTGCCTTGCTCATGTTCTCTCTTTAAAATAAATAAACAAAATCTTTAAAAACACGGAGTTCCTACTATAATATAAAAAGTTTCTGGGGCGCCTGGGTGGCTCAGTTGGTTAAGCGACTGCCTTCGGCTCAGGTCATGATCCTGGAGTCCCTGGATCGAGTCCCGCATCGGGCTCCCTGCTCGGCAGGGAGCCTGCTTCTGCTTCTGACCCTCCCCCCTCTCATGTGCTCTCTCTCTCTCATTCTCTCTGTCTCAAATAAATAAATTTTAAAAAAATCTAAAAAAAAAAAAAAGTTTCTGGAAAAAAATCTGAAAAAGAAAGAAAGTTGACATCAGTATTGGTTAGAGGCCCCAGCTAGGTTTCTCTAGCAAAACACTCCCATCTCAGTTTGGGGAAGAATTTCACAGTCTTGTCTCAAGATCATCAATCTCACAGAAATCCCCATCTGGCTTTGGGTTCCTGTTCCAAAAACATTGGAAACACCATAACAGGCAAAACACACTTTCAAAACAACTCTTAATTTCCGTGGGCAAGGGAAGAAACAGAGGATCACAGGATAGATGCTATGTGCTCTGTCAGAATACAAAGTTGACAATTCACTATTGCTATAGAAACTCAAGTCCAAAAAAGAATACACATTTCCCAAGGAAACCATGTTTCAAAAGTCCCTAAATAACATAACTCATCAAGAATGACCAAAAGAGCCCACGTGGATGGCTGCGGCCTTGTAGGTGAACACACTGATTCCAGATCTGCTGCCCCTTTTGGGCTTTAACCTTGGCAATGTCTCTCCTTAACCTGCTTAAGTTTCCCAACCCAAGAGCAGAGGTTATCACGAGAAGCCCCATGAGGACCTTGGCTGTACCCACAAGGGCATGTGTTGGCATCACGGTCACAGCTGTTACCATGGAGAAAAAGACAGAAGCAGGATGTGGAGCAGGTATCTGTCTTACCCTAATGTAAAGCACACAAAAGCCTAGGGCACCGGGAAGCTGAGAGAGAGAGAAATCTCTGCAGCTGTTGGTCAGGAGCTTCATCTTGCCTTGACAACCTGGATTCTCTCTAATCCCCAGGCAAATTAAAAGACCAAATGTTATTAAGCAATTAATAATGGAGCAGATGCTGTTTGGCTTCAGTCTCCATTAGACTCCTAAAGGGCCTGCTTCAGTCCCTAAGAAAAAAACGGTCATTCCCAATGCCAAGGACAAAGGGCATTGGCAAGTGTCTGGAACAGTGCCTGGCACAAGGTTGATAATCGATACATATTTTTTTTAAAAAGATTTTATTTATTTAAGAGAGAGTGAGAGAGAGAGAGAGAGAAGGAGCAGGGGGAGGGGGAGGGAGAAGCAGACTCCCCACTGAGCAGTGACCCCCCCCCCACACACACAGGACTCCATCGCAGGACCACGGGGATCACAACCTGAACGGAAGGCAGAAGCTTAATCAACTGAGCCACCCAGGTGCCCCTCAATATATATTTATTGAATGCTTCTTGAATGAATGCTGATATTACCTCTCTTGGCACCCTGTGTTCTTCCCTCAGCCTGGAAACACACACACACACGCACACACCCATGAAGTTGAATCCATGCCTGCTTACTGCAACTCCAGTTGTAACCCTGCAAAAGTAATAAACATAACAATTACTACTACAATATAGATTTCTGGAGAGCAAGGATTTTTGTTAAAGTTGTGACTAATATATCCCTTAAGGGCCTAAAACAATGCCTGGCACTAGTAGGCTCTAAATGAATATCTGTGTGTTTTGGGGTTTTTTTGAAGATTTTATTTATTTGGGCGCCTGGGTGGCTCAGTCGTCAAGCGTCTGCCTTCAGCTCAGGTCATGATCCGGCGGTCCTAGGTCCTAGGATCGAGGCCCGCATCGGGCTCCCTGCTGCGAGGGAAGCCTGCTTCTCCCTCTCCCACCCCCCTGCTTGTGTTCCGTCTCTATCAAATAAATAAAATCTTTTTGTTTTGTTTAAATCCTTTTGTTTTGTTTTTAAAGATTTATTTGACAGAGAGAGACACAGCGAGAGAGGGAACACAAGCAGGGGGAGTGGGAGAGGGAGAAGCAGGCCTCCCTCTGAGCAGGGAGCCCGATGTGGGGCTTGATCCCAGGACTCTGGGATCATGACCTGAGCCGAAGGCAGACGCTTGACGACTGAGCCACCCAGGCGCCCCCTAAGTGAATATTTGTTTAATGATGAAAGAATTAAGGGCCTACTACGTGCCAGGCAGCTGTGCTAGGCCAGCTGGCCTGCTCCTGCTGAAGTCCCCTCTTCCCGCTCACTCTACCGGGACGATAAAGGCTGTCTTCAGTCCTCCTACCGCCAGGGTCCGCTGTAGGAAGCGCGCGGCTGCCTCTTCACGTCACCTTCTATCCCCGCGGTGCCCTTTGACCCCGTGAAGTCACTGCCCCGAGTTAAGATGGCGGTATCGATGGCAGCTGCCGCCGGGCGACTGAGGCGGGCCATTCGAAGGTCGCCCCCCTGGGGGAGCCCCAGCCGTCGGCCTCTCTCATCGGAGCCCCCTCCAGCCCAGGCCACGGCCGTGCGCGACGCCTTCCTGAACTTCTTTCGGGACCGCCATGGCCACCGGCTAGTGCCGTCCGCTTCCGTGCGGCCCCGCGGCGACCCCAGTTTGCTTTTCGTCAATGCGGGCATGAACCAGGTGGGGGCTGAACCACCCAGATCGGGGGCGGAGTTTATGATTTTTTTGCCGGGAGAAAGGCGCCGCGGGATTGGGCAAAAGAAGCGAGGGGCGGAGCTCATGGCCTCTGGGGAAAGGGCAGTTCGTGGTTAGGCCAAGTGTTTGCGGGCACAAGTGCAGGCTTGGGGAAAGCTGCACTTGGGAACTTAAGGGTTTGGATTGAGTTTTAGGTCCAGGAATGGAGGGTGTGGAGTTTTATGGGGGCAGAGTGGTGGAGGAAGTCTGACTTCATTTATTCATGCTTTAAATAAAGATAACTAATTGATTAAATAAATGTTTATTGACCACTTAGTATGTGCTACACTGTGTTCTCTAAGCTTTTGACTTTGAGCACCACTTACCCTCTAGATTTGTCTTCATCTGTAAAATGGGCGAGGAGGGGGGACTAGATTAACCTTAGAGGCTGTTAAATGCTGACTTTGTGAGACATGCCCTGTGGTCTCGGATTTATACCAGAGGTTATTGAGTGTGGTTTGAAGAGGCTGAAATGGAGGATGAAGCCATTCAGTGCCCTGTTTCCAGCCACCAACACATTCCTCCTCCTTTTACCTTGCCTAGTTTACTAGCAGAGGGTCTCTGTTTCATGATTTATTTACCCCTCGTCTGCTCCACACACACCAGAGATAGGTGCCCCCAGGCTCCCAGATTGCCCCGTTGGCCATGCACGGCACTCTCAGGGGCACAGTCAGCCTTCAGTCTGAACACCCCACTCCCCACCTCTCCCTTCTACTGAGGGAATGAGAACTGGGACCTTCATGTGTTTCCAGTTCAAGCCAATCTTCCTGGGCACTGTGAATCCACGAAGCGAGATGGCAGGCTTCCGACGGGTGGCCAACAGCCAGAAATGTGTGAGGGCTGGAGGACGCCACAGTGACCTGGAGGATGTGGGCCGAGACCTTTCCCATCATACCTTCTTCGAGATGCTCGGCAACTGGGCTTTTGGGGGTGAATATTTTAAGGTGAGTCTCCAGGAAGCCCTGGAGTTCGGAAAGGGTCAGTGGTCCACCAAGAAGGGGCTCAAGATTAGTCCTGTCTCCATTCCTACTGTCTGCATAGACAGGACTCATACTGGACACAGAGGTGAAGTGCTAGGTGAACAGGTATGGCAGGAATGTGTTTCACTTCCCTAGTTGGATTGTAAGCTCCTTGAGGGCCAGGACTGTGCTTCTTGCCTAATGGCTAATCAGTAATTGTATGAATAAATGGGCAGGCAGAAATACTAAAATGCAGGAGTTAGCAATCAGCCCAGGTTAGGGTGGAAACACAATTTCATGGAGAGGATGGGACTTGAAAGAAAGGATTTAGAAGAGGGGGAGGAGAAAAAAAAAACTCAAGCAGAAATGGTAATGGTTTGTTCTGGAAACGAGGTGGGCAGTGGAATTTTGTCTTAAGTTGAGGGCTGAAACTCGTGTGGTTTGATTGGTGCTTCAGTGGGGCCCTCTTCTCACCCATTTTCCTCCTCCCACCCCATGTGGGTTTCCCCTGCAGGAGGAGGCTTGCAGCATGGCCTGGGAACTCCTGACTCAGGTCTATGGGATCCCTCAGGACAGGCTCTGGGTCTCCTACTTTGGTGGTGACCCCAAGGCAGGATTGGACCCAGACCTGGAGAGCAGGGACATCTGGCTCCACTTAGGGTAAGTCTGCCTCAGCCCATTATGTCCATTTCTGGAGGGCAAGAGGACTGGCAAATAGAGAGTACCAGCATCAGTCCTCAGAATCTCGGCGTATCCTAGGAGACTGGGGTCAGCCCTGTTTCCGCTCTGGCTGAGCTTGATGGAGAAGCTCTCATGGCCGAGAGGGTTCTGGCTCCCAGGCTTGTCTATCTCCCTACCGCTCGCCTGGCTTTCTCCTCAGGGTGCCTGCCAGCCATGTGCTTTCCTTTGGACCCCAAGAGAACTTCTGGGAGATGGGGGACGCTGGCCCTTGTGGGCCCTGTACCGAGATCCACTATGACCTCGCTGGTAGGGTGGGAGCCCCCCAGCTGGTGGAGCTTTGGAATCTGGTCTTCATTCAACACAACAGGTAATAGGGTGCTAAAGCAGGAGGAAAATCCCTGGCCAGAAGTGGAGAAGGTAGCAGTCAGGAGACTTTGATCCATTTCTTATAAAAAACAAACACTTAAATGGTGTTTACTGTGTGCCAGGCACATTTCTAAATACTTTTCACATAATAACTGATTTAACCCTAGTCTGTGCTCTTAACAGTTTGTATTTATTTACTTATTTAGAGAGTGTGAGGGCACACAGGAGCGGGGGGGTGGGGGGGACGGTACAGAGGGAGAGAGAGAGAATCCCAAGCAGACCCCATGCTCAGCACGGAACCCAGTGCACGGCCTGATAACACGACCCCGACATCATGCCCGGAGCCGAAACCGAGAGTCAGATGCCCAACTGACTATGCTCATAACAGTTTAAACTAGTCACTGCTGCTCTCAGGCCTTTGCTCTTTTATCACATGATGTAGCTGAGCTTCATGATCTCTGAGATTTTCTTCCAGCCTTGACCTGTCTTTTTCTCAGGGCAAAGAATTCTGTCCCAGAAAGGGGATGTGTGGGTCCAGACAAGGGCCCAAGCAGGGGTGAGGGTGGAGCTCACCCTTTATGAGAAAGTACATAGAGGAATCAAGGCCATCACTGTCTGCCTTTGGTGGGGAGGGGTGGATACTGCCTTCTGGTTCCTCCCACTGTCAGCCCCCTCCTCATTCCTCCACTTGCACTTGGGCATCTGCCTCACCCCTGTAATCCTGTGTGGGGCCTCACCTTGCACACCTTCCCTGGCCAGAGAGGCAGATGGAAGCCTGCAGCCCCTGCCCCAGCAGCACGTGGACACAGGAATGGGCCTGGAAAGGCTGGTGGCTGTGCTGCAGGGCGCACGCTCCACCTACGACACTGACCTCTTCTCCCCGCTGCTCAATGCCATACACCAGGTGAGCCTGCCTCTTCCCTTCCAGAAGCTATTGCTTTCCTTTTTTTTTTTTAATTTTTTTTTTAAGATTTTTTTATTTATTTGTGAGAGAGAGAATGAGAGACAGAGAGCCGAGAGGGAAGAGGGTCAGAGGGAGAAGCAGACCCCCCGCTGAGCAGGGAGCCCGATGCGGGACTCGATCCCGGGACTCCAGGATCATGACCTGAGCCGAAGGCAGCCGCTTAACTAACTGAACCACCCAGGCGCCCCTATTGCTTTCCATTTTTGTTGAGAATTCTGCATGTTCCTGCATGTGGAAACAGTGACCAACCAAGGATACCAGGGTCAAACACGAGGCTAGGGTTCATGTTTATTACCTGATATTGCCCTAACTCCTTTCTTCCTATTGTAGCCTAAGAGATAAATAATAAGTAAATGTATTAAAGAACAAGATGGCAGATTTGAACAAGATTGCAGATTGTGACCAGGCAGTAAACATAGGTGATAGTAACTAGGAGAGGGGGTGGGTACAGAGGAATCTTAGACCAAGTGGTTAGGGAAGGCTTACCAAGCAGATGATCTCTGAGCTGGAACCTGAAAGAGGAGGAGCCAGGCACAGGAAGCTCATTCCAGGTAGAGGGGACAGCAGATACCAAGGCCCTGAGGCAGGAAAGGAACACAAAGGTAAAGAAGAATCACATGGGATGTAGCTGGAGAATGTGTCCCGGAGAGTTTGCTGTGTAACAAACCACCAAACACTTTGTAGTTTAAATAACAACGAGTTATTTAGCGTATGAGTCTGTGGGCTAGCAATGTTGGCTGAGCTTTGTTGGGTCATTCTTTTGCTTTTCTTGAGTTCATTCATACATCTGTAGTCAGCTGCTAGGCAGTTCTACTTCTGAGGATCGGCTGGCTGGCTGGCTGGCTGGGTCGCTGGCTGGGTCACTGGGAGTGACCAGGCTGTGTCAAGCAGCAGGCTAGCGGGGGCTTGTTCACATCACATCATAGCTCAGCAAGGTTCTAAGAAGGAGAGCAGAAGCACACGAGGCCTCTCGAGGCCCAGGCTCAGAGCAGTGTCATCTCCGCCTCATTCTGTTGGCCAAAGCAAGTCACAAGGCTAGCCCACATTCAGGGGGTGGAGAAATAGATTCTATCCCTGGATGGGAAGGAGCTGTGGTCACGTTGTAAAGTGGCATGCACACAGAAAAGGAAAGGATTGTGGCCATTTTTGCAAACAGTCTACCATACAAAGGAAGGCAGAAGTTAACCTTGTGGGGCCTTGAAGTCCAAAGTGGGGCTTTTCTAAGTGTGGTGAGAAGTGTTCTGAGATGGGCAGGGCCATGATCTGATTGACACTTTAAAAAAAAATTTTTTTTTTAAGATTTTATTTATTTGCGAGAGAGAGAATGAGGGACAGAGAGCATGAGAGGGAGGAGGCCTTGCTGAGCTATGATGTGAAGCAGACTCCCTGCTGAGCAGAGAGCCTGACGTGGGACTCGATCCCGGGACTCCAGGATCATGACCTGAGCCGAAGGCAGTCGCTTAACCAACTGAGCCACCCAGGCGCCCTGATTGACACTTTTAAAGGCCACTCTTGTTACTCTGTGGAGGATGGGCTGGAGGGAGACCTGAGAAGACACTAAGAAACCAGCTGGGAGGCTATTTCATCCAGGGAAGAGACAACAGGGCCTGGCTTAGACTGGTAGCTGTGGAGGTGGAGAAGAGTAATTGATCTGAAAGACCTCACAGACAGAGGAACAGAAGGCCCCATTGATGGATAGGATGGGGAAAGGAAATAAAAGTCAAGGCCTGCTCCAGACTCGAGCAGTATGGTGAGTGGCAGGACTGTTCAGAGGGAGGGGGAAGCTCGGGGAAGAGACAGGTGTGGAGCTCTAGGTGTGGAGCTGGATGAACCGGGCTGTGCTTTGGAGCACTTACATGTAGGCACAGCTTACACCCTCCCCCCCCCCCCCGCCCCCCATAGAGGCTGGAGGAGTGGGTGTGGGCAGCGGAGAGCGCCTGGGGTCAGATGGGCCAGCCTCAGATCTCAGATCTGCTCCGATGTGTTGCGTGCCCTTGTGGCACTCAGCTAGCTCCTCTGGGCCTCCATTTCCTTTTAAAAGCAAGGCTAGTAATACCTCCCAGAGCAGGATGTTTTGGATATTAGACAACGCATCCTTCAAGCACCCTCCCCATTCTGATAGCAGAAATTCAGTGCGTGATCACAGCCGCGATCATGGTTAATGCTGAATGTGGCCCCAGGAGGGCAGGGCCTGGCTCCCTTTCATGTTGGAAGCTTCTCCAGCTAGGACGGTCCAGATGTGGTCGGCTTTAGGGGTGAGGACAGATGCTCTAGGGCTGATGAAGAGCACCCCACCTGGGCCATGTCAGGCAGGGCCAGCAGCCATGTCTCCTTGTCTCCCACTTGCCAGGGATGCGGGGCACCCCCTTACTTGGGCCGGGTAGGAGCAGCAGACGAGGGGCGCACAGACATGGCATACCGTGTGGTGGCCGATCACATCCGCACGCTCAGTGTCTGCATCGCTGATGGCGTCTACCCTGGAATGTCGGGCGCCCCGTGAGTCTGGAAGGGCTACAGAGGGAGGCAGGGGCTGCTGGGGGGTTGCAGGGGAGAGGAAGGAAGGGGATGGAGAGGTGGGTTGGGTTGAGGTGGCAGGAGGAGTGGGAAAAGGGCAAGGGCTCTGGGATGAGAGCACACACCCTGGACCTTGCCCTCCCCACTCTCCATACTGCTGACCAAGGGTGGCTGGGGGTTCATAGCTGGCCTCTGAACCCCCTAGGCTGGTTCTTCGTCGGATCCTCCGTCGAGCTGTGCGGTTCTCTACAGAGGTGTTGCGGGCACCGCCTGGCTTCCTAGGCAGCCTGGTGCCTATAGTGGTGGAGACCCTGGTGAGGGCAGAGCTAACTCTTCTGGGCATCCCTGGGTGCTCGGGAAGCTTGCAGCTGAGCCCAGATAGTGCCCCCAGCCTAGGTTCCCCATCCTAAATGTCCAGCCCAGGTCCTGTGGGGCTGAGAAAACTGGGATTGCGTACAAGAAGCGGGGAGCCCTCAGGAGGTCTCCTTGCCTGGGCGGCTGAGCCTTTGAGTTTGGGACCCCCTTCTGCCTGTATTCCCTATTTGGGTCCATTCCCCTTCCATTGGCCTGAGCTGAGCTCCCAAGGCAGGTGTCCTCAGGGAGGCCCAGGGCGGGGAGGTGCAGAGTGGGTAGGTTGCCTTTCACACTTCTCAGCCCTCTACCTCCCTCAGGGGGACGCTTATCCAGAACTACAGAAGAACTCAGCCCAGGTACTGGCTTCAGATGGGGAGGGAGGAGCCGACGAGACAGGTGGAGAGCGGCTGTCCTTTGGAGGAGGCCTAGCTCCAGTCCTGCCCTGCCCCTGTTCAGATAACCAACCTGGTGTCAGAGGATGAGGCAGCCTTCCTGGCCTCCCTGCAGCGGGGTCGGCGGATCATCGATCGGACCCTGAGGCGCCTGGGGCCTTCTGAACTGTTCCCTGGTAAGTGAGGTGCCTAGCCAAGGTGTGAGGGCCTCACTTAGGTGAGCCAGGCAGGCCTGTGCCTGGCATCCACACCCTCCTCCCCCCATGTCCCTCTCCCTGCACTGTCTCCAGCACCCAGACCTCTCTGTAGCTGGATACCACCCTGCTTCTCCCCACTTCCCCACTGCCCAGCTGGCCCTGCCTCCAGTCCCTGCTTCCCAAGGCTGGCTTCATGCCTAGAATGAGCTTCCCTTCGCCTCTGAAATGACAGATGACAAAGGAGTACCCTGGGCTATCCCCAGCTCTGGCCTTAGAGCCTGAAGCCTGACCCCTCTCCTGGACCCACCCGATGTAGGGAGGGGACACTTGTGCTTGGCACCCGGTGGCTTCTGTATGCTTAGAAAAGCCCTGGCCCTTATTTCTCCCTCATTCCTTCCCCTTCGGTCTATCCTGCCCCTCCCTCCTGAACACCCTTTGTCTTCCTTCCTCAAAGCTGAAGTGGCCTGGTCCTTATCACTGTCTGGGAACCTGGGGCTCCCCCTGGACCTGCTAGAGTTGATGCTGGAGGAGAAAGGGGTGCAGCTGGACTCGGCTGGGCTGGCGCGGCTGGCCCAGGAGGAGGCCCAGGTACAGGCTGGGGCACCCCTGCCCAGGGTTGTGTTGGGACAACCCCGTCCCCAGCCCTGAGTTCCTGGGGAAGGAGCTGCAGCTATTAAGGGCAACAGGAGGCTGAGGTAGGGTCTGTCCCCTCGGCCTGGAGAGAACACTAGTGCAGTGGGCTAAGCCAGAGCAGAAGGGGAGAGGCCAGCGCAGCGTCCTAGAGAGGGGACCTCCAAGGGCAGCAGTGGGTGAGGGGTGGGAGGGAGGCCTGATCCCGAGACCCTGCCTGTTGGGTGGTTCACCGGCCAGCCCAGGGTCTCTAGCAGCCAGCCAAGCCCCGACGGCTTATTCCTGAGGGGAGTGCAGGGTCCACACAGCTGTGTGGCCCGGACAGGGCTCTGGGGAGGCTCAGGTCCCATTGCACCGTCCGCGTGCCCCTTCCATGCGCACGCGCCCATCCCGCAGCACAGGTCACGGCAGGCCGAGCCCGTTCAGGAGCAGGGACTGCAGCTGAACGTCCACGCACTGGGGGAGCTGCAGCGCCGAGGGGTGCCTCCAACTGACGACAGTCCCAAGTACAGCTACTCCCTGCGACCCAGCGGGGGTTATGGTGAGAGGCTGGACCGAGGCTGGTGGCCACAGGTGTACGTGGGGCTGATAGGGAGGGATGTCTGCCATGGGCGCTCCCAGCCCTGAGCATTCCCTGGGGTAGCCCCCAGGGGTCGCTGTGGCGCCTGAAAGGGCCCCGTCCTCCCCAGCCCCGTGCCTGCAGGCTTCAAGGAAGGCTCAGACCCACACCCCGGGCCCCACGGCCCTGCCTAGCACTGATAACCATGCTTCTCCCTGGCAGAGTTCGGCACCTGTGAGGCCCAGGTGCTCCAGCTGTATGCAGAGGACGGGACAGCCGTGGCCTCCGTGGGGAAGGGCCAGCGCTGTGGCCTCCTCTTGGACAAAACCAACTTCTATGCTGAACAGGGGGGTCAGGCTTCAGACCGAGGCTACCTGGTGCGGGTGGGCCAGGAGGTGAGCCTCCCCCCACACACACAATTTCTGCCCATGGCAGGCCTGAGCTGGGAAGGGAGCCAAGGGGAGGGAAAAGCTACAACCGTCACTCCAGTGCCTTGGGGCCCCCCCCCCGCCCTTCCCCAGGATGTGCTGTTCCCAGTGGCCCGGGCCCAGGTCTGTGGAGGTTTCATCCTACACGAGGCCGTGGCCCCTGAGGGCCTGAAGGTGGGGGACCAGGTGCAGCTACACGTGGATGAGGTAAGGACCGCACCCCTGATACTCGGGATGTCCTGCTGCCTCTGGGCTCTCCCCACGCCCCAGGTTCCTGGGTGACAACAGTGTTTCAGGCCTGGCGTCTAGGCTGTATGGAGAAGCACACGGCCACGCATCTGCTCAGCTGGGCGCTGCGGCAGGCCCTGGGCCCTGGCACGGAACAGCGAGGTTCCCATCTCAATCCCGAGCGCCTGCGCTTTGACGTGGCCACCCAGGTGAGCGGGGCACAGAGAGACTTCAAGTGAGGCGGCAGGCTTACAGAGAGGTGGTCAGGTGGCAGGGGGCTTTGGCCAGTCTGAGGACCCGGGCCCCCTGTCACTCAGTCACTGTGAGGCCATGGGGGGCGTCTTGCCCTCAGGCTCCTTGCGCACGGCGGGGCGGGGGGGGGGGGGGGCAGCCAGACAGTGTCCAGAGCCTTCCTTCCACCTCCAGCCACCCAGCTTCCTTGTTGCTGCTGTCACCCAAGCCTTATCTTGCTCCAACTGAGCTGCCCTCCCTTCCCTGCCGCCCTGGCTCCCTTTCCTCCTCACACATCGGGCTCCGTCCTTGCTCCCACATCCCCCTGTCCCGGGTTTCTCTTCCGTTGGGCCACCCCTTGTTGTGAGCTCCCTTGGTACAGAAGAGCATGTTCGTTTCTTCTAACTTTTAGTGCGTAATGAAAGGCCTGCAGTTGCCAGCAGGCCCCACTAAGGAAAAGAATTGTCTGCTCCACCAAGGTTGAGTGAGCACCGCTATGTGCTAGCCACTGTTTTAGCACCTGAGGGTAGTCCGTGAACAGACTGCTTCTTACCGCATCAGTTACAGGCATGGGGCTGACCTGTCAGTCTGTCCGTCTTCCCCCCACCCCACCAGGCTCCACTGACCCCCGAGCAGCTCCGGGCAGTGGAGGGCGCTGTGCAAGACGCCGTGAGGCAGGACGAGCCAGTGTACATGGAGGACGTGGCCCTGGCACGCACTGCCCGTGTCCCTGGCCTGCGCTCTCTGGATGAGGTGAGTTGGGGAGCCCCCCCCTTGGTGAAGATCATCTGCCCCCTGCCACACACCCACACACACACACACACACACGCACACCCCCCCACACACTGGTTAACAGACTTGTCCCCGTACACCCTCAGGTATACCCAGACCCTGTGCGGGTGGTGTCAGTGGGGGTGCCTGTGGCCCGTGCGCTGGACCCAGCCTCCCAGGCTGCACTGCAGACCTCTGTGGAGCTGTGCTGTGGGACGTGAGTCACTCCTGCCTGCCTGTCCTGACCCGGGGCCCCCGGATCCTCACCCTCCTTTGGTCTCTGGAGCCCCCAGCCCCTGGTTCGGAGCTTCGGCTGCTCTTTCCTATCCCAGTGTTCCCACTGACTTCCTTGTCCCTCCCTCTGCCCGCAGGCACCTGCTGCGCACAGGGGCTATAGGGGACCTGGTCATCGTTGGGGAGCGCCAGCTCACCAAGGGCACCACCCGCCTGCTGGCCGTCACTGGGGAGCAGGCCCAGCAGGTTGGCGTGCCAGCAGGGTCCGGGAGGCCGCTGGATGCGGGGGGCACACAGTTGACACTCTCAGGCTGGGCGACGCCAGCAGCAGAAGCAGTGTTCGCACGGGTGTGCGGATGGGGCCGTGCCAGCTGCTGGCCCCCGGCGTGATTATCTGCTGCCTTGATTGATCCTGATGGTTCAGTATTTCTAATTTGGCCCCGACTAGCAATAGGTTGAGAGCCCCTGTGCTGGGGAGGCGAAAGTAAGCCGAGCAGTCCCGAGCATCCTGTTCCATCCCCCGCAGGCCCGAGAGGTGGGCCAGAGCCTGGCCCAGGAGGTCGAAGCTGCCACAGAGCGGCTGAGTCGGGGCAGCCAGGATGTGGTGGCGGCTCAGAGACTCTCCAAGGACATGGGACGACTTACTGATGTGAGGGTCACCCCTACCGCGGAGCTGCTCCCCACCCTCTCCTGGTCCTCTTCCCTTCCCCGTGCCTCCCCAGACCCTTCCTGTCACTCCCTAGGCTTCCTGCTGGATTCCAGCTGGCCTCGACGTTTGTCTGCCCCGGGGTGTGTGTGTGTGTGTGTGTGTGTGTGTGTGTGTGTGTGTCTTCCCCCCCTCCCCTGGCCTCAGAGTCTGTGGCCCAGGGAAGGGCCCGGCTCATAGGCTTCTGGCGGTAGGCGGTGGACACGGCCGTGATGCCCCAGTGGCAGCGGCGGGAACTTCAGGCCGCACTGAAGGTGCTGCAGCGGCGTGCCAACACGGCTGCCCGGAAGCTGGAGCTGCGGCAGGTGAGAGGCGGCTCCGCAAGGGTCAGAGCCGCTGCAGCAGGCACGCTGAGAAGCCTCTGGGCCTCATATGGCCGGGGGGGGGGGCGGGGGGGCAGCTCCTCCCTCTCCCGCCAGCTGGGCACCATCAGCAGGCCATCCCCCCACTTCCCTCTCTGCCAAACTGTGCCTCTCCTTCACCTCCCAAGTCTGGCTCAGACTCTCCCTCCGGGAAGCCGACCGACTTGATTAGGCCCTTGAGCCCGCATTGCTCCTTGACTGCCGATCTGCCTTCCTCCCACCCCGTTTCGTCCATCTGGGCTCCAGCCTTAGGCCCTCATCTTCAGTGGCCTATTTGGGGGGGCCTGGAGCTGTGGCGAAAGGGAAGAGGTGGTGGGGGGAGAGGAAGGACACAGGCCATTCGAGGCAGAACCACTGGCACCTCTGCTCAAAGCCGAAGATCTTGGCTGGGGGCGGGAATTTCTGGATTGGGGCTCAGTGTGGAAGTGGGGGCCAGTTGCCTTCCCGCCTGATGCCCCTGCCGTCCTTCCTGCCCCCCCCCCCCCCAGGCTGCACAGAAAACCCAGGAGCTGCTGCAGCGGCACTCACAGGGGCCCCTGATTGTGGACACAGTTGCTGCCGAGTCCTTCTCAGTGAGCGCTGGGGCAGGGGGGTGGCCCCAGGGTCTGGGAGGAGGAGAGTCCTGAGCGGGAGGCAGCTGGGAATCCAGAGAGTGGCAGGGTCACCATCTGCCCTCCCTTGCGCAGGTGCTGGTAAAGGTGGTGCGGCAGCTGTGTGAGCGGGCGCCTGGCACCTCTGTGCTCCTCCTCAGCCCCCAGCCGCTGGGGCACGTACTGTGTGCCTGTCAGGTGACCCAGGTGAGGGACGGAGGAGAGCCGCCCATCCCGGTCTAGCTCTCTGGTTCCACGCCTTTGATTCCTCCGAGGCAGGGTAGAGGGTATCTATGGGGACACCCCAGAACGGGGATAGGGCCATCTCTTAGCCCTAACCACACCCCCCAACCAGAGAAGGCACCATGAGCTCCCCTAATTACCACCCCCCCCTCCAGGCCACACATCCCTTGCAAACAAGTAGCAGACATTCATTAACCTCCATCCACGTTCCCAGGCCAGTGCTCTCCCATCTCCTCCCTGATTCCCCTACCATGTGCCCAGCTAATCACCATGATGCCACTCTCGAGGGTAGGTGGAGTGGATGGTGGTGGGCAGGGCTGCCCTGCATCCCTGCCGCTTCTATTTCTGTCCCCAGAGTGCCACGCCAGCCTTCACAGCGGAGGCCTGGGCGTTGGCGGTATGCAGCCACATGGGGGGCAAGGCCTGGGGCTCTCAGGTGGTGGCCCAGGGCACCGGAACCACTGCTGACCTGGAAGCTGTCCTCAGTACGGCACGAGCCTATGCCCTCGACCAACTCTGATCCGGCTCATCCAGGGACTTGCGTAGACTAAACAGACAGCAGACGGACCCATGACAGGAGCCCTGAAGGAGCCAGCAGAACTTCCCCGGAGGCTGAAGCAAAGCACTGAAGTCTGGAGGCCAAGCAGCTAAGCCCAGGAGGGCTACCTTGGGCCAGGCCCCGTGCAGACACGAGATGGGGCTGTAGGAGGCGGAAGTGGACCCAGAGACATACTCCCCTGTCACTGGATGAATGTGGAGCCACGGACTGTCTTGGCTGTGATTGCTCATTAAAAAGTATTTCACTGAGGGACGCCTGGGAGGTTCAGTCAGTTAAACATCTGCCTTCAGCTCAGGTCATGATCCCAGGGTCCTGGGATTGAGCCCCGCATCAGGCTCCCTGCTCAGCAGAGAGCCTGCTTCTCCCTCTGCCTCTCCTTCTGCCTCTCTCCCTGCTTGTGCTCTCTCTCTCAGTCTGTGTCAAATAAATAAATTTTTTTCTTTAAAAAGAAAAAAAAAGTATTTCACCGAGGCTAGAAAGCTCCAGGAGGTCTTTTGCTTAAAAACGAGCAGCTTTCCCCACCCAGCATCCACATCAGAACCATCCTTCTCGCCCCTGGTGCTCAATGGGCTTTCCAAAGCCATCCTGTTCTCGGTACCCACCAGGGCCTCCCTGGCCACCAAGACCCAGAACTGCCCTATGAAAGTCATGACAACAGGGCAGATCCTCTCTGGTGCCACTTGTTTCAGTAACTGCAGCTTTTCATAAAGGCCCCGTCGATAAAATGAGCAACAGGTACTGGTCAGTTGCTGAGAATGTGGCAAGAACCAAAGGCCTACAACTTGCTGCACTTGTGGAGCTTGCTGCTAGTGGGGAAATACGCAATAAAGAGAAGGAAGTGGGTGTAAGGCAGGGATGAGGTCTGCAGAGAAACTGGGACAGGGATCAGGAGGGTGGGTGACTTTGTTGTTTCACGGGGAGGTGGCACCTGAGGGGAGGGTGTGAGCCACGAGGCTATCTGAGGGAGGAATGCCCCAGGCCAGGGCACAGCCAGGGCAGGGGCCCTGTGGGGAAGGTGAGCAGGCACAGGGAGCTGGGAGACTGGCAGGTGATGGGGTCTGGAGAGTGCAGGGGGCCAGAGGCTTAAAGTTGCACAGCACCTGCCCCAAACCTGAGCTGGAGCTAAAGCTGAGAAATGGCAGCTCAGAGTGGGAGGAAGCCGAGAGTCCAAGGGCAGCCCTCCTTCCCTACTAGAATGAATGTGCTCAGGACCCAGCCAGGCTCAGGACCTCCACCTCTGTTCCCAGATCTCCGTTGCTAGAGGAGGGAAAGGACCTCAGGGGAACCCATCTCCCAAGTCAAAGGCTCCCTGGTGAACACGTTCTGGGGCTGTTTAGTTAAAATTATAAGCGCAGAGCGTGGCTTCTGGCATGATTTCTCATTCTAATTGCACCGGTGAAAGGGCTTGCAAGGGGACTAGTCCCTGCCTGCATGGGATGCTGGGAATTCTGCAGGGCCGGACTGCTTGCTCAGCCCTGTGGGCTTGCAAAGCTGTACTTCCGGAGCTCGGCAACTGCCACAGTAGCCACATCTCAGCGGTGCTCACTGGAAGCCCAGCTCTTTATCGTGAACACCAGGGGGAAGAGTTGTGGCGGCGCCCCTGTTTTATGATGAGTTAAGCGAGCTTCTAAGATGTTAACTTAGACTTAACATACTAGTAATCGGGAGAGCTGAAAGTAAAGCTAAACTACCTCCATGTGAAACGTCCCACCACCCTGGTCGCCTCTCCCCTCCTGAAGGACAATTGTTCTTCCTAGCCAATCCCACCCCACCCCACCCCACCCCCCGCCGAAGTTGGTTGTTCAGGCCCATCAGGAGCACCACCCCCTGTCAGGGCTGAGGCAGGGAGGGGTGACATAACGCTTAGGGCTGTGTGAAGGAGCGCTGTGGAGACCTGAACCTTCCTGCCTGGTGCCTGACATCAGCCTTGTTTACATCCTGGAGAAAGGTGGAAGGTGCCACTCTGCACGGATGCTGCACCCCACAGCTCTCCTGCAAGGCCCGGGGTCAACAGCAGGCCTCAGAGGAGTTCCAGTAACCCCTGCAGGTGCCCGTCCATCTCCTCAGCTTCCAGAAGAAACTGCCGATGCTTTTCCTGGACCGTCTTTCCACTCGTCACCCTACACCCTCGTTTCCACACAAAGGTACCAAAAAGGAACAGCACTCCAGTCCAGGAGCCCTGCCCTGGCTCCCACTCCTCACCTTCCCCCCAGAAAAGCCCATCTATTCCTAAACATGTCCCTCAGAACCAGAGAGCACGCCCCCCACCCACCCCCAACCACCACCGCCGCAGAGTTCCTGATCCCCCACACCGCCGCGGAGACCCGGTGCACACGCGGATGTACTCGCGCACTTGCGCACCGGCCCTCGGCCCCGCCCCCTGGCGACGCGGGGCGTCCATAACGACCGGCGAGGCCGCGCGGGGGCCTGCAGGAAGGTGAGCGCTCCGGCACCTAGAGTGGGTGAGGTGAGCCCCGGAAGAGAGGACGCTCCACCCCGGGTCTCCCTGACTCCCCCTGCCCCCCACTCCTGCCCGGCTGAGGCTGGCTTGGCTCCTTGGCTCTGGGCCGGCCTGTCCCCACAGGAGGCCCCCCAGGCCCACCCACTTGAGGCGGAACTCTTGCCTTCTCCCCTAGCTACGGTCACTGTCTGCATACTGGCCCAGAGGCTTAGGGTCTGCGAGTAAAGGGATGCTGGGGGGGGGGGGGGGGCACCGTGAGAAGGAGAAAGGGGAAAGTGGGGCATGGGTAGGTCAGAGCTGTCCTGAGACTGGAGCCTCAGGCTTCTCAGAAAGGCTGACGCCCATGCCCAGCTCCTGCGAGCTGCAGTCCTTCCTGCAGGTCCAGAAGCTTCGGGACCTCCCTTCCACCCTCCCTCCCACAGCACGGCTGGTTTCCCTTGGTTACCAAGGCACAGCAAGGGCCTCTGCACCCCAGGCAGGTTGGAGGAGAGACTCGCTGGCCTTTGGAGCTGAGCTTCCCTGCTGGGTGTCTGAGCCCAAGGCTGGACTGAGGGGTGGGGAGCGAATACTCTGGAGTCCTATTAAAGACAACAGACCAAAGCGGTCAGGAGTTGGGAGGAGGGCCAGGCCCAGGGGTGTGATTAAGTTTGCTGCTGTCTCACTGGGGCCAATCACCAAGCAAGCTGGGCCGGGCTCTGTCGTTGAACTTTGTTGTCCCTCTTTTGTGATTTCACAAACTGGAAAGTTCCCGAATGGGAATTTGGGAGTGATATGGGCCGAGCTAGGGTCTGATAGGGGCATGAAAGAGATCAGGGGAAGTCAGACAAATGCCCGGGGCCCCTGAGGACATGCCCAGGGAGAGTTCTCCTTGGGGATCCTAAGGTGAAGGAGAAGCTGGCTGAGAAGGTAGGGGAAGCACAGTGGGAGAAGTGGGTGGAGGGTGGAACCCATCTAGCTGAGCCAGCCCCGAGAGTGGTGCCCAGGGGCACAGAGGTGCTTTGGCTCCTCAGCTAAGAGGAAGGGGGGGAGGGGGGAGATGAGGGCCAGAGATGTGATGAGCAGGAAGGGGAGAGTGTGCTCCCCCAGCCTCTTCAACTTTCCCATTCAGGCAGAGGGAGAAGCCTCTGCCCACAGTGGTTAGATTTAACTGGGGACTTGAGAAGTCTGAGATGTCCAAGAGGAGGGAATGTGCTAGATTCAGGCACTGAATCCCAGGTCTGTGAGGAACATCAAGGGCCCAATGCGAGCCATGGGCCAGGAGAGCGCAGCTCTGCAGGATGTTCTCTGGTCCCCAGAAGGCCTCGGGCTGAAGGATACAGGTGATGGCCCAATTCTGTGGAAGGACCCCGTGCTGGGCAGTGATTTAGGGACTGAGGGAGCCTGAGCTGTTTAGGCCAGCATCAAAAGGGTTACCCGGAGATGGCGAGAGCTCATGAGCTGGAGAAAGTGGGAGGCCCACTGGAAAAGTGCTGTGAACAACCAAGTCTGGACAATTTAGGAAGCAACCCCAACAGCTCATTATTTGCCTACGCTTTTGTGCACGGAAGTAATGGACGGATATCAGCTCAAACCTTAGCTTTCCCACTTACTAGCTATGTGATGCATACTTAGCAAGTTACTTAGGCTTTCTAAGCCTGTTTCCTCGTTTGTGCAATGGGGATAATAGTGTCATAATAGCAGTGATAGCCCTCAATAATAAATTTGAAGATTTAATAAACGTATGTAGGTGAGGCCTGTAACATCTCATCATAATATCTATCATATTTTGAATGCTGGCTCTGGGCCCAGCACTACATGAAACGTCTCACACACATCAGCACGGATAATCTTCGGAAGTAGGTACTATTCATTTCCATCCCCATTTTATAGATAAATAAATGGAGGCTTAGTGGGGGGTGAAATGACTTGCCCAAGGTCTCACAGATGCTCCGGGGCAGAGTGTAGATTGGCCCTCGGGCAGTGTAATTCCTGAGTCCTTGGCCAGCTGCAAAGGCTTTGACAGCCTAACATTCAATAAATCATAGCTGTTACATAGGCAAGGATCTGGTTCCCAGAACACTTGTCCAGCAGACACAAGCCATCAAAAATGAAGACAAGCTGGCCGAACTAGGGCATGTTGTCCTTTTATATTACCTGTGCTTGGGCACATAGAGAGCGGACTTTAACACCTAACCCTTTGAGTTAGGGCCTGAACGTGATTTCAGGACCCTGGACCCCGGTCCTAAGGACACAGAGTGGGGACCTGGTTGGGGGGAGGACTGGCCTTTCTACAGGGACTGTGGTCCTGTGTTGGGTTAGGGTTGATGCTGGAGACACAGCATGTGAAGCCCAACACACCCATGAAACAGGTGCCAGGAGGCAAAGGTCACAGGACATGTCCCCACTTTCCCCATCCTAGGGTAACTTGTGCCCTTAGGGACACCAGGTGGGGGCACAAAAGGCAGTCACTCCCCATGGCCCTGACCTTCTCTCTGGAATGTCAGAAAAGATTCCTGCCCCAGAGAAGGATCAGGGTCTTCAACTTGCTTCCAGTCTTCAAACTCTGGGGTTCTCTGTCTGCCCCATAGGTTCCCTAGGGAGACAAAGCTCCAAAAAGGAAGGTGGCTGCCATTTCTGGGGCTGTCCTCCTTGGGCCCTTGGGAGCTGTCAGGGTGCCCCTGGGCCCCTGGCTAATGGATACCTATCCATGCCTCAGGCTTCCGGGGAAGACAGTACCACCTGCTACCACCATCAGCTGCAGACTGGCGATGCTTGGGCCAGACTGAGGCCACCCCGGGAAGTAGGGGGAGTTATCACAGGGCCCCTGACTTGTGGGCCCTCCACATTCAGTGGTGTGTTTTCCTTGCCCCCTTCCTAACTGGGCTTGTTGAATCTGAAATTCATTCACACTCAGCTGTGGATGACTGAGAAGAAGGGAGATATAGATATGTTAGGGGCCTGACATTTCCATAGCGGGGAGCCAATGTCTGATTGCTCTCTCGGCCCGGAGAGGCCTTCCCTGACAGGTTCTCGTTGCATAAAGATAGGCCCCCCAGCTTCCCAGGAAGCAGGGATGTGCCTTCTTTCCTGGCGGAGGGTGGAAAATTGTGGGCAGTGCCTGGGGAAGAGCAGTGTACTGTGGTGAGGGGGAGGTGACTGCCCTCAGGCCCTGGGCCTAGCCCTCCTAGCTGTCCGAGGACCAGTCATTTCTCCATCCCTAGAATGGGGCTGAGAAGCCTGCCCTGCCTCCCCTGCAGAGTGGCTGTAAGATCCAAAGGACCCCAAAGCTCTGAAAGGAGCTTGTTAACTGCTACATGCTGAGTAGGTCAGGTTGCTGATCTGTCCTCCAGCGGGAGAGATGAGAGGGGACGCTGGAGGCCCAGGGCGGCCTGGAGAGGAAGAGGCCCCCGAGTGAGATGCCAGGCCTCTGGCCCTTCTCAGCCACCCCATTGAACTATTTCATCTACTGATTTAGGATTTTTTCCATAATTCCATTCACCAAACTGTGAGCCTGCCCAAATGGTCAGGGCCCTTTGGTCACAAAGGGGCAGAAACCCAACTCAGTTTCCGCAAAAGGGACCTATCAGAAGGCTGCCAAGTAGTTCTCAGAACCAGAGGAACTGCCGAGGAGCCAGGCAGTTCTCGGGGGCCTGGGGGCGTCAGACTGGGGACCAAAGGTACCGGGTGCTCTCTGTCCACCTCTCATTTCTGTTGGTCTCCCCCAGGCTTCATTCCCTCCTGCGGCAGACAGGGCTCCACGTGAAGGGAAACAGCCAGCCTCCCGCAGCAGGAGATGAGTATCCTTGCGTCTACCTCCACCTCTGCGGCTACTCCAACAAAGCCCAAGAAAGGCCCTGATTGGCTTGCATCACCCCTGAGCCAGTCACCCTGACCAGTATGGGACACTCCTGTTGGCCAGAGTCTGTTCTCGGAAGGGGGCGGGGCAGCTCCGAACACCAGCTACCTCCTGTAAAGCAGACCTGGCATGGGCCAGGGATTAGGGAGAAAAAGGAGTCAGAAACAGCCCCTGCACCTCAAGTTGCTCACAGTCTAGGGTGGGTGTGGGTGGAGGGTGCTCAATCAGATCACTGAAGGGACAGCGGTACAGGGGTCTGATAAAGGGCAGGGGTCAGGTGAACCGCCTGGGCAGGGAGGGACCATGCTTTATATCATCTTTTTTTTTTTTTAATTCCAGTTAGTTAACAAACGATAGTTATCAGAGGGGAAGTGGGTGGGGTTGGGTTATATAGGTGATGGGGAAAGTGAAAACTGTCAACTCTGACCTTATTATTGGGTTAATGGTTTCACACTTTAACCTTACAAATGGCATCAGACCCTGTGGTATGGAGGTTTCTGTAAGCCCTGCAGGACGATAGGGACTCTTTTTGATACCCGCCATGTACCTGGAGCGCATCTGCCTCCTCTTTCTGAGGAGGGGGCTCAGGACCCCGGAGCCCACCCTGGGGTGGGTCCTGCAGTGTCATGCCCAGAGGGGGCCACAGCTCCAACCAGCAGCAAGAAAGATGAGGAGCAGACCTCAGGAAGAGTTGTCGGGTCCTAAGACAATGAAGCACTAGACAGTAGAACCAGCAACAGCCGCCCGGTTCCAGGGGGCGGCATGCCTGCCCCCAGGTGGGGTGTCCCCAACACGAGGCCTCCCAGGACGAAGGAGAGGGAAGGGCCTACCTGGATGGTGAGGCTGGGCAGCGCTGTGAGAAATATCTGGAGAGTCAGTCGGCTCCAGGGTAACACCAGCCAGAAACCTGGGGCTCCCCCCGCCAAGCCAGGTCCTGCTCCCTTGGGTGTGGCCCACAGTGTGTCTTGGGATACATCTGGGCTCAAAGGGAATGCCGGAATGTTTTCAGCCAGAACTCTGGAGGGAACTTTTGGTGGGAGCCCCAAGACCCCAGAGACAGAGCTGGGAGGAACAGGGCCGGCCTGTTGTCTCTTTCCTCCTGGTGCCCGGACTGCCAGGCCCCTCCATCCTAATCCAGCCCCAAACACCACCAAAGCCACCTTGCCCTCCGCCTCTCCCCTGGAGATAGGGAAGCGCCTCACTCAAGGATACCATCTCAGGTCAGCACTCAGAGGTAGGGCTCCGAGGTATTCTCTCCCCAGCCCAAGACCCCTGTCTCCCATCCTCCCCACCCCCCCACCCCCAGTACTCATTTCAGACATTATCTCAGAGGAATTTCCATAACCGCCTGCAGAAGGAAGATATCGAAACTGAAGCTCAGATAGGTTAAGTAAATTGGCCAAGGTCACATAGCAAATCACTGGCAAAGCCAGAAATGCAAAGTCATCTGGCACCTCTTAAGAAGCATCCCCTCCCAGCCACACCCTCTGAGGGGCTATTAGTCAAATGCACCAGCTGGTTCTTCCACAAATCTGGACACAATGGGTTTGTGAATTTGCATTTGATTTGCATAAGGGTGTCACAAATACATAGATGTCTTCCCTACACTGCCTCATGCCCCCCCCACCCCATCTCTTTCTCTCTGCCCCCCACCTCCCCACACACACAGCCAGGCTCTTCCTCCTTGAGATGCCTGGTGGACTGGGGAGTACCATCTGGTCCCCTCCATCTGCCAAGGACACCTTTGCTGGTTCAGAGTGTTCCTTCCCACCGGGCACTACACAGTGCACGAGTCAGGGAGCAAATCCGAGGGGAAACTGCCGGGAGGAGGAGCTGCATGCGGAGCGGCCCCGTTTCAGCCTGCAGCCTCAGGGCAGGGGCACCTGCAGCAGGGAGGCACGAATGGACAAACGCGGAGGAGGGTCCCCAGACCCAGATACATCCTCTGTCTCCTGTCTCCAGCCCCAGATTTAGCTGCCTTTTCACCTCCCACGCCTTCCCGCTGCCGTCTGGAATGTCGGGAGGCTGGGAGAACTAGGAAGACTGGATAGGGAGATGGGGGGGGGGCGGGGAGGAGCGGAGCCAGAGCTCTCAGAGGGCAAGAGGGAAGGTGCCAGCACCCTGGACAGAGCATAGGTCTGGTCCCCTCCCCTCTGTCTTCATCTCAGCCTACACTATCCAAAACAGAGGCCGTTAGATACACGTGACTATTGAGCCATCGGATTTCGAAGGCTTAGTATGAAAAAGTGTATATAAAATATCTCATTAATTTTTATATTGATTACATATTTCAATGATAATATTGTGGACATATTGGGTTAAACATAAAATTAATTTCACCCATTTCTCTTTATTTTGTTTTAATGTGGATGCTAGAAAATTTTAAACAGTATATGTGGCTTGCATTTTGACATGTATTGCATTTCTATTTGGCAGTGCTGTTCTCAACTCCATCCTCCTGGTTAGGCAGTTGCTGTTCTGTAAAATACTTAACCCCGGGAGCTGTTTTGAACTAAATGGTTCTTTATTATACCTCCGTCTTTTGGCAATACACACCCTCACACCTCACCCTCAGAGGGGCAGTACAATGTAGGGTTTAGAGTATGAACTTGAGGGGCGCCTGGCTGGCTCAGTCCGTAGAGCATGCAACTCTTGATCTGGGGGTTGTGAGTTCGAGCCCCATGTTGGGTGTAGAGATTATTTAAAATCTAAAAAAAAAAAAAAAGGTATGGACTTGATAGACTGAATTTAAATCCATCCTTGTTATTTATAAGCTGTATGACGTGGGGCAAGTCAATTAACTTGTGTTTCAGGTTCACATCAGAAAAATGGGAAAAATATGAGTGCCTATCTCAAAAAGGCTTTTGTGAGGATTAAATGAGTTAATATGCATAAAGAACTTTTTTAAAAAATGTGTCCAGGGGTGCCTGGGTGGCACAGTCGGTTGAGCATCCTACTCTTGGTTCCAGCTCAGGTCATGATTTCAGGGTCATGGGATTGAGCCCCACGGCAAGCTCCATGCTCAGTGGGGGGTCTGCTTGAAATTCTCTCTCCCCCCCTGCCCCTCCCCTGCTCATGCTTGCACACTCTCCCTGTCTCTCTCAAATAAATAAATAACCCTTTTTTTTTAAGTAAGTAAATAAATAAGGGTCCAACATATATCAATTACTTATCATTGCTGTGTAGGTATTATTATCCAAAATGTGGGCCTGCTTCCTGCTATAGTTGCATGTGTCGCAGTATACTGTGCCCCTTTGGATGCATTATTTTATTCACTTCTCCCGTTCCTCTTATAGGTGACTGCCATCCTCATTTCACAGAGGAGGCATATGAAACTATAAGAGATTCAGTAACTTGCCCAAGGCCACACAGCTAGCCAATGGGATCTATACCTGGATCAGCTCTACTCCAGAGATGGACCCTTAAGAACCACTCTGTGCTACCTCTCTTGCTAAATGCCCACTCCAAAGTTAAGACCTCCACCCCTCCTCTCCCTCCAGGGCATCAAGGATCTGCCAGTGTGAGAGACTCATCGTCACAAGGCCATCACCAAGGGGCTCCCTGCCCCTAGGCTGCCAGTCCACAGCATGCAGGAAACCCTAGCAACATCGACACTGTCGGCACCCAGCCGATCCTCAATCTCCACGCAGGAAAGGTTCTCCACTGCAGGCCAAACTTCGAGCACAGGCCCTCAGCCCTCAAGGCCCTCAATTATCCCACCCCCCAGCAAGTCCAAGGGCTGGAATTCTGGGACCAAAGTACGTTGGATGCGCAGGATCATAGCTGAGGATCCCGAGTGGTCACTGGCCATCGTGCCCCTCCTCACAGAGCTCTGCATTCAGCACATTGTCAAGAACTTCCAGAGTGAGTCTGTCCCTGCCCTGGGCAGGAGGGAAAGGCCAGGAATGGGGCAGGATGGGTGGGATTTGCCCAGAGGCGAGCCTCAGCGAGGCCTCAGAGGCTGGGTCCCGGCGCAGCCCCGGCCCTTCCGCACTGTGTCCTCATCCCTGCTCAACACTGCCCTTCCCCCTTGGGGCCAGAATGGTTTCTCCCACTGCCCCCACTTCCAGGCCCCACCAGGTTCCCACCCACACTGTGCCCTGTGCGCCTATGGCCTCTCCTCTCCTTTCCCACTCTCTCCAGCCAACCCAGCCCAAACCGTGTTTACTGGACACCTCCTCCAGTAAGCCCTCCCTGGTGGACCATCCTCCACTCTCTTGGAGCCCTCCACAGTGTGTATAGGCTCTTGGTTTGTGCTGTACTCTGTGCTCTGTAAATGGTCATCCTTTTCAAAGATGAGTTGCCAACCTCTCCTACCAGACAGGGTGCTCTGAAGACAGGATCGTCATTTTATCTACAGTACCTACCACCACCCGACCTACAATATACTCACCTGACTGATTTGTTGTCTGCCTCCTCTCTAAGAGGGAGTGGCTTCCTCTGTCTTGTTCACTCTTATATCCGTGGCACTTAGAACAGTGTCTGGTGCACAGGAGGTGCTCATTTTCTTGTTTTGAGATGAATGAATCAAATCATTTGGGAATCTCTGAACTCAGGATTATGTCCTGCATCAGACCAAGTGATAATTGAAGGCTAGACCTGAGATTCGTGCTTAGACTGGGAGCTCCCGGAAACCAGATACTAAGCTGTCCACCTTCAGGCAGGGAACACCCCAAAGCCTGGGGCTGCATCTCCTGTCTCAGCCTGAGCATCCCTGGGAGTAAAGGCTGTCCCCCCCCTCGGACTGGGGCTCCCTGAGGGCCGGGGAGGGTCTTCCATTTCGCCGGTGCCCCTAGGCAGGCCCGGAGCAGGGCACCACGCCATGCCCCCCCCACACTGTGACTCCTGCTTTCCTTCCTGTTCCCAAAGACAACCCTATCCTGAAGCAGCTGCTTCCAGAGCACCAGCAGAAGGTGCTGAGCCACTTGTCACCCGAGCTGCCGCTGGCTGTGACCGCCAACCTGATCGACGACGAGAGCTACTGGCGCCGCTGCTGCCTGCAGCGCTGGCCCGTGTGCCAAGTGGCCAGGCATGGCGGCAGCTGGAAGCGCCTGTTCTTCGAGCGGCACCTGGAGAACCTGATAAAGCACTTCATCCCAGGCACCACGGACCCCGCGGTGCTCCTCGACCTGCTGCCGCTCTGCCGGAGCTACGTGCGCAGGCTGTGCGTGGATCAGCTCCTCCCGCCCGTGCAGCCGCCCGCCCCACCCCGCAGCGGGGAGCTGTCCGACTCGGGCAGCGAGGGGGAGACGGAGGAGCCCGCCACTGACCACTACCAGCTGCGCGACCTGGTGGCCGGCCTGAGCCACCTGGAGGAGCTAGACCTGGTGTACGGGGTCAAGGACTGCGGCATGAACTTCGAGGGGAACCTCTTCCTCTTCACCTATCGGG
This sequence comes from Mirounga angustirostris, assembly GCF_029215605.1. NCBI lineage: Eukaryota > Metazoa > Chordata > Mammalia > Carnivora > Phocidae > Mirounga > Mirounga angustirostris. Next base: position 40,188,493 of record NW_026991716.1, on the reverse strand, counting down.
ACTGCCACTCCCTGGCGGCCACCATCAAAGCATGCCACACCCTCAAGGTACCCGAGGGCCCAGCCTTCCCCCACCTCCCATCCTCAGCGCCTCTCGGATTCCCTCTCCCCTCCTCTTCCTCCCCCTCCATCCCCATCTTCTCCCTCCCGTTTCCTTCTCACTCTCTGACCAAGTGTCCCTTAATGCACCTTGCGCCAAGCTGGATTCTGGGGGTGCAGAGATGAACAAGGCACTGCCTTCCCAGTTCACGAGCCATTTATTCGTCCAAGGATCATCTGCGCTCCAGGCCCTATCCTAGGTGCTGAAGATTCAATAAGGAGCAAAATTAAACCATTTGTGCCCTCTGGAGCAAACAGCCTGGTGGGATAAAAGGCACTCATCAGCAATCATGTAAATGTGAAATTACAACTAGGATGGGCTTGCTAGATTCAGCAAGTAAAAATACAAGACATCCAGTTAAATTTGAAACTCAAATACACAATGAGTAATTTTTTGGGTGAAGTATGTCCCAAATATTCTGGTTGGGAGAGGGAAAGCCTGCCAAAAAGTCAGAGAAAGAGGAAAAGGGGGACATGGCCCTGAGTCACAGAGCCAAGGGAGGGGTGCATTTCAAGAAAAGGGGCAGGCAGCAATGGGGGGTGGTGATGCTGAGGACCGAATTTAGCAAACTCGGAGGTCACAGAGCTGGAACTGTCAGTGGAGTGCCAGAAACAGGGACCAGATCCGAGTGGTTTATGGAAAGAGTGGGAAGTGAGGAAACAGGATGGCTGTGATCAGCTTTTTCAAGAACTTGGCTGTGAAGGGGGCGAAGGGGAAATCAGTAATAGATGAAGGGTTTGGGTTTTCTTAAAAAGATATTTGCATGTGTTTAAAACCAATGTAAAGCTCCATCCAATAGCAAGAAAGCGGCCAAGTCCAGGAGAAAGGCACAGGTTCATTGACCAGGGAGGGTTCCTGAGAAGGCAGGAGAGGTAGAATTGAGGACCAAGGTGGGACAATTGGCTCTGGGCAGAGGAGAGAGTGGGTGTGGTGGGTAGCAGTGGGTTGCTGTTTGGTATTAGGAAAGTGAAGGGTTCTTATTCAATGGCCGGGAGGCAGGGGAGACTTGCCTGCTGAAAGGAGGCTGTAGGGTGGCCCCCTGAAGTTTGAGGAGGCTAAAGAAGGTTGAAGTCATTGTTTCGGAGGAGGAGAGAGTATGTTGTCCAGAGAAACAGGGCTGAATTGGCACACAGCATTGAGGGTCTATTGGTGGTTCCAGCGATACCAACCAGTCCTGTCATGTGACATTTTTCCATCACGTCAGTTGCTTGGGCACAGATATGCAGAAAACAGAGAGTGGGCTTGATCCAGGATTGGAGCTTTGCCAGATAGGTGCAATGAAATGACAAGAGGGACAAGAGGCTCTAAGTTGGCCAAGAGGGACGTAAAGAAAGCAGGGGACTGAAGGATGGGAAGAGGATGGAGAGGCCTCAAGGAAGAGGGAGGAGTGGAAGGAGCTGGTGAGAAGGGGGAGGGTTAGGGCTCCCATCTCCAGTATTCCCCCACGCTAGTCCTACCCCATTCTTTCATCTTTTCTCTCCATCCTTCCACTTCCCATCTCTCACCCTGGTTCTTACCCTGGCATCTCCTTCCAAGAGTTCCTCTCCTCGCCACAGTGGATCTTGGCCAGCTGAAGAGGGCACAGCGAGGGGCTGGGGCATCAGACAGACCTGCATTCAAACCTGCCTCTGGGGCTTGATCACTGTGTGACCCTGGACAAATGACCCATCCACCCTAAGCCTTCCTTTTCTATCTGTAAAGTGCCTGGGATGCTGAGGGTTAGAGATAATGGTTATGATACCCTCTAGCAGCATGCCCAGCGTGCAGTAATTTCTCGATAAATGCCAGGCTTTCCTTCTACTGCCTGCCACCAGTTCGGTACCAATCTGCCATGTGGGGCAGTTCTGCTCTGCCCAAGGGCCAGTCAGGTGGCCAACAGCAGGTGAGCAGAACCTCAGGCCTCCCTGCAGCCCCCTCCTCTCCCTGCAGAAGGTAGGGAGGCAGGCAGGCAGATTCTCCCTGGCTGCGGGCTGCTGCATACCCTCTACCTGCCCACAGATCTTCAGGCTGACCCGAAGCAAGGTGGACGACGACAAGGCACGCATCCTAATTCGCAGCCTCCTGGATCACCCAGCCCTTGAGGAGCTGGACCTGTCACACAACCTCATCGCGGACCGGGGAGCACGTGCCGCAGCCAAGCTGCTGAGCCACAGCCGCTTGCGTGTGCTCAACCTGGCCAACAACCGGGTGCGGGCACCTGGTGCCCAGTCTCTGGCTCACGCCCTAGCACACAACACCAACCTCATTTCCCTCAACCTGCGCCTCAACTGCATTGAGGATGAGGGTGGCCAGGCACTTGCCCACGCCTTGCAGACCAACAAGTGCCTCACAACACTGCACCTCGGTGGCAACGAGCTGTCTGAGCCCACCGCCACGCTCCTCTCCCAGGTGCTCTCCGTCAACACCACGCTCACCAGCATCAACCTGTCCTGCAACCACATCGGGCTGGTAAGCTGTACCTTCTGGGGCCTTGGTGAGGTGGGTATGGAATCCAACTGCCTTCGGGTGCTTCCAGGGTAATTGTTAAGAGCACAGACTTTACCTGGTTCCAATCCCAGCTCTGCCATTTTGCACTTGGTTAAATTACTTAACCTTTTTGGGTCTCCATGTCCTCATCTGTAAAATGGGGATCATAATAGTATCTACTTCTAAGTAGATACTAGTTGTTACTGGGAGGATGAAATGAGTTGTACTTGTAAAGAAGTTAACATTACAGGCACTGGCTAGGAGCTCAGTATCGCTAGCTGTTACCGTTATTCCGGGTTATATCCTATGCTAGGCACTGACATCCTTCAGTGTTCCTTTATTCCTCACAGTTATCTAGTAGAATGTGTATTCCTTTTTTTTTTTTTTGAAGATTCTATTTTTAAGTAATCTCTACACCAAACATGGGGCTCGAACTCACAACCCTAAGATAAAATGTTGCATGCTCTACCAAGTGAGCCAACCAGGTGCCCCTAGTAGAACGTGAATTCTTTCTTTCCTTTTCTTAAGATTTATTCATTTACTTGAGAGAGAGAGAGAGAGATGGGGGAGGGGCAGAGGGAGAGGGAGAAAGAGAGACTCTCAAGCAGACTCCCGGCTGAGCCAAGAACCTGACACAGGGCTCAAACTCATGACCCCGAGATCGTGACCTGAGCTGAAATCAAGAGTTGGACACAGCGAGGGGCTGCCACCTCCGACTAAGTCACCCAGGCACCCCTAGAGTGTGTATTCTTAACCCCACTTTACAGATGGAAAATTGAGTCTCAGAGAGGCTAGTGAATTGCCCAAGAGCATCCAGTCAGTAGAGAGTGGCAGAGCTATGATTCAAACTCAGGACTGGTTGAAAACCAGATTTATTTATTTGGCGCGCCTGGATGGCTCAGTCAGTTAAGTGTCTGCCTTCAGCTCAGGTCATGATCCCAGGGTCCTGGGATCAAGCTCCATATCAGGCTCCCTTCTCAGCGGGGAGCCTGCTTCTCCCTCTGCCTCTGCCCCTCCCCCCTGCTCGTGCACAAGCCTCGCTCTCTTTCAAATAAATAAAATCTTTTTTATTTATTTGAGAGAGAGAGAGTGTGCACAAGGGGCAGAAGGCAAGGGAGAGAGAGAATCTCAAGCAGACTCCCTGCTGAGCATGCGGAGCCTGATGCAGGGCTGGATCTCTAGAGCCTGACATCATGACCTGAGCAGAAAACAAGAGTCAGACGCTTAACCCACTGAGCCACCCAGGCGCCCCACCTGGGTCCTTTCTGATAGATGATGTCTCTCATTTTCTTGACCAAGTCTCAGAATAAGAAATGCAATTTACATGAACACCTAGTAAACATATACATCAATATAGTATCATTGAAATATACTTTTACTGCTTGTGATACATGCTGACATTTTCCTTTATATTCTATTCTACTTCATTTTTTTAAAAATGCATCTGCAGGGGCGCCTGGGTGGCTCAGTCGTTAAGCATCTGCCTTCGGCTCAGGTCATGATCCCAGGGTCCTGGGATCGAGCCCCGCGTCGGGCTCCCTGCTTGGCGGGAAGCCTGCTTCTCCCTCTCCCACTCCCCCTGCTTGTATTCCCTCTCTCGCTGTGTCTCTCTGTCAAATAAATAAATAAAATCTTTAAAAAAAAAATGCATCTGCAACCCATTGAACTGGCTTTGCGACACACTCTTGGGTCACAGCCATAGAACACGACCATTCTGTCTCTCACATAAGAATGTTTCACATCAAGCGTGGCCCACCCAGCCCAGAAGGGGTTGGAGCCGTGAGGACTAGTGAGGAGGACCCTCCATGTCCTCCAGACGGGGCCCTGCACCCTCTCCCAAGAGAACAGTCTTGCTCAGACACACATACACTGTCTCCACTCGGGGTGCTTTTGGCTACAAGTAACGGAAACTTGAACCAGGAAACAGCTTAAACAAGAGGAATGTTCATTATGTCCCATAATCAGAAGTCCCAGGGTAGGGGGCCTCTGGAGTTGGTAAATTCGCTGGCTCAGTGCTGCCATCTGCTCTGCCCACCCAGCCACATGGCCAGATCCTCTCAGGAGCTTCTCTCACGGTCCCAAGAAGGCTGCTACACCTCACACAGGGCCAAGCTCAGAGGCAGAAAAAGGGAGAGCGCCCCCTCTCTTGTTCTCTTTTCAGAGTGAGGAGACTCTTCTCAGAATGTCAGAATGTCCTCAGATGTCATTAGCCAGATCTGTCTCACACGCCCATGGCTGAATCGGAGGAGGGGAGTTACCATCACTGTCACAGAACCATGTTTTTCAAACCATGAGCATTGAAAATCCCTTTAGGGGCGCCTGGGTGGCTCAGTCGTTAGGCGTCTGCCTTCGGCCCAGGTCATGATCCCGGGATCCTGGGATCGAGTCCCACATCGGGCTCCCTGCTCCGCGGGAAGCCTGCTTCTCCCTCTCCCACTCCCACTGTTTGTGGTCCCTCTCTCGCTGTGTCTCCCTGTCAAATAAATAAAATCTTTAAAAAAAAAAAAAAGAAAAAAGAAAATCCCTTTAGTAAGTCTTGAGCACCATTTTTCTTATAGAATAGAATGGAATAGGATAGGATGGCATAGAACACATTAGTGTGCCTCACGAAGAGGCTAACCGTTGTTTTGCGAAACTCTCATTCTAGTCACATCTTTGTATAAACGGGTGTATGTGTGTGCACACGCACGCGTGTGTGCGATCCTGGGTAATGATATGAAATGGCCCCTTCCCTTGTACTCCTCTTCCAGGACGGCGGGAAGCAGCTCCTGGAAGGCATGTCGGACAACAAGACCCTCCTGGAGTTTGACTTGCGCCTGTCAGATGTGGCCCAGGAGAGCGAGTACCTCATTGGCCAGGCCCTCTGTGCCAACCGGGAAGCTGCCCGCCAGCGGACCTTGAATCCCAGCCACTTCATGTCACCAATCGTCACCAAGGGCCCTGAGAACCCTGCACGATAAGGTGGGGGACAGGGCTGGGGCAGTGACGGGACCTGGGTCACTGCCCTAGCCCCATCCCTCATTTCATGCTCGCGCATGCCTGCTGTAGAGTGCCACGCTGGTCTAGAGGGAGGAGAGTGGGAGAGACCACGGATATCCTCGGGGTCAGTGATCAAGGGTGATGCAGATAAAGACGGGGAGCGGACTGGGATGGGGGAGAAAAGGGGTATGAGGTGGGACCCGTCCCCTGTACTCCGGAAGAGGATATTATCATACCCCCTGAAATGACCAGCTTCTTCCAGGATTAGGGAAGGCAGAGAAGATTCTGAAAGCCTCCCCAGACTATCCCATGAAGGCCATCCATCTCCCTGACCCCTGCCTCCCAACCATTGTCCTCTCTACTGAACAGTCCTGGACTTTTTGACCTTCAAACATGTGTGTGCCTGCAGGGCACACATACACCCTCAGTCTCTCTCTCCTCTGGCTACTGCAGAGCTTTGCCCGGCTCTTTCACCCTCACCCCTGCCAATGCTACCTCGCTATTACTCGACTCTGCTAAAGTGATCCCGTTCTACAGGCCATTCCATCCCGATTCTCATCCCCACCCCCGCCACACACACACAACCTGGGAAGGGGGAAACAGAGGTGACAGGAGGGACTCAGACCCACTGCCCCCACCGGGGAGCTTCTGCTGGGAGGAGGAGAGCATGGGGGAGGTGCCACACAGGGGAGGGAAGTCAGTGAGTCATCCGCAACTTTATTATCCACATTTGATTTGTACAATCTTTGCGCTTGGAAATCCACGACAGAAAGGCCACAGTGTGATGCACCCAATTGACAGAGACCTGTCTTCTCCCCAGCCAGGCCCAGCCCACCCCCACAAGCCCTTGTCCTCAGCACATAGGGAGCCTTCCAGGTGCCCTCCGAGAGTCCCCATTGCTCTGTGGCTGCCCACAGGGGTCACATCAACGCCCAGGGCCACAAGAGGACCTAATAGGTCCAGGCTGAGCCCCATCTCCCATCCTCCCCACCCCGCTGAGGAGTCCAGGGCCTCCAGACCCGTGGTCTTTCCAAAGGATGGGTCATGGGCTGCAGCCACCGCCTAGGGGTGCCTGCTCTCCAGGGACTCCTTCCAACAAGCAGGCGCCACGCCGAGCACCAAAGGGGGCTTGGGAGTGACTGCACTTGTGTGCCTGTCTGGGCAAGCTAGAGTCTGTCTGTGCCTGACACCCTCTGACAGTTCGGGAGTGCAAACGTGTAGATGTGAGGGTGTGTGTGAGTGAGTGTGTGTGTGTGTGTGTGTGTGTACGTAGCCACAGCTGCTAGCAGAAGTTCTAATTAGAGAAACAAGAACATTCAGTGTAAAGTTTAATTTTAGAGATTAATTTTCTGGTTTTCGTTTTCCCTGGCAATCAATAAAGCTACCAAGAAAATAGACCAAAGAATCGCTTTCTCTCTAAGTCTGCACGTGTGTGGAAGGTGAGGCTGTCTGTGTAAGAAGACCTAGGCAGAAATGGTCAATACAGGCAAAAATAATAGTAGGGGGTCCCCTGTCCCCTCCTCCTAGCTCAGGCTCGGTCTCAGGAATGGGCCTGAGGGAGAAGGAGCTGAGTCCCTCCCTCCTTGGAGCTGGGAAGTGGCCAGGCTGCCTCCATACAAGGGCAGGACATCCCCGTGCCAGCTGGCCAAGAACTGGGGCCTGCGGCCACGGCTCACCACCTGGACCTCACAGATGTCCCCTCTGAGGAAAGAGGGGTGCTCCAATCGCCAGGGCCCCAAGGAGCACAAACTCGGGGTCCAGGCAGGCTCAGTGGTGACAGGCAGGTGGCCATGACTGCCCAGGCCCAGGGAAACCTAGTGGACAGCTATTCCCTCCTGCCCAAGCCTCCCCTTCTCCCTCCTCCTCTGCTTTCCCACTCAGCCATCTCCACAGGAAAGCTCAACCCTGATGGACCATGGGCCGCGGTGTCCCCACAATCTGTACCTCCCAAGTCCCCCAGGGAAGGGGGACGGGGAGCCAGAGATGTTGTACAGGTGACTGTCATGCCCTTGGCAGGTGTAGGCCTGGCTAGCCTGGAGGAAGATGGGAGAGGGGGCTGGAGGAAGATAGGAGAGGAGGTTGGGGGAAGATGGGAGAGGGGGCTGGAGGAAGATGGGAGAGGGGGCTGGAGGAAGATGGGAGGGGGGCTGGAGGAAGATGGGAGAGGGGGCTGGAGGAAGATGGGAGGGGGGCTGGAGGAAGATGGGAGAGGGGGCTGAAGGAGGGGAAGGAAGAGCTCATATGGCTCAGGCAAAGTGAGGAGCATCAGGGGTGAGCAATGTTGGCGGCCCAAGGGTTATCCTCTCCAGCTTGAAATATGAGCTCACTCCCTGGGCACTGAGTGTGCTGGGAAAACTTTAGCCAGGGGAGTTGGGAGGGCAGGGGGTTGTACATAGACATGCACACTGAAGCACATCAGGGTGGGAGTGGTGGGGGAGAAAAGGCCGTGTCAGAGCTTTAGAACAGGACGTGGGACCAGCGCCCTTGGGTGGTGGCAAGGTGCCCTTTTGAAGACCCCGGGGCACGCTGCAGGGCTTCAGCTCATGGGATAGAGGAGGACAGAGGGGGTCAGACAAGATTTAGAGAATTTCTGCCTCTGACCCTGCCACTGGAATTGAGTATTTCTCCAGTCGGGGCTCGTGAGGACGTCCTCAGCCCTGCAGAGGTAATGTGTGGGGACAACAGCTCTTCATACCCCCCCCAAGTCTGGGGAAGGCAAGGGTCGCCCCAGACACCCCCACCTTTGGAGGTCCTTTCCATCTCCCTCCACTGCCCACTCCCACCTGCTAGGAGAGTTCCCCTTTGTCACCCCGGTCTGTCTCCCACTCTTCCCACCCAGGCATTCATCTTGACCAGCTTTAATGAACACGCGGCGGGGGGGAAGGGGGGCGGTTATCTCACCCCCTCTGAAGGGAGAGCCCTCCCAGAACCCAGGTCAGGAGGCTGCAGAGTTTAGAGACAGGACTGAGGTACATACCCACCATATTTTGCCTCCCTCCTCCCTGGGCAACTGCTCTTCAGGGCCAGAGGGCAAGAGCGAAGGGAGGAGAGTGACGGGAGCGGTGTGAGCACAGTCCCTCCAGGACCCACACTCCAGGGACCCAGCAAAATAAACAGCAGTGAACGGAGCGGCAGAAAGGAAACCCCGATGTTTTGGGGCCAGCGCCAAGAAGAGGAGAGCAACATTTGCACGGGTTTGAGATGGAGCATTGGGGCTGACATCCGGCCCCGGCCTCAGACCCACTGACGCCACTAGCAGGTTGGAAGTCAGCCCTGCTGTTCACCAAACCACCGCCCCCTCCGTAGAGAGAGGCCCTGGTGGGGCCAGGCAGCGAAGGAAGGAAAGCCCCCTCCGGCCTCTAGACCTCCCAGCTGCACAGCGAAGGCCTCGCCCTTGCGACGGGCCCCACGCGGTGCCACAGCACAGTCGCCGCTAACAGTCAGAAGATTCATTGAAAGGCTGAACGGGAAATCTCGAGTGTGCGTGGAGGAAGGGGAGGTGTCCCCCTAGGAACTGACGGGCGGGGCTGGAAGAGCCGACCGTGTCCGGGGCGGGGTTCCCCGGAGCCGCCCACCCCCTCCCACCCGTCGGTCTCTTTATGTGCAGGAAAGGCGGGGGGATCCGAACCCCATCGGGGTCCGTCCCGCGCACCCTCGCCTCCCTGCTCCCCGCGCCGTGCCCAGCACAGCCTCAGTCACCATCACGACTCCCCCCACTACACGCCAGGGGCACGGTCCGACGAGGGGCAGGAGGGAGGACGCTGGGCCTGCCGGGGGGCAGCGGGGGGGGGGGGGGGCGGAGGTCACAGTGAGGTCTCTACGCAGGAGCCGTGGCGGTGCAGCGGCCGGTGGCTGTGGCCCAGACACCCCTCCTGCCGGTGCACGATGAGGACCGGGAAGTAGAGGGCGTCGTGGTAGGGCGGCGGCGGCCCGGCCTCCTCCTCGTCGTCGTCCTCGTCGTCCCCCATGCTGGCCTGGCTCGACAGGCGCGTCTGCTCGGTGGGGCAGCTCGCCTCGTTGACGCTCCCGCTCCGGCTGCGCCACAGGCAGCTGCGTCGGGAGCCGTAGAGGCGGCCGAGCGAGAAGCGGCTGCCCCCGCAGCCCGGGCCGCCCCCGGGCCCCGGGCCGGCCCGCGGGCTGGCGCAGACGCTGAGCGCGCTGCGCGAGAAGATGGACGAGCTGCTGACGGCGCGCTGGCAGTGCTCGCAGCTGCGCCGGTACGGGGCCACGCCCGCCGCGCCCGGGCCGCCCACCCCGCCGTAGCGGCACGCGGGCGCGTAGCCGCCGCCCGCCGCCCCCGCGCAGCGCGCCCCCAGCCCCGCCAGGTCCATGAGCACCGCCTCCGAGTAGCTGGGCACCAGCTGCTGGTTGGAGCGGATGTGCCACTCGAGCTCCGTGCTGTCCACCGTGTTGACGCGCGGCAGGCGGTGCGTCAGCGGGGGCAGCAGCTCGTCGCTGGGGCTCAGGCCGCCGCCCGCGCTGCTCGCCGAGCCCGGGCCCTCCAGGCCGAAGAGCTTCTCCACGTGGTAGTGCGCGTAGGCCGTGCGGTACTCGGCCAGCACGCGCAGCGGCCACGACAGCGTGAGCAGCGCCGCGGCCCAGAAGGCCGACGAGCAGGCGTACCACGGCGGCCGGGCCGGGTCCGGGAAGGCCACCATGAACTCGCGGAAGTCCACGTTCTTGAGGTGCATGCCCTCGCGCGCCTCCATGTAGTCGTCCAGGCCCTCGTTCTCGGCGAAGAAGCGCGCGCGCTGGCACAGGTAGGCGTTCTCGGCCTCCACGCTGGCGAAGCTGAAGCACTTGGTGAAGCGCAGGCGCGTGGCCGGCGCGCCCTCCAGCCCCACCAGCGCCTTGGACACGTCGCGGACGCCGCAGCGCGCGTAGTCGAACTCGGCCTCCGCCACGTGCGTGTTGACGCGCTCATGGTAGACCTGCGGCGCCGGGGAGGGCGGCGGGAGTCGCTTCTGTCGGCTCACCCTCGTCCGCCCCATCGCCGCTCTTGCTGCCCGCTCGAACCCTAAGCCTGCCCCGCTTTAGAGCCCGCTTGGAGCCGGGTAGGATCTTAATACCTGCTTTACAGAGCAACGCAGGCCCTCAGAGTCGTCATCCATTAGAGAGGAGGATGGGCTGGAAGTCGGACCTACCCGGGTGCACGCTAATTTTAATTAAGCCCTGCTTCATCAGGGGGTCAGGCGCTGGCCCTGAACTGCCCGTCGGGCTTGCCCGACCTTTTTGCCCCGTCTCCCAAGTCCCACGCTGCCCCTTCTTCCCTTTTCCAAGTGTGTTCCCAGATGGGCCACGGAGGGCCCTGTCGACCGGTCTCTGCCTCTGGTCTTCCTGTTCCCACCTTAGCTCTCACCCAGCCCCCTCCATGATTGTCACAGGCCCCAGGCTTCTGTTTACCCATCCCAGCAGTGAGACAGAGATCACTCTCCACTGAGAAAATCTCCTCTTCTTCCAGGGCTCTAATAATGCCTTCTCCTGGCGGGTCCAGGAAGCGCTAATTAGCCCCCGCCCCCACCCCTGCATGGGGCCTCCCGTGCCTACCTCCACCTCTTTGCCAGCAGACTCCCACCTCTGGGAGCCTTGGACTTGGGATCCAGGGCCCTGGGTTTGAGTCTAGCACTACCACTTAGAAGCTGCAGACCTTGGGCAAGTCATTGAGCTTAGGATTCCTTACCTGTGGAAAAGGACCTGGGAGCAGCCACCTCACTGAACGGGTGAGAGCGTGCTGTGAGAGAGTGCGTGTGAAGCCATCTCCGACCATTAAGCACTAAGCTGAGATCCTGACAGACCCTGGGGCCAGACTGCCTGGGTTCAAATCCCAGCTCCACCACGTACTAGCTGTTTGACTTTGGGCAAGGTACTTAACCTCTCCAGGCCTCAGTTTCCTCATCTGTAAAATGTGGATAGTAGTTACCTAACTCATAGGGTTGTTATGAGGATTAAAGAAATGATTTGGTATTTATGATGTATGTCGGGCAGGGCCTGGCTGCTACGTGTTTGCCGTCATTACCGTGGTTGGTACTGCCCTCCTGTTTCAGTGTCCACAGAGCTCACTGCTGCCTGAGTTCCTCCCCCTGGGGGCAATCAGTCAGGGTCCCAGCGCCCCCCCCCCCAGCCCCTCACCTGGGTGGTGGTGTAGGCGTCTCCATTGCGGTATCGGGTGACCTGGCGGGTGCGGCGGACATAGTGGTAGCTGATGGCCTTCCACCAGATACAGGGCGTGGCCTGCTGCATGCGGCCCACGCGCTCCCGCACGCTGCTCACATCAACGCGGTGCTGCAGCTCATGGCGGGCTTGGCAGTGCCAACACTCCACCAGGTAGACGGCGTACAGCATGAGCAGGAAGGCCAGGGGGATGTAGACATAGCCGTTGGAGCAGGGGCTGTCGTGGTACATGAGGCTGTTGCCCTGGTAGGCGCTGCTGAAGGTGAGGCGGGTCACCGTGGTTACGTGGCACCAGGCCACGGCCCCCAGACAGCCGTACATGAGCAGCGAGAGTAGCAGGCACTTCCAGTGGGACTCACGGCAGAGGGACTTGGTGAAAGAGGGCTGGATGGGACGCTGCTGCTCACATGGGCAGGGGAAGGTCCGAGATGATTGGGAGTGAGACAGAGTGGCAGGACCCGGCACAGAGATGGATGGAGGGGTGGAAGCCAGCATCAGAGATGACAGGCAGACAGGGTCATGGAGAGAAGAGGTTAAGACCGAGATGGGAGCCGAGGACCAAAGATAAATGCAGAAATGACCCAGAATGAGGCATGGGGACAGGAGAAGAAAACAGAACACCAATACAGGGAAGTGTGGAGAGAGACAGACACCCCAAAAGGCAGAGAGGGATCAGAGCCAGAGACGAAGGGAGGAGGCCCCGGGTGGCAGAGAAGACACAGATGGATAGGATGGCACCCAGAGAAACAGAGTCCAAAGACAGACATAAAGATGGCCATGAAACAGGAGGTGTGGATGGGGAAGACAAGGGAGGACAGATAGGCATCAGCGAAGGCAGGTCCCCAGCCAGGACTCCTTCCAGGTGTTCCAGGAAAGTGGGGAGGGACCCACTGACATCACCTTCCCACTTAACAGGTGGGACCCTCACATCTTCCCGATTCTTTGAGTCCTGGGTTCTAGAGGAGCCAGTCCTCTTTGACCCATCCACCTCCCTCACAGACAATTAGTCTCATACCTCCTTTGGAGGGGTTGGGGGGTGCCCAGGAAACCCCAAGCTCTGACTCTCCCCACAGTCTGACCCCAAGGCCTCCTGTAAGTCTCCTTCCTGGACCCTAACATCCTTCCCCTGTTCTAAGATGAGAAGAAGAGGACTGACATCTCTGAGTAGAAGGCAGTCCAGGAGGAGACAACCAGAAGGGCAGAGACAAGTGGCTGGGGAGCGGGGCTGTGGGACCACGTTAGCGGGGTAGGGAGGAAGACGTTTGCAGTCCAGTCATTTGTCAAAATGATTCTTGGGGCTCTCTGGGGGCCTGTTAAAGCACTTGGCCCACTCCATCCCACGGTCACCCCAGTGAGTTGTTTACACGTCTAGACTGGGTGCTCCTGAGGGCAGGGTCTCATTCTCTGCATCCTGGGTGCCCACCGTGGTGCTGGCGCCCAGCAGCCACTTAATAGATGAGAATTGAGTTGGATTTCTGGTGGTGGGCTGTGCTTTCCCACTCCTCCTCCCTGCTGTCTGGCTTTAGGAACCCCCCCCCAACACACACACCTGCCACTGAGATCCTGACTTCCTCCAGTTCCCCAGGCCTGACCTGGAGTCTAGCCACGGGAAGGGAGAAAAGGGTAGAAAGGAAGGGCACAGTCACAGACAGCAGGCCCTGGACCTGGTGTGAAATGCGAGGAAAGATCTGGAAGTGTGGTTGGGTAGGTGGGCTAGGCAATAGCACACAGCATATACAAACAAGATTAGGGTACATGTACCTTCCCGGGAGCCTTGTCCTTGGGGGGTGTGTAGATGTGCACCTCCGTGGGCCCGCCTGAGTGTGCACGTGTCCCATTGACAGCACATCTGAAAGGGTCTCTACCTGCAGGTCTGTCCCTGTCCCTGTGCTTCTGCCCTAGTGCAGTGTGTATGTGTGTGCACGAGTGTGCTTGGGAGATGGGGGGAGGGGAGCAGTGCCACTGGTACCTTCCTCAGTCTCTTTGTTTCCAGGTTCAGACGACTGAAGAGTAGGGCCCCCAACTAGGGATATGCTTATTTCCAACACTCTGAAGGATTCCTGGGCTCAGGGCCCCCCTGGGAGTGGGGGAGCTGCGTGGACATTGGGGGAGAGAGGTGCACTCACACACTCCCAGTGACCCCAGGGGGAATCGCCTCTGTACACATTTGACCTTCTTAGGACCACAGCTCAGGTACCACCCCCATTTCCCCATGGTACTCTCCTGCCTCTGTAGCCCCTACAAGTCGCCCTTCCTGGCCTTCAAGATAGCATTCCCTCCGCCAAACAGGATTCCTGCCACCGTCCCCACCCCATCCGCCCGGGGTCCGCGAGGCTCCGCCCCTAGGCCCCTCCCCCTGCCCAGGACCCCCCCCGAGCCCCGCCCCCGGCGCAGCCCCTTCCCCGCCACCGCGGACAGCTCCGGCCGCCGGTGGGGGCATCGGCGCGGGACTGCGGCTGCGGCGGCCGACTCGGGGTGCGGGGCGCCGGCCGCGCTGCGGCGGAACCGGCGGGGGCCGCGCGCGGCGGGGGATGGGGGGCCAGGCTGCGGCCGCGCCCGGGGAAGGGGCGCCGCCTGTTCTCACCTCCTCTCGGGCGGGGCCCTCGTCCGCCGCCGCCGCCGCCGCCGCCGTGGGCTCCTCCGGGACCCCGGGGCCGCCACCTCCGCCGCCGCCGCCGGCGCTCTCTCCCGCGGCCGAGCCAGGGGGGGACATGGCGTAGAGGGGGTGCGTCGAGCTCAGGGCTTCCCGGGGGGCTGCCGGGGGCCGAGGGCATCCTGCGCTGGCCCTGGGGAGGGGGCGGGAGGGGGCGGGGCCCTCGCTGCTCCCCACCCCCCGCCGGGGGGAGGGGGCCTGGAAAGGGCACCGGGGGTAGGGGGCTAGGGGCTGGGGGGTGGGGAGGCGGGCTGGGGGGCCGGGCCGGGGGGGGCCGGGGCCGGGGGCGGGTGTCACCTTGAGGCCCTCGCGGCGCCGCTCCGCCTCCCGCCCGCTCCCGCCGCCGCCTTTTGTCTGAGCCGAGCTGGAGCCAGCGCGCCCCCCCTCTTCCTCTCAGCGCAGGAGCCCCGCCCCCGGCCCCCCAAACTCCGCCTTCCTCAAGCCTACCTAATAGCCACCCCCCCAAAGAGGAGAAGCAACAGGGGCTCCCCGCACCCCTTCCCCACTCCCAGCCTTGCTCACCTCACCACCGCCCCCCATCCCGGGAAGATCTGTGCAGCAACTCCTTCTGTCCCTTCTCGGTGGAGGGGGCACCAGCGGTTCAACCAACATCCCTCCCCGTCGTTGGTTCCCGCAAGTTCCTGGGGCCGAGGGTGGGGAAAGGAAATTGAGCCTTGGAACCCTAGGGAAGATCCTTATTCCCAGTTGGGTGGTAACGCTTAAGGCGGGAGCCAGCCTTCAGAGGCCAGACCCAAGTGAACAGAGATGGAATCGGGTGAAAGGGAAAGGATTGGAGCTAGATGTGAGAAAGGACTAACAGAGGGCAGAGGGGAGGACATTGGAATGGGGCTTCACAGAGCCATTTTCCTTCCCTAGAGAAACAGTCCCAAAGAAGCAATGAAGCGTGTGCATTGCCCTAGGCTGGAGATCAGGAAACCTAAGTTCCAATTCTTAATCCTGGCTCTGCCATTAAGGGGTTGTGTGACCTTGGGCAAGTGCCTTCCCCTCTTTAAGCCTTAGTTTCCTCATCTGTGCCTTGAAGAAGTTGCCTGGACAGTCTCTAAGCCTCTGCCCTTCTTCTGTGGGTGTAGGAGGCAAAATCATAGGCCCCAGGCCAGGCTGAGTGACTGCAAGTAGCCCACCCCTTCCTGCCATCCACCCACACTGCTTCTCCCTGTACTGCCTGGGACGGGCAGAAAGAAAACTGACATGCATTCATTCATTCCTGGATGCATCCATTCAATAAACAGGCATTGGCTACCTCCTCTGTACCCTGTTCAGAAATGAAACATACAATATTCTACCCTCAAAGAGCACAAAGTCTAATGGGGAGGGGGCAATCATTATGATAAAATAGTATAAAGGCTATGCTTATTCAATCTGTGGGTGCACACTGTGGAATCCTAGTGTGCCCTGTGCTACATTAGAGTCTTTGACATATAGTAACTGGTCCCCCATTTACCCACAAGGAACCAAGGTATAGGGAGTGTGAATGATTTACTAAAGGTTACCTGCTAGTATTCACAGAGCTAGTCCTAGAATCCAGATCTTTCCCATTCCAAAGGCCATGGGGATATTTGTGGGTAGGAAGTTAGCTTAAGGCAAAGTTTTGGAGAATCTAGTCTTTGGGACGGGACAAGCACACCAATCTGCTGGGATTCTCACCTGAGGCAGAGTAGCCACAGCCTCTGTCCCACCCCACCCCACCCCCCACACCCACTCCTGGGCCTTCCTCCATTTTCCTATTCTCCTCT
Source organism: Mirounga angustirostris (assembly GCF_029215605.1). Taxonomy (NCBI): domain Eukaryota; kingdom Metazoa; phylum Chordata; class Mammalia; order Carnivora; family Phocidae; genus Mirounga; species Mirounga angustirostris. The sequence goes on along the minus strand of NW_026991716.1, from coordinate 40,172,371 downwards.
TTCCAGGCAAAGTGAAGGTGGCCGACTGGCTGCCTCCTGCTTCAGAACCATCCAGCCTGCATGATCCTCCACGGGTCAGTCATTCTGTCCTCCAGACCCGAACAGAGGAAGGGTGTGGTCCTGAAGAGGCAGGCCTCGCCCCCTTTCTCATGGCAGAGGAGGAATCTCACTTGGTGGCTAACTCCAGTGTCTCCCACCCATATTTTGTGGGAAGCCCTGCCTCACATCTAACTCCAACCCTTCTTCTGGTCTCAGCCGGTTCCACCTAGTTCAGTCCTCACTGCAGACAGAGTGCAGAGTTCCTAGCCCTGCCGTTTCCTAACCCAGATAGGAGGATCACACTCCCCATTTAGTTGTTGTAATCTTGCTCCTATTCCCCACGCCTACTGCCTGCCTGTCTCCACCTCAGGGGGGCTTTGGAGGAGAGCTGGCCCAACTCCTTTTGGCCAATCCCAGAGCTCCCAAGAGATAAAGGACCCCTGACAACGCCCCCCGCCCTTCTCCATTCACACACATCACCCTTCCTTGGAAGCTCAGGGGAAAGAGGGGTGAAGGGAGGGGGCGAGGAAGGAGCCAGCTGACCAGCTGGTCACCATGGCAACAGGGCCTGTTTCCTGAAGAGGAGCCTGGCTGGGGTGGGTGGAAGCTGGGAGTGGGGGTACTACAAAGGGAACCAGAAGAAAACAGCAGAGAGAGAAGAGGACTGGAGGGGCCGAGGAAGCAGTCAGGGCCCTGACCATGCTGAGGCCCGAGTCAGAGTCCCCAGGTCACCCTTCCAAATGGCACTGTATGGTCCCTCTCCCCGTTCTGAAGTATCCCCAGAAGGGCTTCCTGTCAGAGTGCAGGCAGGGTCTGGAAGCAGCGAGTGACTCAATGCTGACCTCATGTGGCCAGAAAAGGGGCTGCTACACACCTGTTGGGGTTCCGAGCGAGACGCAGGATTGAGTTGGGATAGGTTTTTCCTTAAATTCAGCCTCTGTCTGAAGGAAAGGGTGGTCACTGCATACTCCTGAGTTCTTGTGTCCTTGTGGTGGGTTCAGATGCCCCAACTCCTTAGACCTTCATAAAGGAAACAAAATTTCATTGAAAATGTTTTTCAGGAGCGCCTGGGTGGCTCAGTCATTAAGCGTCTGCCTTGGGCTCAGGTCAGGATTCCAGGGTCCTGGGATCAAGCCCTGCATCAGGCTCCCTGCTCCGCCAGAAGCCTGCTTCTCCATCTCCCACTCCCCCTGCCTTTGTTCCCTCTCTGGCTGTCTTTCTGTCTGTCAAATAAATAAAACCTTTAAAAATAAATAAATAAATTAATTAATTAATTAAATTTAATTTAAAAAAAGAAAATGTTTTTCAAAGTTTTGGATTAGGGACAGGAGAACCTGGCCCTGTCCTTCCTGACTGGTTTGATCTTGGGCAGTTCAACTCACCTCTCTGGGTTGCAGCTTCCCAACTTTAAGATGGGGATGTGATAGTGCCAGGTCTGAGCCCATGTAGTGTGGGTCTGGAGTTCCTGACTGTATTTTTGCTCTAGCCTTTGAGGATGAGAGAGGAACATGTCAGGGGAGGAAATTGCGAACATCTGAAATCACACTGACCTCAAGGGAAGGAGATGCCTCAATTTCCTTGGGCTTTCCCCTCGTGGCTTCTCACTGCCTCATGCTCAATACATCCTCTCCACTCTGGTTCTCCACAGGGATGAAGAGCAGTGGGGCATCTCCTCCCATCTGCCCACCACTCTTCTCTCTTGACTCACCCCTCTAAGCACACACACTAGGGTACCTCTCTTCTCCCCAGCCCTCTTCCCTTCCCCTCACTCCACTGGGTATCGACCCCGCTGTGTGCCCCCACCGCACCCTGTTCTCACTCCTGTCTTAGCACAAGCACTCTATTATCATTGCCAGGGAGATTTTTGAAGGCTGGGACCATGGGACATTTTTGAATGGGGGTAGGATTAGTGGTTGTTGGTTATTACCGTTACTATGATACTTGGTTTTGCTTCCAGCAGAAAGACCAATGTCAGGCATATAGGAAAAGCCCCATACATGTTTGTCAAACAGAGGAAGAGATGGATGAATAAAATGAGGTTACATGGAGGAGGGCAGTAGAAAAGCTGGTTCTTAGCTGTCTATACTCACTTCAGCTTCCTTCCCCCAATGCCAGAGCTGGAAAAGGGAAATATTCCCTTGGGGATGATCTTCTAAGGTCATTGATGCCCCTGGGTTGATGGCACTTGGGGTAGAGGATGAATCATGGGGCACAGGTTGGGGCTCACTATGTGGGTGGAGTTTGCCTACAACCTCCCTAGGCCCTTTAGGCCCAGGGAAAGCAGGGACAGGGAAGGAGGAAAGATGTGCTGGCACTGGGGCTGTGGCTGTGGTGGGGACCTCAGCAGAGCATGGCCCAGCATGTCTGGGGCCTCCCCATTCTGGCCCCACCATGAGGAACTAAACTTCCCTGACCCCTAGGGGTAACCAGATGTTGTAACTGCCCAGAGCCAATGTTTCATCCCCGTAAAGAATGACCAGTCTGCTTTTTTAGACAACAAAAAAACATGACCACTCTGCATTTTTTTTTAAGACAACAGCTTGCCTGAGAAAACTCACTTTCAAAAAAACAAAAACAAAAACAAAAACACCATCCTTGGGGCGCCTGGATGGCTCAGTTGTTAAGCGTCTGCTTTTGGCTCAGGTCGTGATCTCGGAGTCCTGGGATCAAGCCCCACATCGGGCTCCCTGCTCAGCAGGAAGCCTGCTTCTCCCTCTCCCACTCCCCCTGCTTGTGTTCCCTCTCTCCTGTGTCTCTCTGTCGAATAAATAAATAAAATCTTAAAAAACAAAAAAACATCCTTGTGCCCAATTCTATGTGATCTGGGAAGTTGTTGCAGGAGACCCTCTATCCAGGACACAAAGGGAGAACTGGTCCTTTAAAGACAGTAAGTATCCCCTTTCTTTCCCTACCCAAACTCCCGGGCACCGATAGATGAGAAAACCACAGAAATTGAGAGATATGGGTAGGAGATAGAAAGCAGTGCTCTCCCTGCAAGATGCCCAGCCTGTGCAGACGATTAATAAATATTCCTTTAAAAACAAACGAAAAGGGGCGCCTGGGCGGTTCAGTTGCCTAAGCGGCTGCCTTCGGCTCAACTCATGATCCCGGGGTCCTGGAATCAAGCCCCCATTTGGGCTCCCTGCTGGATGGGGAGCCTGCTTCTCCCTCTCCCCCTCCCCCTGCTTATGCGTGCTCTCTCTCTGTGTCAAATAAATAAATAAAAATATTTTAAAAAAAATAAAAAATAGGGCGCCTGGGTGGCTCAGATGGTTAAGCGTCTGCCTTCGGCTCAGGTCGTGATCCCAGGGTCTTGGGATCGAGCCCCGCATCAGGCTCCCTGCTCAGCGGGGAGCCTGCTTCTCTCTCTGCCTCTCTCTCTCTCTCTCTCTCATGAATAAATAAATAAAATCTTAAAAATAAAATAAAATAAAAATAAAAACGAATGAATGAATGGAAAAAATGAAGAAATGGAAGAAAGGAAGGAAAGAAAATGCGTGAAATTAATGAATGCAAAGAAGGAACAGAAAAATATGAATGCATGGATGGATGAATGAATGAATGGGTGTATGAATGAATAAATGAATGAATGAGTGGGTGAATTAACGCATGAGTGACTCAGGACCGGGTAACCCCTAACTCGAAGCCAACCCAGAGGGCGGGGTAAGGGGGATTCCGGAGGGCGGGGCCTCGGTCCGGAAGCGCCTGTCGGGGGCGGGGCCTGAGGGGCGGGGCGAGCGAGCGAGTCCGACTGGGCAGTCCAGCTGCCGGAGTAGCCGCTGCGGTGGAAGCTTCCCCCGCTCCGAGGCTCGCCTGCGCTTCTCGCCGACCCCTGGGGCTCCCGCAGCCCGGGAAGGAGGCCACTCCCGGCCGGGCGCCAGCTCTGCAGGGCGGACCTGCAACCCGGAAAGGCGGCGCGGCGGAGCCCGGAGCCGGATCCTACTCGGACCTGGCCCCCGCGGGCCGGCACCGCTGGCATGTCGGAGGCGCGGAAGGGGCCGGACGAGACAGATGAGAGCCAGTATGACTCGGGCATCGAGTCTCTGCGCTCTCTGCGCTCCCTGCCCGAGCCCACCCCGACCCCAGCCTCTGGGCTCTCGGATGGCGGCGGCCCCCAGCCCTGGACTCAACCTCCGGGAACAGCCGAAGAGCCACAGAAGGAAGACACAGATGGGGAGCGAGCTGACTCCACCTATGGTTCCTCGTCGCTCACCGAGCCCCTGCCCTTCTTGGGGGGCACGGAGACCGAGAACCCAGCCCCACGCTCGCCGCTCGCCGCCGCGGGGGCGCTGAGCCCTCAGCAGCTGGAAGCACTCACTTACATCTCCGAAGATGGAGACACGTGAGTATGGGGTCTAGGGTGAGACAGGGACCCCTTCCAATTGATGCTAACTCCCGGCGCGCCAGGATCTTCAACAGGCCGGGAACCCACTCTGTGAGGATCCCTCAAGACACCGGCGCTGGAAGGGGCAGTCCCCACTCTCTCTTCCAAACTCGACTTCACTCTCAGCCCACTTTTGAGCTCTGGCCAGACCCGGACCAGAGGCCCTGGCATCATCTCTCTGCCCTCCCTTAGGGAGGTGGGCAGAGCTGACAGGGCCCTTACCAGACACCTGGAACCCCAGCTAGCAGCTTGGAAAGCTACCAATGACCCACCCTTGGAAGGGAAAATTCCCCTGACCAGTCCAGGGTTTTTTTGTGTTTTTTTTTTGTTGTTGTTGTTTTTTTTCTCACTGGGGGAGAGGGCATCCTTGTTTGCTCACTATCTGGGATTCCCAGCCCCTGACCTCAGAATACCCTGTCTCAAGGAACAAAAGGTGCCAATTACAGGTTGCCAGTGGGGGTCAGGAAGCAAAGGATGTGGGTACTGCCAGGGTGCAGAGCTGAGGCTAGCCCTAAGAAAGAGGGGGTGAGCCAGGCTGGGGCACTCTTGCCCCAGCAGACAGGCGGCTGGCTGCCCAGCTTACTTCCTTCTCTGCTGCAAAAGGGGAAGTGAGGGCTGGAGTCAGCTTTACCGACACCCTCCACCTCCTGAGCCCCCCAAGTCCCCCTCACTGTCCTGTCTGATCCCTTTACTTTACTCTTCCTCCCCCAGGCCCAGGTGAAGTTTGGTGGGGACTGGGCTGGGGGGCAGGCAGTTGAAGTAAGAAGCAGTTTGTGTGGGAGGGACTGGCCAGCTGAAGATTTGCCCCTTAGGAAGAAGAAACACTGTCAGGTGAGGACTTGGAGGCGAGAAACAGAGTGGAGTGGGCTGGGGTCCCAGATCCGGGGATGCTGGAATGCATGGCAGTGGGGAGGGTAGAGGAGGCCGGAGGTGTCTGTCCTGACCTGCTTTTTGGAGATGGGAGGGTCCTAATCCTGGGTTGCCTTTGACAAAGATAGCCTGTGGACCCGGTGGGTGGGAGAGGAATGACCCGAGGCCTTTTTGTGACCTGCCCAGATCAGCAGCCCTCAGGCCCAGAATCAAGATTTGGGGGGCTCCATGTGGAATACCTATGACTGACCTTTGACCTAGGGATTGAAGCCTTCTGACACTGCTGTCCTTTGTTAGCCTCTCTCTCTGTGTGCAGCCGTTACCTAGTTAGAGACAGGTGTTGTGTCTAGACTGTGGAATTGGGGTGGGTGGGGTGGAGAAGAGGTGTCAAGACTCCCCAGGAGGTCCCTAGAGGGGAGGGGGCACCCTCTTCCCTCCAGGGTGTCTGGCCTATAGGACTTATGGAAGTGGGAAGAGGAAGTGGGAGGAGGGGAGACAGGGAGAAAGGGAGGTGGCTACAGGAATGTGACCTAGAGAACAGGCTCTGGCCGAGGGGATTTCCAGAGCGGTTCCTCCCGCCCTCCCTCCGTCACTCTCTCCTGCCGCCCGCCACCAAGCCTGCCCCCCTCCTGCCTGAGCAGCCCCCTCCCCAGCCCAGATATGCCTTTACCCAAACTACCCCTCAGGGCAGTTAATGCCCCAAGGCAGCGGTCCCGGCCTAGACCCTCCAGCTCTGGCTTTCGTTTTCCCCACCTGATGTGGGGAAACCCCAGGACTGGAACTTCCCTTCCCTGCTGCCCCCTCCCACCTTAGCAAGAGGCCAAGGCTCTTTGGCCCCCAAGAGCCGCACGTTTTCTGCACTGCACAGACCTCCCCTTGGAAGTGGAGGCTGAGTGGAGGGCCTCTGGTCAGGCCCCACCCTGTCCGCGCTGTCTGAAGACTGACCCTCTCGATTCCCCTGTGAAGGGCAGCAGAACAGGATGCCTCGCTGGCTCCTGGCTCCTCTTCCAAGAGCTTCTGTTTTCTCTCCCCTGGAATGTGTAACATTGAGTCGCTGCGAGTGGGGATAACCCCACTCCTGCCCTCTGAGTCCTCCCTGTTGGGGTTGGCGGAGGTGGGGAGCTCAGGCCGGAAACCACCTCTGTGCTACCCCGGCAGCTTTCAGTTTGGCTTTGAGCTCTAGCCGGCCTGCCAGGGCCCTGGGGCCAGAGGGGAGTGGGGTGTGGGCAGGCCAAACAGGAAGGACCTTGTCCCATCAGCACCCTGCCCACGCTCCCACTCTGCCAAGGCCCTCCTGAAGGCCAGAGATGGGAACTTGGAGCTCGCAGCCCCAGGATCCTGGCTTCCCTCACCAACCCTCGCTTCCTGGCCCGAACTCTCACTTCCTACACCTACCTACCCTGTGAATGGCTTCTTAGAGATTGATGTGTTCTTCCTTCTAACCCCAGGACCCCAGGACCCTAGCTCACTATCTAGAGCCCAAGCCCTGACACTAATCCCTGTTCCTGCTGCCTCCCCCTCCCAGGCTTGTCCACCTGGCGGTGATCCACGAGGCCCCAGCTGTGCTGCTATGTTGTCTGGCTTTGCTGCCCCAGGAGGTCCTGGACATTCAGAACAACCTTTACCAGGTGGGTGGGGGGAGAGGGTGGGCTCTGCCCAGATACCTACACCTGCCCCATTAGGCTGCACACTCCGGAAACCGGACGCCAGGCACTGGGATAGAAGCTGGTGATACGGACAGGAGTAAGACAGCCTCTGCCCCCTGGGCGAGGGGGCTCATGTCAACACCTAGTTACGTAGCCCGGTGACAAGGATTGTGATAGAGACACATACCAGCTACTGTGGGATCCAGTGTCTGTGGGGGCAGCCAGGGAAAGCTGAATTCAGGAGGAGGCATCTGCGTGGAGCCTTTTAAAAGAGGAGTACGCCAGGTGGAGGCTGCCTGGTACCTCTGTCTTTCCTCCCTCCAACCTTCCCTTGTCACCTGGCCCCTGGGGACAGCAGAGGTCTCCCCAGAGGGGGAGGGGGTAGACCCCGCCACCATCTGTCCTTTCTCCAGGGGCTGTGGGGACCTGCAAGAAGAGAGGGGCCCACTTCCCTCACCCGGCCTCCAGAAATGGGGGTCCCAAGAGCTTGGTGGGCAGTGACAGAGGGAAGGGTTTAGCAGCGTTTCCTTGGAAGACCAGGGCCACAGCCTTTCTAAGCTGCCCTCAAAGAAGGTTCTGGCAGCTCGTAATTCCTGGGTTCACCCTAGCACGTTCCCAGAGGCAAGAGCATGCTAGAGTAGCCCCGGGCCCCTTTGTGCCTACAGACAGCACTCCATCTGGCTGTACATCTGGACCAGCCCGGTGCAGTTCGGGCCCTGGTGCTGAAGGGGGCCAGTCGGATGCTACAAGATCGACACGGTGACACGGCCTTGCATGTGGCCTGTCAGCGCCAGCACCTGGCCTGTGCCCGCTGCCTGCTGGAGGGGCGGCCAGAGCCAGGCCGAGGACCACCCCACTCCCTGGACCTCCAGCTGCAAAACTGGCAAGGTATGGGCGGCCTCAGGGCCCGTGGGATGAGAAGGGGGCAGGAGATGGACCAGTTCCAAGCACACAGGTACTCGCTACATCTTTGCTGAATGAATGGATGCATGAATGAATGAATGAATTTGAGAATTTACTGAGAGCCTGCTGTGTGCAAAAGAGAGAGCTAAACCTTGCCCTCAAGGTATTTAGTTTAACAGAGATTAGATGAACTCATTAATTCACATAACAAAAATGTACTGAGGGCCTTCTATGTGCCAGACATTATTCTGGGAGCCGGACTTGCATCTGTGAACAAAACAGAGAATGATGGAGGCCGGCAGTAAGGCTAAGCAGGGAGTTCTCTAGCAGGTTAGCAAGCAGTAAGTCCTGTGGGAAAAGCAGAGCAGAGTGAGAACTAGGACGGCAGGGTTGCGGGGTGGGTGTGATTTTGAAAGAGAATGGCCAGGGAAACCCTCAGGGAGCAGGGACATTTGAGCAGAGACTTGAAGGAGGTGAGGGATGTCACTTTGAATCTAGGTCTGGAGGCAGAGGGGGTTCCACGCCAGAAAGGAGTCAGCAGAAAGGTTAGGGGAGCCCAGGGCAGGAGGTGGCCCCTGGGGAGGGGCTGGGGCCTGGGGATCCTGGAGAGCTGTGAAGAAGGTGGTTTTGCCACAGGGCGTGAAGGCGGGTAGAGTTTGAGAGAGGTGGGGGGGGGGGGGAGGGAGAGAGAGAATGGGGGAGGGGTATGGGGGGGGAGGGTGCGCCTGTATGTGGGGTGTCACTCAGCCACCTAACCCCTGAAGCATGAAAGTTTCAATAACATGACTCTGAAAAGGTGGAAACTTTGAGTTCCTTTTCCCTCAGACTTTTGAGGGGGTTTTTTGGGTTTGTTTTATAACAGTCCTGTGATCAGAGGCACTGAGTTGGCAGTAAGTCCCTTGGGGCTGAGGGGCAGGGAGGTCCCTGGAAGCGGGGGAGAGAGAGTTGCTGGATGCAGATGAGCAGCCCCCACCCTCACCCCATCCCAGGTCTGGCCTGTCTCCACATCGCCACCCTGCAGAGGAACCGGCCGCTCATGCAGCTGTTGCTTCAGAACGGAGCTGACATTGACACGCAGGTGAGGGGGCCAGTCGGGACCCAGCCCGGGGCCTGCCCCACCGCCTGATCCAGCCCCGGCTCCCCTGCCCAGCAGTCAGAAGTGGTGGCCCTCACCTCCTTATCCAGGGCCCCGGGCCCAGCAGGATGCGGCTTGAGGCCCCTTGGCTGACCTCCTTATTCCCCTCCAGGAGGGCACGAGTGGAAAGACCGCGCTGCACCTGGCTGTGGAGACCCAGGAGCGGGGTCTGGTGCAGTTCCTGCTCCAGGCTGGTGCCCGGGTAGACGCCCGCATGCTCAACGGGTGCACACCCCTGCACCTCGCGGCGGGTCGGGGCCTCAGCAGCATCTCATCCACTCTGTGCGAGGCAGGCGCCGACTCCCTGCTGCGGAACGTGGAGGACGAGACTCCCCAGGACCTGGCTGAGGATGTAAGGGGCACAGGCTCGGCTCTGCTCTGCAGGACCTCCCACACCCATAGCAGAGGCAGGCGCGTAACAGCTGAAAGGGCCAAGGAGTCGGGATTCCGGGGTGTCATCCACAACCCACGACTCTGCCACTCACCAACTGTGGGACCTGGGGCAAGCCTCTGCCCCTCCCTCAGCCTGTCTTCTTAGTTGGTCAAGACCAGGGAGCTCAAACTTGGACTCTAACAGGATCAGTGAGGCCAACTAGGTATAAGACAGGGTGGTGGGGCCTGTGGGGGATCAGAGTCTATGCCCAAGGGTCACTCTACTTGGCTTCAGCAGATAGTCGCAGAGGAGGAATGTGGGCCCAGCACTTCCAAGTCTTGGAGTTTTTTAAGAGAAAGGTTAGGGGAGCCCAGGGCAGGAGGTGGCCCCTGGGGAGGGGTGGCCCCTTAAAACCTAGATTTCCTGTACAGTCTTTCCATTTTAAAATGTTCAGTGTAAAAAAGTATTCGGGGGCGCCCAGCTGGCTCAGTCAGTAGAGCATGTGACTCTTGATCTCAGGGTCATGAGTTCAAGCCTCACGTTGGGCCTAGAGCTTTCTTAAAAGAATATTCAAAATGTTTCATAAGTACTCCACCCCATTGCCAAAAATCCCTCCAGACCTATGGGCTAGATCGTCTCTGGGGTCCTGGTTAGCTCTGCTATTCTGACATTATCTTAGAGAGTGAGGGCTTGTTTAAGGCTTCAGGGCTCTGCCTAGCCCGGAGGGGCCTCTATTTGGGGAATTAGTAGGAAGTAGGAAGATTTGTTCCCCGATGTCCTTCAGCTGTCATTTGGTGGAGGGGAAAAGACCCAATCTGTCTCCCCAGCTCCCTTCCTCCACTGCTGCCTTTTCCCCATGGGCCCTGATCTTGCTTCTCTCCATTCTCTTTCTCAGCCCTTTGCTCTTTTGCCCTTTGATGACCTGAAGATCTCTGGGAAGCCACTGCTGTGTGCCGACTGAAGCCAGGGCAGAGTCTGGGGCCCCGGAGACTCCATCTCTTCCCGTGTGGAAGCTGGAGCCATAGCTGCTGCAGTTTGGGCCCAGACAATGTGCCCTCCTGGTGTCCTGGGGACTGCTGAGGCCACAGCCTAGGGCCAGCACAGTCCTGAGCTGAGAGGAGGGATCACAAGTGAGAGAAGGCCAGTCTGGAAAGAAGACCTTCCTAGGTGGACGGAGATTCTTGAAGACTCCCAAAGCCCCGGGTATCCTGGGCAAAGCCTGTTTGACTCTAGAAGATGGCGGGGGCTCTTGTTTCTACCCATGTCCAGTCAGCCTGAAACTGCCAACCAGTAGGAAAACATGGACTCTCCCGAGTGAGGAGAGAAACTGAAATCAGCAAGCAGGACCCTGAGGGGTTCCATCTCACTGCTGTTGAGGACTCTTGAACACTGTTGTTTAAAGACTTCACACAGAAGGCCCTGAACTGAGCCTTTGGGGAAGGGGAAGTTTCAATAACATGACACTAAAACAGCAGAGACCTTTAAAAAGTTTCCCCCCAGCGTTGTTTTGTGCATGTGCATGTCCATGTACATTGGGGATTTTTGGGTAGGCCTGCCTTGTGACTTTATGGTAGAGACAGAGAGAAGGAAATTGCCACCTGAGCAAGGTAGGACCTTGCTAGGTGCAGGGGGGGTGGCGGGGGGGGGGGAGTTGGGTGGGTCGCTAACAGTCCTCAGGCCTCTCTGTCCATTACAAACCCTTGCCCTTCTGTGGAAACAGAGGGATAAAGAGGTGAAATGAGAAGATCCGCCCCCCCCCCCCCCGCGGGAGTGGGGTGCTCATCGCTGCCCTGGAGGAGCCCGGAGAGAAGAGTGAGCCTATGGAGGGTAACAAAAGGGAGCTATGGCTTTGTATGTTTTTCCTTTCATTCCACAAGTTTGAAGTCCCTGTTAGGTGAATATGGTCAATATGGGTATGGGGGAATAAACCAACACAATCTCTGGCCACTTGGATCTTATAGTCTAGTGAATGAGACAGCCACTAAAATCATAAACACCCAAATAAATATGTAATTACAAGTTGCAGTGGATGCTGTGAAGGAAAAGTAAAGTGAGGAGAACACAAGCTGGTGGAGGGCCTTACTTTGGCTAGGCAGGGGAGGTCTCTGAGGCGTGTGCTGGCAGCCTGGCCAGAAGGATGAGTAAGGGATGTGGGGAGAGCGTTCAGGGGCAGGCCTTTGGTGAACTAGAGGACCTGAGGGCAGGCCAGTGGGACTCCGCAGAGGGCGGGTGAGTGGGCGAGGTGGAAGGGCCAGGTCATGCAGAGCCTCGAAGGTCATGGGTTGTTGGGGGACAGAACTGCAGCTCAGCGGAGAAAGGAAGATCTTCCTGTCAGAAATCGGGAAAGGGGTAACGTAAGAGGAAGTGCTTGGGACGCAGAACCCCAATGTCCCCGTCCCAAGATGGCAGGGGGCACCACTACCTCCCGGGTTGGTTGTGAGGGCTAAGGGCGATGGCGAAGCGGGGTGGGGGTGCGCGGCCTGGGGGCTTCCCGCCTCCCCATCCCCCGCCCCTCGCCCCTCGCCCCTCCCGGGGCAGCCCTGCTCCCGGCTCCCGAGCCGCGTCTCCCTCCGGGCCACGCGGGGGCGCTGTGGCCCGCCGGCGGCCCGGGGCGCTGCGTGGTCGCGGCTGGGGGCGGAGGGGCGGCCGCGGGGAGGGGGCGGGAAGAGCGGGACACTTCCGCTAGCCGGTCGCTCACTGGCCGCTGCTGGAGGCGGCGGCGGAAGCGGAGGGAGCGCGCGGCCCGGGGACCGCATTCCCCGGCCCCCCTCCGCCCCACGCGGCCCGGACCATGGACGCCAGGTGGGGGGCTAGGGGAGCGGCGGGCCCACGTGACCGAGCCCCCGGGCCACGTGACTGCCGCTGCTGGGCACGGAGGGGCCGGGGTGGGGTCCCAGCTGCTGGGCGGCCGACCGCTGCGGCCCGGAGCCGGCAGGGAGAGGGGGGCGCGGCGTGGACTTGCGCTCCTGGCCAGGGTCCGCGAGTGTCGGGCGGAGGAGTTGGGAACCCTGGCGCTCCCGGATCCTGGAGGGCGGGGTGGGAGGAGGGGGCGCCGCCTGTGGCCCGAGCGGCCGGCGAGCCCTGGAGGGAACAGAGGGAACCTGTGTGGTCAGAGGGGCGGGTCCGCCCCCGGGGAGGGAGGGAGCCCTGCCTGGCCCGCGCCGCCCCCGCCCCCCCTCCCAGGAGAGAGAGAGGCTCTTTGTCCGGGCTGGGCTGCAGCTGAGGGGGGCGGGGAGACTCCGGGCCCTCCTCCAGTGTAGTCCCCTCTGGAGGGCCGAGTGCACTAGGATCTGCACCCTAATCCTTACGTCCGCTGTCCCGCAGGTGGTGGGCAGTGGTGGTGCTGGCCGCGCTCCCCTCCCTGGGGGCAGGTGGGGAGACCCCCGAAGCCCCTCCAGAGTCATGGACGCAGCTATGGTTCTTCCGTTTTTTGGTGAATGCTGCTGGCTATGCCAGCTTTATGGTACCCGGCTACCTGATGGTGCAGTACTTCAGGCGGAAGAACTACCTGGAGACAGGTGGGTGCGGAAAGGGTGGGTTAGTGTGCTCGGTCCGTTTTATGAGTGCTGAGCAGCCGTCCAGATAGGGATGTGGCTTGGAAAGGGAGGGAGGGAGACCTGCAGGCCTGACAGCAGGGTAGCTGGCTGCTCTGGGGAAGACGAGGTGCTGGAGAGAAGATGAGATCTTGACCTTGTGTGTCTTTTTTAGGCAGGGGTCTCTGCTTCCCCCTGGTGAAAACTTGTGTGTTTGGCAATGAGCCCAAGGCCTCTGACGAGGTTCCTCTGGCTTCCCGGACGGAGCCGGTAGAGACCACTCCCACTTGGCAAGCCCTGAAGCTGCTCTTCTGTGCTGCGGGGCTCCAGGTAGGTAGGCCCACGGGCTCTGCTTCTGTTCCTGGGTTGGGTCCCGGTGGACAGGGACTGCACGGTCCCAACAGTTTCCTGGCCTAGTGTGTTACGTGGCTCCCTCCTCCCAGGGGCACGCTGTACCATCATCATCTTAGAAGTGGTTGGAGGACATGCTGTCTTTTCTCTCCTCTTGTCTGTGATGTCTTCTGGGCTGTTACTACACTTTCCCCTGCAATGATGTGTCTTGTGTATGTTAACCCACTGATCGAAGTTTGGGGAAGCCGTTCAGCCTTCCCCCACTCCATGTGAGAAGGAGCTAGGATGCGGAGCTCTTGGCACTTTGGAGTGGGCACTGCTAGTTCTTTGCATGCTGAACAGGTGTGCCGTCTTTTTACTCCCTGAATTGAGAGTAGATAGGAAGATAACCTGGGATGGAGTCAGCTTTAACATAAACTTGTGTGGGGCACACAGGGTCTGGACAGTCCTAAAGCATTTGTCGTTGTGTTTCACACACACTTGATTCTCTCCGAGGTGAATGCAGGCTTGGGAGGGGAGAGGAAACTTCTAGTTACTACAGAGGGACCAAAATCCGTACGCCGTCCTTTAAATCCTTGAGCCGTCTGAGGAAGAGGGAGGTTGTCTGGATGCTTTTTTGCTCATCTTTTCCTTCTCCTGCTTATCTTCTCCCCGGGCCTCGCCCCCCCCCCGCCCCCAGGTGTCTTATCTGACTTGGGGAGTGCTGCAGGAAAGGGTGATGACCCGCAGCTACGGGGCTACTGCCACGTCGCCAGGTGAGCGCTTCACAGACTCACAGTTCCTGGTGCTCATGAACCGAGTGCTGGCACTGATCGTCGCCGGCCTCTCCTGCGTCCTCTGCAAGCAACCCCGCCACGGGGCCCCCATGTACCGGTACTCCTTTGCCAGCCTGTCAAATGTGCTTAGCAGCTGGTGTCAATATGAAGCGCTCAAGTTCGTCAGCTTCCCCACCCAGGTGCTGGCCAAGGCCTCGAAGGTGATCCCGGTCATGCTGATGGGCAAGTTGGTGTCTCGGCGCAGCTACGAACACTGGGAATACCTGACCGCCGGCCTCATCTCCATTGGCGTCAGCATGTTTCTGCTGTCCAGCGGCCCCGAGCCCCGCAGCTCCCCCGCCACCACGCTGGCAGGCCTCATCCTGCTGGCAGGCTACATTGCCTTTGACAGCTTCACCTCCAACTGGCAGGACGCCCTGTTTGCCTACAAGATGTCTTCTGTGCAGATGATGTTTGGGGTCAACCTCTTCTCCTGCCTCTTCACGGTGGGCTCCCTGCTAGAGCAGGGGGCCCTCCTGGAGGGAACGCGCTTCATGGGGCGACACAGTGAATTTGCTGCCCATGCCCTGCTGCTCTCGGTCTGCTCCGCATGCGGTCAGCTCTTCATCTTCTACACCATCGGGCAGTTTGGGGCTGCCATCTTCACCATCATCATGACCCTCCGCCAGGCCTTCGCCATCCTCCTCTCCTGCCTGCTCTACGGCCACACGGTCACTGTGGTGGGGGGCCTGGGGGTGGCTGTGGTCTTTGCCGCCCTCTTGCTCAGAGTCTATGCCCGGGGCCGTCTAAAGCAACGGGTTAAGAAGGCCGTGCCTGTCGAGTCTCCTGTGCAGAAAGTTTGAGGGGCCCAGGGGGTGAAGTGGAACAAGACCCTAACCATACCAACTTTCCTCTCCTGCTGTAACTTCGGAGGCGGTTGGCTCAAGGGCAGAAGGCAGGGTTTTTCCTCAGTATCTCCAACCAGCTCTACAAGTTGGGGTTGAGTCCAAGAGGCAGCCTTCCCCTTTGCCTTAAGTCCCCTGTTCTCCAGTAGGGATTCTTCTGAGGACCGTCCTCGGCGTGCAGGGGCGCAGAGAGGGCAGAAGCCTTCCGAAGCCCCCACCCCCTCACGTTCCCCGAAGTCTTGCCCTGTGGACTCCAACACCTCACCTGTGCTCGTCCCCTACCCTGAGTAGCCCACCCCTGCAGACTCCCTCCCAGAGACCTACAGTTCTTAACTTTGGGGAGAAAAGCACAAGTGTTGTAGGCTCCAAGTGCTGCTTTCCCAGGAGTCCGTGAAAGATGGTGCTGTGCTGGAGGAGGGGGATGGGAGAGCCCTGCCCAGTGACACCACCCTCTCTGCTCCTGGATCCCTGGGCTCTGCTCCAAGAGCCAGTTGCAGGTTTTGGTACTTTGGAAATGTAATTTTGCTCTTATAATTTTATTTTATTAAATTAAATTGCTGCAATGGGCTGAAGTCGTGTGTTTTGGCTCACTGAGGCGTATGCTTTAGGAAGGGCACGGAGAGGGCATTATACCTGCTAGTTTGAAGCTACCCTTTACTGTGTCAGTGCTGGGTACCCAGATTTTCAAAAGTGCCAAGTGGCTACCGGCGACCCTTTCAGTGTACCAGGAATACCTATCCTCAGAACAACAGCACGTTCAACTTGGGCTAGAGAAGCTAAGGAAACTCAAAAGGCAGCATGAGATCCACTTTACAAGGGAGAGCATAACTGTATAAAACTGTATCTTCTTTATTTTGCATACTTTAATCTCAGAACAAAATAAACAAAAAAACCCCCACAATACACATCCAAACCCCGTCAAATATCGGAAGAGACAGGGCTTGAGGGCCTTCTTTCCTGCCTCAAAGACAGGACCAAGAAAGAAAAAAACCACTAGACATCAGCAGAGGGAACCAGGTGAACCGGGGCCACTCAGGGCGGCTGGGGAGCCATGGGGACACTATACAGAGGGCACAAGGTCTGCAGGTAGAACTAATCTACTTCTTCCATGCGAGAGGCATCCTCATCACCCTCGAGGGGGGGGATCTCATCAGGAACAGCAGCACTGGGTTCCTCTGCAGTCACTTCATCTTCATCAATGCCTAGAAGTAGAAAAAAATGGCATGTCAACTTTGATCCAAATACCGCGAAGTCCAATTTGTCCCTGTGAGACCAGCTCCCCGGTTCCTTGCCTGGCCCTGGTAACAAAGGTACTCACCCAGGCCTAGCTTGATCATGCGGTAGATGCGGTTGGAGTGAGTCTGGGGATCCTCGAGTGAGAAGCCGGAAGACAGCAGAGCCGTTTCAAACAGCAGCACCACCAGGTCCTTGACTGCCTTGTCGTTCTTGTCCGCCTCGGCCTTCTGCCGCAGCGTTTCCACGATGGGGTGGTCAGGGTTGATCTCCAGGTGCTTCTTGGCCATCATATAGCCCATCGTAGAGTTGTCCCGAAGGGCCTGGGCTTTCATGATCCGCTCCATGTTGGCTGTCCAGCCGTAGGTGCTAGTCACAATGCAGCAGGGTGAAGACACTAGCCTGTTGGAGATTGTCACCTGTGGACAGTCACAAAACCTTGCCGTTGATGGTAAATCAGATTACCATTTCCAGGCTAAAATGACCGTATGTTCTCTTCTCTGAAGAAAGCAGAGCAGGCATCTTTGTCCAGCACTACAGAAATACCAACCTAAAACTGTCTGGTAAAGACAAGGCAAGGAAGCCCGAACCAACTAGGCTCCTTAAAACTACTCACTGTGGGGGCGCCTGGGTGGCTCAGTTGGTTAAGTGACTGCCTTCGGCTCAGGTCATGATCCTGGAGTCCCTGGATCGAGTCCCACATCGGGCTCCCTGCTCAGCAGGGAGTCTGCTTCTCCCTCTGACCCTCCCTCCTCTCATGTACTCTCTCTCTCTCATTCTCTCTCAAATAAATAAAATCTTTAAAAAAAAAAAAAACTACTCACTGTGTAGCCCCCGTAAGGTTTTGAAGGAAGCAGCGCTCAAAGCACTTGTTTACAAAATACATCCTAGTCCCCGAACTGTTTACCTTCTCCACCTTCTTATCCAAGATTTCTTTCATGAGTTTGCAGAGGTTCTCAAACTTGGCCTTGCTCTCCTCCATTTTCTTCTTCTCCTCTTCATCCTCAGGCAGCTCCAGGCCCTCCTTGGTGACCGAGACCAGACTCTTCCCGTCAAACTCCTTGAGCTGCTGCACGCAGTACTCGTCGATGGGCTCCGTCATATACACGACCTCGAAGCCCCGCTTCCGCACTCGCTCCACAAAAGCTGAGTTAGCAACCTGCTCTTTGCTCTCACCTGTAGGGTTACTGAGTGTGACTCAGGGGTCAGAATGCACCGCCCTCCTGCCAGTTCCCAGGGATTCCCAAACGCCCTCCCTTCACTCCTCACACCCCACGAGAGGCTTTGATCAGACCCAGGGTCCAACGCACCAGTGATGTAATAGATGGACTTCTGGGTCTCCTTCATGCGGGACACATATTCTGAAAGAGAAGTCATCTCATCCCCAGACTGGGAAGTGTGGTAACGCAGCAGCTCAGAAAGGCGGCGCCGGTTAGTAGAGTCCTCATGGATTCCAAGCTTCAGGGGTGGAAAGAAAACAATTTTACTTGTAAATAATCTGCTACCCTCTATGTAAATGAAAAATAACCCTCCGCCATAATTATTAAGTAACTGTTTTTTGCAGCTATACCTTTAGGTTTTTAGAGAATGCCTCATAGAATTTCTTATAATTCTCCTTGTCTTCTGCCAGTTCAGAGAAGAGCTCAAGGCACTTCTTCACAATATTTTTGCGAATGACCTTCAAGATTTTACTCTGCTGGAGCATTTCTCGGGAGATATTCAAGGGCAGGTCCTCGGAGTCCACCACACCACGGATGAAGTCTGCAATCAACCAGGCAGAAAGCAGAGTTAAACACAGACAGGGCAGGGATGCCTGGGTGGCTCAGGTGCTAAGTGTCTGCCTTCGGCTCAGATCATGATCAGGATTCCTGGGACTGAGTTCCACATCTCTCCCTCTGCCTGCCGCTCCCCCTGCTTGTGCTCACACTCTGACAAAATCTTTTAAAAAATTAAATAATAATAATAAAATAAGATTATCTAAATTCAACAGAACCCATTTTCTCACGGAACCTTCGCTTGCCATGTTATCTACAATGAAGACTTTTTTCAAAACAAGACCTCACTGTAAGAATGCTGAGTGGGCTTCACAGGAGACTGTACCCAACTAACTACATGAGACCAAGACAACACTCACTGAGATACTCTGGTATCAATTCATCACAGCTGTCCATGATGAACACACGGCGAACATACAGTTTGATGTTGTTCTTTTTCTTCTTGTTCTCAAAGAGGTCAAAAGGAGCCCGACGGGGGATAAACAGCAATGCCCTGAATTCCAGCTGACCTTCTACAGAGAAATGCTGAAAGAAATCAAAGGTAAACCAGTAGTGTACTTCAAGATAGAAGTGTTTACTCTCAACGTCATTTCATTAAATTGCTTAGGACAAGATCTTCCCCAAGGACAGAAGAGATGCCAGAGGACATCTGTTGAGCAAATTAAGCTCTTACACCCTGAATTAAGCTACAATGGGACACCTATGTATAACCCTTAGATCAATGAGAAAACAATCCCATCCAGAACCTGCCATGGAAACAAAGTGAGGTCACTGGGAAGGATGTCCTTTCTTCACCCTGGAAGGGTCATCAGAAAGTGAATGGATGTGGCTCTGTGGCATTCAGTTCCCACCTACTAGCCAGGTGGGCAAGTTCCACTTATCTACCACCACCAACACCCTTCTGCCTGCTTTTCCTGTTGAGTCAACAAGCAAGGCTTCTCACCTTGACTGCCAAGTGGTCTTCCCAGTCATTAGTAAGACTCTTGTAAAACTCTCCATATTCCTCCTGGGTAATATCATCAGGGTTTCTGGTCCAAATGGGCTTGGTCTTGTTCAGTTCTTCCTGGTCTATGTATTTCTCCTTAATCTTCTTTGTTTTCTTTTTCTTGTCCTTCCCACTATCATCCTCCTCATCTGAGCCCACATCTTCAATCTTGGGCTTCTCCTCATCATCTTTCTCTTCTTCTTCCTTCTCCCCTTTCTCCTCCTCTGCCTCATCATCACTGATTTCTTTCTCTCGTTCCTTCTCCAACTGAGAACACAAAAAAACAATAGTTTCAGAATACATAACACCAAAAAACTGGGGACCATCCCATTCTCCTGAGCAGCAGACATCATACATGTCAGGATTACCAGTCCACACTCACATAAAGGGTGATGGGATAACCTATGAACTGCGAATGCTTCTTCACCACTTCTTTGACACGTCTCTCCTCTAAATACTCCGTCTGGTCTTCTTTAAGATGGAGAATCACTTTAGTACCCCGGCCAATGGGCTCACCTAGGAAAAGTCAATCACAATACAGCATAAGGACACAAAACTAAACACAGAACTGTAATGAAAAATAATTACTTGATAAAGAACATGCTTAAGATCTCTATTACAAATCTCCCCAAAATTCTAACCCAGACAACCTAACAAGAAAGTCAACTTACCGTGGTCTGCACGTACAGTGAAGGAGCCCCCAGCAGAGGACTCCCAGGCATACTGCTCATCATCATTGTGCTTTGTGATAACCACCACCTTCTCTGCCACCAGGTAGGCAGAATAAAAGCCAACGCCAAACTGTCCAATCATGGAGATGTCTGCACCAGCCTGCCAGAAAGTTTTAAAGTCAAACACAAGTTTAAAAAAACACCACAGCAAACCAAAGAATATCCACAAAAATGAATGGTGCATGTCTAGCTGAAATACCACATACCTGAAGAGCCTCCATGAATGCTTTAGTTCCGGACTTGGCAATGGTTCCCAAATTATTTATGAGATCGGCTTTGGTCATGCCAATGCCTGTGTCCACTAGAGTCAGGGTGCGTTCCTGGGGGTTGGGGATGATGTCAATTTTCAGCTCTTTACCGCTGTCCAACTTGGAAGGGTCTGTCAGGCTCTCATAGCGAATCTTGTCCAAGGCCTAAAAATACAGATTTCGATTTTACCTTTGTGCTTCCTAAAGCTCATCTCTTCATCCAAAAGAAAACTTTGTTTTTCACTTCCAAGTAGCCTCAAGTTCTGATTACCACCCCAACTGGAGATTTAAGAACCACATAATTACAGTTACAATATCCCATCTATCCCCATAGAGTAAAGCAAACTTTTTTAAGAACAGCAGCAGTTTTATCCCCTCCAACAGCAGCCCCACAAAATGCCAAACCACCCTTCTCCCTTTTCCTGAGTGCTGAAAACAAATACCACAAATGAAGGTGCCCAAAGCACTCACATCAGAAGCATTACTGATTAACTCCCGAAGGAAAATTTCCTTGTTAGAATAGAAGGTATTGATGATGAGAGACATGAGTTGGGCAATTTCTGCCTGGAAGGCAAAAGTCTCCACCTCCTCCTCTCCATGGTGCACTTCCTCAGGCATCTAAAATAAGAACAGTCAAGAATTACAAAAGAACACCAATGGCCCCATATTTAACACTGGTTCACCCCATCTCAATGAAGACTCAAAGAGATTTAGTTCAAACTGCTTTAAGCTGGGTACTAAACATATTCCTGAAAAACTGTAAAACCTTTTCTTCAAATATTTCAGCCTGTACCCTTAGTAGGAACCCAACTTAGAAAAAAAAACTTAAAAAGCTTCTTTAACACAATACGCAATGTCAAATGTTTTGGAAAGGTATCTTGGAGCCTAACTACTCTAAGTGGTCCATGGGACCCAACAGCCTCAGCATCACTGGGTAGCTTATTGCAAATGCAGATCCTGGCTCCAACACGAAAAGGGTTCCAGGCATTTGGGAGAAAACCACTGACTACAGTTCTATTACCTCTTTTGGTAGGAAAAATAGCCCAAGGTGACCGATGTCATGTTTAAAGAGAAATAATTCGGAATTGTCTCTCCCACTGGGTTATCTCCCACACCAAGCACATGTGGGATTGCTGCCTTGGGACATAGGAGAAGGTTACCTCTGAGACCGCGGGATACCCGCCCAAGAAGGTACTAAGACAAAGAACCAATAAAACCAAAGCTCCATCGTGACCCCCCTCAACATACACGACTACAATAGAGTACCAAACCAAACACAACTAAAATGGTGGCCGTAATCCGCTGGGCAGACCCTCGTCACTGCCGGACATGCGTCGGCCAGGGCCACGCGAGGAGGGGGCGCCACCGCGCAGCCTCCCTTCGCCCCAGCATCCGGGCACCAGGGCGGGGCGCCGGGCTCCAGAAGCTTCCAGAACAATCTCAGCTCTTTGGGAGGGGCGGAGGAGGAGAGGGCCCACGAATCTTCCAGAGCCTGCCCCCTCCTTTCCACCCCCCACCCGAAACTGCAAGAAAGATCTAGAAGGGCAAAAGAAGCACCATGAGCCAGAGCCGGCCGTAAACGTTTCTCGCCTTAGAACCTCACAGGAAAAAACCGGAACACTTGAAAAACGCTTCCCACAGGGCAGATGGCAAAGCCAAGCCAACACCAGGCTGTGCTGAGTCACGTCCAGCGCGCACACCCACCACCCTTGGGGACTCTCCGGCGCCCCGTAGCCGCGTCCGGAAGTGGAGGGGCAAACATGGCAGCGTCCCGGGCCGGCGCGGACACCACGTGCAGCTGCCCACTACCCCAAACCCACTCCGCGGCCCACCTCCCCCACGGTTAGCCGCCGCCCGGGGAAAGCCCCGCCACCCAGACACCGATGAAAAAACAAGCCTAACTCGCAAAACCCCTCCCGCCCACCCCCAGACGAAATTTGGAGTCGTCCTATCCCAGGGGCCGCTCCAACACAACAAAATCTAGGCTTTGAGAAGGAAACGAGGAACGAAAGCAACTCAAAAGAGCATTCCAGACAGAAAAATCTGAAGGGAGCTCCGACCTGACCTTAAAGGAGAAGAGCTGCAAGCACTACAGACGACGGTGGGTAAGGACTGCGTCCGGCTACGTCTCCGCAACAAGGCTGCGCGGGGGTGACTCAAGAGAGCGGCTGTGCGCCCCCCAGGCGCTCTATATACGGCGAAGCACAGACTAGCTGCCCGCCCCCGAATCCCTCCGCCTTAAAGGAAGATGTCTGTCAGCCCTGCACCTGCCGCTGCCCGCCCACCTTGACGTCATGGTCCAAAATAGGGGAGGGGGCGGGGAAGGGCGGGAGCCGCAGGTCTCAGTCTCCGCCTTAAGAGCACACGCAAGTATTCCTTTTCGTGGCCTCGTCTCCGCACTTCAAGGCATGAGCCCTCTCCAAGAACTAAAGATTGAGAATACTCATGTGACAGAAACGGGGGATCTAGGGGCGCGGATGCCACTGACCTGCCTATAAACCTGTGAGGCAAGCGCCTGCAGACCCGAGAGTCGTGCCTTGGAGGAACATCTAAAAAGATGGAGGGCGGGGATAGAAGCGGCCAACCACTCCGACCTCGGCTCCCAGGTTCGACTTTTTTGCTACAATCTGCCCTACACACTCCTATAGCCCAATAAGGGGAAGGGGTATTTTTTAGGGACCGTGCGGAATTCGAGGTGTAACTTCAGGCAGCCCCCGGATCTCGGCCCTCCCTGGGCCGGGGGAAGAGCTAGGGCTTTGCAGCGGGGCGTGGCTCCGGCTGGGGGGGAAGGGCGCCGGCCTGGGCTGGCAGGGGGACTCTTTGCCTGCGCCCAGCGGAAGGAGCGACGACGGCGGTACTGCGATTACTTCCAGCAGTTTCCAGACCCGCCTTGGCGGCCCCGCCCCTGCTCCGCCCCTTTCCTCCAGGCCCCGCCCCGCCTCCTGCGGCCTGAGCCGTCTCTGCAGCTGCTGTGTTACCCATCCGTCTCTGCCGGGGTCCCCGGGGAGGAGGAGGTGAGCTGTCCCAGTCCTATTTATCCTAGGAAGCCGCGGGCGGGACCCTGTTTTCCACCTGCCA
Organism: Mirounga angustirostris; assembly: GCF_029215605.1. Classification (NCBI taxonomy): domain Eukaryota; kingdom Metazoa; phylum Chordata; class Mammalia; order Carnivora; family Phocidae; genus Mirounga; species Mirounga angustirostris. Next base: position 40,149,427 of record NW_026991716.1, on the reverse strand, counting down.
GGGCCAGCTAGCTTGGAACTCCCTCGGGAGTGGGATGGAGCATAAAGGGAATGATTGACTGACCCCCCCCACCTCTCCCCTATCAACCACACGGCAGAGGGCTGTAGGGGCGGTTGTGCCGGCGCCGCCTTCAGAGAGCAGAGACTGGGGACGCGTTCGCCACCGCGGGGGAGGGGGGAGGGGGGAGGGGGGGTACCCTCCCCAACTCCTGCAGTCGCCCACGTGTGGAGAACACTGAGACCTGCGTCTCCCCTGCGTGAGCACATCGAGCCATTTCTCAGTCTGGTTTCATTTTTTTCGCCCTTTTCGCTCCTGCAGCTGCCACACCGGAGGAGGAGAGGGTCTCCTGGGACCCCTGCAGAGTAGCAGGGACTCTTGGAGGTCGCTTGAAGACGCTGGCCGGAGGGTAGCCTGCTGCAGGCTGCCAGAATTTGTTCCTCTTCAGCTGTGGCGCCGGAGGTCCCAAGCCCCCAAACCGTTAGCCTGCCCAAAGGGCTGTGGGACGCCATACTTCGCTTGGCTCTGCCCCTTTTGCGTGCTAACCCTAACCCTAACCCTTGTCTAGCCAAGGCCTCATTTAGGACTCGTGTCGGACCCACAGCTCCTCGGGAAGAGAATGGCCACTTCCTGCTCTGTGACCTTGGAGATGTCCATCAGCTGTCTTCCTGGCCCACAGCGTCCTCCACTGGGATGCTGGGGAGGGGTTCCCCCACCACCACCCCTAATCCTTCCTTCAACAGCCGTGGTGCCCGGTCTTCCTTCCTTTGTATTTTCTTTATTCATATGTTAAATTCCAGAAAACAAAGGACCCTCCCTTTCTTTATTTTTGCCCCACACTCCAGACCTCATCATCCGGCTGCCACCACCCCAATTTTATTTCTCCTTACTCTTCTATTCCCCTTTCTTACGGTGTGTGAAAAACCTGTGACTGGAAGTTAATGGGCTTGGGAAGGGTGCTCTTTACCAGGAATCTCCCAGGATTCTCTGTTCCTGATCAAAATCTCAAAGGAAGTGTGTCATGACACCTCAACATACCCTCTCTCCCTCTGGGCAGAAGGGGTCTAGCAAATTAAAAATCTCCCTAGTTCACAAGACCACTGACACCATTTCATGGTCCTGTTAAGTGGTGAAAATGAGAGTCCACAATCTAGGAACTGGGAAAGCAAAGCTTCAGTGAGATCAGTCAGCTCAAAGCCTTTGGTGCACCAACCCTTGCTCCTTGCTCCAGAAATGGAGTGGAGATGCTGTCTCTCCCCTCTCAGGACCCAAGTCCAGGGCAGAGCAGAAATCACTCCTTTATTTATTTATTAGATTTTTTAAATTTATTCATTCGAGACAGAGAGAGAGAGAGAGAGAACATGAGCGGGGGAGAAGCAGAGGGAGGGGGAGAAGCAGGCCCCCCGCCGAGCAGGGAGCCCAAAGTGGGACTTGCCATGTTCCAGGCCCCCGGGATCATGACCTGAGCTGAAGGCAGACACTTAACTGACTGAGCCACCCAGGCATCCCAGACATCACTCCTGTTGACCAGTATTAGGACCAGAGACCTTTCAGGGGTCTTCTAATGGGAAGATCTCAAATCTTGCACTAGCACAGAAATTCTGCCTTCTCTTCTGGAAGCCTTCTCCCACTCACTGACACTCACTTAAGCCCCCACAGTGAGTGCTTGGGGATGCAAAAATGCATAAATAAGATGGAGGTTTTAGCCCACAAGGGGCTGCTGCAGGACAAGTGTGAATCATAGCACGTGGGAGAACTATCAGAGACTCCCAGCTCCGCCTGAGCAACGGGGCAGGCTTAGGGCTAAGGCTAGCCAGCCCACGGCACAGGTCTATTCCCAGAAGAGGGAAAAACATGGAGAGGCACAGCCCTGACACTTCTGTGTCATAGCCTAGGGGCCCCTGAGGGAGGCAGAAGCGCTGAAAGTGACCCTGCAGGCAGGGTTCGGGTCACAGAGGGCCACAAATGCCATGCTAAGACGTCCTGACCTTAACTCAGAGTGAGGGAAGCCACTGAAGGCTATTAAAAACAGCTTAAACCCCCTAGATCTCCAGAAAACTATTTCCGGCAGCACTTGCAATGCTCACTGTTCCCAAGATACCCTTTGTTCCTGACCAGGCCTCAAAGACCCAGCCCAACCTTCTGTTGTTGGAGGGTAGCCAGATGAAGCAAGAACTGACCAACTGTGGCCTGCAGCTGGTGGGCCTGTTGCTTGTTTTTACATGGCTTATGGGGAAGAATGTTTTTTACATTTTTTAAATTGTTGAAAAAAGTCAAGGGAAAGAAAATATTTTGCCATGTGGAAAGTACATGAAATTTGAATTTGTGCTCGTAGAGCTTTACTGGAACATAGCCCCTCTCATTTGTTTACATGTTGTTTTTGGCTAATTTTACTCTGCAATGGCAGAGTTGATAGTACAGCAGAGACCAGGTAGCTTGCAGAGTCTAAAATATGTAGTCTCTTACCTTTTACAGAGAAGACTTACAGACCCCTGATCTAGCTAAAGCAGAGTGAAGTCTTGGAGCAGAGACTCAGCTGCTGCTCCGACTGGGAATTCTCCTAATGAGGGTGCACCACTCGGCTTTCAGGGGGCTCAGGGAAGCTGCCAAGATAAGAGGCAATGGATGAATAAGGCAACCCACAGCAGCAGGACCTCAGGGATTGTATAAGCACGGGGAGTAGCTCTGGATCCTTAACTCCTGGAACAGGCACCCTTCCCAAGCTCAGCGGCTGCCAGAATGGGTCCTGTCTGTCCCGGTTCTACCCGGTTCCATGAGGCTTATTATCGCTGAACTCCATGGGGGATACCCTGCAATGACATCCTCACAGGCCAATGGACTTAATGTTCAGAGATGTTGGACAGTTGAGCCAGTCTGCCTGGCCAGCCCGGGCTCCCGTTCTGCCTGAGTTTCCACATGCGGTTGGGACATGAGAAGTTTCTTTCACAACTTTCACTCCCTTCATTGTTAGTACTGTGTTTCTTGTTTTTGATGCAATGGCAATGGCAATTTTCCTTCATTTTAGGTTTCCCGAAGAGTTCGGAAAGCAATCGACTTTTGTTTATTGGTCCCACAGCTTGGCAAACTACCTTATTAATTCTTAATTTGTTTTTTATTTTTTTTAAGTACAACCCTACCTATCATCTGAGAACAATGACAGTCTGGTTTCTCACTTTCTAATCCTTGTATCTCTTATTTCTTGGTACACTGCACCAGCTAGGACCTGCAAGACAATGACGAGTGGAAACAGTGATTGTGGGGAATCCCTATCTCATTCTGATCAGAAAAGGAATGCTTTTAATATTTCATCATTGAGCACAATATTTCCTCTTTCTATCCCTAACTTGTTATAAATTTTAATCTGAACGAGTATCAAAATTACTTTTCTGCATCTATGGCGAGACTATTGTTTTTAAAAATTCCTTTTATTTATATGCTTAATTAACAGACTTAATAATATTAAGCAGAATCCATCAATTAATTAATTAATTTGTAAAAGATTTTATTTATTTATTTGAGAGAGAGAGGGGTGCCTGGGTGGATCAATCATTAAGCATCTGCCTTTGGCTCCCATCATTGTCCCAGGGTCCTGGGATCTAGCCCCACATGGAGCTCCCTGCTCAGCGGGAGGCCTGCTTCTCCCTCCCCCACCCCCCCTGCTTGCGTTCCCTCTCTCGCTGTGTCTGTCAAATAAATAATAATAATTATTTTTTTAAAGATTTTATTTTTAAGTAATCTCTACACTGATATGGGGCTTGAACTCACAACCCCAAGATCAAAAGCTGCATGCTCCACCACTGAGCCAGCCAGGTGCCCCTCTTTTTTTTTTTTTTTTTAATGATATAGGACTATTCAGGTTTTCTACCTCTCCTTGTCAATTTTGTTTAATAATTTTTCTGGGCGTTTCTTGAAAGCTTTATTATGGCATAGTCTTCTCTTTGACTCTTTTCAATCTCTATTCCATCTAAAGTATATCTTCTTTTTCATCCCTAAAATGGTTTTTCATGTCTTATTCCTTTTTTCATGAAAAGTTTCACTAGAGACTTGTCTATTTTATTTATATCGATATTCATGTATTTAAATTTCTGCTAAAATTTTTATTATTTCTATTTTGGGTCAATTCTGTTGTTCTTTTTTTTTTTTAAGATTTTATTTCTTTGACAGCGAGAGAGGGAACACAAGCAGGGGGCATGGGAGAGGGAGAAGCAGGCTTCCCATTGAGCAGGGAGCCCGAAGCGGGGCTGGATCCCAGGACCCTGAGATCATGACCTGAGCCGAAGGCAGACGCTTAATGACTGAGCCACCCAGGCGCCCCAGTTCTGCTGTTCTTTTTCTATTTTCTTAGCTTTAAAACCTAGCACATTAAATTTCAGCCTTTCCCCTTTTCTGACATTATGATTTAAGGCTACAAATTTCTCTTCAAGTACTATTTTAGCTATATCCCCATGTTTTAATATGTAATATTTTTTGGAAAGATTTTATTTATTTGAAAAAGAGCACAAGCAGGGGGAGCAGCAGGCAGAGGGAGAGGGAGAAGCAGGCAGGCTCCCCACTGAGCAGGGAGCCCAATGTGATGTGGGACTCTATCCCAGGGTCCCAGGATCACAACCTCAGTCAAAGGCAGACGCTTAGCCAACTGAGCCATCCCGGTGCCCCTATAGTATTTTTATTATAATTTAGTTTTAAGCGTTTTCTGATTCTTCTTATGGCATCTTCGTTGATCAGTTTAAAAGTGTTCAAAAGGGGCACCTGGGTGGCTCAGTTGTTTTAAGTGTCTGCCTTTGGCTCAGGTCATGATCCCGGAGTCTAGGGATTGAGCACTGTATCAGGCTCCCTGCTCAGTGGGGAGTCTGCTTCTCCCTCTGCCCCTCACCCTGCTTGTGCTTTCTCTCGAGCGCGGGCTCTCTCTCTCTCAAATAAAATCTTTTTTAAAAAAGTGTTCAAGGGGCGCCTGGGTGGCTCAGTCGTTAAGCGCCTGCCTTCGGCTCAGGTCATGATCCCAGGGTCCTGGGATCGAGCCCCGCATCGGGCTCCCTGCTCAGCGGGAAGCCTGCTTCTCCCTCTCCCACTCCCCCTGCTTGTGTTCCCTCTCTCGCTATGTCTCTGTCAAATAAATAAAATCTTAAAAAAAAAAAGTGTTGGGCGCCTGGGTGGCTCAGTTGGTTGAGCGACTGCCTTCGGCTCAGGTCATGATCCTGGAGTCCCGGGATCGAGTCCCGCATCGGGCTCCCTGCTCGGCAGGGAGTCTGCTTCTCCCTCTGACCCTCCCCCCTCTCATGTGCTCTCTCTCATTCTCTCTCTCTCAAATAAATAAATACAATCTTTAAAAAAAAAAAAAAGTGTTCAACATTTCCAATTATTTTTATATTATCTCTTAATTATGTTATAGACATACAATGCAGTGTGTATAATCTGGCTCTTTTGTATTTGAGACTTCTTTTGTAATCTAGGACGTGGTTAATATGTGTAAAGGTTCCATGCATGCTTGAGAAAAATACGTATTATTTAGTTATTGAATAAAAGTCTAAATATATTAAATCTATTAAGTCAAGCCAGTTAATTGTGTTGCTCAAAACAAAAAAACACTTGGAGACTCCACAGGACATAGCTTGGGGAAGGCAGAAGCCGAAAGTGGGGAGATCCCACAGGGGTAGGGAAGAGGCTCAGTGTTCACCTTTTCTGTGGTAGAATGATTGAATATGAGGGCTGAAGGCTGGGGAGGAGGACCACTCTGCATTGAAGGGGGTCAAGAATCCGTTTTAGGCATGTTATGGGGCACCAAAGAATGTCCAGGAGACAGAGACTGATGGCTGAAGTCATGGGCAAGAACACCATTTCTCAGGGGAGGGTAGTGAAAAGACCAGAGTTATGATCTAAGCCATTTGAACTTGTAAATAGGGTATCTTTGGTACCTACTCTATTAATAGACATATGAGTGCGTCTTGACTCTCTGAGGCCATAGTATCAGTGACCTAAGGGTGTGTGTGTGTGACTGAGTCCTGTCATTGTCAACTGAGCTCTAAATTGTCTGTTGTCCTCGGGCCATGATGCCCACCAGGTGTCCCTTTTTGTCTTGGGTGTTGTTCAGTGTTCCTGGGTCCCTTTGACTAAGGTAAAACTTAACTCCGAATCAGTTCAGCCCAGAGTAAATTACAGGCAGGGGAAGGTGCAGGAGGGGTGGGTTCTACCACAAACAACCCTGACCTACTTAACTACTGTGCCTGCCACCTGACCCGCCCCAGGCACAAGTCACTGCCCAAAGTACAGTTCTCACCTGACTGGATTTCTGGGCCCAGTGCCTGCCCGGCCCACCTGCGCCCAGATAAGGGACTGGTAAGGCTGTGGTAGTGCTAAGTGCTGAGGAACTCACAAACAGGAGAGACTAGGGTTAGACATCAGGAAGGACTTCGCTGCTTTCACCTAGAAAGGATTACGTGGGAGGCTTGGGATCCTTGGGTATGTGAAAGAACTCTCCGGAACGTTTTGAAGGCTAGGGAAGAAGGTATCCCCGGCTTCAGTTATGGGGCCACACTATCACAAGAGGCCTTGTATCTCCATCTCCTTCACTGTCTGGGAATTCTCCCCATCTCTCCGAGTCTGTGTGTCTCTCTGCTTATCTGATAGGTAGAGAGAGACAGGCAGAGACTTGTATTTACCCGGTGCTTTGCGGTTTACAAAATATTTTTCCATCCTTTAACCATTCCAGCTTCAGTTTCCTGGAGTACAACGGGCATAGCAATGGTCAGCACCGCAAAGTTACAGGGAGACGGGAGGCCACTGGATACGGAAGACGGGAGCAGGGTGGTAGGTGAAAGAGTTGTTCCCTGCCGTGGTCCGAGTTTCACAGCCCAGAGAAAGGCTAGTGCGCGTGTGCCTACCCTTGCTTTACAGTTGAGCGGCTCCGAGATGGAAAACGCCTCGTTCAAGGTCACTCAGGCTTAAGGGGCAGCGGAAACGGCCTCAAGATGCCCAATCCGCTCTCCCACTCGCCGGGAGTCAGGTGTGAACGGCCGCGCCGCCGCGCAGCACGCGGGACGGTGACGTCACGCCCCCCCCCCCGCTGCCGCCGCCGCCGCCGCGGGGCGGGGCTCAGCAGGCTCCCCCTCGTCCCGCCCCCCGCGCCCAGCGCCGGTCCGGTCCGGCGGTTCCCCGCTGTCAATGGCTCATCTGGGACCCGCGGGGCGGTTGGCACTGGAAATGGCTGGTGTGGGGGCAAATGAGGTCTGGCTCTGGAAGGCTTCAGGAACCCCCTGAAGCTGGGGAGAGGAGCAGCGAGCCGCTTAGAGCGGGAGCGCACCAGGCTGCGGCTCATCTTCATTGATTCTTGGTGCCACGTGTCTAGGGTAATCACTTCTTGCATCCAGGCTCTCCCGCAGACTCCCTAAATCACCTTAGCAAGTCCATACATATAGATCACGCCTCCTGAAGAACAAGGATCTGGGCTCAGAGGATGTGACTTGCCCGGGGTCACACAGCTGGTATTTGGCAGGCCCAAGATGGAATCCTAGGCTCTGAATCGGAGCCAACCCCATAGACAGGCCTAGGAGAGGCCCCCCACTTTGTGGGGTTCTGCTGACTCATTTAGCAGTTGCCCTGTAGTCTGGGGCCAGAATGCCATCTGCCTCATTCACAGGGAGCACCAGGACTGCCAAGGATCTAGAGGGCTCTCAGTGAGCACCTCCTCTTGGAGGCGACCTGTGCAGGAGCTAGGAGCCCAGCTAGGGCACTGCCATTGATGGGTTGGGGAGGAGGGGGGACATGGGTTGTGCTCATGTGAGGTGCCCATCTCCACACTCACTGCCAACTTGCCCTAGAGTACCAGATGGGCCTCACTGCCAGTTCTACTGGCTGGCTGACGTCCCTCAGCCTGCCACCCTTCCGGTGTGTCAAGACTTGGGTTTCAGGCAGAGCTTGCTAGCCAGAAAGCACAGCCATCTCTTTAAAGTGATTCTGCATTTCTCACTCATATGCATTTTGAATGCTTATCACAGTTCAACATTCTGAGTATTTGTTTTCCCCGTAACTGGAGTTTTCCCTTCAAGCCCCCCACCCATTATACTGCCCTCACCATGCTCCTTCCATATTCACCTCAAGAGAATAGATACAGGTATGTTCCAGTTCCTCGGTTATACTGGAGGCTTGACTTCTATTTTTAAGGATGACTGGTTTTACTGGGGCTCTTAGCTTTTCAAGTTTTGAGCCCCAACAATTCGCCATATAAGATCAAACACAAGGGAAAATGTCTGTGTGGCAGTGGCCACCACCCCGGGGAGGCCAGCAGCTAAATACAGACTGATGCTTCAGGCAGAAATGTCACACGGAAGGAAGGTGATGACCAGCACAGGTCTCGGCAGAGTCCGTGATACCCGTGATTCCCGCCTGATTCTCACGCTCAGCCCTTCCCCACCTTACAGGAAGCAAGTGCTAGGGGCAAAGTGGAGGCCTGCCTCCTACCGTGTGGTGTTGCCCTCAGAGCACCTGCTGTGGTCAGGAGCCATCACTGTGCTTGGGTCCAGGGCAGGAGACCTGGGAGCTACGTTTTCTCGCCCCCACCTCTGTCTTCAGGTCAAGACTTGAGGTCAGGAGAACAGAAACTGAGTGTGAGACTGCACACTCTTGGCATTTGCATTAGAAAACATTTTTGGAAAAAATATTCTAGAAATTTTCCTCTACATCTATTTGAGTACAGAAAGAAGGAAAGTGATGTGATTATGTTTTTCCATCCTTCGAATCATTGCTGGTGTCCAGAGAAACCTACTTAACACCCATCTCCATCCCTTGAGCACAGGGAATGGAAATGAGTGGCACCACACAGCTGGAGTCAGGCATGTGGAGTGCTTGGGGAGGGACAATTTTGTGAGTACCTCTGGGAGCCAGGTAAAGCACCTGTAGCTGAAAGAGTGAAAACATGAACAGAATGTAGACCCTATCTCGAAAAACAAGAGTTCTGTCTGGTAGCTGCAGTGTGGTCAAGGGCACGATAGAAGTTAGGTCACTAAGTTACAAAAGCTCTGAGGCACAGAAGGGGAAGGAATTGCATAAACTAGCTGTCATTGCTGGGAAATCAGGAAATGCTCCGCATACTCTGGAGAGAGCAGCATATCAGTCAGTTTTTTTAGATTATTCTGTGGCCATATGTGGGATGGAATGAAGGACACCTGGGCTGGAGTCCTGAACGAGCAGGCAGAAGGCGGTGGAAGGAACCCAGGGAAGAAGCACAGCGTCCCTGAGGGGCTGCTGGTGCCAAGGAAGGGGCCCAATAGGACTCTCAGGTTGGGGTACCATGGGAAGGTCAAGAGGGACTGAGGGAGAGAAGACGAAAAGCTCAAGTTTATTTCAGCCTCAGTGCCAGAGGGCACTGCAAAGGCTGAGGCATACTCAGGGAACCCTGCTTTTGAATCTGATAGGAAAGGAGTACCTTATTTTCCACCAACCTCGGATATAAACCTTGCTTTGACGTGTACCCCTGGAGTCTATGGACTCCAGTTCTCCATATAATGATATGCTTAACTACCCCCTGAGAACTTCAGAGCTCATCAAACAGCCTTAAAAATGTGCTAAGAGCCCTTAATGAGGCCTGAAGCCTTCAATTAAATTAAACTGATAAACAAAAGCCCTGACAGAGGTGTCAATTTGTAGCTATCTGCAGGTCAGGGATTAGTGAGCCTTTGGGTGAGCATGTGTGCGTGTGCGTGTGTCCCCGTTTGTCCCCGCCCCGCCCCAGTGGCCAGAACTCCCACTTCCAGTCAGGAAGAGTCATTTCTATGAAGGGGATCCAGTGATACGGCTCCCTCCACGGAGCCACTCTTACAGTCCCACAGACCCCTCCCTAGGAGAGCTGGAGAAGAAAAGGGGAGGGGGGCCCCATTTCCATGTAAGGACACAGAGGCCCCGTGTTCCCCAGGTGTCAGGGCAGAGTGCTAGGTAGGGGACATGGTGGGGCTGCAGCCTCTTCTTGCCTGGAGGTGTGGGAGTGCAGGGGAGGGGATGTTCGTGGCGGGGAGGAGCGGACCATGGTCGCAGGTTTATTCCTGGGGCTGAGGGGTGAGGACAGGTGAGGGTGGTAGTGAAGACAAAAGAAAGACGGAGCACTGTCCCTACCCCCAGTCCTGTGAAAGAAGGAATCGAGCAGCAAAGAAAAAATGGCCTTTTTCAGTCTCAGCCAGCAGTCTTGGCTCCAGGCCTGTCCCTCCTCTGTGGCCCCGGCAGGGGGCACTGCAGCCCCACTGAGGCTAAGAGGACTAACCGCCACCGCCCCCACCACTGGACACGGGCACGGTACTGGCCAGGGTTCAGCTGGGTCATGCTCATCCCCCAGATTCAGGCTGCCATCCTGCTGCCCTCTCTAGGAGCTGCGGCTGGAGGACACAGGGAGCCGTGGAGGAAGAAAAAAAAAATTTATTTCATCAGAGAGCCTCTGAAGGCACCTGGTTTCTGTTGAATATAAAAAAAAGCAGTTAAATGGCAACTGTACAAGGTGCATGATTGGTAGGAACAAGGCAGGGGGACCAGGGGAGGGATATGGAAATGTGGGCGGAGGAGGCACACGGGGAGAATATGGAAATATTATCATACGGGACCTGAGACAGACAGTCCCGGCCCCAAGCCACTGCTGGTATATATGCTGAAGAGACACACACACACACATATACCCACATACCCTCTCTCTCTGAGCCTAGCAGCCTCTGCTGCCCTGCTCAAGCAGCGATCAGTCAGAGCCAAGTGCGGGGGCGTGGTGGCTGAAGGGGACTTGAGCAGATGCACAGCCTGCATGCCCTCCCTTGATTCTGACCCTCAGGCTCACAATGTCCCCACTGTCCATCCGTAGACGCTCCCTCCTCAGGGCCTGGACACCCAGGCCCAGAACAGGCTGTGAGAAAGCAGAAGCTGGCGAAAAGAGAAAACCTCCAGACCACCCCTGCCCATCCCTGAAGGAGAAGAAAGGGCGCAGGAGCAGGTGGTCAGTGCAGTCCTTCTATCCATCCACGGTCACACAATAGACCGGCACAGGAAGGAGAAGACAGCCCCCAGTGCCAGGCCCAGAGACAGAAAGAAGGCCATGATGGCTCCAGCTGTCTCTGCCTCAGCCGGCTTCACTTTCCTAAAGGCGGGAGGGCAAGGCTTCCTTAGAATGGCCCCTACCCCAGCCCCCGCCCAGCTCTCCCCCCACAGAGCATCTGTGATGGCGAGACTTGCCTGAGCACAGAATTCTGCTGCTCCCCAGGCCCATCCTACTTTCCCACCTCCAATCTGGCTTTTGCCTCTTGGGGGAATGCGTAAGGGGGTTGTCTCCCACCTTCCCGCATCTCCACCTGGGTACCCTGGGTGCCCCACCCTCCACCACGACCCCTTCACCTACATGCCCCTCCAGGATCAGGGAGTCTCCTGTTGCCCTCTCCCCCTCCATGGGCTGTCCGCCACTGGAACTCTAGACCCTGCCTAATGCCACCAGGGGCCCCACTCACTTGGGCCCGAAGCACATGCAGAGACTGGCGAGGTAGCCGTTGGAGAAGGCGAAGGCAGCCATGAAGATGATGAACCAGGCGTCGTGCTCAAAGACCACAGCCAGGTGGCGGCGGGGCTGGACGTTACATAGCAACAGCAGGGGCACAAACAACATCCGGGCCAGCACCAGGCTTGGCAGCCAGTGGCTGTCCTTCCCGGGCTACGGAGGAACAGGTGGTGCCTCAGCCTGGGCTGGCCCCCAGCGCTCCACTTGGGGCCCCTCAGGATCTGAATTGGATCTGGTTACCCTTCGGGCATACTGATTGTGAGGGAGCATGGCTGAGCCATCTTGAGAGCTGGAAACGTTCTATATCTTGACCTGGCTGGTGATTATACAGCAGCACGTGCGTGCGTGTGTGTGTAGTCATTAAGCTGTACGCTTAAGATCTATATGACTTAGTACACATAGATTATGTCTTGTTTTTTTTTTTTAAAAAAAGGCATGGTCCCATTATCACCATACTTTCCTGCTTCCCTTTCCGGGTCTCAGGCTGAACTCCGCCCTCCCTCGCACAGGGGCTGGGCGCCTCCTTCTTCCACTTACCCATGTAAATACAGCGGTGAGGCTCCGGCCCAGCCAGTCAAAGACATTGAAAGTCAAGAAACAAGACACAGGAATGAAGTAGTCTCCTGGAAAAAGAAGAGTAGAGTCAGGGGTGGTTATTAGGTCCAGAGAGGCAGATTCAGCAACCCTAACCCTCACGGGGGCTGTTTCCCCAGCTGTAAAATGGAGAAGATGCTTCCAGGTCAGGGAAGGGCAAATGGGCCAGGAGAGTTTAGCTGGGGAGACGGAAGCCCAGGCTCCCCCTGCCCCCCACTCCCAAACCTGCTCTAGCCCCAGTGTGCCCCCATCCTGGGAACCCACGGTGTCCTCACCCCAGGTACTGGTGCCCGCGATGCTGGACTGGACCTCAGCAGTCACGGCAGGAAACACCCCAATGGTGACCGTGAAGATGAAGCAGACAGAGAGAGCCGGGACTAAGATCTGGAGGAAAGGGACCCAGGTCCGCGTCTTCAAGGTGGCTGTGCAACAAAGAGCCCAGAATCGCCCCCCCCCCCCCCCAGAATCCAGGGGAGTGGCCAGTCTCGGGTAGGAAAGGGAGTGGATGGATAGCGCATGGGTCGGGAGGGGCAAAAGTAAGAGAAAAAGAGGGTAAGGGGCAGAGGGCAGAACACCCATGTCCCACATACATTTCTGAGGATGGCTCGGATTGAGTGGCCTTTGTTGGTGGGCTGAGAGCTGGGGGCTGGAACTTTGGACTCCTCTTTGTTTGCTCCTGTCTCCTCTCCTGGGGTGGGGTGGGGTGACACGTTGTGGGAGCATCACGTTGTAGGGAGGACAGAACAGTAAGAGATGACAGAAACATTCCCCCAAAGGGCTGGGGTTAGTTGGGGGTGGAGACCCCTTCCCTGGGACACAGCCACACCCTAACACCGAGCCCAGACCTCCCAGACCTGTAAGTCCCACATCACAAGTCCCAGGGGGCCTGACCTCTCCCAGGAGCCTCAGGTTCTATTACAATAATCTGAAATTGCTTCCCACTGCCCTCAGATGTTCAAGGGCATCCAGCATTTCCCCCCATTTCACCTCTCCCGGCCTTTGTTTCCTATTGCTCCCCCCTCATCCCAGCCCCAGTCCCTCTGGCTGCTGGCTTATCGCTGCCAGCCAATACAGCACACTCCTTCTTGCCCTCTGTACCCAGGCTGCCCCTGCTGGGCAGGCCGCCCTCCAACCCAGCTTCTGCAGGCTATTCTGACCTTTACTAATGAGGTCCAACTTGGTCTCCTGCTCCCCAGGCCCTTCAAGCTTGAACTGTTGGTAGTAGCGGTAGAATTCCTACCAAGTGAGGGACACCAGGGAGGTGGATTCAGAGGTGGAAGCTCCAGAACTCCCCCCTCCAACGCCAGGTTTGGGTCCCAGAACACCACCGGTCTGGAGCCCTGGACTCCCCACCCCCACCCCAAATCCGGCTTTCTCCATCTGCTTACCAGTCGGGGCAGGGCCAGGTAACAGATGATGGCTAAAACAATAACCCCACAGGCGATAATAAAGTAGCCGAAGGCACTTTCTGACAGCTCTGAGCCACCTGTGTGGAGCATGTGAGTGATCAGAGACTGTCCCGACGCCTGACCCTCCCCTCCCCCCCCCCACCAACCAGGCCAGCAGGCAGACAGGTGGCCATACTTACTGGCAATGGCACAGATCATGGCCACCGAGGCGAAGATGCCTGCCAGGCCCTGGCCACTCATGATGGGGGCAGTGTAGCTGGTGGGCAGGAGGCCGGCCAGACCAAACAGGCTGCCTTGCAGGATGGCACCGAATGCTGGGGGCACGAGGTGGGCATCAGCAGGGGAGAGGGAGCAGAGTGGGACTTGCTTCCGCTGCGGGTGGCTGGAGGCCCGTGGGAAAACGGGTCCCGGTGGAGTCGTGACACCAAACACAGCCCTCTCTGCCCTGCCTCCCAGCCCTGGTTCGTGCGTGCTCAGGCCTCTGGAGCCCGGACCGCCCACGGCATCCATTTCTTTCCTCTGGGGGGAGGAAGGGGCTCCGTTCCTGGCTGACTGTGGGTCTGAAGGAAGGGTGGGGGGATATGGGAAGATCTCTGCCCCTCCCAGCCCCACTTACAGTTGATGAGAACGATCTTGACCATGGTGATGACAAAGAAGGGTATGGCGTCCAGCTGCACCTTCACCAGGACAGCAGTGATCAGGAACACCAACAGGATGGCTACCAGGCTGCCCAGGATCCGAACAGACTGGGGGATCCTGCCCAGAGGCCAGGGCGGTGAGGCCGGGGGCTCAGCCCAGGGAGAGAGAGAGGCATCGAGGGGTCAGGCCAGGGGCCCAGGCGCTCACCTCTGATGCAGGAAAGAGTTAAGGCAGGTGAAGAACAGCAGGGGCAGCATGGCACATAACGTCATGACATTGTTGAAGACAGCACTGAGCAAATTCCGCTCTGGGGAGGGCACTGTGGGGGTGGCTGAGGGCTGGATGTCCTTGCTCAGCTCGGCAGTGACCAAGGACATATTCTGGGACTCGTCCAGGCGGTTTGTGAAATACTGTGGGGGTTGCAAGACAGAAGCCTTGAGACTTCTCTCCCGGCGCTCCCGAGGACACAGCAGCCAGGCCCTACATGTCCCCTGGAGCCCAGGTCCCCGAGTCTCACCCTAGTGGCTGTCATGAAAAAATTCCATGGGAGTAGCGTCCCCAGACCCAGCATGAAGAAGATAAGCCAGACAGCTTTGTACCTGAGGATGGGAGAGAAAAAGGGGCCAAATGATCCACCATCCCCCCCTCCTTCCCAGATCAAACCTAAAAGCTCCTGCCTCCTCAACCTTCGGGCTCTCCAGCCATCGCAGGACACAGGCATCCGTGTTTATGTCCATGTGCCTGAGTCTTCCTACGGGTTTACGTGGAAAGGGAAAGCGTCCTGGGATAGGGAAAAAGGCAGACAAGTCCATAGGGGGAGGAGGGCCAGGGAGGGACACAGGACTGAAAGGCATGGCCAACAGGACCTTGATTCTCAGCCCCGAAGACTCGGGGGACCCTGCAGGCTTGGGAACCAGTGTGACCCACACATCCGGAGGTGGTTTTGGAAATCCTGCTAGGGGCTGGGGGTGGGCGGGTGAAGGAGAAAGCAAACAGAAAGTGTCTTCCACCCCCACTGGGCAGGCTGGAAGTGATTATGCCGTCTGGGCAGGCACTGTGTGGCTCCCCAAAGAGGAGTCTGAGGTCAAGAAACTCCCAGACCACTCTGGACCTAGTGAGACAGGAGGGCGGGTGACTTGGGGTGGCTGGGAAGTGAGGGAGCTGTTTTTTCCCCCGGCCCAGACAAAACTAGCTTTGTAGGTCACACCACATAGAGGAGGCCAGGTGGTAACAGGCCATTGGACGTCACAGAGAGCAAATGAGTGCCGCCCCATTCGGCTGGCCCGGGGCATTGCCCCCAAGCCGTATACCTCAGGGCCTGTGTGCGATGGGCCAGCCTCCCCCAGGCAGCCCTGGGCCCTCCCAGCGTGGTCTCCGGATGTGTCTGCCATACCCACCCACAGCCCACGCTGGCTTTCTTCACTGAGTGGCAGGGACAAAGCCCAAGGCAGGGAAGAAACAGGTCTGGCCAGAGCACAGGGCCTGGCCTCACACAGGAAAGGCCTGGGTGAGTGCTCCGAGTGGGGAGGCCCGAGCCATTCAACTACAGAGCCCCCCACCGCCCCCGCACCTCATATCCTCATGACCTTGAAGAACACAGCCAAGGGCTTGATTCAGAGGCCCAGAATGAAGGGAGAAGCCCCTGGCCGAGGCTGCCCAGAACAGATGGTCAGAGCAGGGCTGGGTGACGGGACCAACGTGCATGGAGATGGGAGAGGGGTTCCCAGAACTGCTACCAACGGGTGAGGCTCTGACAGGACAGGCGGCCTGGGAACGGAGGAGACAGGGAGCGACCCAACCTGGGGCCTGCACTTACTAGGTCTCCTTAAATTCCCTCCCATCCCAAATAAACCCCACCCCGATTTTACAGGTGGGAAACAGTCACAGAGAGAGAGGTCCCACAGCCAGAAGTGGCCTAGTTTGGCGGCCTTTTGGCACAAGAGGAAGACGGGATGCGCAGGGGCGAGGGGATGCGGTGGGGGGCCTGGGCTGAAGGGAGTTTTGGACCGCAGGCATGGCTTCCTCAACTGTCTTGGGACCCAGACTCCGTGGAGAGCTTCAACCAAGCTACAGCCTCTTCCCCCACAAAACCCACACGCGTGATCGTGGTGGCAGGTCTAACTTAAAGGAGCTTACAGACTCCAGGCTGGGGAAGCGAGAGCGAGGTCAGCTCAAGGACCAGGGTGGGCCAGGGTCATCTGAGGCAGAGGCTCAAGGCCAGGCCTGAGGAAGAGGGCAGTTCTGCCAGATGTGTTCTGGAACGAGGGGTGCCGCCAAATATTTCCCCAGAGTGATGGGAGGAGAAGCTGGAAACTGCTAGCTGGCTAGAGAGCAACAGTGGAAACACTGAGAGGCCAGGGAGGGGCTGCCGCCGCCCACCCACCCTGGCCCTTCCAACAGGCACCCCAGCTAAGGCACACCCGGCCCCCACCCCTCGGGCAGACCTGACTCACAGCTACTTTGCCGGAAGGCCAGTCAGCAGTGGAAACTCCAAATTCCAAAGGACATGGCACCCAGCCCCTTGGAGACCCATGTCCGCCCCCCTGGATGCCCAGCCCAGGTCCCCGTACCTGTCCTGAGGCTGGTGAGTGGTTGTCATGGTGACGGTGGCGTCGGGTTTGCCTGGCTGAGAGCTCCCTCCTTCTGGCGCTTGCTGGGGGCAGAAGCAGCGTGAGGCCACGTCTTGGCCCTGCTTCCTCATAGGCCTCTTTAGACTCTTGTGGGGTAGGTGGCGGTGGGGAGGGCACACAGAGCGGGCAAACTGAAGAGTCCAGAAGGTACCCCCCGCCGGCCCTGGCCCTCGGGACTGCTCAATCTGACCCCTGCGGCCAGTGCTGTCGGGCCCCCTGCCTGCTCAGGCGCTACCTGGCTCCCAGCCTGGCCACCGCTATTTTTATCTGGCAGCCGAAGCAGTTTGTAAGCTGGGAAACAGGAGAGTGGCGAGCAGGAGAGGAGGAGGAGGAAGTATGAGCGAGAGGGAGGGAAGGACTGGCAAAGAAGGAAGGGAAGAGGATGAGAGGGGTCAGGGACTGCAGCGATAATGGGGGGGAAGGAGGGACAGGAGGAGGGAAACAGGAGTCAGAGCAAAGAGGGCGCGGGAGGGGAGGAGGGAGGGCAGACAACAAACATTCGCAGCTGCAGCGATAAAGGACTAAAGCCAGAGATGCCTCCCCGCACCCCACCCCACGCCCAGGTCCCTCTCTGCAACTCTGACCTTCACACCCTCTGGGGGGGGGCCCCTGCACTCATGGCAAGAGTGGACTTGGAGAGCCTGCCCCCTCCTGGAGGCCCCCCAGCCCCCAGCCTCTCTGTGCCGGGGGCGCTTTAACCTTCCTTTGCAGTCACTGCCCAAGGGTTTCCTAGTCCTGGCCAGTTTTCTAGGAAAACGCTTCACCACGATGTGGGGACACAGCCCTTCCCACAACTAAGCTTGCCCCTCCCCTGTCCTGGCACCAGGGTAACCCCATCCCCCCTCGGTTCCTCTCTGACTCACTCCCAGGCCCCTGTCCTCTTCCCCTTTCTGAGACCAAACTTGAAGGGAAGACTGGAGGAGTAGGGGCACAGGCCTGACCTAAAGCTCCTAGCTTCCCCCCTCAGTATCCCCCTCCTGCTTCCCACTCGTGTAGGGGAGGCACCCTGGCACCAGATGAGACAGCTTTCCCTTTGGATAGCATGGAAAGCCAGGCAGGCGTGTGCTGGCGCATCCCCCACGTGCGGGCCTAGCTCTGGAACCAGGTCTGCTGTTTGGGGTGAGGACTGGCTTCCCCACCCGCCTGGGCCTGGGCCTGGGCCTGGGCCTGGGCCTGGGCCCGCACTCACCGGATGCCCAGACTTGCCAGCAGAAGGGTCAGAGCAGAGGGGGCCTGGGCAGTCCTTGGGAGGTGGTCCTAGCTCAGGCTCTGGCAGCAGGCCTTGTCCATGGGCTCCCCCTGGGTAAGGATCCAGAATTAATAAAGTGGCAGAGGCTGGATGGGGAGAGAACCCTGCACCTGCAGGCCTTGCTGTGGGAGGGATCGGCCCCATTCTGAGAAGCCTCTTACACACACACACTAAAAACTGCTCCTGTAGATAGCCTGGGAGATAAGCCACCCAGCAGTCTCGGTAGGGGAGCTGAGGGTGTGGGACAATTCACGGGTATTGCCAGTGCTCCAGGTCCCAGCCTGAGACTGGCAGACACATACCGCCAGGGACCCCCAACACCCTCAATGGGCTTCTCTACCCTTCCCCATAATTCCTCTCAACCCCGCCCTGGGTGAACTCCAGCCTCTCCAAAGGCGTTCCTCAGCCCCCCAGCCCACATGTGGGTTGTAGGGGGCTGCAGGGCGGGGACAGGAGGAACACATCCACACACCTCCAGATGGAGGCAGAGGACTTCTTCCATTCATCTTTTCAACAAATATTGACTGAGGACCTCTGCATGCTAGCCAGGCACTGTTCTAGGCACTGGGGAATGGACAGAGTGGTGAACAACAGTTTTATGTTTTCAAGAAGGATGGGGGCAAGAAGGCTCTACCCTAGGGGGTAGGCAGAGAAGGCTCAGGACTCAGATTTTCTATTAGGTATTAGGGAGGGGATCTCCCAGCTTCACACCTCAGCACACCCCGTGCTCCACCCCCCCACCCCCACAGGCAAGATTCCTGGCAGTGAAAGAACTGGTATAGCTTCAACCCAGATGGGAGCTGGGGTGGAGAGAATAGAGTATCTCCCCTTCCTTAGTAAAATCTGCCTTAGGCTTGGGAAAGTATTCATTTCTGCCCTCTCCCCCAGCTACCCGCCCACGTTCTGTTCTCAGCCATCCCCACCTCAGTCCTGGGCACAATTCAACTCCAGGGGAGCCTCTCCCCTCTGCCCACATCCTGACATTCAGCTGGCCAGCCCAGGTATTTTGTTCCTGCCTGCCTTTGCCCAGCAGCAACCAGGGATTTGATCCCAGCTCAGACCACCTGCTGTCCCTCCAGCCATGCCCTGGCCTGCCAGGATGGAACCCTGAAAGTAACCACCACACAGACTGAGCACCTCCCTACCCCCAGGCCCCCAGCACCTCTCATGCACCCCAGATTCTAGACACACCTTTGCGGTCAAATTCTCTACTCCCTGGGGTTGCGTGTGGGGCCAGCCACTATGTGCAGATAGCTCCTCTTGCCCTCACAACCACCCATAAGCTAGTATTAAATCGTCTCCATAGAACAGATGGGGGAGGCTGAGGTTCAGAGAGGTTGAGTCACTTGTCTAAGGTCACAGAGCTAGTGAATGGGGTGCGCTGGAATTCCAACTCAATGTGCAACTTATTCTAGCCTTCTTCTGGGGTGGGGAGGTAGGTATAAAGGCTGCTTCTCAGCTAGCCCCGTATATTGGGAGATGAGGGGGAAAATAGGGTGGGGGCTGAGGTCATCTCAAGCCTGACAAGAGCTTCAGGTGTAAGGCAACCCCCTCCCCCCTCCAATAACACACACATCCTGGCACGGAGAGCTCAACAGGCAGAAGTGGGAGGTTACCCAGAGGAATGGGCAAAGGGGCCGCCCCAAGAAGGGTGAAGGGCAGGGCTGAAACCAGCCCTCCTCACCCACCACTGCTCTCCACCCCGCCCGAAGGAAACCAGGGGTTCTGAGTTAAGGAAGGGTCCTCTCTAGGAGTAAATGAGGATGCGCCCAGGAAGGGGAGGCCAGGAACAGACAGCTCATTCACCTCCAAGCCGCGTGCCCGCATGCCCATTCCCCCCACCCAGCGCAGTTACCGGCGCGGCCCCTCTCCTGTACCAACAGATCCATCGAGATTACCCATCTACTCGCCCGCCCCTTGCGGAGGTCAGCTCAGCGACAGCCGGTTTCAGGCCCAGGAGCCAGGCCGCCCACGCCCCGCTCGGGTCCTGATCTCCGCAGAGTCTCCACGCGCCCTGACCCTGGCGCGCCACGTGCAGCGCGGCTCCGCACGCTCGGCGCGGGGGAAGCGAGGGCCCCACGCGGCGTTGCCTCTGCGCGCCGCGTCGCTGCCAGGCCCGGCCTCCCTGCCCTCGGGGCGGCGGGGAGAGGCGCCTTACGCGCCGGCGGTTCCCGGTCCTCCCCTCCCCGACCCCCCGGCACCCCGGCCCGGGCAGCACCTGCTAGGAAAGAGTCCTACGGCGCCGAGATCCGCGCGCCCTCTCGGCAGCTTCCCGCGCCCGCCGGAGCACATTCAAACCCGCCCTCCGCTGGGCCCGCCCGGGCCCGCCCCGGCCCGCCCCGGCCCGCGGCCGCAGTCCGCTCCCCCCTACCCGGCGCGCGTACGCTTCCCCCCCCCGCCCCGCCCGCGCCGCCGCGGCCCCGCCCCAGCTACTCCCCCCCCCAGCAGCTCCGGATGCGAGCCTACCCCCCTTCCCGAGCCGCCGCGCCCATGCTCCCTCCCCCCGGGGCTGCCGGGCCCACCCCTCGCGTTATTTCTTAAGACAGGACCTCTGGGCCGTGCCACACCAAACCCGGCCGCGTTAACGAGCACCCGGGGCTGGAGGGGTATCATCCCTAGTCTGTTCCGCGCTGGGGGTCCAGAAACTCCTACTGTCCCTGCAGCCAACCCTCTGCCCAGAGCGGTGCGGAGTCCCCTCCCAGATATTCCGATATCACTCCCCCCAACCCCCTCCCACGCCACTTTCTCCAGTGCACCTTTTCCTTTTCCAGCGCCCGCTCCCTTTTCAGGGCCACCTTCTGCCATTCGCACTTATCCTCTGCTCCCCCAACCCCCATGCCCAGGGACCCCTCTGCATCGTCAGTATAATCAGTGACCTGATTTTCCCACCTCTAACACACACAGACCCGCACACCCACACGCAAACACCACACCAACCTCAACTGGGATTTGGAGGGGGATGCGTGTCTGGGGGGAGGGTAGTGGATGGGGTAGAGGCACAGGTCTGTAGGCCCCTCAAGATTCACTCTTTCTAAATCCATAACTTTGGAAAAGCTGAGAAACAGTTGGAGATGGTAAGAAAAAAAAGCCCCAAACAGCCTTACATCCTGAGTGAATCCTATTGTCCCCAGAGGCAAATGCCAAGCCTTGCTGAGTCCCACATCCGCCACTGGCTGAGGAGGAAGGGGGTGGGCATGCTGAGGAGTGGTCTGCCCTTCCTGCACCTCCACGGGAGGGGGAATGATTCCCCTGCTTTTGGTTGGCCAGTAAATTGGGGGGAGGGGAGAATCAGGGCCCCTGTAGCAGCCCTCAGTGCTGGAGGATAATCGGTCTGCTGGTGAGGTTTGAAGACACAAAGTCCAATCCAACGCCCACACCCCCCACACCCCAACTACCCAAGAAACCTGTCCCCTGGAGAAGCCATGGACACTAATTAACAATTAGCAGGCGGCGCCTTGGTGGCTCAATCGGTAAGCGCCTGCCTTCAGCTCAGGTCATAATCCAGAGGTCCGAGTCCCACATCGGGCTCGCTGCTCAGCGGGGTGTCTGCTTCTCCCACTCCCTCTCAAATAAATAAATATATATATATATATATTTTAAAGATTTTATTTATTTATTCGTGAGAGACAGAGAGAGAGAGAGAGAGGCAGAGGGAGAAGCAGGCTCCCAAGGAGCAGGGAGCCCGATGCGGGGCTCGATCCCAGGACCCTGGGATCATGACCTGAGCTGAAGGCAGTCGCTTAGCCATCTGAGCCACCCAGGCGCCCTAAATATATATTTTTTAAAAACCAAACCAATTAGCATTACTAACATCAAGGATGAGGCAGGGTCATACCCTCTTGCCAGGAAACAGACTGGGCCCTGAAGGGAGGTGTAGTTTTTCTACTTAAGGTCAGTGGACTGTCCCCAAGCTACTCCAGAAGGGGTGTTCTCAGCCTTCCGGCGCTTCCCACGGAGACATGACACACCATCACCCCCCAGCCTTAAGCAAACAGAGGGCAGGAAGAGGGGTAGGGTGGTATTTTTTTAGGCAATGCCCCACGACTTGAGGGCCACTTCATGTCTGGGTCTACCCACCCCCATTCCCATTCTGTGTTTGTCCAGTCTCTCGCTCTTCCTCTCCCAGCCCTCCTCTCCCCTCTTCCTTGGCCCAGGTCTCTGTCCCCACCTTCATTTCCCATCTTTGGGCCCGTGGGGGTGGCAGGACTTAGTGGTCAGACAGACGTGCCTGGCATGGCCAGGCTGGTGGCCAGTGGGTGAGGCTGTGTGCAGAGTGGGCTGGAAGGGGAAAGCAACTGGAGGGAAGTGGTGAGGGTCCCAGGCCAGACAGGGGAAAGGCTGGCTCCTCTCCCCACCCCCGCTGAGGCCTGGCCTGCTCACTAGATGGCAACAGCCAGGACTGTTATTGCTGGAGAGAAGCCCATCTGGCGGTCACCCTGCCCGGGCCCCCAGCCAACATCCACGCCCCTTCGGAGCCCTTCCCTGACCAGAGATGGTTGCTGGATGCCAGGGCCCTCTGCTGGACAGCCTCAGGGCCTCAACTCACACCAGCCTGTGCTGGGAGGTTTTCTGGGTAGGCCCAGCCAGTCCTGTCACCCTCTGCCGTCTTACGTCTTTCTTCCTCAGGTCCCTGGCATAGGAGTAGGGTGCAAAGGGCTGATCCCACCCCATCTCCCACTCTGAGACTGTCGCTTGCCCCAGACTCCCTCCTTCGTGTTCCAGGCCCCAAGCCTGCCCACCACCTCACACACCGGTCCACTCTCCCCAGCCTGTGTCCATCTGTGTTTGCTGGAAGTGTGTTTGCTTGGCTTGGCTGTTTGTCACCAGCACCTATCTCATGACTGTGCGTTCTCATTTTGTTCCCAACTCTGTGTCCATGGCCCTGTCTGTGGCTGGGCTGGGACTAGGGAGAGGCCAATGAGGCATTTACTTGCCTGAGGTGCAAATTTTATGGGGGCGCCAAAAAAAGTTAGAAATCAAGATAAATAATATTTGACTGAGATATTTTTAAAAAAATCAAAGTTAATGCACAAAATGATATAATGAACAAAACATCCACATTTAAAATAAAGACAGGATCCAGCCCTCTCCGGGCCGACTCATCTCACTTCCCTCACTTTCCTAGTGGGTGTGTATTTAAGGGTGAGAATGAGGGTCAGAGTTCAAGACTTGAGGTTCACTACGTCTGGGCTTGGTCTTCCCAGCCTAATTTCCCAGAACTCTGCCTACCCTTTACCCTGGGCAGGTCTCTGACCTTGGGGGAATCTGGATATGGTTGGGGTGGCGCAGCGGGGGTGGAGGAGTGGGGCGGGGTGACCTTCAAAGTCCGAGAAAAGCAACCCCTCCGCCGGAAATCGCAGAGCCCGACCCCACGTATAGCCCCCCACCCCAGCCCCACTAGGGCCCCCACCCCACCTCTCTCCGCCCGGCCCCGCGAGGCGCGTGGGAACCGCGCAGCCCCCGCCCCACCGCCCAGCGGCCCGCCTCAGCTCCCCGAGCACCCGCCGGATTTGGAGGAGGAGGACGAAAATTCCCCTCTGGTTCCCCGTCCTGGCCTCCTCACCTCGGGGCTGGGGCCATGGCCGGAGCTCGCAGCCCGCGCCGGGTCTGACCGGTCTCCGCTGCCGGCGGGAGAGGGGTTGCAACCGGCCACGCCGGCGCCCGGCCCGCGCCCGGCGACCTGCCCTGTCCCGCCCCGCGCCGCTCGGGAGCGAGGAGCGCTGTGGGAGGCCGGCGGCACGGGAGGCCGGGATCAGACGGAAGAAAAGGTGCCCGTGACCCCGGAGGGGAACGGGGTTAGGGGACCACGAGCTGGAACTCCCTTCACTCCGCCCCTTGCCCCAGGTCGCCTTCCCGAGAGGGGTGAGCACGTGCACTGGCTTTGGAGGACGCCAGGGGGAAGCAGATGGTGCCGAGGGGTGGCCAGGCCGGGGTCTGGCGGAAAGCCCCGCGGGGCTGGGGGGGGGGGGGGCGCGCAGCTCGGGCCTCACTTCTTCCCCCGGGGCCGAGCTTCGGAACGAAGGTGTGGGGACCAGATGGGGGTCCGGAAAGGGGCCCGCATCCCTCATTTCCCCCCTCTGAACCCACAGCCCAAGACTCCTGGAGGGAGGGAGGACTATTATTTGGGAACAATAAGCAAATTACCCGGAGGCTGAATGCAAATGAATCTGACAGCTCTTATTTGACCTCTTAGGAGCTGCTCTTTGGGGAGGCGGAAATAATGAGGTGAGTGCCTCTGGTCACTCCCCCACCCGCACCCCGTCTAGATCTCTTCAGGGACACGGGGCCCCTCAGGGGAAGCATTTCTACACTGCTCCCCTGGGTGGCTGCCCGCGGGGTCCCTTGGCAAACAAATCTCCCTCTTCCCACACCACTAGGTGAGAAGAGTCTCCAACCTGGCTCAAGGACGTGACGTTTTCCTCCTTACCTTGAGCTGGCCAGCCAGACCTCCAAATCGGACCCAAGACTGCTGGGTCACAGTGTGACATACTGACTGAAGTTACACAAGGGAAACAACCTCCAGGAGATGAGGACTGCGGGACAATGGGATAGGAAGCAAAAGGAACCCTTGAGTGGTTTCCCCACCCCCGCCCCCACCCCACCCGCACCCGCACCCCCACCCCCTGGCCACGTTAGGCTCTCTCTCTGCGTAGGAGCGTAGGAGCTGTGTGGGTGACACGACTTTAAATGGCGTCCCAAGAACTCAAATCAACAAATGTTTATTGAGCACCTGCAGCATGCTGGGCTTTGGGGCAAGACTGACTCCCTAGGGAACCAAGGTCCTATTCTTTTAGGGTAAATCCTGAGTCTGGAAGACAGACCGTCTGGGTTAAAATCTCGCCTCTCAGGTAAATTGTCAGTTGTCCCTGGGTAAGCAATGTCCCTCATTGGACCTCATGTCACCGTTTGGGGATAGGGGAGGAGAGTCACTTCCTCCCTTCCCTGGAGCCAGATGTGATTAGGAAAAAGGGGTCTTGGGAGGAGGAATTCAGGAGGGGTAATGATCAGTTTTCTGCTCGATGCTGGGCATCCTTCCAGTCATTCCTGTTGGGAGAGGGGAGGCGTCCTGGTCAGACCCTTCTTGTGTTCAGTCCCCCACCGTGTCTTCCGCACACTGGGTAGGCTGCGCTCAGTGATGGTGCCAGGACTGTCATAGTCCAGAAGAAAGGCTTTCGATGACACAGCCAATATCAGGGACCGCGGCCTCATTTGGGGGGAGCTAGCCTCTCCCTCCTCTCCTGGCCGGCCGCTCTGGAGGCCTCCTCAGCGTCGGGCGGGCGTCTCTGGCTGAGGACGAACAACACACAGCCCAGCAAAGCGTCTCGAACATCCTGCGAGCCTAGGCGGCGGGCCAGTCGGCGCAGCAGGGGCAGGAGGTGCCGGCGGGCCAGGCGGGCGGCAGGCAGAAGCAGGCGGCCCGCCAGCGTTCGCAGCAGTAACGGGAGCAGTGGGACCGGCATGGCTGGGTCCGGGACTGTGGAGGCAATCCAGGCTCTAGGCTTACCCCTTTCCTGCTCCATCCTCACCTGGCAAACACTCGGGGTGGGCAGGCTTCCCCCCTCCGCCTCAGTTTCTACCCTTATGCTCCCCCCCACACCTCAGTTTATGGGTCATTTTTGCTTTCCAGAAGCCCTTTCTCTTGGCAAGGTAGCTGGGGCAGGAGGGTTCTTACCATAGCGCAGATGAAGACACCAAGGCAAAAATAAAGCTGGGGCTAGGACTTACCGTTTGCCCTTCCCAGCCTCCAGGGGCTCCTACTGTTCCCTAGATCTCCCCCCCCACCTCACCCCATTCACACCCTCAGGCTCCCTGGCATTCCCCAACTCCTCTCAATCCAGCAGGAGTTCTTCCCCAGGCAATTCTAAGTTTTCTTCTGAGGCCCCTTGATCCACCCTGACCTGACACTTCTGACCCTCCCAATCCCCCACCCCCACCGGTCAGCAGCCGCTCTCACCAGTCAGAACTGTTGCTCAGAATGAATCTCTGGCTGGATTTGCCTGCAGGGGCATAGCCTCACTGGCCCCTACCCGGCTGCCCCACCAAGCCCAGCCCCACCCTAGGACAGCTTGCCTGGGTGGGGGGAGCCACGAAGAGACAGCTGTGTCTGGCACCTGGTATATTGAGGGGAGGAGGCTGCTGGGCTAGAAGAAGTGGAAGGAACAGATGCAGGAATTCTTCCTGCTGGTTGTAGAACCCAGGCTGCACTTTCTAATGGTGTGACTCAGGCACATTGATTCCTCTGGTCTCCAGTCCCATCCTCTGTTAACTCAGTAACTGGGAGTTAACTGGCAGGGGTAACGGGAATGGAACAATGTGAGAGACCCACTTGCCCAAATCTCAGAAGCAGGAAGACTGCGGCCTAGACACACCAGCAGAGAGTGACCTACACAGGGAGAATAGGACGTGGGCAAGCACTTGTGGGCTGTCTCCGGCGGGTAGAGGAGTGGGGTCACCGTCCATCAGGTAGCTGGGCTGAGTTGGACACAGTGGGGTGGCACTCCCACTCAGGACAGGAAGAGGGAGACCCACTTAAGGACCCTCATTGCCCACTTTCCCCCCAAGATTAAGTGAAGTTCCATGAGATAGCCTGATACAGAGACAGCCTGGGTTTGTTTTGTTTTTAAATACCTCATCCTCCTACTTCCTAAAATGGGTCTACTTTTTGCCTTTCTGGACTCAGAAGAGATAATGGCCATGAAAGTATTTTGTAAGCTTCACAGCCTCGGGAGTATCAATGATCCTCATTCCACCACCAGCCTCCATCAGTACCATCACCATTTCTAAAACTGTCAAAGACCTTGAAGAAAGAAAACGTAAATATCAAAAATGCCCGGCCCACTTGTGCCTGGAGAAAGCAGGGGAGAGGAGCTAGAGCACAGATTTACTGACATAGCGCTCCTCTCCTTCGGGGTGCTTTCCCAGCCCACGTGTTGGCCGCGGGCCATCCCCAGGCCATGGGCGGGACATATACTGAGTCCACATATGGGCCAATCCTGTGAATTCATGATCTCACTCAGCTCTTACCTCCACTCTGCAGGATTGCCATTATTATAACCATTGTAAAGATGAGGAAACTGAGGTTCAGAGTGTTTAAGCAACTTACCCAAAGTCATACAGCAGATAAATGGCCTGATCTCCCCCCAGACCTGCCCTTCCCTCAGGCCTTCCCACCTCTGTAAGTGGCAACTGCCACTTTCTAGTTCCTCTGGCCAAAATCTTGGACGTTATCTTGACTTCTCTCTTCCCATCACAGTTCACTACCCGTATTAGTAAATCCTGGTAGCTCTACTTTCAAAATATTCAGAATCTCACCACCTCACTGATGTCGTCATGACTACCCTTTGTCTGAGCATTCATCATTTCTCACCTGAATTATTGTAGTAGCCTGCTAACTGGTGTTCCTGTTTCTCTTTTCCATACAGAGACCAGAATGATCTTTCTAAAACATGAATCAGATCCTGTCTTCTTTCTGCACAAACTGTCCAGGGGCTCCCACCTCACTCAGAGTTAAAGCCAGAGGCTTTCATTGTGACCTACAAGGCCTTGGGTGGTCTGACCTCCCCTAGCTTTCTGACTCAACTTCTATCCTTGTCTCTGTCGTTCTGCTCCAGCCACACTGGCTTCCTTGCTTTTCCTTAACTGTGCCAGATGTATTTTCTACATCAGGGCCTTTGCACCTATTGTTGCTCCTTTGCACAAGGCTCTTTCTCCAGGTATCTATCTCGCTCTATCTCTCACCTCCAAGTTTTTGCCCATATGCCACCTATCCATTCTATTTATTTATTTATTTTTAAAGATTTTATTTATTTGTCAGAGGGAGAGAGAGAGCACAAGCAGGGGGAGTGGGAGAGGGAGAAGCAGGCTCCCCGCTGAGCAAGGAGCCCGACGCAGGACTCGATCCCAGGACCCTGGGATCATGACCTGAGCCGAAGGCAGACGGTTAACCGGCTGAGCCACCCAGGCGTCCCTATCCATTCTATTTAAAAGTACACTTCTGGGCGCCTGGGTGGCTCAGTTGGTTGAGCGACTGCCTTCGGCTCAGGTCATGATCCTGGAGTCCCGGGATCGAGTCCCGCATCGGGCTCCCTGCTCAGCAGGGTGTCTGCTTCTCCCTCTGCCCTCTTCCTTCTCGTGCTGTCTCTCATTCTCTCTCTCTCAAATAAATAAATAAAAATCTTAAAAAATAATAAAATAAATAAAAAATAAAATAAAAGTACACTCCTCCACCCCATCCCCTCTGTCTCCTCTCTATCCAAACCTCTGTTTTACTTCTCTCCACAGAGAATCATTATCCGTAATGCTATATATTTTATTTTACTTCCTTATCTTGTTGATTATCTGCCTCCCCCACAAGAATGTAGGGATTCACCTCTCTTTTATCTGCTGCTGTGTCCTCAGTGCTCGGCAATAAACAATGTAAGAATAAATCAGTAGAGGGGACACCTGGGTGGCTCAGTGGGTTCAGCGTCTGCCTTCGGCTCAGGTCATGATCCCCGGGTCCTGGGATCGAGTCCCACACATCGGGCTCCCTGCTCGGCGGGGAGCCTGCTTCTCCTTCTGCCTGCCGCTCCCCCTGCTTGTGCGCTCCCTCTCTCTGACAAATAGATAAATAAATAAAATCTTAAAAAAGACTAAATCACTAGAGGCTCTGTGATGCGACCCAACCTCAGGCCTGCTCGTCCACACCCTGTGCTGGAGAACCCCAGAGCTCCATCGATCTGAATACACTCCTCGGATGTGAGAATCCCACTTGCTGAGAGAGCCTTTTGGACAGGGGGGAACCGACCTCATGAACCCAAGGGAGAAGAAGTCAGACTCGATGGTTCCCTTTGGGCCCCTCTGAAGTGTGTAATTTTGAGGGAACCCTGGGGTCCCAACCAAGCGCTGGCCCACGTAAGCCACTGCTGTGACCTCAAGTCACCCCCCCCAACCTCAGTTTCCCCAGCTGTGAGGTCCTTGGACCCTGGACCTGGAGCCAGCCCCATCCCCCATCCCCTCACCCCCACCTCAGCAGAGTGAGGGGATCCAGGGCCTGGGCCAGTGAGGCAAGTAAGAGAAACAGGATGTTGTCTCTGGTAACAATGGGGAACCCCGGGCAGGGGGGGCGGGTAGAGGTGCGGGGTGTGGGGGGGAACTAACTGCCACAACCTTGGGCTGGTCGTAGCTTACTCTCTACCCCGCAACGCCCCTGTCCACCTCCTCCCCACCCTCACCTGGGTTAATCCTTCCCCACACCCATCAGCCTGCCCCAGACATTTTCTCCAAGGTAGAAAACCAAGGGCTCTGCTAAGGATTTCTTCAGCCTTTCCTGGAAAGATAATCATCCTCTCTGGCAAGAGAGCTACCACAGAGCAATTCCTTCTAGTTCCTGATTTAGCCTGTGTAATGGATCCTGCCTGCACCACCCTGACCTCTACCCCCCATCCCCTGCTGCTGGGGAGAGGCCAGCAACTTTGAGGAAATCCGCCAAACCTCCTGTTCCTTAAAGTCAATTAAAAAAAAAAAGGGGATCTCAGTGCCAACTTGTGAAGTTGAGGCCTGTGAACTGGACAGTAAGTCACCCCTGCAATCCTCCTCCCTGGTCCTCTTCCCAGACCCTCAGGGCCGTCCAGGAGCATTCTGGAGAGCCCCCCTACCCCCCTAATTAGTTCCATTAATTGGGCCATTCATGTCAACAACAAGCCCTGGAGCGCAAGCAAGCGTGTGCCAGGCCTGTGCAAGGCACGGAGGAACAGATAAGCCAAGAGTCAGCAGATAGGGTGCCAGAAAGGCAGCTGGGGAGACCAGGCCTGGGGGTGAGAGTTGCAATATAGCTAATGGTTTTGTTGTGGGCTTTTTTTTTTTTTTCCCCAAGCAATCTCTACACCCAATGTGGGACTTGAACTCACAGCCCCAAGATTAAGTCGTGCTCCACCCACTGAACCAGCCAGGCGCTCCATATAGCCAATGGGTTCTTGCGGGACCCTGGAGCACTGGGCCTCCTGCTTCTCCCACCCCTTTCTGCTTGTCCCCATCCAGGGGTCCACAACACTCAACTGCATGTCTTCCCCGGCCACGAGGTAAAGAATGGGTTCACAGGCTGGCTTTGGGACCCTCTGTCAGGGCTCTAGGGATGCCTTGAGCAGATTGGGTTTTTTAAAGATTTTATTTATTTAAGAGACAGAGCATGAGCTGGGGGGAGAGGGGCAGAGGGAGAGGGAGAAGCAGCCCCCCTGCACCCCCCCCCCCCCGAGCAGGGAACCCGGCAGGACATGATGCAATGCAGGGCTCGATCCCAGGACCCAGGGACCACGACCAGAGCCGAAGGCAGATGCTTAACCGACTGAGCCACCCAGGCGCCCCATGAGCAGACTGTTCACTGCACAAGTGGGGATAGGAATAACACCTTCTAGGGATGCTGGGTGGCTCAGTTGTTGAGCATCTGCCTTCAGCTCAGGTCATGATCCCGGGGTCCTGGGATCGAGCCCTGCATCGGGCTCCCTGCTCAGCGGGAAGGCTGCTTCTCCCTCTCCCACTCCCCCTGCTGGTGTTCCCTCTCTCCCTGTGTCTCTCTCTCTCTGTCAAATAAATAAATAAATAAAATCTTAAAAAAAAAAAAAAAAAGGAATAACACCTTCTAGGAGCTGTGCTGTCTGGTGGCCCGTTTCTCTAACGTGGGAATTACCATAACTCCTGCCCCTAACAGGATCAAGACATGGGAAAATACTAGGTCCAGGGCTAGCTCCTAGAAGGTGTCCAGTAGACAAAGAGTCTCCCTCCTTTCATCGTTTGGGTTTTACCTCTCAGTACACCCTATGTCTGAGGCCAGCCCGATTGGCTGCTCCTCGAAGGCCTGCTGTGAGGCACCCTGATGCTCATGACCAGCCCCTGCAAGTGGATGCGGGGCCTCAGCGAAAGCTGGAAAAAATGATGGAGGCCTGGGTTCCCTTGCGGCTGCTGGCTCTGTCAGGTTTCACTGTCCTGTTGTCCCCTCTCAGGGATCAGCACTGGCCTGGAGCCCTTCCCATTTGTGGGAAGTTGAAGGCAGTGTTGACCCCTGAACAAAGTTCTCAAAAGAAGCCAGGGAGGCCTCATCAGGGGTAGGGGTGCTGGGGCGCCTGGGTGGCTCAGATGGTTAGGCGTCTGCCTTCAGCTCAGGTCATGGTCCCAGGGTCCTGGGATCGAGCCCCGCATCGGGCTCCCTGCTCCGCGGAAAGCCTGCTTCTCCCTCTCCCACTCCCCCTGCTTGTGTTCCCTCTCTCGCTGTCTCTCTCTCTCTGTCAAATAAATAAATAAAATCTTTAAAAAATAAAAAAGGGCGCGGGTGCTGAGGGGCAGGTGTGGAGGCCAGCCAGGGGTAGGAAGTGTTGGTGGGGAAGGGCAGAACACTAGCCTGGAATCGGGAGTTCAGCCCTGTTCCCTATCACAGCTCCTCTTGGCTCAACTATCTGAGTGGAGCTGTCGTGAGGATCTGAGGCCTGGATGTGGTGACAACTCAGAGAACATTTTGGGAACTTGCGGCTCCTCGGAGGTGAGAGATCACGCCCTTGGGAGGAACAGTCCCATACCCATGACCACCGTTCCTCTGCCCACCAATTCCAGGCAATGATAGACCCCTGAACAGGCAACTGGGTAGGAGAACACATACTAGACGTGTCAACCAAGCATGAAGAAATGAGCCAGGGAGTTGGGTGTCGTCTGGAGAGTAATTAGAGCTGACAGGTGGGGCCCTACCCTATCTCCAAGAACAGTTGCTGTGGCCAGGGAGAAGGGGGCCCAGAGAGGAACTGGTACAGAATGCAGCCCATTGTCCCCACCAAAACAACTGTCGCTCTCCTCAGACTCAGCTGGTAGGACCTGAGGGGGGAAATGTGAGGTCTACTCACACTGGCCTCACAGGAAAGTCAGCTGTTGGGGCAGGGCAGCTGCTTTCTGGACAGTGGGAAGGAGGGGTGTGGACCAAGAGGCAGGAGCAGGAGGTGGGGAAGGACATGCCTGGCATATCTGACACAGGGAGGGAGAGGGGCAAAACCCGCAAACTGCAGGAGTAAATCTAACAAGGACTGAGCAAGACCCTAGTGGCGAAAGCAAACACAGTTTTTACCAAGGGACCAAAAAAGAAGACCTAAATATATGGATTAATGTGCCAAGGTAATAATGGTCAGGAAAACATCATGTTATACAAATGTTAATTCTCCCTCAAATTAATCTGGAAATTCAATGTGACTCCAATTAAGATCCTAACAGTGTTGATTTTTCCCTTTCTGGAATCGAGTAAGCTGATCAAAAAATTTATATGGAAGAAAAAAAGACCAAGAATAGCCAAGTCAATCTTTTTTTTTTTTTTAAGATTTTATTTATTTGGGGTGCCTGGGTGCCTCAGTTGGTTAAACGTCTGCCTTCAGCTCAGGTCATGATCTCAGGGTCCTGGGATCAAGTCCCGCATTGGGCTCCCTACCCGGTGGGGAAACTGCTTCTCCTTCCCTCCCTCTGTGTGCTCTCTCTCTCTCTCTGTCAAATAAATATTTATTTGACAGAGAGAGAGAGCGTGCACGTACACACAAGCAGGGGGAGGGGCAGAGGGAAAAGCAGGCTCCCTGCTGGGCAGGGAGCCCCATATGGGGTTCGATCTCAGTACCCGAGAAAGCAGACACTTAACCTACTGAGCCACCCAGGTGCCCCAGCCAAGTCAATCTGAGAAGAAAAAGAAGAGATAATACCAAGTGTGGCCAATCTATTAATATGAGAATTACAATGGTGTGGCAAGGGGCGCCTGGGTGGCTCAGTCGGTTAAACGACTGCCTTCGGCTCAGGTCATGATCCTGGAGTCCCAGGATTGAGTCCCGCATCGGGCTCCCTGCTCGGCGGGGAGTCTGCTTCTCCCTCTGACCCTCCTCCCTCTCATGCTCTCTGTCTCTCATTCTCTCTGTCTCAAATAAATAAATAAAATCTTTAAAAAAAAAAAAAACAATGGTGTGGCAAAATGCGAAAATAGACACAGTGACTAAGGAACAAAATAGAGAACTCATTTTTATTTAAAAATTTTTTTCAGAATAGAAAATTTAGAAACAGACCCAAGAATATATAGGGCAGAGGAGGGAGTTTCTGGTCAGAAGAGGAGGGACAGGTTCAGAATACAGGGTCGGAAATGGGGCTGGGACAGTTGGCCATCCATGAGAGGGAAGGTAAATTTTGATCCTCTGGCGTACCAACTATAAATGTATGGGGCGCCTGGCTGGCTCAGTTGGTAGAGCATGTAACTCTTGATCTCAGGATGGTGAGTTCAAGCCCCACACTGGGTGTAGAGATTACTCAAAAATAAAATCTTTAAAAACAAACAAATATATTCCGGTGGCATTAGAGATCTGAAAGCAAAACTATACAATATAGGAGCTGATCTTTAGGAATTTGAGATAGTAGAGGATTACCTGTTTCATGGATTTTTATAAACTTTTTGTTATGGTCATTTTCAAAATTACATAAAAGTAGAGATAATAGTGTAACAAACCCCCATGTATCAATCACCGGGCTTCAGTCACCCAGCCAGTTCAAAAACTTTCAATTAACAAAAGACACTAAAAACAAAGTGAGAAGGCAGTCCCTCACAGACTGGGGAGGACTTTTGCAATCCACATAACTGAAAAAGATTTAGTATCAATCATAAATAAAGTACTTTTAGGGCGCCTGGGTGGCTCAGTCGGTTAAGCGACTGCCTTCGGCTCAGGTCATGATCCTGGAGTCCCGGGATCGAGTCCCGCATCGGGCTCCCTGCTCGGCGGGGAGTCTGCTTCTCCCTCTGACCCTCCCCCCTCTCATGTGCTCTCTCTCTCTCCTTTCGTCCTCTCTCTCAAATGAATAAATAAAATCTTAAAAAAATAATAAATAAATAAAGTACTTTTTTTTTGAAATTTTTTTAAACCACTTTGCGTTTTTTTTTTTTTTACGATTTTATTTATTTATTTGACAGAGAGAGACTCGGCGAGAGAGGGAACACAAGCAGGGGGAGTGGGAGAGGGAGAAGCAGGCTTCCTGCTGAGCAGGGAGGCCGAAGTGGGGCTCGATCCCAGGACTCTGGGATCATGACCTGAGCCGAAGGCAGCCGCTTAACAACTGAGCCACCCAGGCACCCCCTTTTTTAAGGTTTTATTTATTTATTTGAGAGAGCAGGAGCAGGAGGGGCAGAGGGAGAGGGAGAGAGAGAATCCCAAGCAGACTGAGCCAAGTGGGGAACCCGACACGGGGCTCAATCCCACAAACCTGAGATCATGACCTGGGCTGAAACCAAGAGCTAGGTGCCCCACTGACTGAGCTACCCAGGTGCCCCAAGAGATTTTCAATGTAGACGAAACAGCCTTTTATTGGAAGAAGATGCCATCTAGGACTTTCATAACTAGAGAGGCGAAGTCCATGCCTGGCTTCAAAGCTCCAAAGGACAGGTTGACTCCCTTGTTAGGGGCTAATGCAGCTGGTGACTTCAGGGTGAAGCCAATGCTTATTTACTCTTCCGAAAATTCTAGGACCCTTCAGAATTCTGCTGGCTCTGCTCTATAAATGGAACAAAGCCTGGATGACAGCACATCTGTTTAAACACAGTTTAATATTGTGAATATTTAAAGCCCACTGTTGAGACCTACCGCTCAGGAAAAAAGATTCCTTTTAAAATGGTACTGCTCATTGCCAAGGCACCCGGTCACTCAGGAGCTCTGATAGAGATGGACAAGGTTAATGTCTTCATGCTTGCTAACACAACATCCACTCTGAAGCCCCTGGATCAAAGAGTCACTCTAACTTTCAAGTCTTAGTATTTAAGAAATACATTTCACAAAGCTATAGTTGTCATGGATTGTGATTCCTCTGATGGATCTGGACAGAGTAAGTTGAAAATCTCTGGTAAGCATTCACCACCCTTCCTTCCTTCCTTCCTTCCTTCCTTCCTTCCTTCCTTCCTTCCTTCCTTCCTTCCTTCCTTCCTTCTTTCTTTCTTTTTTTTTCTTTCTTTCAATTCCTTAAGTAATCTCTATACCCAACATGGGGCTTGAACTCACAATCCTGAGATCACATGCTCTACCAACTGAGCCATCCAGGTGCCCCCTGGACTCACCATTCTAGATGCCATTAAGAACATCTGTGATTCATGGGAAGAGGTCAAATAGCAACATAAATAGGTGCTTGTTTCAACAGCACATACACTAAAATTGGAACGATACAGAGATTAGCATGGCCCCTGAGCAAGGAGGACATGCAAATTCATGAACGAAAAAAAAAATCAGGGGCAACTGGGTGGCTAGTCGGTTAAGCATCTGCCTTCGGCTCAGGTCATGGTCCCAGGGTCCTGGGATCGAGCCCCGCATCAGGTTCCCTGCTCAGCCGGGAGTCTGCTTCTCCCTCTCCTTCTGCCCTTCCCCACAACTCGTGCGCGCTCTCTCTCTCCCTCTCTCTCTCTCGTGTTCTCTCTCTCAAATAAATAAATAAAATCTTTTAAAAAATCAACATTAATAGGAGTTTGGAGGAATTTGATTCCAACCCTCATGGATGACTTTGAGGGGTTCAAGATTTCAAGGGAGGAAGTAACAGCAGACGGGGTGGAAACAGCAAGAGAACTAGAATCAGAAGTGGAGCCTGAAGATGGGACTTGCTGCTCTCTCATGACCAAACTTGAACAAATGAGTTGCTTCTTATGGATGAGCACAGAAAGTGGTTTCTTGAGATGGAAACTGCTCCTGGTAAAGATGCTGTGCAGATTGTGGAAATGACCACAAAGGATTTAGAATATTCCAAAAACATAGTTGAGAAAGCAGCAACAGGATGTGAGAGGAGTGACTCCAGAAAGAAGTTCCGTTGTGGGTAAAATGCTATCACGTGCGGCAGAGAAATCATTCGTGGAAGGAAGACTCACTCGATGTGGCAATCTTTACCGTTGTCTCCCGTTTTTTTTTTTAAAGATTTTATTTATTTATCTGACAGAGAGAGACACAGCGAGAGAGGGAACATAAGCAGGGGGAGCGGGAGAGGGAGAAGCAGGCTTCCCGCTGAGCAGGGAGCCCGATGCGGGGCTCAATCCCAGGACCCTGGGATCATGACCTGAGCGGAAGGCAGACACTTAACGACTGAGCCACCCAGGCGTCCCTGATTAGCACTTTTTGGCAATAAAGTAGTTTTAGGGGCGCCTGGGTGGCTCAGTCGGTTAAGCGGCTGCCTTTGGCTCAGGTCATGATCCCGGGGTCCTGGGATCAAGCCCCCATGGGGCTTCCTTCTCCCTCTCCCTCTGCCCCCCGCCCTGCCCATGCTCAGGCTCTCTCTCTCAAATATATAAAATCTTAAAAAAATTAAGTAATTTTTAATGAAGATATGCACATTGGTTTTTTAGACATAATGCTCTTGCACTCTCACGAGGCTACAGTATAGTGCAAACATAACTTTTATATGCACTGGGAAGCCAAAAAATTAATCTGACTCACTTTATTGCAATATGTGCTTTGTTCTAGTGGTCTGGAACTGAACCAACAGTATCTCTAAGATATGCCTGTGTTGGTCTCTCTAACCTCTTACCCTTTTTCTCTGGATCTCCCTAACTCTCTTCACCTTTTTCTTTCTCTTTCCCTCCCTGCCTCCCACAAATTTCTGGATCCTCAGAAGTAAAGGCAGTGTGGGCTGGCAGTTAGGGAACACGGCGCTAGGAGGCAGGCCTCTTGCTTCCAGCTGTTCTTCGGTGGGGGGAGGGAAGGTGTCCTCTTTTCTACACTCAGTTTCTCCTTGGGTATCCAGAAATGGTCCCTTTCTGCCCTCCCTCCATTCTGTGGCCCCCATAGGCAGGAGTTGGGGCTTTGTGCCAGGGATAAGGCTGATATCAGGGGAGTGGCAATAGGACAGGCAAAGGAGGGAGACTAGGGGAAACCTATGTGGAGGTGACCTTGCCACGTCACCCCCATGGCAATCCAGGGGAGCACAGCCTGTGCCCTGAGCCACAGACCCAGAAGGACTATCAGTGGCCACCAAACCTTTATCTCTCTTCTCCTGCCCCTTGTGAATCCAAGTGGAGAGCCCCCACCCAGGCTGGCCTCTTCCTTCCCCTCCCTTGTCCCCATCCCTCTCTTGGTGAGGAAATTCTGAAAATATGAGGGAAGGGACTGGAAACTCAACCTAAAGGTGCTTGGAAGACCTGCAGTGGTGGGTTTGGGGGATATCATCTTCAGTACCACTGAAGGTAACTCCATGTAAGTCATGGCAAAACAGATGCCGGTAAACTCTGTGCAGTTCAGCTGAGGGCTATTTATTCTCTTTGAAGCTCATTACGCAAATGTCGAAGAACAGAAAATATGGGTGCGGTTCTTTTCTACATCTTATTTATTTATTTATTTATTTATTTATTTTTATTTTTATTTATTTATTTTTAAAGATTTTATTTATTTATTAGAGAGAGAGAGAGCACATGAGAGGGGTGAGGGTCAGAGGGAGAAGCAGACTCCCCGCCGAGCAGGGAGCCCGATGCGGGACTCGATGCGGGACTCGATCCAGGGACTCCAGGATCATGACCTGAGCCGAAGGCAGTCGCTTAACCGACTGAGCCACCCAGGCGCCCCCTCTTTTCTACATTTTAAAAATGTTTCCATTCTTGGGATAGATAAATAAATATGAACAAAAAACTCTACCTACAAAATTACCATTAGAGTGAGAATCATCCCGGGAGAGGGCGGTTGTGTGATTGGATCAGTTTTATTTGAAGAGGGCAGCTCTCCGACCAAATAATACTAATATATTATATATTATTTAATAGAGACACAACATGGGGTGGTGGTTAAGCAAGTAGGCTCTGCCCGGGGTTCAAATCCCAGCTCTTCTACCTCCAGTGTGGAAACTTAGGCAAATGAATCATTAACTGCTCTGTGCCTCAGTTTACCTTTCTTTGAAATGGAGCTGATTTAGGATGAAAAGGCATTAATACCAGTGAGATATTAGAACGGTGCCTGGTATAGAAAACATGCTCAGTGAAAGGTAGCACTGTTTTTTTTAATAACGTACCCACATTTCAACTTCATTTATCCCATTGCCATTTACAAAGTATTATGATTCATGTATGTGGTCCTTATAATTTTCCCCTTAGTGTTCTCTTCTCTAGACAGATGAAAAAACTGAGGTTCAGAGAGGACCTCTGTAAGAGTCCGAAAAGAGTGGTAGTTAGACAGTGGAGGGAGAGGAGTTTGCACATCAGACCCAAGAGGGTTTCGATTCCAACGGGCCCAGCTTGGCCCTACAGGAGGCACCCTCGGTGGAAAGCTTTCAACACTTAAAATGGGGAGTGATCACGTTAGCTGGGAAACCCGTTCTTTCCCTAGTCAACAAACATAGTTAGTGTTCCAGCGCCTGCACTTGAAATACGGTCAGTGAAAGACAGCCCTGCTGCCGGCGTATCTGTAGGGGAGACAGAGGAGTAAACAGGAAATCACAATAGGGAGAGAGGATGGATTGTTCTGCAAGGGAAAGTGCCTGGCACCCTGGGGGTCAGCGGGGCCTGGGGGTGGGGTGTGTGTGGAACTTCTCAGAGGCGGCCTCGGTCAGGACCGACCTGGAGAAGGAGTGGCAGGGGTGGGGTAGGGTGTGTGCGTGTGTGTGTGTGTGTGTGTGTAGGGGGGTGGGGGATGGGGCTTCAGAGAAGGATCGATGGCGAGGAAAAGGCTGAGGGGGACAGTGCTCTGGGGCCAGAAGATGGGCAGAGTGTGACAGACAGTCTCGTGGGAGACCTGCAGGAGAGAGAGGGGGAGCAAAGTCCAGGTGAGGCCAAACAGTGGGGTGACTTCAGGAACCCTTTGGTGCTTGCAGGGCGTGGGCTGGAAACAATGCCTGGGCAAGGCTTGGCTGTTCTTTTTTTTTTTTTTTTTTTAAGATTTTATTTATTATTTGACAGAGAGAGAATGAGAGACAGAGAGCATGAGAGGGAGGAGGGTCAGAGGGAGAAGCAGACTCCCCGCTGAGCAGGGAGCCCGATGCGGGACTTGATCCTGGGACTCCAGGATCATGACCTGAGCCGAAGGCAGTCGCTTAACCAACTGAGCCACCCAGACGCCCTGAGGCTTGGCTGTTCTGACTGGAAAGCGGGATCTTTCCGGGGTTTGGGTTGATGAGCCCAAGTTTCCAACAAGGTGAAGGTGCTTCTGAAGACCCATGAGACGTAGAGTCTGATGTCTCTGGCAGGCGTGCGGGCAGCGGTTAGGCTTGGGCAGGGCAGGGAAATGTGGGGCGGGGGGAGTCCAGGAGAGAGAAGGTCGCTGCGGTGGGGATGGGCAGGAGGGGCAGTTCCTACCCGGTGCCTCCAGTTTACCTGCCAGTGGAGACAAAATAAGCACATGAAGAAATCCGAGAGGTGTGTAAGTGTAGTGATAATCAGTTCCCAAAGGGACTGGATAGGTTCAAGAAGTTTCTTTCGTAAATAAATACACACACAGAGGCCTTGAGAAGCAGGAGGTGGTTATCCTGGGAGGTGGACTCGCAGGTGAATGTTGGTTTTCCTCTGAATGCTTTTCTCTATTTTCCATGTTCTTTTTTTTTTTTTTTTTAAGATTTTATTTATTTATTTGTCAGAGAAAAAGAGAGATTGAGAGCACAAGCAGGGGGAGAGGCAGAGGGAGAGGCAGGCTCCCCGCTGAGCAAGGAGCCCCGTGCAGGACTCCATCCCAGGACCCTGGGATCATGGCCTGAGCTGAAGGCAGACGCTTAACGACTGAGCCACCCAGGCGTCCCTCTAGCCAGACAAAGGACACAGTAAAAGTTATTTACACACAAGAAGAGTCTTCAGTATAGAGCCAGATGTCACCAAGAGGTCAGAGGTCACCAGGAAGAATGAGGAACTAGGGCTTTGGGCTGGGGCTCTGAAAGGGGACAGGTGGCCTGAGGAAAGCCGTTCTGCCAGAGGGAAGGGGAGGAGTGGGGTCCGTGGGGCAGGCATTAGACAAATGACACGGAAAGGGGAATATTTGCAGCCCTTATGGCAGACAAAGGCAAATCTTCCTAAAATAGAAATAGCTCCTAAAATTTTATAAGGAAAAACACGAAAGCCCAGTATAAAAATGGACGAAGAATATACAGAGATGGCTCACAGAGAATGAAAGGACACGCAAGCAAAACAATTTGCTCAGTTTCACTTGCAATAAGAAAAATGCAAAGTACAAGAACACCAAGAAGCCATTTTTCTCCTATCACATTAGAAATATGCAAGAGTTTGACCACAGACCGCGTTGACGAGGCTGTGGGGAAATATGTACTCTCTTTTACTGCAGTATAAACTCCGCCTATATGGAGGGGAGTTTAATGTATATTCTGAATTACTGATGTATATACTCTTTAACTCAATATTCCACTTTTAGGGGCACCTGGGTGGCTCAGTCGGTTAAGTGTCTGCTTTCTGCTCAGATCATGATTCCAGGGTCCTGGGATTAAGAGTTGGGCTCCTTGCTCAGCAGGGAGTCTGTTTCTCCCTCTCCCTCTGCCTCTCCCCCTAGCTTGGGCTCACTCGCTCTCTCTCTCTCAAATAAATAAAAATCTTATAAAAATATATCCCGCTTGGGGCGCCTGGGTGGCTCAGTTGTTAAGCGTCTGCCTTCAGCTCAGGTCATGATCCCAGGATCCTGGGATCGAGCCCCGCATTGGGCTCCCTGCTCAGTGGGAGGCCTGCTTCTCCCTCTCCCACTCCCCCTGCTTGTGTTCTCTCTCTCGCTGTGTCTCTCTCTGTCAAATAAATAAAATCTTTAAAATATATATATATATCCCGCTTTTAGATATTTATCCTATAGAAATAGCTGCATTACATAAAATGACATATGTGTAGTGTCATTCATTGTACTATTGGTTATAATAGTCAAAGATTGGGAACAACCCTCAGTAAAGAGCTGATAAGTCAGTGATGAGACTTCACTACAGTGAAATCCTATGCACCTATAGAAAAAACCATACGGAAGGGGCACCTGGGTGGCTGAGTTAGCTAAGCATCCAACTCTTGGTTTTGGCTCAGGTCATGATCTCAGGGTTGTGGGATGGAGCCCTGCATCTGGCTCCTCACTCAGTTGGGAGTCGACTTGGGATTCTCTCCCTCTCCTGCCCCCCTGCCCCTCCTCATGCACTCTCTCTCTCTCTCTCAAATAAATAAATAAAATCTTTTAAAAAATCATAAAGAAGCTCTCTGTGCACCAATAGAAAAATATCTCCAAGGTATCTATTTTAAATACTTTTAAAAATAAACTATTTTAGAATAATTTTAGATTGACAGAAGAGTTGTGGAGATAGTACAGAGAATTTCTGTATCCCCCACACCCAATTTCCCCTATAAGTAACATCTTACCTTAATACAGTATGTTTATTACAATTAAGGGCCAATATTGATACATTAGTATTGACTAAAACCCATACTTTGTTCAGATTTCCTTAGTTTTTACCAAATGTCCCTTTTCTGTGCCAGGATCCCATCCAGGATACCACATTATGCTTAGCTGTCTTTTCTCCTTAGGCTCCCCTTGGCTGTGACCCTTTCTCAGACTTTCCTCATTTTTGATGACCTTGATCATTCTGAGGACTACTGGGCAGGTGTTTTGTAAAATGTCCTGCAAGTGGAATTTGTATGATGTTTTTCTCATAATTAGACTAGAGTTTTTGGGTTTTGGGGAAGGAAACCACAGAGATAAAATGCCATTCTCATTACATCACATCAAGGGTACATTCTATCAACATGACTTATTACTGTTGATGTTCACCTTGATCAGCTGCCTGAAGTAGTGTTTGGCATGTTTCTTTACCATAAAGTTACTCTTTTCTCCCGCTTTTCATACTGTCCTTTTTAAAAAAAGATTTTATTTATTTGAGAGAGAGAGAGATAAAGGGTGGCGGTGGGGGAGGGGCAGAGGGAGAGGGAGGGAGGGAATCCCAAGCAGGCTTCACACCCAGCGCGGAACCTGATGTGGGACTTGATCTCATGACCCCCGAGAACATGACCTGTGCCTAAATCAAGAGTCAGATGCTTAACCGACTGAGCCACTCAGGCGCCCCTAAAGATTTTATTTTTAAGTAATCTCTATACCCAACATGGGGCTCAAACTCATGACCCCAAGATCGAGCATCATATGCTCTACTGAGCCAGCCAGCACCCCCAAACTGTCCTCTTTGGAAGGAAGTCACTAGGTGCAACCCACTTGAGGTGTGGGGAATTATGCTTCACCTTTGACATACTCTCATCATTGTGTTTTTTGTTTTTGCTCTTGTTTTGAGCATTTCCTTACTTTCTGGCACAAGATGCTGAGGACTTATCTTGTACCTTTCCTGCAGTAGCCCTAGAATCAGACATTTCTCCAACAAGCCACGGTTCTATTTACTGGAGCATGGTATTAGAAACCAAGTACTGGGGGCACCTGGGTGGCTCAGTCAGTTAAGCATCTGCCTTTGGCTCAGGTCATGATCTCAGGGTCCTGAGATCGAGCGCCGTATCGGGCTCCCTGCTCGGCGGGAAGCCTGCTTCTCCCTCTCCCACTCCCCCTGCTTGTGTTCCCTCTCTCACTGTGTCTCTCTCTGTCAAATAAATAAATAAAATCTTTAAAAAAAAAAGAAAAAACCCATCATTTTTTAAAAATGTACACAAAGCGACTGTATTCATTTTGCCTTACTATTTTCCCCTCAGCATGTTTTCAGGATCTTAGAGCTGTTGCTGTGTGGCATCCTGTCCACTGCTTCTAACTGTTGCATGATATTCCATGGTGTT
The DNA here is from genome assembly GCF_029215605.1 of Mirounga angustirostris. Lineage (NCBI taxonomy): Eukaryota > Metazoa > Chordata > Mammalia > Carnivora > Phocidae > Mirounga > Mirounga angustirostris. The sequence continues at coordinate 40,106,682 of NW_026991716.1, read as the reverse complement.
TCTAGCACATTTTTTTTAATTAAAAAAAATTGGGGGGCACCTGGATGGCTCAGTCCGTTAAGCGTCTGCCTTCAGCTCAGGTCATGATCCCAGGGTCCTGGGATTGAGCCCCACATTGGGCTTCCTGCTCAGCAGGGAGCCTGCTTCTCCCCTTGTTTGTGCTCTCTCACTCTCTCTGTCAAATAAATAAATAAAATCTTTAAAAAAATAAAAAAATTTTAAAGATTTTATTCATTTATTTGACAGAAAGAGACATAGCGAGAGAGGGAACACAAGCAGGGGGAGTGGGAGAGGGAGAAGCAGGCTTCCCGCGGAGCAGGGAGCCCGATGTGGGGCTCAATCCCAGGACCCTGGGATCATGACCTGAACCGAAGGCAGACGGTTAACCACTGAGCCACCCAGGTGCCCCAATAAATAAAAATTTTTAACGATTTTATTTATTTATTTGACAGAGAGAGAGAGAGAGAGAGAGAGAGAGCACGAGTGGGGGAGGGGCAGAGGGAGAGGGAGAAGCAGGATCCCTGATGAGCAGGGAGCCTGATGCAGAGCTCAATCCCAGGGTCCTGGGGTCATGACTCTGAGCTGAAGGCAGACACTTAACCAACTGAGCCACCCAGGCGCCCCACACATTTTATTTTTTTAATTGAGAAATCATTGACATATAACATTATATTAGTTTTAGGTGTACAACATAATAATATCATGTTTGCATATATTACAAAATGGTCACCACAATAAATCTACTTAACATCCATCACCATACATAGTTAAACAGTTTTCTTCTTGTGTTGAGACCTTTTAAGAACTGGTCTCCTTGCAGGGCACCTGGTGGGCTCAGTCTGTGGAGCGTGCGACTCTTGATCTTGGGGTTGTGAGTTCGAGCCCCACGTTGGGTGTAGAGATTACTTAAAAATAAAATCTTAAACAAAAAAAAAAAAAAGAGCTATTCTCCTAGCAACTTTCAAACCTGTGATACAGTATTATTAACTATAGTCATGATGCCGTATATAACATCCCCATGACGTATTTATTTTATAACTGGAAGTTTATACCTTTTAGACCCCCTTCATCCATTTTGCCCACCCCTCATCCCCACCTCTGATAACCACCAATCTGTTCTTTATATCTTTGAGGTAAGTTTTTTGCTTTTTTGTATTGTGGGGTTTTTTGGGTTTTTTTAGATTTTACATATAAGTGAGATCATACAGTATTTGTCTGTCTTTCTCTGACTTATCTCACTTAGCATAATGCCCTCAAAGTCCATCCATGTTATTGCACATGGCAAGATTTCTGGTACACTTGAGACCCCACTGTTTCAGAAACCAGAGGACGAAGCTACGGCAATATTCTAAGGGACTGGAGAAGTCGGGCTGAGGGTGTTCTTCTGATGTGGCCTCATCTTTGCAGAAAAATGGGAGGCCGGGGGGGCGGGTTCCGAAGGAAATCGGGGCAGCAGCTGTGGAGAATGGCCGTTAGTCATCAAGATGTGGTCTAGATTGCCCCACAGCCTCAATCAAGACCACCCAGCATGAGCTGTGCGGGTTGCAGGCAGCAGGGGTGAAGCCTTCCCCAGCAGGACCCTACCACCCCGTGCTCTGAACATAGGAAGCTACCCACACTGAAGACCAGAAGAGAAGAGCAGAAAGCGTGGTGACAGATCTATAGGAGACAGTGAGGACAAGGCGGGAATGGCATTCCGGGGTGTTAGGCTGAGGGAGGAGGCAGATGAAGATGGAGTCTAAAGGGGCTGAAGAAAAGGTGAGGGCTGATGCAGATTTGGCAGGCAGGAGGAGGGAGCAGGCAGACCCCGTGTGGCTGGGGTGGGGGTGGGGGGCACTTCTGTGTAGATTGTGGATGTGGAAGTCTACGATGTATGCATGCTGGCATACGTGTTGGATGCTTGTGTTCATTAGATATATTTATTAAATGTTTGCGCATTCATCTCACTTCTTGAATACTAGACAGCTGCCCAGTGGTAGAACTCTGAGTTTGGGGGGGGAGCTCACGTCACAATCTAGGTGAATGACCCTCCCTCTAGTTGTTCAGCACATAGGCTGCAGATGGGGCTCCTTGGAATCTGAGTGGTGATGATGATGAGTTTACTGTGTGCCAAGCACTGAGCACACTTTCGTCTCAGTTGTCCGCACAGCACCCCTGAGAGCCACTGCCACCCCTGTTAAAAAGAAAACCAGAGGTCTAAAATGGAGTTACTTAGGTTAAGGCCCCACATCAGCAAACCCAGACTCAGTACCTAACTTAACTGCAGTTTCGACCCCTCCCAGGAATGTGACCTCTAAGCAGTCAACCTAGTATTTCCTGGGCAGCACTAGGAAATTTACAGATAGACCCATTCTGTTTCCCTTGCCTAAAACAATACACCCTGCTAATTATTTCCTTTTCCTGCTTCCTCTCTGCCTTTGCAAACCTTTCATTTTCTATAGCTGGATGGGGCTTTTTTTCTGTTTGCTGGGTGGGATGCTGCCCGATTCATGAATTGTTCAATAAAGCCAATTTGATCATTTAAATTGCTGGAGTTGAATTTTTGTTGTTTAACAGATTTGGTGGCAGTTGCAGATTGAAGAAGACCGCTGATGGGCATGGTGCTTGCGAACCCCTTTTTGAGTTCACTGTCTTTCTCACCATTTCTGAGGACCGTGGGTAAGTCTCTCTCAGTTGGGAGCTAGGCTCTTTTTTCGATGAGCTCCGGATCCAACTGGTTTCTAGTCCAGAGCTTAGTGGGTCAGCTTGAGTTGGCAGATGGTTCCATCTGAAACCCGAGGGCCTAGCCCTTGGTTCAGTCTGCAGGTCCCCAGTTGTTTGGCACTTCTTGCCCCAGGTCCAATCTGAGGTCCCCAAGTCTGCCTATGGAGTTGCTGGTGGTGCACAGGGCCTTGCTATGGGCCGGGGTGCGGTGACATCTAAACCGCAGCCCTCGGTTCTGTCCTCAGATGCCATGCTGGGAGCTGCTTTTGGCAGCTGTTGTCCATTTGTTTGGAATCAGTCTGCATTCCCATTGTTTGAGGTCTGCTGGTTCAGTCCTCTTTCCAGTCCCTAGTTCTTTGGGTACTGCTGGTGTCCACAGTCTGTTTCCTCGGTTTCTCTTGGCTTCTGTTAATGTTCTCCTGAGGTAAAGGCTAATTGCTAATGGGGATCTTGGAGGCCAACAAGCCACAGGAATTGGTGGGCGTGGGGCAAACGCTTCAGAGTTGTTAGAGCACGTGCGCCTGACCCAAAGATCCCTGTGTTAGGACAAGTTGGTCACAGAATGGGTTAGATCAACACTAAGTCACCTGCCGAACTCAAGAGAGTTTCCGTGCAATGAGGTGACACAGCGTGAAACACCACGGGATCCCAACTCCACGGTGCATCTCTCTCAGGGACTAATCTGGCTTTGAGAAATCCAAAGGCTAAACTGGAAAACAAAACAAACAACACAATAAAAATAAGTAAATAAATAATGAAGGTGGGATCCTTCATTTCTAGAGAGTCAAGTGTACCACCTTCCAGGGCATCTGCTTATTTTATGTCTAAGAACTGCCGTTCCGGAAGCTGTAAATATCTATGAAAATGTCAGACTCTTACTAAGCATGATCTGTGTCCTGAAGAACTTGGCTTTGTAACCATCAGGTGGGAGTCCCCAAAGTAAGGCCAGATGGAAATGTGAGCTGCACCCCATTTACCGGTTGGATATGGCTGGACAGAAATGTGGGCCTTACCAAACTACTAGCAGCCCTCAAGGGAATTACAACCTAGAATTACAGTGGCCATTGTGAAGAACGTTCCAAGCAGATAAGATCCTATGAGAATTGCACATAAAAACAAAGGGTTCAAAATTGCAAAAATAGCTTTATTGAAAGTTTCATCGCAAAAAAGCTGATAAAAAATTAAAAAGACCCAGAAGTCATACAAACGACTGGAAGACTGTCATAATTCTTACTGCCTCCCTCTATCCTTTACTCAAATACTCATTCTAGTTCCCCTCTGTCTGAATTGTCTTTACATGACTGTAGACAAAAATCCGCCAAGTTAATGACCTTACAGAGAGCCCCATATCTACCTTCAAAGGAACCCCCCCATCCCCCGCATGCCACCCCTGCCCGTGAGCCCCTCCCAGAGCTGATGGGACTCAGGGATTTTCTGGTGAACTGCTACATTATTCTTTTAGACAGCCAAGGGAAATCTAAAAAGCAAAACAAAACCAAACCTTGCCAAATTCTAGTAAATATCAGTTACACTCTTTCCTCTTCAAACCCTGCTCAGACTGGGTGTTACCTGCAACTGAAGAATCACTAAACTCTACCTCTGAAACTAATCATACAGTATATGTTAATTAATTGAATTAAAAAAGAAAAAACAAAAACCCGCTCAGAACCTTCAGATGGGATCCTGGAAAAACTGATGGAATCTGTTTTCTCTCAGCTAAATGTACCCAGAAACAAACAAACAAACATTCCAATGTAGGTGGATGGCTAGGTCAGCCCTCCACACCCAGGCTACAACCTTCTAAAGAAGAGGGAGTAAAGGCAACTGTCCGCATCTTACAAATCTTTATAAAACTAGACATGTAGCCCTAGAGGCAATTCAAAGTTCATTTATTTCTTTACTAATCCCCAAACCTCCCCTATTTGTCTCAAGAGGCTTGTAAATTATTGACTTTGCAAAAACCAAAGTCCTTCTTGGAGGGATTTGAATTCTCTCCCTGGGACTTTGAGATAAAAATATTAAAAGTAGGGGCGCCTGGGTGGCTCAGTGGTTTAGCGTCTGCCTTCGGCTCAGGTCATGATCCCAGGGTCTTGGGATCGAGCCCCGCGTCGGGCTCCCTGTTCTCCCTCTCCCACTCCCCCTGCTTGTGTTCCCTCTCTCTCGCTGTGTCTCTCTCTATCAAATAAATAAATAAAATCTTTAAAAATATATATTAAAAGTAGAAACCTCAGGGAGATAATTCTTTTTCTTTCCCCCCCTCTTTTTAAAATTTATAACTGGAAGTCTGTAGTCTTAATTCCCTTTGCCTATTTCACCCGAGGTAATTCTTACCGGAAGTAGAACAAAAGGGAGAAAGGCCATTTGAAATTTAGATGAATGAAAAGTCATGCGTTTTCTCCACAAATATTGGTAGAATAATCTTTAGCCATCTGAGCGGGTGACCTTAACTTATTCCATCTGCCAGAAAAACAGTTTGGATCCAACTGTTCTTTTATAAACTAGGGCTTTGCATTTTCATACCCATATCATGGCTAAAAAAATTAACTATAAGGTCTCTATGCGGGGCTCAGTCCCAGGACCCTGGGATCATGACCTGAGCCGAAGGCAGACGCTTAACAACTGAGCCACCCAGGTGCCCCTGTAAAGACTTCTATTTAACTGGCTTAAAAATAAGCACTTACAAATTAAATATTTCTAAATCTCAGAAATGTAATAGAAACTAACCCAAATGCTTTTCAGGTTCATGCAATCTGAGAAGATATTTGGTATTAAAGCTAGGTTAAGGGTGTTAGCTTAATTAAAATAGACATATCTTTAAAGTTATTAGCATTAAATATAATACTTTTATCCTACCGGGTTTACTAATCAAGTAAGGTCATGTTATCTCTGTTACAAAATTTGTCAACAAGAAGAATAACTTGGGACAATGGTTGATTTTATCTAATGTTTCATGAAGTTTTTGTGGGTAATCTAAACATAATTGTTACAAAAAAACAAATTGGATAGATGTAAATAAGATAAAAAAATTTTAAATAAACTTTTAAAATAGTTTCCTCATGGGGTGCCAGGCTAGCTCAGTGGGAAGAGCATGTGACTCTTGATCTCAGGGTCATGAGTTCAAGCCCCACACCGGGAGTAGAGATTACTTAAATTAAAAAAAAAATAGTTTCCTCAAATCTTTTAAACATCTTCTTTGTCTTGTTTTTAATTAGGCTCCACACCCAACATGGGGCTAGAACTCATGACCCTGAGAACAAGAGTCGCGTGCCCTACTGACTGAGCCTGCCAGGCACCCCTTCCTCAGGTCTTTTTGGTAACCTGAAATCTTAAAGTTTTGCTAAATTAAGTGATGAGTTAAGTTAAATTCATAGAATATCAAGATCATTTCCAAATACATTAATTATTGAACATAGGCTTATCCTCTTTTTGCTTCCTTTTACAGAGGAACTAAAGATAATTGCATCTATTAGTAAACATGTTTTATGCCATGTTGAGAAATTTTCTATTAAAAAAAACCATGTTTCTAGGGGCCCCTGGGTGGCACAATTGGTCAAGCATCCGACTCCTGGTTTCAGCTCAGGTTGTGATCTTGGGGCTGTGAGATCAAGACCCCCATGGGCTCCACACTCAGGGTGGAGTCTGCTTGGGACTCTCTCTGCCCTTCCGCTCTGCTCTCTCTCTCTCTAAAATAAATGAATACATCTTAAATTTTTTTTTTAAAAAGCATGTTTCTAGAAATCATAATAAGTATTTATAAGTCTGAAAATTCACAGTATTTTTTAAAAGGATTTTATTTATTTGTCAGAGAGAGAGAGAGTGCACAAGCAGGGGGATCGGCAGGCAGAGGGAGAAAGGCTTCCCACTGAGCAAGGAGCCGACTTGGGACTCAATCCCAGAACCCTAAGATCATGACCCGAGCTAGATGCTTAACCGACTGAGCCACCCAAGCACCCGACAGTTCAGAGTATGTTAATGTAAAAGACAGTTCACAATTATTTACTTCTTAGTTAAGGTTCTTAACTTAGTTAAGAATTCTAATTAATACATGTGATTACAGCTACTAGCTATAATGAGTATCTCTGTATGCAAGAAAAGCAGGATATGTGCTTTCAGTAAAAGAGGTTACAAGGAATGGAAATGCATTTTTGTAGATGGAAATTATAGCAATTTTGTCCCAAAATGAGGGTATTTAAAGAGGGAAAATATAGGACAAAATCTGAATGTAAAACAGAAAGAAAAAGAAAGTTGTAGAGGATTTGTGGAAAAGGAATTTTTAAAAAGGAATTTTAATGTGTGATCAAGCTGGCTAAGATTAAGATGAACTTATTTAAAATGAGTTTTAGGGGCGCCTGGGAGGCTCAGTCAGTTGAGCATCTGACTCTTGATTTCAGCTCAGGTCATGATCTCAGGGTTTTGAGATCAAACCCCGCCTCCAGCTCCACATTGAGCATGGAGCCTGCTTAAAATTCTCTCTCCCTCTCCCTCTGCCCCCACCCACACACACTCTCTCTCTTTCTCTTAAAAAAATAAAATAATAAAATAAAAATGAGTTTTAATATCAAAAATACACTGCTGGAAAATTAGAAGTTGGTTTTTCTCTCTGTCAAAAGTTTTCTCAGGGCACCTGGGGGTTCAGTGGAAAGAGCATGTGATTCTTGATCTCAGGGCTATGAGTTCAAGATCTCAGGGTGATGGGTTTGAGCCCCATGCTGGGTTTAGAGATTACAAAAAAAAAAACAAAACAACTTAAAAAGGGATACTTTTCTAGATTATTGATCTGCTCTTTCTTTCTTTCTTTCTTTTTTTTTTTGATTACTGATCTGCTCTTAATAAGACATTGTAAATAAAGGTTTTCTTTACCTTTAATGTAATGTGCCTAGAAACACAAAGGTTCTTTTTGCCTTTACTGGGTTTTTGATTACAAAAAAAGAAAAAAACCTGAATCTTTTTAATGTTAAAAGAACCAAAGTTTTTTAAATAACTTATTTATTTATTTATTTGACAGAGAGAGATGGAACACAAGCAGGGGGAGTGGGAAAGGGAGAAGCAGGGAGCCCAATGTGGGGCTCGATGTGGGGCTCGATGTGGGGCTCGATCCCACATAACCTGAGCCAAAGGCAGACGCTTAACAACTGAGCCACCCAGGCGCCCCTTTTTATAAGTATTTAACTTTCTGTATTTGCCTGCAAAGTCTTGTCACTTTGATAAAATAGATAACTAAGTATTGTGAAAGTGACCTATGATTCTATTTGATCAAGTGATTTAAAACCTTTTTGAGGGGCGCCTGGTGGCTCAGTTGGTTAAGCGACTGCCTTTGGCTCAGGTCATGATCCTGGAGTCCCGGGATCGAGTCCGGCATCGGGCTCCCTGCTCGGCAGGGAGTCTGCTTCTCCCTCTGACCCTCCTCCCTCTCATGCTCTCTGTCCCTCATTCTCTCTCTCTCTCTCAAATAAATAAATAAAATCTTAAAAAAAATTTTTTTTGGGGCGCCTGGGTGGCTCAGTCGGTTAAGCGACTGCCTTCGGCTCAGGTCATGATCCTGGAGTCCCGGGATCCAGTCCCGCAACGGGCTCCCTGCTCGGCGGGGAGCCTGCTTCTCCCTCTGACCCTCCCCCCTCTCATGTGCTCTCTCTCTCTCTCATTCTGTCTCAAATAAATAAATAAAATCTTAAAAAAAAAAAAATAAAACCTTTTTGATATTTTTTGATGAACTTCCCGCAAATCAAATCCTAAATAGTCTTTTTGGGGGCGCCTGGGTGGCTCAGTTGGTTAAGCGACTGCCTTTGGCTCAGGTCATGATCCCAGGGTCCTGGGATCGAGCCCTGCGTCGGGCTCCTTGCTCAGCGGGAAGCCTGCTTCTCCCTCTGCCTCTCTCTCTCTCTCTGTCTCTTATGAATAAATAAATAAAATCTTAAAAATAAATAAATAAAATAAATTGTCTTTTTGGCCTTGACCTAACTTTGGGTTATTTCAAACACACCTTGAGGTGTTTTGTTCTCTCTCCTTTTAAAAAGGGCGATATTAAACTAATTAGGTTTATTTGATATATTAAATTACATGGGGAACATTGCCAAATAAGAAGTAATACTAAGCCTTCTTTATATATGTCTGTATACATGTTCCAGAAATTATGTAAAATTCCTGGAAATCTGATGTGTCCTAGTATAATGGCAGTGCTTGTAATTCTCATCACTATCTTAAAATGTATGTCACAAAAATAACCAAATGTCTTTGTCAATTATAATGAACTCTCATCAGATCTTTACCCAGGTCATTTTTAAGTCTTTAATCATTTATCAGTAGTTATTGCTGTACTCTGAGACTTCTACAAAAGTTTCCTACAACTGTGCCTTATCTTCAGAGGAATTCCTGGAAAGGAATCTGACAAGTACTCTCGAATACAGATTATGGATAAATTTCGGATCATACAACTGAACTGGTAAGAACAAAGACTGCTCTTGAACGTCCTTGGAAGGGACTAAGGGCAGGTCCTCCTCACCAGCCAGACAAACTTCAGGGGCTTAAACCTTGGATGTGCATGTTGGAGCTGGAGAAGGCTCCACCTGACATCTGGTCCTACACAGTGCTGGAGACCTCCCATCCAAGTGACGAGGAAGAGAAGTAGCCTACATCGAGGTAGATTGCTTCCTCCAAGATGCCCAGTCGAGAGCTCACACTTTTTTTTTTCCAAGCATGGATTATTTATTTATTTATTTATGTAGTGTTCCATGATTCATTACTTGTGTATAACACCCAGTGCTCATTACAATACGTGCCCTCTTTAATACCCATCACCGGGCTCACCCATCCCCCCACCCCCCACCCCTCTGAAACCCTCAGTTTGTTTCCCGGAGTCCAGAGTCTTTCATTGCTTTGTCTCCCCCTCTGATTTCCCTTCATTTCATCTGTCCATTCATTACCTTCATTTTTCCCTTCCTTCTCCGAACGTCCTCCATGTTATTCCTCATGTCCCACATATGAGTGAAACCGTATGATAATTGTCTTTCTCCGCTTGACTTATTTCACTTAGCATAATCTCCTCCAGTTTCATCCATGTCGATGCAAATGGTGGGTATTCATGTTTTCTGATGGTTGAATAATATTCCATTGTATATATGGACCACATCTTCTTTATCCATTCATCTGTTGAAGGGCATCTCGGCTCTTTCCACAGTTTGGCTATTGTGGACATTGCTGCTATGAACCTTGGGGTGCATGTGCCCCTTCTTTTCACTACATCTGTATCTTTGGGGTAAATACTCAGTAGTGGCAATTGCTGGGTCAGAGGCCTCACACTTTAACTGAATAGGAAACCTTTCTTTTTTTCACTCTGGCACTGGCCTGGAAAGATGACATCATCGGTGTCTCTCAGGCCATTGTGGAGGGAGGTAAACTTGGCCTTTCAGACTGCTGGACTTGTCATCCAAAACTCCTATCTATCCATTCACCGTGCCACCTTGGTGGAAGAGGTTTGTGCCCTGACCAGGCTTGTCCTTTGTCTTTGTGGTTAGCACTCTCCTTGGGCCTGTGAATGTTTCGGTGGCTGGGACATAGCCAGGCAATGCCTCTTAGGGTATCTCACCTCACTGTGCCCCCAGCTTTTTATAAGTGAAATCAGACATGATTGGTTGACCCCCCTGGATTTACATCTTCGAGTTAGAAAAGACCTACTAGGAGGCATTCACAACTCAGGATTTGCTTCCTTTGGCAGAGCCATACTTCCCTGGTTAGGAGGAAATATAAATAAGAATATGATCAAGGGCATCTGGGTGGCTCAGTCTGTTAAGCGTCTGCCTTCGGCTCAGGTCATGATCTCGGGGTCCTGGGATCGAGCCCCGCATCGGGCTCCCTGCTCGGGCGGGAAGCCTGCTTCTCCCTCTCCCTCTGCCCCTCCCCCTGCTCATGCTCTCTCTTACTCTCTCTCTCAAATAAATAAAATCTTAAAAAAGGAGAATATGATCAGAAACCTTTCCTTGACTCTTACAGATACCCACAGACTCTGTCACTAAGACAATAGCTGCCCAACAAAGATCCTTCCAGCTCTCCAGCCAAAATTGTTCTTTATAATCAGATAGGCTCTGATTATCTTTTAGCTGAGCAAAGATGTGTCTGCGGCACCACCTGCATGGATTAACCCTTCTGGGGAAGTTGGAACTCAACTGTACAGGATCACTGAGCAAGCCACTGGGCTTAAAACGGTGACTCTTTCAGCGGGGTCTAGCTTTGTCTTACTTGATTCTGATTGGTTTGGGTCTTGGAGACAAGGGCTCTGAAGTGCACTCCAGAGGTCAGGGACTATCCTGTTTGTAATAGGCACAATAATCTCCCTGGTGCATTTTCCTCCCTCAAAAGCTTTAAATGCATGTTCGCCGCTGCTAACCACCAGGCATGTGATCTCCTGAAGACTGGACTGCCAGAAAAAGAATGAAGAGGACAACTGACTTAAAAATTAGGAACTTTGGGACCCCTGGTTGACTCAGTCGGTAGAGTATGCAACTTTTTTTTTTTTTTTTTAAGCATGCGACTCTTGATGTCTGGGTTGTGAGTTCAAGCCCCATGTTGGGTGTAGGGATTACTTAAAAACAATTGTGAACCTGAAGTTGTAACCTGTGACTAACCATAGTCGTAGAATGCCTTACATTTTGATCACCTGTCTCAGTTAAGCTTAGAATCTAATCAAAAGGGAGATGTTGCTGAAAAGAAAACCACAGGCCCCACATAGAGTCACTTATGTTAAGGCCCCACATCAGCAAACCAAGACTTAATACCTAACCTAATTGTTGTTTCAATCCTCCCAGAAATGTGACCTCTAACCAGTCAACCTGGAAGTCCCTGGGCAGCACTAGGAAATTTACAGATAGACCCCTCCTGTGCCCCTTAGGAGGGAGACCTTACCTAAAACAACACCCTCTTTGCTGATAATCCCCTCCCCTCCCCCTCCTCTCTGCATTTACAAATCCTTCTTTTTCTTTTTCTACAAACCTTTCTGTTTGCTAGGTGGGATGCTGCCCAATGCAGGAACTGTTCAATAAAGCCAATTTGATTTTTTTTTTAAAGATTTTATTTATTTAATTGAGAGAGAGAGAGAGAGCACAAGTGGGGGGGAGGGATAGAGGGAGAAGCAGGCTTCCCGCTGAGGAGGGAGCCTGATGCGGGGATCATGACCTGAGCCGAAGGCAGATGCTTAACCAGGCAGATGCTTAACCGACTGAGCCACCCAGGTGCCCGCTAATTTGATTTTTTAAATTACTCAGTAAAATTTTTATTGTTTAACATCGCCAGTCCACAGGTGAGAAAAAGGAGACTGTCAGAGAAGTAAAATAACTTGCCCAAAACAACCCAGACAGAAGTTGGCAGCATCTTGCGTTAGGGCAAGGAACAAGAGGTGGGGTCAGCATCTTGCTGGGCTTCCCAGAACCCAGTGGGACTGCCCAGGACCTCTCAAAAGTTCAAAGGACCTGCTAGTTTCCGGGCCTCCCCAGATGATCCCTGCCCTGCCCCCAGGGAACATTTCTTTGCTCCTTAGAGAGCAGCTCTGTGGGGAAAAGGTGGCAGAAGGTGGGGCGGAGGAACCACTCTTGAAGAGGCTCCCGAAGAGAGTGTGACTTCTCAGACAGAATTTGTCGAGGGCAGAGGAAGGAAGAGGGAGGTGGCCGGCGGAGATGATTTCTGGGAGGCAGTGGGAGCGGCAGGGGAGGGAGAGGCTGGCTGACTCAGTTTCATCTTTGGGGCCACAGAGGAGGCAGGGGGCAGGGATGGTGCAGAGAATCAGTCACCAGACTTGGGTGGGGGGGATCGGAATCCCAGCCCCCAGCTAAGCATAAGAGGGGTGGGTTGGTGTCCTGCAAATGGAAGGAAACCTCGGAGCAAGGCTGCAGGAGGAACTCGAAGCCAGCCCTGCCTCGCCCCGCCCTGCCCCTCTCTTCCCCTCCCCAGGACAAATGTGCACACACACGCAGGAAGGATCTAGATGTATTTAAGGTCAACAGGTCCCTAAGCTAAGAGGATTTAGAGGCTGTCTCTGGCCAAGAGGCTAAACAGCTTGCACGCACAGGACCCATTGTATAGGCCGGAGAGACCAGAGGGGAAGCCATGGAAAGATCTGGAAGGATAGGCGATATGCAGTTGAGGGGCTGCCGTAGGTGGTCTGGGCTTCTCACTGCAGCGAGAGGCTGGGGGAGGGGGATCTGGGGGTAGAGACTCCAAGGTCCAGAACTGGGGGACCGAGGGTCCCTTGATCCTTTCTGGGAGGGCAGTAGTTTGGCAGGCAGCAAGTCTCTAACAATAAAAATGATTTGAGGGCGCCCGGGTGGCTCAGTCGGTTGAGCGACTGCCTCCGGCTCAGGTCATGATCCCAGGGTCCTGGGATCGAGTCCCACATCGGGCTCCCTGCTCTGCGGGAAGCCTGCTTCTCCCTCTCCCACTCCCCCTGCTTGTGTTCCCTCTCTCGCTGTGTCTCTCTCTGTCAAATAAATAAAATCTTTAAAAAAAAAAAAATAAATAAATAAATAAAAATAAAAATGATTTGAACCAGAACGCCTTCTATGCAGGCAGGAACTCACCTGTGGCCACAGTCCTCAGCCCTCCTGGCCTCACACCCAGGAGGGTCCGTTCATTTCTATGATCTGCTAGCTGGTGGGGGTGATGGATTTTTGACCTTTGAGACACCTGCATTGTCACCTTTGGAGACCCCAGGGGAGGAGAGAGGAGGCTAGGGCCCTATGGGCCCCTAACTTTGCCCAGTGCGGTCTCCTCCCATGCTGCTCCTTGGTACCCTGCTCAGTACAGTCCGCCGGGAGGGACTGCTGTGCCTTTAGCATCCCTCGTGCCGCACATAAATGTCAACAGCGCCCTCTAGTCTTTGTAACAGTCACACATTCTTCCCTGGAAGTAGGGTGACACCCTGAGAGCTAGTGGGGCCCCTCTTTGGGGCTGGGGAAGTGATTTCCACCCCCGCCAGAATTTTCTTGGCATAGAAACACGGGACATGGAAGCCAGCGGCATGGGCTGTTTATTATAACGCCCCCAAGTGAGGCAGAGAAGAGAGGGGCTGGGCCAGGAGGCCAGTGAGCGGGAGGGTGTGAGCAGGAAAGTGTGGAGAGCCTCCACAGCCACTGCGGAAGTGACACTTAATCTCGGGAAAATATACTCAGAGAGAGAGAGAGAGAGACACGGGGGAATCCAGCCACCAGAAGCAGGCTGGGGAAAAAGAGAAACACGTTGGGCTGGGAGGGTGGCGATGGGAGGGTGGCGATGGAGGAAGCTCAGCATCCGGGGCCCGGGTGCTACTAGCTGGAGCCCATTCCATCAGCAGAGACCGCAGAGCCGAGCGCAGCAAAGAAGGCCCTGCTCTGGGGCCAGAAGCCCCACACTGGTGGTGGTGGTGATGGGAGCCAGGCTCCTGGAGCTCCTCTATCCCCACATGGTTGTCTGCAGCCACTGTGGGGAGAAAAGAAGCAGATCCAAGGATGGGGGGGGTGGGCAGGATGGCTGGGGGAGCCGTGAGTGGGAGTGCCAGAAAATCCCTTCCATGTACCTGGGTCAGATTCAGGTGAATATAGCCAGTATTCTTGGGGTCCATGGACAGAAAGTAAGCTGTTTCGGAAAGGAGGCAAGGGGAGCGGTTTGGGAGCTGAGTCTGTGGTCTGCAAGACCCACTCCCAAAGAGGCAGGATGTCAGAAAGGGCGTAAGAAGCTGTCCCTTGCTGCTTCTCAGCTCACCCTCAACCCCGGAAAGACTTAAGGATAACACCTCATGGTCTTGCTAGGAGCCATATGCTAAGTGTCGCCATATGCGAACCCCTGTGTTCTGGACCCCCATCCTAGGAGGTCAATACTGTTGTTGTCCACATTTTATTTTTTATTTATTTATTTTTAAAGATTTTATTTATTTGTTTGACAGAGAGAGACACAGCGAGAGAGGGGAACACAAGCAGGGGGAGTGGGAGAGGGAGAAGCAGGCTTTCCGCCGCGCAGGGAGCCCGATGTGGGGCTCGATCCCAGGACCCTGAGATCATGACCTGAGTCGAAGGCAGACGCTGAACGACTGAGCCACCCAGGCGCCCCTGTTGCCCACATTTTATAGATGAGAACAGAGGACAGAGCCACAGAGAGATAAATGACTTGCTCAAGGCACAGAGCCAACAAGTGGTGGAGCTGGGATTTGAACCCAGATCATCTGTGCTCTTAAGGGGGCGTGGTTTGGGAGCAGAGTGCTCCTCATGTGGGTGTGTGGGAGGCTGCCCTGGTCCTTAGCCCAGGGTGGGGAGTGGGCAGATGACTGACTCACTGAACATGGCCTTCAGCCTCAGGAAGCAGCTGATGAAGCTGTCAAAATCCACGATCATGTCGTCGTTTGCGTACCTGGCCACCAGCACCTGCGACACCTTGTTATTCAGCTTGATGCCTGGGAGAGAGAGGAGTGCGGACGGGGAGTCCAGCCCTCTGGCCACTGCTTCCTCCCTCCCTGCCCCCAAACCCTCTCCTGACCCCCTGCTAACCTGCTTTTTCGATTGCCAAGCGCATCTCATAGGAGTTCAAGCTGCCTGAGTGGTCCTCGTCACACTCTCGGAAGATGTCCTGAAGGGACAGACAGATGAGGCAGGGCCGTGTGCATAGGGTGGTGGTTGAAATAATGAAATGCTTTCGTACAGTTAACCTACAAGGGCTACCCAAGACCCAGGGCTGCCTACCCTGGCCCACTCCCTGAGTGCCCAGTATTCCTGTCATCTAGTGACTGTAGGGGACGTCTGGCAAGGGAGCGGGTTGGAAACTGAGTCAGTAGTCGGAAAGACCCACTCCCAACTGGGCCTTCCGCATGTACCCTTTAAGCGGGCTGATGCCTGGACTGTACTGATTGTTAACTATTTTGGCCAGCTAATACACAAACACTTGCACAGATCCTGTCCTGTCCTGTGCATGTGTGTGTCTAGTCGGGGGCTCCCGTTCTAGCATCATCCTTACTAATCCCCATCACTCTTGAGGACCGCCCTCTCTGCCCACCATAAACTGTCCTTTCAAATTTTTTTTTTTACCGTCCATTTCTTGATTTTTTTCCACAGGATCTGGAACTCGGGAAGCCCCAGCTTGCCAGAGCCATCTTTCTGGGGGGTGGTCAAGGATGTCAGAGGAGGGAGCGTGAAGAGAGTATCTTGGGGTCAGGGAAGCAGAGGGGCTCACTGAGTGGGGGGCTGTGTGAGACCAGGGATTCCTGTGTGGTCACTATGTTAACAGCCAGAATGGCATCTTTTGCTACCTTAGAGTCTAATCCCCAGCAGGAAGGAGGGCATGGCTGGCCAGAGAGGTGGCCACCTCTGGGGGCCAGGCTTGGGGTGGGGGTCAGGGGTGGGAGAGCACTGGACAAGAAGATACATCCATGAGGTTGACCATACAGCGGCACACGTCTAGGCCGAAGCCCGTGGTCCTGAAGTTTCTGACTGTGAGGGAGGGAAGGGGCGGGAAGACAGAAGGAGTGAGTGGGGCATTGTGGGGGATGCAGGGAATGGTCGAGGTGGGGCAGAAGCTGTAGGGGAAAGGTTGTGAGTGGCAGGGGGCAGGGGGAGGGTTGGAAGACTCACGTTTGGTGACCACCTTGTTGAGCAACTTCTGTAGCTCATACATGCCGATCTCCTTGCCCTAGGAAGGGGGACCGTCAATCTCTTCTCTGGCACCTTCACCCTGGCCACCTCCTTTGGGCACCCAGCCCTCAGCCTCTCACCTCTCCTCCTGCCACTATCTCAAACAAGTGTATGAAGTCCTGATCTATGTCCTTCTCAGAGAATTTCTCCTGCAGGGAAAGGAGTGAGAAGGGGACCCAGTCCCGAAAGTTCCTTCACACTCCCCAGATGCTTCCTCTGATCCCTCCACCCCACAGCCTCCCCTCACCTCTTGGAGTAGCTCAGCATAGTTGGCTTCATCCAGTTCCCTGAGCAAAAGTGGAGGAAGTCTTGGGAGTTATCCGGGATCAGGGAGACAGGGATTTTAGTGGGGTGGTTGTGAGATCATGTCATGTATCTGAAGCAACGTGGAACAGGCTGCATGGGATCTGGGTTCTGATTCTGGTTTGCTCCCAACTGGGACTCCCCGTCCTTGTGCCTCAGTTTCCCTGACTTAAAAGAGAGGTAGATTTGGGGAGGACCCGATGACTGCTCCCTAAGCGTGTCATCCTACAGCTCTTGGGCAGGTGGCCTTGGAGCAGTGAGGCAGGGCTTCTCACCAGGACTCGCTGTGCTTCTCTGTGAAGACCCGAAGCAGGAAGTCAGCATCCCTGTGTGGCTCAAAGGTGGAGGGAATGATGACATACTCCCCCGGAGGCAGCCGGAGATGGCTGCTCACCTCACGTGAGTTAGTAAAGATCTCTGAGAAGCCATGGTCCTGATACTTTATGAAGAAGTCCTTCTTCAAGCGAATATCCTGGATGTTCTGAAACTATATGTGCCTTGGAGGTGGGTACAGGGCTGGCATGGGAGGGTAAGGCGAGAGGGACCCCGAAAGTGAAGCCTGGCTGGGCAAGGGTTGCGGGAGGTGTCACCACAAACTGACCAGTCCTGGACACCACCCACCTGGCAGGTAACCCCAGTATGATCTCCTGCCCCAACTCCCACCTGGGGCCCTAGGGCACTGGAATCCTAACCCAGCGGCCCTGAGAGCCCTTGGCTGAATTCCACCCTTTGCCCATCCACATGCAGCCAGAGGTGGGGTAGCGCCTGCCCAGAATCAAGCCCCACATCTTCTGTACCTCTTTTGGGACCTAGGAAGAGAAGAGAGAGGGAAGTCAGAGCCCCAGGATGGTGAAGGGGCTCAGGCCTGTACAAGCCAGGTACTGTGTGTGTGTGTGTGTGTGTGTGTTGGGGGGTGTTAAGGGCCCTGGGACACTGGTGGCAGGGTGGGGCATGGGCTCGAATAGCTAAAAGTCCTAGCATTAATATTGATAGTCCCTAAGTTTGGGAGAGCAAAGTACAGTTTATACAAAGTTTTGCCAGTGGGGGGACATTTCTACCACGGCAGGTTAAGGACAAGAAACCGAATCCCAAGAGGTGAGGTAACGTGCTCAACGTCACACTGCTAAAAATCAGCTGGGATGAAAATCTAGGAGAGCATTTTCCTGAACGTGAGCATTTTCCATGGAACATTCCTATCCTGCAGGAAGGTAATAGGTGATTACCGAAATGGAGCGTAAAACATAGTTCTGTAAAATAATTCTGTAAAAAGGTGGGTTAGAGGGGCGCCTGGGTGGCTCGGTCGTTAAGCGTCTGCCTTCGGCTCAGGTCATGATCCCAGGGTCCTGGGATCGAGCCCCGCATCGGGCTCCCTGCTCAGCGGGAAGCCTGCTTCTCCCTCTCCCACTCCCCCTGCTTGTGTTCCCTCTCTCGCTGTGTCTCTCTGTGTCAAATAAATAAATAAATTCTTAAAAAAAAAAAAAAGGTGGGTTAGACCAAGTGGGTTAGACCCATTAGTTCTGTAAAAAGGTGGGGTAGACCAAGATAAATATGTTGTTCTCCTCTAGAGATAACCAGAGCCTTTAACACGTTGATGCCCTGCAGAGCTCAGGGTGGGAAGTAGAGAATATAACCTTTCCTGAAGGACCACATCTAACCTTGGAAATATCTTGAGGCATGTCTGGTGTCTGTTAACCTGGTGGGCTCCCAGCCTAGAAGGAGGGCAAGACTTGTGTCTATGTTTGTTCACTACTGACCCAGTGGAGAGTGGACTGGGGCCTGGCACACAGCAGGGGCTCCATAACTATTTGAACAAATGGTCATTTATAAGATTTTGCAAAGCACGATTTTGGAAACATTGCCAGGGATTTCTCTTGGCTGCTGGAGTCAATGCTCTGTGTGGGGGTATCTGGGCGGGGAGACTTGGGGATGGTGTGGAGAAGTCTCAGAGCGTCTGGGAATCAGGACACAGGCTCTGTTTCTGAGCCTTGGGTGTGTGAACTTGGGCAAGTAACCCCACCTCCCTGGTGCTCCATCTCCTTCCTCTTCCTGGAAGGCCTTCCTATTCGTAAGGCCTTCGGAAGGGTGTTGCAGGGGTGAGGCCAGGCAAGGGAGCAAGAGACTGGCTGGGGGACCTGCTGGAGTGCCCACCATGTAGATGACAAAGCCAATGGTCTGCAGCTGGGCTCCTTGGGGCCGCGCCCGTCGCCAGTTCTTCTGCATCAGGGCCACCAGGCAGGTGCAGACGGCTTGGTCGTCCTCTGGGTCGTCGTCGTCGTCCTCCTCGGGGAGAGAGATCCTAAACTGGGGGTTGCTCCAGAACGTGTCTGTGGAGGAAGCAGGTCAGCAGGGCCCTGCCCTTCCCCGGGGTGGACGGGCTTCCCAGCCCCGGGGCCTGCCTCCTCGACGGGGCCCGGCGGGATCTGGGGGGGCCCCAACGTCCTGCACGGTGGGCCCTGGGTCCCGTCACCCACCAAGGTGGTTCCTGCAGCCCCCCGCAGTGCTGCCACGTCGCCAGCTGCCCTCATAGAAGGTGGTGTGCCAGGAACTCTTGTGGTCCCCCGCGAGGGCATCGGGCGTCAGGTTGCAGATCTCCAGCAGCGTGAAGTTGTCCAGGAAGTCCTCGTAGGACATCCTGCGGTGCGGGGGCAGGGGCGGGGTGACGGCTGGAGCCTGCGGCATCCCCACACCCATAGCTCCCCTCCTACCCCCCCAGGAGCCTCTCCATCAAAGGCACAGGTGCGAGGGTGGCGAGGAAAGGAAGGGACGGGGCATGGGGGCAGAGGAAGCCCCCCGCCCCCCTCCCTGCCCCGAGCTGCACTGACCAGAACTCCCCGTCCTCCTTCCTGAGCAGGAGCTGCTTCTGGACGTCGGGTGCCACGTTTTCCCACTCCCTGGCGCTGGAGCAGAGACAGGCGGTGGAGGGAGAGGGGCGGGGCTCAGGAGGCATTTTGGTCCTCCCCAAGGGATTCCCCCACCCCTGCCTGTGAGGGTCCTGAGTTAGATGGAGAATCTGGTGGGTGGCACTGCCTCGCTCGTGGGCCTGCTGGGCGCTCTGCCCCTCACCGGACAGTGCTGGTCAGGGGCGCTTACTTGTCACTCCAGGCTCCGTTCCACTCGATCCGGCCCCAGGGATTCCGGACCCGAATCAGGGTCTCTGTCCTGCCTTGGTACGAGACCTGGTGGGAGGGGTGTGGCCAAAGGTCAGGGGCCTCAGGCAGGAGGGATTCCCCGGGGCTCCTTTGCTCAGGATAGCATGCGGTTGGCAGACTCACGTCCTGGAGGCCGGTCACGGAGTAAGCATGCCCCCTCACCAGCATCTTCTGGGTCAAAGTCTCCAACTCGGTATCGCTGGTGACCTACAGAACAGAGAAGGAGAGGAATTCAGGATCTGGTCAGAGGCACTGGGGCCCCCGAAGAGATGTGAGCACTCTCGGGGTTCACTTTTTTTTATTTTTATTTTTTTAAAGAGTTTATTTATTCATTTGAGACACAGAGATATATATAGAGAGAGAGCATGAGCAGTGGGAGAAGCAGAGGGAGAGGGAGAAGCAGACTCCCCGCTGAGCCAGGAGCCCGATGTGGGGCTCGATCCCAGGACTCTGGGATCATGACCTGAGCCGAAGGCAGACGCTTAACCATCTGAGCCACCCAGGCGCCCCTCGGGGTTCACTTTTTAAGATTTTATTTATTTATTTGAGAGAAAGAGAGAGAGAGAGCATGAGCAGAGGGGAGGGGCAGAGGGAGAGGGAGAAGCAGACTCCCCGCTGAGCCAGGAGCCCGATGTGGGGCTCGATCCCAGGACCCCGGGATCATGACCTGAGCCGAAGGCAGATGCTTAACCAACTGAGCCACCCAGGCGCCCTGGGGTTCACTTTTGTTTTTTGTTTTTTGTTTTTTAAATTAAACCTGGTATTTGCAAATAATTGTAGATTCCCATGCAGTTATAAGAAATAATCCAGGGAGGGGCGCCTGGCTGGCTCGGCCAGTAGAGTGGGCAACTCTTGGTCTTGGGGTCATGAGTTCAAGCCCTGCATTGGGCATGGAGCCTACGGAAAACAAGAAAAAATCCAGAAAGATCCAATGCATCCCGTATCATTTCCCCCAGTGGTAACATCTCGCAAAACTGTAGTACAATAGCAATAGCAAGACTGTCATGATGTTGATGCAATCTGTCAGGCTTCTACAAATGTCCCCACTTTTGCCAGTAGTCCTTTATGTATGTTTTGTGCAATTGTACCCCATGTGTGCTCTCTGCACCACCACCACAGAACCGTCCCCACCCAGCACGGCAGGAATCCCCCGGGCTACCCTCTGATAACCAGGCCCGCCTCCTCTTGCTGTCGTCTTCCCTGACCTCTCACAACTGCTAATCAGTTCTCCACTTTCATTTTCTTTTTATTTTATTATTTTTTAAGATTTTATTTATTCACGCCAGAGCTAGAGAACACGTGCGTAACTGGGGGTGAGGGAGGGGGCAGAGGGAGAGAGTCTTCAGGTAGACCCCCCACCCCCGCCGAGTGCAGAGCCTGAGGCAGACAGATCCCAGGATCTGAGATCTTGACCTGAGCTGAAGTTAAGAGTCAGACACTCAGCCGATGGAGTCACCCAGGCGCCCCTGTTCTCCATTTTTAAAAAAGTTTGTCATTTCGGGGCACCTGGCCGGCTCAGATGGTGGAGTGTGCCACTCTTGATCTCAGGGTTGTAAATTTGAACCCCATGTTGGGTGCAGAGATTACTTAAAAATAAAATCTTAAAAGGGGCACCTGGGTGGCTCAGCCGATTAAGCGTCTCTTGACTTCGGCTCAGGTCATGATCTCAGGGTGGTGAGATTGAGCTCCAGTCGGGCTCTGTGATGAGTGCGGAGCCCGCTTGGGATTCTCTCTCTCCCTCTCTCTCTGCCCCTCCACCCCCAGCCCCAGCCCCCACTCGCACACGCGCTCTCTCTCTCTATTTGTGTATCTCTTAAAAAAAATACAAAATAAAATAAAATCTTAAAATAATTTTATCATGTCAAGACTGTCAGGGAAATGGAACTCTTTGGTTTTTTCATTCAGCTTAATTCCCTTGGGATTCATCCAAGTAGTTGCGTGTATCAATAGTTCATTTCCTTTTATTGCTGAGTCATGTCCCACGGCATATATGCACCACAGTTTAATGAGTCACTCACTGAAGACATCTAGACTGTTCCCAGTTTTTGGCTACTATGAATAAAGCCCCTGTGAACATTTGTGTGCGGGCTTTTGTGTGGACATAAGTCTTCATTTCTCTGGGATAAAAGCCCAAGAATGCAACTGCAGGGTCATATGGTTGCGCTCTGGGTTCATTTATTTATTTGAATAAATATTTATTTGCTGGGCGTCTACTTCATGCCAAGCAGCACCCTAAGTCCTGGGATCCAGCAGTGAATGAGAGAAGTCACTGCCCTCACTGACTGAAACAGCCGGGAGAAGACAGGTTGTGAATAACAATACTGATAAGTAAGACCATGACTGAGCACCATGAATGCTGAAGGGAAAATAAAAAACAAAGAGCAAATGAGGTTAGGAGCAACTGATTTAGATTGGGAGGTAGAGAAGAGAAGCCTGAGGAAGGGGCATTTGAGCTGAGATGTGAATGAGGAGGAGCTAGTAGTCATGCAGCTCTCTGGGGAAAGAACCTTCTAGGTGAAAGCCACAGCAGGTACAAAGGCCCTGAGGCAGGACCAAGTATGGCTTACTTCGATGGAGCAGCCCATGAGGGAGGATCGCCCGACGGCCTTCCTAAGCATCCTCAGCAGGTTCCGAGGGGGCTTCTGGAGTTGGAGGCTATAGGTCACGCCCCCCGTGAAGTCCTCAAAGCCCTCCACGGTGTTGCCCCCCGACAGTGCTTCATAGGACCCATTCAGCCTGTGGGCACAGAGAGGGCACTTTTGCGCCCTGGGATAGACAGTTCAGCTTGGACATGGGAGGGCGTGGGGAGGGAAGGAAGGGATGCCCTGACCTCCCTCTGCCTTTTCCCCTGATTCCAGCTGCCCCCCTAGCTGTCAGGGCAGGCTTGGAGGCAAGCCCAGCTTGGGGCACTCACTTGGCATATGCCTTCTCCAGCAGGGCACTCCAGAACTCAGTGCGCTCAGCGGAATGCACGAACACCAGCTTGCCGTTCTTGGTGGGCAGCCGGTCGTCCACCACCACGTCCACCCACTGCCCAAACTGCCAAATCTGTGGGCGGCAAGGTGGACCTCAGTGGGGCTTAGGGCATCTGTGTGGCGCAGGCCTTCCTCCAAGCACATGCGTGCACACATGCGCCACACCCCCTCCCACGAGCACACCTACCCACCCCTGCATGCGCACACACACTCCTTGTGTAAGAGCTGTGTTATGCGAGCACCTCCTGGTGGCCAGGATCAGCCACACGCCCGCGGCAGAGCGCCCACTCCCCAGAACGGCCAAGGCGTGGGTGAGAGGCAATGAAAAGCCTGAACCTTGCCCCCAGCCTCAACTCCAGTTTCTGCGAGGGCCTCCGGAGGGACACCACCCACTTTTGACCTTGGCTGGGCTTTAGGATTTCTGAGGTTTTATTATTTTTTTTTAATTTTATTTATTTATTTGAGACAGAGAGAATGAGAGACAGAGAGCATGAGAGGGAGGAGGGTCAGAGGGAGAAGCAGACTCCCTGCCGAGCAGGGAGCCCCATGCGGGACTCGATCCCGGGACTCCAGGATCATGACCTGAGCCGAAGGCAGTCGCTTAACCAACTGAACCACCCAGGCGCCCGGATTTCTGAGGTTTTAAAAAACTCTTGTGATTCTAAGAAATAGTTTTGTGATGTGGGGAATTTGTCCATGGCACTAAACTTAAAGAGCAGATTACAAAAATTATGTGACCCTGACTGACTTTTGACTCCTAATGTCATATACACACATAAACACACACACACACACACACATGCACACATTTCTACCAAGAGAAAGAGACAGAGAGACAGAGAGGGAGAGAGAGAGAGACAGAAGCAGGAGGAGAGCCGCGAACTGATAACGATTATTTTCTTTTGGGGCTTTAAAAAATTAGCTTACATGATTTCTTTAGTGAGCAGATATTTCTCTGATAATTAGACAAAAGCCCACCCTAATAAAAGTCATTTTTCAAAAAGAAAAGAAAAAAGGTAACTTCAAAGCACATATAATTCTTCTTCTTTCTCCCTCCCCTCTTTCCCTCTGTCTCTGTCTCTGTCTCTCTCACACACACACACACACACACACACACACACCACAAAACAACTCCGGCTTCCAAATCAGCCTTCACCTGAAAATGGAAAATGCCAGCGTAGTTCTTCCTGAAGCTCTGCCCCCTGGGTACCACACGGTACAGCAGTTTGGGGCACGTGGTAAGGGAGCCGATGGCAGCCAGCAGCCAGCAGTCCCCTGGAAAGACAGGAAGGGGGTTGCCTCTCCCTCCCATTTTGTGAGCCTGGGTCCCAGAATCCAAGCCCTAAAGGAGCAGGAACGGGCTCTGTGGCCCCTCCCCCACAGAGCTGCGCCTCCTCTGGCCGTCCCACTAAGGATTGTTCAGGAAGGAGTCTAGTAGGGAGAAACAGGGCTGAAGGAGCAGGCTCTGGGAGTGAGCCTCTTTACCTTTTCTATTAGGTAAGAGATTCACAAATTTGAGCCAGATGCTTCGGTTTTTGGATTTGGGGAGGAAGTATTTGGCCTTCGTCTTGCTCCTTACCCTGAGATCTGCTTTGTGGAGAGAGCCGGTTTTCTCCCATCCCTTGAACAAATCCAGTCACCTCTCCCCATGCCCCCTGCCTTCTACTTCTACTCTATGATTACATCGGTGTAGCAATCAAGACATCTCTCCCTGATGCCACCCACATCATACTGGAGACCCAAAGGGTTTAGTCCGTACCCCGGCTGGGTCCCTGGGGCTAGGCATTGATGGGGCCTAGGGGCAGTATCCCTAGGCCAAGGTCATCCATCGAAATCGCTCTCCTGGGTACCTCGGACCTTGCTGGGTGGGGCCGAGCGCAGGGTGGTACCCTGAGCGTGTTCCAGGCCAGGCTCAGGCTGAGGGCACCGGGAAAGCGTCTGTGATTACCAGTGGCCTCGTGGCTACCTGGGGTACCGTTGGGGGGGAGGCAGAGGGTGGGGGGGTGGTTAAGGACACTCCAATCCTCCATTGCCAAAAGGACACCTAACCAGGAGGAAGCCAGCTCTCCTCCTGCAGCGGCAGACGTGAGGCCTGAGGTGTCCTTGGCTTCCGCCCTGCCCACAACCTGCGCTTTTCTCTGCCACAGATACGACAGAACTCAGCCCCAGAGGAAGGCCGCCCTGGTCTTACCCCTGAAGATGCAATGAAGGGTTTGGAGGAGCCCTTCCTCGGGGGCTGAGTTGGGGCTGTCACAGGAGCCCGTGGGAGAGTGGGCCGAGGGACTTAGTGCTCCTTTATTTGATACGTGAGACGGAGCAAGTTTTGGCACCTGCAGGCGCTTTTTTTTTTTTTCCCTGTTTTGTTTTTGTTTTTTTTTTCCTGCAGGTGCTTAAAAAATAGGTCCTCAAGCTCTTTGACTCTCCCCCGCTCGGGAGGCAGAGCCTAACTCCTTCCCCTTGAACGTGGGCCAGATTCCAGGCTTGCTTCAACCAAATGGAATGTGGTGGAGGGGACCGTGTGTGTGTTCTCCTGAGGCGGTAAAAGGCATGACAGTTTCCTCTTTGTTCTCTCTCTTGGGTCACCCTGTCTGGGGGACCAGCTAGCAGGTTGTGTGGACACTCAGGCGGTCCTACGGGGAAGCCTACGAAGCAGGGAATGGAGGTCTCCCGGCCCGAGAGCGTGCCATCTTGGGAGTGGATCCTGCAGCTCCTGTGAAACCCTCAGATGAACAGGGCTCCCCCTGATATCTTGATGGCAGCCTCATGAGAGACTGAGTCAGACCCCACCTGCTCTGTTCCTTACGGATTATTGACCCACAGAAACTGAGATGATAGATGTTTGTCATTGCTTTAAATCACTAAGTCTTGGGGACAATTGATTATGTGGCGATGGGTAACTGATAGACCACCCAGCTTACTTCCAGACCCAGAGCGGCCGGCGGGGCTGGAATCACACTGGTGGGGGTGGAGCAGGGAGAATATACCTGGCAGCCTCACTACCCTCTCCTCAGAAGGGGAGGGGCAGGGAAAGAGGAGAGATTGTCTGAACCTAGGGGGCCCCAGCTCCCCAGCCTCAAAAGACACCCTGGCACTCCCCCTACCTCAGCCTTCTTCCGCGATTCACGCCCTCCTTCCACACCAGCTTTCTTGCTCCCCACTCACCAAGTACGCCTTGGCAGATGTCTGTTGGACTGATCCCGTTCACAATGAAGTGAGGATTGCTTGTGATTTGCTGCAGAGAAGGAATAAGGATTTTAGGGCGCCCGGACATCCCCCTCCTAACCTCCCTCTCACCATTTCTGGGGAATGACGTCCACCTCCAAGTTCTAGGGGAAAACATGGCACCGGAAGGGGAAGGTCACTGGACCGGCTCGGCAGAGTTGTACGATGGGACAGCCAAGGTCAGTGAGGGACTTTCCCAGGGGTTCTCTGAGAGGTTTGGCGTAAGCAGGGCCAGAACTGTCCCCAGGCCTGATCCAGGGTCAGGATAGAGGGTCGGGGGATGGGAGATTTCAAAGTGACAGGGGCCTCATGACGGACAGTCCTCCCACTCCGACAAGGCATCCACGCCTCCCCTCCCAATACCCACACCAGGCCGCTGCCAGGAGATGTTCTGCACGTTTTTGGAGCTGGGGCCCAGATCCTTGAAGCCCAGGGAACTGGGTTCGGCGGGGAAAAAGGAGTCCTCGAACAGTTCTCCCCTCCTCAGACAGGCTGCTTGCAGGTCCTCATAGTTCTGGTTATTGTAGTTCTGGGCATTGTGGTGTTGGCCCACGCCCTTGGCTCTGAGGCGGTTCTGGCTTACGTGAGCCGCCATTCCTCGATCCATGAAAATGGACTCTGCTTCACAATGAAAAGACAGATAACCCAGTTAAAAAAAGTGGACACGGGATCTGGATAGATAGTTTTTCGGAAGAAGATACACAAAGACGCTCAACACCATCAGTCACCAGGCAAATGCAAACCCACCACAATGATCCACCACTAGGATGGCTATAATAAAAAAGACTGTTAATAACAAGGGTCAGAGAGGATGTGGAGAAATTGGAACCTTCATCCACTGCTGGTGGGAATATAAAAGGGTGCAGCCACTTTGAAAAATAGCCTGGCCATCCCTCAAACAGTTAAACATAGAATCATTACCATTTGATCCAGCAATTCCACCTCTAGGTATATACCCAAGAGAAAGGAGAACGTATGTCCCTATAAAAAACTTGTACACAGGGCGCCTGGGTGGCTCAGTTGTTTAAGCGACTGCCTTCAGCTCAGGTCATGATCCTGGAGTCCCTGGATCGAGTCCCGCATCGGGCTCCCTGCCAAGCAGGGAGTCTGCTTCTCCCTCTGACCTTCCTCCTTCTCATTCTCTCTCTCTCAAATAAATAAATAAAATCTTAAAAAAAAAAAAAAAACTTGTACACAAATGTTCGTGGCATTAGTCACAATAGCCAAAAAGTGGGAAGAAACGCCAAGTTCCATCAGCTGATAAAAGAACCAGTAAGACGAGAAACATACATACAATGGAATATCATTCATACTGGAATATCATTCATACAAGAATATCATTCAAAAAGAAATGAAGTGTTGGGGGTACCTGGGTGGCTCAGTCCGTTAAGCATCTGACTCTTGATTTTGGCTCGGGTCATGGTCTCGGGTTGTGAGGGCTCTGCACTGAGCGTGGAGCCTGCTTGAGATTCTCTCTCTCCCTCTCCCTCTGTCCCTCCCCAACTTGTGCATGCTCGTGAACGTCTATGTGTGTGCACGCGCGCGTGTTCGCTCTCTCTCAAAAAAAAAAAAAAAGAAATGAAGTACTGACCCATGCTACAACATGGATGAGCCTCAGAAACATGATGCTAAGTGAAAGAAGGCAGTCACAAAGAACCACAGACTGCATGATTCTATTTATATAAAATGCCCCAAATAGGCCAATCTACATAGAGACAGAGAGTAGTAGAAGGGTGTGGTCTGAGTTAAACAGAGCCCAGTTGGTGCCGCGGTGTGGGAGGAATCAGAGTGGGGAAAAGAAGGGGCAGCTACAGGGAGGGGCAGGAGGGGTCTAGGCTGTCTAGAGGTTGAGACCCAGGCTGAGCCCACAGAGGGCTGAGTTCCACCGAGGCGAGAGCAGGGGGTCTCAGTGATTCGTCCTCCCTCGAGTTGGCAGACAAGAAGGGTTACAGTAGCAAAGCTAACAGCACTGAGTACCTGCTCTGCGCCAGGCACACCAGCCTCCAGAAAGATCCATGCAATATTCTCAATTACCCGAAGAGGAAGCAGAGGTCCTGAGGTCAAGGAGCATGCCCAAGGTCACAGGTGAGGGGTGGGCATGGGACGGAGTCTGACTGCAGACCCCAGACAAGGCCCGTGACCTTACCCTGACAGTCCCCATGGAGGGAGGTGCCTCTCCGCAGCGGGAAGTCCTGTGGAATAGCACCATCTCCCCATCTTCATCAACTAAGGGGATTATGGGCCATTTGTGGCGAAACGTCTCTGATGCCCCTTGACTCTTCCCACTACCCCAACCAAGCACACCCATTCTCCTGTCCCACAGCGGTGTCTCCTTGGGACTTCCCTAGGCCCAGGAATGCCCCTATGGTCTCCCCTTGTCAGCCTGACAAACCCAAACCAGGCTGCCACCGAGAGGCCCAGCACCTTCCAGCACAGGGAGCCTTTTCTCAGCCGCACTGGACCGCTCCTGCCTCGGTGCCTCCAACTGGAATCATTCCTGCACCCACACACACACCTTGTCCGCTGGGGAAAGTCCTGCTCAGACTTCTAGGCCCTGCTCAATGCCACCTCCTTGGGGAAACCCTCCCCTAATGTCCCAGGCAGGGTTTGGGGCAGCCCCCACCCCCAGCACTTTCCTTTGTTGGGACACCCATCGCTGCCTGCCGGTTCTGAGTTGGCTTGTCTGTGAGCTCTCAAGGGTGGAGGTGGGGGCTTCTCTGACCACCACTGGGTTCCCTCTGTCTCACATAGCACCTGGCCCCAGCAGGGGCTCAGAAATGCTTTCAGGGGATGAATGAATGAATGAATGAATGAATGAATGCCTTGCATTGCACTGTAGGGATTTTTCATCTACGTTTGCAAATCTATGTTTTCTGTCTCCTGCCCTGCCCCCCAGCTCCCTGTCCCACTCTCGTCCCTGACAGACTATCCGTCAGGGGCCAGATGTATATTTATTATTATTTTTTTATTTGTCTCCCTCACTAGAATGAAAGCCTATGAGGGCAGGAATTTTTGTCTGTTTTGTTTGTTGCTGCATTGAGCACATAGTAGGTGCTTAATAGATGCTTTGAATGATGTGCCCCAGTGCTCCTAGAAGGGTGGAGGGTCATGCATGTTAGTTTCTCCCTGTGAAGGGATAGATGGGCATGTGGCTCATCCCTGGGACCCTCCATTCCATTAGGGAGAGTTCTCCCCAGATGCCTGGTAAATGGTGCACCCTACAGACTCCAATCCAGCACTGCCCATCGGCCATGCCTGGGCTGGGGACCAAAAAGAGCTCACCTCAGCCCAGGGAAGCCAGAGCATTGGTGCAGGCCATGAGCAAAGGCCCTGGCCACCGCATAAAGGCTTCTCTGGAGTAACCTTGGGGTCCCTGGGGCCTGGAGTCTGCTGGCCCCCACTGAGAAAAGTTCACTGGCCGTAAGGATTAGGGTGAGTTTGCTGGACAGACTCGGGAGATCCTGTCCTTGGCTTCTTCCTCGGAGCCTACGGTTTGTGATGAGAAGATATCAGGAATCTCCCCCAGTTGTAAAAGGGACTAGCACTTACAAAGCAGTTATAAAAATACTAGTTAACGGTGTTTGAGGACCCGGCGCAAAGCTTGGCGTGGTTCTAAATGCTTTCCATGCATTAGCTCCGGGGAGCCTCACACCAACAACCCTGATGGCTAGCTTTATTATTGTTCTGTCTCCCTGCTACAGATGGAAGAACCAAGGCCCAGAGAGGTTGAGCTTCTTCAAGGCTGCACACCTGGTGGGGAGCAGTCAGGCAGGGGCGGGCTGGTCCGAACTCCTACCCATCACTCGTGGCCTCACGAGGAGGGAGCCGCGGTGCAGGGGCAGAGTCTGGACAAGGTGTTGGAAGAGGGGTCAAGAAGGCAGCTGATTTCTCTTTAGCAGAGGGGCTGGGCTGCTCTGAACCAGAGTGGGTAGCTGTGTGACCACGGGCAAGTTGCTTTATGTCTCTGAGCCTTGATTTCCTATTCTGCATAAAGAGGCTGCTATATCCTACCTTGAAGGGTGTTTCCGGATGAAATGATGCAATGTACATGAATTGGCATTCAGTAGGTGCTCAGAAGATGATGGTGGCCTTTCCCCTACTGACCTGGCTGAGTGGTATTTCTTGAGTTCCTACTGGGATCATAGAGCAGCCCTCCTCCCTCCTAGGACTCAATGATCCTAAGGATGCAGGAGCATGTTGGGATCTCGGTGTGTCTGTCTGTCTCGGTGTGAGCTCCTTAGAGCAAACCGTAACTCATCTCAGCCACCTTCATGGAACATTCAGTCTGTGCTGGGCATCGAGGAGTCAGAAGTGAGCACTCGCCTGCAGGGAGCTCTGAGAGGACCCTCTCAAACTATCCCTCTTCAGCTTCACGGGCCATAGAGGCAGGGAGGAGGGGCCGGGGAGAGAGGCTACCCAGATCAGGTGGGATAATTGGGAGGTTCTTGCGGGGGGGGGGGGGGGGAGTGACGGAGTGACTGCCTCCTTCTTCCTGAGGGGTCCCTGAGGGTGGGTGCACCAGAACTTCCTGGTTCTGGAAGGATCAGGGTTGGGGGCAGGGAAGAGGGTGTGTGCAGTGGGAATCTGGGCATTCTTCCCCCTTCCTCTCCCTTGGCCCCCACCCTCTCTCTTCCCACCCAGGCCCTCTGGCTTTCTCTTAGAAATAGTAGAGGAACTCCTTTTCACTCCCTCAGGCCAGGGGAAAATGAATAAAGGGGCGTGTTGTGGCAGCAGGCGAGTAAGTGGCTTATTTCTTTGCTCAAAGAGCAAGGGAAAGACTTGGAGGGAGGCCTGTGGGGGACGAACCTTGGAACCCCCTTCAGGTGAAGAGGGTCCAGAGAGGCAGGCTGCAGAACATCCCGAGGAGGGATGAGAATCAGAACTGGTCTTGTTTCATCACCTGGTCCTCACCCCTGGTCCTGGGCACCAGCAGGGCAGGGATGACTGTCCCACGTGACCTACGCCTATCCCAGGGCCCACCCGGAGGCATTAGGGCTAGAGGTCTTCCACGTGGGAGATCCCCCCTCCAGGGGACATTCGGCAAGGTCGGCAAGGTCTAGAGATCTCTTTGGTTGGCATAACTGGGGAGCAGGGGGTGCTCCTGGTATCCGGTGGGTAGAGGCTGGAGAGGCCACTAAACATCCTACAGTGCTCAGGACAGCCCCATGACAAAGAGTTATCCAGTCCCAAATGTCAAGTGTCCGGGTTGAGAGACCTGGGTTAAGTGAGGGGCCCAAGGGCACCCACGCAGTGAGGCGAACCACTCTGCCCTTCCACCACGGGGTCGCCTTCAGAGGCCTCTGACTTGGCTGCCTCCGGGAGTGACTGTGCCGGTCTGTCCTCGGGGTCTGGGAGGACCAGAGGAGGGGCTGGGGTCCAGGAAAACTGGAGAACCTCAGAGGGCAGACCAAGGCTGGGAAGTTAAATCTCAGCTTCCTCATCCCTCTGGAGTGCTGGGTCTGAGCGCATTACTCAGTTGGCTGGCCGGGACATGCACGCGCACACACACACACACACACACACACACACGCTCCACCACAGTCATCACCAAAAATGTCTCCAGAGAGGGTGACAGATCCGGGTCCTGTCAGGTGGGCTAGGGGCGTGGGCAAGCTGAGACAGACAGACAAGGCTGGCTGTGGGAAGGACAGACAGGTGGCCACGAGTGGCTAGGAAGCTCTCTGTCCCAGGTGTGTATCCTGTCTCCCCTGCAGGCGGGGAGTCGTCGCGGAGGGCGGTGCAACCTCCCCACCAGACGGAGGCCTGCAGATCTGGGGACAGCTGAGTTTCCAAAGCTGGCAGGAAACAAAGACATGGTCTAGACTCCTCAGGGGACTTCTGAAGAGTGAGGACTGGGTTAGGTCTTCTCTTAGGGCGAGGCCTACGCTTCCAGGGCCCAGGCAGATGGTGCGGGCCCGAGAAGCCAGGATCTGGGGTGCCCTTTATAGCGGGAGGGATAGGGCTGAGCCCTTCTGCTGGTGGGACTGGCTGCCCCCCACCACTTAGCCCCCACCCCACAGAACAGGTCAACTCTGCTGAGCGCCCCTCTCCCCGGTGCTGTCTCCCTCAGGCCCTGAGGTCAGGTCCCTAGGCCTGCCTCCAGAGTCCTGTTCCTGTGGTTCTCTTAGGGTCTGGTCTTTTTTGGACCAAGAGGCCCACTTTTCTGGGCTGGGGAGACGTTCTCTCCGTTCCCTGAGTTTTATTTCTCTAATGGCTGCTGGGGCTTCCCTCACACAAGCCTTCCTCCCAGGCAGCTGTGAGAGCGGGGTGACTGGTCCCTCTCCTCTCCCCGACTCCCCTACTGTCAGTGGAGGCAGGAGGAAGGGCTCCTGGGGGTCTGGCCATCAGTGGACCGTGTCAGGAAGGGAGCATCCAGTCTGATGGAGGGGTCACCCTCCAGGGGGCTCAGGCGCTTCCCTGCGGGGAGGCCCTAGTCTGCGGAGGTGCAGGAGGGGTACAAGGCCCATCAGCGCCTACCTGGGGAGTACAGCATGTTGGTGGCTAGCGTGGTGCTTGACAGTTGAAGGTTCTGGGGGGAGGGGGAGGAGAGCCCCCACCCCCACCCCCACCCAGAACTCTCCAGTTGCAGTGGGAGACCTGGGGCAGTGGCACATTTTAATAGCTGCCTTCCTCTTCTGTCTTCCTACGCACTGCCCACCCCCCACCCTCCCCCCGCCAGGCTGGCACGGTCAGTAACCTAGCCCCTTTTGATCTGTCTGGTCCCCACCCACCAGCCCAAGGGCCATCTCCCTGCGGGGACGGGAGTCCCAGCACCCCTACCTGGGGACACCTCTACCAGGCTGGCTGTCCTCATTGTACTGTCCGATCAGGACAAGTCTGAGGCCCCCTCCTTAAGCCCGATGCTTCTAGGAAAGGATTGTCCCTGACACCCCAGCTTGACCCTTTTATCCTGAAAGCCTTTCCTTTTCAAAAGGCACCTTCCCACTGACATGGCATGGTGTCTTCACATGCCCTTCTCTGTGTCTTTCCTCATACAGACACTAGTTGTATTGGATTAGGGACCCACCCTATTCTAGCATGACTTCCTCTTAACTATTTACTTCGGCCATGACCGCATTTCCAAATAAGGTCACATGCTGAGATACTGGGGTTTAGGATTTCAACATATCTTTGGAGTGGGGGGACACAGTTCAACCCCTAACACTCTCCTTGTCATGGTTAGGCCACTGGCTTGGCTGTCATGTCTCTCCAGGGGAAAGCATGAACTCTTTGACCTGAGAAACCCGCCCTATAGTTTAGTGTATGGCCGTTGAGGACGGGGACTGTCGAGGTCATCCCGGTGACCTTCTGCCCAGCCTGGCGGAGCGTTGGCCACAGAGCAGATGCTCAGGTCACTGAATGGAATCACAGAGTCTTGTCCCAAGCCGACTTTGGACAAGTTCTCCCCACCCCCCTCTCTGGGTCTCAACTTCCTCATCTGTAAGAACATTAATTACAGTTAATTAAGTTCTTATTATGTGCCAAGCACTGGGCTAAGAACCTTCCGCTTGTTTAATCCTTAAAACAGCTCAAGGACATGGTATCATTATCCTCGTGTTATAGAGGAGAAAGGTGAGGGCCAGTGGTGATATGGTATGAAATATATCCTTGGTCTCTGCTCCTGGTTCCTGAAACAGAGCTCCTAAACCCTTGGAATCTTGTGAGTGATAACCGCGTCTTTTTTTTTTTTTTTTTAAAGATTTTATTATTTATTTGACAGAGACACAGCGAGAGAGGGAACACAAGCAGGGGCAGTGGGAGAGGGAGAAGCAAACTGTCTGCTGAACGGGGAGCCCGATGTGGGGCTCGATCCCAGGACCCTAGGATCATGACCTGAGCCGAAGGCAGACGCTGAACGGACTGAGCCACCCAGGCGCCCAATAACTGCGTCTTTTGTTCTAATGAGGTCATTCCTGGAGGACTTCGGGATAGCCTCAGGATGGGGGCTGGTGGCCAGGAAGACCAAGCCATGCTTAAAAGCCTAGAACTTTTAGCCCCACTCCTCATTCTCCAGGGAGGGGAGAGGGGCTGGAGATTGAGTTAATAAGCAATCATGCCTCTATGAGGAAGCCTCCATAAACATCCTTAAATATGGGGTCTGGGTTGAGAGCTTCTGAGTTGGTGAACACATTTACCTGCTGGGAGGGTGGTGCGCCCCAACTTCACAGGGACGGAAGCGCCAAAGCTTGGGACCCTTCTGATCTCACCCTATGTCCTTCCTCATCTGGCTATTCATCGGTATCCTTTAACATATCCTTTTCCAAGAAACTGATAGATGTGTTTCCCTGAGTTCTGTGAGCTGTCATAGCACATTGCAAAACCTGACGGGGGGTCGTGAGAGCCCTGATCTAGAGCCAGTCAGCCAGAAACACAGGTGACAGCCTGCGACTCCTGATGGGTGTCCGCAGCGGGGGCAGTCTTGTGGGACGGAGCCCTTGTGAGATCTGATGCTGACTCCAGGTAGCCAGTGTCAGAACTGACTGGAATCGTAGCACACCCAGCTGGTGCCTGGAGAGCTGGAGAACTGGTTGGTGTGGGAAAAGTCCCCTTTCCCTCATTTGGTGTCCAACTCTTTGTGTGTGAGGACAACAGTTTTCCTGTTCAGGAGGTACGATGCAACTTGCCCAACGTCTCCCAGCTGGTAGGTGGCAGAGCTGGGATTTGAACCTAAATCCTCAGCTCTTGTCCATTATCTTCTGTTGGCCCCAGCTATAAAGGGAGGAAGAGAAATGGACTTTGGGGTTCCCTGTGGCCTCCCTCCTCCTTCCACGATTCCACCGTTACACCTCGAGATCCTTCCCAGCACTCAGTGTGGAGCTGGACACTCAATCCTGGTCCAGGAAGTGGGCGTCAAATGCACGTACTGAAACTCCCCCTTTCTGACCTAGGTTCCGCCTGTGCCAGCTAGTCCTTACCTGGGCCCCCACCCCTCCCTGTCTGCTCACTGCCCCTTAAGCCAGGTCCCCAGCCTTACTTGGCCTTCTGGACTTTTCCATCTGACCTGACGAAGGATCACTTCACTGCCCACCCCCTATTCCCAGCCTCAGAGCAGGTGATGGGAGTGTTTCTGGTTTAATCCAATGAACCTGGGGAAGGCGTTTGGTACCATGCTGGCCATTTTGGCCTTAATAATTGTGGGGTCTTGTCATTCCTCCTCTTTGGATGTCAACTTTCTTGGTTGAACACTCAAAAGTTTTTTTTTTTTTTTAAGGTTTTATTTATTTGACACGTACAGAGAGAGAAAGAGAGAGCACAAGCAGGGGGAGGGGCAGGCAGAGGGAGAGGGAGAAGCAGACTCCCTGCCGAGCAAGGAGCCCGATGCAGGACTTGATCCCAGGACCCTGGGATCATGACCCGAGCCAAAGGCAGACGCTTAACCGACTGAGCCACCCAGATGCCCCTGAACAGTCAAAAGTTTGAATGGGTTTCATGGAAGGATCAAGGGCCAGACTGCTGTTTGCAGCTTCGGGGCCTGCTGTGTGTGTTCCCTGCTCCAAATTCACAGCCGGTTTCTGCCCACCCACCGGCTGGCACTCTGCTCCCCAGCCCTGAGACCTTGGGGACTCCGCCTGGAGGGCCACATCTCACAAGACTGTGGGTCTGTCGTGGGGCGCCTGGGTGGCTCAGATGGTTAAGCATCTGCCTCCAGCTCCTGGGATTGAGCCCCACTTCATCAGGGCTCCTGGCTCAGTGGGGAGTCTGCTTCTCTCTCTCCCTCTGTCCCACCCCCTGCGCTCTCTCTCTCTCTCTGTCTCAAATGAATAAATAAAATCTTAAAAAAAAAAAAAAGACTCTGGATCTGTCGTACACGTGAAGGCTGACGCCTGGACCAAGCTGCCCACGGCTGGCCACAAGGGAACATGGGCCTTCCAAGCCACGTGCGTCAGGCAGGGGGCATCTCTCCGCAGCCTGGGGGGTGGGCGAACCCCACACACCGTGTGCCTCCTGTCCCTTGCCAGTGTCTGGGCGATCTTTGACAGGCTTTGTGCTGTGTTTGCTGTCCCTGCTCTTGGTCATTTCTGGTTGCCTGTCTGCCAGCCTTCGCGATACCTGTTTTTTCTCTTTGCCCTCCTGCACGCTCGCCCCCCCCACCCCCGGGTCTCTCCTCTTTTCTCCTCTGGGAGTTCCTTGACTCACTTTCTTCTCTGGGTCCTGCTGATGGGTGGTGGGTCATGGGTGGGCAGGATGCTTCAGGGCCTTTCGGGCCACCTGGTCTTACTCCTTGGTTTTATTGATGAGCAGATATGTGCAGAGGGGAGAGGTGGCCTTCCCTGGGTTGCACAGTGCATTAGTGACAGAGCCAGGACTGGAGTTCCTGGCTCTCAGGAGACCCATTGTACATGCAGGACACACTGCATGTGGCCACGTGGCTGGGAGGGCCTCTGGAGGGTGGGCTAGAGTGGCCACAGGAAATCTCTTACAGAAGGTGGATTACAGTTGGGTCTGGGGATGGGTAAGATTTGGCTGGCAGGAGACTTGGCTGGCAGGAGGCTTTTCGGGGCCTCAGGCACCTCTGAGGGGGAAGGGACAGATGAGTGAGGAGCCTGGCTCACTGATATACTCAGAAGGACTTTTCCAAGACTCCTTCCAGGCCGGTAACCTTAGACAAACCCCATAGGCTCCCCGAGCCTCCATAAGAAGAGGGAAACCACACCCGCTTTGTAGGTACTATTAATGATCACAGCATTAATTATAGTTGACATTTATTGGGTGTTTTCCACGGCCAGGCGCTGGGCCAAGTGGGCACTTGGCATATCTTATCTCATGTAATCCTCACAGTAGACCCATGCCTGACCCTAGAGCAAGCTCTCTAAGGAGTAAATGCCTTAAAACACATAATACAGGGACGCCTGGTTAGGCTACTGCCTTCGGCTTGGGTCATGATCCTGGAGTCCCGGGATCGAGTCCTGCATAGGGCTCCCTGCTCAGTGGGGAGTCTGCTTCTTCCTCTGACCCTACCCCCCTTCTTGTGCTCCCTTTTACTCTCTCAAATAAGTAAATAAAATCTTTTTTTTTTTTTAAGATTTATTTGAGAGAGCGAGAATGAGAGAGAGAGAGAGCACATGGGAGGGGAGAGGGTTGGAGG
Source organism: Mirounga angustirostris (assembly GCF_029215605.1). Classification (NCBI taxonomy): domain Eukaryota; kingdom Metazoa; phylum Chordata; class Mammalia; order Carnivora; family Phocidae; genus Mirounga; species Mirounga angustirostris. Next base: position 40,069,607 of record NW_026991716.1, on the reverse strand, counting down.
GAGAAGCAGTCTCCTCGCCGAGCAGGGAGCCCGATGCGGGACTCGATCCAGGGACTCCAGGATCATGACCTGAGCCGAAGGCAGTCGCTTAACCAACTGAGCCACCCAGGCGCCCAGTAAATAAAATCTTTAAAATAAAAAAACCCACACATAATACAGTCACTTGACACAATTCCAGGCACGTAACAATTGCTCAAGAAGTTGTAGCAACAATGACAACAAATAATATTATTTGGTGGACTACTGTGGCCCTGTTTTCTTGCCTCTCCGCTCCAGAACCACCTGCTGAGTGTTCTAGAAGGATCTCTCCTGGGATCTTCCTCCTCCAGGGAGCCTTCTTCCTGGACCAGTGGAGAACCTGTAGTTTTGCTCGGCCTTTCTCCCCGAATCTCCATCCCATTTGTGTGGCTCTTGGGGATTCAGGAAGTGGGTGTGTGTCCCCCTGCCGTCCCTCAGACTGAGCGGTCCCACCATTTCCTCAGGGCAGGGGTAGAGACGGAGCTGAGGGGGGTGCCAGTGTGACCGCAGCAGGCCCCTCCTGCCTGAGACTCCCCTCAAGTCTCCTGGGCCCATTCTCTCCTCTCCCTGGAGAAACCGAGCTCCCACACCAGAAGTCTCTTGCCCAGGCACCTAAAAGGCCCTCCAGATCCAGAGCAGGGTGCTCCTCGGTCCCCAGCCCATGTGCCCAGCCAGGGCAGCAGCGCAAATCAGACACCTGCCTCAGAGCTTTTCTTTTCATTTTTATTTTAAAGGAAAAAAAAAAACAAAACAGTGCAAAAACCCATTGTTCCAGTGTCAGCCATGCCCACCCCCCACCCCTAGGTCACCTCCCTGGCTGGGGGCCTGTCGCTTCCTCCCACTCTGCAGCCCCTCCCCCTCATGCAACCCACAGGGGCTGGAGGCGCCACTTCCTGGTGTGCCAGGTCCCAGGGGGCCTTGGGGGGAGGAAAGAATGGGGGGGCAGCCCCTGATCTGCCTGCGCCACCCCCCCCAGGTCTCCAGCCTCGGCACCAGGTACCCCTCTTGGCTCTCAATAACCCTTTCCTGACCACACTACTAGCGTGGGGGGCACTGATCTGGGGGAACCCTGTCCGCACCCCTCTTTGCCCCGGGTCCGGCTCGGGGCTCTCCTCACTGAGGTTGGGGTTTCCCTCCCTCCCTCCATGGTGGGGGAAGAGTGGTGAGACCCCCAGGTTTAAATACCTTAATGAAAGCAGGGGATGGGGGAGGAAGGGGCTTTAGACCTAATAAATTATTAGCGTTTTTTTTTTAGTGTCCATGGGGGTGCGGGTGGGGTGGGGGCAGGGCGTGGCCTCCAGGGCCCCTCCCTCCCCTTACTGGTGAATCTCATTCTCTATGAGGCTGTCCTCATAAGACTGGAAGTCTGTGTCCGTGAGGCCATCAGGCGGCATCAGCAGCTCCTCATCTTGGGACGAGGACAACGGGGGCTCGTCCCCTGAGCTCCCAGGACCCCCATCCCCGTCCCCGTCCACCTCTGAGTCCTGCAGCACCTGAGCGATGTATTTCTGAAGGGGGAAAGGAGTAGAGGGTGAGGGTGGACAACTGTTCCTCATGGCGAGGGACTGACTAGGGAATCTCAGAGTCTCCAGGGAGCGGGACAGCGATCCTCCCCCCAGGGAGAGGTGGGCAGTCCCCTCAGTGAAGCCAGATCTCTCCCTGCCCCTGGGAGCTGGAATGGGCTTCACTTTCTGGAGGACTAATGGGATCCCTGGCTTTGGACAGAGCCTCAATCAGAGGCTCCTCCCCACCCCTGGCCATGAATCAGGGTACTCACCGCAGATTTGGGGACAGCGGCAGCAGTGGGGGGCCGTCCATTGCTTCTGGGGTCCACGACATCTGTCTCCGTGTGCTCAATCTTGAGGGGTCCAGAATGAGTCAGAGAGTGGGGAGATGTCTTTGCCCTCAGCCACCATCATGACCCCACTCCTTCTTGACACCCTTGCTGCCCCTGCCCTCAGCTCCCATCCATCCCCCTGCTCCCCTGCACCCCCTTGAGCTTTGCCCTCAGCCATCCCCTGCCCCCCTTGCCCCACACCTTGTAGTTGTGGGCACTGAGGTATTTGAAGTGTCCGAAGCAGACGTGGCAGAGACAGATGACGATGGTGATGACCAGGACCACGAATGTGAACATGGACGTGGGGGCTAGGAACCCTGGGGGGGGGGGGCAAAGGATGGGGCTGCTACCTCTCCTCTGGGCACCCCCTCCCAGGGGCCCACCACCCGACTCTGGCTACCTTCTGAATGCAGTCCTGCACTCCTATGTGCTGTGGCCTGACCTGGCTTCACCCAGGCTCCTTGCCTGTGGCCCTTGGCCATCACGGACCCTCCCACGGCCTGCTCTGCCTCAACTCCGGGTGGAGGCCCTCCCCCCGCCGACCCTGCCACTCCCTGAGGTGTAGGTGGAGGTGGCCCTCACCCGTGCGCATGGTGGAGAAGAAGAGCAGCCAGAAGAGGCAGAGGATGGGTGCAGCCACCACCTGGTTCACAGCCCCTGAGTGGATCTTCTTGTCCAGCTTGGCCGGCAGGTAGGCGTAGTAGAGATTGTACCTGTCTACCAGGTGCTTCAGCAGCATGTACATGAGCCCTGGGGGAAGCCACACGGGCCTGACCTCGGAACCAGTGGCACTGGACCTCTGTGTGTCCGTCACAGCTTGTCCTAGTCCTTCCAAGATGGCTGAAGGGCTGGCCTCCCTCCTCCTGCCCGAGCCCCCCAGGACAGGACAGAGCCCCGGGCCCATCACAGGATCACAGTGTCAGCTTCCTCAGCTTCCCCACCTCACTCCGCGGCCCCTCACTGAAAATCCTACTGTTAGAAGTCCGTTCGTTTGAGTCAGTGAGCTTCTTCTTGAAACCCTTAGTGTTTTTTTCGACCCTGTCCCTACACAGATGAGTATAAATCAGGTGGGAAGTTCTGTTTTCCTGGGGGCTGAGGGAATGGGAGCTTTTGAAAGGACAAGGAGGTTAGTTTGGGAGTTTGGAGTCTTCAATAACCGGGAATGGTGGTTAAGGGGTTAGGATGTAACAAGGGGGAAAGCGGAGGGAACCAGTAGGGTGACAGCTGTGGAGAAACTTTGCTAAATTTCAGAAGGAAGCGGGACGTGTCCAAGGCGCAGAGCTCAGCTACAGTGGGGTATCTCTGTGAGTGGCGAGAGCCCAACCCCACCCTGGGATCCAAAGGTCTTTCCTGAGCTTACGGGACTGTCTCCAAGTGTACCGGCAGACCCTGTGTAGGAGTGTGAGTGTGTGTGTGTGTGTGCGCGTGCGTGTGCACAAACATGGCTGTGGATATGCGATGTGTGTCCAAGTGCATCAGCTGAGCGAAGGCACTTGGTGTGGATGAGTATGGCCATGTTGGGGTGACTTCGCCCAGGGGCCCAGCACACCAGCTGGGGCCAGCCTGAGCTGAGATGGCTTTCCCCCTCCTCCCCCGCAGGCCGGGCCCCAGACTGAGGCAGGGACCGGGCGGGAGGCCCGAGGGGCCGGTCTCCCAGCCGGGGCCCTGTCCACTCGGGGCGGCCTGCCTTACTAGAGTGAAGCGGGTGAGGTCCTGGGTCCCCCCGAGCAGGGCCCAGGTCCCGGCGCGGCGGTGCCTACCGAAGGGCACGATGATGGGGCAGGTGATACTGTAGGTCATGACCACCGTGAAGACGCACATCATCCAGGCGTAGGCTGCGCCAAACTGGAACTCGTAGGCCTGATGCTGGGGGGGAGATGGGCAGGAGGGTGGCTCAGGGAGGGGAGGGACAGGCTAGAAGGGCGCAGGGCAGGTGGGAGGGGGCAGGGGGCCAGGAACGAAGCCATGGGGAAAAGAAACCCAATGTCCAGGGTGGGGCAGGGCAAAGCAGATGGAAAGAGGGGCTGTGGCGGAGATGGAGATCAGGGTGGGTACAGTGATGGGCCATGGGTTGGGGAGGACCTTTGAGAGATCAGGGGCTGGCAGGTGGGTAGGCCTGGGGGTGGGATGCCCAGAGCCCTCGTGTGGGGTTAGGGCACAGAGACCCTAGGTCTAGGGACCCGGACCTCCCCCAACTCCCATCGGAACACTAGACTGTCAGGACTGGCAGGGTTATCTATGTTGATGATCGCCGCACATATGGGAAAACTGAGGCTCCAGATAGGAAGGGGATAGCCCAGGGCCACGGAACTGGGTCCCCCGAGTTCCAGCACCCCTGTGCCCCCCCACACCCTAGCGCGGCTGCCGCTGTTTCAGGCTGGGCCCACCAGGGGGCGCTGCGCGGACCGCTGCGGCCCCAGGCGGCCGTACCCGCTTCACGTTGCGCCTCTCGGCGGCAGAGCGCGCCAGGCAGAGCCGGATCATGTACATGAGCAGGCCTGGGATGCGCAGCAGATCCATGGCGTTGCCGATAAAGGCTGAGGCAATGACGTAGTTCACGAAGAAAGCGCCGTTGTCGGGCAGGAACACGCACCTGCGGGCACCAAGTGCTCCAGCGCTGCCCCCCTCGGGCGGCCCCGCGGCTGCCTGCCCACGGCCAGCACCACCTCGACCCCCGACGCGCCTTCCTTCATGCGGACACCCCAGCTCGGCTCGCAAGCACCCGTGCCCCAGTGCCCCCGGAGCGTGAACCCCCGGGGCAGATGCCAGGGTGTCCACAGACACCTCCAACACCGTCAGTGTGAGTGGATCCGACCTGAGAGTGTGAGCCCAGAGGTGCCCCGAGAACTCGTGCCCTATAAAGACCCATGGAGGGCGCTCCAAACCCCTAAGGCCACCAGTGTTCAGGGGATGACTGCCTGAGATCCCCACAAAGCCCGTGAGACCCTCGAAGACCCCTAAGAGTGTGCGCCCTAGGATTACCCAGAAAGGACCCCCTTACACCTTAAATTAAGCCACAGTCACCCCCAGAGTGTGAGCCTCAGACACCTCCAGAACGCAAGCTTCACAGACCCTTCCTCAAAGAGGAAGTGGGGCATCCAAGAACCTTTGGAATTCTTCGGGGTGGGGAACCCAAGAACCTTTGTCAATGCCCGTGACACGCCAAGTGTGAGCCCAAGATTTTTACAGATGGCTTAGAGCAAGACCCCTAGAGCTTGTGCCACATACATAGCCACGGCACATGGCCCTCCATCCCCCCACCCCCGAACAGCCTCATAGGGCCTCCTATAAAAGGTACCCTGTAAGGAACTCCACGGTCACTCCTCTGGATAAGAGCCTGAAACTGCAGAGGTCTTCCCATGACTTGTGCCCCATAAACACCCCAAGTGTGAGCTCCAGAGTTCCCCATAAGTAGTCCAGAGTTGTGAGCCCGAGATTTCCATAGATACTTAAAAGTGTGGGCTCCAGGGATCTTCAGGGGTACCCCCAAATCACTCCCGAAGTATGACCAAGATCCTACTAGAGACGTCTCTCCAAACCTCCTGAGTACAACTTGACTCCTAGAGTTCGTCCCAGACACAAGCTCTACAGGCTGTCACAGAAATGCCCCAGTGTGGGTCCCAAAGCCCCAAATATACCTTGACGGTGACCTCTACATGGGTTCCCAGAGAATGAGCCCCAACACACACCCCAGGGACATCTCCCATGTCTATACCTGAGCCCTGTGGTGTAATCTTGGGGATGACCCTGCCACGCCATGTGAGCTGCCCCCCCACCACCTCCAGTGTGTCTCAGACATACCCACCCCCGCCCTCTGGGCTCTTTCCCTGGGGGCCCAGGTCACTCACTCAAACCGAATAGCTGCCTCAGCCAAGAATTTCTTGTCGAAGAGCCAGCGGAAGAAGAGGTCCAGGCTGGAGAGGAGGAGTGGAGAGGTGTGGTGGGGGGCTGGAATGGCCCAGAACACCAGGGGAGGAGGAGTCTAGTCCATGAGCCTCTGGGGACGCCCCCCAGCACCTCTGTAAGGGAAGTGGGAGCCTAAACTGCTCCCCTCATCCATCCTAGTCCCCCATCCCCCACCCCGGCTCCCATCCCATCTTCTGTAACCCACCTGCTCAGTCCCAGCGAGGGCAGGAGCAGCACCATGAAGATGAGGAAGGTGTAGCACTTGTGCATGGTGGTCCTGTTCTCCCCAGAGCTGGGGCGGGGGGCACAGGGGCTGGGGTCAGGTGAACCAGCCCCCAGGCCTGCTCCCCCAGCCAGGATGGTATCTGCCGGGACGGGGGCCTCCCAGTGTGAGGATGCTGGCCAGCCTCCCTTCCCTGGCAGCTCTGGGACTGCCCGGGGCAGGGAGGCCGAAGGGGAAAGGGCTGCCCAGTAGGGACGGCCATACACCTAGGAGGGCCAGAGTGCAGGGCGTGTGAGGCGTCTCACCGTGTCCAGTGAGCTTCGAAGAAAGCCGAGTAGTAGACGATGGTGGGGAGCAGGGCCGAGAAGCACCACAGCAGCAGGGTGGGGAAGAACTGAGTGATGATGGGGTTCTGCAGCGGGGCACAGAGGGACGTTTCAGGCGGGGGCCGTCTGGCGGGCCCCCGTCTAGCTTGCTTTGCTTACCTGCCCCCTCCCCTGCTGAGCCCCAGATGTGCAGAGCCAGGGCGAGGGTGGGGGCCGGGCTCATGAGTACCACTGCAGGGTGAGTTACTCTAATAGTTAGCATTTGCGGAGTACCTCCTAAGTGCCAGGCACTGATCACGGGCTTTACATGTATGGATCCTCCCAACAATGCTATTAGCCCATTTTACAGATGAGCAAACTAAGGCAAAAAGAGTGTCAGCAGGTTACGCAGCTAGTCAAGTGGTGAGGTGGGGATGTGAACCCAGGCTGACTGGGTCTGGTGTACTTTGCTCTTATCACTCAGGAATTTTCAAACTGTCTAACTTGGGACTTTGAGGCTCCAAGGAGCTGGGCGAGGGAGGAGCTGGTGAAAATGACCCCTCACTCTATGGCCATCTGAGCAGCCTTGCTTTTCCACACTGGGGTTCACGTAAGAGTCCTTTCGATAAAGGCATCCGAATCCAAGTTCGGAAGCCAGTGCTCTAGTCTGAACCTCTGTTCTTCTCTTGGCGAGATGGGGAGATGAGGAGAAGGGGGCTTGTCTGAGGTCACACGGTCAGTTAAAACTGGCCGTGGGCTCGCTCTCTTCCCTGGTGTCTCTCTAGGTGTATGCAACCCCAGGGGTGGTGTCGCGAGGGGGAAGGTGGCAGGGAGACCAAGAGACATTCCCAGAGGGCTCTGCAGCCCTTAGTCGTGGGGGAGTTGTTGGTAGGGCTGGCCTGGGAAAGCAGAACCGGAGTTAGCCGCGCCAGAGGGCGTTCTGGCCCCCCCCACCGAAGAGGTACTCGAGGCCTGGTATCTGTGTCTCACAACTCGGCATGGAGGGGGCGGGGTGGGGCCCGGGCCTCACATTGAGGTACTCCACAGGCTTGGTGACGTTGAACTTGTCCATAGTGGTGATGATGATGGCCGGGGTGGTGAGGAAGAAGAGGAGGATGAAGAGGACAACATTGATGACCAGGCAGCGCAGCCACCAGATGAAGCCTCGGATGGAGAGGTGCTCCCTGGGAAGGCAGGGGAGAGGGTTGTTCTGGGGACACCCCGGACCTCCCTCTCCTCCCGTCCCCAACTGGAGCCACCAGGCCCTGCGAAGCCTGCCCCGGCCGCCGCGCTGTGCTCACCAGTAGATGTTCTGGGGGTCGGGGGCGTAAGACACGGTCCAGTTGGAGATGTGCAGGGACTCGCTGCAGGACGAGGCGCGTGGCTCCCCGCGGCAGGTGCAGCCCTGGCACTTACACACATTGAAGTCCTTCAGGATGCTGGGGGAGGGGCACTGGTTACTGACACTGGCCGGCCATGAGCGCGGGGACCCGGGAGCTCCCGCTGGTCCCTGGGGGACAAGGATGGGGATGGGCAGGCAGGGCAGGGGCTCACATGGCAGTGATGGTCTCATTGTGGAAGGTGACAAAGGCCATGCCAAGAGGCTTCTCGTTCACCTTCTCCTTCTCCCGCTTATAGTCCTCCTTCAGCTTCTGCTCCAGCTTCGTGTAGTACTCGATGGCCTCCACCTGCAGAGGGCAAGTGAGGGGCGGGGCGGGGCTCTGGTCAGAGAGCCCGGCTGCTCCCCAGCGCACCCGGCGGCACGGACCTGGGGCTTACTCCAGGCCGGGCGCTGCTGTAGGCTTTCTACGTGTTAACTTGTGTAAGCCTCATGACAGTCCCGAGGTAGGTACCATTAGCTCCATCTTATAGAGGAGGAAACTGAGGCACAGAGCAGGCGAGAAACTCGCTGAAAGCCACAGAGCCAGTAAATACAGCACAATGCTGTTCTCTTGGCTGACCCCTACTGATTTGGGCTTTGCAAACTTGGTTACTGCAGGGATGGGGACGAACCCAAGAGGGGAACTGGGGCTTCGAGGACTGTAGGACCAGCTGGGGACCTGAGGGCGGGGCTGCACCCTGCTCCCAGTCCTGGCTGCCCCCCCCCCCCCCATTCTGGCATGGCCTTGCCTGCTCTGGGAGTCTGTTTACCTTTGGTTAGTTATGTACAAGACCCATTTGTGTGCGTGTTCCCAGGGTCACGGGACCCGGGCCTGGAATGTGACGGGTCTTCCCGGGATCTGTCCACCTCTTCCCCATACCCAGCAGGAGCTCTGGGGGCCTGGCGTCACCTCGTACCTGCTCACAGCCTCGCACCACGCAGCAGCAGAGGTGACCACAGGGCTTGGGGTTGATCATGGTGGGGACATTCTCCTTGCTCTGGAGGTTTGTGAAATAGAGCTTCCCCCGCTCGGCCTTCTTCCTGTGAGACCCAGGTGCCCAGTCACCCGCCGGCCCCGCTGGGGCCAGGAATGGCTGGGAGGGTGGGTAGGGAGCTCAGCTCAGGGGTCATCTAAGTCCACTCCCTAAGGCCAGGCGTGAGCTTACTCTTGGATCTGCTTAGAAAGCATGGTTCAGATATTCAAGGGTCTTCCCACCCACCCCCTGAGGGCCAGAAATTCTTCCTATGGTTTGGCCTAAGTTTCTTATACTGCAGCTGAAGAAGGGTATGTCCTCAGATGGGGTGGGGATGGTGGATCCCTTTCCTCTCGCAACGAACTCTAACCTCTAAGCCTTGCTCTTTCCAGAGCTGAACTGACAGGCACTCCAGGGGTTGAATTAAAATCAAAAGCCCTGGGAAACATCTGAAGGGGAGCCAGGTTCCCATGAGGCAGCCAAGATGCATTCTGCAAGAGGCAGGGGCCCCTCCCGTGTCATCCCCCCCATTACCTCTCAGCATCGAGGAACATAAGGCGAGCCACATTGTAACACGGGCGAGCTTCAAGAACCGTGCAGTTGGGATAGGCCTCCCTGAAACACAGTCCACCATGATCTTCTGCGGGGACCCTGCCCACCTGCCCCCACCCTGCAGCCATGACCCCATCACCTTTAAGACAACACACCCCGAATTCAAGCTCCTTCTGTCTGGTCTACAAAAATGGGAGTTCCATAAGAGTAAATCTTTGAAATTCCTCCCCGTGTTCATGTGAGCAGCAGGAAGCATGAAGGCTCGGGGGCCTTGTGCACACCGCAATGAGCCAGGATGTGAGAGGACACCTGCGTGGCTGGCGCCAGGGAGGCCACGGCTGTGGCCTGATTCATGTCCAGAGCAGCTGAGAGAAACTGTTTCTACTCATGGGCTGTTCTCTTAATCCTGTTTCCAGAATACCTGGTTACAGTTCAACACTTAGCCTTGACCATGAACTGACCTCAGCCAATCCATAGCCCAGTCTACAGAACGATCCCCGCCCCGAGACTGACCAGAGATGGATCCTGAACCCTGACCTGAAACTGACCCTTTACTGGGATCCAAACTCACCCATAACTCAGATCCAAGACTGACTTTCTAACCCTGACCTGGGATTGACCCTAACCTTGCTTTGAAACTGAGCAGAGAGAGACTGTGACTCTGGGGCACTCAAGGGGTGTTTGCTCATGGAGGAAGAAGCAATTCTTTCTTACTTCTCATCACACACTGCTCCCTGCTCCTTAATCTAGACTGAGCCCCGTCTTTTAAAAAAACTTTTTAGGGGAGCCCGGGTGGCTCAGTCGTTAAGTGTCTGCCTTCAGCTCAGGGCTCCCTGCTCAGCAGGAAGCCTGCTTCTCCCTCTCCCACTCCCCCTGCTTATGTTCCCTCTCTCACTGTGTCTCTCTCTCTGTCAAATAAATAAAATCTTTAAAAAACAAAACAAAACAAAAAACTTTTTAATGAAGAACCACCAAGGGTTAAAGGTGCACAAGATCTGGGTCTAAGTACCAAGATGGATGGTGCAATCCACGAGAATTTGGAAACTTAAATCTGGGATGGGGTCCTTGAAATGTTCTGCAGACCTTTCCCCAGACACTGTGTTGCTCCAACTATTTTAGGGCTCTTTCTTGGAAGGGCCTTTAGCCCTGTGGCAGGCTAAGTCCTCATTCTCACCCGACTCATCTCTAACCCCCTAATCTCCACCACACAGGCTCTCTGATTTTACACACAGGAAATTCCCTAATTCTGCTGGGGTAGTCCCCTAATCCAGACAGACCACGGACCTGGATCACAAACCCTACTCCTCACCATACATCAGGCCTGGGCCAACAGCTTAGACATAAACACATGCTGAACGAATGGATCCATGAGATGGTCATTCCCTCATGCTCACCTCCTTGATCCCCCAAACCCCAATCAGGACCACAGTCTCACCCACTCCTGCTTAAAGGCTGACCACTAATTTTAATCATAGTCTGCTTCCTAAACAAAACCACAGGCTGACCCCTGAAACAGACAACCTGAACCACGAGCTCCCCACGGACACGTCAGGTCTGGTATGAAGCACACAGTAGGTGTACAACAGACGTGTGCTGAGTGGATGCCTGGTTCACGGGGTTCACGTCCTCACTGCAGGCAGGGCCCTGTCAGAGTCCCCCGGCCCACCTTACTGGAAACAGCACCCCTTCCTGACTCCTTCACGCCATTCCTCTCCCTGCTTTGGTTTTCTTCTCGGCACCTACCCCTGCTTGACAAGGTGTCTATTACTAGTTCATTTATTTATTATCTGCCTCGCCCACCAGAATGGGAGCAGGTGAGGGCAGAGGCTTCTTACTTTTCTTTGTTTGTTTGTTTACTGCTGAAACCCCAGCTCCTTCTCCAGCACAGGCACATGGCAGGTACTCAGTAAGTATTTGTTATTAAAGGCTTACCAGTCCAAGCTGACAGCTGATTCCAACAGGACGGTAATATTAAGATGTCACCTAATTCTGAGCACACACAGTCCTTAATCCTGACCCAGACTGCCCCCTAATGCCGATCACAGCTTGGACTCCAGACAGGATCCCTAAGTCGCTCTCGTACTGACTGAGGATGATCTAATTTTGACTGCTGTTCTGTAACTTCTGGGAGGGCAGGGCCTGTTTCTAATTTGTGTATGCTTGGAGTGTAGGTGACAAGACACGCATGTAGACTGAATGAGTACCCATCCGCTATCGCTGATCGCAAACCACTCACTGGCCTGCAACAAAGGGGTCTGCAATCTGACCCTGACTAGACACTGCCTCGCCATCCTGTTCTGACCCAGGACGACTGACTTCTGATCCAGGCCAACTGACGGTGGATCGAGACCTCGCGAAGTCCTGATCCTGACCACCAAGGTCCCTTATCAGGGCCACTGGCTAACTCCTAATTCTGGCCACAGACCGACCTCAGACCAAAACTCTGATCAGACCCTCACTGGCGCCTAAGGCTCACTTCCACCGTGCGAACCCCTGAGAGCTCGATGACCTTTCGTTCATTTCTGTGGGCCCAAGGCCCACCGCAGTGACTTCGGCCTAATATCCTCCGAGAAAGTCTGCTGCGTGTACAGATGAACGTGTGACAGGATCCCTAATCCTGTACACACACCTGGCCCTCCTGGAGGTGCATATCCCCCCCACCCCACAAGACAGAACTCCAGAGCTAGAAAAGAGCCTCGGCGAACATGCGCGCCTGGGCTCCCTCAGGATCTGCTGACAGCCGGTCCGCACACAAACCCCAGACGTCACACGAAAGTTTGAAGCACGTACCTCAAAGGGCCCATGGACCCCAGGGCGACAACGCATGACCCAGTTCAAGCTGGGAGGAGGTGGGGTGGGGGAGCGGGGATAGGCCCACACTTCTCTCACTTTTCAAGTATTTCTTGTATTTCCCCTGTTCTAGTGGGGGCCTCTCACCCAGCCCAAGTGCTGGAATGCCCTGGACTCACGTCATTCTTCCGTGGTCTCACCTCCGTGGTCTCACCTGCACCCCCACGTCAGCCCCAGACCTCAGCGGGAGGTGTGAGAAGTCTGAGGGCTGAATGGCAAAGAAGGGCCCACAGGACCTGGGGTTGGGGGAGGCGTGGCCACTCACTCAAAATGCTTCTTGATCTTTTCTGACTCTGCATATTTGGAGATTCCATTGATGAAGAGAGTCCGCTTCACCTGAGGTGAGAGGGGGGTGGGTCTGCCTTCCGGAGGAGGAGGCTCGAGAATATGCCAGAAGGGTGTGGGGAACAGGGAGCTGAACGGGTGGGAGGAGGCCTTAGGGATAAGCCAGGTCCCAGGGAAAGCAGGGGGAGGGTATCTAACTGAAATCAGGCAGCGAGCTTAATCAAAGAGCCACCTGGCCCCTTGCTCCCAAGGGGGCCATCAAGGGGAAGGGGGGACGACTCCCTGACCCTCAGGCCGTAAGAGCCCGGCACAGTGGCTGGCCTGGTGATGAATGCAGACAGCGCATGTCACTCACTACCAAGCATCACCACGGCTGTTTCCTGAGGGTCAGGCACAGCACGGGTGCTTTCCACGGGTCAAGTCACTTCACCTTCCCACCGACCTCAGGAAGGTTCTGTTGTCCCATTTTACAGATGAGGAAGCTGAGGCTTGGGGAGGTGACTTAACGTGCAAGATAGGGGCTCTTGAGCTGCTGGGCCAGGATCGGAACCCAGGTGGCCCCACCCTGGTGTGGACACCCCTTAGCGCCCAGGCAAGCGAGGCCCGGAGGGAAGGCAAGAGGCTGGGAACGGGGTAGGCCGGGGCTCTGCTCTGCTCACCAGGTCGTCCTCCTTGTAGCGCATCTTGGAGGTGTGTCTACGCATGCTGTAGACGGTGAGCAGCAGGTATAGGAAGGCGAAGGAGGTGTGCAACCATAGCAGGTTGTTCCTAGGTGGGGCAGAGGGGTATGTGGAGCCACTGGGGACAGGAATGCACTCAGATAACCCCCAACCTCCCGCTGTGAATTCAGCCCCTGGTACAGGGCCTCCCTCCTGCCACGGGTCTTCTGGCACTGACCCCTTTGCAGGGCAGGCCCCACACTCCACGTTGTCCAGGCCCCAAGATTATTCCACTGCAGCTGAAATGTCCCCAAGAGGTCATCTCTTGGGGCGCCTGGGTGGCTCAGACTGTTAAGTGTCTGCCTTCGGCTCAGGTCATGGTTCCAGGGTCCTGGGATTGAGCCCCACATCGGTCTCCTTGCTGAGCAGGGAGCCTGCCTGCTTCTCCCTCTCCCTCTCCCTCTGCCTGCCGCTCCCCCTGCTTGTACTCTCTCTCTCTCTCCCCCCCTCTGTCAAATAAATAAAATCTTAAAAAAAAAAAAAAAAAAAAAGAGGTCATCTCTTCCTGCCCTGCCCACTGGCTACACTGCCCCCCCCCCCCCCCCAGTTGCCTGCTGCCATTTTTCCCTGGCCTGCAGTCACACAGCTGCTTCTGGATCTGGTCATCCCTGGGGATCCCCAGCAGACATCCACCTCCTCTGTCTCCAGCCCAAGTCCTCAGGGCCCCGCAGCCTCTGGTGCGGTCTCAGCCACCCCTCCCCCAGTGCTCCCCTTGCACCCCTCCCTGCTAAACGGATAGACTCCAGTACAGACCCTGACCTCCCTGACCGGCTTCCCCACCTTACCCTGATTTCAGGTTGGCAATGGTGGTTCTCCCGAAGCTGTAGGCATTGTTCTCTGGGTGGGGGGGCAGGGGGAGGGAGAGGACGGTGCTGGGGTCAGGACCTACGTCCTCCCGCCCCCGCTCCTCCCCTCCTGGCCGCCCCCCCATCCTCCTCCGCACTGACCCAGCAGGTCCCCTGAGAAGTTGACAGGCAGCACGATGCCCACAGACAGGACGCCCACGACGACCAGCAGCCCGATGATGTGCCGCTGGAAGGACAGGTAGTGCACAGCGTCGCCCCCACATTTGTCCCGGATCTCATCATCCCTGCAGGCGTGGGGCGGCCGGGCACGCAAGTGAGGACTGGGGTGGGGGGGCGGGGCACGGCTTGCCTGCCTGGCCCGCCCGCCCCCACCCCATGTCCACCCTAGCCCCGGCCGGTCTGGCAGCACTATGGGGGTGGGGTGGGGTCTCTGGGCCCCCTATTTTCTGGGAGGGGAGGGGTGAGCACGGGAGAGGGAAGGGGAGGCAAAGGAAAAGAGGAGAAAGAGAGGAGGGGGACAGAGGGGCCAAGGGGAAGGCTGCAGAGAGGGGAAGAAAGGGTGAGAAAGGTGGAGCAGAAGGGATATGGAAAGGGAGGGTGAGGAGGGAGAGAGGCAAGTTGACGGAAGAGGTAGAAGCGGGAGGGAGGACCGGGGCTGGGGACGTAGCCTTATGGGTGCGGGAGAAGCGCAGACGTGGTGCACCAGGGGAGGGTCCCCGGGGGGGCTGGGGCGTGGGCAGTGGCGGTGCTGACCTGTCCGGGCCTCCTGCCTCTCTCAGCACTCACTGCCTGCCTGCCGCCCCCCCCGCCCCACTGGCTGCACGAGGCTCTGAGGTGGGGGGCTCCAGCCCCTGCCACAGGGGCTCGGAGAGCTGCGGGCAGAGCGGGCCCACCAGGCAGGCGGGTACACGGGAGACTGTGGGGTAAGGTGAGGCCCAGCTCAGGGGACAACAGGGGCCGGGACCCCAGGGCCTGGCCTCCTGGAGTAGGGAGGAGGCTGCTGGCACGGTCGGGAGCGCCAAGGCCCTCAGAGCTGCTGGCCTCTGGATTTTGTAGGGAAGTGACAGGTTCTGAAGCTTCTCTGCTTCTCTCTTTCCTTAGAGTCTGAAGACTGTTCACTTACTTTATCCTGAAGATGGCTGTCAGCCAGGAACAGAAACCCTGCGGGGACAGAGGGCCATCAGTTGGGAGTCCCCACCCCACCAACGCGCACCTCCCTTCCCCCTTGAATCCTACCCGCCCCATTCTCGTGATCACCCCTGGGCTGTGGCCCACCTTGGCAAAACTGCCACAACCCCCCAAAGCAAGCAGCACAGCCCAGAGGGGGAGAGGGGAGGCGCCAGCCCTCAAGGGAGAAAAGGACCAAGGCCAAACTGAGCTATCTGTGGATGCTCATGCCCAGAGCTGTGGATGCCTGCAAAGAGCCAATGGGGCAGCGCAACCAGGGGAAGGCCTGAAGCTGTGTGGGTCAGGGTAGGGATGGGTGGGATTCAGGGTTCTAGCAAGGGCACTGGGAACCTCCAGACCTGTAGCTAACAAGAGTCTGCAACATGGCTGCCAACGGCAGAGGGGCGGGCCAAACTGCCCGAGTTCTGCCGCCTTTCTTCCAGCACACCCCAGAAGGACCAGACCCTGGGTCCCTGTGAGCTGCAATCTCCTACCCTCAAGCTCCCAGGCCTGCCTTCAGACAGAGACTCACCCCGCTGACAGCAGGCTGGGGACATACGGAGGAGGGCTAGGCAGAGAGAACCCCCCCCACCTTCCTTCTAGCAGAAGGGCCAGGCTTAACCCAGGATCGGGGAGAGAGGTGCCTTCCAGCTAAGATGCAGGACTGCTACCTGTTGCCAACATCACCTGAGTCTAGGGACCATCTGGACACCTCTGGGCGGGCAGGGGTGATACCTTTGCTTTGCCACTTACCAGAGTGAGTCCAACTCAGGAGGCTGACTGGCTTCTTCTACTATGGCTGCTACAAGAGCTGCTGTCCCCAGGGCCCCCAGCCCAAGCTGGACAGACCAGGGCCATCCCAGGGCCTAAAGATTAGAGTTCTGTCCAGGACCCTCACGCTGGCAGAACGACAGGGGCCAGGCAGGTAACGCCAGACTGCTGGGCCCGACGTGAATGAGGGTCTGGGGACTGCTGTGAATCACCACGTACATGCCTTGTCTATAGGGGCCTCTGCCACTCAGCTCCAATCCGCAACTGGCCCCACCCAGCCAGGGGCCACCAGCCTGCAATCTCTGAGCAACACAACGAATTCTATGTTTTGCTCGATGGGCCAGAAAGGCCTGTTGTTACTTCTAAAACCCTGCCTAAGGAAAAAGGGGTCCTTGGGATTAATTGGTGGAGACAGGCACAGAGTTCTATGTGGGACAAAGTCTAGGATTCGTGAAGTTAGGTTGGTGCTAGCTTGGGGGTTAGCATGCAGTACAGAGCCAAGAGTTCCAGGTCGGGGTGGCTTTCCTGCGGCTCTTAGACAGGCGTTCCCTTGCTGCGGAGAAGGTCACATTCCATAGGTCCCTGACCCTGTACCACTGGAGGCTAAGGCTGCTGAGCCCCCTGTGCTGGAGGAGGAGCAGCGAGCTAACAGGTCTGGGGGAGGGCACTCACGTTGTCTCTTTGGTCAAAGTCGACGGAGCTGGAGACAGACGTGAGACGCTCATACCGGTCATGACTGTCCCCGTGCATAGCTGAGGCCACACTGGGAGTGGAGAGGTGAGAGATCAGAGAGCCTGGTGAGTCTGAGCTCCTGGGGAGCAGGGTTGAATTGGGGGGCTCCCACTCCAGAGCTCCAGGGGCTAGGCAAGGCACAGAAAGCGCAGAGGCTGAAGCGGGGAGGGATGACTGCCTTCCCCCTGCCTCCCTTAAACTCGCCTCTTTCCTTCAGGAGGCCTGGGGGGCACCAGTGCAGGGCAGTGAGGGAAAGGAGGAGGGTGTCTTCATCGTTACCCCCGGAGGCTGAAGTAAGAACGTGAGCAGGCCCTGCAGTTCTGGAGCTGACCAGCAGGGGACTGGATGGGGGGCAAGAGAGCCAATGTTATGCACAGGGCAACGGGGAGCTGAAGGAAAGGATGGACTAGGAGAGCCCCAGGAGGGCTGGGGGTTTCGGGGGCTGAGGGATGTCCCCCAGGTGGGCCCCCCCTTCCCCTTTTCCTGACCCCAGCAGCTTCCGCAACTCCAACGCCAGTCCTATAGACAGAGACCAATGATGTGACCTCAAAGGCCAGACTCGGGGCTCCGTGGGAGGCCCCCCTCCCAGGCCTCCCGAAGGGCTGAGCAGGGAACCCTGAAATATGAAGAACTAGTTGTTAGGGGATGGCAAGCCACCGGTGACACCCAATCTTGTCTCTGTGACCAACAGGTGAGCGTACTGTAAGTTTCCGGGAGGACGGCCCCTCCAGCCCAGCCACCAAGAGGGCAGGACACACAGGGAGGGGCTTCTCCCAGGCTGAAAGCCATAGTGGGGGATGGAGGGGTGAGGCAGAGACAAGTTGGGGAGCCCCCTGCTCTGCAAAGCACACCGCCTGCGTTAATCCGAAACATGAGCCTGCAGAGGAGAAAACTGCAAAGAGAAACCAGTAACTTGGCAGGAAGAGAAGAGAAGCATGAGAGAAGAAAAGAGAGAGCTGGTTTGGTGGGGATGAGGGGGCAGGTGCCCCACATACTATTCCTGTTCCACTCGCTCCCTCTCCTGCCACCGCCGTCGCCTGGGGAACAGAGAACAGACAGGGTTAACGGGGGAGGGGCAGCGGGGGGGGGTCCCGGGGACTGGCAAAGGACGGAAGCCCATGCCCTCATGTCCCCCACGTCTGCTCTGGGACTGGTCCCTCTTCATCCTCCCAACAAAGGCGGATGAGAGAGGGCTGGCTCTTTCTTACCCCCAAGGAGCGAGTGAGTGAGTGAGTGTGTGTGTATACAGGTAAGGGAGAGTCCCAAAGCCTTACCTGTCTGCATCTGTCACCAAAGCCAGCCGCCCGTAGTCCCAAGCCACCTTCCGGAGGATGGAGAACAAGAACAGCAGTGCCTGAGGGCAGAAGGAATGGTTGGCAAGTGGACAGACTGTCCACACACTGGACTAGCCAGGAGGGCAGGGGCGGAGGGGCCGGGATGACCTTGGCTCAGGTGAACCGTGGGAGGCTAGGCTTGGGCTGGGTGATGCAGACCCCTCCCACAGATAAGCCTGGGGAGTCAGAGTCAGGTGGAGGAGAGGTTAGGGCTGCGGGCGTCAGCTAGCTCTGTACAGGGTGTGGATGCCAAGTGGGGGTGGTGGTGGTGGTGTGTGGGCACTCACAAGGAAGCACATAAAGTCAAGAGCCAGTACGGTGGGGACGCCCCCAAAGGGCAGGCCCTGCAGGACGGTGCTGCGGATTCGCGCGCTGTAGCAGTAGTCCTTGGGGTTGCTGTTGTTGAGGGCCGTGGTGCCCAGAGTGGCCAGAAGGAAGGGCAGCATGGCTGCTACTGCCGCATGGTCCTCCTGGGCAGAGAGCACAGTGGTCAGCGGGGCTTGTTCCTGATGCCCTGCATGGCTCCCAGCCTGAGCACGGGGAGAGGGAGTGAGGGCAGATCATCCGGCAGCCTGGGTGGGTGGAAGCACTGGCTTTCTGAGATAAGGGCCTGGGGAGGGGAGGGTTGAGTCACATGGGTTTACCTTCATTGGCTGTAAGGCTGCGACCCCACCCTGGGCCTGGGGAACTTGGCCCAGATCTGGACTGGGGAGACTGGTTTTTCTAAGCTGGAAGTTGTGAGTCTCTAACGTCTGCCTCCCACCACCTCCATATACACACACAAACACTCTACACACACACACTCACATGCTTGCTTTCTCTCTCTCTCTTTCTCTCTCTGTCTCTGGAAATTGAGTATGAGGAAAGATGGGGAGGTCGTAGGCCTGAGGATTCAAGGCTGAGAGGTGGGGTCTGGAGGCCAGGGGAGGATGGGTCAGGAGCCAGCTAGCTCATCCTGATCTTCTCTTCCTACCTCTTAGAAAAATGGCGTGGTTTCATTGGCTTAGAGCTTTCAACTCTGTTAATCACCTTCCCAATACAATTGGCTAAAAAAAAAAAAAAGGAAAAAGAAAAAGATGTTCAGCTTTAGAGCTGGTCCTCTGTGCTCAGAGCAGGGACCTGAGGATGGGGTCAGAGTGGGAAGTCAGTTAAAAAGTAGGACTTCCGGGTTTGTGTTATCGGCCTGGTCCCAGTCACTACTGCTTGCTCTCATTCCTTTTCCCCTGCCTTGGAAGCAGCTACACCCTCCTTCCCTCCAGCTTCCTCACCTCTCCAATTATCTCAGCACAGGGGTCACCTGAGTGGTGTGAGGACTACAACTCCCAGAGTGCCCTGCTCCTGCCTCCGGAGTAGGGCAGGCTGGGAATGCCAGGCCCTCCAGCTTTTCTATTGGCAAAGGAAGAGAGAGGGTGGGCGGGGGCCTCTCAGCCTGCCCAAGCCCCCTGCAGCCAGGGTACTACCCTCGAGCCCCGATCCCCACCACTGCGGGGTTGTCCAGCCTTCTGTGGACCTGGAGGATGGGGCGGGGGAGGAGGAGGGAAGGGGCAGCCAGCCCGGATACCTGGGTTCTGGGAGTGCCTGGGGACGAAGCCTAGCAGGGCCCTGGGGAGGCTCCTAGAGTAGAGGAGAAGTGTGGCCGTGGCACTGCTGCCCCACCTGCGTCCTACTGGGGGGCCCCTGGGGGCCCCTTCTGCTGACAACACTGAAACTCTGCCTTGGGGGGGGGCTCCCCAGAGAAGAGAGGAAACCAGACAAAGAGAGAGAACAACAAACCTAGAACCCGTGACAATAACTCTGGGAGCAAGCATCCTCCAGCCTCCTGGGTGGACTCAGAGGGTTTCTCCTGCCCACTGATCCCTGGTTTTCCCCAGCCTCTTCCTAACACTTAAATTACAGGACAAGAGGCACCAGCTCTCAGATGGAGGGGGGAGCTGTGGTTGTTTGTATGTTTCACTTGGTCCCAGGGAGTTTCTGAAAAGCCTGTGTTAGGAAGGCTAAGGTAGTACCTGCCTGGTGTGTTATGCCCCCCTCTTCTGTTCCAGCTCAAGTTGCCTTAAAAGAAAACCCCAAACCAAAAAACCCCGAAAACCCCATTAATTCAGTGATTGCAACAGGCACCACTTACCAAGTGCTCACTGTTTCAAGAATAATACATACATGATTTCATTTAACCCTCGACAATCCTGAGTTGGATATTATTGCCATTTTAAGATAAGGGCACAGGGGCTCAGAGAGGTTAAGTAACTTTTCCTAAGTCACACCGCTAATAAAACGATGGGGTTCAAACCTAGGTCAACCTCTTTCTAAAGCTAGAACACTGTTCAGGGCATCATGCTCTTCTGATGTGCCTAGAACAGGACTCTGCAGAACACGGAAGTTTTGTACATGCTCATTAAATGTTCTCTGGCTAGAAAACACCAGAGCACTGTGGGAATATGTATGTTCAGGTGTGCAGACATGTGTTGATGTGTGTGTGTGTGTGTGTAGGGGGAGGTAGGTGACTGGTCTCTAAGTTGGGGTGTGGGTGTGCCTGGGAGCCTGGGTATGTAAACATAAGGTGCATAGAACCCTGGGGCACCAGGGTTAAAGGGGAGGTTAAAGGTAGGCAGAGGTAGCTTGGGTGTGTGGTAGTTGGGGGCCCTCTGCAGTAGCACCTCCCCCCTTAACTCCCTACTCCAGTGAACTCCAACAATCAAGACAGCCTGTCTCTCTCCCTAACTCCAAGGCTCTACCAGGCCAGAATATAACGGGTACAGGGAGCCTGGGTGGTTCAGTCGGTTGGGCGTCTGCCTTCGGCTCAGGTCATGATCCCAGGGTCCTGAGATTGAGTCCTATGTCCCCATGTCGGGCTCCCTGCTCAGCAGGGAGCCTGCTTCTCCCTCTGCTCCCCCCCCCCCCCGCCTTGTTCTCTCTCTCACACGCACGCTCTCTCTCTCTCAAATAAATAAAATCTTAAAAAAAAACCAAAACGAATGTAACGGGTACAAACCCCTGGAGGCCCCCCCCCACCAGTCCTCTCCACACTGAAGGAAGGTGGAACATTCCGGGAGCTTTTACATTAAGGGGACCCTGTAGGGTGGGTGAAGGTCCAGGTAGATGCTTAGTAACTGAAATTACCACGTCCATCTGCTGCCTCCCTTTTTCGAGTCACAAAGCACTCTCCCCTCCACAAATGCATTGATCTTACATATCCCCCCCCCAGTACCCCCCCCAAGGCCAAGGAAGGCAGGGCACACTTGCTGGACCAGATCACTATCCCCACTTTACAGGGGAGGAAGCAGGGACCCAGGGAGCAGAAGCAACTCACAAGAGGTCACAGGGCAGGTAAAGGGTGGAGCCAGGGCTGGTGGCTCTTTAGGCTGACTGGGTTCCTCTAAGCTCCAAATCGTGGGGGTGGGGTTGCTGGGCTGAACTTCACCTAGGGCAGCTACTCAAAGCCTTTAGTGAGAGCAGCTGGTTGGAGGGAAGAGACTGAGGCAGAATATTTGGGGGGAGGTGTTGGGGGGGGCAGTTCATCCACTCAGCCAGCTGTATCCTGGAATTTCTCTAGTCTGACACTGAGGCTTCGGCCACCAATGGGTAGAGGGTGGCAGAGGATTTTATTTCCAGCTATCTAAAGGTTGTTATTTTACCATTAAGAAGTGGCAGGGGTGGGGGAGTTATCAGTTAAAAAGTTTTTTTCTTCCAGAGTCACTTGGGAAGATTTCTTCGTTTAGGGCCTGGACTCCCAGGAAGGCGGTGTGGTCTGAAGAGAGGAGATGATGTGATGGAGCCCTGCCCTGCTATTATGTAACCCGGGCCTCAGTCTTCCAAACTGTAGCAAAAAGGTATCCTTGCTCCACCCCTCCCAACTTCACAGGGACAGGCAAAAAAGTATCCACGAGTGAGGATAAAAGTACTAGGAAAAGAATGCATTATCAAATATTCATTTTACTCTGATTTTGTGCCAGGCACTGTTTTAAGTGCTTTACACATGTTAACTTATTTACTCGCCATCCAGACCCTGAGAAGACACTGAGGTGCAGAGAGGGTACATAACTTGCCCAATGTCACACAGCCAGACTGTCATAAATCCAGATATGGACCCATGTAGCCTGGCTTAAGCATATGCTCTTGACCACTGCATTTTGCTGCCCTGGCCCACAGAGGAACCGCTTCCACTGGGGGCCTGGGAGTTGGGGGCTGGGGGCTGCCCGCTACAACTCTGGAGAAATGCCACATCCTATTGGTGTTTGCCCTCCTTCTTGCCTGTAGCTGCCAGACCCTCCACTCAGACCCTGGGCTTGTGATTTCAGATTCTGGGAGAAGTGTAGAGGACAGGTGACAGAGCCTGGGGGTTAGAAGCTCAGGCTCTAGGATGAGACAGATCTGGCTACTGACCTGGGCAAATTTACTTCACCACCCTGGGCCTCAGTTTCTTCATCTGAAAATGGGAATAATCATTCAGTTGTGTGGTTGTTTTGAGAACTAAACAAGACGACTTATGTAAAGCTCTTAATAGGGTTCAAGGCACGTGATGGATTCTAAAAAAATTAGCTACTGTTATTAATAAAGTCTGGCATAAAAGGGTTGGTTTAGTGGAGGAAACTGGTAAAAATAAAAATAAAGGAAAACACACTTTAATGATAGAGCCCCTCAGTCAGGATGGGCTTCTTGTTTAGACCCAAGGGCTTATATGGCATTTGGGACTCTGCCACTAAGTGGCAGGGAGTGTCCCCAAACTCTTCAAACATACCCAATCCATCTGTAGCAGGCCGGAAAGGTGGGGGTACGGGAGGGTGATGCTATGCCAGGATGGGTCAGAAGTTCAGAGAAGAGGACCTATTATTGATCAACAACCAGGCAGCGTGCCAGGCTCTTTATCTGTGTTATCTATTTGATCCCCATGATAAATCATGTAAGGAGATGGTAGTAAACACACTTTTCAATTAAAACTAAGGTTCAGACAGGTTAAGTAACTTGTCAAGGTCACACAGCTAAAAAATGGCAGAGCTGGAATTTGAACTGAGGTCTCTAAGATGCTGTTATAATTGGAGAGAACTTGTAGGATGTCCAAAAGGGGGTTAGCCACCCCAGCTACCTTTAGCTACCCACCACCTGCCTTCTGCCTTGCCACATCCCCACCCACTCACCCATAGGCCAAGACTGAGTTGGGTGAGCCAACAGCAGGCCCTAGCATGTGCCACCTGGAGCAAGCCAGGGCCTGGACCCTCTGGTGCCCTGGAGGACAGTCATGCTGCCAGCATACCAGGGCTGGAAGCCTGGTAGACACTCCACTCCTCTCCTCACAAGCTCCTGGGGGGCAAGACCGAGGGTCCATCCTTAAGAGGGGTTGGGCACAGCCTCATTCTTCCTGGGCCGACCCAGGGCTAGAGTGGTACTGGGTAGAGAAGCTGGGACTCTCCTGCCCCCCAGGGAAGTGGAGTGCTGAGCCGCCAGACCTCCCCCCAGAGGACCCAGGCAGGTGGCAGCACAGAGCCCCAAGGGCAGCGGGCCCCTCTGACCTCTCTCCACTTCCCAAGCGACCTTCTCTTCTGAGGAACAAGGCGCCAAATCTTTGGGACTGTCCTCCCTAGACAGTCAAGGAGGCCAGGAGGGACAAAGCGCGCCCCCTCCCCCCAACAGGGCCTTTGCCCCACTCCTGGTTCCGTGTCTGAATCCTCTCCCCACCGCACCCTCCAACGCAGGCCCGGGCGGCTCATGAATGAACTGCACTGTGTGGGGCGCAAGGAGAGGACACGCTCCTGGGGCCAGTCGCCTCCCCAGCCCGCGACCAGTCCCCAGACGGGCCGGGGGCAGCGGCCGGCTTCACGCCAGCACCCGCGAACCCTGCCCTTGTCCGAGCCCGAACCCCTGCCCCGGGTCGGCTTCTGGGGTACTCAGCCCCGGGAACAGGAGACAAGATAAAAGAGACCGAGGGCACTGGACTTGGCGACCCTGGAATCCAAAACTCGGGGGCGGGGGCGGCAGGTTCCCCACAGCGGCGGCGGGCTGATGGGGGCGCAGCTGGAACCCTGGAGGGACGCGCGGGGGACGCGCACCTGGACCGGGCAGGTGGGAGAAGAGTGGCGCTAGGGGGCCGGGGGCGGGGGTCCCACCCCTCTGGATCTCCCCAGGGGTGGGGACAGACGGCGGGGCACATCTGGACCCTCGGCAGGGTTCGGAGGACTCGCATTTGGCTCAAGATGGTGCGGGGTTGGGAGCAGCGCGCGACACCACTAGGTCCCGCGGGCCCGGGCACCTCTGGGTCCCGCAGGAGGTTGAAGGGAGGGGACACGCAGCTGAGTCCGGGTTTTCCTTTGGGTGGTGGTAGGATCCTCAAAGAAAAGAGAAGGGGCTGGGGAAGGGTCGCGTACTCACCCCCAGGCGCAGACTCGGCTCCGGCTCGGAGCCCCGGGTTGGGGCGGGGCGGGGCTGGGGGAGGGGGAGGGGGAGTCGCTGGGCGGCTCGAGCTCCGGGCTCCTGCGGCGGCCGCGGCAGTCTGGGGGAGGGGGAACGGGAGGAGGGAGGGGGATGAGGAGGGGGCGGGGCCTCGCAGGTCCCACCCCCCCACGCCAGCACACGCAAGGCGCGCGCGCACTCTCAGACCGCCGCTCTCCCGGCTGGGTAGGGCGCGCAAGCGCAGTGGAGCGGCCGCGTGGGGGCAGAAGGCGGCGCTGGGCCAGAGAGGCCGGCAGCGGGGTATTCCCGGGCGGCGAGAGCGGTATGGCAGGGTGGCTGGGGGAATGGGCGTCAAGCTCCTAACTTTTTCTCCGCTGTCTTCCTTCCCTGCAGTTGGGAAGGCGCACTCACCGGGGTGGGTGGGGAGAAGCTGGAGTGGGAGGTTAGTGGGCCCCTTGGGGGCAGAGGGGCGGCCCCTGACCCCGACCCTCCCCTCCCAGTCCCCAAGGGCGGCGGGGTCCCCATTGGTCTCTGCACCCCGCGACCCCCTCCTGCGCTCACCTGCCTTCCCAGAGATGTGGGGCCGGCCTGGGGAGCGGTGGGCTGCGGTCCAGCCTTTGCGAGGTGGCCTCAGTCGGTCACCCTTCCGCGGCTCCTCGAGTTTGTCTTACTTCTCTGTCTTCCCTTCCCTTTCCCAGCCTGGGTCTTCAAATAACTTTGTGACTCGTTTGCCAGGCGTTTCTGTGGTGTGGAGAGTGCGTCCACTGCTTTCTGTCATGCCAGTGAGTGGCTTCTCCGGCTCCAGGGGGTTCCCAGGTTTCTCATTTCACGAGAGGCTGCATCAGCCAGGACTAAGACTGGAAAAATGAAAAGGGAGGGAAAGAGAGAGACAGACGTGTGTGTGCATACTCCTGTATAGCATCCACACAAATCACAGAGGCATGCAGAGTACCAACTATTCATTGAATTTTGGGTTCCTGGAAGGCTCTTCCTTCAGGCTTGAAGAGGGTTGGTCTGGGGACAAAAAGGAAGTATTGCTTTCCATAGTGGGCAGTAAATGAATTTTGCCACCCTAAAAGATTGAATGGGTTGAATTTATAAAGAGGGTAACAAAAAGGCATATGGATGGAGCACCCCTGGGTTACTTGGGAAACACTGGGATGCTGGGATATTGGGAGCTACTTAAACCCTGGCTGCTGGACAGAGGAAGGTACTGCCTACCTGGTTGTGTCGGGTTCTTGTGATTGGTCATTGTCTCTGCTGTCTGCTGGCGTTTTAAAGGGTTCATAAGTAGTTTTTGGAATGCAACTGTGAGGTTTGATTTATCGCAGTTCAAACTGAACTCCCATTCAAACAGAGTCCCATTGGTTAGCTGGAATCCAGTTTAGTGGATCATGGCCATCATTTAAAAAAAAAAAGATAATCAGAGTGCATTGTACTTAGTAAGACCAAGTATTGTTTCTTGATGCTTGCTTTAGGTATACATATGTATGTGAATGTGTTAGGTGTTATACCATGTGTGTTTTTTGTGTGTCACAGAAAACTTCGGAATGCATTGGTCTTCCGTATCCTCCTGTTTGCCTTCTTGCCTTCCTCAGTCTGAGTGTTCAGTCATTTAAAATTGTGTACAAGGACTCAGCACACTGGGAACATACAGTAACGAACAGAGTGTGTCTCTCTCTTTTTTTTTTTTTAGGGGAGGTACTGCCCAAGAATAAAGACAGTTTACTCTTCACTCATGGAAATACATGGAATTGAAGAACAAGCATTTTGTTGGAGTAGGAAGTGGGGTTGGCTTAGTTAGGAAGGATAGAAAGGAGGATGGAGTGAAATTGTCTTTGGTAGACTCCCTGGTGGGAAGAATCGTCGTAGATTTGGATTGTGGGAGTTGTTTTGGGTAGGAGCAAGCAGTTGAGATGAACAAGGATCTGCCCTGTTTTTTTGTTTTTATTTTTCTTAGATGGAATTGTCCATTCAACCCTTAGAGTTTCTTGGATGTATATTTACTATATTTACTATGGAACTTTTCGCATATTGTGTTGATTTTGTGGTTGTAAAGCTGGTGTGATCCATTGCCAATAGCACTTATAATGGAAGTGGATCTCTGAGGATCACTACAAGGTATTTCTTATCTATTACTATTTTTTTAGTCTGAACATCTGGGGGATTCCTGGCCTATTTCTGCCTGTGCCTGATTAAGATTACCACATGCTGGGCGCCTGGGTGGCTCAGTTGGTTAAGCGACTGCCTTCAGCTCAGGTCATGATCCCAGGGTCCTGGGATCGAGCCCTGCATCGGGCTCCCTGCTCAGCAGGAAACCTGCTTCTCCCTCTCCCACTCCCCCTGCTTGTGTTCCCTCTCTCACTGTGTCTCTCTCTGTCAAATAAATAAAAATCTTAAAAAAAAAAAAAAAGATTACCACATGTTAACAGACAGAAAGAAGAGGGAACTGTTCAAAGAGCCTGAAATGGGGGCGCCTGGCTGGCTCAGTCGTTGAGCGTCTGCCTTTGGCTCGGGTCGTGGTCCCGGGGTCCTGGGATCGAGCCCCTCATTGGGCTCCCTGCTCAGCGGGAGGCCTGCTTCTCCCTCTCCCACTCCCCCTGCTTGTATTCCCTCTCTCGCTGTCTCTCTGTCAAATAAATAAATAAATAATATATTTTTTAAAAAAGCCTGAAATGATAATTGAATCAAACGCACTGTGAAATCCATGAAGAAACAGTGGCCAAAATATTTTATTATTGCTCCTGAATATCAGGGGTAAAAACCTTGGCATGGAGTCCATTTTTCAGGTGGCACTCTGTTTGGCACTGTATGTGATTATTTAGACTCGCCTCAACATTTAGAAACTTAAGACGATGTAGGAGTCCCTTTAAGCCTATCTTGTCCCATTTTTGTGTTGGGGGACCCACATAAAATGGATTTTCCTATTGTTTTTGTTACTTGGATAGTTCTTAAGGAAATGGGGGGACTCGGGGCCCCAAAGGTCTCTTTTTGAGGGTCTCCAAAATCAGATTACAAGTTAGCCTTTATTTTAGAGGCTGATGGTTGGTTTTGGGTTATAGCTCACCCTGGTGCGACTGTACGTGTGTATTAGCAATGACAACCGGTTTGTAAGAGTGGACTGATTCAGAGTCCAGCAATGTTGCTCTGGGTCAGATAATACACTTTCTTGTTAAGAAAGGCACCAGGTAGCTTATTTATTAGTGAAACAACTCAGAGTGGGAAAGTCCCTCTGTCAAAAACTAAAAATCATTTGTGTCTTTAGAAAAGAGAAGGAGCACTTCGTCATGTCTACTTTAACCTGTGAAAAACACTTTTAGGAGTGAGGGATCTTTATTTTTATTTATTTATTTATTTTTTATTTTTTATTTATTTATTTTTTTAAAGATTTTATTTATTTGACAGCGAGAGAGGGAACACAAGCAGCGGGAGTGGGAGAGGGAGAAGCAGGCTTCCCGCAGAGCAGGGAGCCCGATGCGGGGCTCGATCGCAGGACCCTGGGATCATGACCTGAGCCGAAGGCAGACGCTTAACGACTGAGCCACCCAGGCGCCCCTTTATTTATTTATTTTTAAAGATTTTATTTATTTATTTGAGAGAGAGCACGAGCAGGAGGAGGGACAGAGGGAGAGGGAGAAGCAGACTCTCCACTGAGCAAGGAGCCTGAAGTGGAGCTCAATCCCAGGACCCTGGGATTATGACATGAGCCGAAGGCAGACACTTAACTGACTGAGCCACCCAGGTGCCCCAGGAGTGAGGGATCTTTAAAGACACACCCTTGGTGCTGCCCTGAGAATCAGGGAGTGAGGCTCTTCTCACTGGTCAACATCTGGGAAACAAACTGATTATGCTGCAGACCTGGTCCCTACTGGTTAGTTCAGAGAGGGATTCCCCACTTGAAGACAACCCCTTTCATGCGAAGCCAAAGCATTTTCATTTGCATGCCTCTTTGCTCTTCCCTTGGATGCCTGCTTGACAGAGTTGCTGAGGTCCCAGAGAATGGAGGTGGAAGAGATATGCTTTTCATCAGCAACATCCTGTCTTGGAGTGCAGGGGCTCCCGTAGGATTTTCCTTTTCTCTACTGCCCACCTGACAACTCCATAAACCTGGCCCCTTGCCAGTGGCCCAGTAGAGGTACTAATGGGAAGGAAATGTGTATGTGATTAAGTAGAAGTTAACTTTGCCTTGTATGGTTTTCCTGAGTTTGACCATACCTAGATTGTTACAGACTTATTTCTGGGACTGTAGGTGTTTGCACACCTGTGAGGTAGGGATGAAGGGGGAGCAAAGCTAGAATAGATAAAATCCACACATTGAAAAACCAATTTGAATAATTGAGAATTGGCATGTATATTAAGGAACCTCTGTTTTAAATACTTTTGTAACAACGTGGCGCATAAGGTAAATAAATAAACAAGCATGGGACAAGAACCCTGGAAACATTTTATCTTTGTGAATCAAATTGAGAAATGGGGTTCTTGCTGGTGGCCTTGGTAGAAAGAGCCCACTGTGCCATGGAGGGAAGCTTTGCTTATATGCTGTGAAAACTGACACCTTGGCATGAATCCGATCAGCTTCAGCTTTGGTCCTAGGCTGGGCTGGGTGTAGTGCAGATATTTACTGAAAAGACAGGGGTACCTGGGTGGCTCAGTCAGTGAAGTGTCAGACTCTTGGTTTTGGCTCTAGGTCAAGATCACAGGGTCCTGGGATTGAGCCCCATATGGGGCTCCGTGCTCAGTGGGAGGGGGGGGTCCTACTTGAGATTCTCTCCCTCTCCCCCTTCCCCTCACTTTGCGCATGTACACTCTCTCTCTAAAAATCTAAATAAATAAATCTTAAAAAAAAAAAAAGCTTTTTAGGTGGATGGGGGATTGGCTAGATGGGTATTAAAGAGGGCACTTGTGATGAGCACTGGGTGTTGTAAATGATGAATCATTGAATTCTACTCCAGAAACCTATATTGCACTGTATGTTAACTAAGTAAAATTTAATTAAAAAAAAAAAGGACAGCTTTTTAATTCCTGAGTTTTATAAAATTCGACAGGAGAAAGAGTGCTTAACCTTTTGGGTGGTGTGTTGGTTTCTGTGAAGTTTATTAGTGGTTAAAGCAGCCATCTTATCTGTCTAGGGTGCAATAGAAACAGACTTCTGACTTTGGACAGTCAACAAGTTGCTTAGCATTTTGGACTTCATTTCTTCATCTGCAAAATGGTACTTGATTGAGCCTCCAGAACTATTCAAAACCTTTAGCAGATTCAACCCTTTGCAAACTGTTGCTGTTTATTATTTGTCTATAGGTTTCTGTTGGGTGCTCATGAAGGGAATCATCAAGGGGTGCCTGGTTGGCTCAGTCAGTAGAACATGCAACTTTTGATATCGGAGTTGTAAGTTCGAGCCCCACGTTGGGTGTAGAGATTACTTAAAGTCTTAAAAAAGAAAAAAAGGGAGTCATCCAACAAAATGATCTATGAAAGTACTTCGAGAATTTTAACATGTTCTACTTGTGTGAGGTTAACAAAAAAACAACCCACAAAACTTCCTAAAAGAGACTAATTGTACAGTAAAACAGTAATGAGTTTTTAAGCAACAAATAAGAGTACTTACAGGTACAGGAAGATTGGGGTGACACCTGCAGGAGATGGGAGGGCCTATGTCTGCATGATAGGGCAGAGGGCCAGGGAGTGCCTTTTTTGATTCCTGGAAGCTGATAGGCTTCTGCTTTTCCCTGTTTTAATTAAGAAGGACATTTCTAGGGATGCCTGGGTGGCTCAGTCGTTAAGTGTCTGCCTTCGGCTCAGGTCATGATCCCAGGGTCCTGGGATCGAGCCCCACATCGGGCTCCCTGCTCAGCGGGAAACCTTCTACTCCCTCTCCCACTCCCCCTGCTTGTGTTCTCTCTCTTGCTGTCTCTCTCTCTGTCAAATAAATAAAGTCTTAAAAAAAAAAAAGGACATTTCTATCCTTACCCTAGGTGTTTTTCCTTTTTGTGACTGGGCCCTGCATTTGTATGGCTTTTCTTTTCAGTTACTGACAATGTGCTTTGAACATGGCTTTGTGATTGTGCTGAACTTTTGATTTTTTTTTTTTTTTTTTTTTTTTTTTTTGGTTTGTTTCTTTGGAGCCCATCCTTTTGGGAGGCCTTTAAAATGTACATAACAGGGGCGTCTGGGTGGCTCAGTCGTTGTCTGCCTTCCAACCCCCACATCGGGCTCCCTGCTCTGCAGGAAGCCTGCTTCTCCCTCTCCCACTTCCCCTGCTTGTGTTCCCTCTCTTGCTGTCTCTTTGTGTCAGATAAATAAATAAAATCTTAAAAAAAACCAAAAAACAAAAACGTACATAAAGTCAGGCATCTTTAAGATGGAAATAGTTTAGGTGGAAACAATGAATACATATGATACTAAGTATACCATTTTGCTGTTCCTTGCTCAAGTAGTGGTATATTCCTGCTTTCTACAAAGCACCAGAGGTATAGACTCTTTCTGTCTGCTTTTCCAGCTCAGTCTCTGTGCATTAAAATTCATTAAACACGAGTTCCCTGTGTCTAAGGAGGCTTTCCCAAGTCACTAGGAGCCTGAGTGAAGGCCACAAGAAAGACCACCAACCCCCCAGCACGGAGGCTCTTTGGAGCTGGAGCATGAATTGCAATTGCAGATTGAATTGTATTCACTTAACAGATACTTAGTAAACTCCATTCATGTGCATTGCACTGAGTCCTCTGAGTGCGCAGCAATGAGCAATGCAGGCCTGGTCCCTGCCCTCACCGAGTGTATTTCCAAGGGGACCTATAAAGTGATGTCGAGTAAAAAGCTCACCTATGTGTCCCTGAAACTTACAGGGCCTTCAGAACAGAAGGGGAGATCTTAAAGCTAAACCAGGATGGAAAATGAGTACAATTCTTGGATTGTATTAAGTAATCTCTTTCTTTCATTCCCTCCCTCCCTCCCCTCCTTCCTTCTCTTGCTTCCCCTTCCCCCTCTCCAGAGAGGTTGTGATTCATACTCTGAACCCGGAGGGCAGTACTTGGTGCTGACCAGGAAGTGGCGTGAAAAGCCATCTCTGGCACTGGAGTCTCCAGAGTACCTGGCCTCTGAGTGAGAGTGTTGTGGAGGAGGAAATATCTTTGGGTTAGTTGCCTGCGCAAACACAAGACTCAGAATGACATTGCTTGTGAAACAAAGCATTATGTGTATAGATTGCTCCAAAGTGAATCAGGGCCTGTGTCTGCTGATGGATTTATGCTGGGAAATAACATCAAGGTCAATTGGAGTTGCTTTGAAGTAAATTGCTGCCTCCATTACTCTGGCCTGATGCAAGCCAATTATTTAGTGGTGGGATGAGGTGATTTTCCACAATGGGTACTGTAGGCACCAGGCCCAAGAGATGATTCCAGGGGCTTGTAAACCTGGCATGGGCTAATCCTCCCATGACTGGCACCGTGGTTCTCCTAAAGCATGTTTGCATGTGATGTCCTGGTTCCTGATGCGCAGATAAGAGCTCTGCATCGTCTGGCTTTCCTTCTGTGTAGAGCCATGGGTGAGGGGAATCTGTTCTTCTGTTGGCTACCTCATTTATTTTATTCAACAAATATTCTTTGCATTCCTACTCTTTCAATAGCTGCTGGGGTCTTTTGCTGGGATGGGAGTGGAGGGGACCACAGTTTTTTTTTTTGTTTTGTTTTGTTTTGTTTTTTTTTTAAGAAATAAGGGACATGGGACGCCTGGGTGGCTCAGTTGATTAAGCATCTGCCTTCAACTCAGGTCATGACCCCTGGGTCCTGGGATCAAGCCCCGCATCAGGCTTCTTGCTCAGCAGGGAGCCTGCTGCTCCCCCTGCTGTGCTCTCTCTCTCTGTCAAATAAATAAAATCTTTAAAAAAAAAAAAAGAGGGGCGCCTGGGTGGCTCAGTTGGTTAAGCGACTGCCTTCAGCTCAGGTCATGATCCTGGAGTCCCGGGATCGAGTCCCGCATCGGGCTCCCTGCTCAGCGGGGAGTCTGCTTCTCCCTCTGACCCTCCCCCCTCTCGTGTGCTCTCTCTCTCATTCTCTGTCTCAAATAAATAAATAAAATCTTTAAAAAAAAAAAAGAAAGAAAGAAGGGACATGTATATAGTAAGTGAATATATTTGATTCTTTTGTGCTTTTATGTTCATGGGAATGCTTACTGCTGTCCATTTGATGTCTTAAGTCCTTTGGGTGTGGAGGTCACCATCAGATCCACTAAAGAGCTGGTGAAAAGTCTGGATTGGATTGGACCTCGTCTTGTGAAAATGGAAGTACCCCCTGGAGATGTGAATGTATTACTCCTGTGTCTGAGGGCAGTACACATAATCCTTGTGATCTGAATCTCTATGATCTCTGAATTCTGGTGTGAGTTCAAGTGCCATGTTACCAAGACCTCTGGCTCCTGAGTTTTGGAGAATGAGTAGCTAGAACTAGAATGTGAAGGGTTATCAGCCTTATCTGAAGACAAGTATCCAAATGCATGCAGTTGCCAGAGTTTGGATAGTGAACGTTGGAGCTGTGGGAGTTCCTCTGGCACGGGATCCCCAGATGTCCTCAGTGTGCAGGAGGGGGTAGCAAGTGATGCTGCAGTTTTGCCCAAGGCTTACTGGGGGAGATGTGTTGGGCGCTGGCTCAGATTTAGCCAGGCAGAGACAGGCATAGGTTGTGGGGGTGGCTTGTGAACGAGGCACGGAGAGGAGGTTTAGGTTTGGGTTTGTGCCCAGGCTGCCCAGCAGATTTTAGAGAGGTGCCTTGAATCGTGGGTTTGTTGTACCCAAGTCGGGAAAGTTCTGGGAAGCCCCCAGCACTTTGGCAGCCCTTGGCTAACATAAGTGTTATTGAGGAAGAGGTGCAGTGTGGGGAGGCAGGGTGTTGCAGTTCTCAGGAGAGGGAATGTGAGTGGGTGGTGCTGGGCTAATCTTGAGGGTTCTGTGGAGGAGCTGAGGAGCCTCTTTTCTCCCCAGGAATGAGGAAAAGGGCCCGCCAGCATCAGATGGGAAAGCTTGGCTGAAATCAGAGGTCACTGCAGCCTGGACCAGACGGACTGCTTTTCAGAGCCCCTTTTTTTTTTTTTTTTAGATTTTATTTTATTTTTTGACAGAGAGAGCAAGAGAGGGAGCACAAGCAGGGGGAGTGGGAGAGGGAGAAGCAGGCTTCCCGTGGAGCAGGGAGCCCGACGTGGGGCTCGATCCCAGGACCCTGGGATCATGACCTGAGCCGAAGGCAGACGCTTAACGACTGAGCCACCCAGGCACCCTGGAAAAATACTAATATTTAAAGTTAAACCGTGTTAGCTGTTGAGTAAGAGCGTGGGTTCAGGAAGCTCTTGGCTGTGTGACCGTGGGCGAATTCTTTCACCTTGCTGGTTAGAGAATTACTCCTCATGTGTAAAATGAGCCTAACACTAAGGCCTGTTTCGGAGAGGTTTTTGTGAGGCTTAAATGAGATGGTACCGTAAGGTACTTGTCTAGTCTTTCTTAGCAGATTTCTCCATGAGGCCCTCTGCAGCCAAACGCGGGGCTAGAGCAGGCGTGTCTTGCGGCTGGCATTGCCTCTTGGCTGTAGGGTTTTCTTCAGCCTGCCCCTAAGTGATGCCTGGGTGTTGTGGGCCTCTGGGGTTGCTGTATTTGTTGGTGCTAGCCAGCCGCAGGGTTGGGGTTCTGCAAGTTGGAGGCCCTGGTGTTGGGTCGGTGTTTGTTCTTCTATCTTCAACTTGCTCTCCCAAATTCCGCTTTCAGCTATGGTGGGGGGCAGGTAGTTTGTCTGTGTATATTGTTGTTGGGGAGACTGACCCAAATAGAGGCTTTGGTCAGTGGCTTGGCAGGAGTATCCTTTGGCTCTACTTGGCTAGCCCTGAGCTACCCAGGTGTTCTGGTGCTTATATTTGGGGAAAGGTGACATGGTGACAAGACAATGTGGCAGTTGCTCAGGTAATCTACCTGCAGGGGGTAGAAGCTCTGGTTTCAGGAGGCACTCGGCACTAGCGTGCAGGCTTTCCTCTCTGGAGGACTTGGGGAGGGGTCACTGGTGGGGTGTATACCAGAGAATTCCTGCTTTCTTCCTGCCTATGGAAATGATGTAAGCAGGAAGGCATCTCTGTGCTCTTGTATTATAGCAAGAACTGCTGTGGGCCATCCAGCTCTCTGACCCCAGTTAGAATATGAATCAGCAAAACTGTAGCTGGAGTTCCATCTAATCATCTGCGTGTCTTTTAACCACTAAGATTTATATTTAGTGACTAATGATCTTATGCTAGAAGTACCATCTCCCACACAAGTCCCCGGCAGGCTGGCTCTGAGTAAGGACACTGACTTAGAAATAAACCTTTTCCCCCTCTTTTCCTGCAGGATTTGCCATGGCTTTCTGTGCTGGGCTCTGGGGCCCCTTCACCCATGCAAGCAGAGCGCTCAGCCAGCGCAGTTTCAGGTAACTTTCCCATTCGGTTCTTAGAGCTGTGTGTCTGAGTGAGCCTCCCATCAGGGCTGGGTGTTATGCGACTAGAAAGGGAGTTGGAACTCACAGAGGTGGGCTTGGCATCTGGGAAAGCTAAACGGGCCAGAGCAGCTGGGGTTTGGTAAGAGGATTGGTAAGGACGTGACCTTGCTGTTGGAGGTGGGGTAGGGAATGGCTGACAGTAGAGGAAACTTCAGTCCTTGCCGGATTCTTGCAGTGACTCCAACATCTCTCGACCCTGTCATTCCCCCAGTGCGGGAAAACCTTCTCTTTTAAAAACAGAATCTCTTTTTAAAATGTTACATGTGTATTACCAAAACTCAGGCGTGGTAGAAGTGTGACAGCCTCACCTCCTTTTAGACGCCAAGCCGGGACACAGAGCACGGGGAGCGTTATTGTTGGCAGACATGCCTCCTGGCCCCATTCGTGCACTCACTCCCTGGCATTTACTGAGCACTGCGCCTGGGGTTGCTCATAGATGAATAAGAATCACTTCCTGTCCTCAAAGAGTCTTCACAGTTGGCCACAGGAGCAAGCTTGGAAACAAATAGCTCAGAGGAGATGTGACCAGTATAATAACCCAGGGGTTTGTAGGGTGCTTTGGATGGCTTGAGACGGGCTGCTAACAGAGGAGGGGGAAGGGGGCGCAGAGGCAGCCTTCGCAGAAGGGAAGTGGGAGCAGGCCCCGGCCGGGCCTCCGGGGGGTGGGGGCTCAGCGGTAAGAGATTGTGGCCCTCAGACAGCAGGTAAGTGGGGCCAGGTTGTTGACAGTGTAGACAGGGCTGGACCACTGAACAGTTCTAAGGGGAGTGTTCTCAGCTTTATGTTCTAAAAGAGAGCCCCTGGCTGGCAACGTGAGGCACACGGAACCAGTTCGGACACTAATGTAACAGTCTTGGTGTAAGAGAGAAAGCTGCCAAACTGAGGAAGTGTTGGGGGGGGGTGGAGGGAGAGGACAGAGGGGCTTCATGGCTAGTGTCAATAGGGCTTGGCAGCCGGGGTGCTGATGGAGAGAGGCTTGCAGTGTGGGAGCTGGAGGAGCCGTTGTCTAAGTAAGAACTGCAGCAGCATGGGGAGGTGTGCGAGGGGGGTGATGAGGTCAGTGTGGGACCTAGTGAGTCTGCGGTATCATTGGGACATGTGGGGAGCATGGCTAGAATACAGGAGGGAAGTAAGGCTGGAGGTGGAATTTACTAGTTGGAAGCAAAGGGAATCAATAAAATTGCCCCAGAGTAGGCATGTGGAATGTGAGGGGAGAGCCTAGGGTTACCCTGGAGAATGTAGCACTTAAGGTGCTGGCATCAGGAAGATAGAAATCCCACTGTTATCAGACGCTTAATAATAGCTTATCTGCCTTTAATAGGTACACTTTAAAAAAAATTCCATTCTAGTGGGGAAAAATGCACTGAGACAAAAGATCGTTACCTTGACTTATTTCTGGTTTCTTCTTTTATGTCAGGGGACTCCCTTAGCAAGCCTACTCACTCATATCGTCTGGCTCCCAGCAACACATAGACGGGAAGTTTGGGAATCAGTGTATTCTGGGGGAGCAGGTTTTACAGGCTAGGCAGTGGGTGAGGCCTGGCCCATAAAATAGTCCCTTAATTCTCAGAGTTCTTTTGCATACCAAAGGCTTTCAGTTAGGCTGCCATGAAGTTCGTTGTAACAGAAAATTGGGTTCTATTTAAAACCCCTCCAAATCGAGATGTTGACCCAGCAGCAGAAGCTTTTGACTGTGAGGAAACTGTCTTGGGCACAGAGAAGTCTTCGCAAGCACCTGACTTTCTGTCAGGGCCCTGGGTTTTGCTCTGTTCAGTGCGTTGTTGCTAACGTGTGATGTCTCCCAGGCCTTGTCCTCAGAGGCCTCTGCACCCTGACCAGGAGAGATACAGACCTCAGACTTTTTTTCTTTCCCCAGCACCACCGGGAGCCTCAGTGCAATTCAGAAGATGACGCGGGTCCGTGTGGTGGACAACAGTGCCCTGGGGAATACCCCATACCATCGCCCTCCTCGTTGCATCCACGTCTATAACAAGAACGGGGTGGGCAAGGTGGGCGACCGGATACTGCTGGCCATCAAGGGACAGAAGAAAAAGGCACTCATTGTGGGGCATCGCATGCCCGGTCCCCGGATGACCCCCAGGTTTGACTCCAACAATGTGGTCCTCATTGAGGACAATGGGAACCCTGTGGGGACCCGAATTAAGACACCCATCCCCACCAGCCTACGTCAGAGGGAAGGTGAATTTTCCAAGGTCCTGGCCATTGCTCAGAACTTTGTGTGATCAGGGCTCGGGCCGCTGGCTGCGGTGGGACTCATGGGAGGGAACTTGGGGCCCCATGGCTGGGGAACAGTGTCCTGTGAAAAAATAAACCTTTTCATGTATGTTTCCTCCTGAGCTTTTTGGGATGTGGTCATGAGGTAAGTGGCACCGAAGCAGTTAAAAGGTGGCCTAGCCTTGTCTGGTCACACCGATAGCATGAGGTAGCCTATGAGCTCATCCAGGATTATCAAGCTCTGGAAAATGGAGGTACAAACCAAATTCGTAATGTACAGTTGGACTCTGTCACTTTCTCACCAGGCAAGCTTTTTTATTTTTTATTTTAATTTTTTTTTTGCCATTCAGAGTATCCTCTTTCTGTGTTGGAGGGCTCGAGATATTAAATGGTTATGAAGATTGCAGGTTAGCATGAATAAGGGCAGAGGGACTTGTTCCATCTAGTGGAACATTGCCTTTAGGCTTCAATGGAACCCAGGCAGTGATCCTTTCTTTACTGTGGGGGTACCTTCTGTGAGGGACCAGAACACTCCTGTGTGTTCAGCAGTAGAAAGCTTCTTCCCTTGACTGCTGGGGAAATGGATTAGCCTTTCTGTTTTGCAGATGACCTGATCTTGGGCCTGTGCGGGTGAACCCACTGATTTGTTGATCTGGGGGAAGATTTGGGGGTTCCCTGAGTTCCTTTAATGAGATCTCATCAACTCATTTATAAATCCTTTCATTTATTCATTCAGAATATCCTTTGCACACGCTCATTGTATATTCCAGTGGCCTCTCAGCGGTAGAAGAGCATAATGATTAAGAACACAGGCTCTGTAGCCAGACTGCCTGGGTTTGAATCCTGACTCCACCACTTACTACTTACTGACTTTGGGCAAGTTTTTAATTTTTTTAAAAACTTTTTTAAATTTTTATTTATTTGACAGAGAGACACAGCGAGAGAGGGAATACAAGCAGGGGGAGTGGGAGAGGGAGAAGCAGGCTTCCTGCTGAGCAGGGAGCCCGATGCGGGGCTCGATCCCAGGACCCTGGGATCATGACCTGAGTCAAAGGCAGACGCTTAACGACTGAGCCACCCAGGCACCCCTGGGCAAGTTTTTTAACTTCTCTGTCCCTCAGTTTCCTCCTCTGTAAAATGGGGATATAATAATGGCACCTACTTGGTAGGAATGATGGGAGAATTCAGTGACATAGTACCTCTAAGTGCCTGGCAATAATAAGCACTCAGGAGGTATTAGCTAATTTGTTACTGCATGCACCAGTCCTGAAGAACAACGGAGAGTGCAAGTAGATGAGGTCTTCGCCTTCACGGAGCTTACGGTGTTCCCAGGGAAAATCGACACAGATCACCTAAGTACTCGGATGCACATCCTCAAGTGGGAAAGTGCTTGTGATAATGGGAGTAGACTTTTTTTCTGAGGGATTGGAGGCAGCTTCCCCGAGAAAGGGTTGCATCAGCTGCTTTCCGAGGAATGATTAGAAGTGATAGAAGCATACTGGTTACCTGGGGCTGGGGAGGAGTGTGGACTCGAAAGGGGAAGAGGGGAAGGAAATAAATGGATAGGCGTTAGTTAGGCGGAGGGAAAAATATTCCAGGCAGAGGGAAGAGCACGTGCAAAAACCCTGTGGCAGCGGTGAATGGAATACCCACCAGGGACTTGAAAAAGCCAGTGTGGCTGGAGCAGGGAGAGTGGGCTGGAGCGTGGTGTAGGGTGAGGGCAGGAGAGAAGCAGGGCCAGGCTGTGCAGGGCCTTGTAAGCCCCAGGCAGCTTTCCTTGTCCTGAGGGCATCAGCATACTGTTGGGAGTATTCAGCATGTGGGGTAGGGGAGCTGGGAGAGGAGATTTGCTTAGATTTGCTCTGTGGACAGAGGCTAAGGGAGGCCAGAATGGCCAGCATAGGCTTTGCAGCAGACCCTGTGAAGATGATGACGAGTTGGGTGGGGATGGTGGTGAAGGAAGGGAGTAGAAACCTCGAGGAAGCTCAGTTCACTGGGCTCGGTGGTACATTTCGCCGTTGGGAAGGCCAGGAATGGGTCCTGGGTTCCTGGCTTCCACGCCTGGATGGTTGGTCCTACCAAGCGTCGAGGGGGCAGGGCCCTAGGAGCAGCCTGGGTGGGAGAGGGAGCAGTTGGGGGCCTCTGGATGGGGGTGCCTGTGAGACATCCAGGAGGTATCAAGTAAGTAGCTGGATGTAAATGATCTCATGATTGGAGCGGCACTTAGTATCTGTTTTGAAAGTGTTTATGTATCTGTCTCTTCTTGGGTCCCTCCTAGTCCTTAGGTTTGGCAGGCATGGGTCCGTGTTTTAGATGAGGACACTGAGTTTCTTAGTAACGTCATTTCATGGGGTCTTAAAACTAATAGGTGGTAAAGCTGGTCTTGAAGTCAGTTCCTGGGACTTACAACTGAGGGGTCTTCTAACAACAACATGGGGTCTTACTTTTGGGGTTGATGAGTCCTCTCCACCTTGAATTGATTCTCTAGCTGTGATCCTAGAGCCTGTTGCCTGCTAAGTCCTGACTGCAAGGAAGCGAGGACTAGTAGTTTTCTGTCCTCCTGGTTGAGGCAGGCACTGCTTCCCCCGCTCCAGGGTTCCTCTGACTAAGCTTGATTCAAGGTACCCTGGGTGCTTTCGGAGCTAACATCCCTCTCCTTCCGGCCCTCCGCAAGGGCTGCTGGAGTCTGTGGCCGGCCTGCTCTGCTGCCGTGGCTGGCCGTGGCCCAGGAGGAGGACTCCCACCCAGACCGGGCCCTGCTTTGTCAGTGGTGGGTGTCTCTCCAGCTGCAGCCACTGGTACTCAGCAAGCTGCTCATTGCTCTGCTTTCCAGGCTGCTTCCCAAAGATTCAGGGAGAAGAGACCCCTGTCCTGGAAGGGAAGGCAGAGTTCTGATTCTCAGCCGGGCACCACCTGCTTAGGGGCTGGGCCTTTGCTCTTTCCTGAGCTGCCCCCTTGCATTGCAGGCCCCTTGCCTTCTGGGGTCAGGCTCAGTCCTTCCTGTGCCCTTAGTGAGCAGACAGCGTATGGATCCTGTCACGAGTGTGCGGGGTCCTGCTGCTCTGCCACAGCCTACCCAGGTCATTCAAATGACTATCCTCACTGTCCCCTCCTCTGGTCTTCCGTGGGCTTAAACACCCCTCCCAAGGTGTTCTCTGCTGACCACTGGAAGGCTGTGGTTTCCACAAAGCCGAGTGGCCGGAGCCTGCTCTCTGTGACGCAGGCCTTCCCAGCGCACAGCCCAGAATAGCCTCAGCTTTGCTGCTTTTCCAGCTGCCCTGTCACTTTGCAAACTGGGATCTAATTTGCTGTCCGCCCTCCCCACCCCAGTGTCTCAACCAGTACCACCTTCTTTGCTCATGAAATATTTATAATCACAGATTATATTTCCCTATGGGTCTGAGCTGGCTTTTGTTGTTTTCCCTTCTGCACCCTTAAGAAGCTGCCCCTGACAGGTCAGAGGAGAGCCTTGTGTCTCTTGGTTCATAGGCTTCACCGCGGTGTCTCCTGCGGTGTCCGGCGCTACCCGTAGTTTTACTCCCTCTGCTACGGCTCCGCCGCAGAAATGTGCCGCAAGGGGCTGTAGGTGCGTGGTTGGGGCTGGGAGGCCTGGGCGCGCAGTGGGCCTGTGCTGCTGCCTAGTTGGGCAAGCCAGAGCCTCAGGGGAGTTGCACGGGGGCTGGGTGCTTAGGGGACCCCGCCAGTGGGGGGGCCTCTGCAGCCCTTGCCCCAGCCACTTTGAAGGGCGTGCCCTTGGCTGCCGGTGGGGACCTGGCCAAAGAATGTGCAGAGATCATCCTGTCACCACCAGCCCTCCTGGAAAACAGAAGCCACGTATCTGTGGCAGGGTGGCCTCTTCCTGGGTGACAGGCAGGTCCCTCCTGAGACCCGAGCCCAGCCTGGCTTTAGCGAGGGCGGGCAGTGAGAGACGGTCCATCGGGAGTCAGAATTCGCCTGAGGCTGGCCTTCTGGGTCCGAGGGGAGCGGAGGAGCCCCTCCTTCAGCCCCAGGGTGCGCCTCCTCTGGGGCCCACGGGCTCTGGCCTCACCTGGGCGCAGCCTCCCTAGCTTCCCTGCTCTGTCCCCTCATTGCCTTCCTTGGCCCTTCTCGTGCTCTCTCACGTTCTTTCTCAGCTGCTGAGAATTGTTGGTTTTGATGAAAATTGCATGCTGCTAAAATCAGATGATGAACTGAAATTCAGATCTGTCCTGGCAGCTGTGCTTCTCTCCTCTGGTTCTGTAATCCAGTCTTTAACAACAAGCTGTGGGACTCTGTTTTATTCTCTCCCACCTGGAGGATGGGTATGGATCACAGTTCAGTTCCCCTCAGCATTTTGGACACTTGCCCAAGTGTTTTCCCAAATGTTAGTCATGTTCCAAATTATTTGGACTTCCCGGGTTCACAGTGGTCATGAGTTTGCTTCTCAGTTTTCAGCATCAAGCCAATGTCTTTATGATTTTTTTTTGTCTTTATGACTTTTTTTTTTAAAGATTTTATTTATTTATTTGACAGAGAGAGACACAGCGAGAGAGGGAACACAAGCAGGGGGAGTGGGAGAGGGAGAAGCAGGCTTCCCGCCGAGCAGGGAGCCCGATGCAGGGCTTGATCCCAGGACCCTGGGATCATGACCTGAGCCGAAGGCAGACCCTTAACAACTGAGTCACCCAGGCGCCCCCGTCTTTATGACTTTTTAAAGGCAATTTCCAGCCAGATTCAGGAACAGCGATGCCTGTTGTCATTTGCTTGATATTATGACAGGCTATCTCATAAGACAGACTACAAG
Organism: Mirounga angustirostris; assembly: GCF_029215605.1. Taxonomy (NCBI): domain Eukaryota; kingdom Metazoa; phylum Chordata; class Mammalia; order Carnivora; family Phocidae; genus Mirounga; species Mirounga angustirostris. The sequence continues at coordinate 40,027,852 of NW_026991716.1, read as the reverse complement.
CTTTTTTTTTTTTTTTTTTTAAATGAAAGTGACCTTAAACATTTTGGGAATTTCACAAGAGTTCTTGAACAATCAGGATTGGCAGTTGATTTTAGGGCAAATGTTTACCTGTCAAATAGAAGCAACTCTTGGGCAATCAGGACTGATGATCCAGTGTGGGATCAGAGCCATCCTCTCTGCTTCCCACTCCTGCTCTGGGTTTCCTGTAGATATGTAGCAACTTCCGAAGGCAGGAGGGCCCGGCACCAGCACAGGAAGAGGAGAGACAGAGACCTATCCCACCTGCTGGCCCTTTACAGGGATGCTGCTCCAGGCCTGTGCCAGCCCACACCCACAGGCTAACCCAGTGCCCTTCCTGGACCTCATTGGCCCCGTTCTTAACTACAGTAATGCTCTGGTTTGCTGCCAGCTCTGGTTAAAGATTTACTGGTGAAGGAGAATGAAACCCCTGCTTGAAAGGAGGTTTTAGGGTCTGTGGATTTTGTGTCTCGTCCCCCAAATTTGCGAACAATTGAGAATTAGTTACACAGTCCTCAGACTTTGCTGCAGATATCCTGTCCCACAGGCTTCCCTTTGTACTTAATTAAGTTGCTTTTTGGTAGGTAACTTCTTGCAGAGGCCGTCTACGTATACATGTTTTTTCTCCCTTTCATTCCATATAAAAGTTAATTTTAGTCTGACTACTCCCTTTATTTGTAAGATCGTGTTTATGTTTTTAAAAAGCCCGATGCCGAAGTACTTAGTGAAGTGTCTTGATATCTGCAAAAAATGATCAGTTGATGAATCTAAATGAGTATATGGCAATTGTACTATTCTTTTTTTAAAAGATTTTATTTATTTGAGAGAGAGTAAGAGAGCACAGACGGAGAGGGATAGGGAGAAGCAGACTCCCAGCTGAGCAGAGAGCCCGATGTGGGGCTCGATCCCAGGACCCCGAGATCATGACCTGAGCCGAAGGCAGATGCTTAACTGACTGAGCCACCCAGGCGCCCCTCTTTTAATTTATTTTGGGTTTGACGTTTTCAAAATAATGATAGGGATAAAAGAAATAAAAAGGAGTTATTGCCTTTTTTTCTTTTTCTTTTTTTTTTTAATTTTGATGATCAAACCTGTGTTGGGAACGTGCTCCCACTGATCGGTGCCCAGACTGGGTCCCTGCGCCTGAGGCTCTGGCTGGCTGATGGGGACCCGACAGTTCAGCAGCTGGAGCTGTTTAGTCCACTCACTGCTGCCCACCCTCCAGCTTCTGGGTGGGCCTTTCTCACTGCCTCTCCCCTGTCCCCATGGCCTGGGCTTGGTTTGTATTCTTTCCTTCCTCCAGGAACGTGGCAGAAGTGTTTCTAGCTCTGTTCTAACATCCGGCACATAGTAGATATGCAGTAAGTGTTGAATTAATAAATTACTTCTATTTAGGTTCGTGGTGAGTGTTTATTTTTTATTTATTTATTTATTTATTTATTTATTTATTTATTTATTTATTTTAAGATTTTATTTATTTATTCATGAGAGAGAGAGAGAGGCAGAGGCAGAGGGAGAAGCAGGCTCCCCGCGGAGCAGGGAGCCCGATGCGGGACTCGATCCCGGGACCCTGGGATCATGACCTGAGCTGAAGGCAGACGCTTAACCGACTGAGCCACCCAGGCGTCCCCGTGGTGAGTGTTTAAAGGAAAGGAGAACGTTGTGCTTCCTAAGTACTGTTTGTTTGGTGTGTACTTTTGAGTTTTCCCTTCTGTGACATCCAGCTGACAGCATAGGGTACCTTTCTCACGGGGCATGTCGGATGTAACCCACCTGTGGCTTGAGTTTATTTCAAAACAAAACTGGTACGGTTTGCACCTTTCACTATGACCATGTGGACATGGGGGCTGAGGAGCTCCCCAAATTTCACAGATGAGGGAAGCAAATTCAGGATGAGAACTCAGATTTTCTGGTTCCCAGCCCACTTCTTTTCACTGCACTTCAGCATCACTGAGCACTTCTTTCGCCACTGAGCTCAGAAATCTGAATTTTCTGAAAACCCTTTTGGAAGGGGCAACACCTCCCCAGCCTGTCGGGGCAGAAAGCAGCATTGGTGTGAGGAGCTGGGAGAATCCTCTGTGACTGGGCTGGCCGGGTGGGGCTGGTTGGGGAGGAGGGACGGTGCTTGTGCTGCTGTGGGCTGAAGCCTCCCCTCTGGACCCTGCATCCCCTCCTGGGTCCCAGGGCTTCAGAGACCACCTTGCTGCCTTCTCTTCCTTCCTCTGAGCAGCAGGGCGCTTCCTCCTCGGGGTCTGCCTGAGTCGTGGACACCCCCACTGGCAAACCTCTGCCTCTTCGGAGCACTTCCCCTTTGCAAAGTGCTCTCACCTTTGTGGTCTTACCTCATGCCTGCTGCTAAGGTGTGTCCCAGCCTTGAATTCTGTGACTCCCGCCTTGGTGACAACTCTGGGTGGAGGTCAGGTTGAGGTCTTTATTTCATAGGTAGTAAAACTGAGTGAGTATGCAGTAGAGTTGGGCCCAATGTTCTTTTTATGCTCTGTGGGGCCTCTGCTGTGCTTTGTATGCCCCTAGCATGGCCCTTTTCACACCACTTTGTAATCGGGCAGGCCCCAGGCGCTCAGGAGTGTCCGTCCTGTTCTCTGCTGTCTCCCTGGTGCTCAGTAGGTACACAAAAAATATTGACAGCTCAAAGATTAAAGTCTGGATTCTTTTTTTTTTTTTCTTTAAGATTTTATTTATTTAGAGAGAGGGAGAGAGAGCAAGTGGGACAGAAGGGGCAGAGGGAGAGAATCTCAAGCAGACTTGGTGCTGAGCGCGGAGCCTGATGTGGGGCTCGATCCCAGGACCCCGAGATCATGACCTGAGCTGAAATCAAGAGTTGGATGCTTAGCTAGTGGAGCCACCCAGGTGCCCCAAAATTTGGATTCTTAATTTAGGAGTCTGTGTTTAGATGTTTAGTATAGGAGTGTGCAAAATTAAGACATTTTCAGAGTATTTCCAAGGACCGGTGCTGGACAGGGTTGCATGTCTCTGTGCAGGTCCTTACCCGTGGACTTCACCCACACAGGACAGATGCCCAGTGCTTCCTGCTCATAGGACGTCTGCCCATGCTGAGTGTAGACTGGTAACCCTGTGAAACCAGAGTTCACGTTCATGTCCAAAGTGTCAAGATGTGCTTTCTTGGAGAGAACTCATGATGAATGTGGCTTTTGGCCATACTTTTGATATCTCTTGCCAGGACTAGCCGGGATGAAAAAGGAGCCCTTTACTGGAACTTGCTTGCTTTCTTTTCCAAATAATAAAATACTTTTCCCCCCTCCTATACTTGGTTTCGTTCATATGAAAATTTTAGTCCCTTCAAATGTTTAGGCAACAATATAAAAGAGAGTTACAAGGTGGCTTATGGGGCAGTTGTTTGTACAGGGTTTAGAGGACAGCAATCCCCTTCAGGCTGTGGGGACGGAAGGAGTGAGATGAAGGTAAACGACTCACCCCTTGCTGCAGGTTCGTCAGGTTCACATGATGTCCTTGGAAGCAGTCAGCAGTCCTCAGGCTCGGGGACAGAAAGAGGGTGGAAAAGAAAGAGGAAGAGACGCATGTGACAGTGACAATGTGCCACCATAAGTTGGCTTCAGCATTAAGTGCCAAGGCTGTTGGTTACTTCTTGTTGACAAAGCTTTTCTACCTTCCTCCATCTTGATTCCTCCACCGTCCCCACCTGGAAAGGTACTAAATAAACATGCTTCTTACTAAAGTTGAGTTTCTAAATCTTCACCATGTTTAGGAGAAAAGAAAGTTGTGCAAGGGATAAGGCAGTGGTGCTTAACTGGGGACGTTTGTCAATATCTGGAGGCGTTGGTGATTGTCACGACTGGGGGTGGCATCTGGTAGGTAGAGACCAGGGTCAGTGCTAGACATGCCACGATGTACAGGACAGGCTCCACAACACAGAACATCCGGCCCCAAGTGCCGATAGTGCCAAGGATAGGAAACCCTGGGATAAGACTGGTTGTGTGTAAGGGGACCGGGGACATCCGGGAGTCACAGCCAACCATCGGTCCCTAAATAATGGTGTTGAATTAGAGGTGTGAAACCCTCTAACACCGAAATCCGTGAAACTCTCTATTGGTCGCTGTTTACCTGCCATTTTACCCTGGCTTGAGCCCTAAAGGTAGGGCAGCAGCTAATGGGGGATTTAGAAGGGTGGAGAACTAGGGGGACGCCTGGGTGGCTCAGTTGTTAAGCGTCTGCCTTCGGCTCAGGTCATGATCCCAGGGTCCTGGGATCGAGCCCCGCATCGGGCTCCCTGCTCCACGGGAAGCCTGCTTTTCCCTCTCCCACTCCCTCTGCTTGTGCTCTCTCTCTCTCTGACAAAAAAAAAAAAAAGTGGTTAAAAAAAAAAAAATAGAAGGGTGGAGAACTAGACCAGCAGAGTCAAGGCCATCAGAGGATTAGGCGCTGGGCTCGCAGAGCGTGGACGGAGGGTCTCAGACCGCATGAGAGCCGTGCGCTGGGGTTGCAGGCAAGGCTGTAGGTTGGGCTCAGCCATCACTCACCGGTTCGGTCATGGGGGCTAATCACTCTCCTCCGAGGTTTGGCTTCTGCCCCTGCCCCCATTCTCCACGACAGTCCTAGTGGTGGCACTCGCAGCCTTCTTAACTTACAAATCTCACAGCCGTGGTGTCCCTTTGGGTTTGCCCTGCTTTCCCTGCCCATTCTTAGTTTCCACAGGGTGCTGCCATTTTCCTAGGGTAGAGTGGCACTCTTGCTGCAGGCCGGGGCCCAGTACGGCGCCAGCATGCTGCAGCCTGCTACCGAGTTCTGGGACAGTCCGGCTCTCGGTGTAGACATCACATCGCTTTCCTCCTGCTGTCTGACGGCTGATTTTGTGCCAGGCCCTTGACACATTCTGTCCCAGCTAGTCCTTGCTGTGCCTGATACGTGAGTGAGCAAACCCAGGCCGATGACGGGCCGGGATTCGAAGGCAGGTCTGTCTGACCTCACAGCTCCTGTTCCTTCTGCCGCACTGACCTGTGCTGGGGATCTTTCTTGGTAACGTGCCCTCCCTCAGCTGGTAAAGTCTCCCGGAAGCATCAGTTGGATGGATAGCCACTGCGGAGACCCACAGTTGCTTCCAGTTTTCTCTGAGGTCAGTTCCTTCCAGCCGCCAAGGGCAGCGCTTCTCGCTGGAGGCCTGCTCCCTGCCTTATTTATCAGCACTGTCTCCGGTCCCCTGCAACTTGAGCTTCAGCTCCAGCTGAGGAAGTGGGCCTCCCCTTGCACTCCGTGCCCAGCTGACTGTGGGCCCCCTGGGGCCGGCACCTGGTCTTGGCTCACTTGGCTCTCAGCACCCAGTACCAAGTGGGTTCTCAGTGTTTGCTGAGTGATTCATCAAATGAAGAGCGCGGGTCTTTCGCTGCCCCCATGAAAGGCAGCCTCTGCCTCTCCTAACCCATTCCCACCTGGAAAAGCCAGGCCAAGGAGGTCCTGTACAGGCCGGCTGAACAGCTCTGCTCACCGGGTCCCGCCAGCGTGGAGTCCCGTACTTGGCTGGTCCACCCCTCGCACTCTCCTGCTGCCTTTATGCCCAGGGAAGCCGGCTGAGCCCACGGCTGTGCCTTTGTGCGTGTTCGGCTCGGAACGGCCTCTTCTCCTGGAGACACAGTAGTCATCCTGTGGAGCTCCACTCGGACAGCTCATCGATTAAATTCTGATCCACTGACATTTATTGAGCCCTGGGCGCAGACATCCTAATTTGCCTGTCAGGGTCCCTCTTGCCTCTTTCTGCCTGGTTCTGTCCCGGAGGCTGACCTGTAGGGACTGCGTCGGGGGCTCCCAGGCCCTCTGACTTCCAGCTGGGTTTGGCCAGGGGGAGGCTCCAGCAGGAGCTCACAGGACAGGAGGAAAGAGAGGGTACGGGGGTACTTTTTGCTGTCCCCTGCCCCTGCAGGGCTGGCCGCATCCCTCAGGCCCCTCTCGGAACAGCTCTGCCACACCCCTTCCAAGCCCCTAGGCCACTGTGGAGCCCACTATGCTGCCTACACCTTTAATTTTTTTTTAAGATTTTGTTTATTAGAGAGCACAAGCAGGGCAGAGGGAGAGGGAGAAGCAGGCTCCCCACTGAGCAGGGAGCCCCATGTGGGACTGGATCCCAGGACCCCGGGATCATGACCTGAGCCGAAGGCAGACACTTAAATGACTTAACTGACGCTTAACAGGTGCCCCTGCCTACGCCTTTGTTAAACCCTTTTCCAATGATTTTGATGGAGTGGCCCACCTAGTGACCTGCTAGGACCCTACTGGATACAAACATGGAGCATGTGAACCCAGATGGCAAACGACGGCCCCTGCCCTGGAGAAGCTCCTGGGAGGTGATGGGGTTGGTTCATTCTATGGGAAGTGTCGGGAAGTGTCAGGAAGTGTCTGCCTCAGAAGCCATTAGCCTGGGAGACCCAGAAACACTTCCCGAGGAGATTCCTGGAAGCTGGAAGATTAGTCAGTCCAGTGACATTGTAAAGTGGGAGGCGACTTTCATCCCAACCAAAGGCAGAGATGTGACACTGAGTGGGGTGGACTGCGAACTGTCAACAGTTTGGGGGCCCTAGAGGCTGGCGGGGCTACACCCGACCCTCTCACCACCTGGCTTTAAATACTCCGAGGCTCTTCATCCCAGATTGCGGTTGTCAAGATGGACCAGGCTGCTGAGCGGAGGACCCTCTAACGGCTGGTGGGAGGGCCAGGCAGGCGGCAGGGAAATCACTCAGTTCAAGAGATGTAAGAGCACTAGGGTAGGACAAGGCAGGGATGAAGGATGGGAGTTAGGACGTATTTGGGAGAAAATTGGTATTTAGCAGTTTGAGCCAGTTTGGCATAGAGGAGTCATGTTGGGAGATAGGGCAGGGGTCCAGAAACTCAAGAAAGCACAACCGGGCTATACACGGATAGGTTATCAAGGGCTGGGCTTTGCCTCCAGAGGAACTGTGTGGTGGGAGACAGTAAAGGAGAGTGGGCGGGGAGTGGAGGAGCCGAGCATGGGGCAGGCTGCAGGCTGTGCCTGTGGAGAGGGGGGAGCGTGGCCAGCTCAGGGGGTGACTGGCGGTGACCTGGGCCAAGGCAGGGAGGGGAAGGTGCCTGCAGCATCCCCGATACGGCTGGGGCCTGCGGGAGGCCAGTCTGACTGCCTGTGACTGGGGGCGTGCGGCTCGAGGCTGCCCTCTGAGCCACTTTCCTGAAATAAAGTACATCCATGATCCTGAACCTTGAGTCTTAAACCTGCTGGGCCACCCAACTGTGGAACTGCCCCAGACATGGAATGGGCAGGATCCGATGAACATTTGGAAGTGGAAGGAGGTGAGGGTGCCTTCTGAGGTCTGCAGCCTGGGGGGCTGGGGGAACCCTGGGAGAGGAGAGGAGAGGAGGAAGGGAGCTCTTTTCTGGCTGCAAGTGTTTGGGGGACACTAAACACAAGGTCGGGGAGAGAACAGAACGGAAGGTTGCAGAGGCATCAGGACGCATGTGGTCACTCAGGGAGAGAGGAGGGGGAGAGGAGCCAGCAGCCAGAGCACAGCCCTGGAGAGCTCTGGTGTTTAAGAGCTGGCTGGGCAGGAGATCAAGAAGAAATGGGAGGGAGGGAGAAGGGCCGGAGAGAGGTGCGGTGTGAGGAGGGGGTGGTCTCCCCGGTCCCAGGGGGCAGGGGCCCTTAGCAGCGAGGTCTGCAGAGGGATGGGTGGCGTGACTGCCTGCTGTCACTGGCGGAGAGTGAGGGCGCAGGCAGCCCGCAGTGGGTCGAGGACGGGTGAGGGCGCGCGATGGTCACGAGGAGTGGGGAGGACTTCTTCCAGAAGCTTGTCTGACAAGAGAGGACCGAGAGAGGGCAGCATGAGGAACGCTTTGAAAGGCTGGGAGAGATCTGAGCAGTTTGTACACGGGTGGGTTCTCCTCCTAGCTGGGAGGGGGTCTTTGGTAAGAAGATGCTAGCATATGTAGAAATTACCAACAAACGGAGGCCAGCCTTGAAAATTCCCTGAGCAGACAAAACCAGGTTAGTCATATGAGCCAAGCTTAAGTTAGCTTATTTTGCACGACTGACTTGACCTGGGTCACTTCCTGCTTATGCCTCTGGAAATCACAAGCAAAACTGAAAGTTTTCCCAAGGTTGATAGGAGGTAACACGGACTAATTCCCTATCATTTAAGAAAACTCTGACATCATAACCAATCACTGTGCAGAATAAACAGTCACTGCTTCCTCACCATATAAACTGCTTTAAAACAATATACTTGAGCCTCATTCCATGTTTTGGCTTAAGTGCTGACTGCTGCCTTGCACACCGGCTTTTTGGTGTGTGCACAATAAACTTTTATTACTTACTACTTGGGTGATTCACTGGTTTTACTTCTGTTATTTTGGAACTTTTGCTACCTGGTAAGTGCTAGGGAGTCCGTATCATCAGCACGAGAAGACCCATCATTAGCACGGTCTACGTTTCACCCTGAAGGCCCTCCGGTGACACCCAGGCCCAAGGAAGGGGACCCCCCCGCCCCGGGAGGAAAGTAGAACAGAGCTGCCTGAGGGAGAGTCGGGACCCTCGGCGGAGGCGGGCTGAGGCCCCAGGAGGAGTGGATTTGGGGGTCCATCCCTCTGACTTAGGCCGAACGGTGATGTGATGGGGCAAGAGATCACCGGATGGCGCCTTTGTGGCCTTTGGAACAGGTGGGTGTTGCCTAGGGCTTCAGGCAATTTCGATCATGAGCCCCCTCCGCCTGCCAGCCCTCTCCCAAGCATTCGGGTGCTGATACTATCCTGTCTTCCCAAAGCCTTAGGAGGTAAGGGTTTTGTCAGTCTTCCTGGGCTGGGCCCGCGCTGCAGATGTGGGGACTGAGGTTCTGATGCGGTACAGTAACTGTCTCGGGTCCCAGGGCCAGGAACTGGTGGAGCTGGGGTGCTCGGCCTCTGCGGTTGCTGCTGGAGGTGGAGGCCCCAACAGAAGGGAGAGCAGGGGAGCCGGAAGGAAGGAAGCAAAGGGCACCTGGGCCCTGAGCCTGCTGGCAGGCTGGACGCTCGGGGAGGTCAGTTTGTGTAGAGGGGCAGGCGGGCAGGACCTTGCAGGGTTCCCTCCTAAAAGCCTTGGGAGGGGGAGGCTGCCACCGGAGAGTGGGGGTGAGGGGTGGGAAAGGTGGGGATCAGCTGCCCAGAAGGAGGGAGAGGGCTGAGGATAGAGAATGGGTTGTCAGTGTACTAGGGCGCTGGGTCCCTGTGGTTTCCTGTCTGTGCCCTAGAGGCGTCTGCCCAGCAGGGCTCAGTGGCCACGTGCGAGGTGGGGAGAGAAGGTGGCTGTGGACATCCTGGGTCAGGGTCTGCAGGGCCCCCTCTCTCCCAGTGGGTGTGTGGCCCCAGGACAGAGTTGACCCCCCGCTTCCACTCTGGGTCTTGAACACTCTTCTGTTCCTGGGTGCCACGCATGGGGCCGTGCCTGTGGAATTACGAGTCCGCCTCCAGGGGGTGGGAACAGTGCTGCCACCTGGAAATCTTGCTTTTTTTTTTTTTTTTTAAATTTTATTTATTTATTTGACAGAGAGAGGCCCAGCGAGAGAGGGAACACAAGCAGGGGGAGTGGGAGAGGGAGAAGCAGACTTCCCACTGAGCAGGGAGCCCGATGCGGGGCTCAGTGCCAGGACCCCGGGATCATGACCTGAGCCGAAGGCAGATGCTTAACGACTGAGCCACCCAGGTGCCCCGGAAATCTTGCTTTTGTCCCCTGTGAGTTCCTCAAGGACCAGAGCCTTGTCCAGCCCACAGGGGGATTGTATATTTGTTTCCTCAGCCTGGAAGCTCCTCCTGGAAAGGGGCCGGGGCTCCTGCCTCTCAGGAAACCCTGGCTGCCCACTTTGGTCTCTGCCTCTCCTGCACATGTGGACACACTAATACACACACACATCCACGTCCATACACACGCACTCACACTCCCATGCGTGCACACACACCTATACACTACTTCGGTCCCAGCGCAGGGTCTGTCGTGTGGTGTCGCCCTGGTGTGGCCCACAGAGGCGGGGCAGGGACTCTGCTCATGGTGTTTCTCATTTGTCCACAGTAGATTTAGGCTCCCAGCCCAAGGGGGTGGCAGACTCTGAGTGAGCCTTCGTCCCTGCCCTTGAGAGGGTCCTGGTTGTCTAAGGATCTTGGCTGGAAGGAAGGAGGCCAAGGGCAGGGACACAGAGCAGCGCCTACCGCTTGGCACTGGTGACTTCATTCTTTTCACAGCAGTCCTATGTGGCAGGGATGACTTCATTTTGTAAAGTGGAAACTGAGGCTCGGGTTAATTAGGTGCCCAGGGTGAGGGGTGGAGCCAGGATTTGCGCTAGGTCTGGCTGCAAAGGTCGTCTCAGCTGTAGATGGAATCCTTGCCTAAACCGCCGGGAGGGAAGAGGCTTTATGCTGCCCACCTTGCCCTTTTGACATAACATGGTACTTTGTAAAGACACAAAGTTCACACAGGTTGGTGCTTCTTAGCTTTTATGAGGCCCTCTGACAACCAGAAAACCCGTGAGGGTTATGGCCCCTCTCCACCCCTCTCTGCAAAATAGTCCATACATCCAGAGGCACACACAGATAAATTGGGGTATGATTTCAGGGGTTCGAGGCCCCCGAGGCCTCCAGTGGCCCCAAGATTGAGAACTCCCATCAGGTGTATTTGTGAGCAGTGTGACCGACAAGAGGTGGTGTCCCTGCCCCGTGCAGGCCTCCTGCCACAGTGCATAGGTATGTTCCTTTCAGCCCTGCTTTTAATAATGCAACCTGGGAACAATTTGAACAGCCATCAGAAGGGGCAGGTTTGATCAGTAAAGCCCATCCAGACACAATGGTTCCAAGAAAGGAGGACATAGGCGTAAAGAGATGGAGCTCTCCAAGACATATTGTTGAGTGGGGAAAAGCATGTTGAAGAGTGATATACACACACGCATCATTTATATAAAATAAAAGCACTCAACAATATTACTTATTTCTGCACATGTGGAAAAATGTGTGTTGAATGCCCAGAAAAAGGACTGGGATCATATCCCACAGGGAGTTGGGCAGTTCCCAGCCTGGAAATCCTAGAGGTAGAGGCTTGAAGTCTTTTCCCATGAAGCATCCATGAATCAGTTGAATTGAGAGCTGGCTGGTCATCAAATCAGGTCAACCCTGTGACCTGGCAGTTCCATTCCCTGAATCTTCAGGCAGGGCCAAGGGGTCAATGTGCAAGGACGCTCACGGCAGGATTGTCGAGGGGAGGAGTTGGAGGGAATCCAGATGCCCGGCACCCCGAGAGCGGGGAAATAAATGGTACCCACCAGGGACTAGCAACATGGATGGGTTTTAAAAACCTGGTGCTGAGAGGGGCGCCTGGGTGGCTCAGTTGTTAAGCATCTGCCTTCGGCTCAGGTCATGGTCCCAGGGTCCTGGGATCGAGCCCCGCATCAGGCTCCCCGCTCCGCAGGAAGCCTGCTTCTCCCTCTCCCACTCCCCCTGCTTGTGTTCCCTCTCGCTGTATCTCTCACTGTCAAATAAATAAAATCTTTAAAAAAAAAAAAAAACCTGGTGCTGAGAGAACGAAGTAAGAAATACACGACATACTAAGCACCCATTTAAAAAAAAACCATGCACTTGTTTTACAAGAACGCATACAAAAGGTTGGCTGTGGGTGGGGCCGAAGGGGAATAAAAGCGAGATAAAGACAAAGGGTGTGTGGTGAATTCAGTTCCCCCGGGGCAGGCGAGGAGGGAGGCCGGGCTGGTCAAACCGACATTTCTGTGCGCATCACGACATCTAGTGGGCACAAGGGCTTCCAGCTCCCTGGTCCCAGAGCCTGTGCCGCGAATATTTCCCAGGACAGCCCGGCAGCAGGGGTGGGGGTGGGGGTTGGGGGAGGTGGGGGTAGAGGCGGCTGTAGGGGGTGGGGGCGGGGGGGGGGATGTTGCCTCGTGGGGCCCTTCAGCAGAGGGGCAGGGACAGGCTGGCTGAGGTTTGCTATGGGCAGGTCCAGGGGTGGGGGGTGGCGGGCTCTGCAGTGATTTAGGGGTGGGGGAAGCTTCAGACAGGCTGAGTTCCTCACCATCCACTGTGGCAGGCCGGGGCAGAGGCTGAGGCCCAGACGCCAAATCCCGGCATGCCCACCTCAGTTCTGGCAGGAATCATCTGGCGGGGTCATCATGAAAGCAAAGAGGGACGAAGATGGGCCTGGGGTCTGTGGACATAAAGAGAAAGCTCTGGGTGGATGGGGTCGCTGGCTCAGGGCCTGGGGATGTTGGCTAGGAATGGATCATGGACCCAGGCCAGGCAGGGGTGGGGGGGTGGAGTGAAGCAGGGTGGGTCCTGGGGTGAGGTCCTGCAAAGATCCCTCCTTATCTACTGCCTGAGCCCCTCTGCTCTGCCAAATACACACCAGACAGGTTGCGGAGGTCACGTGTGATCAGGATAAGTCTGCCCCGGACCCCGGAAGTAGGCGGGACGGGTGGTTACCCGCAGCACCAGTGATCTCTGGGGTTTGAGGGGCCCTACCCTTCTCCACCTCCCTCTGTAATTCACAACTCACCACTCCCCTCCTTCTTCTTCCTCTCTTCTCCATCAGACTCTGTCCCCTCCTTTATGTTAGCTGTCCCTTTCCCACATCCCCAGCCTCTCCTGCCTCTGCACTGGAGTTCTCTTCCTAAAGCACAGAGCAGCTTAGCCTGTTCAAGAACCTTCCTTGGCTTTTCATGGCTTGTGAGTCAGTTCCAACATCCTTGCCAGGCACTCAAGCCCCTTATAATCTGGCCCAACCTGCCTCCTCACACTTGTCTTCCACGTTCTGCAATGCATTGCTTCCCATCCCAAACCAGACCATGTGCTCCCTGTCTCCAGCATCCGCTCAAGCTGTTTTGAATACTCTTCCTCCCCACTTCTCTGCCTGGTAAAGTCCTCCTCATCCTTAAAGTCCCGTTCAGTTGTTAGCACCTCCAGCAAAGACTGCCCTGGTGAACTGGCCACCCTCCTGCCCTTGTCATTAAATCAGCTGTCGTTAATCCCTTTCCAGTTACTGCATTTTGGAACAGGCCGCCCAGTTCCTGTTCAGCAGGTAGAGGAAAGAAGTGTGCGTTCTGACCCCAGACTGCATGGAGGAATCTTCCTTGGCCACTCACTAGCTGTGTGACTGTGGGCAAGGTAATTTACCTCTCTGAGCCTTAGTTTTCTTATCAGCTAAATGCAGGTGAAGCTCTCATTACACAACCCAAATTCCTCACCCCAGTCTGCAAGGCCTTGCCTGACCTGTCTCCAGTCCCTGTCCAGGTAGCTGGCCGCACTCCAGCCACACAGGGGCTCCCTCCCCCCCCCCACTCTTCATTCTTGAACATAAAGTCCTTTCTTGCCTCCTAGCCTCCGTATCTGCTGTTCTCTACCTGGAATGCTCTTCTTCTCCACCTCATTTCCAATGTCACCTCCTCAGAGAGGCCCTCTGCAACCACCCCCTAAATCGCCGGCTCCACTCTGCTTTGTCCCACCTTCTGTGTATTTTCCCCAGTTTAAAATTTTCTACTTTTTTGGGGCACCTGGGTGGTTCAGTCCCTTAAGCATCTGCCTTCTGCTCAGGTAATGGTCCCAGGGTCCTGGGATTGAGCCCCGTGTCTGGCTCCTGCTTCTTCCTCTCCCCCCACCACCCCCTTCGCACTCTCTCTCTCTCTCTCTTTCGCTTGCTATCTCTGTCTCTCTCTCTCTCAAATAAATAAATAAAGTCGTTAAAAAATTGCTTAAAGAATTTTCCTACTTTTTGCCTTGGTTGTCAGCTCTTGAACTCTTGCAGATGAAGCTTTTGTCTCTGGGATTATGGAAGATGACCAGACTCAATGCATTAGCCCTGGCCTCACCCCTTCTGCTTGCTCATCGGGGAGCCCCTCAGGGCAGGGAGTATGTCTCTGTCATGATTGTATTCTTCACACAGAGCACCAGGCCTGGCCCAGGGTAGGCCCTTAGTCCATATTTGCTGTCTGTCTGCCCATCCTTGTTCTCCTCCCTTCTTTTCTCTTCACAGCTCCTCATGGTCTCCTGATGGCTTCCAGTGCATGCCAGGCTGAGCCTGGCATCTTCCAGAGTAGGAGTGCCTCCCAGGCAGGGCTCTTGCTTTGCTTCCAAGCCCAAACCAGGATTTTCAGTGAGGAGTTTGGGGTACAGTCCTGGCTGTAGCATCTAGAATGGTCTGGTCTAACCTGAGAGACTTGCAGAGGGCCAAGAGGTCCCAGTGTTGACCCTGGGCCCCTCCCAGGTAGAAGAACTTGGGCTGTGAATTGCTCAGGATGAGTGGGCTCCACATAGTCTAATGAAGTCTCATTTGGTTCACAAGAAAATTGGTCCCTGAACATGGCTTGTCCCTTCTTAAGCCAAACTAGAGGTCTGGTAAATGGGAGGTGCTATGGCTCCATGTCACCCCCTTCATTGCTGGAGGACAGGCCTCTGGTGCCAGGATGCAGGGAGCAGTCTCTTGGTAAGCAGAGGCTGACCTGTGAGGATGTGGGAGTCAGCTGATGTGGGGACCAGGGGCTGGAGAGAGCCGCTCTGGTAGGGATGGACCCCAGGGGCCCCACCATCCTCCCACCCGCTGAACAAGTGAAGCAGGATTCACCCTCTGCCAAAAGAGGGAGACTTGGGGCACCTGGGTGGCTCAGCCGGTTAACCGTCTGCCTTCGGCTCAGGTCATGATCCCAGAGTCCTGGGATCGAGCCCCGCATCGGGCTCCCCGCTCTGCGGGAAGCCTGCTTCTCCCTCTCCCACTCCCCCTGCTTGTGTTCCCTCTCTCGCTGTGTCTCTTTGTGTCAAATAAATAAACAAAAATCTTAAAAAAAAAAAAAAAGAGGGAGACTTGAGGGGCAGGTCAGGCAGGGCTGTGCTCTCAGATTTGAGGATTTACCAATAAAATTTCAAAAAGTCATTTTGGGAACTGATGTAAGGGTTGCTGGCATCTTAATTTGTCAAATAAGGACATAGGATAATTTAAAAAATTAATTTCTTTTTTTTTTAAAAGATATTATTTATTCATTTGGCAGAGAGAGAGAGAGACAGCAAGAGAGGAAACACAAGCAGGGGGAGTGGGAGAGGGAGAAGCAGGCTTCCGTGGAGCAGGGAGCCCGATGTAGGCCTCGATCCCAGGACCCCGGGATCATGACCTGAACCGAAGGCAGACGCTTAACCGACTGAGCCACCTAGGCACCCCTAAAAAATTAATTTCTTATTACTACATCCTAAAAAATGAACATGGGGGCGCCTGGGTGGCTTAAGTGTAGGTTAAGCGTCTCACTCTTGGTTTCCGCCCAGGTGTCGTGATCTCAGAGTTGTGGGATCGAGCCCCATGTTCGGCTCTGCACTGAGCATTGAGTCTGCTTGTCCCTCTCCCTCTGCTCCTCCCTCTCTCTCTCACTCTCTCAAATAAATAAATAAAATCTTTTTTTAAAAATGAAAATTTTAATACAAAGAAAGAAAGAATAATCTTTCTCTGGAAAGGTTTATAGGCATTCTTACACCAACATTTTGGGCTGCGGACAGGTGAAACCATGGTTAGGAGCCAGCTCTTGGGAATTGTTGGCTTAGGTGTTTGGGTGTGTGTGTGTGTGTGTGTGTGTGTATGTGTGCGTGCGTGCAACCTCTGGGAAGGTGCTTATCCAGGTGAAATCTGGTCGGGACCCACGTCAAGGGCCTGTGTGGGTGCAGAAGGAGAGGAAGAGAGGGAGCAGACTTCGCTGAGCTCTCACTGTGTGTCAGGTACTATGCTTGGGGCTTTTCCACACGTGTGAACTCACTGAATTCTCCCAGCAACATGGAGAAATGCTGCTGCTTTTTAAAACATTTATTGTCACTGTTTTTTAAAAGATTTATTTATTCATTTTAGAGAAAGAGAGAGAGCGGGGGTAGGGGGCAGAGGGAGAGAGAATCCCAAGCAGACTCCACACTCAGTGTGGAGCCCGACGTGGGGCTCAATCCCATGACCCTGAGATCGTGACTGAGCTGAAACCAAGAGTTGGACGCTCCAGCGACTGAGCCATCCAGGCCCCCTGAGAGATGCTTCTTCGTATCTCCATTTTCCAGATGAGAAAACTGAGGCCCAGGAAGGCACAGTGGATGTCCAAGATCACAGAGCCAGGGGTGGGGTCAGTATTTACATCCAGGTCTGTCTGAATTCAAGGCCAGAGCCTTTATTTCTCCAGTGGGCCGAGGGACAGAGATGTTTAAAATCAACTAGAGTCCCAAATTTGTCAGCATAGCGTCCGGTAGAAGTGTGTTTTATTTATTCTTTCTGTCCTGAAATGCTGCGACTAACTCGGTGTCGGCCGCCCCCAGGCCCGTGGAGGGAAGGGTCTCGCCAGGCCCTGCCCTTAAGTCACTTTTTTTTAAAACTTAAACTTCCCCATTCCTCCTCCCCCAACCCCTGGCGACCGCCCATTTACTCGGTCTCTTTGAATTTGCCTGCTGTGCACATTTCATACAAATGGCGTCTACAACATGTGGCCTTCAGTGATGGCTTCTTTGACTCAGCATGGTGTTTGCAAGGCTCGTCCGTGTTGTCGCACGCGTCAGTACATCGTTCCTGTTTATGGCCGAATAATATTCCATCGTATGGATATACCACATTTCCTTTCTTCACCTGTCAGCTGACAGACATTTAGGTTGTTTGCACCTTTTAGCTATTGTGAATTGTGCTGCTATGACATTTTTGTGCAAGTTTCGTCTGAACACCTGCTCTCGATTCTTTTGGTACATATGAGGAGTGGAATTGTTGGGATCATATGGCGAGTCTATGTTTAACTTATTGAGGGACCGCCAGACTGTTTCCACAGCAGCTGCATCATTCTCTGCTCTCGGCAGCAGCGTGTGAGGGTTCCAATTTCCCCACCTCCTTGCCAACACTGGTTATTTTCCTTTTTATAGCCATCCTAGTGGGTGTGGAATGGTATCTCATTGTGGTTTTTGATCGCGTTTTCCTAATGACTAATGACATGAATCATCTTTGCCCTTAACTCTTTGGGGGGCCTCCAGCAGGCCCCTTGCCCCCTGCATGCCTCAGTTTCCTTGTGTCTAAATCGGGATACCATCTAGGGTGGTTGTAAGGGTGAAATGAGTGACTCATGTGAAGAACTAAGCTCCTGTGCCAGACATGCAGTGGGGACTCTCGAGACTGTGTCAGGCAGCCCCGGTCCCATCCTTGCTCAGGCAGGGGAGAGGCTGCCGCTCGGGGGACCCTCCTGGCTCTGACCAGCTGGGACTCTGCAGGGTAAGTTAGAGCTGTTGCCTTCTGCCTGGCTGTCTGCACCTCTCTACCTCCCACCACCCTGCGTGCCTCAGGGATCCGTGACCCTTCCGAGGCTGGGCTGGGACTGGTTTCCAGTCAACCAAGAAGATATTTCTGGAGTGTAGCAGATCCCCTGAGGCCCTTTTTCCATTTCTGTGCACCCTCCCCGGCCTTTGTGTGCTTTCCCTTCTGTGGGCTCTCTCTACAGACTGTACTCAGCTACTGGACCAAACTGGAAGTGCCTGGAAGTTTGCACCCCCTGAAGTGGCCCTTAGCCAACAATGGGGGTGCAGGTGAGAGAGGGCTCAGCTCCTTTGCCTGGCATGGGGAGGATCCTGAGGTATAACGTGTACCCCAGAGTCCCCTGTGGGACAGGCTAAAGCCAGCCTCTGAACCCTTGTTGGCCCACCCTGCTTCCCCCAGTCCCTCTTCAGCGTCCCCTGGGAGCACTGCCTTAGGAAACCACTGAGCTGGGAATCCCCATCTCAGGATCCGCTTCTGGGGAACTTGACCTAAAACCCGCAGCACCTACTGTGTACCAAGCCCTGTGCAAAATGCTGAGATAGACAGTGATAAACAAGATGTGGTTCTTTCCCCTAAGGAGCTCACAGCTTGGTCGGGGCTGGTCCTGACAGCAGTCGTAATGCTAATGGCCAATGTTGCGCACCTACTGTGTGCCGGGCACCAGGCTGACCACTTTACATACTTTACTTCATTAAAACCCTGTTGGGATGCCTGGGTGGCTCAGTCGGTTAAGCATCCGACTCTTGATTTCAGTTCAGGTCATGATCTCAGGGTTGTGAGATCAAGCCCCGCATCAGGCTCTGTGCTCAGCACAGAGTCTGCTTGGGCTTCTCTCTCTTCCTCTCCCTTTGCCCCTCCCCCCACTCATGTTCTCTCCCTCTCTCTGTCTCTAAGTAAGTAAAATTAAGAACAAAAACAAAAACCCTGTAACCCTCTGTGCAGGGACGGTATTATCACCACCACTTTACAGATGAGAAAACCCTTATAATAACTGGACTCATGGGGGCATTTCCTCTGTTCCAGGCAGGTGCCGTTAAGGTGAGGAACCTAGGCCACAAGCAGGTAGAGCCAGAACCAGAAGCAAGTCTGCTTATATACGATACCAGTGCCTGACCCTTGGGCCTCAGGGGCGAGGGCCAGGTCTGGGAGCTCAGCCCTTGGGGCCAGGACCATGCCTCTGTCCTACACGTGGCCCCTGGCCCGACAGGCAGGCTGAGAAGACGCAGGAAGGCCTTGGCCACTCAGAGGGCAGGGGGCTGCGTCTCTCCTATCAGACTGGGGGCTCCCTGAGGTCGGGGGCTAGTCTCAGACTCTCTTATTGGGAACATTATCTTTTTTTAAGTTTCTTCTTTTTTTTTTTTTAATTTTTAAAAGATTTTATTTATTTATTTGACAGAGAGAGAGACACACACAGTGAGAGAGGGAACACAAGCAGGGGGAGTGGGAGAGGGAGAAGCAGGCTTCCTGCTGAGCAGAGAGCCCGATGTGGGGCTCGATCCCAGGACCCTGGGATCATGACCTGAGCTGAAGGAAGATGCTTAACGACTGAGCCACCCAGGCGCCCCTTTTAAGCTTCTATTAGAGAAACTGGCAAACTCACACAGAAGTAGAGAACAAAGCATAATGAACTACCGTACACCCATCCCCAGACTCAGCAGCAATCAACTCATGGCCAATCTGGTTTCATCAACCCCCTGCCCATTCTCCCCCCCGCCGGCCCCACCCTTAGGTGATTTGGAAGAACACCTCAGGCTGCATATTGTTTTACAGATTTTTCTGAACGTGCATCTAAAGATAAAGGCTCTCCTTCAGGAAAAGGACCAAAATCCCTTAATTATAGAGACGTTTGTGAAGGTAAGGACTTGCTTCTCATTTCCTCCTTGTAGCCAGCTCAGGGGAGCCCCATGGCTCTGGGTTTGAGGTTCCTTCTGCTTCCATTTCCAGGGCACAAAAGATGCCCAAGCCGGATGGGCTCTGAGCGTGCGGTGGATTGACTTTGGCCAAGAGCCTCGTCTACCAATGGAGGGCAGGGGCAACCTCTGTGGGCAGCCTGGCTCTGACCCGTCTGCATGGGGCTCCTGGTTCCATCTGCGGACTGCGTTGAGGACTTCGGGACCGTCCCCCTTTGTGGCCCTTAGCTGCAATTAGTGGGCCTCACTGGCCTGTCTTGTGTGTTTATACCTTTCTGCCCCTCATAGTACTGGATGTGGCTCTTTCCATTTGTATGTTTCCTGCACATGGGCACTGCTGTTTTGAAAAAAAAAAAAAAAAAAAAAAAAAAAATTTAACTTTGGTGAATGTCCTTGTGTTCCTTGTGTTGTAATTTTCACTCAGTGCTGTGTTAAAAATCTAGCCTCAGTACTCCAAACTGCTGTGCCATATTCCATGATGTGCATCCCCACAATTTTCTGCCCACCGCCCCCCTCGTGGGAACAAACTGCGGGGCTCCCCCTGCCTGGCCTGTGGGGACCTGGCTGAGACTCCTGGGATGCAGTCATGAGTGGCGCTGTTGGGTCACAGGGCACCTTGTGTTTCATTTGACGGAGCATGGCCACCTGAGTCCATGGTGCGCCCCCTAGCCTACCCCCGCCGGGGCTGGGCTTCCTCCAGCTCTCTCATTTTTGCCCATCCTTTGGAAGTAAGCGGTGTCTGGTGATTTTCAGCACCTCTTCTCATGCGTGTTTGCTTTTGGGGTCTTGTCTCCTTTCACTGCCTGTTCATGTCTCTTGCCCAGTTTGGGGGTAGGATTGCAGTCCTCTCGTTGCTCTGTAGATGCTTCTTGTATCATCTGGTCTAGATGCTAATCCTTGGTGGGTTCTGACATGGCCAGCCTCCGCCATCACTCTGTCCTCTTCGGGCACTTTGAAACCTAACTCCTCTCCCTCCTGCCGGCCGCCCGGCTCCTTTCTGAGTGGATGGCACAGGTGAGACCCTTCTCACTGTCTCTGCCCTTTTGGTAAATGCCAGGCATCCGGGACAGGGTACATCCTGCACCAGGAACTCGCTCTTAGTGTGGGGCTCAGGCACGGGGGAGGGAGGGACTGGCCAGAACAGGACAGCAGCTGCCCCAGAGCCTTTTCCTACTTCTCGGGTGCCCTTGCCCCTGACGGGTCTGGGTCTAACTGGTTCCTTCATTCACACTTACCAGCACTAGGCTGGAGCATGATGTCGGCCCTCAGCCCTCCAACTTGATTAAGACCCTGCCCCTGGCCTCAAAAACTTCAGCTCAGTGGAGAGAAAAAAACACAGCCATTGACCACGGATGTGGCTCGATGGAAGCCTCAGAGAGAGGGCACTCTGGAACACAACTTGGACCACTGCCATTGCTGGTCAGGGAGGGCTTCCCAGAGGAGGTGCCTTTGGTCTGGGCTTCGGAGGCAGCATGAGTATTCTCCAGTCCTCAGCAAGGTCTTATTTAAAGCCCTGAGTGGGAATGGGAGTGGAACTTTTCATCTTTATTTCCAGGGAATATGATTTCTAGGTCTTTCCCTTTCATGGAGTTGAGGGGTCTTTGCCCCTGGCTTCTTCTTCTGAACAGGGGCCAGGGTGACGCACAAGGGAAAGGAGGCTGGCTGGGGGGTTAGCAGATCTGCCTTCTTGGAGTGACCTTGGGCAAGTTCCTTTTCCTCTCTGGACCTAGGCCCCCTCATGTGAATGAGGAGGGCCTGGGGTGGAGAGAACTCTCCCAGGACCTTTCAGAATCCCCAGAATGATGCCACATGGCAGGAATGGCTGTCTTACCCTCTTCTTCACCGCCTATACCCTTCAAGTACAAGGGCACTGAGGGGAGTCTGCCCTGGGTCCATGGCCCCAGGACCTCCCTGGGCTCTCTGCTCTGTAATTCCCCTTTCTACCAGACTGAGGGCAGGCTTGATTTCTTTTTCAGGGTTTGCTCTCAGAGTCTTTTGCATTTTCCTTGCAACAGCGCCTATCAGTTGGGCAGATCCCATGTGTTAGGCTCTAGGCTCAGTGTTTTACTTCGTTTACTTGTCACAAATCTGTGAGGTGGGTACTATTATGCCAAGGGGCTCAGAGAGAGTAAGCCACCTGCCCCAGGTCACCCAGCTTATAAGCGGCAGGACAAGGATTCCAAGCCAGCTCTGTGCCCACTCCAGAGTCCATTTCCTCTGCCTATGCCCACACGGGTCCTCCCTTTCCTAAATTCCTGTTAGCATTCCCTGTTAGCGTTCCCTGGCCAAACCCTCTCTATACTTCTCCCTGACTCCAAACCTTGACCTCACACAGACACCTTTCCCAGAATCACCCCTACTTTCCCCTCTGCCATCCCTCACCCTCTGCCCTCTCTCCTGCTAGAGACTTGTTAGCCCTTCCAGGTGTCTCTCTGTTACTCTGCATCTCCCTGGAGCGCACCCGGGAGCTGGGTGCTGACGCGAAGCCACAGGGATCCCTGAGGCTCCTCATTAGGCTCCAGCCCTGCTGCACAGCCTAGCCCCGAGGAGGGGCTTGGGTGGGGCCTCCGGGCCTCACATCCCTTGGGGTCACTCACTTTCCTGAGGTTGAACAGGGTGAGCCAGGGAGGTCATGCTCTAGGGCCCAGCAGGGCTGGAGATCTGGGCCCTGGCAGCTGGCCTGGCATGTGCCCGAGGTGGCCAGCCTGAAGGTACGTGCTTGTCCTGCTGGAGGCTGCTGGGTTATCAGAGGGGAGTGAATGGGCTGGGACACCCCGTCTCCTAGGACGTGCAGGGACTCACGCCACCTGGGCTCTGTGTGTGTGTGTGTGTGTGTGTGCGTGCGCGCGCGCCTGCTAACTATGCTCGCCCCCGCTGCAGGCCTGGCCCCCGAGGAGGGGTAGTGGGAGTTCTGGGTCCCACACTTGACTCCCCTGCTTCTAACAAATTCAGCAGAGTGTCTGGGACCCAGCAGGCCTCTGACTCATCTGTACTATTATTTTTATGGCTAGGAACCTAAATCACATTTTCTTCTCCCCTGGGCAAAGCCTATCTCCCACATTTGAACCCCAGCTGGTGGAGGGCTGGGAGTGGGGGTGTGAGGTGGGCACTGGGCTGGAAGCACGGCTACCCAGGCTGTGTCCTGAAGCCAGCCCTTTCCCAGCTGCAAAGGCATTCTGCCTCTGGGCCTCAGCTGCCCCCAGTGAGCAGGGCCAACACCACCTGGGATGGGGGTTTGAAGTCTGAAATGAACACCGGGGTGTGTCAGTGGTGTGTAAGTGCCCCAGTGCAACATAAATGTGGGGTGGTGTTGCTGGTCGGGATCTTTTACCTCCACCTAGCGCTGTGCTAGGCCCAGAAAGGGTGACTGGCAGCAACCCCCCCCCCCAACTCTATTTGTTAAGGCCTTAGCCCAGATCCTTGAGAATGGTTTGGGTTGCCTCTTGGCCCCTGAGCCATGGAAGACGGCTGGGTGAGGAGCAGTGGGTGAAGGAATGAGTGAATGAATACATGAAGGGATATCCACCGCTGCAGGTGTTGAGACAGAGGTTACCCCAAACTGCAAGTTATGAGGGGCTGGACCAGATGACTTTGGAGGGGACTTTCCACCCAGGTCTTTTCAAGGTACTGTGACTGAAGCTGAGTTTGCACCCTTTCTAAGAGACCCTCGCTCCCGAGCCTCCCGGTGGCTGGTGCTGGGCTGGGCACAGTACCTTGTGCCCACACACTCCTGCTCTCAGGGGCTCTTGGGAGAGCCGACAGCTAGCAGAACGGAGGCGTACGCAGGTCCTCTGTGATGGGTCAGGGCGGAGACAAGAGAGGGGAGGACATCCTTTGGGAGGTCACGGCTGGGTGTCTGTGTTGGCTCTACCAGCCCCTTGTGGAGCAGCCTGGAAGGCTTCCTGGAGGAATCAGTTTTGAATCTCAATGTGGGAGCCAGTGGGCTGGCCCCTGGTCCCAGCCATCACCAGTTTGTGGACTGGTATGCACCTGCCCCCTGCTTGCCCAGCCATGCCCAGCCTAGGACCCTGGAGGGCAGGAAGGAGGGGTGAGTGCCCAGCGTGGGAGCAGGTTTCAGTTCCCGCTGGCTCACTTGGGTAGTCTCTTGGGAAGCTGGAGCTTCTAGGTGTGGTTCTGACACTATGTGACTTGGCCTGTTCTAATCTCTTAGACCCCATTTCCTCCCCTGCAAATGCGTGGTTAGCAGAGGTGCTCACCCAGGGCCCTTGGGACTCAGGGTGGGGGTCTGCTGGGAGCGGCCTGGCCAGCCCAACCCAAGACCTTGTGCCCTGGAGTGAGCTGGGGGTGGGGGAGACTTCTCTTTGTAATTGCTGCCTCCTGGAGGGCCGTTGGGGGCTGGGAAGTACCCCCAGCAAAGTTCATTCCCTGGCATCTGCCCCCTCCACCCCCCTATCCTTCTGCCACATTTTGTCCCTTCAGTGTTACATTCCACAGAGGAAAGTGATCCTTCACTCAAGGTCTGAGGATTATGGGCCAGAGAGAAGCCTGTGTTGCCCTGGGAACGCTCACGTAGCCTTTTCCCACAGGTACCCTCCTCCCCCCACCAAAGGCTGGGGTTGGGGGTTGATCCCAGCATACCCCAGCCTGAAGGAGCAGCGGGGCATCTGGGGTTAGGGGGCTGGTCAGTCTTTTCCTCCCTCCCTGGGGGTCAGCAACCCAGGGTGGGGATGAACTGGGTTGAGTTTCTAGTGGGCCCTCCCAGGAGGTGGCTAGGGGCTAGCTAGGTCCTGGGGTCTCCACGTGCCTGGGCTTCCCTGCCCCCTCACTTCTGCCCTGACCCCCCTTCTCAGGCTGAAGGCCCCCTATCCCTACTAAGCTGGGGATTTCCGCAGGCTGAGCCAACCACCTGACCCTAATTATGGCGCCTTCATCCTGTTGGGGTTAAGCTCCCAGTGGCCTTCACTGCCTCCACCACAGAACCAAGGCCTGGGGTCAGAGATTCAGGAGGCTCAAGCCTGGTGGGCCCCCTCTGGGAAGAGCTGATGGCCAGTCTTCTCCCTGGGGGCATCAGAGGGTGAGTTGGCGGCTTGTCCTGGGGGGTCTGGGTGGACAAGTTAAGATGTCCAGGGAATGCTGGGGAACGAAGGCGCGGTTTCTCTGGAGAGCCCTTAGGATGGGGGCTGGGCGGGGGTAAGCCCTAGGGAGTTGACCTCTGGAGAGCAGGGAACTCTGAAGATGGGAAACTCCCAGAGGCCCCATTCTCAACCCTGGCTTCATTTAGAATCACCTAGAAAGATTTTTAAAAATACCCATACCTCAGCTCCACTCCTCCTGACATTGATTTCATCAAGCTAGAGCCAGGGTAAGCATTGATATTTGAAAAATTTTCCCCAGGAGATTCTCTTGTAGAGCCAGTTTGAGAAGGCCCTTGAGGGAGGTCACTCCACTCGTTGGGCAAGGCTGGGTTGGAACTTGGTGTTTCTAACCCTCTGGCAGGCCACTTCCTCTTGGCCTCCTCTGTCATCTGGAGGCTCACCGGCTGTCCCATTCATTTCATCATTTAGGTCCTTAGGAGTTGTGTGACCCTGAGCAAGTTGCTTAACTTTGCTGTGCCGCTTTCTCTGCTAGGCCCTAGCAATAAGAATTGAATGAGATGGTGCCTTAATATTAAGGGCCCAGCAGCACTTGAGGGAAGAGTAACCTTCATCCTTCTGCCTTCTGCCTGCAGCCAGGACAGGGTCTGGGCAGAGGTCTCCTTGATCATCCCGCCCATCAGGCAGATGCAAGTGTCAGAGCTCTCTCAGGTGGAGTGGGGAGTGGCTGTCTGGAGGTTCCCTGGGCCCTGAAAGGGAGGTGTGAGGTGGAGGGGAAGTGCTGGAAACGACCTCTCATGCCTTTCTCATTGGAGGGCGTCGCCGGTATGGAGCCTGCAGCTACAGGAATCGCCGCCAGGTGTCACCCTCAGCTCATGCTTGAAGTGAAGACAGCGCAGAAAGAGAAAAAGGAGCTGGGTGGAGAACAGGAGGAGGACGCCCCCCCTCAGGGAGTGGGTGAGCTTGGAGAAGGCCCGGGAGGGTGGGATGGCTGTTAATTTCTGCAGAAAGGTGTTGAGAAAAAGGCTTATTTGTCTGCCTTCAGATATGCTGACAGCAAATCCCAATTCAACAGGCTCTTTATGGGGCACCTGCTGCACGCATAAAGTAAGAATTTTCCTGAACACCTACTATGTGCAGACTCTGTACACACGGTTGTCCCTTCAATATTCACAATAACCCTTATAGTTAGTACGATTATTAGTCCCATGTTACAGATAAGGAAACCGAGGCTCATACTGGTTATGTGTCGGGCCCAAGGTCACCCAGTTGGACAAGGACTGAGGCCTGTCTGGAGCCTAAATTGTTTCTCCTACCCAGATTAACTCGCAGAGAGTTCTAGAATAGGAAACCTGCAGCAGGCTAATTGGGAACCAGTGAGGAGCTCAGACAGGCCACGCTGCCAGCAGGCAGAGGAAGGAGCCACGCTCACTGGGATGGCTGGAAGTGGGGTCGGGATTCGTTCTTGGTGCCGGGCGTGGGCATGCTGCAGACAAAGCAGCAACGAGCCCTGCTCTCTATCTGCTCATGTGCTTCTCTCAGCAAACTCCCCACCCCAGAATTATTTCAGTTTGCTTTTTCTTTTTAAAAGATTTTATTTGTCTATTTTAGAGAGAGAAAGAGCAAGCACAAGCTGGGGGGAGGGCAGTGAGGGAGAGGGAGAGAGAATCTGAAGTCGACTCTGTGCTGAGCACGGAGCCTGATGCAGGGCTCGATCTCACAAATGTGAGATCCTGACCTGAGCCAAAACCAAGAGTTGGACGCTTAACTGACTGGGCCATCCAGGAACCCCTATTTCAGTTCTCTTACCTGTCAATTCCAGGGGCACACTTTGTTCATTCAACACCCTGTCCCTGCTTCCTGCCCGCTGCTGGGCTCCGTACTGACCACTTCTCAGGACAGATACTAAGAGGGACAAGACAAGCCATCCCCCACCTGCAGCTGCCCCACCTTACACCTAGACCAGTGGTCTCCAAGGAGTTTTTGATCATGCCCCCTAACAATTCAAAAAAAATGATTGAGTATGCACTAGTAATATAAGCACATTTTTATATTGTTTACCTTATGAACCACACTCCACTAAGTGAAAAGTTGAGGTTTAAAAAAATAGATGTCCTATTATTTTCCTCCTGTACCTCTGTACCCATACACACACAGCACTTCTTTAGACCCAGCTGTTCCAGGAGATGAGAGGGTAGAGTTGGCCCAACTCCGCTCAATATGAATGTGTGGTCAGTGTTCCAGAACATCCTTGCCCATCCCTTCATGCCCTAGCAATGGATGGAAGAAACTTCAGGGACAGCAGGTGGGAGTGTGGACGGAGAGGAAGCCACGCCTGGGGGGAGGGATCCAGATAATCCAGGCAAGAAGCAGGTTTTTATTTTAAATCCTGATGCTGAAAATTGTGTACTGCTTTTTACACTGTCCCAGGACATAGAGAGCCAGGACGCTGTGTCCCAGGTAATATCTGATTCCATGTACTTTAGGTGGTTCTGTTCCAACAGTTTAAACCACCAGCCCCCCTCCCCCCTTCCCGGAGGTTGGGGAGTATTCCACCTACTACACACACTTGGGACAGGAAGGAGAGAGCCCATCTGGGGAGGCACTTAGGGGCCGCTTTCTCTGGGGCTTCATCCTCCACTGCCCCTCCTGGGTTGGAGGCCCTTGTGTCCCCCTGCCTGGGTAGATCCTCATGTGGGGCCCAACACTTGGGGACCCCCATGAATACGGGTTGCAGGAGAAGAGGGGCAAGATGCTGCATTTGGGGTACGGAGGGAGCCCCGCTATGAGGCCCCCTTACTCAGAGAAGTCTTATGAGAAGCCCCTTCCCTCCAACCCTGGTTGGAGGTGCTGGAGAAGGACCAAAGGGCCTGTGAAGGCATCTGTCTGCCCCTGAGTGTCACTGGCCTGGTGCGGGTGTCTTTGTGAGCAGTGGCTGGGTGTCGGCTTCTGCAGTCACTGGGCGCTTGTTCTGTGGGGTGAGGGGTGTGGGGTGTGGGGGTGGGAGCACTACGTGAGGCTGGGCACGAACAGCCTCACCTACCAACCGTACTCCTGCCAGGTACAACCAGCTACTGCGGCTGCCCGCCATCCGCCTCCTCCCTTCCCTGGGCATGGCCAAGCCGGGGGGCAAATGACTTGGCGGGTACCTCCCCTCCCTTGGACCCACTGGTGCAGGGCGGGCTCACCTAGGGCACAGGCAGGACTCCCAACTAGGTGGGTGCTCTGCCAACACCCCTCCCCGGCTCCCCTCCAGGAGGACGGGGGTGGGGGGGGTGGGGAGGGTGGTGAGGCAAGGGAGGGGGCTCAGGGCAGAGATAGCCCCCCCCCCCACTGGATGGGTAGAGCAGGGCTGAGGAGGCTGAAAGAAGGGGGAGTTGCTCTGTTTAGGGCCCAGGAAATGATTTCCATGCAAATGAGATGCAAACGCCTTAATGAGTTTGCAATTAGGAGAGGAGGCTGCCAGGCCAGGCAGTGCCTGCGGGTTTTATGAATGGGCCTGCGTGGGGTGGGGGTGGCGGCGCGCCGGCCCGCCCCCACATTTCCCTGCCGCTGCGGCCGCGACATGCCGCGCCGCACGTTGCTGCCTCCCGGCCCCGCCGCGACCTGGCCCGCCACCAGCGGGTCAGCTGCTTCAGACGGGGCGCGGGAGTCTGTCGGCCAGAGTCCCCGCCACGCCGGCCCGCCCGCCGGCGACGCGTCGGGCCGACGACACGCCCCCTGGGGCCGGGCGGGGGCTCGCTCCTCTGGCGCCCCTTTTCCCGGTTATTGGAATGGTTTCCTGAAGCAGGAGACAGTGAAGTTAGCCTTCAGGCCCTGTTTCCCTTAGGATGGGCGGTCCTGGGAGGTCATGGCCACGGGAGGGGGGTGCTCCCCTAACTTGGGAGGGGTAGAAGCATAGATGAGAGGAGAGGAACCAGTTCCAATTCCAGAACCCCTGGCCTCCCCAGTCCTCATGTCTGTTCCCACCTGCCTCACCTCAAAAGGCCTGTTCCCACCGCCCCAGGGCACCTGCTTTTTTTTCCCTGCAGTGCCAACTCAGGTCTGCTCTGGGCCTTGCCCGGACCTGGGGCCAAAGACTGGGTCTCCTGGGTGGGTGGTCAGCTCTATTCAGAAAGGGATTCAGCAGAGTTTGAGAGTTTGAGCCCTATTAGGCCACAGACCCCTCCCCTCCCCCACTGCTTTCAGAGTAAATTAACTAATTACCTCCAATTAAAGCGCCATGTTCTCTGTTCCCTCCTGGGCTTCAATCCCCGCCCCTGGGAGTCCTCTTCACCAGGGCTGGGTCTGGAAGGGGGCCTGGCCATTAAGGTGGAAGCAGTGAATCAGTGAGCGGAGCAGGGAAAGGGAGGGGTGGGGGGAAGCCCACAGAGCCATTTACTTTCTGGGAGTGGTCCAGGCAGCCAGGTCCTCTGCCTTCCTTGGGGTCTGGGCACGGAGGCCCACGTGGGGCCTGTGAAGGTTGGGAGCAGGGGCCACCTTTGGAGGGAAGACCTGGGCCTGTGCAGATGCTGAGGCCCTGAGGGTAGCCCTT
Organism: Mirounga angustirostris; assembly: GCF_029215605.1. Classification (NCBI taxonomy): domain Eukaryota; kingdom Metazoa; phylum Chordata; class Mammalia; order Carnivora; family Phocidae; genus Mirounga; species Mirounga angustirostris. The sequence continues at coordinate 39,999,058 of NW_026991716.1, read as the reverse complement.
CTCAGAAAAAGCCACTTCAGGGGCAGTTTCTAGGAGCTGCCAATTCTTGGTGGCACCTGTTGCCTCCCTCACCCAACACACCTGGAGAGACTCCAGATGCCCAGGGATCCATCCGGTCTCTCCTCCCTCTAGCCCCAGCTCCTCTGGCTTACAGCAGTGAGAACACACTTTCATTCTTGTCCTCCTGCCCCTTTGTGGCCCTAGCACTAACATGGCCTGCACCACCCTGACACAGCCCTAACAACCCCCTTGCCCCACGTGTGAGACGTGATGGGGAGGATGACTGGCAGCCAGAGGCAGAGAGATGGGTTGTTGACCTGGGTCTCACCTCTCGGGGAGCTGGCCTTTCTCGAGACAGACAGTACCACACCAGGCTGTGACTCAGGCCCCTACCCCACCTTGAGCCCCACCATGCCATGGATCTGGGCTTGGGCCATCCTTGCGTAGGGGAAGGGGGGGCGGTGGAGGCAGAGATTTGTCAATTGCAGACTTCTATCTGGGGTCACCTCTCCGAGCCGGGGGCACTGCAGCCATCAGAGTGAGTGGATGTGTGAGCCATCCAGGGCAGGGACAGGGCTTCACACACAGAAAAGGCTGTCCCTGGTGTGTCCTGAGCCCCCCTCTGCCAGCTTGGCTTCCCCGCCGCTGTCTACTGAAAGCCGGCTCAAAACCCCCCAACTCCAGAAAGGCTTCAACGTGCCTCCCTTTTTTTTTTTTTTTTAAAGATTTTATTTATTTATTTGACAGAGAGAGAGACACAGCGAGAGAGGGAACACAAGCAGGGGGAGTGGGAGAGGGAGAAGCAGGCTTCCCGCCAAGCAGGGAGCCCAGTGTGGGGCTCGATCCCAGGACCCTGGGATCATGACCTGAGCGGAAGGCAGACGCTTAACGACTGAGCCACCCAGGCGCCCCAACGTGCCTCCTTTATTTGTGGCCAGTATGCTACTCTCAACTGGCTCCTGGTTTTCACTCGTTTCTGTTACTCTGGTCCCCTTCTCCAGAACCTCCGCGAGGGGCTCTGCAGGACTCTGTTCTTCCCTGCACTTCCCAGTGGCCAGCAGAGGGCGCCCCCCAAAGACGGAGGCACCAGGGAAGGAACAATCTTCTTCCCTGGCTCTCGGCACTGTGCAAAGTCCAGGCTCGGTTTGTGTAAAATGAAACTGACCCAGGATGCCTTCCTTCCTGGGATCTAGACTTAACCTGTCCGCAGAGTGCTAGAGGTTCTTAGACTACGGGTTGAACCCAGTAGCTGCCTTGGAGATGAACCCAGGTGGCCTTGGGCAGGAAGGAGAGGATGAGGGAGCCGCCCGCTCCCAGCAGTCCAAATGGGGAAGGGGCACTGGAGATCGTCAGCTTTCCTTCCCTCACCCTGGGAGAAGAGTTGGGAGGGGCTGCAGAAAATAGCTGTTGTCTTGCCCCATGGGAAGGGCTGCGGTGGATATCAGGGTGACATTTGGATTCCTGGCAGGATGGGCAGCTGGTCAGTTTGGGATCCTCCAGGGATGTAAGATCCACCCCTTGGTGGATTACATTACATTTCTGGGGAGTTCTTTACAAACAGGTGTATAGGGCACAAACTGGTAATACGGGTGAATTCATGCCAGTCTGGGAGGGGCCCTCCTGACACTCATTCCTGTGGATGTGGCCCTAGGGCCCTGGGCAGCAGTCTGCTCTTCTGCCATCCGTTCTGAGTGTGCATGGTGAGATGCTGGTCTTCCCCTTTTGGAAATGCTGGGAAATAGGCTCTGTGTCCATCCTGAACATTCCACTTCTTCCAGGGACATAATAGAAGGGGAGTGGGGCCACAGTATCTTTTAGGTGCCCCACGCCACGAAAGGTGGAGTGGGGAAGGGCTTGCTGTTGGGTCATCTCACACAAAAGCCTGGGAATGTGACTGGGAAGGGAAAAAGAGAGACAGGACACCAGGAGCGGTTCTTTCTTGGGTTTGGGGTTTGGGGAGGGGACAACACGAAGAAATACCCGGTGGGCTCGGTTCCAGGACACCCGGGTACGGAACAGGGGGCTGGCCGTAATGGTCTAGCAGGAGCGAGCGATGGCGAAGTAGGCAGATGAATGGGGGAGCGCTGCGCCCACCCCGGCTCCCCCCAAGGCCCTCTCCCCCAGCTCTCCCCAGCCCGGCCCGCCGCGGCCCCTCCTCCAGACCTGGGCGCCGCCTCCCCCTCCCCTCCTCCTCCCCCTCCCACCCGGCGCTGCAGCTGCTGCCGACGGACCATTCTGCACGTAGCGAATGGAGGAGCCGCACAAGGGAGGCCTCAAGTGCGCGCGCGCGCGGGGGCCGGAGCCGCGCGGGCGGGGGAGCGGCTGCGAGCGCGCGTGCGCGTGCGGCGCCCGTCCTGAGCGCGCGCGCTGAGCTCCGGAGCGCGCGGCTACTCTGCGCGCCGAGGTTAGGGATGCTCGGGGGGTGGGGCACCGGGTGGGGCTCCCCCCGCCGCTCCAGGCCCTCCCAGGCCGGTCCCCAGTCCAGAGAACCCCACCTTTACCCAGCCCCCTTTTCATCTTCCACCCCACTAGTACGGTCCTTAGCGCGTAGTAGGCTCTTCATGAGGACTCTGTACCTGAATCCAGGGCAGGCCCCTAAGGCCTGTAGAGGGCCTTCAAAACACGGCTGTCAAGGAAAAACAAGCGAATGCTTTGACCTCTGTTTTTCTGAGATGGGGGACTCCCAAGTGTGTGCCTTTCCCTGTCACCTCCTCCCACTGTATGTCACCTGCACAGCTCCCACTCCCTGGGCTGTCCAGGATGGGACTGCGCTCAGCCCACCAGCTTGGCAGAGGTGTGGTATGGTGAACACAGAGTCTGTGTCCTGACATCACCCAGGAGGGCAGGGAGGCCATGCCAGGCTGTGCCGGGCAGTGCTCATCTTGGAAGTGTCTGCTGAGACCCGGCGCACCCTCCTGACTTCCTGAGCCCCTGATCTCAAGGGGCTGGTAAGTGGGTAGCCTGGGGGCTGCCCTTTCCTTGCCCAGTATCCTCACTCCACCCTCCCTGCCACTCAGAGGCATGGGATGAGGCCTCTCTGGGCTGTGCAGGCTTTGGTGCAAAAGGCAGGTGCAAAGTCTTGTGAAGGGGTGTCTGAGTAAGATAGGTTCCCTTTTGGACCTCCTGTCGCGGTGGTAGGAATGAGTAGAAGGGGACTGGTTAGTGGCATGTGGGGGTGAAGGTGGCTGAGGGTTCTTTATCATGCATGTTAACTTGAACTTGCCCAAGTTTGATCTCTCTGAGCCACAGTTTCCTGTCTAATGGGAATACAGCATTCATCTAGTGGGGCTCTTGAGGATTAAAACGTAGTCTGCATCTAACATGCCTCACGTTTTGGAGACAGATGCTTAGTAAGAGCTAAATCTTTTTATTATTATTGTGCATAAACTGGCTGAAAGGCTGGGGACATTGCCCTTAGCTGCATTTCTGTGGATGGAGTGAATTCAAATCCCAGAGCTGGCAGCTCCTTGGAATTTAGAGGTGGGTTTTCAGAAAACTATAGCGGAACCAGTAATATGTCATACTTCTGTCATCATCCAAGAATGAACCATTTCACATGAGTTTTCCAAATATTAATATCTGAGACCTTAAAAAGATATTTTGGATGGAAATCACTAGTGGGTATTACATACTTTCCTGCCTTCTTAATCAGAGGTTACAGAACATGTGAGTCTTTATGACTCAAAGTTGTGGTTACAAGTGTCCATCACTATCCTGGTTGTAATACAGTGAAAACCCAAGGCCTTGTTTGGCCCCACACTAAAGGCCCTTTCCATGATGGCTACTTTTCATAGTTCTTGTGTCTACTTTTTAGAATTCTTCATCACTTCATCAGCTCTCTTCCTATTAGCTCACTTCCACTCCAGTCACTCTGTCTGCCTGCAGACCATCACCCCACCTCATTCTTAACTTGTTTCTATTCTGCTCTGGGCTCAGAAATCAGAAAATCACATCTGTTAGAAGATGAGAAAAACAACACGATCTTTTGAACTCGACAAATTATATTAAAATTCATCTGGAAAAGTAAACATGCAAAAAGAGCTTGGAAAATTCTGAAAAAGAGACATTATAAGGGGCGACTAGTGTTACTAAAATGTTGTATAAAGCTCCAGTAATAAAACAGTTGGGTACTGGCACAAGAACAGACAGACAGATCAAAGGAACAGAATAGAGTCCAGACACACACCCCTGAACAAGTGGAAATTGAATATATGATAAAGGAACATTTTAGGTCAGAGAAAAAAGATGAATTATAATCAAATTGGACAACTGGCTAGCTGTTTAGGAAAAAAAAAAACAGTTCTCTACTTTATTCATTATTCTGAAATAAGTCCCAGATGGACCAAATATTTAAATGTAAAAAGGAAATCGTGAAATTACTAGAAGAAAATATTTAACACAACTTCTAAAAAATACATTTTTAGATTGAGGAAGGTGTGGCACAAAATATAGGAGTCACAAAGGGAAAGACTTAAAAAAATGCCTCCATAAAAATATAATATCTTAAAGTCTAAAGGCAAATAAACCAGAAAAAAAATGTTTTCAATTTATATGACAGATGAGTTCATATAGTCAATAAGGCAAAGAAAAGCAAATAGAAAAATGGGCAAAGCACATGAACAGAAAAGGGAAGACTAATGGCCAATAAACGGGTGAGAATGCCCACCCTCATACAAGAAATCAAAATTAAGAAACAGTAAGATTCTCTTTTTCCCGATGTGACTGTGGACACAGGCATCCTCCGAGTTGACGGGAAGGCCGTAGCACCCATGAAGGGGGTTGGCCATACACACGAGAAGAATTCACTCATCAACCATTGGCTTAGGGGTTCCATAGCTAGGGATTTATCAGACACACTGTCACAAAAGTCACAAGTGTTCCAAGTATACGTACAACCACGTTCATTGCAATATTATTTCCAGATCTGAAAAACCAGAAGCAATGTCAAGCCCATCAGTAAGGCACTGATTAGCTATGTTTTGGGGTGTTCAAACACCAGAGTAATAGGCAGTGGTTAAAATGAGGTGCAGGGGTGCCTGGCTGGCTCAGTTGGTAGAGCATGCAACTCTAGATCTTGGGGTTGTAAATGAGGGCCCCTACGTTGGGTATAGGGATTACTTAAAGTCTTTAAAAAAAATAAAGAATGAGGTCCAGCTTCAAGTGTTGATATTTGCTAAGTGTAAAGGCAAGTGGCAGGACCTTGCTTAGCCGGTGTTAGTCAGCAAAGGGTACCCCCTTGGGCTGCATCAGCATCCTGCAAAACCCTGTTAGAGACCCCCAATCTTCGGTGGCCTTAGAACTACTGGGTCAGGAACCCTGGGGCTGGGGCCCAGCAGTCTATTTTATAGTGCTCTCAAGGAGATTCTGATGCCTGCTCACGTTTGAGAAGTACTGGAGAGGAGAATGTCACTATTTGTGTAAAAAAGGGATATAAATCAATCTGCTCTCTGCTTCAAAAATTTCAGGGATTCACTCGGAGGCAGCTGAAGTGAATTTTTCACTTTTCATTTTTTTCTGTGTCTGAACTCTTCAGACATTTTCTCCTGAGAATATATTGCCTTGATTTTCTAAAAAAGTAGGTAATAAACAAGCTACCCAAATGGAGACACAAAATGTGGTCTATACACACAATGGAATATTATTCAGCCTTAAAAAGGAAGGAAATTCTGACCCCTGCTACAATGTGAGCAAACCTTGAGGATGTAATGCTAAGTGAAATCAGCCAGCCACGAAAGGACAAATACTGTATGACTCCACTTTAATGAGGTACTAAAATCACAGAAACAGAAAGTAGAATGGTGGTTGCAGGGGCTGTTGGGGGTGGGGTGAGGCGGGAAGAATGAGAAGTTTAATGGGTAGAGTTTCGGTTGGGGAGGATAAAAAGACTTCTGGAGAAGGATGGCGGTAATGGTTGCACAACAATGTGAATCACTTCATGCCACTGAACTGTGCACTTAAAAATGGTTAAGGTGGTGAATTTTATATTCTGTGTGTTTTTACCACAATTTAAAAAATGTAAAAAAAAAAAAAAGCTAAATGACACAAAAAAAGGTGTGTGAAGTAGGGATAGCGATTGAAGCCAGAAGGTTCTGTGAGAGCCTCCCTCTAGATTACAGTGTGAGTTTGAGGGTTGGGCTTGATGACAACTCTTTCTGCTGCAGAGTCTGGGTTGTAGCAAGTCTTGGCATTAGATAAGAGAGAGACCATATCCTCGCCCACACAATGGGAAGTAGACCTAACGAACTTGCTGCCTTGAGAGAAGGCATAGGCTGATGATAGGTACAGATAGGAGAGTGGGTTGGGTGGAAGATGGAGAGGCCTGCTAGGAATTGGGCCGTTGCTCCTTTCCTTCTGTCTCTGCTGAGACCCTTCTGTTGGCTGCAGGGTGGGCATGGCTGGCTCTCCACTTGGGTCAAGGCTCTGCAGAGAGTGTGGTGAGCCCAGTGGTCTGGAGGGAGATGGCTCGTAGGGGGAGAGGAGGGAAAGAGGGCAGGATGAGCAGAAACTAGCAGGGCAGGGCATGGGTTTCTTGGGGACAAGTCTGTGCTCAGACATCTGGCTGGAGCAAGGCCTGGACTTGAAAGACGGATGATGCTAGGGGAGGGGGAGAGAGGGGAGAGGGTGCTGGCCAAGCTGGATCTCGCACAGCCAACTGGATGGGGCCCAGAGGCAGAGGATGGCATGTGGGCTTCTTCTGGCCCTCCTGCCAGCTTGAGGGAAAGGGCTCCGGCATCAGGCTCTGGAACTTCAGAGATGGCCCATTCTGGCAGGTCTGTCTGTATACTCTAGACCCTCCCTCCCCAGGTGCCGGGAATCTGGGGCTGCCAGGAACCGAGAAGGGGAGCTTGTGACCAAAGAGGGGCCCAGAGATAGGGAGGCCTTGCAGCCAGCCTGGTCAGGTTGAGAGGGCAGTGCAAAAGGAAGGGAAAGGGGAGAGGATCTGGAGGATCTTATGAGCGTCTGTGTGTTCTCTAGGACTAGGGCAGGAGACACCAATGAGGGGACCATGACATTGAGGTTGGAGGCTTCCTGCCTGAGTCCCCCACCCCTACCTCCTGGCCAGCCTGCATTTAGCAAGCTCCTTTCAGGAAGCTGGAGAGTAGTCCCTGACCTCAAGGAGCTCACAGCCCAAATGGAAGAGGGGCCACAGTAACTCAGGCAGAGTGGGTGCTGACCACAAGCCTGGCCTGCTCACTCCAGGGCTGGATCTACCTGGGTCTGCGACAGTCACAGGGCGTCTATACAGTGGGGTTGGGATCTCAGGGCACTCTCAGCCATGGTGATGCCCAATTCTCAATGCTAGGTGGGGAGACACAGACTCTCTGATCCCACCAGCCTGGAGGTGGGGTTGTCAGTGGAACAAGGAGGGCCAGAAGCCATTGCTCCTCTGGGCCATGCCAACCTCAGCACTGCATAGCCTTGTGGTTCCTTTCCCTGAAAGAGGTGCAGGAGGTCAAGAGGAGACAGGGAGGAGTGGGGTCCAAGACTGGGGAGAGCCTTACTGCTACTGGTATGGAAAGGTGACTGAGGGTATGGGGAGGGATTCTGGGCCCGTCACCCTGTTTCCTGCTTCCTTCACTACGAAATGTATCCTCTCTAGGATGGGGCTGCCCTCTTGCAGTGACCCACTGGGGTAGGCGGCCTCTTCTCTCCCCATCCAGGGGCCAGCATGCTGGAAAAGGACTAGCTGATAGGGTTGGGACCCGCTTCCTGTGCTGATTTCGACTCACGGAAGTAGGAGCCTGCCTAGCCTGGCCTTCCCAGGCCACAGATGCCCAGGCTTGTCTGCGCCTGCCCACACGTAGCTTGGGATCTAGGGGGAACTGGACCTGCACCCCTGCAGCTGAGGACAGTCAGATGTGAGATGATGATGCTGGGACTGCTAGCTCTTTCAGCTGGACTCCCACTTTCAGCTGGGCCCTGTACACATGTCCTGTGGGGCCACCCTACCCAGCAGATGCTTTAACATGAGATACTAGAGCTGGACTGCAGGAGGGACCGTTCAGAGGGGTGAGTGGGTAAACTGGGAGCAGGTTGCTCACTGAGGGAGTCCCTGTCTGTGAGTATAATTGTCCTCCTTCTGGATGGGGGTTTGCTGACAAGTCTATCTCCTCTACCCCAACCAGTCTGAAAAGCCCAAATGATAGAGATGGTGGATGAATCACCTGCTCTAAACCTAAGGAGATCCGGTTCAGATCTAGGTTGATGGGAAAGATAAGCCTCTGCCTTCGGGGAAACCACAGCTGAGGGGGAGACACAGCCCTGCCCTTAGGGAGCCTCAGTCTGAGGGGAGACACAGCCCTGCCCTCAGGGAGCCCCCACTTGATGGGGAAATGCCATGTTCTCCTTCTTCCCTCCTGGGCATGTTATTTTCTCTCCCTGGCCCCATCCTCTGTTCCCCTGGAGGTTTCCTTCCCTAGGAAAGATTGGATGGGGGGCATCAGAAGCTCCCATCTGGCTCTGCCCCCTCCTTCCTGCTGACTCCCAGCCTGCTCACCATCCCTGTGTAAAGCCCACGAAACCTGAGTGTGAGGGTTCCAGGCGGGAGACTGAGTCATGGTGACTCAAGGGTGAACTGAACCCCCATCTCCATGACAGCAGTGGTTGTGTGAGGGGTGGCACGAGAGCCAGGGGTAAGAAAAGAAGGGGCGCCTGCTGACTCCCAGCCCCTTCTGTTCTCTCCTGAGAGTGCTGTGGCCACGCATGCGTGCAGGAGAGCAGGTACAGCTTGAAGCCCATGTCTTCTGCATCTTGGCGGACATGTGAGGCGGGAGTGAATCATGGAGCAAGAAGTGGATGTCTGGAAGCCAGATGTGGCCCAGCTGTTTGGGGCAAGGAGCCCAGCCACCCCCATGCCAGATGTGGCAGCACTTCTGTCTCCCTCCCCCCTCTATCTTCCAGGCTCTCAGAGCATTTCTGGGGAAGATCCCCCACCCTGGGCCCAACTAAAGATTCTCTCGCTCTACTGTGAGATGTTACTCTCTCCCCATCAGGAAGGCATCCCCAAATGGGTAAGAATAGGGCCTCCACATAGTCACGTGTACTCCATCCCCCTTCGCTTAAACCTGAGTGTTCACCGACACATACGCCCTCAGACAGAGAGCTCTTCCAGGGCAGAGGCCGTGTCTCCTCCATCAGATTAGAGGGTCTCAAGGAAGACAGGAAAGGTGCCAGCACAGAAATCATAGCGCTCACTCAAGCACGTGCTCCTGCAGACATGGATACCCAAGCTGGGGCTGCCTGCAAGCAGAGGCTGACTCTCTGCATCATACTGTCATTTCCCTTAGGCAGACGTCAATCCAACTTCCTCATCAGACTGGAAGTTCCCTGAAGGTAGACCTCCTTTCTCTCCCTGTCAGACTGGGTCCCTGAGGCAGGGCTGTGTCTCCCCCCTCAGACTGGGGCTCCCTAAGGGCAGAGCTGTGTCCCCCCCTCAGACTGGGGTCCCTGAGGCAGGGCTGTGTCTCCCCCCTCAGACTGGGGCTCCCTAAGGGCAGAGCTGTGTCCCCCCCTCAGACTGGGGTCCCTGAGGCAGGGCTGTGTCTCCCCCCTCAGACTGGGGCTCCCTAAGGGCAGAGCTGTGTCCCCCCCTCAGACTGGGGTCCCTGAGGCAGGGCTGTGTCTCCCCCTCAGACTGGGGCTCCCTGAGGGCTGGACTGTGTCTCCCCTCAGACTGGGGCTCCCTGAGGGCAGGGCTGTTTCTGCACCTCAGACTGGGGCTCCCTGAGGACAGGGCCGTGTCTCCCCTCAGACTGGGCCTCCCCGAGGGCTGGGCTGTGTCTCCCCCTCAGACTGGGGCTCCCTGAAGCAGGGCTGTGTCTCCCCCTCAGACTGGGGCTCCCTGAGGCAGGGCTGTGTCTGCCCTCAGACTGGGGTCCCTGAGGCAGGGCTGTGTCTCCCCTCAGACTGGGGCTCCCTGAGGGCAGGGCTGTGTCTCCCCCTCAGACTGGGGCTCCCTGAGGTCAGGGCTGTGTCTCCCCTCAGACTGGGGCTCCCTGAAGGCAAGGCTGAGTCTTGCCCCTCAGGCAGCTTCCTCCAGAGTCCCTGGAGCTAAGGTATGCCATAGTTCCCCTCCTTGTGCTGTTCAGTCATCTCCTTTCTTGAGGCTTCCCTATGTCTCCTGTGGTCCCTCTTGTGGTCACTTCACTCCCAGTGGCTAGGAATCTCCCAGCAGATTCCCAGCATCTTCAACATGACTGGTGACTCAGCCTCCTCAGCCTTTCTTCCCCTGCCTGTCCAGCCTTAGGCCTCCCATCACGGTGGGGAATCCCCTGTTTCCCTCCTACTCTGACGTCTATGCCTGTCTCCTATGTCTTCCCAGTCAGGACGGCCCCCTCCCTGCCCACACACACTAGTCCTAATCTACTAGCAGAGATCATGAGAAGGGAGCATGTCATACAGGAGGCTTCATTTTGTCTTCACAACTTTGGGATGTAGATAGGGAATGTGATCTCTATTTGACGAGGGAGGAAATGGGCTCAGAAAGGCTGAGGACCTACTCAGGGTTGCACAGCTCCTGAGTGGCTGACCAGAAATGGGGGCAGAGCCTGACTATGCGTGTGTGCTAGGCCATGTAGCCTGGATGACATGGCTTGCTTAGCCTCTGCTCTCAGGGAGCCCCAGCTTGGAGTGTCTGTGTCTAAGGAAGCACCCTTCCTGTCTTCCTTTAGACCTGCTAATCTGATGGGGGAGACACAGTGCCTGTCCTCAGCGCATTCTCCTCAGCTCTACTGCAGGTGCTCACAGTCTCCTTGGGGAGAAGATAGGGAGACCCCAGTGCCCATGGTTAAATGACAGTGCTTGGGCTGTGACAGGGGCTCTGTGGCTGAGCATGCCAGTGGCTTGCCGCAGAGCCTGAGTGCCAGGGAATGGAGCTGCTCTGTGGGTTTGGCCTGTGGGAGTGCAGGCTAGTATGGTAGCCTTCAGCCAGCCAGAGGACGTTCTGATCACTCAGTGGAGGGACACTGGGCTCTGCTAGGTGAAAGGGAGTGGCATTTTCCATGCATGAGGCACACACTGTGGCGCTCTCTCACTACCTCACCTCGAACATTGTATTGGTGAGGAAACATGGACCCAGACACGAGCTTCTCTTGGCCTAGAGCACACACTTCCTGGCTTTGAGCCCATGTCTGTCAGACCCCAAAGCCAACAGTCCCATGGGGTAGGAGGCTGAGTGTTACCCAGTCCCATCCCTGCTCCTGCTGCATTCTGTTGAAGAATGGTTTGGCTTTTGACTCAGCTTACCTGGGTTTGAATTCTGACTCTGTCCCTACCGGCTGTGTGGTTGTGGTAAGTTACTCGACCTCTCTGTGCCTCTGTTTCCCCATGTATCCAATGGGTATAATGTAATGGTACTTATTACATTGAAGTATACTTGATATTTGTGAGCTGGTGACCCAGAATACTTGTAGGAAGATTTCGGCCTATCCTTTCTCCTCCCACCCCAACCCTCGTAGTCCAAGAGGAGAAGAGCAGTTGAGTTGGGACTTGGCAAGATGGGGCTAAGGTCTCTCTGGGTTGGGAATATTCCCCAAGCGGGTACTCGGGGCCTGCTCGGGCCCCTCCTTGGGATAGTGGGGGGTGGTCTGCTTCCCATTGGTGCCATCCATCCCTGGCCTCTGGTCCCCTCCCCACTGCAGAGCATAGGCACGTGGGCTTCTGGCACGTACCCAGTGATAAGGGCCACCCAGCAGGCAGGACGTGGGCTACGTGAGGGCCCAGTGGAGGCGGCAGCTGCCTGCCCAGCTCAAGGGGCCAAGGCCGGGAGGCTGGGCTGTGGGGTCCATTGTCTGGCCTCCCCTCTCTGGCGAGCACAGGCTCAGCAGCAGCCGGCAGCGGGCTCTTGGCAGAAGCTGTGTCCTGCTCCCCCCACGCAGGCACACCCTGGCCTGCACGTCCTCGCCTGGGCCTCCAGCCACCATGGTGCTGTCCGCTGCGCTGGCTACAGCTGCTGCTGGCCTCTAGGGGGCACTGCTTGGGCACCTGGGAAGACCCTGCAGGGCGAGGCAGGCTTTGGAGGCCTCATCCTGGGGTTGTCCGGGACTCAGTCCACCAGGATGGGACAGACGGGGAAGAGGGCAGAGAAAAGGTGGTCCACTGGGTGGGTGGTAGGGCAAGGTGAGCCCCTGGATGCAGCCTTAGGGAGTCATTGAAGTGTCAGTTTTGTGGATGGCCAAGGGAGAAGGGTGCTGGGGCTAACTGGCAGTGTGACTAGGCCTCCTCTCTCAGGTCTCAGTTTCCTAAGCTGTACAACGAAGGCACTGGAGAGGACCCACCTCGAGGCTCAATGTTCTGTGATTCATGGCATCCTTGTTCTTCCTGGTTGAGTTCAACCCCAGTTGAGACTAGTGGAGACAATATGGGGCATGTCCTGATCTGTATCTCCCTTTTCCCTTCTCTATCAAAGTGGGGTGAGGCCCGGGGTGCCTGCCTGCAGCCCAGTGCCCTTGGGGATCATTGAGGTGAGGCGTGACAATTCACCTTCCCCTCAGAGCCTCCAGCCCAGGGCCTCCCAGGGCTGGAGATATGGCCTCTGATCAACAGGTTAAAAATAACCCCTGTGGACTCTTCTCCCTGCACAGGAATGATGTTTGTGTTGGCATCCGCGGCCCCTCTGGGCCTGCCAACTTCAGCAGCATGTGACATTGTCAGGGGACCGTAGGTGTGAGGAAGTCAGCCGGAGGGGCCCGTGCTGCCCTGACTTTAGGGGAAGACATGCTGTAGGGGTCAGAGATGGCTGGCAGGGCCACCTGTGGCCATGGGGCTGCCACGGGGCTGGGGCACGTGACTGTCAGGGTGAAACCCACTTGTGGAAGCAAAATGATGTGTCCTGCAGGCAGGGGCTGGGCTGGGGCTGCGCGTGGCAGAGCCGTCCGCTCCCATCACATCCAATCCCCAGATCCCAGAATCAGCATGAGGGAAGCACAGGCTTGTGGAATCAAGGAATTCTAGACTTGAAAAGAGCCCGAAGAGATCCTTTCAGTCTGATTCCTGCCCAGACAGGAGAAAAATAGCAGCCTACTAGAGAATATTTATGGAGCTTGTCCTGGGTGCCAGGCTCTCAGCTGGCTTCCACTGAATTAATCCTGGTGGCTCTCTGAGCCCAGCTCGGTTTTGTGTTTGGTTTTATTCTGTTTCAAACAGAAGAAGAAACAAGGAGGTGTGCAATTAAGTAACATCGTCCAAGGTGGCTTCGGACTCATGTCTGTAGGATTCCTAAGCCCATGCCCCACACCATAACCTTGTCTGGTCCTGTGGAGGTGGGAGCCGAGGCTCAGAGTTTCAACCGTTGGTCAGAGGTTGCTCTTCGAATTGCAAGACCCTTTCGTTCCTGACTCTGTCCACAGGTCCCTGAGCTTCAGAGGTCATCTCCTGGGCAGTCAGAATTCTCCCTTAGTTCCCCGAATCACAGTGACTTGCATGGAAGGTGATTTTTTTCTCGTTTGCTACTCCAAGGAGACAGGCCAGCACTCTGCTCCCCTCGTGAAGCCCCTTCTAAGCCTTGACAACAGTCTTGCTCATCTAGTACCCACCGTCCCGTTTTTTCCTGGGGAGTTTTAGGAAGGGCCTCCCTGGGCATTAGCTGCAGCGAAGGCAGCCCCGTGCCTTTCTAGGCAGGACGAGGCAGGGTCCTGACGGGGTGGAAGGTGCAACTCTCCCTTGGTATTTGCCATTGATGTTACATGGCCTTTAGGGTCCCTGAGGGCTGGGACTGCTGTTTGGGGGTGAGGAGCCCAGGTCGCTTTCCCTGAGCTCACACTACGGCAGTTCTCTGTTCCTCACACTGAGGCAGGATTTCAACAGTGGCTATAATGAGCGTTGTCAGTTCCCTGTGCACTTGTCCCCCACCAGACACAGCGAGAAGCACACTGCAGGAGTCACCCCACTGAACCCTCACAACAGCCAGCGGAAGGGCCTTCTACTGTGATCCCCACTTTACAGGTGAGGCAACACCAGAGTGGGGCTCCTGGCTGGGCGCTGTATTGACAGAATGCCAAGCTGATTCTGTGGGGCTTTTTAAAAAATCCCTTCACACTTGCCTTGAATAGTGAGGCAGTAAGTAAGGCCCCTTCCCAAAGCACAGATGGGAAAACAGAGTTGGACATGGGCAGTGGGTCAGGTTGGCCATGCTGCTCTTCCCACGCCACAAAGCCTGGCTGGCTATCACCTGAAGCATTTGCCCTGGGGTATTTCCTTCCTTCTGGATACTTTCTTCATTTCACCCACTTGCCTGACTCCTCCCTCCGTCCCCCTCTCCCTTCCTTCCTTTCTTCTCTTCATCCCCCCATCCATCCATCCCCAGCTCCCCTGGAGCTCAGTCCTCCCAGTAGGACTCTGCCTGACCTTGCAGGGCATGCAGAAGGGAATGCTCCTCGTGGGGATGTCACATCCCAGACCACTCTTCTTTACACCCCCTAGCCACACAAGGGCGTGGAGATGATTCTACCAGAGGGACCTGTATCTGAGTTCAGTTCGGTTTATATAAGATAGAGATAAATTTTTTGCTCCTGTGCTTGAAGTCAGCAGGTAAACATCCCCTGGCTGGTTTGAAGACTATAGGCTCTCAGGGACTCAGCCCCTTCTCTCTTATTGATCTGCTGGGTGTAGTTTCCATTTCCAAGGTCCCTTCATTGTTCAAGATGGTTGCTGGAGTTCTAGCCAGGAGAAAGGAAGGAGAAAAGGCTGAAGCAGCACATGCCCCTTCCCTGGACACTTCCTGGACATTGTACCCACACTGCTTGCATCCTGCTGACCAGACCTCGGTCACCCAGCCACACCTAGCTGCAAGGGAAGCTGAGTCTTTCTGTCCCGGGGGTCTGGCTGCAAACTGGGGAAGATCAGGGAATGATGGATGTTGGGGTAGGGTCTGCCACAGGTCCTTGGCAGAGAGGAGATGGGGCCTTCCCAGCTCCTGTCTTCAAGCAACTCTGATTCTCTCCCTTCTCTGAAGCTGCAGTTCTTCCTTCTACTTAGTATAGCAGTCCTCCCCACTGCTCCTCGCCTTATCTAGCTGAGATTTTGCTTTTTGAGGTTTTAGTTACCCGCGGTCAACTGCAATTTGGGAGCAGACGATCCTCCTTCTGATATAGGGTCAGAGGTCAACAGTGGCCTTACGCTACATCCCAGTGCCTTCGTCATTCCCCTCACTTCATGTCATCAAGTGGGCATTTTATCTCACTTCATCACGAGAAGGGTCAGTATGTACAGTAAGATGTTTTGAGAGAGAGACCGCATTCACTTAACTTTTATTACATTATATTGTTCTAAGTGTTCTATTTTATTATTGGTTATTATTGTTAATCTCTTACTGTGCTGAATTGATAAATTAAACTTTATCATGGCGTGTATGTATAGGAACAACATGGCATACGTAGAGTTCTGTACTATCCGTGGTTGTGGGCATCCACTGAGGGTCGTGAAGTACCCCCCACAGAGAATGGGGGGGACTGCGGTACTTACTGCCCTGAACTGTTGGTGGGAGCATGGAGTTCGAAGACGGGCTGCCTTGGCCGTTGTTCACCCACGGCAGATCCAGGCCAGTGCACTCATTTATTTTCGTGACCGGCCCGAGAAGCAGCTAGTCTTAGTCCCATTTTACAGTGGAAGAAATTGAGGCCCAGAGAAGTTGGGTAACTTCTCGAAGAGCACCCAGCTGGGCTCCCAGCCCAGTTCCTGTGTGTTCCTTTCTTTCCCGTTTAGTGTTCCCTGTAGGAGTGAATGCCCTGGGCCCTCCCATGGTCTGACAGGAGGAACTGGAATGGTCCGGGCCCCAGGAGGGGCCTGTCTGGGAGGACAGGGCAGGCAGGGGTGTGGCCTCAGTCCACAGGAGGCTCCTCAGCACTTACTCAGTGCCATGGTCAGGGAGCGTGTCTGAACAGGGTCTACTGACAGGCATGGGGATTTCTGCTGGTGCCAGGAGCCGGCCACTACGGCCACATCCCTGGATGCAACTTTCTCCAGCATGTGAACATCCTAGACCCAGGGGTGAGGAAGGGCAGGGATAGGGCAGCTCCCATCATCTCCTCTTTCTTCTTCCTGCCCACTCTAGGGGAGGAGGCAGTAGGGGACTAGTCCCTACCCCAGCTGGCTGCTTTGGGGAGATGCGGAGGGTGTGCAACCAGCTCGGAGGGAAAGGGGCCAGATTCTGGGCTTCTCAGGTGGACCAAGGCCATCAAGGCCATCCCCCTGCCTCTGGGGGTATAGTCCTGTCCTTGCTTGCTGACCCTCAAGGGTGAGGTCATTACTCTGGCCCAGGGTTGGGGGAGGAGCGCTGAGCATAAGCATGATCACAGCCATGACGTGTGGTTAGTAATGTTACTGTAATAACTGCTCCCTGATCTCTAGTCCAGAGGAAAGGCTCATGAGCCATGAGTCACACAGTTGACAGTGAGGCAGGCATGCGCAGCTCCAATGGGGTTGTGCTGGGGATGGCCCTGAGACCCAGACATGACCTCTGCCCTCTGGGGAGTTCCCGCCAGGAAAAACAGATGTGAGACTAGCCACCTCCACTCCCGGCCCACCTCCACCAGGAAGTCTTCCTTGATTAACTGCTTTGGTATTGCTTGGTATTGTTCTGGGGTTGACCTTGAGTTACCAGCTCTGGCAAGATGGGCTCCTTTTTACTTGACCATCCTGCCAAATCTGAGCACTGAGCACCTATAGGTTCTGTCCTAGGGGCAAGGGTGTGGACAGGACTGTGGCACTTTGATTCAAGTCATCCATCAGTCAACAAATATGCCAGGCGCTCAGGATACGCTGGTGACCCCCCACCCCCCAGTCCTGCTCTCACAGAGCCCGGAGAAGGAGAACTGAAAGCAAAGAGTCACACAAATAAAACGGAATCACAAAGTGGGCCCCAGGGAAGGCAGGGCCCTGGGGCGGGGTGGGGGTGGGTGGCAGTCAGGGGCTGCTCCTAGTGGGGGCTGATCCCCGCAGCAGCCCCTCCTCCACCGACAAAGGTTCTGCAGGGAGATGGCTGGCCGACACGATGGCACTTTGCCCACCAATGGGGGCCGTGCCAAGCGTGATGTGATGTGTGCTGATCCCTCTCCACTCCTTACTGAAGACCAGCGTCTGCTGCCCCTGCAGCACAGGGAGCCTGGGGCGGCTCTACCATCATGCCCGGGGGTGTTTGGAGGAGATGTCAGAGTGGGGAGAGGGATCCCCTTGTGCTACGAGAAGAGGGGTCAGTCTAAAAGGAGCTCCCCACCGCAGAGCTGGTCTTCTACCCCCAGCTGACGGGGCCCCTGGCACTGTCCAGTGTGTCGGTCCCCTCTGCCTTCTACTTGTACCCTCACAATGGACAGAGGAGGTGACCCCATTGACCCTGTTGCTCCTCTCACCCCCATACTTTGGACCTACCACTCCAAAACATGTTGGAGACATGTTTTATTGCCATCTTTTCTTGCCCCACTTGGCTTGTTTAGGCCCGGGTTCCAGGAGAGAGAGTGAGGGATCCTGGGGATGAAGGGGTGCACGGAGGCAGGGATGCTTCCATCCTCCGAAATAACCAGTGCAGTTTGACTGGGCTCCGTCTCCCTTTTCCTGCTGCAGACTGTAGGCCTGTCATCTGAGATGGGAGCCGCCCTGGGTGGAAGGAGGTCCAAAGCTGGGGGCAGCTATTGTACTTAAATATAGGCTCTTGGGTCCTACTCCCAGATACTGGAATTTTCTAGATCTCGAAGAATCTTAGTTACAAGTCCCTCAGGGGTGCCTGGGGGGCTCAGTCAGTTAAGCCTCCGACCCTTGATTTTGGCTCAGGTCATGATCTCAGGGTCGTGAAATTGGGCTCCGTGCTCGGTGTGGAACTTGCTTAAGATTCTCTCTCCCTCTCCCTGGGCCCCTCACACGAGCTCTCTCTCTTTCAAAAAAAAGAACAAAACCACCAAAACTCCCTCAGTGTTTGTGACATCAGTGGCTGGAGCTCACACTCTGCTTTTGAGGAAAGAGTTCAGATTCTGGAGGCCAGAAGTCTTGAGGTCGGACCGCAGCTCTTCTCTTGCTCTCTGGGTGATTTCGGACACTTATTCTCGAAGCCTTGGCTTCACATCTGTAGAGTGGGACCGCAATACCTACCTTGAGCTAAGTGGCCAAATGCAGATACAGCAGCAGCCTCAGGCCCGGCACATAGCAGGTGCCCAGTAAACAGTGAGCATTCTCCACGTTCAGCCAGGCCGTCTTTGGGATTTGGCTGGCTCACTCACTTCTTGGTTTGGTCGGGCCCCTTGTCCCCCCCACCACTTGGGGATTGTGGTGGGGTGAGAGAGGACACTCAGAGCTTGGGAATAATGGATGTGCAAGGAGAAGCTCCCCAGAGGCTGCTGCTGCTGGCGACAGGGGAGGGTGAGAACCCCTCATGCCCCCAGTTCACCAACACAGGGACTCTCACTTTAAAAATAATCACCCAGGGACGCCTGAGTGTCTGCCTTCAGCTCAGGTCATGATCCTGGGGCCCTGGCATCGAACCCCACATCAGGCTCCCTGCTCAGCGGGGAGCCTCCTTCTCCCTCTCCTTCTCTTGCTCCCCCTGCTGGTTCTTTCTCACTCTCTCTGTCAAATAAATAAATAAAATCTGTAAAAAAAAAAAAAATCACCCAAACCGAACACATAGCGCTATGTGCCAGGCACTGTTCTGAGTCCACTAAGGAGGCAATTCTCATGAGGAAATGTTATTCCATTTTACAGATGGGGAAGTCGAGGCACAGATGGGTTACAGAAGCTGCTCAAGGTCACACGGGCCTGTGATGTGCAGGGCTGGGGCTTGAACCCAGGCAGCCTGCCTCTTAACTACTTCCTCTCTCTGGCATAGGGCTCTCTGGGGAGAGGGATGGACTTGCCTTTCCTTCCCGTGTCTCTGTGGAAGGTTCTGGGGCTAGGCTGTGCTCTGGTGGGAAGAGGCAGCCCCCGGTTGCACCTTGGGGTCTCCCGGGCCCCAGTAGCTCCTGGGGGTCCCTGCTGCTCTGTGGTTGCTGCCTCTACCCTGCTCTTCCTCCCTACCACTCCCAGGTCAGTGTTCACTTTCTCCAGCTGTTAGCATCTGGACCCCCCAGGAGCTGTCGCTGGACTCTGCCTGCCCTAGACTGCCTCGGCTCAGAGCCCAGTGATGAGGGAGAGGTGAGGAGCCTCCCGTCTGAACTCCAACCTGACCCCACGGCCCAAGACCAGTGGCCACTGTCCACTGCTCCCTCAGTCCTTAGGGACACTGCCCCCCCCCTTGAGCTGCTGTTTATGACCCGGTGAATCACTCATTGTCCCCACTGTCGGCCTTAATGAGGGCCAGAGCCCACTAAGACACCCCAATTAACCACACCATCTGTTTCCCTTTAAGTGGAAACAGCGTGGCTGGTGAGCAAGAGCCCAGAGTGAGGATGCTGTGGGGTGGGCTCAGGGATTGTTTTCGCCCTGGGAAAATGACTTACCACTCCCCCGCCCCCCTCTCCTGTACCCAGAGGTTGGCTCCTCTCCCTCAAAGGAGAGCCTGGGGATCCCTGGACACAATTTCTGTCCCACCACAGCTGGCCTCCACAGCAGGCTGGATTTGGGTTCAGCGGTGACTCAGATGGGATGCGGGGGGCCCCACTGTGTGCAAGCTTCCTGGAGATTTGGGAGGCCAGATGTCAGTGTCAACAAAGGTATTTGAGTACAGGAATGGGCAGGAGGCAAGAATGGGAGAGGGAAGCCAGTGGTTGGCGAGATCATTCCCGAGCAATCCTGTGTATTCTTTCATTGATCCATGGGTTTATCGAGCACTTCCCAAGTGCCCAGCACGGATTGGGCACAGAAATGTGTGAAGGAGGGCCTTTGGGGAGCCCAGAGGTCAAGGCTCTTCCTGGAGGAGGTGTGGACTTAGGAAGTAGCCCATTCCAGCCCCAGTGCACCAGGAGTTGGAGTTGGAGACAGGAATCAGGAAGCATCAGGAATAGTTGGTGCAATAGGACAATGAACGAATGTTTACGTGGGGAAATTGGCAGGTCATGTCAGAAAGCTGTGGGGTGGCATTCAGGCTGGGTAGCTGCCTGGGGAGTATAGGGCTGAATGGACCCCTGTTGGACTTAAGCTGGAAGGGCCTTCATTCACTTCTCCCTCAAATATAGAAGCAGTCACACACGCTGTCAGCACCCACTCCTGCACCGTGGCAGGCATACTAGGTGGTCAGAGCCCTCTCTCCTTCCGAGTCCGGAAGCAGCCTCACGCTTTACCACACCCTGGTCCCGGCCATCACTACTAATGGCTCAGAACTGACATGAAATGAACATCTATCTACCATTCTGGGCTGGGATTCAGACATGCACAAGGGTCTAAGGAAACTCCTAGAAGAAAACCCTCCAAAGGAAAGAGACAGTTGGGAGAATCTTTGCTGAGTGACAGTGTTTCACGGTCAAAGGGCAAGAGAGGGCAGTTCTAATCAGGGTGGGCGATTGTCACAGGATTTGCTCAGGTCTGGCTGTCTGGTAGACCTGCATCTGAGTCTGCGAGACAGAGCAGAAGAGGGAGCGGGGAGTAGAACACAAAGCCCAGTGCACCAGGACTCTGCAGGGAACAGAATCTACTCTGGTGGGTTTAAATGAAAGGGATTTATTACAGAGTATGAAACTCTCCAGAGCTATTGGAAGGCCAAAGACAAAGACTCAGGGTTGAGCTTTCAGGAACAGTTCTCAGTGCTACACTGCATAAGTGGGCCACTGAGGGGGCTGCTGTGTCTTTGGTGATCATGAGGTCACCTGCTCCAGAACCACATGGAGTGTGATGATCAGGAAGCCACTCCCTTTACCAGCTCCACACTGCACCTGCTGTGATCCACACTAGTAGGTGGACATCCTGGGCTTCCCCTTCTTCTTCTTTTCTTTTTTTTTAATTCCAGTGTCATTAATATACAGTGTTATGTTAGTTTCAGGTGTACAATATACTGATTCAGCACTTCCATATATTACTCAGTGCTCATCAAGATAAGTGTACTCTTAATACCCTTCACCTATTTCACCCATTCCCCCACTGATAACCATCTGTTTGTTCTCTATAATTAAGAGTCTGTTTTTTTGTTTTGTTTGTCTCCCTTTTTTCCCCTTTGTTTGTTTGCTTTATTTCTGAAATTCCACATGTGAGTGAAATCATACGGCATTTGTGTTTCTCTGATTGGCTTATTTTGCTTAGCATTATATTCTCTAGCTCCAACCATGTCGTTGCAAATGGCAGGATATCATTCTTTTTTATGGCTCAGTAACATTCCATTCTGTATATATACCACATCTTCTTTATCCACTCATCAATCGATGGACACTTGGGTGGCTTCCATAATCTGGCTATTGTAAATAAAGCTACAGTAAACATAGGGGTGCATATATCTCTTCAAAATAGTGTTTTTGTCTTCTTTGGGTAAATACCCGGTAGTGTGATTTCTGGGTCATATGGTAATTCTATTTTTAATTTTTTGAGGAAACTCCATACTGTTTTCCACAGTGGCTGCACCAGTTTGCATTCCCACCAACAGTGCAAGAGGGTTCCCCTTTCTCTGCATCTCACCAACACTAGTTGTTTCCTGTGTTGTTGGTTTTAGCCATTCTGACAGGTGTGAGGTGATATGTCATTGTAGTTTTGATTTGTATTTCCCTGATGATGAGTGATGTTGAGTATCTTTTCATGTGTTTGTTGGCCATCCGGATGTCTTCTTTGGAGAAGCATCTATTCATGTCTTCTGCCCATTTTTATTTATTTATTTTTTTAAAAAATATTATATTTATTTATTTGAGAGAGAGAGAGAGAGAGAGAGCAAGCATGAGCAGGGGGGAGGGGTAGAGGCAGAGGGAGAAGCGGATTCCCCACTGAACAGGGAGTCCAATGTGGGACTTGATCCCAGGACCCTGGGATCATGACCTGAGCTGAAGGCAGATGCTTAACCGACTGAGCCACCCAGGCCCCCTTCTGCCCATTTTTAATTGGATTATTTGATTTTTTTGGTGTTGAGTTGTATAAGTTCTTTATATATTTTGGATATTAACTCTTTATTGGATATGTCATTGGCAAATATCTTCTCCCATTCTGTAGGTTGTCTTTTAGTTTTGTTGGTTGTTTCCTTTGTTGTGCAGTTTTTTATTTTGATGTAGTCCCAATAGTTTATTTTTGCTTTTGTTTCCCTTGCCTCAGGAGACATATATAGAGAGATGTTATAGCCAACGTCAGAGAAATTACTACCTGTGCTCTCTTCTAGGATTTTTATGGTTTCAGGTCTCACATTTAGGTCCTTAATCCATTTTGAGTTTATTTTTGTGTATGGTGTAAGAAAGTGGTCCAGTTTCATTCTTTTGCATGTAGCTGTCCAGTTTTCCCAGCATCATTTGTTCAAGAGAATTTTTCCGATTGCATACTCTTTCCTGTTTTGTTGAATATTAATTAACCATATAATTGTGGGCTTTTTTCTGGGCTTTCTATTCTGTTCCATTGTTCTATGTGTCTATTTTTGTGCCAGTACCATACTGTTTTGATTACTACAGCTTTGTAATATAACTTGAAATCTCGAATTGTAATTCCTTCAGCTTTGTTTTTCTTTTTCAAGATTGCTTTGGCTAAGGGTGCCTGGATGGCTTGGTAAGTTAAGCATCTTCCTTTGGCTCAGGTCATGATCCTGGGGTCCTGGGATTGAGCCCTACATCAGGCTCCCTGCTCAGCGGGGTGTCTACTTATCCCTCCCCCCACCCCCACACCTGCGCTTGTGCTGGTGCTCTTTCTCTCTCTCAAATAAATAAAATCTTAAAAAAAAAAAAAAGATCACTTTGGCTATTCAGGGTCTTTTGTGGTTCCATACAAATTTTAGGATTGTTTATGCTAGCTCTGTGAAAAATGCAGCTGGTATTTTGATAGGGATTGCATTAAATCTGTAGATTGCTTTGGGTAGTATGGACATTTTAACAGTATTTGTTCTTCCACTCCATGAGCATGGAATGTCTTTCCATTTGTTTGTGTTGTCGTCTATTTCTTTCTTTCTTTCTTTTCTTTCTTTCTTCCTTCCTTCCTTTCTTTCTTTCTTTCTTTCTTTCTCTCTCTCTCTCTCTTTCTTTCTTTCTTTTCTTTTTTGAAGAGTAGGGGGGAGGGGCAGAGGGAGAGGAAGAGAATCTCAAACACACTCCATGCCCAGCACAGGGCTCGATCTCACAACCCTGAGATGATGACCTGAGCCAAAATCAAGAATGAGACACTTAACTGACTGAGCCAGCCAGGTACCCCTTGTCCTCAATTTCTTTCATCAATGTTTTATAGTTATCCGAGTATAGGCCTTTCACTTCCTTGGTTAAGTTTATTCCTAGGTATTTTGTTATTTTTGGTGCAATTGTAAATGGGATTGTTCTTTAATTTCTCTTTCTGCTGCTTCACTATTAGTGTATAGAGATGCAACGGATTTCAGTATATTGATTTTGTATCCTGTGACCTTACTGAATTCCTTTACCAGTTCTAGGAGTTTTTTGGTGGAGATTTAGGCTTTTCTATGTATATTATTATGTCATATGCAAATAGTGAAAGTTTTATTTCTTCCTTACCAATTTGGATGCCTTTTTTTCTTTTTCTTGTCTGATTGCTGTAGCTAGGACTTCCAATACTATGTTGAATAAAAGTGGTGAGAATGGACATCCTTGTCTTGTTCCTGACCTTGGGAGAAAATCTCCCAGTTTTTCCCATTAAGGATGATGTTAGCTGTGGGTTTTTCATAGATGGCCTTTAGTATGTTCAAGTATGTTCCCTCTAAACTTCCTCTGTTGAGGGTTCTTATCATGAATGGAGGTTGTCAAATGCTTTTTCTGCTTCTATTGAAGTGATCATATGGTTTTTATCCTTTCTCTTATTGATGTGATGTATCACGTTGATTGATTTGCGAATATTGAACCACCCTTGCATCCCAGGAATAAATCCCACTTGATCGTGGTGAAAGATTTTTTTAAATGTACTGTTGGGTTCAGTTTGCTAATATTTTGTTGAGGATTTTTGCATCCATGTTCATCAGAGATATTGGCCTGTTGTTCTCCCTTTTTGTGGTGTCTTTATGGGTTTAGGTATCAGGGTAATGCTGGCTTCATGAAATGAACTTAGAAGTTTTCCTTCCTCTTCTATTTTTTGGAGAAGTTTGAGAAGAATAGGTATTAACTCTTCTTTAAATGTTTGGTAGAATTCGCCTGTGAAGCTGTCTGGTCCTGGACTTTTGTTTGTTGGGAGGGTTTTGATTACCGATTCAATTTTTTTTTTTTTAAGATTTTTTTTTATTTATTTGACAGACAGAGAGAGCTCGAGCACACTAGCAGGCAGAGTGGCAGGCAGAGGGAGAGGGAAAAGCAGGCTCTCGCTGAGCAGGGAGCCCGACGCAGGGCTTGATCCCAGGACCCTAGGATCATGACCTGAGCCGAAGGCAGCCGCTTAACCGACTGAGCCACCCAGGCGCCCCTACCGATTCAATTTCATTGCTGGTAATCAGTCTGTTCAAATTTTCTGTTTCTCCCTGCTTCAGTTTGGGAGGTTATATGTCTCTAGGAATTTATCCATTTCTTCCAGGTTGCCCAATTTGTTGGCATATCATTTTTCATAATATGCTCTTATGATCTTTTGTATTTCCGTGGTGTTGGTGGTTATTTCTTCTCTTTCATTTCTGATTTTGTTTACTTGTCTTCCCTCTCTCTGTTTTTGTTTTATGAGTCTGGCTAAAGGTTTATCAATTTTGTTGATCTTTTCCAAGAACCAGCTCCTCTTTTCATTGATCTGTTCTGGTGTTTTTGTTGTTTCTATCTCATTTATTTCTACTCTATTATTTCCTCCTGTCTTCGGATTTTGGATTTTGTTTGTTCTTCTTTCTCTAGCTCCTTTAGGGGCAAGATTAGGTTGTTTATTTGAGATTTTTCTGGCTTTGTAAGGTATGGGCCTCGCCTTCTTGACCCTCTCTGCCAGCACCGCAGCAAAACAACAATGGCAACAAGGAAAAACACCCCTGCCCGTTTCCCAGAAAGCAGCAGGGGCTGCAGAAGCTCAGCCTTTTAGCTCTTATGCAAGTGCATCTAACTGGCTAACTCTGAATTACATCCTGAATCCTAACGGCAAGGGACATTGACAAATGTAGCGTTTTTTTTCTTTTTTTTACTTTTCTTGTTTCTGCAGTCTAGGAGGGCACCTAGCAGAGGGTGGAATGGATTGAGATCTAGTCCATCATATACGGTACACTGTCTCCTAAACTTCTGTAAGATGCCAGGCACAGGCAGCTGTTTTTTTGGATTCCTCGCAGGGGAGTGGAGAGGGAGATGCATTCCCCCCTCTTACCACAGACCGCTAAGAGCTTTGGCACCTCAAGGGCTCAGGCACATCAACCATGCCCTTTGTGGGTGGTCCTGGGGGAGTTTTGGCACCAGGTCATCCCATCAGATGAGAAAACTCCTAGGCTTGTCCAGGAATAGTTGGTAGAGATTTTGGAAGCAGCTGGGACCAGCGATTATTGGTTCTTAGGGTCTGAGTGATTTTATTTAACTCCTGGCCGGATCCATCTTTGGAAACAATACCACGAGCACTAGTAAGTGTGAGGCGCTGTGCCGGGTGCTGGGAATACAGAGAGCAATGGAATACGGTCCCCGCTGCCCTTTGTGGCTCCTCTTCTAGAAGAGATGTGGAAAGCAGAGAAAAGGATGCCCATGGCCCTGAGGGTGTGCCAAGGAGAACAGATCAAGGTTACAGGAGAGCGTCCCAGGAGAGGTGACATTTGAGATGAGTCCTGAAAGACCCAAGGATGCTGGGAGGAGGCGTGGGTAAGGGACAAGGGTACAAGTGAGAAAGACACCAGAATCTCAGAGAGCCGGGCATGAAGGGGTGCAGAGCAGGAGACCAGGTATGGGAAACCAAACCAGGGATTTCTCAAGTGGCAAGTCTCAGGCTCCACATCCAGACTAGGCTGGTGTTCCTGGGCTCGGCACCTGCGTGTGGCCACTACGGCAGTTTGTCCCCTGCTCTCCTCAGACTGTGGGGATGGGGTTTGCTGCCTCTGCTTGCACAGACTGCTGGGAATGACTCACCGTGGAGGAGGAGCTGGGGAGCCATGGGCCTCTGCCCAGGCTGGAGGCTATGTGAAGGCCTCTCCCCCAAGGTGGTGGCAGTGGAAGAAACTAGCCCTTGTGGGTGGGGTGGCCCTTGTCACTCCACTCTGGGCCTCAGAGGGAGTTAATGGAACCCCATGTCCCCAACACCCTCCTCCGGGGCTCCTTGTACTCTGCAACCCCCCCCCCCCCAAGGCAGGGCTGCCCCTCCCTCCCCGCATCCCACTGCATCTTGATGCCAGCCCTCCCTGGCTTGGGTGGCTAAGGGTACCAGTGGTGGGGTCATTACAGGACACCGCCGCCCGAGGGTCAGAATGGAGGAGGCCCAGCTGTCAGCTGGAACCCATCAGAGGCCCAAGCAAGCCCTGGCAGCAGGCAGCAGGCAGCAGGCAGCAGGGGGAGGGCAGCTAATGAGAAAGGTGTCCCCGCAGCTGCAGTTTCTTAACCCTTCCCACTCCTGTCACCAGGGTGTGTCCTGAGATTTTCCCCGCGGTCACAGGTAGCTCCAGGCCCCTGGTTCCTCAACCCAGGTTGGTTGGAGTAGGGTGGGCTTGATTTAATGGAGAGACCCTGCCCCTGCCTCAGGGAAGGGAATGAAACAACACAGTTCCTGTTTTTCAGGGAGTCTTCAGTCTTACCGGGAAAAAGCAATTCAGACCTAGTCTGAGGGGGAGACACAGCCCTGCCCTCAGGAATTCCAGTCTGAGGGGGTAGACAGTCCTGCTCTCAGGGACCCAAGTCTGAGGGGGAGACAGCCGTGCCTCAGGGAGCCCCAGTCTGAGGGGAGACACAGCCCTGCCCTCAGGGAGCCCCAGTCTGAGGGGGAGACACAGCCCTGCCCTCAGGGAGCCCCAGTCTGAGGGGGGAGACAGCCCTGCCCTCGGGGAACCCCAGTCTGAGGGGAGACACGGCCCTGCCCTCAGGGAGCCCAGTCTGAGGGGGAGACACAGCCCTGCCTCAGGGAGACCCAGTCTGAGGGGGGAGACACAGTCCTGCCCTCAGGGAGCCCCAGTCTGAGGGGGAGACACAGCCCTGCCCTCAGGGAGCCCCAGTCTGAGGGGGGAGACACAGCCCTGCCCTCAGGGAGCCCCAGTCTGAGGGGGAGACACAGCCCTGCCCTCAGGGAGCCCCAGTCTGAGGGGGGAGACACAGCCCTGCCCTCAGGGAGCCCCAGTCTGAGGGGGAGACACAGCCCTGCATCAGGGAGCCCCAGTCTGAGGGGAGGCACATATCCCTGTCCTCAATTAGCTCAGGGTCAGAGATGGGAGAGGTTTTGTCTCCTTATTAAACTAAGAAATCAATATAATGGCACAACTTTTGACTTTCTTTGAGATTTTGTGAAGAATCAGCAACTTGAACACATATCCTGGTGCTCTAAAAGTCCAGGACTGATGTATCTGCAGATCCAGACTGCTGTCACTAGGGGACAGTTTTGTCCTGGTTGCCCTCTTAGGGTCAGCTGCCCTCTTCAACCACTGACTTTTCTAAGACCTCTCCACATCCCGAAAACCACTCAGCAAGTGGTTTATTTTCAAGAGCTCACTCAACTCCTTCTTTGGTATCCACGTAACTTATATAACTCATGGCTTTCAATTAACAGTTAAAGTGGGTGAGCAAGAGCCCACAAGGAAACAAGTCTGCGTACACCTGGCCTTTCTTCAACTGCATGGTTTAGATGTCCTTGATTTATTTTCCACAATTAGCCGCTGGTCTTCTCCCAACTTCTCTCCCGGTTCTGGTTGGAGGGCCTGCTGCTGGCTGGGCTCGGCCGCCCGGCGAAAACTACCTCAGGGCGCCCCTTCCCCTGCTGGGATCACCAAAGAGTTCGGGCCTCTTGGTGACTGGGTGAGCAGGACTAATTATAAAGCTCTCCCGGGGAGGGCTGGGGCCCAGGCCGACAGGCGGGCCGAAGAGGAAAGGCTCGGAAGTGCTGGTGCTTTTGCAAGCCTTTGCTGTGCTCTTCAGCTTCAGCAAGTCATTCCAGTTCTGGGGCCTCAATTTTCTCATCTGTTAAATGGCAGTGAACAATTGGGTTACGTGGTCCCTAGAGTTCCTGGTCCCTGGACTTTGATGCTCTGGCCTGCTTCCTTTCATACCCCACCCTGGGCTCTCCCCACACCCTGTCATGGTGACCATGGATGCATTAATCACCACCTCGGCCAGCCGCCAATGCAATCAGCAAGCATACTACCAGGCAGCCTTGTGCTGTGGCCAAAGGGCTGCTGCCCCATTTTTTTCTAGCCCTCGTCTGGCACTCCGATGCCTGAGGATGGTGTGGATCCAGCCCAGTGAGGCTGCTGGACCACATTTCCTGGGACCCTGAGCCAGCCTCTGGGCTTTCCCCTAAAGGAACTCCCAGCACAGTGAGCTGAGCGTGTGCAGGAGGCTTGAGGTGTGTGAGCGCCGTGACCATCACATATTCACTGGACCAGGTCCTAGACTGGGCAGGCGGATGACACAGATGAATAGGTGGATGTGGCTCAGTTCTTTGTGGTGTTTAGAGGCATGTATGTGGGCTCTGACATCAGTCTCCAGGTTCAAGTCTTGGTCTGACGCTGACTTGGGCAAGGTACTTGGCAGATGCCTTGGTTTGTCCATCTGGAAAATGGGAATACTGAAGTAGCACAACAACAAGTCGGGATTCAATGAGTCAGTGAATACAAAGTGTTTAGGACCCAGGGTGTGGTTGTTACAACTTTAATTTCATGAGCACCAGCTCTGTGCCAGGAATTGTCATGGCCTTTGGTGGAAACCAAATCCCTTACAGGGAAGGAGAGAGATCAGCCCTGGCTTGGCTGAGGAAGGAGGCCTCATGTGAGAATTGGTACCACAGTTTGGTCTTGCAGGATAGAGCTAAATACAAAGGTAGCAGTGGGGGAAGGCCCTCCACAACACGTAGGCAGGTAGGCACAAACTGTTGGGGGAACTCTGGAAAGGCCAGAGAGATTACGGTATAAGGGAGATAAAAGTGGAAAGTGGGCATCAGCTGGAAGAACTCCTAGAGCATAGAATGTGGCCTTTATCCTATGGGCAAAGGAGGCCCCAGATATTTGTTGAACGAGGGGATCCTGTGGGGGAGATGAAGCTCATGTATTTAATTGAGACAGCAGGCTTAGTTTCCCTAGCTGAATAATATCAGCAGTAAGGATGATAATAAGAAACCTCTCTTTTTGTAGATTACAAAGCCCCCGGGGAGTGTTTTCATGGGCACACCTTGGCTGGCCGTCATGATGACCTGGACAGGTGAGTTAGGCAGGGGTTATCACCTTCATTTTATAGACAGGAGGATGAGGCTCATCCAAAGTCACCTAGCGGTTGCCCAGCAGGAGCCAGGAGGGATAGAAGTCCCCTTTGGGGGCTTCTGCCCTGACTTTAGGGGTTGGCAGGCCTGTCAGTGCGTGTGCGTTGGGGGGGGAGGACAATGAGAGTGTCTGTGCAAGGGGCCCCCCTCCCCCACCCCGTCCCTGCTCCCGTGTCAGGCCAGCGCTGGGTTTGCTGCACTTTTGGCCCACGGAAGGGGGGGGGGGGCGGCGAGTCCCGCTCCGAGCACACAGTAGGTGGGCATCTAAACCCCTGCAGATAGGTACTGAGAACATTGGTGACTTGAGTGGGGGGTGACCGAGCCACTGCCAGCAGGTGTGGGGGGGGGCAGGCAGGGCTCCAGGGGGTGGGGTGGGTGCACACATGGTTCTGCTGTTACCCGAAGCCTTTGGCTGCCCTAGAAGCCCCAGCAAAGTAGCAGCCAAGGAAGATGGGTAGAAGCCTCCATGTGCTTTCCTCTCCTGCTGGGCTCCTCCCTGTCTTCTCTGGGTTCCTGCCACAGGGCTGCGAGTCTGGCTTCTGATGTCTGATCTTAGCTCTTTCCTCTCTTAGGATCCCCCCTGCTTGGCTGACACCCCCTCTCCTTCCACACTGGGGGCTTCCTCCTCTGATGTTCATTTTCTGGGTCCCCGAGTTCCCCAGCAGAACCTGGGGGTAGGGAAGGAAATGGCAGTGCCCTGGCTTCCTGAGCCCTGTGCCCCCCACCCCAGATGAGACCAGGCTCATCGACCTTTCCAGGGGATCCAGCCCAGGATGCATCTCTTGGCACAGCCTAGGTAGCACTGTCTGCCAGGGCCCCCCTATTCAGGGGATTCCAGGAGCCCGAGGGGGGACCGACAGTAGGCGCACTGAAAAAGGCACATCATAATAGAAGTTCAAGAGCAGCACCAGCAGGGGCGCCTGGGTGGCTCAGTTGGTTAAGCGACTGCCTTCAGCTCAGGTCATGATCCCAGGGTCCTGGGATCGAGTTCCACATCGGGCTCCCTGCTCCGCGGGAAGCCTGCTTCTCCCTCTCCCACTCCCCCTGCTTGTGTTCCTGTTCTCGCTGTCTCTCTCTGTCATATATATAAATAAAATCTTTAAAAAAAAAAAAAAAAAAAAAAAGAGCAGCCCCAGCAGAGAGCTCTGCAGGGGTTTGGAGCAGGTGAGGTCTTGGAGCAAGAGTGGAGGCAATCAGGGGGCTTCCTGAGGTGGGGCCAGTGGCTGGAGCTGAGCCTTAAAGGGTGTGGGGCTTGGAGAAGGGAGGGGACTATCCAGGTGATTCTTCCCAGAGGGTAGGGAGCCGGCCTTCCTGAGCTGCACAGAGCAATGGGTTAAGGGGGAAGAGCAGAGGGGTGTGGGCACGCTTGTCCCGGCCAGCCCTGGAAGACGTGTGCATCATGGCCCTAAAGGCTGGGCAGTTCTGGGCTGTTTATTCTCACTCCTTTATTATTCATTTGCATTTACCTAGTACCTTCTCTGTGCCCGGAGCTGTGCTTGGGGCTGAGGGCTTAATGCTGAACAGGACAGATGTGTCTCTTCCCTTCTGGAGCTCCTGGCTTAGATGGGAAGGCTGATGAGCAAACAGGCCACCCCAACACACTGACCAGTACCAGGAGGGAAGAGATGGGGGCCCCGTGAAGGCAGAGAGGAGGGCTTCTGGGCTTCTGCTTCACACCCTGGTGGGGGGCGGTGGGGGGGAGCAGAGAGCTGCAGGCTGAGGAGTGGGCTGGGAGGAGGGGCCTGGAAGGAGAGGAGGCAGCCTGGAATGGGGAGGGGGTGTCCTGTCAGTGGGGGAAGATGGTGACGTCGGGTGGGCGGTGGAGATGAGGTGTAGGGGCAGCAGGGCCCAGGTCCCATGTGTCCTACTACAACAAGGACTTCTCTGGAGGACACTGGGAAATCTTTGTCAGGCTGGATGGGCTGGATGGGATCTGTGTTTTTGGGAAAAATTGCTTTGGCTCAGGTGGTGAACAGATTGGGGGGCGGGGATCAGAGGGAAGTCCTGTACCAGGTTCAGCAACAGGGCAGGGAGGAGTGCCTCCTGGACACAAGCCCCATGAAGGCAGGATGGTGGCCTTGTTGTGACCCCATAGAGCCCAGTGGGGAGTGTTGCCCAAGTCCCATAAGGGGGGCCATGTGAGGTCCCGGGTGATAGCTGGTCTTCTTTTTTTTTCTTTTTTCCTTTTTTAAAACATTTTATTTATTTATTTGACACACACACACACACAGAGGGAGAGAGATCACAAGCGAGGGGGGTGCAGAGGGAGAAGGGGAAGCAGACTCCCTGCTGAGCAGAGAGCCTGATGCAGGACTCGATTCCAGGACCCTGAGATCAGGACCTGAGCTGAAGGCAGAAACTTCACCGACTGAGCCACCCAGGTGCCCCAATAGCTGGGCTTCTTGTTCAGGGGTCCTCTGAACTGAGGTGCAGCCTCTGTCATGGTGGCCCCACTCTCTGGAGCCCTCAGAGAGAGATGAGGAGCCCCATTCTGGGCGAAGGCTGCCAGAAGCAGGCGGGGAACCTCTTGGATGAGGCAGGAAAGAGCCAGTTGTCAGAGAAGGAACTGCTTTACTTTAATCCATTAATACCGGCATCCCCCTCCCCCAAGGTGATTAATTTGTCCTTTAAGTAAAACCCTGTGGTTCCCATGGATCAGAGCTAAGATCCCATTGCTGGGGAGAGGAGATGTTGGGAGGGGGACTAGTTTACCCCAGACTAAGCCCAGCTTGCGAAGAGGGCCGATGGAACCCCAGGCATGAGGGTGAAAATGAATGTCATGGTCAAGGGGACATGTGGGGGTGAGCTGGACTTCTAAGGCTTCCCGCCCTAGGAAGGATGGGGGTTTGTGGAGCCTGGGCCTCTGGGGCTATCCTCTGCACCTGATCTCCTCTGCAGGCCACCTGTGTGGGCTGGGGGAGGGGATGCCAGTGATTCAGGAACCTTCCTTCTCCTCCACTTCCCTGCACAACCCTCCCTTCCAAGGGGAGAGGGGAATGGGAGGGCACAGGAGGGCCGTGTGGCCAAGCCCTCAGTTCAGCCAGGCCTGGGAACCCTGCCCAAAGTGCCCGAGACAATGCCGGGAATGGAGGCCGGCCTGGCCAGAGGCAGGCCCTGGGAGGGGGCAGGAGCAGTGTCCAGTCCATTCACATCCCTGGCCCCGGCACGACATGGTGGCTCTCAGCACCACCCCCGACTCTTGGGCTCCCTGCCCGGTCCCAGGCTTCTGCCCACCCACCCCTTGGCAGCTACTAGCCATGCCATTCTCCCACGAAGGCCCCTCTCCTACCCAGCCTGGTCCTAACCCCCGAGGGACGAGTGTGTGTGTGTGTGTGTGTATGAGCATGTGAGTGTGTGTGATGGCAGATGAGTGAGTGTAGGTTGTGTGTCTATGAGTGTGTGAATGTGTATATGAATGCGTGTGAGTGCATGTGTGTGAGTGTGGGAGGGCAGGGGGTGAACCGTCTACTTTCCCCACCCACACAGCCTTGTATTCAGGGTGGAAAATGCAGCCCCCATCTCTGGGAGCCTCCTTCTTCCCCACCTGGCCAGTCAGAGGTTCAAGGGAGATGGAGCCCACTCCTGGGACTCTAGGCTGGTGGTGGTGGTGGGGTTTGAGAGGATAGACTTCCCAGTTCCCAGCCCCAAGCCTGGCCTGGATTTCCCTAGAGGAGATGGTGAGAGGGAGCTCTGGCCCCACAGAGAACTGGGATTTGGTTATTAAACCAAGTTGCAAGTTCAGTCCGCTTTCCGGCCAAATTTTCTTCCCTCCTCCCTTTCTCCTCAAGATAATAGAAATATCCGGGAGAGGTTCCTTTCCTCCCTGGCCCTGCCATTGGTCAGGCCCCTGTCATGGCAGGCACACCCCCTGGGCCAGAGCCAGCTCCACCCCCACCCCACCCCACAAGAGGGAGCAATTACATCAGCAGCTCTCTCCTTCTCCAGTCCTCTCTGGGAGAGGCCTCTGACCCATTCCCTGAAAGGGCCTTCTCATCCTGAAGGCAAGATGTCATCCCTGTCCTGGCCTCATGACTTCTGACCGTCCCTGACCCTGCCAGGCCCCGAAACCCTGGTAGCAGCAGGGATTGGTTGGGGCAGCAGTATGACTGGACTTGAATCCCAGTTCGGCCACTTTCCAGCTGTGTGATGTTGGGCAAGTCACTTACCCTCTCTGAGCCTCAGTTTCCCAATCTGTAACTGGGAACAATGATAGTGCTGTCTTTATAGGTTTGTTCTGGGGATTCAATTAGTTCATTCAATTAGTTAATATTCATAACAGGCTTGTGCTTTATCTTGTACTATGTGAGTGTTGGTTAACTAGATTCATCACTTTCCTAAATGATGGCTAGCTAAGGAATAGGTGGGTGGACGGGTCACTGACCCTTTACCTCCTAGCTTCCGGCCTCAGCACTTACTCCTGCCCTGGCGATTAGCTCTGACCCTGCATGGACCTGAGGAGTCTCTCTGACTTCTGCCCCCTTCCTCAGGGTTGAATCCCACCCTACCATTTAGCTCTGACCGCAGAACGAGGAGCCCAGTGGGGGCGCAGAAGAGAGTCTCTCTCACCCTGACCTGTCCTGCCACTTCTCTTCAGGCACAGCAACCATCCCCCGACGGTGGCTTAAAGGAGGAAGAGGTGCTATGTGGCAGGTCTCTCCCCAGAGCCTTCTAGGTCTTTGCTAGCTGGGCTCAAGATGTAGGCTTGGTTTGAAGATGGAAAAGATTCACTCATGGAAACTCACCCGCCTTCCTGCGACAATGATCCTCATCCATTACCAGCCGCTCATGCCAGGCTGGGGCAGTCGTTGGAGGTGGGGGTGGGCTGTGCTCACCTTGCAGGGGTGGTGGAGGGCTTCTCTGTCCTTTAACCGCGCCCCCCCCCCCCCGCAAGCATCTCCCTCCTCCCCAGGCTCTGATCCCACTGGAGGGACAGACCTCAGCCTTGCTTGGTCTCGCCCAGCCACATGGCAGCCTCTCTCCCCATCCCACTCTTGTTGCTCTCACTGTGGGTCTGGAGACTGAGGCAGCTTTTTCCCTGAACCTGGGGCCTGTCTGATGCCTGGTTTCTTTGGTGCTCTCTCCAGGTCCTCTGGTTCAATTCAGACTTTTCACCTTTGTCATGAGGAACCACTCTGTACTTCCCTGTGCCTGGTACTGGGGGGCAAGGATGAGAGAGGCCCAGGTAGTCCTAGTCACCATGGTGGAAGCTCCTTAACCAGAGAACATCCCTCAAAGAGAAGCCGAGGGCCTCCTGGTTCCTTCCTTCCCCCCCTTCTCCCTTCTCCCCTCCCTCCTACAAACATTCACTGAGCCCCTCCATTGTAGCAAGTGTGGACCAGGCCCTGCTCTGAGGTTCAGAGAAACGGCACAAAGCTTCCTTTTCTGAGGTCCACATCTCTGCTCGCTGGGGGCTCCCTGAGGGTAGCGCCTGAGGCGTCTCCCTCTCACAGGATCTCTGTATTCACTGATTCACAGTTTGCTCAGGGGGGCGCCTGCTATGCGTGGGCTCTTGCCCTCTAAACTGGGTCCCCGCGGATGAGAAGAAGCTGCTTTTGGGAAAGGGGTTCTGGGCAGAGGGGGCAGCTCCTGCAAAGCCGGGAGCCCAAGTGTGACTGGAGGCGGGCCCTGGGCTGAGGCAGGAAGGGCCTTTGCAGTTGCTGTGACTCATGGGGAAAGCAGGAGGGTCTGCCCCGGAGTCATGGGGAAAGGAGCCTCTGAGAATGGTTGATTTCACTGCTGTGGCAGGAGAGACAGCCCAGGAGAGTGTCAAGTATCTTGCCCAAAGGAAGACAGGAATTCAAAATTTGTGGAATCCCTGACTCATCGCTGGGGGTGGAGAGAGGTAGGAAAAGGCCAGGCGGCGGGGCCTTCCAGGAGGACCGCAAGCTCCTTCTTCACCAACTCCTCCCACGGCTTGCCTTCTGGCCCTCCCTGAGTTCTCGCTGTTGTCTAATCGTGGTCTCTCCTGCTGCGTTCTTTCGTGTCCTTGGTGGAGATGGACCACACTGGGCCCTGGCAGAGGCTTTCCCTATCCCTTCCGTGCCCCAGGTACTGTCCTAGGACCCCCGGGGCTAGGGTTAGTTGCTGGGAGGCTGCTTCATCCTCAGCCCCCGGCTAAGCGTCCACCTTCAGCTCTAGGATGACCTGAGTCTTAGATACACAATGAGAGGGCAGGAGGAGGGGGGGCAATTTTCTGCAAATGGAAGGCAATTGCGTTTTAGGGACAACATGGAGCTATGGTGCCACTGTTGGATGCCACTGGGGTCTGACGCACCCAGGCCTCACGTGAGGTCTGCTCAGACTGAGGGGTGGACAAACGTGGGTGGGGCCCTGCAGTCTACATCTAGAAGGAGGGGGAAAGTTAGGAACTTTCCTGGTGATGGGCCCACTATGGGGGACTGAGGGTGCTGGAGTAGAGAAAATGGGACCCTTCCTGCGTGATGGGTGGGGAAGACACGTTCTGCCCCCCAACGCGGGAGCTCCACAGTGTCCTGCTCGGGTTCTGGGGGTCTCCCTCTCACTGTCTCTGTCTCTTTTTGTTCGTCTCTCTCCCCACCCCTCTTTTCTGTCTCTGTCCCTTTCTTCTTTCTCTTATCCTCCTCTCTTTCCATCACTGACTCCTCTGTCAGGTTCTCCTGTCTTTCTATGTCTGTTTCTTTCCAACCCCCATACCTTGGCCCCTTTGTGCTATTTGGCACAAGGAGAACCCCCTTTCTCCATCAGAATTCCTCCCATTGGACACCGTGTGACCCCTGTCTGCCTCTGTGTGTGTGTGTGTGTGTGTGTGTGTGTGTGTGTGTGTGAAGGGGGCTGCTGGGTGAGTCAAGGTGGGGCAGGCTGTAGAGGGTCTGGCTGAAGGTAGAGGGGCTGGGGGCTGGGGCTGGGTGGCTGTCCCTCTGGATAGGGTCAGTCTTTCTAGGCAGAGGCAGCCCCAGCCCTGCACCTGGGTCTCTGCTCATTCTAGGAAAATGACAAGAGCCAAGGGCCCACAAAGCACGTTTTCCCACTCCTATGTGGTCTGCCTCCCACAACAGAAAATCAAGGCAGGGACAGGGGCCACTCTGGGACAGGAACAAGCATGCTGGGCCTGCTGACCCTCGGGGATGGCAACCATACCTCTCCTTGCCAACTCCCGGCTCTGCGTACCTTTTCCCATTCCGGGTGTTGGCCAGGCTGGTCAGCCCTGTTATCCCCATGCCCCAGCTTGTTCTTTTCCACGAGTCATTGCAGAGGTTGGGTCTCCTGTATGGGCAGCTCACCCTTCCTTCACTCCATTTCTTAGGCTTCAGCTCCTGGCTGCAACTCACCTCCTCTGGGGAGCCTTTGATTGTCCCCGTTGCATCTCAGTCCATTCCTTCTGGGCCCTGCCAGATTAGTGGACCCACAGTGGACACACTGCATGATTGAGAGCCAAGTTTTCTGGCTGAGTGCTGGTCCAGGGAACAGCTTGGGAAAGACGGGAGTAGGGGGAAGGTGCTGATCACCACCCAGCATCTGCCAGGCACTTCCTGTGCATTGGTTGCTTCCCTCACACTGCAGCCCTTTCAGGTAGAGTTCATTATTCCCATTTGACAGATGAGAAAACTGAGGCTCTGAGAGATTAACCAATTTACCTGAGGTCACACAGCAACACCCCCAAAATAAGACACTCTCAAAATGACATGGGAATGGCAAGGGCTTCCAGTGTAGAGGGAAGCAGCGTCCTTCCACCCCCAGGAGTCAGTGCATCTCAGCTACTGGAAAGTTTAGGTGCTGCAACCAAAGTTTGGGATGGAGGCAGAAGGATGGATGAAATGACCCCTTTAGTGCTTACCTGGGTTTAGTTCACGCTCTTTGCCCTCCCTGTGAGACCTCCCAGCACCACCCTCAGAGAGCTCACCTTTCTTGCCCTCCCATGAGGGCAAACAGGCCCTGCCCAGTTCACCCTGGATCCCACCTCTGGCTCCCTTCCTCAGGGCTGGCCCTGAGGTGCCTGAGGAGGCCTGGCTCACAGCCGCCTCCTTGTTCTCTGCTCCCGCGGGCCCCTGCACCCTGCTCCCCTAGTCTCCTGCTCCCCTCCCAGACCACCTTGGCTAGGATTCACTTGGGATCTCCATCCGGAGCCCTTCTCCGGCTTTGGGAAGGGCCTGGATTCAAATTCTCCATCCCCGTAACTCTACACGAAGCCCTGCCCTCCTTTTCCTACCGTGTCTCTTTTTGTTTCTCCCTTCCTTCACTCTCTCTTAAGAACCTTCAGGGCAAAGCACTGTGTTCCCGTTGGACCCAGGGCCTGATTCCATGGTAAGTGGGCCCATCAACAGCCAACCAGACAGAAACATGAACTAATGTGACAGGAGTCCCGGCAAACACACTGCGGGAACTTGGGGAGAAATGATGAATGCAAGTGGGCGCCATCTTGGAAACTGTCCTGCAGAGATGCATGGGACTGCGCCTCCAGGGCTCTGCCAGGCAGAGAAGGGGGGGCATGTGTGTTGACCTGGGGGAGGGGAGGGCCTCTAGACCACTCCACAATGTGTTAGGGTCGGAGGAGTTTTCTGTTTTGGACTCTGAGCTTCTGGAGAAGACCTCTGTCCTCTGAAGCAATGCTTCTCAGACAGCCTGGGGAAAGACCAGGTTTTCGTTGTTGTTGTCTTTTTTTTTTTAATTTTTATTTATTTATTTTTTTAAAGATTTTATTTATTTATTTGAGAGAGAGAATGAGATAGAGAGAGAGAGCATGAGACGGGGGAGGGTCAGAGGGAGAAGCAGACTCCCTGCCGAGCAGGGAGCCCGAGGCGGGACTCGATCCCGGGACTCCAGGATCATGACCTGAGCCGAAGGCAGTCGCTTAACCAACTGAGCCACCCAGGCGCCCCTGTTGTTGTCTTTTAAATTCCAATTTGTCATAGACCAATAATATTATAAAATATAATACAAAGAAATGATTAGAAAAATAAAATAAGACATATAAAGTGCGAGTCCTAATATTTTATTGTTGGATTCAACAGACATAAAATTGCTGTCCTATTGCTATTAAAGAGTCTCAATGCTTGCACTTGGCTTCCCTACCAATCCTGTCCCAGGTTGGTCATCAGCGGGTATGGACGGGCCTGGTGGGTGTGGATCACTCCTCGGGTGTCACTGCCCTAGAGCAGAGTTTTCAAGCTGCAGGTCATGACCTGTTAGTTGGGTTGGAAATTAATTCAGTAGGTTGGGACCAGTGTTCTAAAAACACGAACTAGAACAGAATGGAGAATAGAGGGCCTTGTGTGCAGTAGGGGAAGCATGGTTCTGTGAACGTTTGTTCCAGGCGTACACACGCATATGTGTGCTGGTCCTGGGTTGGGAGGTGGGACGTGTGACCGTGGGCTGTGGCCAGTGCCCCCCTCCCCACGGTGCTGAATGAACAGAATCTGCTCTCTGATGTTACTACCGCCACCAGACCTCCTTGCTTCCTCCCTCTGGACGCTGTTTCTTTGTCTCCTCCCCTGGCCAGCTCGGTGCCTCTCCTGTTTCCAGGGCAGTGATACGGCTCCAGACACATTGGCCCTTCTGCTTGCCTGTTGCTTTTTTCCTGGAGAGTCCTCCTTCCCCCCTTACCTCCCCCAGATGTTCCCTTCCTCCTGGGCCCCAGGTAATCAGTCCCCAAATGCTGTGCCGGGTCCAGGGGGCAGTCCCCAGACACAGAACAGTATAGGGCTCTGCCCTCAAGAAGGGAGAGCTGTGCTGGGGGTCAGGGGATGGAATGGGTACTATCAAGGAATATGTGATAGGAGCTGACCTGGGACCAGCCTCGGGCCCCTCCACTCAGGCTGGGCTGGGGAGGACCTGGTTTCCCTCAGTGACCCACGGTGGGGGAACTACACGACCGAATCCAGGGGCCCTGATTAGTTGTCGCCTCCTTTTGGGGGCTCTGTGGATATGCTGTTCCCACCCTAGGGATGTACTATAATTTATTCAATCAATTCTCCATAAATGAACCCCTGGGTTGTTTCCACTTTTTTTTTAGAATTAGAAACAATGCTGTGAGGAGCATCTTCATACCTCTCTTTCACCACATCTGAGCTGCTGATTCTCGGAGGCCCCTCACTCTACCTCCCATTTCTCACGTCTTTATCCACACATGGTCTACATTCCTCCTGCTTCTCAGCCCCCAGCTGGCTGGGTCCCATGTCACGGGGCTAAACATGAGCCAGAGGTTTGGAAAAATGTGATCTTCTTCCTCCTCAGGCCACACACCCATGCTTCTCACGACTCTTTTGGTTTCTTTAACCAGGCTTCCCAAATACTCAGCTGTATCATAAGGACCCTTTGACTTGCAAGTAACAGAACACCCAACTCAAAACGGTTTAGACAACATGGGAAGTTTTTTA
Organism: Mirounga angustirostris; assembly: GCF_029215605.1. Lineage (NCBI taxonomy): Eukaryota > Metazoa > Chordata > Mammalia > Carnivora > Phocidae > Mirounga > Mirounga angustirostris. The sequence goes on along the minus strand of NW_026991716.1, from coordinate 39,959,354 downwards.
TTTCATAAGAAAAATAAATTCCCGAGGGAGGGTGGATCCAGGGTGGTTAAGTGAGGGGCTTTACCACATTATCAAGCACCCGGATTCTTTCTGCTTTGCCCTCCTCTGGTGTTGGCTTGCTTCCCTCATGGTTGCAAGATGGCTGTTGAAGTTCCAGACATCACATCCAGACATGATATGTCTGGAGGTTGAAGAGAAGCTATCTCTTTCTGTAGGTCTACCCCGCCTTTTTTTTTTTTTTTTTAAAGACTTTTAAATTTATTTATTTGAGAGAGAGACAGCACAAGCAGGGGGTGCAGCAGGCAGAGGGAGAAGCAGACTCCCTGCTCAGCTGGGAGCCTGATGCGGGACTTGATCCCAGGACCCTGAGATCATGACCTGACATGCTTAACCACCTGAGCCACCCAGGCACCCCTGTAGGTCTACTTTTAAGATCAAGGAAACGTTTCCCTGAAGTGACCCTAGCAAACTTACCCTCAGCTCTCATAGGCCAAGGTTAGATCACTTGCTGATTCCTCTGTTAACTCTTGGTGGGAGAATGAGGCTTTGCTGGGTGACAAGGCGTAGGACTGTGTGAAGGGGTGGGGTGGGTTTTAAAGGAGCAAAGGGTCTGGGAACAGAAGTTGAGTGGACAACCCACAGCATCTATCATGTGGGCTGGTAGAGAAAGTTCCTCCACTGGGGAGGACTCCATTTCTGTGTTTCTCAATCAGCTGGGCCTGTGGCTCCTGTCCGGGAGACTTAGCTTGATTCTGATTCAATTAGAAAACATTTGTTGAGGGAATGAGATACAGTTTCACCCTTGAGGGAATCTGTTGTAATGCGGGAGAGGAAAGAGAAGGGCCCAGCACCGCTGAGAAAAGAAGGCTGAATCTGCTGAAACTGGAGACAGGAAGTACGCTAGCCCTTCTCTCTGAGAGATGGAGTTAATGAGGAGTCCCTGTTCCTGCTGGATTGGATGCAGGGGGCGGACTGAGATGCCCTTGCACTGGGCTTCCCCTGCTGCTGGGGTCAACTCTGTGTCAGGACTGGGGAGGCCAGGGTGCAGGAGGTCCACAGGTAAGAGGGGCACTTATTCAGAGCCAGGGTCCTCTTTCTCCTGGCCTTCAGGTGGGTCTTGTCCTTGCCCTTGTGTCAGAGAGGGACAGGAAGGAAAGGGGGGTGCTGTGAGTCAGGAGCCTACCTGGGGAAAAGGAAAAACACAGGAAGTGACTCAAGGCCTCTAGGGCAGACAGGTGGCCTGCGGTGCCCCAGGACAAACCCTGGGGGAGTTGCCTGAGGGCGAGGGTCCCCTCCCCAGAGGTTGCCGGTGCACATCATCCTGGCTATTTCTGCCAACCATGTTTCCCACAAACCCTTCCCCTCCTTACCACAGCAGGCCGCCTGCCCACTCACCCGCAAGACCCAGCCACCAGCTGTTGCAATTCCTGGCCCTGGTCCACCCCCTGCATCCGGGAGGGCTCATCACCTCTGACCCCAGAAGGTGGGTCAGGCCCTTTCCCTGCCTCTCCCCTGTTCCTGTCCCTGTGCCCTCATCCCCACAGGGGCACGATGCCAGAGCCACTAGAGGGTGAGGTCTCCTGAGCAAAGCAGCTGCTTCTGTGCGTGCGGGTACAACAGGGCAGCACTCGGGGTCAAGAATGTGGCCTCAGGTCGAGTGAGGGGTGCGTGCAAACAGGAACGCAAGCCTTGTGCACCTCTGGGTCTTCTGCCCTGTGCAAGGCGGAGGGGCCTTTGTCCCACTCACTGGAGTTCAGGCTTGGTGCCAGGGCCCCAGCTGGTAATAAAATGATATTTTCCTCCCTTTACCACTGTTCTTAGGCGTTAATCTTCCTTAGGGACCTCTGAAGGAGGGGGAGTGGCTGGGCCAAGGCATGTTGATAGCATGTTATTTTAAATTTTATTTTACAAATGTAGGTTATATGTAAGTTTAGCAACTAGTTTTTTCATTTTTCATCTTAGACATCTTTCTGAGGTAGTATATATAGAAAGCTTCCTTCTTTTTTTTACGTAAAAAACATGGGGGCTCGATCCCAGGACTGGGGATCACGACCTGAGTTGAAGGCAGATGCTTAACCGACTGAGCCACCCAGGCGCCCTTTCCTTATTCTTTTTTCTTTTTTAAAAGATTTTATTTACTTGACAGAGAGAGAGACAGCGAGAGCAGGAACATAAGCAGAGGGAGTGGGAGAGGGAGAAGCAGGCTTCCCACTGAGCAAGGAGCCCGATGCCGGGCTCGATCCCAGGACCCCGGGATCATGACCTGAGCCGAAGGCAGACACTTAACGACTGAGCCACCCAGGTGCCCCTCCTTATTCTTTTTAATAGCTGTATAGTATTTCACTCTATGGCTGTACTATAATGTATTTAAGCAGTCCCCTGTTAATGAGCCTGTAATGTTCACCCCAACTTTAACCAACTGAGCCACCCAGGCACCCTGTTCCCCCCAACTTTAAAAAAAATTGTAAACAGTGCTGCTATGAACATATTTGTCCATTTACCTTTGGGCTCTTGCACAAATACTTTTGCAGGATAAAATCCTGGAAGTTAAACTGCCAGATCAAAGAGTATGAACATTTAAAATTGAATAGATATGCCTAATTACTCTCCAGAATGTACTAATTTCCCTTCCATTGGCACTGTATGAGACGGCCTGTGTAATTGTACCTTTCACAACACTGTGTTAAGAATCTTCTTAACACTGCCAATCTGATAAGTAAAAAATTATATCTTGCTTTCATTTGCACTTGAAATCGTGAGATGGAACGTTTTGTATATCTTTATTAGCCAGTTGCATTTTTTGTGAATGGCCTGTTTATGCTCTTTGCCCATATTTTCCATTGGATTGTTGTCTTTTTCTTATTGTTTTGTAAAATATGTCTTTTTTCAAAATTAGGGAACCGAGCATTTTGTCACACATCTTGCAAGCCTTGTTCTCTTATTTTGTCCTTTGATTTAGTTTATGAAGTTTTTCCTTTTAAAACTTTTTTCTTTTCTTTCTATGTAGATACATCTGTTAATCTTCTCTGTTATGTCTTCTGTTTTGTTCCATGATTAGAAAAGCCTTTGCTACCCCAGGGTCATAAAAACATTTACACGTATTTTCTTCTGGCACTTTAATGGTTTTATTTTTCAGATTTCTTTTCTTTAAATCTTTGATCCAGTCACAATTTATTTTGGTGTTAGGAGTGAGGTAGGGAATACAGACATATTTATTTTTGTCCTGAATGTGTGGCTAGTGTCTCAATTTACTGAATTGAATTCTCATGTTTATTTGGGTCAATTTCACATTTCTGCATTCTTTACTACTGATCTGTCTGTCTATGCCAGTCCCATCCTATTTTAATTATTGTGGCTGTATGATATATTTTTAAAAAGATTTACTTATTTATTTTAGAGAGAGAGAAAGATAGAGCATGGGGGAGGGGCAGAGGGAAAGGGAAAGAGAAACTCAAGTAGACTCTGCACTGAGCAAGGAGCCCGATGTGGGGCTCGATCTCACGACCCTGAGATCACGACCTGAGCCAAAAACCAAGTTGGACACTCAACCGACTGTGCCACCCAGATGCCCCGGTAGCTGTATAATATTTTTAAAAGTGTTTTATAGGGCTACCACTCCCTTGTTATTTTAGTTTTTTCCCTCCAGGAAATTTCTGGCTATTCTTCCATATTTATTTTTCCAGATGAATTTATAACCATTTTGTCAAGTTATCTCAAAAAAACAAAAAAATTCCGCTGAATGTATAGATTCCCTATGGGGACACTGATGTGCTTAAAATATTATTAACTTTTTATCCAAAAGCAGGGTCTCTCTTTCTCCATTTGTTCAAGTCTATGTTTATTTGGGTTTTATAGCTCTTTCCATGGATACCTGTATAGTTTTTTCTGTTTCATGTTATGATTTTGTTGCCTTTGTGGACGGGACCTTATTTCTTGTGTTTCGGAGATCTTGTTTATTTTTTATTTTTATTTTAATGACTTTATTTTTTTTAGTTTATTTTTTTTTAAGTTTTAATTTTAATCCCAGTTGGTTAACATACAGTGTTATATTCTTTCCAGGTGTACAATTCAGCTCTTCCATACATTAGCCAGGGCTCATCACCTGTTACCCCTGTTCCTCCCCCATCTCCCCTCTGGTAACCATCAGTTTGTTCTCTGTAGTTAAGAATCTGTTTCTTGGCTTGTCTCTCTTTCTTTTTTCCCCCTTTGCTCATTTGTTTTGTTATATTCCACACATGAGTGAAATCGTATGGTATTTGTCTTTTTCTGACTGACTTATTTCACTTAGCTTTATACTCTCTAGCTCCATCTATGTTGTTGCAAATGGCAAGATTTCATTCTATTTTTTATGGCTGAGTAATATTCTATTGTGTATACACCACATCTTCTTTATCCATTCATCAGTCAACGGACACTTGGGCTGCTTCCATATCTTGGCTATTGTAAATAATGCTGCAATAAACATAGGGGTGCATGTATCCCTTTGAATTAGTGTTTTTGTATTCTTTGGGTAAATACCCAGTACTGCAACTGCTGGATCATAGGGTAGTTCTATTTTTAACTTTTTGAGGAACCTCCATACTGTTTTCCAGAGTGGCTGCACCAGTTTGCATTCCCACCAACAGTGCAAGAGGGTTCCCCTTTCTCCACATCCTTGACAACCATCTGTTGTTTCTTATAGATCTTGTTTTTAAACTAGCTACCTTGCTAAATTTTCTGATTATTACTAAAAATTCCTTAGCTGATTATCTTAGAATATCCATGTATAGGATATCATCCAATGATAATATTTATGCTTTCTCCTTGTGATATTTATATCTCTTATTTTATTCTTTTATCTAATTGCCTTGTCAAGTAATTCCAGAACAATGTCAAACAGTAGTGGTGATAGTTTATGGTGACAGCTGACATCTGTCTTTAATATGGAACTACTTCTAGAGTCTCTCCATTCAACATGTTGGAGAAAAATCAATCTCTCTATTTTACATATTAAGATAGTGGGTTATGTTGAGTTTCCCAGTACTTGGCCATCTTGCTTTTCTGGAAGGAACTACACTTAGTCTTAATGTAGTCTGCTTTTATTGATACCATTTTTTTCTTTTCTTTTCTTTTTTTTAAGTTTTATTTATTTAAGTAATCTCTACACCCAACATGGGGCTTGAACTCACGACCCCAAGATCAAGAGTTGTACACCCTTCCAACCGAGCCAGCCAGGCACGCAACACAATTTTAATCTAGACACCCTTCCTTAGCTCAGAACTTCCTCCCTTGGAGATCATTCCTCCCTTGGAAGTAGAGGCACAAAAACATGGTGGAGGTGAGATGGGAGTGTGGCCACAGGAAAGAACTGAAGCTCAGGATGTGGGCTCTCAGCCTCCTGTCCCCAAGGGAATGGGGATCTACAAGAGGCACCCCAAACCCCGGACTGAGAGTGGAAACAGAGCTGAGCAGGGGGCAGGGGGCTTTGGAAGAAAATCAGATACCCTTCTGCTTATCCCCAAAGATTTCTTGCCCCTTCACCCTCAGGGTTATCTCAAGCCCTAGTCTTTTGGGGGAGATATGGTTCTGAACGTTGGGCTTCTCTCAGGTTCATGGAATCGATGTAGGTATGGGTGGACATCCCCATGCTAGGAGAGGTGAGGCAGGCTAGATGAGTCCTGTGAAGCTGTTAAGAGATAAGTAAGATGTCCAGCCTGGTTTGGCCACAACATTTGGACTTTACTCAGCAGCTTCGAGGAATAATCACTTATCCTCTCCACCCATCTTCTGCAGGGTCCCAAGGGCTGTTCTTTTGTCCTAAACATATAACCTTGTTCCACCCTCCCTCCATTTCCTGAGGCAGTTGTGGGGTCCTCTGGCCATGACCCTTTATCAGGAACCTGGCTGACTGCATCATCACCCTTGGGTGAACATTGCTGTGCTCAGAGTTGGGGGAGAGTAGAGAGAAAAGGGAACTTTCCAGTGTGGGCCATGACAGGTATGGGGCATTGAGGTGGCTGAGGGCACCTATGTAGATGATGGGCTGAAGCCAGGTAACCAGAAAGAGACAAGAGGGCCCTTCTCTGAGCTGGCCTCCCTCTCCCAACTATGACAGTCAGCTCTAGGAGCATAAAAAGAACAAGTCCTTGATCCAGAATCTCCACATCCTCCAGACACACAAACTTCCTCTGGCCCTTCATTAACCCAGTCATTTAAGAGGAAGGGAAATTGTGCTTGTATATTACCTGGGTGGGTATAGACACATCCGTGCTCTTTTCTCATGAGAGAAGATCAACAGCATACAGACAGGTGAGGGAGTAAACTTGAGTTTCAGGCAAAGTGAAGAAGAGCATGGCCAGCCATTGATAGGAGGCCAGCAGAAGTGAATGGTGGGCGCCCCGCCCAGAGGCCCAGATTGAATGCAATGCCCTCTGGATGCTGATGATAACCATGAGGAGTAAAGGGTGTTGCTTTTGGTGCATCCCAGCATGGGCAACTGGGGCTAACCCCATTCCCCTGCCATCGGAGGTTGGTCAGCTGGAAAGGACACCTGCCATCAGACTGGAGCTCAGGATGGAAATCCAGCTTCTGGCAGGATGGCAAGAGTAAGTCAGACCCTGGCCTTGGGGGAGTCAGGACCCCTGTGGGCACTCGAGGCAGGGGCTTGGACAAAAAGAGGCAAGATGGGCCCTGGTGTTTGGACATGGGGTTCCGGAACAAGGAGGAGCACAGGGAGAATGAAGAGCGTTTAGGGCATTTGAGTTGGCCACCACCAGCCACAATACAAAAGGGCTTTTCTTAGAATCATCTTGCAAAATCATGATAGATTCTTGACTGTTGTGGCTTCCTGTGGAAAAGTAGGTACCACTGGAAGGTCCCGGTAAGAGCCCTAGCGTGATTCTTACTCATTTCCAGTCTTCTCAATTTCTGCACCAGGCCTCGGGCCCTGGGGTGGGGTGGGGGTGCGGGGAGCTGCTGGTAAACCCATCACAGATGTGTGGTGTGAGGTGGAGCCAAGGTAGCTAGGGACATGACTACTTTTTGGAATAACAATGCAATTTCTTCAGAAAAGCCTTCTCCTTGGGGCAGACACCACCTGGTGTTAGCAGCTTAGAGAGACCAGGAGAAGTTGCTGGCAACTCAGTATCATTTCCTTCCCCTGGTCTATGCTTTCCTCTGCCCAGCTGGAGGCTGGAAGCCAGGAAACTAGAGTCCCCTGCCAGTCAGTGAGAGGCCGGTCCAAGAGATCTGGCAGGTGTAAGAGAAGCATAAATCACAGCATTGTTCTGGCAGCCCTGCGCAGGTGCGTGGGCTGCGGCAGATCGATTTTGGAACAACCTTCGGGCATTTTCTCCACTTTGGTGCTGGAAGTTCAGGTGTCCTGTGGTTTTTCAGCAACTTCCTAAAAGCTAGCAGTGAACTTGATAGCCAGCACTTCCACAGCTTTGTAAACACCTCACTCGCTGGACTAAGTCTCTCTCTGCTTGAAATACTTAGAGTGGTTTCCATGTTTGCGAGCTGACTGATGCGACGATCTTGCTGACCATAACAATTTATAACCTGCTTATTTTCCCCTAATAATAGATCCTGAAGATAAATCTGTCTACAGGTCATTCAATAGTTTAAAAATATATATATTTTTTAAAAATCTGGGTTTCCATGGCTGCACACTAGCTCATCGTACAGATAGGTCATAATTTATTTAACCAGCTCCCTGTTGTTCAACAATTAGTTTGTGTCCTGTTTTTTACTTTTGTGAACCCACATTGTCAAGTACATCCTTGGCTATGAGTCTTTGTACACAGCCAAGAGTATTTACTTAGAAGTAAATATTCTTGAAGTGCAATTTTTAGTTAAAGGGCATTAACTTTTTTGAAGCTTTTATACATATTTCCAGATAAGTCATCTGTGTTTTATTCCCCTGGCCTTCAGGACACCTCACTCTGCTGGTTCTCCCTCCACTTCTCTGGCTGGGCCTTCTGTCTCCTTGGTTGGTTCTTTCTTACCTCTCTGACTTCTAACCAGTGGAGAGCCCCCAGACTCAGTCCTCAATCATCTTCTCTTTTTAATCTGTGCGTATTCTCTTGGTAAATACTCTTTGTATGCTGATGACTCCTTCATTTACACCTCAGGCCCACGCCTTCCCCTGCACTCCAGACTTGTGGAGTCTGATTGCCTGCTCAACCCCTCCATCTGGATGTGTCCAATGGGAATAACAAAAACCTGCTTTCCCCACAGTCTGATCCATTTCAGTCAGTGACAACTCCTTCCTCCAAGTTCTCCAGACCAAAGAACCTGGTAGACATCCAGGGACTCCAGGATCATGACCTGAGCCGAAGGCAGTCGCTTAACCAACTGAGCCACCCAGGCGCCCCCTGGTAGACATCTTTAACGTCTCTTGAAACTTTGTGCAGTCCTTGAGAAATCCTATGAGCTCTAATTTCAGAATATATCCATAATCCCATCACTCGTCACCAGCTCTGACTTCACCACCCATTCCAAGCTGTCATCTTGTCTCCTAACCAGTCTTGCTGCCTGCCCCCCAGCTTAGTCTATTCTCAACACCAGCCACAGTGATCCTGTTCAAAGAGAAACCAGACCACATCACCCTTCTGCTCAGAACCCTCTGGTGGGTCCCCTCTCCTTCAGTAAAAGCCAATATCCTCATAGTGGCTGGCAAAACCTTAATCGACCCCTGCCATTGCCTCTCTGATCTCCTCTTCCCACTCTGCCTACTCAATCTGCTCTGGCCACTTGAGCCTTCTGGCTCTTTCTCAAACATTCTAGTCAAGCACCCATCTTGAGCCATTGCTCCTGCTGTCCCCTATGCCTGGAACACCTTCCCCAGATGTCCACATGGCAAGCTCCATCGCCTCCTCAGGTCTTAGGTCAAATCCTCAGTGAAGGCTTCTCTGACCACTCCCTGTCCCGCCCCCGTGTAAAATGACATCCCCTAACCACCTTGACACTCCCCATTTCCACTTTACTTTTCTCCATAGCTCCCATCGCCATCGATCAAATATATAGAAAGAGAAAACTTATTTATTTTGTTTATTGTCTCCTCCTGTTAAAATTTTTCTTCCTCTTTGAGGGTGGGAAATTTTGCCTGTGGGGCTCACTGATGTATCCCCTAAGGGAGTACTGAGAACAATAGGCACTGGATAAATATTTATAGGATGAATGAATGCATTTGGTATTTTTCTTTTCTTTTTCTTTTTGCTAAAGGTTACACAGGAAGGGAAGAGTGAAGCTTGAATCTAGGACTTTGAGTCACAATATTTTTCACATTAAGCCAAATGTATACAATAACCTAATTAAGGGTGTGGGACTCACCCCCAAAGCCCTAAGGCTAGAAAGAGCTAGGGATTTCTTGATTTCTTTCTGTTGCTTCAGTTCCCTCCATGATGTTTTGGCCAAGTAATCATTTAACATCTGTTGGAATATCTCCAGGGCTGGGGGCCTCACTGCTTCCAGAGCGAGGCTTTCAGACGCCCAGGCAGCGCGTCATGCTGGGGAGCTGGGTGGCCGACAGTGTTAGGTGCCCACCAAACACCTATCCTCCCTGCCCTCCTTATACAATTCCAGTTCTCTTCAGGACAGCCATGTGTCCAGCAAAAGCTAGACTCCCCAGGCTGCTTCACAACTAGGGTAGGCCTGTGACATGGTTGTGGTGAATGAGATATAAGTGGAGACTGGGTGGTTTTCCTGATTAAAGGGGAGGGAGATTTTAGCAATGTGCTACTCTTCCCTTTCCCCTTTTCCTGCCTGGAATGTGGATGTGATGCCTGGAGGTCCAGCAGCCATTTTCTGAGTGTGAGGGGAAAGCCACAAGCTCAGACTGTGGGAAGGCAAGGGAGCCTGGGTTATGGAGGGCAGCATGGACGCATAACATCAGTCCTGGCTGCAGCTAGTGCCGTGCTTCTCATTGTGAGAAGAAAATAAGCCCTCCTTGGTTAAACTTGTGAAGTCAGGTTTCTGATACTTGCAGCTTAATGCAATCCTACCACTACAATGACCTAAGTGTTCTGCAAACAGGCAGGGTTTGGGTGACCCCTGAAGGCAGCCCCTAAGGAGCAGCCATCCCGCTCCATGTAGCTTGGTAACCACAAGAGTTAACATGATGGGAGGTGTCCCATAGGGCAGGCCCTGCTCTAAGGCTTTACCTGATCAATTCACTTAGTCCTCAGAGTCAGCTGTGAGCTGAGTATTATTACTACCACCCACATTTCACAGAGGGGCCAGCTTAGACACAGACAGGTTAAAATAGCCCCTCCCAGGTCACGTACCTGGCCAGGGATGGTGTGGAAACATCACCCCAGACAACCTGGGGCCAGAATCTGGGGCTGAGGCCCTCTGCCCTGTTGTGTGCGAGTTATGTATCTAAGCACCTCTTATGTGCAAAGCTGCCATTACAGAAATTTGAAAGGAAGAAAATATGGATAAAAATGCAAAAGAAACAAGAATATTGAAGATGACAGGATTTTCTCACACTGCCTTTTCCAGATCAATCTTGGGATGGGTGCTGTTCTCATACTCATCCACTCTGACTCTGGCCTTGTCCTCTCCTCTTCATCCTTCTGAAAACCTTCTGCGTGTCCCCAGAGAACCTAAGCTCTCTTTAACGGAATTGTATTACGGCCCAGGACCTTACTTGTCTGGGGCAGGCCTCGCATGGGTGAGGTACGGTGATGGAGACAGATGGCAACCAGAGGAAGATTTGATTACCTGCTTCTTCCCAAAGCCAATCTGCCCTGTAAGTGTGTTATGGGCCGTTATTGATAGGCTTCCTCTTGGCTGCTGCTCGAAATGTGGTTTGTCTGTGACTCGTTATATCCGCTGAAGTTCAGAGATGGATGAGCCGGGGCCCAGCTCAGAAGCCTAGGGATGGGAGGGGAGGGAGGCAGCAGGAGATGTGTGCTGTGGGACAGGTTGGGGAGCCGGAGGTCAGCCAGGGCCACGTAAGCACAGGGCAAGGGCTGTCTGGTGACACAAGGGAGAGAAGATGGGGTCGGAAGATGTAGGGGCCTCAAATGCCAGGCTGAGAGGGCTGGTTTGCACGTGGATCGTCATAGGGAGCTATGGTAGTCTCTTGAGCAAGGAAAGTGCGCGGTGAATATGGTTTTGGAGACGAGGGTGAGACTGGGACAGTTGGGACCCTTTGTCTGTCCCTCTGAGGAGGGCAGGGCGTGGAGCCAGGGGCCTGGACTCACTGGGTTCAGACAGAGGCCAAAGGGAAACGGGGCAGGCACGACAGACACTGTGCTAGCCTCGCACCTGTGTTAAATCTCAGTCCTTGAAGCAGGTCTATAAGGCATCTTGTGTAACAGTGTGGAAGTGGCGGGCCTGCAAGGATGAGTCATTGCCGGCTCACACAGGGGAGCGGAGGGCCAGCCCAGCTAGCTCACGTCAGTGCCATGTTCTCTCCGTGCAACCACTCCCCCTCCCAGGGCTCAAGAGTCAAGGGCAAGAAACACCCGTTCGTCCCCACTCTTGCTGGCACTCTGAGCTCATCCCACCAGTGGCAACAGGCAGTTAGCCGCTGCTTCCTGAGCACCACATGTTACACACAGAGTCTCTAATCCTGGTCAGGTTTGATGATCCCCATTTGACAAGTGAAGAAGTAGAGCTTAGAGAGGTCAATGGCCTGCCTGGACCACACAGCATAGCGTGTGCGTGTGAGGAGCTGAGCAGGGGTTCCGATGCTCGCCTGCCTGCTTCCCTTCACCACACTGCGCCCCATTCCCAGACTCTGGCTTCTGTATTCCGGACTCCATTCACTCTAATCCTGGGATTAGTGAGGAGGGGGAATTGGCAGAACAGCTCAGAACAAGCTCTTCAGCATGGAAACTTTCTCTGAGCATCCCCAGGCCTGCCTCCTCCCCGCTGTGTCTCCCTTTACATGCAGGTCTGAGGCCCGGAGGCCTGGGGAAGAGGGACTGTGGGCAGGGCTGGGGAGGGTCTGGGACCCATGGACACGTGGTGCCAGGCTAGAGCCCTGGACTTCCCATCCGTGGTTGTACAAGGATGGGTATGGTGAGTTGGGGGAGGGAAGGGGACCCTGGTAAGTGGGGAGCATGTCCCTGCAGGAAGCCAAGAGTCTCGGAGGAGGACCAAGAATAACTGGGCCTTAGCCCAGGCCTAATCCCTCTGCACACATTCCCTTCCCTAAGGATTTTTCCTCAGAAAAATTTGTTTAATTTTCCCAGCTCAGAGACAATGAATGGAGGATTTAGGGTAGGGTGAGGATGGGTGATGGGGGAGGCCCGTGGAAAAGATGAACAAACGGAAAACCAGTTTTTGATGTGCCCTCTCCTCCAGGAAGAAGCCGGGAATGCAGGCTGTCTGATTATAGGACTGGCATCGCCCTGACCGGCCATATGATCAAAAGGCTTTAGCTGACTGTCTTGGCTAGTTTATTTTGTTGCATGTTCTCAGAATAGGAGACTCCGGAGACAGAAACTGCATGTGTCCAGCACAGGAAATCTTGTATGGGTGAGCGTAATTATTGTGGTGGGATGGACAGTGACGGTGGTGGTCATGGTGGTGGAGGCCGTGGTGGGTGTGATGACGGTGGCAGTGTGGTGGTGACGGGGTTGGTCATGGTCATGGACGCCCTGATATCATGACGGGGTGGGGTGAGGTGGGCTGAGGGGTGGGCTTAGTAACCTGGCACATGGGGCCCATCCCAGGCCCATCTCTCTCTAGCAGTCATGCGGGCAAGTCAGCTTCTCTGGGTCTCACTTTCCTCATCTGAAAAATGGGAATAATGAGAACTCTTGGTGGGGTTCAGGACTTGCCGGGGGTGTGCCGTTCTGCTCCTTCTCCGGGGATTCTTTGCTCCTCCATCCGCCCTGGCTCCTTCCCTTCTGCCCACAGATTTCCTCCAGTAGTTCCCACTGGCTCTTCCCTTAATCACCATCACAATTCCTTCCTTCAGAGCCGCACACATTCTAAAAAAGAAGTTTATACGCACTGCCTCTGCTTCCTGGCCTCCCACTCACTCCCTAACCCCTTCCCGGGGGCCTCTGGGTTCCCGACACTCTACGCAAACTGCTCTCAAAGTCAGCAGAGGCCTCCCCCCCATCTCAGCCTCAACCTTTCAGGGAAAATGAGCCCCATAAGCCCCCGGCTTCAAGAGAGCCTCTTGCCAGGGCCTTCAGGACCCACAGGGTTTGCCTCCCCACCTCCTGGAACTCATTCTGCTTCCCTCTGCCCCCGAAGCTCAGGGCTGTGCTGGCAGATGCCCCTCTCTGTATGCTCTCCAGGGTCCTTTAGCTGCCCTGGTTCCAAGTCCAGTTCTGCACAAGCAGTTCCCAAGTCCATTTCTCTGGTCTGTCAGATCACCCAGCTCGAATCCCACTTCAGGCCACTGACTGGCCTTTTCTACTGGGCTCTCTTTAGCACGTGAGAGGAAGGCCATTCAGTGCTGAACTCACTATGCTCTTCCCAGATCTATCTGCTCTCTTGCCAGCCCATCACCCCAGATCAAGCTTTTGACTCTTTATCCCTTTGTATAAATTTCTACCCATCCTCCAGGCCTGTTGTTTCCCTGGTCATGGCTCTTTAAACATGAACACAGAATCTAATTTTATTTCCAAAACATGAAACCAGCTCATCATTTAACTTTGTTCTTGATTAACCCTCTTTGGTCTTAAAACCAATAAATTATATAAATCTTGGATCTTTTTTTTTTTTAAAAACTCAGAAAAATAAACTCTGTTATGATAATCCACAACATATTATTCGGTTTGAATAAACTGTTGGCTTAAACCAAAACAAAACACCTTCTTAACACTATTGCAAATGTCTTAGAAACTCCCCACATATCATTATGCTTGTTTTCAGAAATAGCAGACCAGGTAGTATGGATTCACCTTCCTGCTGATGGCAACTAGAAATGCTGTGTATTAAAAAACAAAACTGAAAATGAAACAACAAACTGAAGCATCTGGGCGTTGATAATACAACTAAGGTAGTGGGGAATTGTTGGGCTAGGATTTGGAGGGGACTAGGGAGGTGAGCCTGCCTTCAGAAATGCCTTTCCTTTGGACTGGGGGAAGCAATTGAGAGGTAGAAAGAATGATCAGGACTTCTGAGGGCCTCCTGGGGATAAGAGACAAGGCCTATCAAGAGGAGTGTTTGCTGAACTCTCTTACTTTGGGCTGGGACCCCAAAGGACTGCACCTGAGGAGTTAGGATGAACCAGAAGTAGACAGGTTCTCACAGGGGCTGCAGCTCTGCTTTGACTCATCTCAATTCCTGAAATTGGGTTAAAGCGATCCAGTATTGCCGGTGCCTTCAGGCTACTGTAAATCCTCTCTGGAAGAAGATATCATCCTGGTGTTAGACCATTTCTACAAATGATTTTGCAACTACAGTGTCCAGAGCATACTGGTAAAAAAAACAAAACAAAACAAAACAAAAAAACCAAAAACCCCACAAAAACCCAAATCCTTAAAAACAGAACTAAAATTAAAAAATCAGACACATGATGAGACAGGACACATGAGAAAGTATATATAAAAAAATATATAACATCCTCTCTAGATATTGAAGTTATGCAAGCAGATTTAAATTAAAAAAAAAAAATACAACACTTAGCATGACCAAGGAAATAAGTCAGGATTCAGAATTTTGACAGAGAATTGAAACTATTTTTTTCTACATGGAAACTCTAGAATTGAAAATTAAAATACCTGACACTAAGAATTCAAAAGATAGGTTTAGCAGCGTGTTAGACAAAACTGAATGAAGAATTAGTTAATTAGAAGTGGATGAGAATAAAACATCCAGAATGAAGCACAGAAAGGTAAAAGGATGGAAAATAGAAGACAGCCTAAGAGACCACAGGAAATAGTGGGAAAGTTTAAAAGAATGGAGCAGAAGCAATATATGAGGGGATGAAGGCTGAGATCTTCCAAAAACTGATGAAAGATATCAATCCATATGTTCAATAAGCCCTAGGAATCTAAATCAGAATAAGTCAAAAGGAATCTACACCTATTAGAGTAAGACTAAAAAGCACATCTTTTCTCTTGGAGTAGAAATAAAGGCTGAAAATCAAAGATATGGAGAAGATCTTAAAAAACAGAAAAAACACAGATTAGCTTCAAAGGGGCAACAATTAGATATAGAGTCGATTTCTCAATGGAAACAAGGGAAGCCAGAAGACAATAGAATTCTTCAGAGGGCTGAAAGAAAAATAACAGCCAACTTGTTATTCAATATCCCTCTGGATTATTCAGGAGGGAAGATGACATTAGACTAATAATTTTTAGACTAATAAAAACTGAGAGAATTAATCACCAGCAGAGCCATAGTAATAGGATATTTTTCAGGCAGAATGAAATAATCCCAAATGGAAGGTCAGAGATGCAGAAATGAATGAAAACCATTGAAAATGGTAAGCATGTGGATCATGTAAAATAATATTGGCTGTGTATAATAATAATAATATAATAGTGTTGAGGGGGAGTTAAGGTCCTAAGGTCCTTCCCTATATTTTGGGGGAAGAGAGTAAAAAAATCATTTAATGTTAGGATGTTAAGAAGGCATGCTGTAATCTTTGGGTAACTTCTAAAAGCCTGTAAAAGGGTGAATAACTTCTAAATTAATAGAGGAGGATAGTTGAATAAAATAATTCTAGCAGGAAGCAAAGGAAGGAGGGAAGAAGCAACATGGAGTAGGCAGGACATATAGAAAGCACTTAGTAAGATGGTAGATTTAAACTCAAATATAAAAATAATATTATTATATGTCAAATGACTAAATTTTCCCATTAAAAGGCAAAATTTTTCAGATTTTCACACTTATTTTGGATAAGACCCAAAATTCAAATATACACTGTTTATGTACAGGTCCTGAAATACAGAAAGAATGATAAGGGATGAGAAAAAGTAGAACATATAACACTAACAAAACAAAAAGCTATTAGAGTTATATTAAAATAATGGGTTTTAAAGCATTACTAGATATAAAGAGAGACACTTCACAATTATATAAAATTTAATTCACTAGGAAGATGTAATTTTATATTTGCATGCACCTAGTAACTTGGCATCAAAACATACAAAGCAAAAATTGACAGAACCATATTATTGTACTTCAGATTCCTTTTCTGCTTCCGGGGGTCACAGAAGCTGGGCATTTCAGCTGTTAGGGCCCTCTCTCAGAAATATCCTATCTGGGGGGCGCCTGGATGGCTCAGTCGTTAAGCATCTGCCTTCGGCTCAGGTCATGATCCCAGGGTCCTGGGATCAAGCCCCTCATCAGGTTCCTTGCTCCACGGGAAGCCTGCTTCTCCCTCTCCCACTTCCCCTGCTTGTTCCCTCTCTTGCTGTGTCTCTCTCTGTCAAATGAATAAATAAAATCTTAAAAAAAAAAAAAGAAATATCCTATCTGGTTCATTTATGGAGTCGTTTTTGGATATGGAGCCATCTTGGCTAACTCACTTGTCTTATATGCAAAGAATGTGTGTTGCAGATACTATCAGTGCTTTACCTCATCTTACTCATCATTTTCCTACACAGCTACCTGGTAGCTTCCAATTGTAAGCACCTGAAACTCTTATACCTGAGGGCTTATTCTAGCTGCAGAGCCTGCTCCTGCATGTGGGACATTCCAAAAGCGTCAGAGTAAGTGCTCCCAGGAGCAACCCTCAAACAGTGGCTGGTGTGAGCCAGTCGATAAATACCCCTTACTCCTTTGCTCTTCAAGGAAACTTGGAGATGTACATTTTCCATTGTATTCCCAGAGACCTCCAGCAAGACTGACCTTCGGTTGCCCACAGGGATAACTGGCTTGATATAATTCCCCTTTCCCTCCCTTTTTTTGGCTATCTTCCCTTTCCTGCCCGATTTCTCTACTCCCCTCCTGTTATTCCTTAAGATCATCTTCCAAATAAAGTATATTCAAATAGTTTTCTTAGGGTCTACTTCTAGGGAAACTCAAACCAAAATAATATCCCTTGTTTTAATAAGAACATTACCAGTTCCTGTGATGTTGCTTGGCTCTAAGGTGGTCTCCATTCCTTCATCCCATCTTCTTGACCTGTCCTTATCCATGACATCATGTGTATCTTTCACCTGGACTGTTCTGACAGTGGTTTTCTGCCCCCATAATTTCCCTCCCATTGCTTCTCCACAGGCAGCCTCAGTAACCTTCCCGTTAAGCACAGAGCTCATCAATGCATACTTTCTACTCCAATATCTTCTGTGGCTTTCCACTGCCCACAACAGAAAATTCCGGTACTCAGCTTAGCATGCAAAGTCCACTGTGATCTAGTGTCAGTTCACCTTTTCAGTCACTCCCCATTCTCCTCTGCTTTCTTTCCAAAGCCTGTGCTCATTTCTCAGCCACCCTCATTTGTGGGCAACAGTCCTCATGTTCTACCATTGCCTATTATTATGCTCTCCCCTATTCCAGAGTCACAAGTCCATGAGCCATCCTTCAAGGCTCAGTTCAAATGACACCACTGTGAAGCCTTCCTGATGTCTCCCATTAGTCTTTGTGACTTTCCATAGTGCCTCAAACTTGGTGACTGTTTTGAGAACAGATGACATGAAATCCTCAAGAACAAAAATTCCTGGGTCTTCCTCATTGGATTACCTGTAAGACAAATATGCTGTGTAATTTGGGGTCAGTCCCTTATCCTTTTTGCTCTTAGTTACTACAACTGCACTTTAAGTACTTTCAACTAGAATCAGTATTTCTCCAAGGAAGAATGGGGTGCAATTTTAAATTTTATTTCTAGTATAGTTAACATACAGTGTTATATTAGTTTCAAGTGTATAATACAGTGATTCAAAACTTCCATACAACACATGGTGCTCATCACAAGTATGCTCCTTAATCCCCATCATCTATTTCCCCCATCCCACCTCCCCTTTGGTAACCATTAGTTTGTTCTCTATATTAAGAATCTGTTTATTGGCTTCTCTCTCTCTCTTTTTTCTTTGCTCACTTGTTTTGTTTCTTAAATTCCACATATGAGTGAAATCGTATGGTATTTGTCTTTTTCTGATTGACTTATTTCATTTGGCATTACATTTTCTAGCTCCATCCATGCCATTGCAAATGGCAAGATTTCGTTCCTTTTATTATGGCTGAATAATATTCCATTATATAGCTCATATATTCTTTTTTATATATATCTTTTTTCATTCTTATATGAGATTTACTCTTTTTAATTTAAATTCAATTAATTAACATATAATGTATTATTTGTTTCAGGGGTACAGGTCTGTGATTCGCCAGTCTTATACCCAGTGCTCACTACAACACATACAGTCCCCAATGTCTGTCACCCATTTACCCAACCCCCCACCACCCTCCCCTCCAGCAACCCTCAGTTTATTTCCTATGATTAAGAGTCTCTTATGGTTTGTCTCCCTCTTTGGTTTCATCTTGTTTCATTTTTTCCTCTCTTCTTGTATGATCTTCTGCCTTGTTTCTTAAATTCCACATTTCAGTGAGATCATGTGATAATTGTCTTTCTCTGATTGACTTATTTCACTTAGCATAATACCCTCTAGTTCCATGCACATTGTTGCAAATGGCAAGATTTCATTTTTTGATGGCTGCATAATATTCCAGTGTGTGTGTGTGTGTGTGTGTGTGTGTGTGTACACACATCACATCCTCTTTATCCAGTCATCTGTTGATGGACATCTGGGCTCTTTCCACAGTTTGGCTATTGTGGACATTGCTGCTATAAACACTGGGGTGCAGGTGCCCCTTTGGATCACTACATTTGTATCTTTGGGGTAAATACCCAGTAGTGCAATTCCTGGGCCATAGCGTAGCTCTATTTTCAACTTTTTGAGGAACTTCCATACTGTTTTCCAGAGTGGCTGCACCAGCTTGCATTCCCACCAACAGTGTAGGAGGGTTGCCCTTTCTCCGCATCCTTGCCAACATCTGTCGTTTCCTGACATGTTAATTTTAGCCATTCTGACTGGTGTGAGGTGGTATCTCATTGAGGTTTTGATTTGTATTTCCCTGATGCTGAGTGATGTTGAGCACTTTTTCATGTGTCTGTTGGCCATTTGGATGTCTTCTTTGGAGAAATATCTGTTCATGTCTTCTGCCCATTTCTTGATTGGATTCTTTATTCTTTGGGTGTTGAGTTTGATAAGTTCTTTATAGATTTTGAATACTAGCCCTTTATCTAATATGTCATTTGCAAATATCTTCTCCCATTCTGTTGTTTGTCTTTGGTTTTGTTGACTGTTTCCTTTTCTGTGTAAAAGCTTTTTATCTTGATGAAGTCCCAATAGTTCATTTTTGCCTTTGTTTCCCTTGCTTTTGGAGACGTGTCTAGCAAGAAGTAGCTGTGGCTGAGGTTGAAAAGGTTGCTGCCAGTGTTCTCCTCTA
Source organism: Mirounga angustirostris (assembly GCF_029215605.1). NCBI lineage: Eukaryota > Metazoa > Chordata > Mammalia > Carnivora > Phocidae > Mirounga > Mirounga angustirostris. Next base: position 39,940,001 of record NW_026991716.1, on the reverse strand, counting down.
GAATTTTGTTGGATTCCTGTCTCATATTTAGGTCTTTCATCTGATTTTGAGTCTATTTTTGTGTGTGGTGTAAGGAACGGTCCAGTTTCTTTCTTCTGCATGTGGCTGTCCAATTTTCCCAACACCATTTGTTGAAGAGACTTTTTTCCATTGGATATTCTTTCCTGCTTTGTCGAAGATTAGTTGACTATAGAGTTGCATCATGAATCCATTTCTGGGTTCTCTATTCTGTTCCATTGATCTATGTGTCTGTTTTTGTGCCAGTACCATACTGTCTTGATGATTACAGCTTTGTAATAGAACTTGAGATAAGGAATCATGATGCCACCAACTTTGGTTTTCTTTTTCAACATTCTTTTGGCTATTTGGGGTCTTTTCTAGTTCCATACAAATTTTAGGATTATTTGTTCTAGTTCTGTGAAAGAAGTTGATGGTATTTTGATAGAGATTGCATTGAATGTGTAGATTGCTCTAGGTAGCATAGACATTTTAATAATATTTGTTCTTCCAATCCATGAACATGGAATATTTTTCCATTTCTTTGTGTCTTCCTCAATTTCTTTCATGAGTATTCTATAGTTTTCTGAGTACAGATTCTTTGCCTCTTTGGTTAGGTTTATTCCTAGGTATCTTATGGTTTGGGGTGCAATTATAAATGGGATCAATTGCTTAATTTTTCTTTCTTCTGTCTCATTGTTGGTGTATAGAAATGCAACTGATTTCTATGCATTGATTTTATATCCTGCCACTTTACTGAATTCCTGTATGAGTTCTAGCAATTTTGGGGTGGAGTCTTTTGGGTTTTTCCACATAGAGTATCATGTCATCTGCAAAGAGTGAGAATTTGACTTCTTCTTTGCCGGTTCAGATGCCTTTTATTTCTTTTTGTTTTCTGATTGCTGAGGCTAGGACTTCTAGGACTATGTTGAACAACAGTGGTGATAGTGGACATCCTTGCTGTGTTCCTGACTTTAGGGGAAAAGCTCTCAGTTTTTTCCTATTGAGAATGGTATTCGCTGTGGGCTTTTCATAGATGGCTTTTATGATATTGAGGTATGTATCCTCTATCCCTACACTGTGAAGAGTTAAATCAAGAAAGATGCTGTACTTTGTCAAATGCTTTTTCTGCATCTATTGAGAGGATCATACGGTTCTTGTCCTTTCTTTTATTTATGTAGTGTATCATATTGATTGATTTGAACCAACCTTGCAGCCCAGGGATAAATCCCACTTGGTGGTGGTGAATAATCCTTTTAATGTACTGTTGGATCCTATTAGCTAGTATTTTGATGAGAATTTTTGCATCCGTGTTCATCAGGGACATTGGTCTGTAATTTTCCTTTTTGGTGAGGTTTTTGTCTGGTTTTGGGATCAAGGTAATGCAGGCCTCATAAAAAGAGTTTGGAAGTTTTCCTTCCATTTTGATTTTTTTGAAACAGCTTCAGAAGAATAGACATTAATTCTTCTTTAAATGTTTGGTAGAATTCCCCTGGGAAACCAGCTGGCCCTGGGCTCTTGTTTGTTGGAAGATTTTTGACTATTGCTTCAATTTCCTTGCTGGTTATAGGTCTGCTCAGGTTTTCTATTTCTTGCTGGTTCAGTTTTGGTAGTTTATATGTCTCTTGGAATGCATTCATTTCTTCCAGATTGCCTAATTTGTTGGCATATATTTGCTCATAATATGTTCTTACAATTGTTTGTATTTCTTCAGTGTTGGTTGTGATCTCTCCTCTTTCATTCATGATTTTATTTATTCAGGTCCTTTCTCTTTTCTTTTTGATAAGTCTGGCCAGGGGTTAATCAATCTTATTAAGTCTTTCAAAGAACCAGCTCCTAGTTTCGTTGACCTGTTCTACTGTTCTTTTGGTTTCTATTTCATTGATTTCTGCTCCGATCTTTATTATTTCTCTTCTCCTCCTGGGTTTAGGCTTTATTTGCTATTCTTTCTCCAGCTTCTTTAGCTGTAGGGTTAGGTTGTGTATTTGAGACCTTTCTTGTTTCTTGAGAAGGGCTTGTATTGCTATATACTTCCCTCTAAGGACCATCTTTACTGCATCCCAAAGATTTTGAACAGTTGTATTTTCATTTTCATTTGTTTCCATGAATTTTTAAAATTCGTCTTTAATTTCCTGGTTGACCCATTCATTCTTTAGTAGGATGCTCTTTAACCTCCAAGTATTTGAGATCTTTCCAATTTTCCTCCTTTTCTAGTTTCAAAGCACTGTGGTCCAAAAATATGCAGGGAATGATCCCAATCTTTTGGTATTTGTTGAGACCTGATTTGTGACCCAGGATGTGATCTATTCTGGAGAATGTTCCATGTGCACTCGAGAAGAATGTGTATTCTATTGCTTTGGGGTGGAATGTTCTGAATATATCTGTGAAGTCCATCTGGTCCAGTGTGTCATTCAAAGCCCTTATTTCCTTGTTGATCTTTTGCTTAGATGATCTGTCCATTGCAGTGAGGAGGGTATTAGAATTCCCCACTCTTATTGTATTATTATTGATGTGTTTCTTTGATTTCATTATTACTTGGCTTATATAATTGGCTGCTCCCATGTTAGGGGCATAATTATTTATAATTGTTAGATCTTCTTGTTGGATAGACCCTTTAAGTATGATATAGTGTCCTTCTTCATCTCTTTGGTTTAAAATCTAATTTGTCTGATATAAGGATTGCCACCCCAGGTGTTTTTTCTTTTAATGTACATTAGCATGATAAATGGTTTTCCACTCCCTCACTTTAAACCTGGAGGTGTCTTTGGGTCTAAAATGAGTCTGTTGCAGACAGCATATTGATGGTTCTTGCTTTTTTATCCAATCTGAAACCCTGTGTCTTTTGAGTGGGGCATTTAGCCCATTTACATTCATATCTCACATATTCTTTATCCATTCATCTATCGGTGGACAGAGGAGTGTAGTTCTTCGTTGTGCAAACTGCCTTGTGCTTTGTGGGATATTTAGCATCTCTGGCCCATGGCACCCAGTGCCAGACCACCTCTCATCATTGTTACAATAAAAAAGACTAACACATTTTCAAATGCTCTAGGAATATCTCCACTAGACTGGGTGATTCCTCAGGATCTTCCAGTTTGGATATTCTTGGAATCCTCTGGTTAGTATGTAGGGACCACTGGTGGCCCAGAAACATGCAGAGGCCTGAATCGTGGGTCAATGCTGGGGAAAAGCTTGAACCAAACTGGAGACAATGCCCATACCATGACCGGGCACCTGAGGATAGAACTAGTGTCCAGTGTCCCAATCTTCAAAGGGGCACAAACTCCCAGCCGGCTCTGGCTGGCTTCCCAATCTGAGGAGTTTCAGTCTGCCCTGATGGACAGGAGTCCAGACAGTAGGTGATATTCTGGTGAGGAAAGGACAACCTACAGCAGTACTCCATGGGTAGGGACCAGCTGGCAGGGCAAGGGCTAGGACTTGGACAACATCATGAGCAATCAGAGGATTTGCAAGAGCAAGTTAAAAAGTCAGTTTCCTTATGCAGGCCATCCCAGGAGGTTGGTGGGGTGGATGGGGGACAGCTGTGACTTGGAGAGCAGGAAAGGGCTCGAGACTGACCACCAGGCTTGTGGACAGTGGTTATGGGCAGTAGGATGGTTGTGATAACACTGATCTGGAGGAGGCTGCAAACACACTTGGTTGTCCAGTCTCGTTGGTGGCAGTGGGTAGGGGCTGAGAAAGATTGCTGCATTCATGAGAGACGAACACTGACCAGGGATGAGACAAATGAAGAGCAGCCATTCCTCAGAGGTAGTTTGTGGCTGGGGCTCTGGGGAAACCAGAATGTTGCCCAATGTTGAAAGCTCAGGGTGAGTTTTCAGAAGGTTCTGGGAATTGCTCCACTCACTAACTCACCGAGTCATCCATCCCACAAGCGTCTCTGAGGCTGCTATGAGACCAACCCTATCTTGTACATGTTCTGGGACCATAGTTCCTCTGGCGTGAGGTGTTAGAGCTTTGGTGACTGGTAAAGGAGGAACTTGGCAGGAGAAGAATTTGTTAGTATTTCTCCAGCGGGGCCTAGGAGAGGCTGCTCTGAGTTGAGACCACTGGCCTCAAGCAGGTAAGGGGCAGGAAGGAGGAGGGCTGGAAAGGACAATGCTGGGTAGAGTGCCACCTGAGCTCACGTGTGCAACCACCCTGTGAGTTAGAGGCTCTGCTTTCCCTTGTTTCGCAGATGAGCAGAGGCTCATTCTTGGGTTCAGAAGGGCATTTCTCCAGGTTCTTCCAGCTTGAGCTGCCCCGAGAATCTCCAACGGCCCTTGCTGCGATCTTGGGATCTCAGGTGGCGGCTGCTGGAGTGGGAGGCGGGCGGTCTCGGGGCTCCCTCTGCTCCTTCTGACGGCAACGTCTGGGCCTCAGCGGGAACACCATCCATCGGTTTGCCACAAGCCTGGTTATACGGCTGGCCTCCTGGAATCTGCTCACCCTCAGGCAAACTGATAAAACCAGATTTTTGAACTTGCCACACCAGGGACCGAGGTTTGGTGACTCCACGGTGCACCTAAGAATGCTGGCTAACATGTTCTAACACGAGTACTTGTGATGTGCCCGGCACTGCTCTCCGCAGTTGAGCTATATTCATTCACTGGAGCTGGACACCAACCTGGGAGCTAGGTACCCTTGTTGGCCTCGTCTTATAGACGAGGAGACAGAGGTATGGAGAGGCTGAGTAACTTGCCTATAGTCGCACAGCTGATAATGGGCAAATCCGGGTTCAAATCCTGGTATGTTGGCTCCAGAGGCTCCAGAAGTGTAGTCAGGGGCTGGCTGAAGCAGACCGCCCCCCTCTGAGTTAAGGACACCTGGATTTGGTCCCCCAAAGGCTGCAGTGGCATTTCAGTGAATTAGCTATGTGACCTGAAACACATCCCTTACTCACCTGAATATCCGTTTTCGCCCTGGTTGAATGAAAGGATTGAAATGCAGGATCCCAACTTGGTTCCAGCTCTGACATTTCAAGAGGCTTCATCAGGCTAAAATAAGCAGCGAGAGGCACATTGTGGTTGCGAAAGGGAGCCTGGGATGTGCGTGCTAGAAGCCAGGAGGCTCTCCCTGGTGAGGAAGCATGGAGGGCTAATTGCGAGCGCATGAGCTCAGCTGGGGGCCACTTTCTCCCCTCTGTGTCCACAGCTGGCTGTGAGTCACTGACGGGTCACTGGCCACAGCAGGGCTGCTGGAGACAGGGCAGGCCCAGAGCACGGACAGAAGACAAGTCCAACTTGGTCCCAGCCTTAGGGGCCCCAGGGCGCGTTCTTCCCAGTCCCTGTCTAGATGCTACTGCACTCCGGCTAGAAAGTGCTCCATCTCTGTCTCCCCAAGCAGAACACCCCTTTCTATCTCAGCTCTGTCAGCCCTGGTCCCTGGGCTGCTCAGCTCACACCCAGTGGACCCCTCCTCTGAGCCAGCGGTGGGATAGAGGCAGCTAAGACTACAATTCCTGCTCTCAGGAAGCTCATAGAGCTTGGGGGTGAGGGGTGGGGCAGGGAGAGGGCTCCTGTCTCAGGCTTCTGAACATGCCAGGGGGAGCTCAGAGCCAGGGCACCTGCCCCGCCCACCCCAGCCTCTGCAGGCCAGGTCATTGCCAAGTGAGACCAGGTGCCAAGTTCCTCCTTCTCAATCCCATCCCCAACCCCGAGGAGGAAGCTGCCGCAGGAGCATTGACCTCAGGACGGATTCATGCCAAGGGGTCAGCCTCTGGGAAAGTAGCCCAAAGGGGGTGACCTTTTTGGGAAGAGTGAGAGGGGAATCAGGATGGAGCTGCTCCCAAGACACCTCTGTCCTTGCCCTGCTGCAAATGTCATCCAGCACGACACGTCTGGCATTGCTGGATGGATTAGAAGTGTGCTTTTCTGTAAGTGAGTGTGCGGCGTGCATCTCGGGGCCCATGGCTATTTGTCCACCTGGGGTCTGATTCAGATGCAATTCTGAGACATGGGTCAGCTGTCTGCAGCCTCCTGCTCATGTGTGAATACTCGGTAGTAATCATCCTCATTCATTCATTCATTCATTCATTCATTCATTCATTCATTCATTCAAGTAATAGCATCTCTGCCAAGTGCTCCCCTTGGTTCTGCTTAAACTCCTCCTGAGAAACTCACTGTCTTCTGGGGCAGCCTGATCCACATTGTGACCATCTGACTTCGAAAACCTTCCTATTGATGATTTGAAATCTGACTCCCTGGGCTGACCTTCTGCTGGTGCTCCTGCTCCTTCTGCCCCTGGAGAACCTACATATGGCAGCCCTCGGACAGTTCAAGGTACCCCCATTCCCCCGCCCGCCCTCCTTCTCTCTTTCTTCCCTCCTCTGTAGACATTTCTGGAGCTCCTATGATGTGCCAGGCACCAGGAAAAAATAGTAAGCAGCGGCACCTATGGCCCTCGACCTCACGGTGCTTACAGTCCATTAGGGAGACACCATGAATGGAACACTCACATGGGTAAAACTGCTTCTGGTAATGGCCTACCCCAAGACCAGGGCTGGGTGGCAGGCAGAGCATATAAACGTGGGACATAACCGACAGCGAGGTCAGAAAAGGCTTCCCTAAGGAAGTAGAGCGGTAGCTGCTGGGAAGAAGGTACAGAGCTTAACGAGCTGAGGAGCTGGAGACTCACCAGTATGCAAAGGCTGTGGCTGGAGCGGGGGCCTCCCAGATGCCGGAGTCTTGTTTTGGGGGGTAAACATCCTTGTGGTAGTTCCTCCTATGATGGGCTTTCTAGATCCTTCTGCACCCTGTCACTCTGTCATTGTCCCCTTCAGGGGGAGATCCCCAGGTCTGGACCCACGGCTCCTGGAGGGCCTGGCCAACTCAGAGCCTGGGGGCTGCCCCTCTCTCTTCTAGCTGGCTGCTGTCCTCCCATTAGCACAGCTCAGATCTGCATATTCGTCGCTCCCTAGGGAACAAGTCCCCTCCCAGCAATGCTCACCCAAATCCATCTTACTTGTGCCCCCCACCCCCAGCCTGCATCTGAGCTGTTCGGTATCTGACCTTGCGTTCGCGTCCTTGTGTTGGTGTACGAATGCTCATCTCTCTGATGTGGCCTGCTTGTTCCAGTCCAGCAGAGTCTGTTCTGAGTCTAGATTCTGCTGCTGGCTGGCATGTGCGGGGCTGCATTCCCTGTGAATGTGAGCGGCCAAGGAGTTCGCATGTCCTGTCTGCGTATCCTGGACAAGGTACCGGCAGGCAAGGTCTCAGAGAGTGTGCGGGGTGACCGGGAAGGCAAGAGGCCCGAGAGCTTGGGACGGGGGTTTGGAGGAGCAGCTACTCGGGCTCCAGAGAGACGTGCTAAGGGCCTGAGGCCTACACTATGCTCCAACCACACTGTTCTGTGATCTCTGACCCCTGTCCTGTGCCTTTCTGCAGCCCTCGTCAATGCAGACCAAGGAGTGGGGCCAGCTGCATGTGTGTTTGTGCATGTGTCGTATGCCCACGTCTGTCTGGGTCTGCGGGTGTGAGGTGTATGAATGTGTGTGAGTTGTCCGATTAGGCCTTGCTGGTGGCTGGCACCCATCATTTGCCAGTAGTAACCCTGTCACTCGGGGGGATCCAGGTCACCAGAGCCTTGGAAGAGCTTCCACCAGACCTGCCTTGCCTAACAGCCATACCAGGTGACCCCATCTGCCCTCCTGCCCTCCTGTCTGCCTTCAGGGTCCTCGCTCACCACCCTAGTCCCTCGGGGAGCTGACTGGGCAAGCGGGCAGGACCCCTACCCCAGTCCTTTACTTCTGTCCACAGGTCACCCTGCTGCTGGTGCCATCCCTCTGGCCCCCCTTTTTACCTCATCACTTCCCCTGTCACCCCTCTCCTCACCTTTTCAGACTCAGCTGAGGCATGGACTCCTCCAGGAAGCCCTCCCTGATCCACCTCTGTGTTCTCACAGACTGGAGGCCCTAAGGGGGCAGGGCCCCTGTGGGATTTATTATAGTGTTAGAGGCTAAAATTCAATACATCTTTTTTTTTTTTTAAGATCTTATTTATTTATTTGAGAGAGAATGAGATAGAGACAGAGAGCATGAGAGGGGGGAGGGTCAGAGGGAGAAGCAGACTCCCCGCCGAGCAGGGAGCCCGATGCGGGACTCGATCCTGGGACTCCAGGATCATGACCTGAACCGAAGGCAGTCGCTCAACCAACTGAGCCACCCAGGCGCCCCATCTTTTTTTAAAAATTTTATTTTATTTATTTGAGAGAGAGAGAGCAAGCACAAGCCGGTGGGGGGGCAGAGGGAGAGGGAGAAGCAGGCTCCCCGCTGAGCAGGGAGCTCGACTTGGGGCTCGATCCCAGGACCCCGAGATCATGACCTGAGCCGAAGGCAGACGCTTCGACTGAGCCACCCAGGCGCCCCAAAACTCAATACATCTTATTAGATGAATGAAACAGTAACCTCTCTGGGCTTCATATTTCTTATCTGTAAAATGAAAATAAATGAAATTTGACACACAGGGTTCTGAAGCGGGTTGTGGGAGATGGTGCGTGTGAATGTCCTACTATCATGCTGGGCATATAGCAGATGTCCTGAAACACTCCTCACTTGTTTGCCCTTTAATGTTTGTGAACCCGTGTTCTTTTCTGTTTAAAAATATTGTACATTTTTGGACTCCTTTTGTTTCCAGAGCATGACTGGCTTCTCGGAGCTCAGGTCTCCACTCAAATGTCACCTCCTCCCAAAGACAGTCTTTGACTATGCCATCTGAAATCGCCCCACCCCACACTCTCCACTCCAAGTCTTATCATGACCTGAACTTTTGTCTTTTCTGACTTGTTGATCAACTGTCATCCCTCCCTAGAATGTGAATACCACGAGGGCAGAGACTTTGGCTGATTTTTCTACTCCCGTAGCCCCAGTGCCCAGAGCTGTGCCTGGCAGAGAACAGAGATCCAGGAGTTCCCTAGGCCAAGGCAGTGAAGTCTCTAGGGGACAAATGACTGTGTGTGTGCGTGTGCATGTGCGTGTGTGTTTGGGATAGAGAATGGTGAGGTACCCTGAGGGAAATCGGGAAAAATGGTCTGTCCGGGGCTGTGCAGGTGCAGGCTGCCTGGGGATGTAAGTGTGGGGGCAGCACCTCCTTTGCCTGGTGACCCTGGGGGGCTGGGCTGAACACAAGCCTTTCTCAGCACCCCTGAGCACAGGCCATCTGTTGGCAAGGAGGGACCGGGGTACTTCGGCAGTTCCCCCACTCTGGAGGGACCCGCCCCGCTGCCCTGTGCTGGGACCCCAGGCCCAGGCCTGCCTCTTATTGGTGCTATCTTTCTTCCCTCTGTGGCACTTGCTCCCTTGCTCAGTCTGGCCTTCCTGTCACCAGTGCCCCAGGGGCCGCCTCCCGCCTGCATTCCCTGTTGGCACCAAATGCTCACACTTACAGCTTTAGTGGTGCTGTGGAGCTCCCTGGGTCTCCTGCAGTGGGGTACACCACCCCAGTTGGGTTTCCTGGTGCTCAGCCTCCTACAGCTCAACCACTGTGGGGCCCTTACCAGCCCCCCACCCCTGCCACTCTGGTCCTTGTCCTAGGCATAGTGAGAGGGATTTCAGAAAAAGGTGCAGAGGCTCCTGCCATAAGTGCTGCCCCTCCCACTGGGGAAGGGCCCTCTCTGTCTCCACTCATCCCACTCTCCCCCCAGCTGAGGGGCCCAGCACCAGAGAAACCCACCTGACTTCTGGCTGGGGCGGGGGTGGGTGGGTAGGGAGGGCAGTGAGCGTTTGCATGGACCCAGCTTTGGACCCAGGCCCCTGCCCAGCCCTGCTGGAGTTACCCAGTATTGAAAGGATGCCCCCTATCTGTTTGAGCCCCCCACCCTGTTACCCCGGGGCCCTGCTCCCTACACCCAGAAGGCCCACAATCACTGCTTCATGCTCAGAGCTGTCAGAACCCCCAGTTCGAGAGCTCCCAGCCCTGGCAGGGCCCCAGAATGCTTGCAAGGGAAGGATTTCAGGGTTCAGAGGTTTATGAAGTGTGCTCTCTGGAGTGCCCTGGAGCTGATGTGTGTGTGTGTGTGTGTGTGTGTGTGAGAGAGAGAGAGAGAGAGAGAGAGAGAGATGGACTAGGGTTCTGGGCCCCCACTCCTATTTTGACCATAGAACCCCAAACATTTTCTGTGTTACCAGTAGAGATGCCACTTAAGTTACTAAACAGAAGGATCCATTATTTAAAAAAAAAAGTTTGAAAATCATGAAAATTGGACAAAAGTCCTTTTATATATGGGGAAACTGAGGCCCAGAGGAGCACATAGCTTCTCAAGGTCACAGTGGGATCAGTGGCAGAGCTGGTACCATACCAGACTGCCTGGCTCATAGGCTGACATTCTTGCCAAGATCAGGCTGAAATGTCCCTCTCAGGAGGTGGCAATTGGGGGTGGAGTGCCAGGAAGGCCCCATCCAGAGAAGCAGGTTAAGGTCACAGCCTCCCCACCCCACAGGCCCCCTGTGAAGGGCCTGGGAGAAGAGCTGCATTGGAAAGGTGGCTCAATTCTTAACTGGACGCTTGAGGTTTTGAAGTGGGAAGGGGCAGGATGAGGGAGGAAGAGTGGAGAGTAAGCAGGGGACAGGGATTCCTCCTCTGGGGCACTCACACCCGCTCCCCCATTCAGAGCACCAAAGGCCCTCCTGCCAGTTTGAGATTGCCTCTACATTCTTTTTTTTTTTTTTTTAAGATTTTATTTATTTGATAGAGAGACACAGCGAGAGAGGTAACACAAGCAGGGGGAGTGGGAGAGGGAGAAGCTGGTTTCCCACTGAGCAGGGAGCCTGATGTGGGGCTTGATCCCAGGACCCTGGGATCATGACCTGAGCTGAAGGCAGGCACTTAACAACTGACCACCCAGGTGACCCCCCCCCTTTTTTTAAGAGAGACTGCTTCTACATTCTTCCATGGTCATTCTGATAGGTCTCCATAGGAGGAGGAAGACTGCTCCAGGGGTCCCCCCCCACCCCACAGCCGTGACCCACTGGAAGCAGCCTCTGACCCCAAGCACCTGAGTTCCAAGCAGAGGGAGCTTGGGCCAGGCATAGAGGGGGGCTGGGTGGCCTTGAGGTGATGACTTCTGCAGTGGGGAAGTTGCGAAGAAGGGGGTGGGGATTTCAGTCTCAGGGTTCCTGTGGACACCCCCCTACTGACAACAGCAGAAATGGCACAGTAGGGGGCCCTATGGCACTCACCATGTCTCCTCTCAGTGTCCAGATGGGCACCTGGGAAAATGCTACTGGATGAAAGAATGTGTCCATCTCCCCCCAGGCCCCCCATAGTCACCAGCCCCTCCCTCTCCCCACACCTCTGTCCTTTAGAGACTACAAGGACTGAGTTATTCTTAGTAGGTTTCATTCATCAAAGCGTGACAAACGGTGTCCTGGGAGGAATGCCTGGGTGCTGCCAGAGCCAGAGGGCTAGGGTGGGGTGCAAAGGCCCCATCTCAGGCGAGAATCCAGTGCCTTCAAGGAGCTCCAGACGGAGGGGGAGACACAGCCCTGCCCTCAGGGAGCCCCAGTCTGAGAGGGGACACAGTCCTGTCCTCAGAGAGTCCCAGTATGGGGAGGGGGAGACACAGCCCTGCCCTCAGGGAGCCTCAGTCTGAGGGGGAGACACAGCCCTGCCGTCGAGGAGCTTCCTGTGATGGAGGATACTACCCCCACACCCCAGTCCCCTAGCCCTCAGTAAGATCCTAGACTAAAGGGAGAGATCCAACATCCTGCCCTCAAGGAACCTTTAGTTGCGTGGCAGAAAAACTGCTACCATCCCTGCTGGGGAAGGCACACCCAAGGCACAGATTGAAACTCAAGATGAAAAAAAAGGGGTATCAGAGGGGTTTCCAGAGGCATGTGCAGCCCCCACTGCCACCGCATCTGGGAAGCCTAAAGGGGGGCACCCAGGGTCACTCGCCTGGGCAGGCTTACCGAGAAACATGCAAAGACCACATGGGGGTGGCGCCCAGACCAAGATCCCGGCACCTGAGGAACAGTTAAAGGCAAAGCCAGGTGGACTGGTTTCAATCAGGGGTCTCAAACCCAAATGCCTTTGGGGACTAGTCTAACCACACTGGCCTTTGCCAATGGGGAGGGCAGTCAGACAGCTCACACTGTCTGTCAGCTCTCATATTCAATACAAAAAAACACACATACTCATTGCAGGCCAAACAAAACCTCACTAAAGATTAAACTTGGCCCAAGGCCATGAGTCTGCAGCCCCCTGGACATCAGAAGAGAATTCCTGATAGAGGCAAGGTTTAAGCCTGGTTTGGATAAAGAAGCTGACAGCCAAGTTGCTCCTCCTTAGTCCCGGCCACCAGGCCTGGCTTCTGTGTCTTCAGGGCCTTCTCCCACCCTTCCTGGGATGCAAGACTTTAGCCACTCCTCACTAGCTCCCTTCTGACACACAGGCCACAGCTGGTGGGCCTCCCGGCCCCCCTGCAGCTCCAGGTCTGTGATGAGGGTATCACCTTTCCTTGCGAGAGGGTAATTTTCCTGTCAGGGGAAGGAGCCTGTGGGGCAGGTCACAAGCCACCCTGAAATAAGCTGATCTGGGAGTTATGGCTGGGTGGCCTTCCCCGTGAAAACCTTCACTTTTCTGTGCCTCGAGTGCAAAATGGGGATACTCTTGCCCTGGTGCCCTGCCCTGGACAGTTACTTTCCACGGGCCTCAGTGTCCCTGTCAATGGCGGGTCCTGCCTCCTCCCCACTCTCCGAGTCCCTTGTCCCTTCCGGACAGGCAACTGGAGAGCTGTCGGCTCACGGGAGGGAGGGGCGGGGCTGCCTTCTGCACCTTGAGGCTCGGGTCTCCAAGTCCTGCACCTCCCCTCTCCCCATCACAGGTGGGGTCTCAGGGCAGTCTCGGAGGGCGACCCGAGACGGCGGCGGGCAGAGCCACCGCGCGCGCTCCTGGGGCCCGGGGACAGGGGACGGGTCCTAATTAGGGCGCGTTGGCCGAGCGCAGCAAAGCGCCGCGGAGGAGAGCGGCGGTGGGTAATTAGAGCGCGTTAGCCGTGCCCCTGCGATCCTGTCATTTCTCCGCGGTCTCCGGGCGTGTGGTGGGAGGTGAAGCGATGCGGGCTCGGCTCTGAGTCAGACTCTCCGAGGTCCGGGTGGGGACGCAGGGGGCGGCAGAGGCCGTGGAGAAAGGACTCCTGCCGCGGGAGGCGCCATCGCCTTCCCCCGGCGCGGAGTCACCTGTCCAGGGGCTGCTCGCCCGGCGCCCCACTGCCGCGCGCACGGGAGGGCGTGGCCTGGGGCGTGGCCAGGAGGGGGCGTGACCCCCGCCTCCCCTGGCTTCCAGGGGGCGCTCTTCGGTCCAGCGGATCTTCCGCGGGCATCGAGTGGTGTCCCCGCACCTAGCCATGTGGCCCGCTCCCCGCGCGCAGGTGGGCTGAAAGAGATGCAGAGGCAATGCGCGAGGCAGAGAGTCCCCAAATTCCGTCAGCGATGGGCAACAGGTCTTAGGACGGCGATAGAAAAAAAAAAAAGAGAGAGAGCTCTCAGAAGGGAGTGGGGACGCATGTTGTACCCGAGCCCTGAAATCAATTCTGGGGGAGCAGGGAGGAGCCAGTGGGGGGCTGAGGCTGGGAGGGGAGTTTATTTATTAGCCAGATTAGCCAGCATTAATGGGGGAGCAGTGGTGGCCGGCGGCGGCAGGGACATAGTTGGCATAGCTGGCATAGCGGCGGGGCCTCCCGCGGCGCGGGGCTCTGACGGCTTCAAAGGGGCTTAAAGAGGCCCGTGGTGGCACTGCCACGGCCCCGCGGGGGAGGGCGTGGGCGCAGGCGGTGGGGGAGAAGGCGGCCATTGTGCACCGAGGGATTAGGGATCTGGCCTGGAAGGAATTTTAAACTGCTGCGAGCCAGCGCCCCAGGACTCCCCTCCCGCCCCACCACTGCTCTCCTGAGCTGGAGCACGCTGCGATGTTTACCTGCATTTTGGTGTCTGGGGGTCCTCCGCCTTCCTTCCTCCCTTAGATCGGACGCATCTAGGGTTGTCAGCTTTGACAAATAAAAGTACAGGATGTCCGGTTAAATTTGAATTCCAAATAAACAATGAATACTTTTTTTTTTTTTAGTGTAAAAGTACGCCCCAAATGTTGTATGGGATATACTTATACTAAAACATGATTCGTCGTTTATCTGAAATTCAAATTTAACTGGACGTCTTGTATTTTTTTCTAGCAGCACTAAAGTCACTGAAATGTCTAACCCACGTCAGCAACAGATTGGGGGGCCCAGAAAGATTCTATGTGGCCGGGTGTCTCTACCCTCAGACTAAGTTTCTTGAAGCCGGGTACTCTGTTTCACCCTTCAGAATGGAGCTTTGATGGTAGAACACGTCTCCATCGGAGTGGGATCTTCCTGAGGATGGGGGCTGAATTTCAGATTGGAGCTAGTAGGTCGATGTCTGAGTCCCCTTCATCACACTGGGCACACCCTGAGGCAGGGTCTGTGTGCTATTGGGAGGGCGGGTCTGTCTCCTCCCTCAGGCAGGTGGAGGGCCCTCCCCCCATTAGTATAGCTCCCTGCCCACAGGGGGCGCTAAGGGCCCAGAGCACTGACCTGCAGATGGATGCGTCCTGGATTTTGGCGCTCAGGGCTGGCAGGTTCTCTGGGATGGATGCACCTGGGGATTTGGGGGGTGGGGCCTCCATCCTGTGTGGCTCCTGACTTGGTCCTTGCTCTGGCAGTGGAGGCCAAGGCCTGCCGGGGCCAGAGGCTGTGGTCGGCATTGTGGGAGAAGCTCTGAGTCTGGTTACCCAGTTTCTGCCAGGAAGGGACAGTGTGGCCCTAGGTACAGAAGGGCCCTGCCCCGCCTCTCCCTATAACCATGACAGCCAAGCCCCCATCCTCCATTAGCCTCACTAAAGCCCGCCGCCCAGCCTTCGCCTGTTCTGTTCTCTCTGTCCAAAGCGCCTGCTCTTTCTGTCCTCAAGAACATCTGAAGTCTCACCACTTCTGGATGCTCTGGCCTTCAGCAGAGTAGGTATGGCCAGGTAGGCTGCTTGGGCCCCGGGGGATCTTATGGTAAAAAAAAGCCCTCTGTCTGCTCCGTCCTTCCTCACCAGCCTGGGGCCACGGGGGCTAAAGAGGGGCTAAAGGGCCAGGGTGGGAAACACGGGAAGGTTGGGGAGTGTAGATGCAAGTCTCTGCCACCCTCTCCTCCCCCTCCGCCCCCTGTAGCCCCTTCCCAAATCCCTTCATCCCCTGGGGCCTCTCAACTCTTTTCCCTTAAAGCTGAGGGAAGCTGGGGAGAAGTCTTTTCCCACGGTCCCAGCCTCAACAACCCCCCACCCCCTGTTCCTTTGGCCACAACCACCTCAGCCGCTGCAGAGCCTGGCCTGGCCCACCCCGTCCCTGCAGGGCCCCCTCCTTGTGCTGGGGCGCCTGCTTCCGCGGGTGGCATCATCACCCCATTCCTTAGCCTGCCCAGTCATCAGGTCGGCAATTAGCTACTTCCTCTCAGCAGCATGAGGCCACCGAACGTCACAGCCCCTCCCCCGGCCAGCCACGGGCGGGAGTGCTGGGGGTGCCCCCCACACTTTGTAGTAGGTGCCAAGTCCTGGCATGAACCCCCCCCTCAAAACCACTGAGCGCTGGGGTAATGAGCCTCCCTTCGAGGGAGCCGGGTGCTCCCTGTGTTTCCTGGGGGCGGGAGAAGCCTCCTCCTCCGTGTCACCCCATCCCATTGGATGAGGACACTCCCGCTGCCTGGGTGGGGCCATACCAGCTCAAGGGCACCAGCGGCCAGAGCAGGCGGAGCCTCAGACTCAGGTGTCTCTGTCCCCAGATACAGGTGGCTTTTACCAGGCTCTTACCTGGGGGCCAGGAGTCTGTGAACTGACGGTGGCAGTTCTGTGGTAAGGGAAGAGAAATGGGGAGTCCTGCTATAGACACCCAAAGATGCAGGGGGGGCAGACTCTTCATGAACACCCCCAGGGGCTGACACACGCGTGCCTGGGCACATTCACAGCTCCAACCTGTGAATGTATATCCCACCGCAGCTCTGCCCTCGTGTGTCTCCGATGGGCAAACCCAGCTGGAGCTACAGCTGTGTGCCCAGAAGCCCCATCCTCCAGACGTGTGTGCACAAACCCAGCAACATTCTCAGACAGGCAATAAACTCACGGCCACACCAAAAACAAAACCAGGACATTGCCAAGAAGTCCAGGAGGGCAGGAGGAGAGGGAGAGACCACCCCCTAATTTGTCCTGCCACCCCATGGGCCAGGCGGTCTTCCTGGGGAAGGGGGGGAGCAAGACCGCACCTGGAGGGGGTGTGTGTGGTGGGCAGGTGGGCTGCCCTGAGAGCAGCTGTGGTCTGAGTGTGGAGGAGTGGGTAAGGTGTGGATTTCCAGAGAGAATAAAAAATGCCAACAAACATAAACACATGTGTGTAATTTTAGGCAGGCCATTTAACTCCTTAGGACCTCCGCAATAACATCTGTAAAATGGGGATGACGAGAACACCATTTAAACTTGGTTGTGAGGGTTAAATGAGATCAGTGGCTCACAGCGGGCCCTAAGCCAACAAGACGATGGAAAAGACCCTCCCAATGTCCTGTCTCTGGGTGGTGGGTTTGCCTAAAAGAGCTGCCCTGGGAGATTAACAGCCCTCATTCTGGGCCTTACCTGAACACTACTCACCTCTGTCTTTCTCCCTTTCCGGTCGGGCCCCAGGCCAGGCATGGTGGGTGATGGGGTGCTACTCCAGATGGGCCTGGGGGCGGGGCCTGGGAGGGGTTGGCTACCTGCCCCACCCCTACCTGTCTGGCACAGCCGGAGCTGAGGGCTGGCTTCCAGCCCTGAGAGGGTATGAGTCAGCCAGAGCCTCCCCATCCAGGCAGATGCTGTGCAGGGGATGGGAGCTTGGGTGGAGGGGCTTTCTAGGAACATTCCTGGAAAAGGACCTGGGAACAGGCGTTGCCGCCTGGAGCGACCTCCTCAGCCTCCCGGTCTGTGCCCAACTCAGCAAATACTCTTGTCCTTGCTTCGCACAGCTCACCCTCTGGAGTCATGAGGCAAGGCCCCACTTGCCCACCCCCGGCTAGCCCCAAGCATCTCCTCAGCCACAGGGAGCTGGGCCCGCTGCCGCCATGCTGCCTTCCCGCCCTCCTCAGCAAGGCCAGCGGGGTCTCCAAAGTCCTGCGCGCAGGGGCACACATGCACGCCTGCTCACGTACACGTGCCCATGGCCACAGACGCACGACCAGAGACACCAAGGTAGACATGTCCTGGCAAGCGCACGCACACACACACTGAGCTCCCTCATGCTGTACACACTCACACAAACACTCGTGTGTGTTCACATACAAACGTGCTGAGTCATAATCAGTGTGGTTGGTTGAATGTGTCCCTCAAGAGATAAGTTGAAGTCCTAACCCCCAGTACCTGGGAACTTGACCTTCGTTGGAAATAGAGTCACTGTAGATGTGATCAGGTTAAGATGATAGCTTACTGGATTAGGGTGGACCTTAAATCCAAGGACTAGGGTGCTCTTAGGGAGAGAGAAATTTGTAGACACAGAAACACAGAGACACACAGGGAAGAAGGTCGTGGGACAATGGAGGCAGAAATTATAGCGAGGAAGTTACAAGCCAAGGAACCCCAAGGATGGCCTGCCACCACCAGAAGCCAGCGGAGAGGCGTGGAAGACTCTCCCTCAGAGCGTCCAGAATAAACAAACCCTGCCAACACCTGGGTTTTGGACTATGGTCTCCTCCTCAACTATGAGAGATTAAATCCCTGTTGTTGTAAGACACCATGTCTTCGATAGTTTGTTAGGCAACTCTAGGAAATGAATATAATCACACACACACACTCACACACATGTGACTGGCTCTGGGTTCAGTGAGGAGGTTGGTGGAGTTCCTCTTGGGTGTTCCTCTGTGTCTGTCCTCCTTCCCCAGTGGACCCAAAAAAGCTCATAGTCCAGGACAGTAACTCAATAGGTTTTTATTTTTAAATTTTTAAAAACTGAAGTACGGTTGAGATACAACGTCATATTCACGTGTCCAGCATAGTGACTCAGCGTTCCAGTACATTACACAACACTCCCCAAGATAAGTAGATGATAAGTAAGATGGTAGTCACCATTTGTCACCACACAACGTTATTGCAATATCATCGACGATTGGCTATATTCCCTTTGCTGTACTTTTCATCCTTGTGACTTATTTAGTTTATTTATAACTGGGAGTTTGTACCTCTTAATCCCCTTCACCTTTTTTGCCCATCCCCCACCCCAATTTGGTCTCTCTATTTATGAATCTATTTCGGTTTGCTCCTTTGTTTTGTTTTTTAGATTCCACGTGTAAGTGAAATCATATGGTATTTGTCTTTCTCTGCCTGACTTATTTCACTTAGCATAATACCCTCTGTGTCTATCCAAGGAGCTCAGAGTAATATTTAATTTCTCCGTGCCTCCCTGGAGTTCTTAATGACGCATCCACCCCCAAATCTGCTCTCCAGAATGGGTTGCCATGTTTATGCGCCCAAAAGACGTGTCTAAGAATGCTATGGCTGCCATAATCATATGACATCAGAAGTGGAGGGGCGCCGGGTAGCTCAGTCGGTTAAGCCTCCGACTCTTGATTTTGGCTCAGGGTCATGGGATTGAGGCCCACATTGGACTCTCTGCTCAGTTCAGAGTCTACTGAAGATTCTCTCCTGGCCCCTCTGCCCACCCACCCCTTGCTTGTGCACATGTGCTCTTTTTCTCTCTCTCTCTCTAAAAAAAAAGTGGAAACAACCCAAACGTCCATCAACAGAATAGATGAATAAGTTATGAGGGACTCGATGGACAGCTACTTGGCCATGAAAAAGGAAGAACTAGCACTGCAGGATTCACAGGACACTCACAGACCTCGGGCCGAACAGACTGGTCCAGACACAGAAGGCATGCCCTCGGAGTGCATTTGTATGGGGTTCAAGGACAGGCGAAGCCAATCTGTGGGGACACAAGTTAGAATAGGGGTTACCTCTGGGGGAGAGGATTGACTGGTTGGGGCTTGAGGGAGCCTCGTGCTGTGCTTTGTCTGGGCAGGGACTACACAGCATATTCATACACACAAACTCACCGAGCTGCGGCCTTAAGATTTGTACAATTTGATGCACAAATCTTATACCTCGATAAAAAGTGAATTTGAAAAACCAGTTTCCAGGCAGTCCATGACCAGAAGCCACAGCAGAGCATCTTCTAGGGTGGATGCCCTGTCCCATGCTGCACCTGTGTCCTCAGGCCTGGGGCCACTTGTGTGGCTGACTTTCCAGATCTTTGTTGACTGTAAACGCCAAGCCTGGGGCTGCCAGGGGAGACTGTGGAGGCCTGTCAGGACAGCCAGACCTTCCAGAGATGATCCATCTTTGGGTGGGAATGGTGAGTGCACGGGATGCTACTGCAATCCCCCATTAAAGACCAAAGTGATGATTTCTTCCACAAAACGCCCCCACTGCAGAGGAATAATGACCTTTTATTCAGCTTCTGCTATCTGCTGGGTAGGCACTAAGCACCTCTGAGGGACGTGGGAGAGTTGCTGCCTCGTAGACAAGAAAACGTAGGCTCTGAAATGTTGAGGTGAATGCCCAAGGTCACACAGGAAGCCCAGCAGAGAGGATTTTGCCTGACAGTTCCGTCACAATGGGGCTCCCCCAGGGCAGGGCTGTGTCTCCACCCTCAGTGTGGGCAGTGAGGGAATAGGGCTCAGATTTCTCTGCAGGAGGGGCTTATCCTAAACCTGATTTTCACAGCACCTTCCCTGCAACTTTGCATACTGACTCTCGCCCCTGAATCTGGCTTAGGGCTCTGCCCGTAGGTGTGCCATCATTTGGGACCGTGGATCGGGGGGTGAAGGAGGATGGGGGGAATCGTGCGGATCAGAGGGACCGGTCCCTTTGGCATCCATGCTGGGATCAGTGCTGGAGGCTTCTTCCCCTCCTTCCCCTCTCTTCCTGGTCAGGACCACCCAGCTGAGCCCGGCGGGAGCTTCCCAGGACCAGGTGCTTCTCACCCTGCCCACGCCTTGCCAGCAGGAGCTGGGTCATATGATGGGGGCGAGGTGGCAGGTGTAATAGGAGCCAGTATCTTCCTCAGCCTGCCCTGTGACTATATTAAGCTCTGTGTCCCGTCTCCCCTCTCCCCCACCCTCAGGACTTTCCCTCCTCCCCCAAGGGATCCTGCTCTTCAGACTAAGGAGTCATTCCTCCTCTCCCCCATCCTGGGAAATGGGCAGGAACCTAATGAGGTCAGAGCCAGCAGGCGAGGGAGTGGAGGCAGTAAATTTAGGCCTTGAGTGCTGATGAGTTGCAGAGGGAGGCCGCCTGCTCCTGAGGCCTTAACACCCCTCACGCTCAGTTGTCCCCACACTGCTGCCCACACGCCACCCAGGGCTCACGAGGGCGCTCACAGAACATGCTCACCTGTTCACCTCACCTGTGGCTGAAGCAGAGGGATCCCTGGGGCTGCAGGGGGGGGGGGATGTAGTCTGGAGGTGCAGGGCATTTGCACTCCTTGCCTAGATCCAAGGGCTCAGTCTGTCTCCCCCCTCCACCCCCCCCGCCGCAGTGGGACTCATCACCCCTGGGGTGAGGGGCCAGGAGTCCCAGGAAGCCCTGCCTTCTCCCCAGGGTGAGAGCAGGAGTCAGAGCAGGGTTTATTAATAAACTTGCTCCTGACTGGAAAGGCCTGGGCAGAAACCCCAACCTCAAGCCAATCAGAGCATAGCTTTCCAGGAATGTTACCCCAAAGCGAGCCTTCCTCTGATTCCAAGATTATTTCCCACCCCTGACTTCATCTGCTTGGTGTGTAGGGCTCCCGCCAAGCTCCACTGGCATTCCCTGCAGGCCCGCTGTCACTTGGCAGCTGACATCTGCCTTGGCCACTGCCCAGCAAAGGTCACAGCGTGTCCATGGTGGGGCTGGGATTAGAACTGCTTCCCCTGTCACCTAGTTCTGCGACGCCCTGCTCCCCCAGACTGACGAGGGCTGGGCCTACCGTGTAGGGAGTGCAGAATGGCCTCTGTCCCACCATGGCACCTTGACACTGGCCTGGCGCTCCACTCCGAAGGCAGCGAGCCCAGGCCAGCTTCCTGGCCTTGTGACCTTGGGCAAGCAGAATGTGACTTGTCCGCGGCTCATTGTCATCCTTTATAAAATGAGGCTAAAAATGCCTCCCCGAAGGCAGCTGTGAGGATTAGGAGCGTGCAATGTCTGGTGTGTGCTGTAGAGGGCTATCCTGGAGAGTAGAAGAAATGTATTTATGCTCTTGCCCCTATCACGAACTCCACCCCCAATTTCCTCATCATTAACCCCTCCACCATCGCCCGACCATCGCCTGTCCCCCACTTCTGCTCAGCACCACCACACTGCTGTCCTTGTTGGGACTTCCAACGTGAGCACCACGTTAGCACTGTTCAACTATTCCGAGGACACTTATTCAACACCTACTATGTTCCAGATCTTTGGAGAGGAGTCCTGCCCAGGGTCCGGCACACTGGGAATGGTCTGCATCTCTCACGTCCTTTATGCCCTGACACGCAACCCATCACTGCCAGGAGCCCTTCCTCCAGCTACCCTGCGGTATTCTGATTCCTTCTGCACACTGGGGCTCAGCTTCATCGACCCCTCGCTGGTTGCTGTGTGGGTATGGGTGTGTGTACACGCGTGTATGCACATTCACACCTACACTGTTCACACTGGTCTGTAAAGTCAGCCTCCATCCAGACCTCCTACGTACAGCATGGTGGCTCTGGATCCCAGACCTGGCTCTGGCATTTTCTAGTTCCTACCTTGGACAACTCACTTCACCTCTTTGTGTCTCAGTCTTTGCGACTGTAAATTGGGTGCATAATAGAGTTAACAATGGCCTCGGAGAGTTGTGTGGGCTGCCGGAGATACTATCTCTCTAGCACTTAAACAGAAGCAGGCACACGGCAAGCGCTCAGTAAACATTGAGGATCGTTATTATTTTTATTATTATTATTGTTCGTCCTACCTACTGCCCGTGCTGGACACGGGGCTTTGCACTGTGCATGAGGGTGAACCCGTTAATGGAGACACTTCGGCCTTCCAAAATAAGCATCTTAGGAGGAAAGAAGGGTTGAGCCCTTTCGAGAACGGCATGGACCCCTGCCCACTCCTAGAAGGTGCCTGGACTCCCGGGGTGAAGGCTGGGCAGTGGGCTGGGAAGGAGTATGCAGGGCGTTGGAGCCAGGCAGCACTGAGTTTGAATCCTGACTTCACCAGCAGAGCAGCGCTGGGCGAGTCCTCACTTCGCCACCTCAAAGCCTCGGTCTTGTCACCTGTAAAGTGACTCACTGTGCAGGGCCTCTGCGAGGCTCTCATTTCGATTGATCTTGAACGCAGAAACCACATGGAGCTGTGGGTGGGAGCTGTGGGTGGGCCCCGGGTCTGGTGTCCCCTTTGGGCCTCAAGCTTCCCGTGCGGACAATGGACATTCCCGGCCAGCACAGCCTGCTTGCCAGAGTAGGTGGGGGAGGTGCTGAATGATAGGGGGTGCTCAGAAAAGTAAGACCCCCCCCCGGGAAAATTCGAGGGAGAGCATTAACAATGATTGCCCTGGAGCAAGGCTCAGCTCCAGCTGACTTGAGAAAATGCACTGGGGTCTGAGCTAGGGTCCTGGAGCAGGGCAGGGGCCAAAGGGGAGAAGGGCCGAAGGGCCCCGAAGTGCAGGCTCAGGGAGGCCGCTCTGCTCAGACTCCCATGGGCACCAGTGCGCGGTCCCGGGAGACGGGTAGGGCGGCTGGGACGAGGCAGGAGGGGGGTGGCCTTGGAGGCCTACGGTATTCCTGGGGTCCCAGGCACATTGACATCCAGACAGCTGCGGCCACCCGAGGACTGCCTCCACCCTCCTCCTCCAGTGGCGCCCTGGCCGTGAACCTTCAGGGAATAAACAGGGCAGCAGCCCGCCGACTGGTGTGTACTCCTGGCCCCCACAATGTAAACTCCCAGGATGTGTTTATGTTGTCTACGTCTGTCCCCAGCCCCTGCCCAACTCCCAGGGGTCACGCCATGCCAAATGTCACATGTGCAGGGAAGCTGGATTCTTCCACATGGTGGTGGTGGCAGGGCAGGAAAAGGCAGGAGGGCCATGGGGGACAGGGACAAAAGACAGCTGGAAGTGGGTGGCCAGAGGGCGAGTTGCCAAGGGGGAAGGGAGAGCAAGGGCCTCCCCTGAATGCTCAGATGGTGCCCTGTTCCTCGAACTGCAGGTCAGGATCTTAGCATATCCCTGGCCTAGCCAGGGACCTGGGTCACTCTGTGGCCTTCTAGGGCCAGTCTTGGCCCCGGGCCCCAGGGTCACGGGGCCTAGAGCTCTGCCCAACCCACAGTTGGCCCGAGAACTGGCTCCCTGGGTCTTTCTTTGGTTTACCTTTCCACTACCTTCTGCCAGGCGCCGTGCCAAGTCTCTTGTGCACATTATTTTGTTCAAGCCCTCCCACCCACCCAGGGCAGGAGCTGCTACTTCCCTTAGGGCCCCGTGGAGTGTCAGCGGGGTAAAAGGTGGGGCCTGGAAGTGCCTCAGCTGGAGCTGGAACCTAGAGCTGTGACCAGAGCATCTCTGCTCTTAGGAGGCAGGCCAGGCAGGCTGTTGCCCTTGAGGGCAAAGTGACCCCAGCGTCACCACTAGAACCCAGGGCTCTCAGATCCTGGGTCAACTTTCTTCCCACTGTACTGGGAACAAAGTGGTGAGTAGAACCAGGCCTGCCTTCAGGGAGCCCCAGTCTGAGGGCAGAACATAGCTCTGATCTCAGGAAGCCCCCATCTGAAGGGGAGCCCCACACCGTAGAAAATTGCATGCTGGACACACCACTGGGGAGGCAGGTGGAGCCAGAGGGCTTCCTCCAGCGGGGGTCAGTGTGAGAAGGCTTCCTCAGGAAGGGGGCTGGCAGCCCCTTGAGGAAGGAGTTGGGCAAGTAGTGGGCAGCTTTGGGTGGCCCTGGAGGCCAGAGCTGCGTTCCCACACTGCCCTGATTAGGAAACAAGGCTCCTCTTGGACGGCCATTCTGGCTCTGCCCGGCCTGCTGGGGGGTTGGGGGGGCGGGTAGAGGGACACAGCCGTGTGACAAGCATTCATCTGGGACCTACACACATCTCAGGAATGACACCCAGGGAAGTCTATTTTAATCTGGGAAGTTGCCACTCCTCTGCCCACCCCAAAATAACCTGGCTCCTGAAGGAACCTGCAACACTGGGCCGCCGCCGGGCAAACGAGTACCCCAGCCCCTGCAACCCCCCCCATCGCCAGCCTTTCTCCTCAGATGGGCCCTCCCCTCTCAGACTGGTGCCTTCCCAAGCAGGGGCTGTGTCTCCCTCCTTAGACTGGCGTCTTCCTCAGGGTGGAGGTGGTGTCTCTCATCAGATGAGGAGCTCCTGGAATGCAAATGTTGTATCTTTCCACTCAGACTGGGAGTTCCTCAGAACATTTGGGTCCTGGAGCCTGGGTCCCTGCAGGATTTAGGGGGATGGTGGGTTCCAGGTGGACTTTTCGTCCTTATGGGCTATATTAGGGAGGATGCTCTTGTGGTGGAGAAACCAGAGCTCCCTCCCCCCGTGGCCACAAGTGCATCTGGCTGGTAGGCTCATGAGGGGCCTAGGCTGTGCCTGGCAGTGCCCTGCCCTGCTGCTGGCCACATGGCCCCTGACAGGAGCATTCACATGTCCCACACCAGCCAGCCACCTGCTGCTTCCTACCTCCCAAAATAGGAAGGCGTTGGCCTTCTCCCGTTACCAGCTGCACACCCCACTGCCCTTGTCCTTGGGATGGGGCTCTCACTCCTCCCTGCCCGGCTCCTCAGGGGAGGATGGTGAGGGGGGTCAATCCCCAGCCCTGACTGTCTTTGGAGCTGGATGACTAGACGTGGCCAGAGCAGGGTTGCTCTGTTCCTGGGCTGGGTACCACTAACCAGGGTTCCTTGTAAGGAACCAGCATCCACAGGTCCTGTTAAGAGGGGCCCTGCTACCCACCAGCCTTTTTTCCTCCCCAGCTTCCAACACTGGCATGGAGTAGGGGGTGGGGAGGGGTGGCTATTGACCCAAGTGATACCATTAATTGCTGCTTATTGAAGGCTGAGAAACCAAGGCTCCGATTTTGAGAAGACACTCCCTTCACACACAGCCTTCTCTCCATTCATTTCACAAACAACCATTTTTAAAGGTTTTTTTTTTTTTTTAAGATTTATTTGTTTTTATTTTAGAGGGAGGGGCAGAGCGAGAGGGAGAGAGAGAATCTCCAGCAGACTCCCCGCTGAGCGCAGAGCCCAACGCAGGTCTCGATCCCATGACCCTGAGATCATGACCTGCGCCGAAATCAAGTCAGATGTTCAACCGACTGAGCCACCCAGGTGCCCCACGAACAACCATTTTTAACTGTGCACTTACTATGTCCAAGGCATGGTGCTAGGCACTCCCTATTAGTTACTATGTTTTATTCTCACAACACCCTACTGAGAGGGTGTATAGTTGTACCATTTAACTATAGAGGGAATAAGGCCCAGAGAAGTTAAGTGACTTGCCTGAGGTCACACGGCAAGGAAATGGTAGGGTTGATTTTCAAACCCACATGAGTATAACATTTGCTGTCCCCCCCCCTTTTTTTTTTGACATTTTATTATGAAAATCTAAGCATTCAGACACCTAGAATAATACAACGAACCTGCAAATTCCCATTGCAAAGATAGAACAATGAACATTTTGCCAGATTTGCTTCTTTTTTGGTGCTGAAGTATTTCAAAGTAAATTATAGACATTATGACATATCACCCCCAATCACTTCAGAACTCATCTCTACAAAAATAAACCCACTTTTCTGTATAAAGCAGCATGCCATTCCCACACAGCAAAACAAACAATTTCCTGCTATCATCTGATACACGGATCACGTTCGACTCCCGCCAGACCGAATGTGGTCTTGCCTGGATTCTTCTCACTGCGCCACCACGCTGTGGCCGAGGAGCGAAAGGACAGGGTTTGGGAGAAATCTTTGCCAACCTCTGTCCCTAGTTTCCCCTGGGGAGACAATCCCTTCCTTCTCCCTCACCCCTTAGGGGGCAAGGTTGCTAGACAGGAGAGTACCAGTGACCTATGGTGGCTGTGAAGTTGTGGGGAGGCTCAGGGGAGCCCCTTGTCGCCTGAGGTGGGCGGTCATCCTGAGGGCTCGAGTAGAGCCACATCCTGATGGTAGGGGACCTCAGCAGGGGATCTGATGTCCTGGTGCTCCTGCCAGAGTGTGGGCTGTCCCCACCCAGTGGGGCCTTGGACCTAGGAAGCCCTCCCCTAGAGTCTCCCCTGCCCACCCTGGGCCTACAGACCAAACAGCCCACTGGCCTGTTTCAGCCAAAACAGGAGCTAGAGGAAGGTCAGCTTATCTGGCCTCCTCTACTCCCTCACCCCATGGGCCTGCCTTTCACCACAATCAGTGTCTGGGGTGAGGGAAGGGGTAGATGGGACAAGGTGAGGTCACTCTCGGGGTCCACTGCTGCCTGGAGAGGAATGCTTTTTAGCAGGATTCTGGGATAGCTTGGGGCACCACCAGTGACAACATGGGAGCTTGCCTGCCAGTGGCCAGTTAGGATAGGGGTCTCTATGTTTTCCTCTGGCTCCTTGTCTATCCTATCCTTAAACCTTGGGATAGTTGGGAAAGACCTTGACCTAAGACAGGAGATGGTGACCTCTTGGTCTTTGCTCTCTGACTGGGGACTGAAGTGTTTAAGGCCAAGTCAGACTAACCCTGAAGGGACAGTGACTGGGTTTCCCTTCTTAGACTGGGGACTGCCAGAGGGCAGGGGCTGTATTTCCCCCATTGGAGGAGGATATTCCAGAGGAGAGGGCTTTGTCTTCCATCAAATTGGAAGCTCCCTAGGGCACCTAAGTGGTTCAGTCAGTTAAGTGTCTGACTCTTGATTTCAGCTCAGGTCTTGATCGTAAGGTCATGAGTTCAAGCCCCACATTGGGCTCCATGCTGAGTGTGGAGCCTACTTTAAAAAAAAAAAAAAAAGATTGGGAGCTCCTTGAAGGCAGGGCTGTGTTTCCCCTCAGACTGGGGTCCCTGAGGGCAGGGCTGTGTCTCCCCCTCACACTGGGGCTCCCTGAGGGCATGGCTGTGTCTCCCCTCAGACTGGGGCTCCCTGAGGGCAGGGCTGTGTCTCCCCTCAGACTGGGGCTCCCTGAGGGCAGGGCTGTGTCCCCCCCTCAGACTGCGGCTCCCTGAGGGCAAGACTGTGTCTCCCCCTCAGACTGGGGCTCCCTGAGGCAGGGCTGTGTCTCCCCCTCAGACTGGGGGCCCTGAGGGCAGGGCTGTGTCTCCCCTCAGACTGGGGCTCCCTGAGGGCAGGGCTGTGTCTCCCCTCAGACTGGGGCTCCCTGAGGGCAGGGCTGTGTCTCCCCTCAGACTGGGGCTCCCTGAGGGCAGGGCTGTGTCTCCCCTCAGACTGGGGCTCCCTGAGAACAGGGCTGTGTCTCCCCCTCAGACTGGGGCTCCCTGAGGGCAGGGCTGTGTCTCCCCCTCAGACTGGGGCTCCCTGAAGGCAGGGCTGTGTCTCCCCTCAGACTGGGGGCCCTGAGGGCAGGGCTGTGTCTCCCCTCAGACTTGGGCTCCCTGAGGGCAGGGCTGTGTCTCCCCCTCAGACTGGGGCTCCCTGAAGGCAGGGCTGTGTCTCCCCTCAGACTGGGGGCCCTGAGGGCAGGGCTGTGTCTCCCCTCAGACTTGGGCTCCCTGAGGGCAGGGCTGTCTCCCCCTCAGACTGGGGCTCCCTGAGGGCAGGGCTGTGTCTCCCCTCAGACTGGGGGCCCTGAGGGCAGGGCTGTGTCTCCCCTCAGACTGGGACTCCCTGAGGGCAGGGCTGTGTCTCCCCCTCAGACTGGGGCTCCCTGAGGCAGGGCTGTGTCTTCCCCCCTCAGACTGGGGCTCCCTGAGGCAGGGCTGTGTCTCCCCCTCAGACTGGGGCTCCCTGAGGGCAGGGCTGTGTCTCCCCCT
This sequence comes from Mirounga angustirostris, assembly GCF_029215605.1. NCBI lineage: Eukaryota > Metazoa > Chordata > Mammalia > Carnivora > Phocidae > Mirounga > Mirounga angustirostris. The sequence continues at coordinate 39,912,032 of NW_026991716.1, read as the reverse complement.
CAGACTGGGGCTCCCTGAGGCAGGGCTGTGTCTTCCCCCCTCAGACTGGGGCTCCCTGAGGCAGGGCTGTGTCTCCCCCTCAGACTGGGGCTCCCTGAGGGCAGGGCTGTGTCTCCCCTCAGACTGGGGCTCCCTGAGGCAGGACTGTGTCTCCCCCTCAGACTGGGGCTCCCTGAGGGCAGGGCTGTGTCTCCCCTCAGACTGGGGCTCCCTGAGAGCAGGGCTGTGTCTCCCCCCTCTTAGACTTGTGCTCCCTGAGGCCGGGTCACCTTGACTTTCCCTCACCATCACTACCTCTATGTGCGCCCTGCTGCACACATACACTGAGTGTGGCTTCTGTGAGAGTGGAACCCCTCTGAGGACCCCAGGTCCTCATTGCTCAGGAACCCAGTGCTAGGCTGAGAATAGAAACGAGTTGGTTTCACTTTTCTAGAGAAGAGCAGAAGGGCAATAGCGTGGTTGGAGTCCCTGCCTGGTGGGTTATGGAATGACTGCCTGGTGTGGAGGCAGGGGATGGAAGCTAGGGCCTCCTCCAGGGCTCCTCCTTCTGTCTCTAGAACACCCCACGTATCCCTCTTGTGAGACATTCCCAGACTGTGAGGGGCTTCAAGGGGGGGGGATGTGGGGGGCTCAGGAGCAGGAGGTGGGTCCCAAAGGGCCCTCCGTGAGCTCTTGAAGAAATTCCTTCCCCTGATTCCCCCGGCCCCAGCCAGGACTTTGCTGTGCAGAAGCAGGAGGAGAGATGGCTCAGCCTTGAGTGGGGCTGAGGGGAATGGGGAGGACGATCTCCAGGAAAACAAGGACCAAGGCTGCCAGATAAGTGGGGGTGAGGTAGGATGGGTGGGCTGAAGGAGGGGCCTTCAGGGCTCCCCTCAGGGTCAAAGCTCTGAGACCTTCTACATGATCTCAGGGATCTGTCCCATCAGGGTCTCCTGTGTGGAGGCTGCCTGATTGGGGAGCCCACTCCTATCTTCTCTCCCAGAACTCTGTGTGCACCCACCTCAGCACTCAGCATCCTACAGCACCCAGGCTTGTCTCCCAGACACTGCATAAAGGTCCTTTTGGTGTCTCCCCAAACACCTGCCACCGGGCTTTGCATACAGCTGGCACTTAAGCCAGCTGACTCCATGCTGAACCCTCTGATGTCCTGAGCTAAGTGCTCAGAGAAGGGACCCTTTATCAGCACTTTCATCCTCAGGAGGGCCCTACCCTGCCTGCATCTCTGTCCATCAGGTTCAATCACCCTGTTCTCTTGGGTGGTCACTCAGTGGTGCAGGAATACAGCTAGAGAGGCTGATGCTTAAACCCCTGCATCCTTGGGGCTGAGAGGGAAAAGGAACCACAGTCTGACGGGGGAGACACAGCCCTGTCCTCAGGGAGCCCCCGTCTGAGGGGGGAAACAGAGCCCTTCTCAGCAAGTTCCAGTCTGAGGGGGAGACACAGCCCTTACATCAGGGAGCTCACAGTCATTAAGCGGAAACCTATCCCTTCAGCTCCCATTCACTATCAAAATAACACTGAGAGTTTGGGGAAGGAGGAGAGTAATTAATGGCCAAGGGCTCCCACATCTACTTTTCTCAAGTTCCTGAAATATTTCTGTCCTCAGCCAGGGCCAAGGTGAAGTGAACTCCCTGCTCAGACCCTTGCAGGCTTCCACAAGGACCTGAGAATAGGAATGCCTGGGGCCTCTTAAGCCCCTGATGACTTTTTCTGGAAGAGCTGAGCCCCATGCCTGGCCCACAGAGGTGCTTGTCACTGGCAGCCATTTGACTTATTCAGTCTTTTCCCAACACTTGCGTCAAGTGAACCTCACCCCGCCACATGTCATAATGCATCCCCATTTTGACAGATGAGGAAACCGAGACTCAGAAGCTTCAGAGGATGTCCGGAGCCCCAGAGCTAGGAAGTGACAGAGGCCTAGCTCTGCTTGGCTTCAAATTGTCTGTTCTTTTCAGGACCCAAGCTTGGGAGGGCATTGCTCCTCTGTTCATGTGGGGACAGAGCTCCATCCAGCCCCTCAAACTTTATATAGTCCCACTGGGGAGTGTGAGCATTGGCTGTGGGGTTTCTGGAGGTGTGTATCTTGGGGCCTTTGGGAAAGTAACTTGTGGGTACTTGGGGAGACCTCAGAGAGGGGTATGGGGCAGGGCAGAGGAGGGAGGAGGGGAACTCTACTAGCCAGCGTTGTGTAATGGGTGGGGGTTGCCTGGAGGAATGAAAGAAACGATCTCAGCAAATAGCAACAGGTTCTGTGACCGAGCAGGCTCTGCAAACATGGATAGGCTCTGCAAACCCAGCAGGTTCTGTAAATGCTGACAGGCTCTGCAAACACTGACAGTCTTTTTGTGTTGACAGGCCTCACAATAGCAATGGGCATGAGGGACATTATGGAGGGGAAAACGTTGTGGTCCAGAGATGTTAAAGGAAGTTTCTACTCACCTAGAAGTAAAGGCAGGTGCTTGGTTCCCAACAGTGGCTCTGCTTTATGAGGAAGTCATGGAAAGGGACACTGAGTCCTTCTGCCCTTCTTGTACAACCCTGTTCTGTGCCTCTGCCTGATGATCTCCCCCTTAGCAGGCTGCGGAGGTGCCGGGGCAAGAGGACGATGACTGGGGGATTCCCTGGGGAATACCATGAGGAGCAGGCATGCGGGGTACAGAGGGTCCCCCGGGTGGAGGTCTGGGCAGCTGGTGTCCTAGGTAGCCATGGAGCAGGTTGGAAGCCTCGTCTGTCCCGGACTGTGGCCCCCCTGTGCTCCAGAATTCCTCAGTCCTTCATCCTCCGCCTTGGAAGCGGGGGAGGGAGTGGTCAGAGCAGCAAACTTTTCCAAATGGAAAATGATGAAATCGTTCTGGAAAGCTGACTTTCCCAGGCTCTGGTGGGTACAGCTGACAAGGGGAAACCCGAGCCCTGTGGGTAGGCAGGGGGTCCAGCGGCAGGGGCTTGGAGGCGCCTCTCTATGACAGAAGCCCGGAAGTCACTCCAGAGTCATCGAGGGCCTGTTGCCCATGGGCTGCCCTTGTTGGGGTGGGGGAGTGGGCGGCTGAGTTACCACTTTAGCCCATGGCCCCCTCTGCTCTACACCCAACCCAGCAACTAGAGGGATGCTGGGACAACAAAGTCAATTCCTGTCTCTCCTCGGCTCAAGGCTCTCGTATCGCTCCAAAGTCTTTACTGTGACCTGCGTGGCCCCATGTGATCCCACCCTGCTACCACTCTGTCCCTCACTCACTCGGCTTCCTTATTCCCCAGATGTGCTGGGCACACTTCTGCCTCAGGCCCTTTGCACTGCCTCTTCCTTCTGCCTGGATGCTTTTCCCCCAGGATACCCACATGGCTTACCCCCTCACTTCCTTAACATTTTCAAGTACCACTTTTTCAGAGAGGCTTTTCCTGAGTACCCTATTTAATACTGCAACCTACACTCCACACTCCAGCCTTCTATATTGACACCCACCCACCTTCTATATTACTATGCTTTATTTTTCTCCAATAATCTCCAAATTATTTCTTCTAATGTATTTAGAGCCCCCCCCCAACAATGATATATGCACATCCAAACCCCTGGTACCTGTGAATATGACTGTAGTGGGTTGAATGTGTCCCTCTTCCAAAATTTAGGTCCACCCAGAACTTCAGAGTATGACCGTATTTGGAAATAGGGTCTTTGCAGAGGTGTTTAAGGCTCTGGAGATGAGATCATCCTGGTTTTAGGGTGAACCCTAAATCCAACGTCTAGTGTGCTTATAAGAAGCGGAAACACAGATGTGGTACACACACACACACACACACACACACAGAGGAATATTACTCAGCCATCAAAAAGGATGAAATCTTACCCTTTATAATGACATGGATGGAACTGGAGGGTATTATGCTAAGTGAAATAAGTTAATCAGAGAAAGACAATTATCATATGGTTTCACTCATATGAGGAATTTGGGAAACAAAACAGAGGATCATAGGGGAAGGGAGGGAAAAATAACTAAGATGAAATCAGAGAGGGAGACAAACCATAAGAGACTCTTAACTCTAGGAAACAAACTGAGGGTTGCTGGAGGGGAGGGGAGGGGGGTGACGGGGTAAGTGGGTGATGGACATTAAGGAGGGCAAGTAATGGAATGAGCACATCGGATGAATGTGAGCACATCGTGATACACAATGGATGAATCACTGAACTCTACCTCTAAAACTAGTGATACACTATATGCTAACTAATTGAATTTCAATAAAATAAGTTAAAAAAAAAAAAGAGGTAGAGACACAGAGAGTCGCGGGAAGACACGGGGAGAAAGTCATGTGAAGGTGGAGCCAGCAAAAGGAGGGATGAGGCTGCAAGCCAAGGAACTCCAAGGATTGCCAGAAGCCACCAGAAACTGGAAGAGGCATGATTCACCCCTCCGGGAGCCTTTAGAGGGAGCAGAGCCCTGCCAACACCTTGATTGCAGACATTTAGCCTCCGGAACTGGGGGGGATACATTTCTGTTGTCCTAAGTCACCAAGTTTGTGGTGATTTGCTATGGCAGCCCCAGGAAACGAGAGCAACACTCTGTCATTTACTCATTTATTTATTATCTATAAACACACTCCCCCCCCCCCAAATCTGAACTCCAAGAAGACAGGGCTTTTTGTTTATTTTGCTCACTGACGTATCCCCAGCAACCAGCGCGGTGCCTGGCACATAGCAGGTGCTCAATAAATATTTGTCAAATGGCTGAGTAAATAAGTTTGTTGAGAGCGAGGAGTGCAGGAGTGGGAGGGGTGGCCTTCAGGGGATCCCCCAAGAGTCCAGCTCTGTGTGGCGGGAACTCAGCACCTGTTCAAAGGACCACCTGGAAGAAGAGGAGAGGGAGACCTGGGGTCCCCTGGGATGAGCCTCCCATGACAGATGGCCTCAGTTCTGCTCACAGAACGATGAGCAGAGCCCAGTCCCCGTGTTCAGGCTCCCCAGGCTTGGTCCCGACTGGAGCCTGTGTGGAATAGGCCTCTGCAGGAAGTAGGTGGTCACCCCCCACACCAACTGCAGATGCCTCAACAGTTGGTACAAAGAGGACCCAAAGCCCTCCCCACATCCCTTTGCAGCCCTGACCCTAGCCCTTCCTGCTGCAAGCCAGGCCTCCAGGGCCACTGGGGAAGGACAGGAGGCTGATGGGAGAGAGGCCCAGGGGCAAGGGTGGGGCCTCATCCATCTCTAAGTTCTCCAGTCTCCATCAGGACCTGCGCTCTGTCCTGACCTTCCTCACAGTGGTGAAGCCGGCCCCTCTGTGGTGGATCAAGGACAGCCAGAAATTCTTTGCCACTCTCTCCCATCAAGAGGTAGAGTCTACTTTCTGTCTCCTTGAATCTGGCTTGGCTTTGTGACTTGCTTTGATGGAAAGAATGCAGCAGAAGTGACACTTGCCAGTTTCAGGCTTAGCCCTTAAAGGGCCTGGCTGCTCCCCTACCCTCTCCCCACCCACACACCCCTCCCCCCCCCCCGCCCTTCCCCCACTCAAGCCTTGGCCATGCTGGGGAGAAGTCCAGGCGATTCTGCTGGAGGAGAATGGAGGCCCAGCTGGTAGTGTAGAGGCCTATGGTTTGCGAGTAAGGCCACTTGGATCTCCCAGCTGAATGCAGCTGATTCGATGACTAACCCCAGCTGAGACTTCCAGAACAGTCAGGATGACCCTTAGAATTGTGAGAAATTCACAAGCAATTGTTGCTTCAGGCCACTATGTTTGGGAGTGGTTGGTTTGCGGCCATAAAACCCTTAGAGGGCTGTATCTCAGAGGCCCTTCTGATTCCAACACGGTAGGATTTTTGAGAACTTAGCTTGAAGCTGGTTCCCTAGTGAGTGTGGAGAGACACACATCTCAGACTTTGTAGACACAAGCTGTAAGGACTTCACTGATTCTAGGATTCTGAACATCCAGGGAGACCATGCCCAGCCTCTTCTCAGCTTCCCTCCCGATCACCTCCCACTGGAGAAGACAGTGCTGATCCGATCCCCATCACAGAGGACAATGGCCATCTCTGAGCCTGCTTGTTCTGTGTTCAGTGGCCTGGGCTGTTTGAAGGGATGGGGAGGCCGGGCAGTGAGCTGGACCCCTTGCTGTTCTAACTAACTGTCCTGGGAGGTGCACGGTGGAGAGGCTTCGGTCTTCTGACCCATATCCTTGGGGCAGTGGGAGTGTTTGACAAGGGTGACAGACATAACCCCAGAGGTTGGGACCCGCAGCATCTCAGGTGCAGGGTTTCTCAAGAAGCGCAGTGCCTGGCCTGTTCCTGAGCTCTGGTGGCCGTGCAGGCCCATTTGGCTGCCCGAGGTACTCTTTGGGCCTCTGGAGACAAAGTCCCTGTGGCCCCTCCTGGGGGGTTCTGGGCCTCTGGATGCGGCTGGGAATGTCCGGAAACAGCTCCTGCGTCCTGTACACTGGATTAGCCAGCACCCCTTCCCGCCCCTGGGAACGCACTCACGGGGCTCATGCACTGTAGCACCCGCCTGGCGCCCCTGCGACCGGTGTATCTTGGGCGCCTCCCCGCCTCCAGGCAGGTGAGTCCAGGCTGCACACCTTCCTTCTCTCCTGCAGAGGGTGTTTCTCAAGGGTGTTTCTCCTGCCCCTGCCCTTTCACCCCTCTGGTTGGCCCCCACCGCCTCGGGGCCTAAATCCCCAAGCCCCAGCTCAGTGGGGGACGCTCCATGTGCCCTTGAGCCGTTCACTGCCCCCTCCCCCAAGAGGAAGACTAGAAAGGTCCTCAGGCCTGGCTCTGCCATCTGTGCCATCCTAGGATTCTCTGCAGAGGTGGTGCTCACGGGTACCTCCTTCCCGTCTTCCTTCCTTCTCCCCCTCCTTCCTCTCCCATCCTCCATCCCCCCTTCTTCTCCCCTCTCCTTTTGTGAACTAATGCACCTCTCTGAGCCTCAGTAGTCCTTAGCTATCAAATGGGAATCATAATACCCACGGTGGAAGTTAGCCGTGACGATTACACGAGGAAGGGGAAGGGGGAATGGAAGCCAGCCGCCTGTGGCCCGCAGAGGGAGCCCACAGATGAGAGAGGCCTGGACCCGCTCAGGCCTCATTTCTGCAAGCGGTAGTCCACCTGTGTGCCCTTGCGGAGCCCGAGTGCCTGTTTTCTAAACCTGCCGTGTGGGTCTCTGTGAGGTGTGTGTCAGGCCCGTGCGTGACCCGTCGTGGCCAGACGCAGCACGCAGGTGGTGCCTACGACCCTGGGTAAACATCCTTTCTGCCCCACGGTGGCCCCACGAACATGATGGTCCTCCCTTGTGCAGTGGACAATAGGTACCTTGTGTGAGCGAGAAGGAAACGCGGGTACTTGTGATTGCTGATTTGGGCTGGGCCCCAAATGGGCTCGGACGGGGCCAAGCCACAGGGGGCCCGGGCAGCCCGTGCCAATGTCTGGGGCCCGTGGGTGGGCAGGAAGGCCCTGGGAGTGGCGGGGTGGGGGGGCGGCCCAGGGAAAGAGCTGAGACGCTGAGCAGAGAGAAAGTGGACGAGCCCCAACCAGCTTCTTGAGAAACGAAGTGATGCTGGCAGGGCAGGAAATAAATGCGTGCAGAGAGGCCTGGCGGGGCTCAAGGCTGCCAGGCACTCTGGAGAGGGCTCGGGCCGCAGTTCCAGGCAGAATGGGCTCTGCCTCTTTCCGGACCTAGGCCCCCTGGCGAGGGAAGCCCTGAAAGAGGGAAGTCAGGCTGGTCCTTGAGCTGGACAAAGCAGAGCGGAGCCCTCCAACCCCGCTGCTTACTTACAGCTGGCCCCCATCCTGTGCGGACATCCAAGGCTGGAGGAAAACATCTTTCAGGCTCTGAAAAGCCCTGCAGGAAGCTGTTGATGCTGCTGATGGCCTGGGGAAGACAGCAAAGTGAAGAGGGTATTGGACACTTGGGTCCAAGTTCCTCCAAGCCGGCTGCCTCCTCCAGCCTCCGCTACAGCGGCGGGGTTCCACGCAGGCTCCGTGCACTTGGTGCAGATGCGATCAGACGGCGCCCTGACTTCTCTGAGCTCCTGGGCTTGTGGACCGCAGCCTACAGATGCTCGAGAATCTCTGAGGTCCTCCAATGGCCGACCTCAGAAGGGAGGCCTGTGGGGACACCTTTACCCAATAGGGGACAGAAGCCAACGGATGTTTCTCCCTTTTGCCCTCCTGGGCAGACGGTCTTGAGTCACATTTCATAAGGCTCTTATATAGGTCCCTGTGGGGGTCACCAGTCACCCACAGGGGTGGCTAATGCACTAAAACATCCTGGAGTTCACCAGTTCCCTTCCCTGCCTCACTCTGTCCCCTGCCCTTATCCCTTATTCCGGCTCCCTGGGGTTGCCTCCCAAATAAACTCTCTGCACCCCAGAGCAAAGCCCACTCAAACTCCACTTCTAGTAGCAACCAGGTTAGAATAAGAGGCATCCTATCTGAAAGACTCTAATTCTTGGGGGCTGAAGTGGGCGGTGGGGGGGAGCATGGCCTACGGAAGGAAGTCACCTTTAGCTTTCCTCCAAGTTTAATATTTTATTTTATTTTCAAGTTTAATATTTTATTTTTTGAAAGATTTTATTTATTTATTTGAGAGAGAGAGCACAAGAGGGAGGAGGGTCAGAGGGAGAAGCAGACTCCCTGCTGAGCAGGGAGCCCGATGCGGGACTCGATCCCGGGACTCCAGGATCATGACCTGAGCCGAAGGCAGTCGCTTAACCAATTGAGCCACCCAGGTGCCCTCAAGTTTAATATTTTAAAAGTGTAGCTCTAGGCTGGCTCCGTGCCCACACAGAAGTCTGCAGCAGTGTTCGCGTGGTGTTTGCCTCGCTGCCGCATAGCCTCCACTAGGCTCGAGCCTCTCCCCGGACCCTGACAGCCTGAGGGAGAACCTCATGGCTGGTGCTTCCAATAATTAAGTGTATTTTGCACAGTAGCAGGTGTAAGCACATCCTCTCTCCCATGGGCCCTGTTTTGGGAATTTGTTGGTGGTGAGTCTGCCTGGCTTGGCCTCTGATTCATAATTCCTGGGGGCAAGGACTGGCCTCCTCCACCTGGTTCCTCCTGCATACAGCACGGCCTTCAATCAGCATAGACTCAGACTGTTCTGCTCGGGGCACATGCAGGTTCAAGGAGCCCGTGAAGACTCTGCCCATGGATACCCTCCCAGATGGGGGCTCTGAGACCTCCCTGCTTCCCTCTTCTCATGCCTCTGGGACAGCAGTGCTGGTGTCGTGGGAACTGGGCTGGGCTGACCTGCTGTTAGGACCCAGGAACACAGGAGTGATGGGTGGGAAGCTGGATTGACCTGGGGCCTTCATCTTGACCCTACTCCAGTGATAGTCCGTATCTCCTCCTGACCTTTGGGGTATGAGGAAGCCCTGGTTTCCTCCCTTCTGTAGACTCTGGCTAGCACTGAGTCACTAGACACTCTCCGCTCCAGAGGCCTTCATTCCCCACGTGCCCAGCTTCTGTCTGGATCGTGAGGGGAAGTGTCGCCTTCAGCCTCGTAATTGCCACCCTGACTTCCCCTTACTCTTCTGTTGAACTTGCCCTACGCGCCCCCAAGTCCCCCACCCTCCAGCCTGCTGCACTTCTTAAGGTGTGGTGAGTGAATGGGAACACGGGAAAGAAGATGAGGAGCCAGGAGCCCCTGCCTGAGGACAGACGTGTGCCGGGGGTGGGGGTGGGTGGGGGGGTGGGGAGGAATATTTGGGCTAAAACCTTCTGCAGAACCTGACTCCCGGGCGGGAGGACCTTGGAGCTGAGCGGGCTGAACTCCGTCTGCTGCTGTGAGGCTGGAAGGACCTGGATCGGTCTCCCCGTGCCCTCCCAAGTCCCAGGTGCGCTCCTGGGAATAACAGAGAGGAGGCTGGCCCCGAGCTGATGGCTGATCCCCAGGGTTTGAAGACGGTGTCCCTGGTGACCCCAGGTTCTCCTTTCCTTAAAGCTAAGAAAAGTGTGGGGTCTGGGCCCAAAGCAGGTAGGATGCTGATCTGAATCTAGTTTTACCACTTCGTGGCTGTGTGGCCTCTGAGCCTGTTTCCGCAGCGGTGGAATGGGGGTACATGTGACCCCCAGCTAGGGTGGTGTGAAGAGTAACCAAAAGCATAAAAGGCCTTAATGCAGGTCACACCTTCTGACCCTGGGCAGTGGGTGCCAGCCTTCCTGTCCCTTCCCCCTCTGTTGGCTATGCTCCAGGGGACCAGTGTCTGTTTTGGGGTATGCTGCTTCCTGGATACAGAGACCTTACTTGTCCCCTCCCACTCAAGTCCCCCCCACCCTCAGGTGCCTGTCACCCCAGAGATGGTATGGGCAGAGAGTTGGGGCTGCCACTGCCCACCTTTAAGGGGGCTGACACGAATAAGGCAGGAAGACAGCTCACTCGGGGAGATGTCAGGGTGGGCCCTCAGACCTCCACTTGGACAGGCCCGGGTTGCTTGGGGAGACTCAGGGGGAGTGGAACCTCCCTCTGGCATTTGTCCTTTGAGTGAAGGCCAGGCCTCTTGCTCCCCTCGGTTCCTGTCATTACCTGTCACAGACCTGGCCCTCAGGAAAACATCTATGTGTCACCGCTGGAGGCTAATGACGGTTCTGCTGTCTCGTGGCCGTGGAGTGGCCTCCCCGAGTTTGGCCTCAATTTGTCTTCTTCCATCCTTCTGCTAACCAAAAGAATGTTTTGAGTGCTTCCTTCTCTGGAAGGTAGGGGAGCCCACGTGTGCATCCTTTGGGACCTGGCACCTGCCTGAACTTGAGCTGTTTCAGGGTCAGGATCACCCTTTCTACTCGCTAGGCCAAAGCCTCTGGCTGTCCAGCAGCTCCAACACAATGGGATGGGCCGAATTTGACTGCCCCATCCCTTGCCCCAGCCATCTCTTCTCCACTGTCTGCCCTCTCTCCATTCTAGGGGTTCACAGGCACGGCACCTCCTCCCTCTGCCCATGTGCACAGCGCCTGGGGCCTCATCACCCCCGCCAGGCTTCGGCTAAGCCTCTGTGGCCCCCACTGCCCCCTGGAGGGCACAGCAGGGCCAGGGGCCAGGGAGGGGGCATGGATATTATTTTCCTCAATGCCCATGACAAAATCTCCCATCTGCTACATTTTTTTCTAGAACCTTGCCACACCCCTATCAAGAGGTGGAGTCCAGTCTCCCCGGCTTTGAACCTGGGTGGGTGTGTGACTTGCTTGTACCCAATAGAAAGCGGCAGAAGAGACACGGCATGACTCTCAGGGCTAGGCCAGAAAAGACAACAAAACCGTGCCTCCTGGAACACTCCTGCTGGAGCCCAGAGGCTGCCATGCTGTGGGGAAGCCCAAACTAGTTCATGTGGAGACACGGAAGCCACAGGCCAGGGCCTGAGCCAGAACCGCCTGCTGAACCCTTCCCCAGCCCCTGACCCACAGGCCCGGGAGACACTGGGAAAGGAATTGCTTGAGCCGCTCCATTTTGGGTGGTCTGTTCTGCAGTAGTTGGGTAACCAGAGAGGGTGAGGGAAGCTTCATTTGGGGTGAGGGTGGTGGGAGAGCGCTGGCCTGGAGTGCCAACCTCTCAGCCACTGCCTGGCCCTTGCGTGACTCCTCCCCTCTGGACCTTGGTTTCTCCCTGGGACAGGGGGAGGGCTCGGACCAGCAGGGCCCTGAGGCACAGTTCCCCACACTGCCCTACACTAAAATCTGGATGATGTGCTTCTCACTGCCCCCCCGCGTCCTCCATGTAAAACCTTGTTCTTGCTAAAGGCCCAGTGCCCCAGAGACCACCTCCCTCACAAAGCTCCCTGCTTCCTCTCTAGGGGGGGCTCCCTGCACACAGGCAGCCCCCCTCCCCCACCACTCCTTATCCCCTCCCTGGTGCCTGGGTCTCCTGCCATAGTTCTAAGGCTCTTGCTTTTTCCTCTTTTCGGGTGGTGAGATCGTGAATCTCCAGGGCTGTCCTTCTCTGCTGTGTTGTCCCCACAGCTTTAGACCTGGTGTCGGGTGCACGGTTGACCATCCTCCTGTCCCCTCCGGTAAAACTAGTTACATGAAGGAATAAATACGTGATATTGACTAGCATTGTCATTATTAAGCAGTTACTACATGCCAGGCACTGTGCCGACCTCTCATTGAATCTTCACCTCCCGGAGGTGGGTTGCATTTTCAACCCGACTAACAGTTAAGGAAAGGGAAGCGCAGGAAGGTTAAGTAACTCGTTCAAGATCACACAGCTCATAAGGGGCAGAGCCAAGATGGGAGCCCAAGGGGTGAGCTCTTAGCCGCCCCATTGTGGTGCGTTTTATCATCCCCATTTTGTAAATGAGCAAACTGAGGCTTGACAGCCCGAAGCAAGCTGCCTAGTCACACAGCTGGTAAGGGGTGGAGCCGAGATTTCCACCTGGCTCTATCTGCAAAGGGCTGTGCCCCTGACCTCCGGGCTCCCTGGTCCCATAGCGGGCATCATCACTCCTCAAGATGTGCATGTGGGTATGATCCGCTCATGCTGAGAGGGCGGGCGGGGACACCGAGACAGGGTCACGGCGTGGAGAGGGGCTGTCGTCCTCTTCCATTTGATGGTGACGGTGCCATCAGGGGCCCTGGGAGCCCTGGACATGAGCGAGCGGCCCTTCCGTTCAGTCCCGGGCTGGGTTCCTTCTACAGAGAGGACCACAAGCGGCCAGACGTGACCTTGGGCTCAGCCTCCCCACCCTCTCGTACTTTCCCTGCGGCCCGATGTCAAATCTCTTATCTCACTGGGCGTGCATCTCCTCCGGGCTACGTGAGGACACTTTGGCCCAAGAGGGGTCAGTGACTCAACTGGGGGCTCTGGTGAGGCCCGCCAGGGCGGGGGCCCGCCTGGGGCTGCGTTTCACTTCCCATTTTGCCAACTTGTCACCACACTCGTTGTCATCGTATGCTCTGTGGCGCTGGAGACTGGGGGGCTTTCCGGGACATGGCATTCCGAGCGCTCAGAGAGACGTCTTTGGGGCCAGAGCCCTGCCCGCAGCCGTTGAGTGAGCCGCCACCGTGGTCAGCGAGCTTCCTCAGAGCCGGCTCCCGATGTTGAAACTCGGGTTGGGGCAGAGCTGCTTGCGTGCTCCTGACGCTCCCCGGCTGGGTGGCAGGGGGGCTCACGGCCCCGGAGCGACTCAGATGGATCTGTTGGAAGCAGCAGACTGGGGGGCGCACAGGGGGAGCAGTAAGTCAGAGTGGGCCCCAGGCTAGCAGTGGGGGTAGGCTCCTGTTTCTCCTCTGTCAAAGAAACAAAATCCTTACCCTTTGGTTTATTTGGGCAGAATTGGACTCTGAGAAGTGAATTACTGGACCAGGAGCCTGGGATGAGCATGTTTAGAACAGCCCTGAAGCCAGAAACTGCCCGACGCCTGGGAGCTGCAGACTGGACAGAGGGCCTGTGGCCGTGTGGTCGCACGTGGAATACTACACAGCAGTCAAAACGTGTGCCCTACTCCAACATGCAACAATGTGCATGAATCCTGGCAACATGAAATCGAGATGAAAAAGTCCCAAGAGATTATATACCATGTGATACTCTTTATAAAGTTAAAAACCATTACGATTTTTAAAAATGTGTTTTATGGCATCCATATGGATGCAATTAAACTCTATAAAGCATTAAGCAAGGGAATGATGAACAGGAGGTTCAGATGACAGTAACCACAGGTGGAGGGATTGGCGGTATGGGGGGCTACGGTGTGACGTGGTTATTGTCAAGAACTAGGTATCGTTCGGGGTGGTGGGTTTAAGGATGCTTCTTGCACTTATTAAAACCAACTAACTAACCAACATAAATCAAAGTGGGCTGTGCACAGATCATTGGGGAGCATCGTGGACCATGGAGGCTGTAAGCCTGAGGTTCAAACAGAAGAACAAAGCAAAGCAAAGCAAAAGGCATGAGCTGGGAGGGCCTCTGTGCCCCCCAAAAGAAGAAGGCATTAGGATATGCTGGAGGGGTAAGGAGCAGGAGTTTGGCAGTCTAGGGGCCCATGGATCCCAGCTCTGAGAAAGGACCCTGTATTAGTTTTCCAGTGCTGTATAACAAATTACCTCAAACTTAATACCACACCCACTTTTTATCTCCCAGTTTTTGTAGGTCAGTAGTTGGGGCACAACATAACTAGGTTCTCTGCTCCAGGTCTCACTAGGCTGAAATCAAGGTGTTGGTTGGGGCTATGATCTCATCCGAGGCCCTCCTTTGCCAAGTTCCTGGTAGTTGTGGGACTGAGGGCCTCAGCTCAGATGTCACTGCTGTTCCCTGCTATGGGACTCTCTCCACAGGCAGTTTGCTTCTTCAAGGTCAACAGAAGAGCATGTCTGCTGCTTTGAACCTCTCTGACGTCTTCCATCTAGACTCTAGATTCCCTAGACTCTCGGTTCAAAGGTACACCTGATGAGGTCAGGCCCACCCAAGAAAACCTCCTGGGTGATTAATTCAAAGTCAAGTGACTGGGGACCTTAACTATATCAGCAAACTCCCTTCATCTCTGCCATAGAATGTGATCTAATCACAGGAATGATGTCCTGGGTCTTGCCCATACTCAAGGGAGGGGATTTTACAGGGGCTGTATGCCTGGGAGTGGGAATCTTGAGGATCATCTTAAAATAATGCCTACTACAGGTCCTTTCCAAACCTTGGTTTTCTCCTCCATAAAGTACGGAGTATAACCTCTACCCTGGAGGAATTGTGGGAAGATTAAATGAGATGACCTGTGTAGAGGTGCTGTAGTCCATTCAGAGATATGCTCTCATGGGGCTGACAGTCTAATGGAAAGGCGAGTGGCAGCTGAACAGTGTGAGAGGCAGGACCTGGATGCTGAAAACTACAAAATGCTATTGCAAGAAATCAATGAAGACCCACATAAATGGAAAGATACTGTATCCGACTCAACATAGCCAAGATACCCATTTTCCCAAAGTGAATTATAGATCTGACACAATGCCAATCAAAATCCCAGTGGGATTTGGGTGGTGGGGGTGGGGGATATTAATGAGTGGATTCTAAAATTGTATGAAAGGGCAAAGAATTAGAATAGCTAGGGCGCCTGGGTGGCTCAGTCGTTAAGCGTCTGCCTTCGGCTCAGGTCATGATCCCGGGGTCCTGGGATCGAGTCCCACATCGGGCTCCCTGCTCGGCGGGAAGCCTGCTTCTCCTTCTCCCACTCCCCCTGCTTGTGTTCCTGCTCTCACTGTCTCTCTCTCTGTCAAATAAATAAATAAAAATCTTAAAAAAAAAAAAAAGAATTAGAATAGCTAAAACAATTTTGAAAGAAGAAAAAGAAGAAAGTGGGAGGAATCTACTCAATTTTAAGACTGTATAAAATGACATAATCAACACAGTGTCAAATTGGCAAAGAGATGGACACATAGATCAGTGAAACAGAGTGGAATGTGCAGAAATTGATCCACACGAATGTGATCAATATGTGCAAAGATCCAAAGACATGGTGGTGGTGATAGGTTAGTCTTTTCAACAAATGGTGTTGGAACAATTGGTCACCCATAAGCAAAAAAACCAAACCTTGACCTAATTACAAGCATCAGTTCAAAATGGATCATGTCTAAATATAAAGCATGAAACTATAAAACTTTTCGAGGGATAACATGTGAAAATCTCCTGGGGTTAGGTGAGGGATCTTATAAATGATACCAAAAGCATGAGCCATGAAAGAGAAAATCGCTAAATTGGACTGTATGAAAACGAAAACCTTTTGTTTGGCCAAAGACACTGTCAAGGGAATGAAAAGACAAGCTACAGATGGACAGGGTGGGGGGAGGTGGGGGTGTGTGGGGGGGGTGGATCTGTAAACCACATAACCGACAAAGGACTTCTACTTAAAATATATATAAAGAACTCTAAAAATTCAACAGCAAGAAAACAAGTCACCCAATTATAAAAAAAATGGGCAAAGGATTTGTAAGACACCTCACCAAAGAGGGTATAAGGATGACAAATGGACACGTGGGAAGATATGCAACATCACCAGCCATGAGGGAAGTGCAGACGGAAACCTCAATGAGATACTACCACACGTCCATCAGAATAACTATAATAAAAAATGTTGACAAATGGAAGCGCTGAGGAACTGGGTCTCTCATATGCTGCTGGCGGGAACATAAAATGGCCTAGGTGCTTAGAAAAATGGTTTGTGGGCACCTGGGTGGCTCAGACGGTTAAGCGACTGCCTTCGGCTCGGGTCATGATCCCAGGGTCCTGGGATCGAGTCCCGCATCGGGCTCCCTGCTCGGCGGGGAGCCTGCTTCTCCGTCTGCTTCTCTCTCTCTCTGTCTCTCATGAATAAATAAATAAAATCTTAAAAAAAAAGAAAAATGGTTTGTTAGTTTCTTGTCAAGTGACACATCCACTAACCACAGGACCTGGCAACCCCACTCCTGCATCGACCCCCAGAGAAATGAAGTGTTCTTCACGTGCAGCCCTGTCCGTGGATGTTCACGGCAGCTTTATTTGTACTAGCCCAAGGCTGGAAACAGCCCAAATGTCCTTCAGTGGGTGAGCGGTTTAATGAAGCGCCGTACAGCCAGACAACGGAATACGGTGACGGGAACAACATTGATAGAGGCAAGAACTTGGATGAATCTCAGACATTTACACTAAATGAGAGAAGCCAGTCAAAAGGTTATATATGGGGGCGCCTGGGTGGCTCAGGTGGTTAAGCGACTGCCTTCGGCTCAGGTCATGATCCTGGAGTCCCGGGATCGAGTCCCGCATCGGGCTCCCTGCTCGGTGGGGAGTCTGCTTCTCCCTCTGACCCTCGTGATCTCTCTATCTCATTCTCTCTCTCAAATAAATAAATAAAATCTTAAAAAAAAATAAAAAAAAATAAAAAAAATAAAAATATTAAAAAAAAAGGTTATATATGGAATGACTCCATTTATTTGACAGTCTCGAAAAGACAAAATTACAGTGATGGAAAACAGATTAGTGGTTGCTGGGGTTATGGGTGTGGTGAGGGTGTAACTCTAAATGGATAACATGAGGGATTTGGGGAGATGAGGAAACATTCTATGGCCTGATTGTGGTAGTGATTACACGAATCTACACATCAGTTACATTTCATGGAACTGTATACTAGAAGGAAAAGAAAAGAAATTTCACTGCATGGTAATTAAGAAACAACTTAAGAGTGTGGACAAGGGCTCCAAGAGAGAAAAGCCTGGCTCTTGGGCAACAGACTCATATTTCAGAAAGATCCACATAGTGTGAAGTTGGCACGGTGCATAGAACTTAACAAATGCTCAACACATCCACAATAGCAATAAAGAGAGAAATTAACGATGAACTCTGAGTCGAGGAGGTGATGTCGCCAAGAAACCAAGCACTAGATTCTTCTGGGAAGTGGATTCCTAAAGTGAAGACAAGGAGCCAGAAGATGCCCAAAAGCCAGACCTGTCCGGACACAGGTGGGAGATGGGAAAGCCCCCCCGCCCCCACCCCGGAGATAACTGTGAGCCTGAGGCCTGGGAGGGCTGACTCCAGCCCCGTCTCCCTTGACAGACCTTGCTCAGAACTGCCCAGAAGGGCTGGGTCTGCTTGGATGAGGGAAGAAGCAGTTGGCTCTGAGTGGAGATCCGGCTCCCTCTTGCTCACCTCCCCGGTGGCCCTCAGGCATGACCTACTTTTCCTACCTGTCCATGCAGGTGAACTCCCCTACCCACAGCTATTTTTATCCCAGAGGGATTCCCAGCTATTTTTGCCATCCTGGCTTGTGAGAGAGTTGAACTGTGGGGCTGGTGTTCCTGCCCTGGGGGAGACCCCAATGGACATTCCCTTCCCTCCTTTCCCAGTGAGGACCATTTTGCCTTCCCGCTTCCCGAGGTGTCTGTCCTGCTGCAAGAGCTCCGCATGGCCTACAGGATAAAGTTCAAACTCTTTAACTGGACGTTTGAAGCTTTCTCTACCTGGAACCCAGTTTCCCTTTGGCCTCGTGTCTCTCCACACCTCATGGCCGGCCCGCCCAAGGAGCCAGCCAACCCAGGCCCCTTGCCAGATGCTGACAAGGCCTCTCATTTTCCTGCTTGTGCACCTGCTGCTGGGAGTATCCTTTTCCTCCCATCTCCATGGGACCTCGCACTAATTGCAGCCTCCTCCATGGAGCCCTCCTTGATTCCATGGCTGGCAGGGATTGTGCCCTTTCCTTGGGAACTGTTGTCCTGGGCCCTCTCTGCTCCTCTGCTTCAGGGGACATCCAGCCATGGATCTGTCTGTCTCTTCCTGGTTCTTGAGGATGGCCCTTGCCCACCTCTACCCCCACACAGCACGTGTGTGAAGGATGGCGAGCATGCAGCTGCCTCTCCTACAGCCTCCAGGCTGCCCCCCCACCCTGTGCCTGGGCCCTACAATGCCCCCTTTCCCCGGGGCAGGGCTAGGGCTCTGCCACCTCCTGATGGCTAGACTCGGAGCCTCAGTGAATCAGCAAACCCTTCCCAGGGCCTGCAATGGGCTCAGCAACTTTTCTGAGCGCTCTGGGGAAGGTGTGGGGAGGAAGCGTGAGAGGCCACGCCCGTCAGAGGGAGCCTGGGCCGGCAGACCTGAAGCTCCGGGGACTACTCCCATGGTGGTGGTAGGCGTGCCTGGGCCCCCCAAAGGCACACTCGCCCCACCCCTGTGACCGTTGCACCAGCTTTCTCCTCATCCTGGAGAATGCCTCACCCCCTCTGGCTGGACCTCCTGTCCTCTTCACCCCACAGTCCAGCCCTGGCCCCTGGCCCTCTGCAGCCCCTGCTAGGACTTCCTGGGCACCAGATCTGAGTTCCTATCTTCCTGGCCTGCTCAGAGCCTTTGCTCCCCACTCCTCCTCCGTCTCCTTGAAGGGCTCCCACTTCTGCCGGTCCTGGAGAGAGGTCAGAAGTCCTCAGGGTATGACAGGGCGCCTCCCCTGTCCCTGAACCCTCTAGAGCTTCAGCTGTCAACACTGGCCTCCAAACCTTTCCTTCTACCTCAGGCCTCTTGCCCTGAGCTCCAGATCTCACAGCCCCTCAGACTTAACAGGATTGAAACTCAGCTCATTCCTCTTTCTTTCCCATTCCTTCTCTGGCCCCCGCTCCGCCCCATCTGGAGCTCCAGGCCTCCTGCCTCTCCCATTCCCACCCATCCTCCACTGGCCCACTCAGCAGCCTGCACAAGCCCACCAGGCCTCCCTTCAGATCTGCTGCTTGCGGAAGAAAGCCCAAGAGTGTTAGGAAGGATGCCGGGTGTGTGTCGCTGATGGCAGGTGCGGGGGTGTGCGTCCTGCCAGCTGTGGGGCCTGGTCAGGCGACCTTCCCTTCTGGAAGCCTCCACTTCCTCTCATGTGTCAGGTGTATCTTGGCCCCCGGGCAGCTGTGAGAATCAAAGCGATGACGCTGTGGTGGGTGGAGAAGCGAGCCGGTCTGCAGGGAGCACTGTGAGGATGGGGATGGGGACGGGGATGCCGGCAGCAAGTAGTGTTCTCAGCCACCGCCTCCCCTCTCCAGGCCTTCTGCTCCAACCCTTGCCTCTTTCCCGCATGGCCACACAGCCAAGCCTCAAAGCCTCTGCACCTCTGGCCCTGCTTTTCTTTCCGCAAGAGATGCCTTCCTCCTACCTGCCCCCCTAGCTAATGACTTTTCCTACTTTAAGGTCCACTAGGAATCCCATCTCTTCTGAGCCGCCCCCCCGTGGGCTTGCCTCGAGGGACCAGAATCCCTGGGGCCTGGGGCCTGACGCCCTCCAGAAGTGCTGTATCAGGGCCCTGGGGGGCAGAGCAGGAGGTGCGTCAGAACACACTGTCAGTCTCTCAGGGACCCCAGGCCCCAGGAGAAGGTGTGACCCAGGGGTGAGCCACCAGCTTGAGGCCCCGGTGCGGGAGGGCCGTCCGCACACGTCTCCCTGGTGGACTTGGGTCACTGCGGAGGAAACAGAGCTTTCTCCCTGGTGTCACTCTAGGTTGTCAGTACTAAGAGGGCAGGTCCCACAGGGAGCGCATTCAGACCCCGAGGACCAGCCCCAGCCCCGGCCCCTGCGTGGGGCTGCCCCTGACGTCTGGGACACCTTCAGGACAGGTAGGAAATATGGAGGCAGACGTGGGTGGTTCACGGACGCCCTCACAGGGGAATGTGGGGGAAAGAGAGAACTTTCTCGGAAGTCTGGCCTGGGAGTGGCCAGGAGGAGGAGACGGAGGGTGAAGGGGCACAGCTAGATGGCCCTTGTTTTGCCCGGTGGCCCAGCAGAGTCTGAGCGCCGCACTGTGCTCTATAGCAGTCACCAGCCCCGTGTGGCTATTTACATTAGAATTAAGTGACATTAAAATCGAGTTCCCCAGGTGCGTGGGCCATACAGCAAGCGCTCGAAGACCGCACAGGACTGGTGGCTACGGTGTTGGACAGCACAGGATACAGAACATTTCCACGAGCACAGAGAGCTCTAGCTTAAGACTCAGCACTGCTCTGGAGCCCGGATACTCTGCTACCGCGAAGCATGGGTGGGTCACCAGATCTCTCCGTGCCTCCGTTTCCTCTCTAAATGGAGATAACAATAGTCATTGAGAAAATTAAAGGAGTTAAACGTGGGTGAAATATTCGCAGGAGCACCTGGTACACGGAAAGGGCCAGCGAGTCTGCTCACAGGTAGAGAAGGGCACAGCCTACACCACGGCACGAAACCTAAGATATGTTCACATTGGTGAAGGGTATGCAAAATTCAGATCTGTAGGAAAAAGCCTCTGGCAACACTGTCTCCCAGCCCCCTGTCACCCTGCCACAGGCAGCCCGCGCCCGCCTTGTTTGCTAGGATGGATCGGCACCTCCCTTCGGCAGGAGAGGGAAAGGACCTGCTCACAGCCAGCGAGGCAAGAGAGGAGAACCCCGCTCTCTGATCCCAGGCTCAGAGCTCGCTGCCACCACCCTAGGTGGGGGCCATGACCTCCCCGTTCCTTAAACCTGCCCCATGCCACCCCGCCTTTGGTGATGCGTGCAGCTGCCTTATCTATCCCATGCTGTAGGTCCTTCCTCAGGTCTGACCTCAGTCCTGGCAGCTGCGTGTGACCCCTTATAAGTAAGGCTTCCCCCGTGGAGACACCACAGAGCCTAAGGGGGTGGGGGTGGCGCGAGGGGGAGAGGGCTTTTGAATGATCTATTTCCAGAAACCACTCTCACTCAGGAAGTCAGTTCATCTTGATGTAGAACCCTACTCCCATCTACCCTTGGTCCTTCTTGCTGTCCTTGGAAGACATGGGCTTCCACGGCTACCCTCACCATTACTGACTTGTCCCTTGGCAGGGGGGGCGGTTACACAAGGTGGGCTCACTGCCGGCCCACGCAAGAAGGCACACCCTAATCCTGGCTATCCAAGGAGGCAAGAGCTCTGGCAAACCCTATAAGGGCTATGCCTCCCATTGAAAATGGGGAACTGAGTCCCAGGGTGAAAAAGGGCTTTCCCCAAGGCACACGGCCAGGACTGCGTCTCTTGATATTCATTGCAATCCTCTCTCCTGTCTCTCCAGGTCTCTAGGAAGGCACTGGGCATTTGTAGCATCTTAGAGGTGGAGGAAAAACAGGCTGAGTAACTGACCTTTATGACTCCAAAGCAAAAGGTTTCATCTTTCTTGTCTCCTGATGGTCCAACATGGAGTTTAGGAGATAAGGCAGAAAGAACTTGCTGCCAATAGGAATTGAGAAGCACTGTAGAATTCACTTTTCTGAGGGTATTTAATAAATACATGGGCAAGCAGAGCTGCCTGGTACAGTGGTGCAGGTTGTCTACTGTACAAAGGGCAAGGGGGAGGATGAAATTTCTCTGACTCAAACTAACATGCTCAAAAGGCTTATGGGAAGTTGGTGCTGTGGATTAGCCATCCTCACACCCTATTTTGCCTAGGTCTAGCCTGGGAGAGAAGCAGTGGTGTCCTGGGGGCATCCCTACCCTTGCCCACAGGCTTGTCTGTTCGGTGCCTCTCCCTCCTGCCCACCCTGACTGCCTCGAGTCTCTTGTGATTGAAATCTCCCTGCTGGTCTCAGAGCTGAACTTCCCGCCTTTAATTCAATCAGGAATCACAAGCCCTTTTAATTTAGGAAATGAAAGGCTGGCTGCTGAGTGAGCTGCACCTGATTGATGGGGCTGCCAGCATGGCCAGGCCGGCCTGGGGAGGGGGCACAGATCCATGACCTCAGCCGGCCTCTCTGGGGTTAGGACGCTCCCCAGAGGCCTGGGGAACAAAGGAGAACCACGTCTCTCCTGACCTTCAGCAGAGGAGGGGCTGAGGTTGCATGGTAGGGGGTGGCTGCCACCAGGCCCAGAGAAGCTGTGGAATGTCAAGCTCTCGCTGCAGCCTGGGGAACTAAGGGTAGACAGGAGGGAGGACTTCCCAACCAACTCATTCTTCCCTTAGTTGTTATGTGACTCGGGGTCAATGTTCCAAAGAACCCTAACAATATATCTTTCTTTTCTAAGAAAGAAGAAGAGGTGCCAAAGGAATCAAGCCCAGCTTTTCTTGGGCTTCAGTTTCTCATCTGTATATGGGGATTATCAAGAGACTCAGCCACAGGGCTGTTTTGAGGATTAAATGAGTTAATGAAAGCTCACTGGCACATAATAACCCCTCATTAAATTAGAGTTAATAATATTATTCCCGCTAGAGGCACACAGAGGTCCCCACCTCTACTTGAAAGTGGCAGAGACTCAGGGGAGAGTGTCCAGGGCCCTGGGCCCTGGGCCCTGTTGCTCCTTTCCCTCCCAGGAGATAGCCAAGGGCCGGTCTCCCTAGGATCCAGCCCCTTTTCCCGGGGAGGCAGAACGTGGCAGTGGAAAGTTGCTGGTTTAGGATTAGAATTCTCGCTGAGTACATTTTGAGCTATGTGACCTTGGGCAAATCACCTCACTGTTCTGAGCCTCAGTTTCCTCCTTCAGAAAGTGGGCTAGTAGCACGTCCTGGCAGGATTGTTTGGATGCTGTGTGAAGTGCCAAGGCTGGAGTCTGGCCTGTAGAAGGTGCTCAGAATATGGCAGCTTCCTCCTCTAAACTCCAAACAAATGCTCAGCACAGCCTATCCAAGTGGGAAGCCCTATTTCCCTGTGGTCTGAGGTTGAGCTCTGAGCATCCACTGTGCCGTTCCTATTCAGCCACATTGCACAAACAATCTGATGGCCCCAGGATCCTGCCTGCCTATGGCCAGGGCCTGCCCAGAGGCTCCCACTGTAGTCAGCCTCGCCTGCTTCCTGAGCTGCTCCTGTGGAAGGAACCACCTAGGGCTGACCCAGATGGCCAGCTTCTCCCTGCATGTGCAGTGCCTGGCACAGAAAAATGCTCAGGGAGGCCCCTCCCCAAACTCCCACCTGTCCTCCAGGTCCAAGCGTACCAGGAAAATGCATACTCTGATAGCATTCTTTGGTTTCTCCATAAGCAATTCCACCCAGCTTCTGTATAAAGTGGGTTTGGAGTCGAAGATCCTAGTCACAGTGGCCACCCACTGAGCTCCGGGCTTGCTCCCTCCCAGACTTGGGGCTGAGCAATCAGCCCTCCCGCTGCATGGTGAAGTGGGGATTGAGGCGCACAGCTGAGGAGACAGAAACTCCAGGAGACTGAGTGCATCCTCCCACCTGACCCAGCCATCCCGCCGCAGTGCCAGAATCTAAACCCCAGCCCCCTCCTGACTTGGCTGGCCAGTTCAGAGAAGTCTCTCAAGTCCATTGGAACATTTGATCTCACAGCAACCTTGGCGGTATGCCAAGCACCTGACTCTCATTATTAGCCCATCTTACAGAAGAGGAAGCGGGGGCTCCCAGGTCACACAGTGCCTCAAAGATGGGGACAGACTCTGCCCTCAGGCTCGGACTCCAAGGGGAGCTCCGCTGCCACTGGATTTAAAAACAGTCCCTTACTCCCCAAAGTCAGTGTTCCCACTGGATCATTCTTTCATTCATCCATTTGGCAAATATTTACCAGGCACCTATGTTCGAGGTCCTGTGTTGCAGGTTGGTGCTGAGCAAGCCAGACCGTAGCCCCTTCCTGAAGCTTACCATCTCTGCAGTGAGAAAGACTCCAGAAGATCACCTACACACAAGAAGATAAAAACGGTGATAAGCATTGTTCCCTGGGAGGGGTGAGAGGTCAGGAAAGGTCCCCCCTATCCCCAACACTGAGATCTGAAGGCAGATTAGGAGTTTGCCCTGGGAAGTGGGCCTGAAGGCTGGGAGGAGCCGCCTAGGTGAGGAAACAGGTGCCTGAAGGCAGGAACAAGCCGTACAAAGAAGTCTAGGAAGTACTCAAAGGAAGAGTGGGAGGAAAGGGGCCAGAGCCTGCAGAGCCTGATGGGCTGCCTTCATCCTAACGGGGCCTCGAGGGGTTGTTGCATGCTGGGTTAGTGGAGGGGAGATTGGAGGGAGCTGAGTGGGTGTGGGGACTGCCGTCAGGAGGCCACCTTAGTGGTCCAGGCACAGGGCTGCCCTGGGGCTGGAGGGGAGGGAGAAGGAGGTAGGTAAGGCTAGCTCTACCCACAGCTCTTCCAGGGCTCCTCTGGCTCTTTCCCAGGGGCTCACTGTAGCATCCAGTGGTCCGGGTACCCGACCCCCAGGCAGTTAAAACAGCTACTAGCTGTTTAACCACTGGCTTTCTGGGACAAAGTCTTTATTTGTAGCATTTGTCAATATCCCTGGTGTAACCATTCCCACCACGGGTGATTTCAGTCTACCAACATGAAGTCAATGAATGAGAAGTTGGGAAGAGATGTTTGCAAGTGCCCAAGCCGGAGCAAGTTGGCTCCAATCCACGACTGGCCTCGGGTCTCAGAATGGCAGTGGCTCTACCGAAATGTTACTTATCTGTGTCTCACCTCTCTGTGCAATTCCTGCATAGTGTGGGGAGGAAGAGGATGAAGGCTGGATGGGGAGGGCATGTGGGCAAAGGGAGTAATAGCGATGTCACTCCCCACCCCCAGTCTTCCCAGTGACTGTAAGAAATTGGTACCATTATTATCCTCACTTCCCAGATGGAGAAACTGAGGCACAGAGAAGTCAAACAGCTTGTCAAAGATACCGCACTGAAGGGCAGAACTGCGAACACAGAGCAAGCAGGTCAGCCCTGGGATGATCCCTACGTCCTCCTGAATCCTTCTGCCCTGTTCTGCCTGTGAGCTGGCCAAAAGAGAGGGAGATGAGGGAGAGTTAGACAGGGACAATGAACAGAGGATGGGCTAGCCTGTAAGAGCTGGAAGGAAGGAGAAAGAAGCTGTCATCCAGGGAGGTTGGGGTGGGGGCCTCCAAAATTCTCTGGCTGGAACCCTAATTTTCAGGGGAGTGGCTGCTAGAAGTGAAGTTGGGGTGGAAGCGAGATTTAGAGGGTGATCATGAGGTTACTCTGCGAATGCTTGCTGGAGATAAATTAGAATGGACAGAGGTCAGGTGCTGGAACCCCACCCTGCACCTCACCACTCCCCAGTTCTGTGCAGGGTCGGGGTGCCAGACCAGAGTCCACACAGCTGCAACTGTCTCCAGGCTTGCAAGGCAGGCGACTCTGCCCCCTCCCCACCGCCCCGCCCCACGGCTCAGGTAGGACCTGAGCTGGGGTAGTCAGGTCTGCCCAAGCAGCCCAGGAACAACTCCAATCCGGGGTCATTGAACTTGGAGTTGGACAGTCTCTTGGGGCCAGCAGGGATTTGAAGAGGTCAGCGGAGACACAGGGGATGGAGCTCAGGCCCAGGGTGCACCCTGGGGTGAGCGGGTGAGTGCACGGACCAGACAAGATCTTCTGGAGTTCTGAGGAGGCGCCTGCCCTTCGCCTGCGTTCTCTGCCCCGCTGGAGCTGGTGGGTCACCAGCGGCTCTGGGCAGTGCAACAGGTTGCTGCTTCCCCATCTCCACATCCACACCCTGCTCTGTGCACCACCCACTCCCCTCAGCTCACTCCCTCTCTCTTCCCTGCGCTGCTCAGAATGCCATTGCACCTTTGACATTTCCTTTTCAAAGTTCTTTCCAGCCGTGGGAACCTCCAGTCCTCCCAGTGTTCTGGAGTTAGTGTCTTCTCTCTAGACCTCAGTTTCCCTATCCACACAATAAAGGTAAGTTCTCATTAGACTCTCTAAACCTATGATGCAGTCTGCATATTGTATGTGTCTGGAGTGGGGGAGCACTATCTTTCCAACCTGAGTGCTTGGTGCTAAGCACACAGCGGGTGCTTTGTGGGTTAGTTTGGTGAGCCTGCCTTGCCTAGGAGTTGGGAATGAGGAAGACTTCTAAATGGCAATGGACCTGCGTCTAGTGTTACCTGCAGGGATGGGTTGGGAGTGGCCCCTCCCCACGGCTCCCTCCCAAGAGCCCCTGGACATCTGCTTAATTATTATTTTCATCATCCCCATTTTACAAACAAAGAGAGGGAGCCCCAGAGAGCTTACATTGCTTCCCAAGTTTATTCAGCTAGTAGGTAGCAGAGCTGAGATTTAAACCCAGGCAGCCTGGCTCCAGGTCCACATCTCTAACCATTTGACCACCTGCTTCTCCTTGTAATTGAGTATAGTGGTCTCCGGAGTTGAAAGGGTTCAGGAAGAAATTACTAGACATTAAGTTATATTTATTTTATCTCATCCTTTAAAATTTCTGGGGTTTTTTTTTAGTGAATGTGTATTTTACTTGCAGTACATGTATATAATTTTAAAAGGTCTCTATTGAGTATGACTTACATACCACAAATTCACCTCTTTTAAAGGTACAATTCAGTGACTTTTAGTAAACAAATGTAGTTATGCAATCATCACCGTAATCCAATTTCAGACCATTTCTATCACCTTCCTGCTCATCTGTAGTCAATTCCCAGGCTGCCTTTACTCTACTTTCTGTCTTCACAGATTTAGGTGTCCTGGACATTTCATACACATGGACTCAATACAACGTGTGGTAGTTTGTGTCTAGTTTGCTCAACTTGGCATGACGTTTCTGAGATTCATGTTTTAATACATATCAGTATTTCATTCCTCCAGAATAGTATTCACGCTTCAGAATAATATTCTGTTGTGTGAATGCACTACATTTTATCCATCCATTCACCAGCATTTCATCATTTGAATGGTTTCTGCTTTTTGGCTGTTATGAATAAAACTGCTATAAACATTCGTGGGTTTTCTTCGGACAGAAGTTTTCATTTCTCTTGGGTATATACCTAGGAGAATTGCTGCATCATCTGGCAGATTTACGTTTGACTTTTTAAGAAACTGCCAAAATGTTTTCCAAAGTGGTTGCATCATTTTACATTCCTGCCAACAATGTATGAGGGTTCCAATTTCTCCGCATCTTCGTCGACACTTGTTACTGTCTTTTTTTTTTTTTTTAAGATTTTATTTATTTGAGAGAGCACAAACAGAAGGGAGAGAAAGAAGCAGGCTCACCACTGAGCAGGGAGCCCGATGTGGGGCTCGATCCCAGGACCGTGGATCATGACCTGAGCAGACGCTTAACAGACTGAGCCACCCAGGCACCGCTGTTATTGTCTTTTTGATTGTAGCCATCCTAATGGGTCTGAGGTGATATCTCATTGTGGTTTTAATTTACATTTCTCTAATAACCAATGATGTTAATCATCTAAGTGCTCTCATTTGTTGGCATAAAGTTGTTCATAGTATTCCTTTATCATATTTTAATTTCTGTGAGGTTGGCAGTGATATTCCCTCTTTCATTTTGATTTTAGTAATTCGTATTTTTTTCCATTGGTATGTCTATCTAAATGCTTGTCAATTTTGTTAATCTTTACATTTTAGTTTCATTGCTTTTTTTTTCCCCCTTATTGTTCTGGTTTCTGTTTCATTGATTTCTACTCTAATCTTTATTATTTCCTTATTTTTTATTGCTTTGGGTTTAGTTTGCTCTTCTTTTTCTAATTTCTCATTTGGACATTTAGATTTTTGATTTGGCATGTTCTTTTTCTAATGCAAGTTTTTAAAGCTATAAATTTTCTGCTAAGTACTGTTTTAATGGCAATCTATAAATTTTGCTATGTTGTGTGTGGTCATTCAATTCAAATAGTTTGCCTTGTGATTTCTTTTTGACCTACAAGTTATTTAGAAATGTGTTGTTTAATTCTTAAATATTTGGTGATTTCCCAAATTTTCCTCTGTTGTTGATTTCGAATTTAATTCTGTTGTGTTAGGAGAACATTATTTGTATGATTTTAATCCTTTTCAATTTATTGAGACTTCTTTTATAATCTAGCATATGGTCTATCCTGGTGAATATTTTCAGTGCAGTTGAAAAGAATGTGTATTCCTGCTATTGTTGGGTGGGATGTTCTATACATGGTAGATTAAATTGTTTGATAGTGTTCAAATCTCAGATATCCTTGCTGATTTCCTGTCTGGTTGTTCTATACATTATTGAAATTGGAGTGTTCAAACCTCCAATTCTAATTGGTGAATTTTCTATTTCTCTCTTCCATTCTGCCAGTTTTTGTTTTGTATATTTTGGGGCTCCATTGTTGGGTGCATATGTGTTCATTACTTTATCATTCTGATGGATTGACCGTTTTATCATTATAAACTGTCTCTGTCTCTAGTATCATTTTTTGTCTTCAAGTCTAACATTCTTCAAGTCCTAACATTCTATTTCTCTTATGGTTATTGTTTTCATGGCATATATTTTTCCATTCTTTTGCTTTCAACCTATTTGTGTCTTTAGATCAGAAATGTTTCTGGTAGGCAGCATATAATTGGATCTTGTTTTATTAATCCAGTCTGATAATGTTTACATCATCACATCTAACCTGAATGTTTTATTTACATTTAGTGTAATTATTGATATAGTTTATCACTGCAATTTTGCTATTTTTCCTATATGTTTCATGTTATTTTTTTTGTTTTCTGTTTTTCCTTTACTGCCTTCTTTTGTGTTAAATACAGATTTTTCTTATGTACCTTTTATTTCCTTTGTTGTCATTCCTTTATTATATTTTTGAGTTATTATCTTAATTGTTGTTCTAGGAATTATAGTATGTAATTTATCACAGTCTACTTCAGATTAATACTAATTCAGTTCTATAAATTATCAAGACTTTGCTCCATGTAATTTCACTTCTTTCCTCACCCTTTGTGCTAATATTGTCATGTATATTATATCCATGTATGTTATAAAGCCAATAATAGTATTATAATTATTGCTTTATACTATCTTCTGTCTTTTTAAAATTTTAAGAGAAGAAAGGAGAAAAAACATATTTAGAGAATCTCTTATATCAACCCACATATTTATCATTTCTGGTGTTCTTCATTTTCTACTGTGGACTCAAGTTACCATCTGGTGTCCTTTCTTTGCTCCAATATATCTCTGTTCCCTCCCTCTTTTTGTACTATTATGTATTTGTTATATATAATTTTTTTGTATGTATAAGCCCAACAATACAGCTTTATAATTATTGTTTTATGCAATTGTCTTTTAAATCAGTTAAAAGAAGAAAATAGAAAAATATATTTGTAGTGTCATTTATATTTATCTACACAGTTACCTGTTTTGGTGCTCTTTATTTCTTCATATGGGTTCGAGTTACTGTCTAGTATCATTTCCTTTCACCCTGAAGGACTTCTTTTCATATTTTTTATGAGGCATGCTTGTTAGCAACAAGTTCTCACTCTTTATCTGGGAGTGTCTTCAGTTCACCTTCATTTCTGAAGCATACTTTTATTGGATAAAGATTTCTAGTTTGACTTTTTTGTTTTCTTTCAGCATTTTGATTATGCCACCCCACTCTTTCTGGCCTCCATTGTTTCTGATGTGAAATCAGCTGTTAATTTTATTGTGCTTCCCTTATATGATGCATCACTTTTCTCCTGCTACTTTCAAGATTTTCTTTGTCTCTGTCTTTCAACAGTTTTACTATAATGCCTATGGATGTTTTTCTGTTTCTCCTATCTGGACTTACCTTGTTTTTTTTTTTTTTTTAGATTTAAAAAATTTTTTTATTAGAAAGAGAGACAGTACAAACAGGGGGAGTGGCAGGCAGAGGGAGAGGGAGAAGCAGGCTCCCCGCTGAGCAGGGAGCCCAATGTGGGGCTCAATCCCAGGACCCCGGGATCATGACCTGAGCCGAAGGCAGACACTTAACCGTCTGAGCCACCCAGGCACCCCTGGACTTTATTTGTATGTGTAAATCTTTTTCATCAAATTTGGAAACTTTTGGACCATTGTATCTTCAAATATATTTTTCTAGCTCTTTCTTTCTTCCTTTTTTGGAAATCCTATTAAGTGTATATTGATATGTTTGATGATATTCTACAGGTATTTGAAACTCTGTTCATTTTTTCATCATTCTTTCTTTTCTTTTTGTTCTTTAGATTGGATAATCTCAATTGATCTATCTTCAAGTTTGCTGATTCTTTATTCTTCTAGCTCAAAGATGCTGTTGAACCCTTCTAGTGAATTATTCATTTCAGTTATTGTACTTTTCAACTACAGAATTTCCATTTGGTTCTTTAAAAATAGTATTATATATATATAAATCATATATATCATACATATTTTTATATATATCATGATATATATATAGTTTCTATCTCTACTGATATTCCCTGTATGATGAGTCTTTCATTAATTCTTTTATACATGGTTTTCTTAAGTTCTTTGAAGACATTTAAAATAGCTTCTTTGAAGTCTTTGTTTGCTAAGTGCAACATGTGGACCACCGCAGAGGCAGTTTCTACTGACTGCTTTTTCCCCCTCTGAATGGATCACACCTTCCTGTTTCTTTGAATGTCTTGTAATTTTTGGTTGAAAACTGGACGTTTTTGATAATACATTGTGGCAACTCTGAATTCTGATTCGCCATGACAAACACCAGGGTTGTTGTTCCTGAGTTTGCTGTTTGTTTGTTTAGTGACTTGTCTAGACTAATTCTATGGAGTCTGTCTTCCTCACAGTGTGAGGCTGCTGGTGTCTCTGCTCAGTTTATTTCTTAAAATCCTCTTTTTATTTTTAAGCCTGGTGTCCTAGAAATTGCCCTGGATCAGCATAGCTTAGTGTTATGCCAATGACAGAAAGTGTGCTTAAATACCTTGATCCAGTTAGGCTTCTATCCTCTGCCAATGCATCTGTGTGTGGGTTGGGAAACACATTCAAGATTCAGGCAGTTTACAAATCTGTCCCAACTTTTACTTTCTATGTGCTTAGCCAGGGATCAGTAGATAGCTAAGGGCCTCTCTGGCTGCCTCTTAGTGTGCACACAGCCTTCCACACCCCCAGGGATATGTGGGAGCTTATCAAGACTCACTATGGCTTTCTTGTTCCTGGATATCCCTTTTAAATGTTTTGCTGTTCCCTTGATTTGTGACTTGCTCCAAATCATATTATAGCTCAGGCTAAGGCTGCGATGTCGGCCTCAGTGTACAGAATTTTATTTTATTTTTTTAAGATTTTGTTTATTTGTTTGACAGAGAGAGAGATAGGGAGAGCAGGAACATAAGCAGCAGGCAGAGGGAGAGGGAGGAGCCAGCTCCCCGCTGAGCAGGGAGCCCGACGCAGGACTCGATCCCAGGACCCTGGGATCATGACCTGAGCTGAAGGCAGACACTTAACAACTGAGCCACCCAGGCATCCCAGTGAACAGAATTTTAAAGAAATACATCTATACTGAGTGCTTGTGCACATCATATTTTCTGATAAGGGTGCACAACCAAACATGTTTGGCAATTGTCAATCTAGATTTGGGCATCTCTGACTGGTCTGCCCTGGCTGGGAGCTAGGTCTGGACACTGAGCTCTGGACTGGCATCCCTTGGGTTGGGGTCTAGGGGGCACATGAGAAGAGCTGTTGCAGCAACATGATTCTCCAGGAGGCTCCTCAGGGGCAAGTGGTGGTCATCCAAGGTGGTTGAACTTGCCTCCCTGGGACAGCTGGCTCTGGCCATCCTGGCTGGCCCTTTGTTCCCACAGGGATGCAGGCCTGGCTGCCCTGTCAGCAGGCTTGGGGTGGGGAGCCAGGTGCCCTCTACCCTGGCTTCCAGTCACCGGTGGCCTGCCAGGCACTCGGGAGGAAGATCTCACAGAGCCAAGAGAACGATCAATTCCCTCAGGCAGGGCTGCCAGCAGGGAGGGTCACCCAGGAAGCAGCTAGCTCTTGCCCCAAGAAGCCCAGGCTGGAGAGGGCTGGCGCCTGTGGCCTCCTCGGTCCTCTGGGTACTCACTAGAAGACAAGGAGTCAGAGAGCAGTCCCCTTCCTACTGGTACTGCCCCTGTCCTTGGGGTGGGCATGCAGAGAGGCCTGTGTCCATGAGCTGAAGGTCAGTGTGCTCGGCAGGCACTGTGGATAGGAGGGGTGGAGGGCAGAGGGGAAAACTGGGATGACAGTCACGTACGCTGATGTCACTGGTCACTCCGCCTCCCTAAGGTATCGCTTTCCTCATGGCCGAGCCTGCAGCTGAGTTCCGGGGGGCAGTCACGTCCCATCCCTGACACAGCTCTTAGGCTCTCGCTGCACCACCTCTGGGGCTGCTGAGGTCAGGGTGGCACTTGCCAGCCCTGCCTAGTGTCAGCTCAGATCTGACAGTGGGGAGAGGGAGCCCAGGGAACGAGAGTGGCAGGGACAGGTGTCTGGGGGCTGGGCATGGCCAGGCTGTGGAGAGGCTGTCCCAGGGCACCTGGGGGGCTAAGCTGGGCTTATATCCTGGGTGAGCAGCAGCCCTTGCCCACAGGCAGCTCCCCGTCTGAGAGAGAGGACAGAGCCCCTGTCTGCAGACACAGCCACCGTGTCTGAGTGGAGCATGGTGGTGCCAGCAGTTGGAAACTGGCCCCCCCCCCCCCCCCGGCATTCTCTCCTCCTGAGCAAAGCTCCCAGGTCACCCAGAACAGATCCTTTGGAGAATCCCTTCCCCAGACCCCGGGAGGACGCAGCAGGTGCCCTGCTTGTGACTGCCCACATGTAGTAGGGAGGGGCTGCCAGAGCCCAAGTGCGGACAGACAGCGGCGTCCCTGTGTCTGAGCTCGTCCTCAGGGCTGGGTCCAGCAGAGGGAGCTGGCAGCCAGCAGGAGCGGAGACAAGCCGTCCCTGACCCCTGAGATGGTCTTGAGGAGCTCCCCCTGCCTACCCGGGGTGGGGGTGGGGGCGGGGATTCACCTGTGGCTGGAGCTGGAGTGTTGGCAGCATACATGGGGGTCCGGGACTCTTCAGCCCACGCTGACACCCAGTGCTGCCCCTCAGAGACCCCTCTGCAGGAATCACAAACTCTACACCCCTCCAGCTGGGCCTATGGAGTCCTTCCCACTGTCCCCGGGCTAAGGTGTAATGCCAGGGATCAGAGCCCTGGGTGTGAATTCTGCTCCCTTACCTACTAGTTCTGTGACTCTAGGCAGGTTATATAATCTCTCCGGGCCTCGGTTTCTTCACCTGTAAAATGGGGTGGCTATGAAGGAAAAGTACATGACACATGCCTGGCACACAGTAGGTACCCAGATAGGGCAACTTCTTTCCTCCTCACTCCATTCCTCTTTGCTTCACTCGGAGTCACGGTGAAATGGCTGGGGTGGGAGAAGCGTGCTGGGGTGAAAACCAGTCACAGGGCAGGTGGCATTAACAAGCACGGCAGGCTTCCTTTGGAGACAAGATTTGAATTCGGTTTGTGAAAATGCTTTTTCTTAGCCCCTGACGCAAACACGTCAAACTGCAGCCAGAATGAGGCGGCACTGAGGGGACAAGGGGCATGGCCCCAATGGCGCTTCTCCGAGCACTTTGCCCAGCAGCCCTTCCTCTCACGTGCTCCCAGCTGCAGGTCAGCCCCCAGTAAGACTTACTGGCCTCTTGCCCTGCCATCCGTGCTGAGGTGTCCTTGGGGCATGTAGCTCTCTTGGTGTTCCCTCCCTTTCCCTGTGTGCCAGACCCTGTTTGAGGCCCGAGGGGAACAGCAGTGAGCAAAACTGACCATGGTCGCTGACCACATGGATTTGGCATTCTAGTGGAGAGTGAAAACAGTCAGCAAAATGAGTATATTAGAGGGTGATGATAAGTGCTCTGGAGAAAAATAAGGAGGGGTTGAGGGATGGGAGTGTAGGTGGGTAAGGGGGTGATGCAATGTTCATAGATCAGGAAGGCCACGAGGAGAAGATGATAGCTGAGTAAAGATCAGAAAGGTGAAACCACATTCATAATGAGGGGGAAACATCCCATGAGAGGGCGGGAATAGCTAGTGCAAAGGCCCTGGGGCAGTCATGGAGTTGGCTTGTTTGAGAACAGCAATGGGGCCAGCATGAAATCAGTGAGAGGGAAAGTAGTGGCAAATGAGGTCAGAGGGGTAGGAGGGACCAGATCCTGTAGGGGCTGGCAGGCCATTGTCAGGACTTTGGCCACAGAGCAAACATGGATGCAGAGAAGGAACAAGGGCACCTCCTTTCCCTGATGGGCAGTGGGTTGGAAAGGAAATGCCACCTGCTTTAATAAAGATGAGCCCCAGAACTTCAAGATTGGTACTGGAAATACATTCCTGACTGAGAGGGGCAGCTGGGTCTTGAGGCTCTGCCCCTGCGGTCTCTCACCAGTTTCTGGAGCCATCCACGCTGGTCTTGGGGAGAGGGGTAGGGTCTGCTCCAGGACGTGTCAAGAGTGACCCGAGGGCAGGGGTGATCCTGCCCTTATTGATCCTGCATCCTCAGTGCCTGGACTTACACTGGACTTACAAAAGGTGCTCAACACAACCTAGTGGAAGGCAGGCAGGCAGGAAGGAAAGAAGGAAGGAAGGAAGGAGAGAATGAATGCATGATGGACACAGGCCCTGTCCCTTCATTCCCCATAGCAGCAGAGCCCCAGCTGGAGTGTTTCAAACGCTGAGGGCAATACCCTCAGAGAGAACCAGGCCTCTGAGATGTGTGACCAAGGCCTCACCTACCCCTTTGCCCTTGGGATCTCCTGCAGGGTGTCTCTGCTGGCTCCTGGGTGTTTCTGTGGTGGAGCAACCTTACCCCCTATAGCCCCCGCCGCGGCCACCGCAGTATACACGCATCTCAGACACTCAGCACCCCCGGAGGCTGAACTCCAGCATCTTGTCTGAGGTCCTTCTCTTTCCTTTCTGGCCTATCAGAGGGGTCACCCCTTATGGGGAGCTGCTGTACACCCCCCACAGGGTAGTGGCCTTGTGGACCTCCACCAAATGACAACCAAGCAGCAGCTCACCTTTATCAGGCACCAAGCACGGGCCCAGCTCTGTCCTAAACACCTGCATTATCTCGTTTAGCTCCAGGGGCCTCCGCGTGCCAGTCAAAGGGACTGGGACTCTAAGAGGTCAAGGGACTTGTCTGGGGGCTCTTCCAGGCACCCTTCCTGGATGGGGGCGGGGGGCAGGAAGCCGACAGAACTGCCCCCTCCTGCCACTGACCTGGAGCGGCCAAGCAGAGGGGTTCAGCTCAAGGCACCCCCATCTCCTGTGAGACCCAGGCTGAGTATGTCAAACTTCAGCCCTGCCCTTCAGAGGAAAGGCTGGGGTGCTGGGGTTGAGGGGCACAGGAGCTGGGAGAGCCAGGCCCGAGGGGCCCCTCCCGTCCTTGGCCAGGCTCGGACCACCCCTAGAACGTGCTACTGCTTCTTCGATCTGCTGGGCCCTTGCTGCTCACCCTTCCCCTCTGGGCCAGCTGTGTCCGCTGGGGAGAGGTGCTGTAAGCAGGGCCAGCCTCCCTGCCTGGCCTGCAAATGGGTTTCCTGCAGGCAGAGAACAGACCTGGGGGACCCACAGGTACAGAGGAAGGCCCCACGGAGCCTGGCAGAGCCCAGGCCTCCTGCCGTGGCGGAGGAGGCTGAAAGCTGTCCTCTCTGAGCCAGGGACACTGCCTGTCCTGCTCCCAGCAGGTGAGGGGACAAGGTGCAGGAAAGCTGCCAAGTAGCAAAGCGCTCTGCAAATGGGGGTCACGCACAATTGCACCTCCTCTCACAGCTGGGGGGCCACTCTCCTCTGAACTTGAATGTCCAGGAACCACACCTCTCACCTAGGCACAGCTCACCTTCCCCTTGACTGACAGCCATTCATGCACATTTCTAACCCCCCAGGCGTCGAGACAAGCACTGGGGGAGCAGGACTTGGGTCTTGAGTCCGCTTAGCACAGGACCGGATTCCAGGCTAGCTCTTCCTCCCCGTGTCCCTTCCAGGGAACAGCAGGATGGAAGTGGGCAAGGGTTGGGGAAATAGAGCGGGGTGGAAGCTGCTTATGGAACAACAGAACCTGGGCTGGGTGGCCTAAGGACCCGGGTTTGTGTCCTGGCTCTGCCTAACAGCTCCTACCTCCCTTGAAGATGTTTGAGAGTAGAAGTAATGCCTGGGGGAACACATACTCATGTCGCCCCATCAGACAAAGGCTCTGCAGGTCTCCGAACCCAGAGGGATGGGAGGGATGGGAGGACAATTCCGGGCGGAGAGAAAACCTATGGATGTGGCCAGCCCCTGGCCTCGGCTGATGCAGCAGCCTGATCCCCAACCCAGCGCGGAGGCCAGGGGTGACCAGGTCAAGGGCTGGAGCATGTTCCTCTCTGTCGCCAGTGCCTAGGGCAGGGCCCGGCCCACAACGGGCCCCTAACACTTGATCATTGAATCAATGTGGCGGAGGCGAATGGAATCCTTGTTCATGGGAGCATCAGCTGGACGTGACAGTGGCCTCATCACTGTGAATGTACGCTCAGCAGTGAGCCCAAGGCCCGCGAATTCATGGATAAGGAAGACAGACTGACGGGACAGACAGAACAGATAGCAATAGAAGCCCTAGTGTAGACAAGTGATTTCATGCATCCTCACAACACGGAGAGGTGGGTTTTGTTACCACCAGTTGCCGGGTGAAAACACAGGCTTCTGAAGGTTAAGTAATTTGCTCAAAGCCGCACTGCTAGAAACGGGCAGCTCAGGGTCCCAGCTCGGCTCACCACGAAGGTCAGGCCTCTCCTCTCCAGACCTTCCAGTCAGCTCTTCTGGGATCAAACAATACAACATTAAGCGGCCTCAGCTCTCTTTCCCACAAGGATGCAGGGCTGCCGGAAGCGGGGGTGCTGGGTTTCTGCCCGCAGGGTGGCAGAGCCTGTTGGGATACTCTGGCGAGGCTGGCTCCCATGACAACAGCAGGGACACGCCTCTGGTGACAGCTGATGAATGGACACCTGGAATTCTCTAGGGCTTGTCCCAGGGCCCTCCTCCTTGGCCCCATCGCCCTGAACGTTTTTATCAATGGCTCGAATGGAGGCCTGCGTGGCAGGGTCCCCCTGCTTGCAGATGCCCCTCCGCTGAGAGAAACAGGCTCAGCGGCACAATGAGGATTCAGTGTCCCTGACAGCGCCTGGAACGACGGGCAGAGCCAATAAGAGAGATCAGCAGTGGGCAGAAACGACAAAGGCCAGCTCCAGGATGGAGACAAAACCCGATTGAAAAGGCACACGGGTATTGAGCCCGCAGAGAAGCTAGCACACGTGGAAAATGGCTTATGTGCAAAGGTAGTCCCCGCAGGATGGTGTTGATGTTGCAAAGGACCGGGAAGAGTGTCCCTGTCCCCCAGCACGGGATCGGTTAAATACTTTGCATAGGTCCATGTAACGGAAGGCCACAGGTGTGATGCAGAGAATGAGGCAAGGGGTTATAAGTGACTAATAAGAAAGATTCCCCAGGGCGCCTGGGTGGCTCAGTTTGTTAAGAAAAATTCCCCAACACACCTGGTTAAGTAAAAAACAAGGTGCATGACAGTGTACGGACAGTGTAGACTATGCTTCTCTTTGTATAATCAAAGATGTGTGTGTATATTTGTATATGCACAGACCATCTCCAGAGGACACATGAGAAACCAAGGAGGCAGCTAAGGTCTTGCTTTACACTGTATATCTTTTGTGCTTTTATTTTGTGCCCTATTGGTGTGTGTGGGTGCGGGGGGAGGGTATGGATAGAGAAATTCTATTGAAAAAGACCTGGAAGTTTGGCTGACCATAAACTCACTAAAAATTGCTTAAACAACAGCAACAACAACAAACAAAACCCCTATAATCCGAGGTTATATTAACAGGAGCATAGGACCGTGGCTGAAGGAAGTGTATGTGCTGCTATACTCCGTGCTGATCAGGCTGTACCCAGAATGTGGGGCCTCGCTGAGGGAGCCATGTTTGAGGAGAAACCCTGGGAGCTAGATTGGACCTGAGGGGACAACTTGGCTAGAGGAGAGGTGGGTGGAGGGAGGGAAACTTGACAAACATGGAGATGCCAAAGAGATCGAGGGGCATTGAAGGACTGGCATGTGAAAGCAGGAGGGACCTGATTTTTTTTTTTACATGCACCCTATGTTTGTTTGTTTGTTCATTTTGGTTTCAGGAGTAGAATTTAGTGATTCATCACTCACATATAACCCCCAGTGCTCATCATAACAAGTGCCCAGGAAAGGCCTGATTATTTTTAATTTGCTTCAAAGAATTGAACTTGGATCAATGCTTTGGAAGGTATAGGGAGACAAATTTTGGCCTCAGGAAGACATTTCTAATCATTAGAATTGAATTATATAATAATAAGAATAATATATAATATATAATAGAATTGAATTATATAATAATAAGAATAATAATAATATACAATGTAATGTAATAAAAGTACTTTCTAATAATTAGTACCGGAATGAGCTCCACACCACTGGATGTGTTCAAGCAGCCACTGATGACATTTCACTGGGATGTTGTGGAGGGCATCAACAAAATCACTGGGACCCATATTTGGGGGATCACCCGCAGCCTATTGAAGCTGTATGTCTGAAGTTGAAGTCTAGAAAGCTGCTTTACTGATTTATTTTTGCCCCACATGCGGACAATTGGACTCAGTACACTCCTCCGTTCATAATGTACTATCGTCATTGGTCTGGTCAAAGTCCCCTTTAATGCTACTTTTCATTTTCTTTTCTCACTCGCCTGTGGTTTCCACTCCCATTTTCCACCATCCCCAACCCCTGGCTTCCAGACCCTCATTTTATGTGCTTGATATAGATCTTGAAACATGCATCTTTGCATGCTGTGCTGTGTCATTTCTGCACGTTTTCTCATTTATAGAAATGGTGTTATGCTGTCATTCCCCTCTGTTTCTTACTTTTATCTTTCCACACTGCTGTTGTTATGTGTTCTCGTAGGTGCGTCGGGCTTGATTCTAACTGCCACTTGGCATCTGACTGATCCACTTCTCCAGAAGTGGACACTTAGGCTGCCTCCAGCTCCCCACTTACCCCAAGTTTTGCTGTCATGAGCACCCCGTGCATGTCCTCTTTCCTCCCCGTATAATCATTTTTCCAGCCTACATACCCACTTGTGGGATTCTGAGATACAGGGTGATGCATACTTTGCTTCACTAAATACAGCCAGATTGCTGCTCTTAGAATGGATGGATTCGTTTATCCTCTCTCCTGTAGGACACAAGGTCTCATCTCCCCACATCGAGTAGAATTCACCTTTCTAATTTGTGCCACTCAGTTGGGTGTGCAGAGGGGTGCTGTTGTTTGAAGTATGCATCTTTCCGATGGTTAGTCAATTTGTCATATATGAAAGGCCTTCACATACCTGGCCTTTGCATTTCCTCTCCCGTGGCACGCCTCTTTACTTTTTTTTTTTTTTTTTGGCTTATTTTTTTCTCTTGGATTTCTTGTCTTTTTTCTTACTGGTTAGCAGGAGTTCCCTGACTATTATAGTATTTAACCCCAGGCAAGTTCTGAAGTTGCGAATATCTTCTCCCAGTCTGAGAATCTTCCATCTTAGCAGGCATCTTAAGGATCAGCCAGGCTCCGGAAGCCTCAGGATAGATATATATCACTTGAGATCATTTCTAATTCTGCCACAGCATGTTTTTAAGATTCTTGGGCTTTCTGAGGAGTTTCCTTGTCACCTCTATGGGGAAAACAGAGGCCTCAGGAGGGTTGAGGATAAGGCGAGTCATTGTGAGTGTGGCAGTGGAACTGAGACGCCCTCAACACCATCTCTAGCAGTGTGTTCTGTTGTGAAGATGTTCATGTGATGTGGCCCAGACAAGCTTTTGAGATCCTCCTGGGAGATGATACACAGTTCATTCGGGTAAAGTCTAGAATAGCTCATTGTTTGGAAGAGGTCATCAATCTGTTGGAATTTTCTCAACAACAGAAGCTAACTCTTTCATCTGTGGAAGTCTTAAAATTTGACTGCACATGTTTAACACTCCTCTCATTGAGAGGTAGTGGAGGGAGGTCTGTGTTTCCTCCCCGTGAATCTGGGCTGGAGCTAGTCACTTCTTTGTGCTCAATAGAATTTTGTGGAAGTGATGCTGAATGACATCTGAGGTTAGGTTGGAGAAGACCCTGCATCTTCTGCCTCCTTTGGGACTTTCACTCTGGAGGAAGCCAACTACTGTGTAAGACATCTAGCTACCCTGAGACTGTCATGCTGGAGGAGCCAGGCATAGGTGCTTGGGTCAACAACACGAGCCAGGGTCCCAGTCGGTGTCCAGCACCAACTGCCAGCCATGTGAGCAAGCTGCCTTGGATGTCCAGCCCTAGCTGACATCTGACAGCAACTGTGTGAGAGACCCCAAGTGAGAACTGCCCAGCTGAGCCCTTTCTGAATTCCTGACCTGCAAAATCACGACACAACAAAGTTGTTTATACCACCAACTTCTCGGGTACTTTGTGATGTAGCAGTAATAACCACAACAATCTCCTAGAACATAACAAGCAGTTACTTCAAATCTTTGCTGATGACTCTAATATGTGTAGCCTTTATGGGTCTGTTTTTATTGTCTGCTATTCTGGTGTTTGGAAATTATGTTTTCCGACGCCTCCTGTGTGGGTATTTTCAATTATGTGTTGGACATTGTATTTACTGTAGAAAAAACTGTACAAAATTGTATTTTGTAGAAAAAACCTGAACCCTAGAATGATGTTATCTTCCTCAGAAAGGATTTACATTTGTCTGCCAGCTACCTGGGGCACTAATACTATGGTTACCTACTTCAATTTTAAGGCCTATGTTGGAAACTGACCTGTCACCCTTAACTCCTGGGGTATAGCCCTTTTGGGGTGCCTGCCCAAAGACAGAGGGCTCACCAAGTCCAACTTTTTGGTAAGCCTGGGACTCCACTTCTTGTCCTCTGAGTCCTACAGGGCCATCAGAATTGTTGTTCAGCTTCTTGGACTCTGAGCTGACCCCTCCTGCATGGGCAAACTCCCTTCAGGGGGAAATGGCCCTAAATGCCACTCTTTCTCCTCTGGGTCTCTAATCATGGCCCAGAAATTCTTCCTATCTTGTTAGCTCCTCAATGCTTCAAGCAGATTTTTAAAATATTTTGTCCAGCTGTTCTAGCTGTCCTCAGTAGGACATTGGTCTAAATCACTTAGGCTGCTATTATTAAATCTTATTTACTTAATTCCTTAAATGTCAAAAATATAAAGAAATATGAAATCATGTTCTTTGAAAGTCCTTGTAAAAAATGTATCACGCAGTCTGAAACCTTCTTAAACAGAGATTGACCATAATCCAATTTTCCACTGAAGCCTCAGGGTCCTTGTTAAGAATATCCCCTACTGTAGTCAAAGCATAGCGATGGCCCTAGGAATTGGGATATGTCATTTTCTTTGCTCCTACTCTGAATAACTCAAGATTGCTTTAGTTTTCTGTTCTCGGGTCTACTTTTTATTGTTTATGTCTTTGCCACCTGATACCTTTTGCTATCAGTGAGAATATCTTTAATGGCCTTCCCCCCATTCTGATTTTATTCTTTTACTACATACACCAATTAGATAACCATGCATACTAGAATCATGTGTAAGGTAAGAGCAGATAGGCTCTGACTCAGGTAGGGGAAAAAACCAATGAGTGAAACTCTAAAGCTTAATTGCCAGACTCTAGTCCGACAACTGTCAGGAACATCTTTAGTCTGTTCAGAAGCCTTATGACTTCAGACCTCAGTCTGAATGGTAGAGGTCATCAAGTACGTGGGCTCTGGACTGTTCAGAAGCCTTATGACTTCAGACCTCAGTCTGAATGGTAGAGGTCATCAAGTACGTGGGCTCTGGACAAGTAGAATGTTGTTGCAGTTGCTCTGACTCTGGTGGCCCCACTGGAGGCAGGGAGTTTGGGGGCACCAACAGTGCCCTAAAGCAACTCAGGGGCTTTGGCCAGCCGTAGGCTGCCTTCTCTTTGTTTCCGAGGCCCCACCCTGTCTCCTGGCCAAGGAGACTGAAGAAATCTTGGCAGAGAATACTATTCCCTGCTGCCCTGCGGAGATGACCACTTCATGGAGAGCAGAGGGAGGAAGGAGGAGAAAACGAAGAGAAAGGTTCTCTTTCAGGCTTAAGATGATGTGGAGTGGCTGCTCCGCGGCCTGCCAAGAGCTGACTCACTGGGCTGGGACAAGGCACTACAGGTGCACTCAGGCCAGCAGACAATAGGCGCCTGTTGCAAACAGCCCCACGCCCGAGACGGACCACCGGGGTCAGGTGGAGACCATCCCTGAGGGAGCGTGGGGGTTGGAAGGCCAGTGAGAGGCTTAGCCTGGGAAGCTGCTCTGGTCCGGCCTTGCCTGGCCCTGAGCACTCACAGCCGTAGGGACCCTGTGATTTTCAAGGGACAGGAGCACTGGACCAGGAGTCCAGAGACCGGGGTGGGGATGGGGGGTGTGTGTGTGTGTGGCCTCTATTGTGGGCCTTATCCCTCATCTGCCAGCTCTCACATTCTGGTTCTCACCGCCACTAGCATGCTCTGTAATGTGGGAAAAGGCACACACACTTTGCAAGCTTCATTTTGTCCCCCTCAGGGTGAATCCTTACCAGCATCATCTATTTTTTTTTTTAAGATTTTTATTTATTTATTTGACAGAGAGAGAGAGGGAACACAAGCAGGGGGAGTGGGAGAGGGAGAAGCAGGCTTCATGCTGAGCAGGGAGCCCAATGTGGGGCTCGATCCCAGGACCCTGGGAACATGACCTGAGCTGAAGGCAGACGCTTAATGACTGAGCCACCCAGGCGCCCCAGCATCATCTCTTTAAATCCTTACTGTCCTCTGAAGTAAGGTGCCATTGTTAGTCCCTTTTTACAGATGAGGAAACTGAGGCACAGGTGGCCTAATGATGCACAGACTAGTTTCAAAGCCAGAGCTGCCTGAGTCTGGTGCCCATGCTAAGCCCTGCATTGCCACCCACGTAGGCCAGGACCCAACACCCTACATCTTGGCAAATATGGGGCCTTCTCTGCGGATCCGGCAAGGCAATGGGGTGGGATGGTCAGGAAGCTTCCTGGAGGAGGAGAGATGGAGCAGCTCCTGGCATGGGGACGTGCAACATGGGGCGGGTGAAGGCTGGTGGGGACAGGGAGCTGAGACTCAGATTCTTAGCTGACTCCTGCATTCAGCAGCAGACTGGAGGGAGGATAAAAGGATGGGGAGGGAGACTCACTTCTGCCTCTCTTAATCCTTGGGGGAGTGACCTGGGACTCCCTTCAGGGCTGGGTGTGGGGGCAGGCTGTTCAGTGCTCTGTCCATTACCAGCTGTGT
This sequence comes from Mirounga angustirostris, assembly GCF_029215605.1. NCBI lineage: Eukaryota > Metazoa > Chordata > Mammalia > Carnivora > Phocidae > Mirounga > Mirounga angustirostris. The sequence goes on along the minus strand of NW_026991716.1, from coordinate 39,868,650 downwards.
GAACTTGGACAAGTTCTAGAAACTTTCTAGATTTCAATTTTCTCATCTATAAAATGGGAATTATGATACGGACCCACCCCATGAGGTTGTTAATATGATGAGACTTAATGAATGGAGTGAGTCATTTAGAGGCTTAGCACAGTGCCAGCACCCCTCACCTGTTCCTCCTCCTCCTTTTCTTCCTTCTCCTCCCCCTCCTTTTCTCTGGGTTTCTCTTCTCTGGGCACCTTCACTTCTCTCATCTTTCCCCAGAGGCCTCCTTGCCAGAGTCTGACACCCTCTGTGACCCAAACCACCCACTGGAGTTAACTTCCCAAGTGACCAGCGCCTTCTGGCTTTGTCCCCCTCTCACTTCCCCTCCCTGGTGGGACCTGAGCTCCTGAGCCTGCACTCCCTGGCTGCTCTGCCTAGGGGACCCCAGTCCAGACCCACGTGGAGCTCTTTCACTGCTTTTGCCCCACTGACAAGAGATGAGGTGTAAATGCCCCAGAGCTGAGTGCCTGGAGACCGCCTTCAAGGTGGGCTCCACCTCGCTGAGTGGCTCGGTCAGCCACCAGCCCTCAGTGAGCTTTCCCATCTGAAAAGGGAAGCTGTTTGGGGGGCCTCCTCCCACAGGGGCTCAGGGTGGGTGAGCCGAGATGGCCCCATGGCTCCAGCCCATGGCAGCCCTTCCTGGGAAGGGAGCAGCTGATGAGGCCTGGCAGGCCAGGATGGAGGGGGAGCTGCCCTCCCTTCCTGCTCCCACTGCTCTACCTCCCTCCCTCCCCCTGTCCAGAAGCCTCCCAGGGTCCTTTGCCTGAAAAAGAAACCATCTGCCCTGCCTTGTCGGAGGACAGGGCCTCGATAAGAACTTAGGGGAGCAAATCCAGCCTGCATGTTAATCCTTGCCTGCTTTAAGTTGGCCAGAGAGATGGGCAGAGTGAGGGCCAGACCTCCTGCTATCAAGGCAGCAGATGATTAGTCAATTAGCCTGGAGGAAACCAGGTCTGGCTCCTTGGGGGCTCTGGGCTGCATCTCCCAAGGGAGCGGGGGCTTCTGGGATTGCTGGTCAGGCAAACGGGGGCAGCTGTGGGGCCTTGCCCAGAGCCCGCACAGTAACCAGAGGAGGGAGCCTTCTTGGCTGCCATTTACAAGGGACAGGAAGACAGGGGTGGGGCTCTGTACTCAGTACGTCAGCCGGGCCTCCTGGGTATGAGTCCTGTAATGGCAGAGAGGATGTGTCATGCAGCCGGGGCTGGGTTATGGTCAGCCCTGTCATTATTATCATTGTCCTTACTGTTTCCATCATGCAGTGAGCACCTGTGATGTAACATTATCTCCGTGAAGTCATATTATTAACTCTAGGGAGGCTGGGGGAGAATGTGAGTGCAAATTCAAACTCAGGTCTCTAAAACCTGATGTCTCAGCTATTACGCTTTGCTGCATTGTACCACTCTGGGTCACCCGGGGCACTCACTGCACCTGCAGATTTCCTCACCCACCCGGGGCCTGCTCAGTCAGGGTTTCTTAGGGGTGGGAAAATCGCAGGCATCTGTGTTCTGAACGAGCCCCCTACCAGCACACCACAACTGAGGTCGGTGCAAGAGATCTGTGGTCTGACTCGGAGACACTCAGACGGAGGGGACCCCTCTGCCTCCTTCCCCTCTCCCAGCTCCCCCTCCAAGCTGGGTGGGGCAGGGGAGTCCCACTCCTCTCATCCACTGAGGAACACTCGGTGTCTCTGGAGGTCCTCAGAGGCCTGGCAATGGTGGGGAGGCAGGCGGGCACATCCCTGGCAGAGGGGGTCACCAGCCTCACTTTGGGCCAGGCTGGCAGCCCCAGCCTCAGGGATGGCTTCTCTGCCTCCGCGATGGAGCAGGCCCAGAGAGGGCCCTCGGCTGATTGGCGGGCCCTCCCCAGATCCCAGAAGAGGGCCAACCCTGCAGGAGCCCCTGGGCCTGAGGGTTTGTCCTCTTCCTGCGTTTTGGTCACCCACGCCCACGGACATCTTCAGGCAAGTCTGTTTCTCATCAGCCTCACTGGGCCTTGAAACCAAGGCTTGAGGCTGGCCCGTGGCCTTGTGGTTTAGAAGGAAGGGGAGGCCAAGTCCTCGAGTTCCCAGGGCCTCCGCATTCATAAGCCGGCCCAGGCACACACGTGCACATGCGCACGCGCATGCGCGCGCGCGCGCGCGCACACACACACACACACACACACACACACGCATGCGTGGCTCGGTGGGCCCCTGTGCAGCCAGCAAACACCCACCTGCACATGCGCTCGGGGCTCAGGGCTGCAGGCCCAAGAGAGTCCGAGCCTCGGGGGTGGCCTGCTACAGACCTTGGCAGCCGGGGAGTCAGGAAGGCCTGGTCTAAGAGGGCCTCCCCCCGGCCAGTCCTGGCTCCTCGCAGCTCCATCCCTTTCTCCTCAGGCTGCTGGGCTCCAGGACAGAGGAGGCCATCAGCTCTGGCATCAGCCCTGAAAGGTTCTCCCTTTGCTACCGGACCTAGCGGGGCTCACAGGCTTGCGGGGGAGCTTATGAGGTCGGAGGAGCCTCCACGGTGAAGCCTCGCCTGCCCTCCGTCCCCACAAAGTGGAGGACAAGGCTGGTGCCACGGAGCATGCGCTGGCCTTGCTGGGTGGGGGCCAGGCCGGCATAGGTCAGACCCTAACCTCAGACCTGAACGACCCCTGAGCGGTGCCCCCTCCATGTTAACTTCAGAGACAGGAGCTGACCCCCACACCGGAGCTGGAGCTGGGGGCCCGCTGTCCCGGGCCAGAAGGTGGGGGCATTGGGAGCCGATGGAGGGCCTTGGACACAGACCTGGTCATCTGGCCCTGCTTCTGTTGGGGGAGGGGGTGAGCTGGCCTGACTCAGGGGTAGGTCATCCCACGGCAACCTCCCCTTCCCCACTTGGATTTGGGGGCCCATGGGCTACCACCAGCTACAACCTGCTTCGAGAGCTCCTTTAAGATGGGGCCTTCTGTCCTCATGATGTACAACCAGGGCCAGCGTGCGGTACGCAGTAGGTGCTCCAGACACGCCAAGTACGCAAATGCACTCCTTCGGCTCCCCCATTCCTTTCTCTCTATGTGCTCAGTTTCTTTCTTCCTTCCTTCCCTCCCTCTCTTCCCACCTTGCCTTCCCTTCCTCCTACCCTCCCCTCCTTCCTTCCTTCCTTCCTTCCTTCTTTCCTTCCTTCCTTCCTTCTTTCTTTCCTTCCTTCCTTCTTTCCTTCCTTCCTTCCTTCCTTCCTTCCTTCTTTCCTTCCTTCCTTCCTTCCTTCCTTCCTTCCTTCCTTCCTTCCTTCCTTCCTTCCTTCCTTCCTTCCTTCCTTCTTTCCTTCCTTTCTTTCCCTTCCTATGTCTCAGCCCTAGGACATCCCTCCACCTGCTGGACTTTCTTAGGACCCCCAGAGAGGGGCATAACTTGATCATCCAGAGGCTTCCCATCAGGGGCCAAATCCCCAAATAATCCCTGACCTGAGGGCTGTTTCTCACCAGCCTCTCTGGACCTTGAGGAAATCGAGGCTTGAGACTGGCCAGCAGGATCTTTTCTTCTGGAGACACACTTCCTCAGAGGGGGGCTAGGAGACCATTTGGGGATTGGCACTTTCCTCATGGTCATTATGGGCTGAGCCCCTGCGCCGGCCATCCTCAGCATTGGCACCTGCCAACCCTCACCACCTACCTTCCTCCTGGCCTGAGGGCTGCCCTCCTCAGCCAACTCAACGAATCTTGCCATGGGCCCAACCTGGGCTCAGTGCTGAGGAGATGACAGGCCATGCCTGCCAGGGGCTGACAGTCTGGCTCAGAGATGCCGACTCTCCAGAGAGAGATGGGCCACAGGCAGGCAGTTGGTCAAGGCTGGGGAGAGCTGACGGAGGCATACAAACTCAAGTCCCTTCTGTCAGAGATGGATGACTCAGCCCTGGGCAAGGAGCTGGGACAGGTGGGATTGTCACAGGGCCCTTCCACCTTGTGAGGAGCAGGGAGTGGGACCCGAGGTATAAAGAAACATCTCCAGGCTGTGAGGTAAGCAGCCATGGGTTTGAGAGCTCAGCCCCTGTCCCAGACTGCCTGGGTTTGCATTCAGGTCTGATCCTCATGAGCCAACAGGACCTACCTGGTAGGGCTGTTTCCAGAATTGAATGAGTTTCTCGATGTGAAACACTGGAATAGAGCTCGGCACATAGTAAGCCCTCAATTGATGTTAGATATCATTATAGACTGGAGTAAACCAAAACCCACCGTAAAGAGCTTTAATTGACTGTTGACATTTGGTTTCCTCTACTGGGCTCTGAGCTCCCCAGGCCCTTTATCTCCTATGCCTGGCACATCTCAGAGACTCAAAAATGTGTGTTGAAAGGATGAACACAGGAATGAACGAATCAGGGAGAGTATGGCATCAAGAGATACTTCCTGGAAGAGGCAGCACCAGCAGCAAGCGTCCCACAGAGGTGGGGAGGGGAGCCTAAGGGAAGGACTTAAGCCTCTGCTGGGCGGGTGGCAAGGGAGGCTCTCAAGGAGAGGACCCCAGCCAGGCTTGAGGGAGGCAGCAGGGAGGAGGGAGGCTGGAGGGTGACAGAGCTGGCTGGAGCCCCCCCCCCCGCCCCACAGTGGCTGGACAGCCATGTCTCCTGCCCTGGGTCACAGGGGGCTGGGGCTGGGTGAGGACGGGGAAAGGGCAGGGAGAGGCAGTGGGGGGCCTTCAGCTCAAACCTGTCTTCCTCCTCCGCCCAGGCACCGGTGGGCCATTTATGGAGCCTGCAATTCTGTTGTCACTGGGAGAAAAACCAGCCTCGCTCCACAGACCCCTCCACCAATGGAGAAACAAGTGTTGAAGATAAGAGGAGTTTAAACAAATACATTCCCATACAGGAGACTTCAAATGGAAAAGGTTGTGAGTTTTCTCTCTCCCCTCTTTCTTTCCTTCCTTCCCTCTCTCCCTCCCTCCCTCTCTTGCATCCTCCTTCCTTCCTTCATTTTTTTCTTCTGACTTTATCAACAGCCTAACCCGCAGATCAACAGAACAAAACAAAAGCAACGCCCCCATCTCGGTGTCATCCTGTACTAAACACTGAGGATGTATAAAAGGTTTTATTGACCCAGAGCCAATAAAACGGTCATCCTGTTCATTTCCCTGCCTCCAGATGCAACCGCATAGAGATCCCTACAGAGGATGCCCTGTTTCCCCAGAGGTGCCCTGTGGCCTCCACTCTAGCCCCTTCTTCTGTCCAGCCTACAAGCAGAACTCTAGGGAATGATTCTTGGGCAGCAGAAGGCCCAGTCTAGACCCAGCACTGACCACTACCCATGGAGCAGGTGAGGCTGTGCTGGGCACAGCACAGGCTAGATGGTGGGGCAAGTGTTGCTGCATGGGAGACACAGCCCTGCCCTCAGGGAGCCCCAGTCTGAGGGGGAGACACAGCCCCGCCCTCAGGGAGCCCCAGTCTGGGGGGGAGGCACAGCCCCGCCCTCAGGGAGCCCCAGTCTGAGGGGGAGACACAGCCCCGCCCTCAGGGAGCCCCAGTCTGGGGGGGAGGCACAGCCCTGCCCTCAGGGACCCCAGTCTGAGGGGAGACACAGCCCTGCCCTCAGGGAGCCCCAGTCTGAGGGGGAGACACAGCCCTGCCCTCAGGGAGCCCCAGTCTGAGGGGGAGACACAGCCCTGCCCTCAGGGAGCCCCAGTCTGAGGGGAGACATAGCCCCACGCTCAGGGAGCCCCAGTCTGAGGGGGAGACACAGCCCTGCCCTCGGGGAGCCCCAGTCTGAGGGGAGACACAGCCCTGCCCTCGGGGAGCCCCAGTCTGAGGGGAGACACAGCCCTGCCCTCAGGGAGCCCCAGTCTGAGGGGAGACACAGCCCTGCTCCCAGGGAGCCCCAGTCTAAAGGGAGACACAGCCCTGCCCTCAGGGAGCCCCAGTCTGAGGGGAGACACAGCCCTGCCCTCAGGGAGCCCCAGTCTGAGGGGGGAGACACAGCCCTGCTCCCAGGGAGCCCCAGTCTGAGGGGAGACACAGCCCTGCCCTCAGGGAGCACCAGTCTGAGGGGGGAGACACAGCCCTGCTCCCAGGGAGCCCCAGTCTAAAGGGAGACACAGCCCTGCCCTCAGGGAGCCCCAGTCTGAGGGGAGACACAGCCCTGCCCTCAGGGAGCCCCAGTCTGAGGGGGGAGACACAGCCCTGCTCCCAGGGAGCCCCAGTCTGAGGGGAGACACAGCCCTGCCCTCAGGGAGCCCCAGCCTGAGGGGGAGACACAGCCCTGCCCTCAGGGAGCCCCAGTCTGAGGGGGAGACACAGCCTGTGCTCTAGGAAACCCCTGATATGAGGGAGTAAAGAACTGCACCACAGATAATGACCTGTTTTTCACTTTTGTTGCAGGATGACAAGACGTTGGGGAGGGTAGGCCCCCCAAATCTGTATCACACGGAGAAGATGTGTGAAGCTGTGACAGGTTAAGGGGCAGTGGGGAAGAGTATCCTTAGTTCCCTCTATCCCTTTTCTGTCCCCAGCCTGACTAACCAACAGGGAGGGTCATTGGAATCCAATGTCCCGTTGAAGCAGGACAGAGTCGGGGCTGGAGAAGCAAGAGGTTGGGAGAGGCCTGCTGAGTGGCTCTCTGGAGTCTGGCAGGCGAGTGACCGCAGGAGATAAGCCCCTGTGATAAGGGGCAATCAAGCCACCTCATTTAGTGGAGAGCCTGTCGGTGACAAGCTGAGCCCTGCACGGCCCAGGATGTGTGTGGGGGGGAGTGGGGCAGTGGGCGCGATTCAGGAGCTCTTGGCTGGAGGGCAGGGCTGGCAGGCGGGAGGCTTCCCAAGGCAGAGCCCCCAGCGCCTCCTGTCTGTCTCTGCCCAGGTGGAAACATTCCCATTCCCTGACATGGGAGCATCTCCAGTGGGACCTCATTAAGATGGAGATGGTGGGGATGGAATGGGGGGGGTGGGGGGATTTCCTGGATTCTCAGCAGTTTCTTGGCTCCTCCCTTGGTCACATTATATCGAGTGCTGGAGCTCATATGACCTAGAGGCCAGAGGGAGGATTCCAGGGAGGGAGAGTGTGAGCCTCAGCGCCGTGGAGTTGGCTGTGGCCTTTTTGTGACCGAAGAATTCCCCTCTGGGGCTTGGGTGATGAGCTGGGGCTGCCTGCATGCATCTGCAGCAGCCAACACTGGGAGACTTTTAGGTTCAGAAGGGGAAACTGAGGCCCGCGGAAGGGCAAGATCTTGCGTAGCACCACCCAGCCCGCACCAGAACCGCAATCAGACTTCCGCTCTGCTCTGTGTATGGGTGTGGACGCTGTGGGCTGTGTTCTGCAGGCCCAGCGGCTGCAGTGGGGCCCTGGAAGGGGTCCCAAGCCCAGATCTGGCCCCCCGATCGTGGCCAGCCAAGGCGACCCACGTGGGATGGCCCCCAGACTTGCAGGCGACGCTCACTCATCACTCCATTAGTTGCTCTCTGGTGGACAGTGCACAGACGGTTCTCATTCTGGCCTGGCGCTCCCCGAGGCCCAGCAAGAGCACCGAGGATATGCTCAGCTTACGAGTCCCCAGGGACCTCCAAGCTCACAGCAGTTTCGGACAGAGCACAGGAGAGTCGGGCAGGCAGATTAGCTGTCAGGAAAATCGCTCTCCGCCTTCCCCAGGTAATGCCACAGAGAAACGCTGAGATTGTGTGCCTGCTGGGCACGGTCCCTGCCCTGTTTTCCCTTCCAAAAGGGGGAGCAAAAGGCATGGGCACAGCCAGCTGTGGGGAGGGGGAGCAATGACATAAATCAAAATGCCTGAAATGAATATGGATAGGAGCATGTTTTATGCAAACATATGCAAATAGGCATGCAAATCTACCCCAGAGGATGGGGAGGTGGGGAGGACATGTGCAAATCAGGGCTCCAGAAAGTCTTGACAGTGAGAGTCTCTCTCTCTCGAAAAGAGAGCTCTCTTGCACAGAGCTTGGGTCGGCCTGCTCTACCAGAGTCCCAACTCTGTCACTCCATCCCCTCCGTCCGCTTGTATCAAAAGGTCTGACCCCAGGTCACTCAGGGGCTGGGGCAGAGCACGGTATGGCCCAGATGGAGCCTCTCATAGGGCACAGCTTCCTTCTACTTTCCCCAGGCTGCACTGCCCACTGCCCTCCAGCTCCTAACCACTGTCCACCTCTGCATGGTAAGGAAGGGGCTGCGGCTGCCCATCTCCCGAGACTGCAGTCTCCACCCCAAGCTTGGCCAAGAGAGTGGTCTGCCCAGGAAAGATGGCCTCCTCCATGGGCCCTCCTGTTGTTGCCAGCGATGCCCAGCACACAAAAGATGCTCAATACCAAATGAAGCCTGGAATAAATGAATGCACAAACGCAAATTCAAATGCACGGTCACTTCCCTCTGGGAACCCTTGTGCTCCCCTTCTGCTTCTTGGTATTTCTCACAGCTGCTTGTGTATGGGGGCTGAAACGTTTGTGCTCTTTCCTCATGTCCTCAACCAGCCTGCGCTCACCACGGGCAGGAGGGTGTCCTGGTCATCGTTCTGGTCCTGGCATCTTCCGTGGAGGGCTCTCAAATGTTGATCTACTCAATGAACACACAAACATGCGGTTTATAAGTGTCTGCCTGCTTGCCTCTCCCCCCTCACGGGACCTTGAGTGTCTGGAGGGTGAGGACAGGCTCACTTGGCCGTAGAACTCAGGGCTTGGCACATAATAGGCACTCACAACACGTGGGATAGATAGATGGGTGCATGGGGACCTGCTGACAGGTCTCTTTCCTGTTAGATCCCCAGGATCTTGACTCCTGGGCAAAAAAAGGATGAAGTGAAGGGATGAGCAAGTGAATGAATAAGTGAGTGAACAAATGACTGAGTCCTGTCGGACGTCTGAAGATACTGTTGCCTGCTGCACAGTGTTACTGTCCCCAGCCCAGGTGACCGAGCACACACGTGTCCTGTGCTCAGATCTGAGCTCCTCTCTGACTTCTCCCCTGGGGCCTACTCCAGCCTGCAGACCTTTGCTCCTATACACCCCCATCACCCCATTACCCCATCCAGCTCTTTGGCCCAGACCCCACAGCCTCTGGGTGGCTTTCTCCTTCCTTCTTTGAAGTTGCCAGGTCAAGTGCAGCTCTGGAGCCAGCTAGACTTTCTGGACTTGAGCCTGTCTGTTTGCTGCCATCTGCCGAGGGGCAAGACACTGAATCTTCCCCAGCCTCAGTTTTCACATCTGTAAAATGGGGATAATATTGTCCATTAGGAGGCTTAACTGAAGCTCCAAACTGACTCCTGAAATGGAGCCGACTGCTTGCTTAAGCATTCTGTCCATGGGTCTTCCCTTCGCTCCCTGCGCCTGCCACTGCCCCTGTTAGCTCCCTGTAGGGCTTGCTGTCTGCCTAGGAGAACCCCCCCTGCTTTCGAGGAGCAGGAGCAAAGGACTCACTTCTGTAGGAAGGGGAGTCCCAGAGCTGGTTCAGGTGGAGCCCCCACCACCAGGAGTAGGGAAGGAACTGGGACCATTAAACCGGAAAAGACACCCTAAGAGAGAAGGGGAACTGGAACCTCTGTGTGAAGCATTCCAAAGCAACGGCTAAAATTGAACCAAGAGCGAGCTTGAGGTTAGGAACAAGAAAGGACTTCCCATAAGGGAGGTGGAGGGAGAAGCATGTTGTCAGGGGCAGAAGCCAGGGCTCCCCTGCCTGAAGTTTAAGGGGCCTTGAGAAAAAAAAAATAATTTGAATTTATCTTCTGCTTCCAAGCTATCAAAGTGTTTGCCTAATCCTTATCTTATTTCATCCCCATCATAAGCCCTGAATACATGGTAACCATGTACAGCAGTCCCCCCTTATAAGCCACGGTTTCACTTTCCACGGTTTCAGTACCTGAGGTCAACCTCGGTCTGGAGGCAGATGAGCCTCCTTCTGACATCATCAGAATGTCGAAAGCAGCCTAACACCGTGTCACAATGCCTGTGTCATACCCCTCATCTCGTCTCATCACGTGGGCCTTTATCATCTTACCTCGACTCAGGAAGAAGGTGAGTACGCACAGTAAGATATTTGGAGAGAGAGGCCACATGCACATACCTTTTATTACATTCTGACATTGTCATTGTTCTATTTTATTAGTAGTTACTGTTGTTAATCTCTTGCTGCGCCTAATTTGTAAATTAAACTTTATCATAGGTATGTATGCATAGGAAAAAACCATGATATGTAGGGTTTGATACTCTCCACCGTGTGAGGCATCCACTGGGGGTCTTGAAATATATCCCCCGTGGATGAGGGGGGCTACTGTAGTTTGTGAAATAGGTGGGACAAGCATCATGATTCCCCTGTCACACAGGGAGGGAAGAAGGTTCCGAGAGCTCACAGGACTGGCCCAAGGTTGACCGGCGGAGGGTCAGGGAACTGGGCTGAGATCTCTCTCATGAGTGAGCCCAGATTATTGGCTTTCCCTCACCCTTTCCAGGGTGTTTTTTGAAGCTGAGGTTTAAGGCTGACTTTTTGTTTGTTTGTTTAAGGAAATAATGGGAAGTGGAGGGTGGAGGAGGTTTTCCCAGCACCTGGAGTATGGTGGGGCCCGAGTGTGTCCCTTTACGTCTAGAGCTGGGCTGGGACCTGTATGGAGGTCAGTGAGGAGGACTCTCTCTGAGGCAGAAAAGGGAACATCAGGGCAGGGAGGAGGGGTTGGGTCTCCGAGCTTCCATCAAAGGCAGACGCCTCTTTGACCCCATCTGGGAGGCCAGCCTTTCACCCGCCTGTGTGGCCAGACACCCCCATTCCCACCCCAGCCCGGCCCATCTCCGCCTTGCCCCAAACCTGCAAACAATGCGTTGTTGACAATCCACGGGGGCTAAACACTCGATAACACGGTCCCCACCACGCCAGACATCCTAACAGCGGGCTGGGGGGCTCTGTGCTGTGACGGGAAGATGCTTTGAATACATCATCCTGTCAACTGAGTTTATTATTCTTTCGGTCAAGATAAACTGCAGCCGCCATCGAGGGGCTGTATAAATTCCAGGCTCAGAAGTCAAGCAGGCCCCACTCCTTGTTAAACACTCACTCACACACACGCACACACACGCACACACACATAAATCCTGCTGAGAAAATACTACCCCCCCTTAGCCCCACAGCGCTCTCAGGGGCTCAGTAGCCTCTGTCTCATGGGGTGGTCCTAGGAGGAGCTTGGGCCTACCCTTGGGCCCCTTCCCTTGCCAGGACTGAGCCGACTCACGCTGGGGGCTCAGGAAGGTCTCCCCACAGGAGCCAGCTGTCCTCCCATCAAGCCCAGCCTCTTGACTCCTGGACTTCTGTCTGTCCAAGGCCACAGCCCCGTGTGGGTGGCCAGAGCACCCATATGGCTGTGTTGGGAAGGGCAGAGGTTCTCAGACTCTCGAGCTGACAGCCAGGCCCTCAACGTGGATCCCGATGAGGCCCTCAAAAGCGGCCAGCATCTAGCCTGGGGGGAGGGGGACCCTGTGGACTATCTCCTCTCCCCACCCCACACACATAGAGGAAAAGCTGAGGAATCCATGTAATTTCCACGTGCTGGCCAGAGAGAGGGGTCTCTGTGCCCAGAGTTACAAATCCAGGCCTTTCTTCCCAGGGCCCCTGGCTATTTGCCGCTGGAAGGGAGGGACTGGCAGGCTTCATTTCAGTCTTGCTCTGTCTCACTTGGGGACTTCAAGTCAAATCAAAACAAAGCAAAACCGTACGCCGGGTGCCGGGACAATAATAGGGAGGCAGCCAGATGCAGTGGGAAGAACATGAGCTTTGGTGAGAGATCTAGGTTTGGTTCTCCAACCTTCAGGATCCTTCTCCATAAAATGGGGAGAGTCGTTTCTATCATGCAGTATTGTCATAAGGACTGGATGTGAAGCACAGCATGTAGCAGGTGCCTGCATGAATTTTCTCCATTTCCAACACCCGCTTCCTATTCTCAACCAGGCCAGGGAGGTAATAGTATTTATTATCTCATCCTACGGATGAGGAGGCTAAAACTCCAAAGACAACCCAAGGCATCTCAGATAGGAAACCCATTTCCCTTCTAACTCCAAAGCAAGCGTATCACAAATAATTATTTAGCACCTGTTGGGTGCAGGGGACTGTGTTGGATATTGAAGGAACGAATAGAAGGACTTCAACCTGAGGTTGTCCTCCTCTAGGGTGCAGGCTCTGTCAGGTCAGGGATCTATCTGTCTGTCTTCTGCAGTGCATGTCTCCCCCTGTCCAAGAGGACTCCGGCTCTAGCAGGTGAAGCTCTTGGTTTGAGGTCCGAGGATTGGTCTCACCATGTTTGTAAGCCACGTGATTCCACGCAGATCTCTCCGAGCCTCATTTGCCTCATCTGTGAAATGGGTGCCTTAGGATGCAGTCTCAGGAAGGACTGGGCCAATGCCAAGGGCCTGCTCTGGTGGAGGCGTTCTTGCTATCCCAAGGCAAGGAAGGAGAGCAAATCCCAGACGCCAGAGGCCCAGCTTGTGTAGAAGCAAATTCCTGCCCCCATCAGCTGGATGGCTGCCACCTGCTGTATTATCCCCAACACTGGTCCAAGGATCACCCCAAGCATTTAGGACATGCCACTTCCCCCCCTCCCCAGCAAGGATGGCAAGCAGGCAGAGGAACCTGGCAAGCTGAAAGAGGCTGGTGTCCAGCCCAGGTCCCTCTCCACCCACCCCCCACCCCGTTATCTGCACGCAGACCTCTCCAGGACAAGGAGCCGGGGTTTGGAGCAAGCTCCTTGGAGTGCTCCCGAAACAGGATTTACAGAACCCACGCCGGGGATTGGGGCCCATTCCAGGGGCCACGGCTTTGGGAAGAGGATCCAGCATGGATATCTGGAACTCGAAGCTATCTGACCATGTGCCTATGCTCTCTGGATAAATCGTGCTTTAGAGGCTGCCAAGGGGCTGAACCCCACCCCCAATAAAGCTCCTCTGACCTGTTTTGTATCTCAGGCTCCCCCTAAGGCCTGACTGAGGGAGAATTCTACTGCTAAAAAGTGTGGGGAATTCACTGATGGAGTTCAGTCTTCTCATTTCACAGATGAAGAGACTGAGGTCCAGAGAGACTGCAGCCACTCAGAGATTAGAGACGCACTAAGGTCAGGCTCCAGGCCGAGTGTTCACTCTTCTGCTCCAGGCTGCCCATAGGCATTGCCCAATGGCTCACCAAAGCTGGGCTCATGAAGATTCCGTGAGAATCACCTGGGCAGCTTTGTTGAAAATAGGAAACTGATGATCTGGATTCTTCCTGAGCTCCCTGGGTGATTCTCTTTAATCCCGGGGACTGGGAACCAGTGCTCTGGGCCATGAAGGATGCTCATAAATCATCAGGATGGAGCTACATGCCTGCTGTGTGACTTTGGACAGATTACTTTCCTTCTCTGTACCCCAGGTTCCTCATCAGCTAAAGGGAATAACAATAGTACCCGGTGCTCAGCATTGTTGTGATACTAAATGAGTTAACACACAATGACACAGTACCTCACTTCCTTTGCCCTGCACTTCCTTCACTCTGCTCCAACTACAGTGGCCTCCTAGCTGTTCCTTGAACACACCACACCTGTTCCTGCCCCAGGGCCTTTGTACTTACTGTCCTCTCTGCCCAGCATTTTTGTCCCCCAGGGAGTCCCATGCTCCTCTCTCAGCATCTTCAGGGGTTTGCTCAAAAGTCACCAAATCAAAGGCCTCTGCTGATCAGCCCTTCTCCCGATTTACTTTTTACCACCTAGATTATTGTCTGTCTACTCACTTCTTGGCTTATTCTGCTTCTCCCACTAGAATGTGAGCTTCCTCAGGGCTTTGTATGCTTTGCTTAATGCCATATCTCCAGCATCTAGAACAGTGCCTACACTCAATAAATATGATTGAATGCATGTAAATAAAATAACTGGAACTGTGCTGGGTACATCGTCGGTGCCTAATAGTTGCAGGTATTATTGTCACCCACACTTGCACCAACACTGGACACGGTAAAGACCAAATATGAAGCACGGCTCAGGCCCCCAAGGGTGGGGAAAGAAAGAAAGGGTGTACTTTACAGGCTGAAGTAGGCTCACATGAGCTGTGTGACCTCAGGTAGGTGTGTCCATGTCTCTGAATCCCAGGTTCCTCTCTGATCAAATGGGGATGCCATGCTTGTTCTGTGTTTGGCATTTTTGGGAAGGGTATCCAGGTGCTGTGTCTCTGCTGGTATTTTGGCTCTCAGCTCAGAAACAGACAGGACCCGAGGACAGACGCCTGAGTGAGGTCACGACTTAGGGATCTAATGTCACCCTGACATGGGAGCAGAGTTGTCACCTGCCTAGGCGGTGCAGATACAAGGACGGTTGCCTCACCAACGGGAGGACGTGCTGGGAGCTCCTGACAGGTGGGAAGAGGCCTCCAGATGGCCCCCTCTCTGTCACCACTTCCTCACACCCAGCTTCTGTTGACTGAGGGAGCCAGGAGATCACTGCCGATAAGGCGCAGGCCCTGCTGGGCTAAGCTGACAGGACGGCCTCCTGCTGCCACTGTCCCCCCAGGGGTCTGCCCACACTGGGGTACAGCTTCAAGAACAGCTTTCTCCCTGGGCTCAGGGGCTCATGGGGGAGCCTGGAAGTGCCTTCAGGGAAATGTTCGAAATTTTTGGTCTGGTACTTCCCCCATTCCTGGCTCATAGCATGTATTCAGATTACACAAATGAATGAATGAATGAATGAATGAATGCATGAATGAACAAGGGTTTTAGACTTCACCCGCCAGGCCTGGGGCTCAAGGCTACATACGCTTCTTCCCCTTTGTGGGAAAAGGCAGCAGTTCAACAAAGAAGATACTTCTGAGCGCTGACTGTCTGCACGCAGGGCCCTGAGTGGGGGCACCCACCTCCTCCCCAGGGGAGCTCACGGCCTAGTGAGGACACAGCACAGAGACGGCTTTTCAATCTGACTCCCACTTGTGAAGATAGAGCTTTGCTCAGGTGGGAAAGCACAGCCGAGGCGTGTGGGGGAGGGCTTCTCGGAGGGGGTGACACAGAGTTCCTAAAGGCTGAATCTAAACTGCTCAGCTGATCAAGGGGAAGGGTAACCTGGGCGGTGGGAGTAGCTCGTGCGGAGGCGTGGAGGTGGGAAGTCGCCTGGGGTGTGCTGGGGAGGGCCCCGCCACTCAGAGGAACTGGGGTTACACGGAGGAGGAAGAAGCTGGAGAGGAAGGGAGGCGCCAGGCCTGGGACCCTGGGGATGGGTGGCTTCGGTGGGCTTTAAGCAGGGCCGGAGTGTGCTCAGAGTCATAGGTTTTCACAAGGTCCTGTGGCTGCACAGTGGCAAAGGGATCTGGGGGCTGAGGCTGGCGGCCTGGGCAACAGGCCAGCAGGGCGGCACTGGCGTCTGAGGAAAGGCGGTGGTCACTGGGATTCCATCCCAGCCTCCACCTACTTGTCGAGAGTACCTGTCGCTCTGTGTCAGTTCAGATTTGAGGAAACTGAGGCCCGGAGGGGAGACATGGAGGCCCTGAGTGGCTGAGGGCCCCCGTTCAGGAGGTAGCTGTGCTATCTCTTCTACCCTGAGAATAAAACTCTGGCCGGGGCCAGGCCTTGTTCAGAGCAAGTTGCCCCAGCTCTGTGGTTTTCCTTTCAAGAGAGAGCACGTTCATTGAGCTTAAGGGCAGATCTATACCCTTGTCCTTCCTCTGCAGAGATAATAAAGTTAATGGGATTATTTCCTATGCCCAAGAATAGGGCTGCTAGGAAAATGTTGCGGTGTGAAGGCTGTTTGCAAAGGCCAGAGCAAAAGGCCAACTCTTTGCCCCCAGGAGGAAGTGAAGGGTGTGTCTCCCCGGGCCCCGGGGGAACCGTGCCACCAGGGCCCCGCTCTGCCCGAGCCTGCTGCGTGCCTGGGCTCTGACTTCGCTCTGCCTCCCTAGGCTCTGATTCACACAGGTGGCCAGGTTGCTGAGCTGCCCGGCCCCGTCTCCCCGGTCTCCAAGGTGCAGGTTCACTGGCTAACTGTGAAGCTTAGCTTTTAGACAAAAAGTTCACCCTAGACCAGAAGAATCCTTCAAGCTAGACTTGAAAGATGGTCTGGGTCACCACTCTTTTGTAAATGGGGAAACTGAGGTCCCCATTTATACGGAGGTGAGCTTGTTTCAGGTCACATGGCCAGTTCTGGCAAGGCCTGGTAGGGAAACTGAGGCACAGAGATGGGAAATGACTTGCCCTGGTCCGACGGCCGGCTGATGGATTGTAGTGGGGGAAAATAGGCTTGGAGAGGAGAAATGGCTTGTCTGGGCCCCCACAGCCTGCTGGCGGAAAGCCTGGGCTTGATCCAGGTCCCTGACCCCTAGAACAGAGCTGGCTCTGTCATCAACCCCGAGTTCCATGCCTGCCCACCCCTCCCCACACTCATCCACGGAGGGAAGCCTCAGCAGATCGCTGCAGCCCCTCTCTGTTTGTTGAGTCTCAGTCATCCCTGACGGTGTCTCCAAACCCCCTGCTCAGCCCCTTTAGATCTTATCGACCCAGCCCCTCTGAGGGCTCCTCACCTGGACCATCCTCAAATAGCATCCGTGTGCACAGGTGCATGGGCGCACGGCATGCTGGGCATTCCAGTAGGGGGTAGACAATGGCTGGGTTAAGAGGGTCGTCTTCTTTTCGCACCTCCTGATTCCTCAAGTTTGTAAATCATTATCCCAGGCCACACAAAGCAGGCTTTGAGCAGGCCTTGTCGTTGCCCCGTGACAGGGTAGGCAGAGGCTCCTGGGGTCCCTGAGTGGCTGGGTGGTAGCTCCCGGCCCCCCCACCCCCCTCCTGGGCACCAGGATTGGGTTACCCCTATAATCCCTGCTCCTCCATTCTCCCTCTTTGTGCCCGTTGTAATTTATAATCGAGGGGCATGATGCAACCTGCTAATTACATTGCTCGATTTTGAACACATCCCCGGCTTCTGTGACTCAGGCTGCAGAGGGAGGAGGGAGCAGCGGGCTCTGCTTTGTGGCTTATCAGGGCTGGGTTATTCTGCTCACACCCGCTCACGCCTCCCGGCCCTCAGCCTTTGTTAACCAAGGCTTGCATCACCTCCTGCTTTCCATTTCTCCAGAATTTTTTTAAGGGCCCTTTTTTATGAGCCACTCCATCTTGTTAGCTAATGAATGATTGTGGGGCAGCGATGGGGATCACTTTGTGTCTCTATTAAATGTTACATGATTGCAATTATGAGTTAACAAGGGACAGCTAAAAAAAAACCAAAAAACAAAAAACCTCATCTATTCTGCAGCCTGGGGCAGACCTGGGACTCAACCACCTGATTCCCAGGCTGAACAGTTCCACACCCTGAGGACCACAGGCTGGACTAGGAGCCCACCGAGGGAAGGATGGATGCTCCCAGGCTGTGGGGGTGCAGCCGGCAGGAGGGCAAAGCTCTAGCTCCAAACCTCTCCGGGGGGCTCCCCACCCATCCAGAGAGTTCAGGCCCCCATAGGCGGGTGTCTGGACTATTGTGGCTCCTTCTTGTCTGCCATGGCTCCCGCAGCCCCTCTCCGCACCCGAGCTGAGTGAGCTGCTAAAGATGAGGCCAGCCGGGCCACGGCCCTGCCCAAACTCCCTTTAGTGGCCTCCAGGTTCTCCCTTTATCACTGGGCCTTCATTTCAACTCTTTGCTTTCAATTAGCCATTCCCGTGGCAGACCTGTCCTTGCCAAACCCTGTTCGGGGCCTGCTGGGCCCCTGGAAGACGGGGTGGTCTCAAGACATGGGCAGGAGGAGGGGCCTAGTGTTGGAAGGGGTGGTGCGCACAGAGACCCCGCAGCTGGCTATCGCTTTCCTGTGGAGGAGGCTCAGACTACCCGCGGGGGTGCCCGGAACCCTGGGGCATGGAAATAAACGGAGGGGCATTGGCCTCTCCGTCGCTGCTCCAAGGAGGCAGAAGGCAGGCTGTTGGCTTGGGGTCGTCCCCTGGGGACTGCTGTGGTATGTCCCACAAACGGCCACTGAGCCTCTGCGGGTGCTGGGGACACAGGAGGCTCTCAGTGATGGTCGGAAGGGAGGGGGGCAGAGGCACAGATGACATCCACAACCCACCAAGAAGACTTCAACTCGTGCCCTGAAGACGGACCGCGCGGAACACAGCCCATTCACATAGCACACGGCTGCGGAGTAGCAGGACTGGTGTCCCTTCTGAGCAACCAGAGACACGGCAGAGCCTGTCAGCCCGGGGTGTCTGGTAGGTGAAGACACAAGACTCCTGAGTCCTGGTCTAGGCAAGTCACAGCCTCTTGCTCGGCCTGGGTCTCCCCCCACATTCCAGCTCGCACCCCAGTATTCTGTCTGCGCTCTAGCTAAGCTGTTAGCTCTGCCTACGGCCGCCCACCCGCACCCCACCTCGACCGGGAGCTCCTGCAGCAGGGGCCTCTCCTTGGCTGGCTCGGCTTTGCAGAGGCACTCGGTAAATGCTGAGCTACTAAGCAGCTGAAACTAAACGCTCTCCTCGCCCCCACTCTGTGCCAGGCTTCCTGCCCGTGCTCCCTGGGTGTCACCGGGGAGCCTCCCAGCAATGCTAATGGGAAAACGTCTTGATCCCCACTTTCCAGCTAAGGCAACCGAGGTCAAGAGAGCTTACGGCTGGTGGCCGTCGGGGTGGGGCTGGGGTTGAGTGGTCTCTGCCTGGGCTCTGAACCAGAAGCTGAGTATGCTACCGACTGAGGGCCCCCCCTTCCCAGCTCCTTACGGCCTGGGCGGCAGCTGGCAAACAACCATGGGGTGGGAGCTGGCAAGGGTGACCGCAGGCTGGGCGACAGAAGGAACACAGTCTGAGGACACCACTGAAGTGCATCTTCAAACACTGCGGCCACGCTGTGGGCGCCGGGAAACCACAGCCGCCCACATCCCAGCGGCCAGGGCCAGCCCAGGGCGGGAGGTCGGGCTAGCAGGGGCAGAGGGTGGCCGAGGGGCACACAGAGCAGCAGGAAGGTGGGGAGGGGGCAGGGCCCCACCAGGCTCACCCACAGAAGGCCTCAGCCAGTGGCAGGGCAGCCTACACAGTTTGCCAGGCCCTTGTTCAAAACCATTAAGAATTTCAAGATGGCAGCAGCAGAGCTGTAAGCCAACCTCGGGGCCTTCTTACGCGTGGGCCCTTCGGGTCTCATATTCATGAGGCCAGTCCTGGCCAGTAGGCTGTTTGCCGGGCTCCCAGCTCCTGGTTCTTCTTGGCAAGGCACTTGGGTAGTAGATACCACGTGAAAGGTCTGGCCCCTCATGGCCCAGTGGGGCCCGCGCAACCCACAGTACAGGGCAGGGCACGGCAGGGCTGACAGAAGGACCAGGCCTCGGGAAGGCTCATGCTGTGGACTTTTTGGGAAGCCGTGTGGACAAGGCCAGGACAGCACACTGCTGCGATGGCAGGCAGGCGGGCGGGCAGTGCTGGGCCTGCTTGGTGACTCATACCCACCTGGCTGCTCATCCACTCTGAGGATGCTGGGGAGAGGCTCTGGGCCCTGCCAGACATATCCAGAGTCCACAGCTGGGCTGCCCATAGACCTCAAGCCTGCAGGAAAGCTCAAAGTCTGTGGGTGCCCAGAACTTGGCAGGTAGCTTGGCCTCCGGAGGCAGGTATGCCGTCACCAGAGAGGAGCACACTCTTGCCTACTTTGAGCCTGCATCCCCGCAGGCGGACCCTTGGCAACAGGGATGACTGTGTCCACAAGCTCCTGGCCTGTCTCTGCCCTGCATAAGGTGTCCCTAAGGGGCTGGGCTGAGCCCCAGGTTGCGCCTGCCACCACGGTCCCCAGCATAAGGTTCCGCACACAGTGGGTCCTCAGGAAATATTGGTTGAGCGAACACATGAGGTAAGAGGACATTGACTCCTGCCGTTTGTCTTAGGGCTGACACTTAGCTCGAAGGTCAAAGAAAGGACGTATGCTCTTGGTGAGCAAAGCGGCAGAACATACTCCCTGCACACACGCGTTATATGCACACCTGTGTGTGTGCGTGTCCTTGTGGGAATGCATGTGTGAGGAACACACGTGTACAGGGTGAACTCGCATATAGAGGGTGAAGATCTAGATCTAGATCTAGGGGAAGTATGGAGGTCTGGTTGTGGGTGCACATGGCGGGGGACACTGTGCATGTTCTGTGCGGGAGGCACCCGTGCCCACTTGGTGAGTACCGGCATGCACAGGGGCCATCCTCTGCTGCTTGGACTTCATCTCTGAGCCAGTCACCCCACCCCATCCAGGAGCCGGGCTTGCTCACGGCCTGGGACAGGGGGAGAAGCGTGGTGGCTGGGAGTTCAGGCTCCCAGACTCTGCCCCTCACTCACTGTGTGTCTTTGGGCAAGTTCCATAAACTCTCCTCGCCTCAGTTTTACTGTCTGTAAAAGGGGCTCACGACAGCACTTCCTTCATCAGCTACAAGGCATGGAAATCGGTGCTTGGTACCTAGTAAGGGTTCGACAAAGGTGAGTTGTTATTAGTACCCTGGCTGGGGGCGGCTGCTGCATCGGGCGCCAGGGCTAGTACGGAGAACAGGGTTGGGGCCTGTATCCATCCATCTCCATGAACGTGATGGGCAAGCTCCAAACCCTGGCCGCTCTGGCCTGAGAGGCGAGAAGAGGGGAGGGTGTGGCCCCTGACAATTCCCGTCAGACTCCACAGAAGCCCCTGGGGAAGCTGCTGAGGAATCCCCAGGTTGAGAACACACACATGGTGGGGCACGGCCAGGTAGGGGCAGCTTTTTTAAAAAACAGCCCTCCCGGGACAGCAGAGCTGGGCCCCAGAGGCCACCCACCCACTGCGGGGACTGGCGGCCGCTAGGGACGAGGTAAATCACCCGCGATTGCCCTCTGGAATGCGGTTGCTGTGAAAGGTAACACGCATATTACTGCTACATAAACACGGCTAAACTATTTACCATGGCCTCAGCCTGGCGGCCCCGGGAAGACCCTGCCATGCAGGGCTGGGTGGGCCTGCCTCAGCTCTGCAGGCCACGATGGTCGGGAGAGGGATTTATTTTGGCAAGAACCAGGTCCTTGGCGATTTTCTGCTGCTACCCAACCAAGGGCCTGGCATGACCCAAGGGAGGCAAATTCTCACAGGCCAGGAAAAACGTGTTTTGAAATTATGGAAAGTAGCAGAACAACAAAAATCTCCTCCTTGTTTTCTTTTAGCCCTGGCCCTTTGACCTGCTTTGTGGAGGGCACTGTTTCAAGGAAGAAGGAGCTTTTGCCCCCCAGCCCCAGAATGCACCGGGGCAGATCTCCATGCGGGATTCTGAGGAAGAAGACTCAGCCCTGCTCCCGAGGAGCCCCCAGCGTGTGGGAGAGAGCCAGCCCCTGCCCACAGACTGCCTCCACCAGTCTGAAGGTGGAGACCCAGCTCCTGTCCTCAGCCCCCTCCTTTGCTCTTGCCCACTCTAGGAGTGGAGGCACAGTTCTGTTCCTCAGAATGGGGGAGCCCCTCCCTATTTGAAGGGTAGACTGGACCACCTGAGGCTCAAGGCCTCTGACAGACTCAGGGAACAGGCAGTCCTTTCAGGCCTTCCCAGCAGAAATATCCCTGAGCTGTTCCTTAGATTCATTCAGAGCAGGGGCCCTTTTCTGGCTCTAGTGCAAGTTCTAGTCTTGGTCCATGTTTTTTCTCCAGATGAACCATCGATCCCCTTTTTTCTTGGTTTAAAAGTTACCAGGGTCACTAAAGAGGTCACTGAGGCTGACAAACGTTAGAGGGATTTACCACCAGGGTGTGGAGGCCCGGCCCACCTCAGAGCCTCCTCCCTGGCCCCTCCAGGCCTCCACCTCCCCTGCTGCTGGGGCTGCCCCTCCATCTGCTTCCTGTGCTCTCTCCTGCCACTCCTGTACCAGGAGCGCACCCCTCAACCGTTCCGGCCCAGTCAACAAGGCCTTCTTTCCTCTCATAGTCTACACAACCCAGTCCAGTCCGTCTGGATTAATCTACTTGCCCTCCAGCTCTTCCGCTAGTAGTCGCCAGCATTCACTGAAGGCCTTGTTAACTCGCATACATGCTCTCCAATTTCCCACCACCACCACCACCGGGTGGGTGGGGATTTCTGGCCCCGCATCAGCGAGGATGAATCGGAGGCTGAGAGAGGCTGGCTATTCTCCCAGGTCACACAGCCGGCGAGTGGGCCGGGGGTCTGTGGGCCAAGCTCTGTCCCCTGCACCACCTTGTCCGCCCACCCGCACGCCCAGGGAACAAGGAGCAACCCGTTCTCTGTTAGGTGGGGTCAGAAAGGGTTCCGGTGGGGTTTTAGTAAGCGAGTGAGGTTATCCTTCAAAAAGTTTACCTCAGAAGAGAGTAGTTACTCTGATCATGCTGCTCACTCGGTACATTTTTGTTCTTGTTTTTGATTTACATTTTATTTCTATCAACAGGTACAACATGGAAAAGGCCAGAAAGCAAGTCTTTGTCTCTGCCCTATCCCAGTGCCGTGGGCCCCTTCCTTCCAGTGGCTTCAGCTGTGATGAATCCACCCTGAAGCATCCCCTGCCTCTAGAGCATTCTTGCCTGGCTTCCTGTGGTTTGATTCACTCACACGTACTTTTAAAGTCAATTAAACTCATCACATCAGAATCAAACTTTTTTTCTTTACCCAATTTAATCCAATTATTCTTTGAACTTGATTTCAAGTAACATTTTAAAAAGAAACTCTTCGCTTTAGAATACTTTTAGACTTAGAGAAAAATTGCAAAGACAATACAGAGTTCCCATATACTCCACACCCATGTTCCTCTATAGTAGACATCTTAATTAGTATGGTATATTTGTTATCATTAATGAACTCATATTGATACATTATTATTAACTAAAGTCCATACTTTTTTCAGATTTACTAATATCCTTTTCCTTTTCCAGGATCCCATCCAGGATACTGAGTTACATCTAGTTGTCACGTCTCCTTAAGCTCCTCTTAGCTGTGACAGTTCCTCATTTCCTTGTTTTGGATGACCTTGACAGTTTTGAGGAGTACTGGTCAGGTGTTTCTGTAGAATGTCCTCAGTTAGACTTCTCTGGTGCTTTTCTCATGATTGGGCTTGAGTTAGCAGTTTATGAAGGAAGAATACAGAGATAAAGTACCATTTTCCTCACATCATATCAAGGGTACAAATCACCAACATAACTTATTGCTGTGGATATTGACCTTGATCATCTGGCTGAGGTGGTGTTTGTCAGTTTTCTCCACTTTAAAGATACTCTCCCCCACCCCCTTCCATCCCCCCCCCCACCCCCTGCCCCAGCTCTTTCCACACTGTTCTCTTTGGAAGGAAGTCACTATGCAGAGCTTACACGGAGGGCTGAGGAGCTATGTTCTCCCTCCTTGAGAGTGAAACATCTACATAATTATTTGGAATTCAGTTCTGCATAGGAGATCTGTCTCCTCGTTCACATTTATTTATTCAACCACTTATTTATATCAGTATGGACTCGTGGAGATTTATTTTATACTTCAAGTTATAATCCAAAATACTTTATTTCATTTCTCAAATTGTTCCATCTTTGGCCACTGGGATTCCTTTTAGTTGGCTTCTTTGGGGTTTTTTGAGCACTTCCTTACTTTCTGACACCACGAGATACTCTGGGCTCATCTTGTATATTTCCTGCCCCAGGCCCAGAATCAGCCTTTACTACAAGGAGCCCTGGGGTATAGAAACCAAGATCTGAGTGCTAGGTGTGCTTATTGGTATTGGGTTAGAGTTGCTTATAGACCCTCCCAGTTGACAAAGAAAGGAAATATATGTGTGTATACTAACCCATGTATATATACATTTCTATTAGTATTGCTTATGTAAACATCTGTATCTATATTAAGCTATACATGGCCCCAACTCTATTACCACATGATCATTCCAGCCTTCTCCCCTTAACTTGTCTGTAGCCTTTCATTCCAACAGCGAGAAACCTGGCTCCCACCATCTGCTATCCATTTCCTTAATTGCTCAACTCCAGTATACATGTATATTATTTCAGATTGCTAACCTGTATTTCTATGGGAAACAACCTGATCAACTAGAGTACAGTGCTTACGTGCTGTTCCTTTGTCTTTGCTCTTATGGACTGCACTGATTTCCAGAGTGACTTAGCATCTTTCTTCCCATTCCCTTCAGTGAGGTGGTTTTAAAATTTTTGTAAAACAGTTAGATTCTTTTGTCATGTTCTACATTCTGTCCTATGACCTCCCAATCTCCTAAGTGTTTTTTTGTTTGTTTGTCTGTTTGTTTGTTTAATGTGCATAGATTGAGGCTCACTCTTTGTACTGTTAAGTTCTGGGGGTTTTGACAATCACTGTGTCATGTATTCACCATTTCGGTATCACACAGATAGTCCTACTACCCTGAAATACTTCTTGTGCTTTATCAGTTCAACTCTCCCCACCACCCCGATCAGTTTACCATCTCTATAGTTTCCCCTTTTCCAGAATGTCATATAACGGAATCATACAGTGTGTAGCTTTTTCACACTGGCTTCTTTCACTCAGCAATACTCATTTAAGATTCATGCATGTCTTTGTGTGCCTTGATAGCTCATTTCTTTTTATTGCTAAATACTATTAAACTGAGTCGATATACCATGGCTTATCTAGTCACCCATTAAATGACATCTTGGTTACTTTGGCAATGATATTTTTGTTAATTCTGAATAAATTGCTTCTATAAATACTTATGGGCTGGTTTTTGTGTGGATCTAAGTTGTAAAATCAGTTGAGGAAACACCTAGAAGTGCAATGGTTGGATCATATGGTAAGAGTATTTTTGTTTTATAAGAAACTGCCAAACTCTTTTCCAAAGCAGCTGTACCATTTTGCATTTCTATCAGTGATGAATGAGAGTTCCTGTTGCTCCACATCTTCACCGGCAACTGATATTGTCAAATTTTTTTTTTTTAATTTTGGCCATTTGATTAGGTATGCTGTGATTTCTTGGTATTGTTTTAATTTGCATTTCCCTAATGACAAATGACATTGAGCTTCTTTTCATGTCTATTTCATACATTTAGGTATCTCTCTTCTTTGATGTGCTGTCTATTCAGGTCTTTTGTCCCTTTTTAAATTGGGTCGTCAAATAACTTTTGATTGTTTTAAAACAAATCAAATCCACCTCTGAGAGAGGAGGGTCAAACTCAACTGAGCACCGTCCACATTTTGGTAGGACACCTAAGAAATGTCTGTGGAATAACATTCCATGGAGACCTGGAACCCCAGAGCTAAAAGACCCTTCAGAGTTCTCTTATAGGAGAGGAAAATGGGATCTTGAGAGGGAGAGTGGTGGAGTGGTAGAGGCAGTTATTACTCACCACGGGCCCATGTGCTTCCCGCCACTCCCCGGCCCCCTCACCATCAGATGGGAATACAAGAGTAGTCCTGGCCAGTAGGCTGTGAATGGAGATGTTGTCTGTCATTTCTGAGCTGAAGCATTAGAGAACCAGTACATAGCTCTCCTGCTCTTTTCTGTCCCTGTGGGCACAACCGTGGAAGCCACGTGTTGAAATTTGATATATCCAACGTCCAGGGTCCCTAACCGACTATGTGGAGCAGAGCCCCGGCCAATCTGCCTGGGCTAAAGTGTGTGAGCAAGACAGAAACCTTGGTGGCATGGATCCACTGAGATTCACGGGTTCATCTGTTACTGCAGCACAGCCTGGTCTACCCTGACTCTCACAGCCAGTCACTGGGTCATGCTTTTGGCATAAGGCTTACATAATCAGAGTCTCCCAAACCTGATGGTGTGCTGGCTCCGGGGAAATGTTGCTTAAAGGAGAGAGATCATCTGAATGAACTAACATCTCCTGAGACCTATTACACATCTGGCCCCATGTAGGCACTGAACCGTCATTATCTCAGCTCTGTCCAGAAGGTCCAGCTCTCAGCTCAACTGCCTGGTCTTGCCATTCACCGGGCCTTATCTCCCCAGAGGACACGTGGGAGTTGACATATCACTGGAGCTAAATTTCCCAACAATAGAACAATCCTTGTGGGATACTAAGGTAGCTCTCCCCACCCTCAAGCCCTCAAAAGTCCCTATAAACCGCATAGCCCCCCAAAGTGTTACCTAAGGGGAAGCAAGTCTCAGAAGCTCTGTTGAATCTTCTGCTACATCTTTTTTTTTTTTTTTTCCCACATTCAGAACTTGCTTTCTGCTAACCCCATCCTTTCCAGAAGTGGAAGACATTCCCATCCCATTTATTGTCCAGAAGACATGCACCCGCCAGCATTTAACACCCCTCTTCTCCAGCGCCACCCTGCCTGAAGCAAATTGCCCTGGACTGAGCCTCTGATAGCAGGCCATGGGCCCTGCTAAAACAGCCACACTCTCCCAGCCTTCTAATCACAGTATCTGGGGGCAGGATGCAGCCGTTAGGGCAGGGAAAGAGCCTCTCTCTGTGCGAAGTGAAGTGATGTTCACAGGGCTCAAAATCAAGACCTTGACCTCATTAGTGCAATGTTCTGGTCAGTGGGCCTGCGGAAACATGATGCTGTTAATTAAGCGCCGATTTCTTTAATCCCTGGTCTTGTGAAATGCATGCATTTGCCCTCCCCTCTTTTCCCCAGGGACTATAAACTCCTGGGGACACAGCAGGAGGCGGAGCAGGAGGGGGGGAAAGGACCAGCCTGGGGTCACCCAGACCTGGATTCAATTCACTTCCTGACTACTCTGACCCTGGGTGACCTTCCTGAGCCTGGGATTGGGTAAAGATTACGAGCTTGGCACTGCGCCTGGCACGTAGGAAGCTCTCAGTAAATTATAGCCATTATTATCATACTGTTAATTATTGTTTTAGTCTATCAACTGAAGAATGATTTTCCATTGCTCCCTCTTGATTCTTCAGAGGCAGTAATTTGTAGACTGGCATTGTCCAAAAGAACTTTCTGCCACGATGGAAATGTTCAATATGGTAGCCCCTAGCCACGTGTGACTATCGAGCCCTTGAAAGGTCGCTGATACAGCTGAGGAACTGAGTGTTTAGCTGTATTGAATTTTAGTGCAAAGTTAAATGCAGAAGCTCCTGATTGATGATGGTTCAACTTACGATTTTTTGACTTTATGATGGTGCAAAAGTGACACGCATTCAGGAGAAACTGTACTTGGAATTTTGAACTTGGATCTTTCCCCCAGGCTAGCAAGAAGTGGTAGAATATTCTCTCATGATGCTGGGCAGCGGCAGTCACAGCTCCCAGTCAGCCTCGCGATCGCGAGGGCAAACAGCCCATACACTTACAATGATTCTTCCCCATACGACCATTCTGTTTCTCACCTTCAGTATTCAATAGATTACACGAGATAGTCAACACTTTATTATAAGATAGGCTTTGTGTTAAATGATTTCACCCAATTGTAGGCTAATGTAAGTGTTCTGAGCCCATCCTGAGCTATGATATTCAGGAGGTTAGGTATATTAAATGCATTTTCAACTCGTAGTATTTCCCATTTACAGTGGGTTTGTCAGGTTGTAACCCCATAAGTCAGGGAAGATCACTCGTCTCATGAGTTTAGTGGCTACTGTATTAGGCTCTTCAGGAGCAGAGGGCAAGAGCTAAGGCTCTGGGGTAGAATGCCTGGCTTCCCAACCTACTTCCTAGCTGTGAGACTTCGAACCAGTTCCTCGGCCACTCTGGGCCTCAGCTTCCTCATCTGTAGAATGTGGATATTATAGTAGAGGAGTTCTCCCCTTACCCGCGGTTTCGCTTTCTGCGGTTTCAGTTACCCACAGTCAACCATGGCCCAGAAGCAGGTGATCCTCCCTCAGGCATGGGATCAGAAGGTCAACAGCAGCCTACCTCTGTGTCACAATGCCTGCGCCATTCCCCTCACTTCTTCTCATCATGTAGGCACGTTATCCTCTCACTCATCACAAGAAGAAGGGTGAGTAAGTACGATAGGATATTTTGAGGGAGAGAGCACATTCATGTAACTTTTTGATAGCCGTATGTGGTTACATTGTTCTATTTTATTGTTAGTTATTGTTGTCCATTTCTTTTTTTGTTTGTTTTTTAAAGATTTTATTTATTTATTTGAGACAGAGAGAAAGCATGAGGTGGGGAGGGTCAGAGGGAGAAGCAGACTCCTCGCTGAGCAAGGAGCCCGATGCGGGACTCGATCCCGGGACTCCAGGATCATGACCTGAGCCGAAGGCAGTCGCTTAACCAACTGAGCCACCCAGGCGCCCTGTTGTCCATTTCTTATTGTGCCTAATTTATAAATTAAACTTTATCATCGGTATGTATGTGTGGGAAGAAACATAGTGTATATAGGCTTCAGTGCTGTCCGTGGTTTCGGGCATCCACTGGGGGTCTTGGGAGGTATTCCCCCCTGGGTAAGGGGGGACTGCTATCCTGACGTCATAGGGCGGTTGTGAGGATTAAATGGGTTAATCTATATAAAGCGCCCCATTTGGGAGGTGCTTAAGGAATGTTAGCTTTTATTATTGCCTATACCCCATGGACAAGACTGTGTCTGCCATCCTGAGGGCCTCTGTCTGCCCCTGCTCTGAATTTCTCACGGGCCCCAACCCAGGGCAGAGAAAACCAGCTCTGGCCAGGGAGGGAAGGGGACTCTGGAATGCCTACAGGAGGAGGTGGGTGGGCGATGCTCCTCTCCCCACAGTGGTGGTGGGCTTCTCGCCCTTCTCGAGTGGGTGTGGCCCGCAGGAAGCCGGCTCTGGTCCTGCCTGGGGCTCTGAGGGCAAGGCAGCC